>NC_054400.1:26591128-27841605 GCF_017976425.1 Toxotes jaculatrix
TATGAAGATTTAAAAAAATACAGGACAACTGAAGACTCACCTGACTGGCTGTAATATGATTGGCTGTTTGTAACATTTTTTGGTGTGGGAAGCACACTATGAGTCCTAGCTGTCCTCCTGGTGAAACATATAATGACATTTAGGGTTTGAATACTAATAAAACAGAGTTAAATAATGGAACAGATGCAAAAGATGGTTCTGAAGCAGCTATGACTTATGGCAAATAGTAATTTAGCAGAGAACTGCACAGTGTCTTATACGCTTGCAGTATTTATTAACAACATTTCAGTTCACAAATCCTTATCAGGTTACTATAAATAAATAAATAACCTGATGAAGGTCTGTGTACCAAAATATTGTTAATAGACCTTTCTTACTGCAAATGTACAAGACAGTGTGCTGGAAGTCTCTGCTGCACCTGTCGACTCACAGGTGTGTGAAAGTTCTGCTTCTCATGGCAAATATTCATGTAATATCCTTTCATTTAAATTGTGCAAATCTCTGTTGAGTGCAATCAATGCATACTCGACACATCTTTCCCTGAAATTAAAACGAGGGCCATGGTAACAGGACAACATCATGTGGACTTCATATGGTTCCCTCAAAGCAGTAAAACAGTGTCTTCTTAAATATAAGCTGCATAAAGTGCAAAGTTTTCATATTAGAGTCCCGGCTCAATCACCAGGAAGTCAATGTGGTCCTTCTCTTTGGTCTTGAAGGCCTCGGCGATGATCCGGGCGGCGTCCTTGTGCTCCCGACCTCTCAGGGAAATGCCGTTGACCTCCAGGATGACCTGGCCCACCTTCAGCTGGTCGCAGTTATGAGCCGAGCCGCCTTTCTGTGAACATGGAGGGAAGGGAGGAGGGAAGGCAGACAATAATGTGACTGACCCAGTGACACATGAGTGATTAGTCAGTAGAAAGCCTGTGTGTTTGCTGTCACACTTACTTGCAGAACAAAAGATAACATGAGGATTATCTTTTGCAGTCAATGCTACACCTGTTGACAAAGCCATAGGTGCCACTGAAGACACTGAAGACATGTCTCTGGTATTAATAAAAATCATATTACATAGTTTTTCTAAAATCCTGGCTACAGGTCTGATTGTTAACAATCAGACCTGTAGCCAGGATTTTTTTTAGCATTTAATGCTACACTGTACCATACATTTCAGTATGAAAAGCAATTGAAAGGCCACTGCAGCTGAAGAGATCCAGTTATATTGCTGTAATCACAGCACGTCAAGGTCGGATTCAGTATGCAGCTACGAGAATGGCTTGAGTTTTGACCACAGCGTCTTTGTTTGACCAAACCAGAGCTAAAAAGAGAGATATATTCTTATATCCATCAGCTGGAAACTAACACGACTGATATGTAACTGCCCTCAAGTGGCCACTGAAAATCACTGGAACTGACAGTACAGTTCACGAGCAGTCCTTCTTAGTTCCAACTTTAAAAAGTTGCTGTATTTCAGACAAGACTCAGAAAGACATCAGGTTTAACTGTTGAGTTGCTTATATACTTGACATTAGAAAGATTAGGTTGTTGAAGAAAATGAAGGATCTGAGTCAATGACTTAGATGAGTCATTCACTAGCAGAGTCTGTGTCTGTGTGTGTGTGTGTACGCAATGTTACGCGATCATTTGCTCTTCTTCTACACGGCAGCCTAATAGAGTCACAGGGTTAATTCATCCATTCATCCATTTATTGATCCTTCCTCTCCTCAGGACAAACACAACCACTGTCAAAATTGCCCGATTCAATTTAATCCTCAGTGCTGAACATGTTTATTTGCTGTGACATTCAATTACAACGTAGCAGCTGAAACCATCGCCGCAGGGCATACAGGACAATAATAATGAATTCTGATTCTGCTGACTGGCCGAGGAAACTCTGAGAAGGGTAATGAATCAGAGACACTCTCAGCTGCTTCTACCGCCATCGCTAATATGTCTGCGAGCCAGGCGTTAATCTCTAGCTGCTTCCATGCAGCCATCCTATTGGCCAAGAGTACGAGGTTGAGATCATAATAAACAGCTCCCTGCTCAGAAGCTCAAAATACATTAAAGGATTTCAAGTACCCCCGATAGGGGACGTCAGTGTTTACAGTTGAGTTATGCTAATATCTGACATTTATGCCATGTAAATGAAGAGGGGTCAGCTCTTAAACAGAGTCAGGGGTCTGAGATTTGATGACTGAGATGAGTTATTTGTGTTTAGAACCTTTGTACATATGTGAGTGCAGGAAACCGGAGAGTTCTGACGCCAAACACACTTCATTTCCAAACACCAGCCATTGTTTTCTGCTGCCAGCTGCACACTGACGGTTTTTGGTCAAGAGGCAGAAAGAACTGGCCAGCTGTTCCAAGCCAAGATCACCAGGCCTGATCACACACTATATAAAGTTAAGTGAGCGTGCATATTTTCTGTAATGAATTTATGATTCTCAAAATAAAAACAGCTTGATTTTGTACATTTGAGCTCAGAATTCAGTGTAATCTTGTGTAATCCTGCTGACAAATAAATAAACAAACAAACCAACATACAGACACAGGTGAAAACACAACATCCCTGGCTGAGGTAACAAAATTGAACTGCTTAGATTACAAGAGCAGACAGAATTTGTCAGCAGTGATGTTAAAGAACGCAAACCACAACATTTAGCATCTAAACTAACTGATGTCAACACCAGCAGCTTTATTTTGAAGCTGTTTCATTTGCTGCAGGTGGCTGACTGGTGGCACGCCAGAAAGCCTGGGGAGCTACTATATTGCGATGGACTGGCATTTACATGGTCCCAGCAGACTAATCTGTTAGTGGTTTAGCTTGCCAGCTAGAGCAGTTCATCAACTAACCCTGTGAGTAGTCAGTCCTTCACCAGGATTCTCACACCACATACTTTGCAGGGATAAACTTTGCAGGGCCACTTTCTTGGATTTATGCAAATAAGTTTGAAGTGAAGTGATTTGACACTGATTTTTACACATCAAAGCCTGTTTCCTGGTGTTGGGGAGAACGACTGCATATGTGAATGAGCTCACCAGACCTGTGTGGCCTGCTCTCCAACTCTGCTTGAGGCTCAAGGCTACACAAGCACATCTGTATTACGCAGCGCACACTGTGGTGTAGCTTTAAAAAAAAGGTTAAAAAAAAAAAGAAAAAGAAAAAGAAATAAACCAATTTTGATTAACTCACACTTTTCAGTCTCTTCAATACCAATGGTGATTCCAGAGAGCGGGTGCAGCCATTCAGAACAGAGAAAAGTCAGCATTATTAGATAACGCTTAGAGGTGACATGACAGGAATAAAATGGGCTAAATGTACATGTATTAGTGTGCAATGTCACGCTGATCATAGGGGACAATGTGTCTGATGAGCTGCTCGGTGACTGTGAGGGTCATCAGCATACTGACTGACGTTCAATGGGATCCACTGTCCTGAGATTCACAGACATGGGTGAAAGGAGTCATTGTTATGGAAATCACTGCACAGTCACGAAAACTCCTCAAGGATGCCCTGTTCATAAAAGAGGCTGGGTGGAGGCTGGGGGATGGAGTGGGTGGGGAGGGGGGGTGGGGTGGGGGGTATTGGGTTTCTGCTGAGGTGAACAAGGCCGTAACTCGTTCAGTGATTAGCTGATGTTATCGCCTCTCACCCTCAGCCCATATGAAACACTTATGGAAATGTACCGCTTTACGTTCTTTGTACTTGTTGGACTTAACAAGATGTGAAAGGTGTAACAAAGAACCATCAACAGGATTTGTATTTGCAGACAGCTTTAAAATGCTGCCTGTGCAAAAACAAATGCAAGCTAATAATGAGATGTCGGAGGAAAACAGTTTCTATTAAAGCAGAAAGAGAAAGGTTAATGCATTTCTCTGCACAATGTTCAATTCATGTCCTGTAGTTTTAAAGAAAAGACACTTAATATTGGCATTAAAGAATGGCTTAAAGATTCAAGTTTCAAGAACCAAAATTCCTTTCTTGTTACATCCCATTACACGGGTATTAGAGAGTAAATTCTTTTGTTCCGGCTCCTCAACGTTGTTGAAATAATAAAATAACAATTAGAATACAGTTGTCAACCGCTGTCCTGTGGGCCAACGCCTCATTGTCAGTAATCATTGTGGTGTAGTCGGCAAAACTTAATCACCAAGTTGGAGCTGGTGGTTGTACAGGAAGTAGAGCAGGGAGCTCAGCACACAGCTCTGGGGGACTCCTGTGTTAAGGGTCAGAGGGGAGTGGAGATATTGAAGCCCATCCTCACACCTGACGTGAATGACTTGCACACAGGATTCCTCTTATCCTTCCTCTTATTAACTTTGAATTATGTGTAAAAATGATTTAGCTCATCTGAAAGGCAGACAGCGATGTTAGCTGCACAGCTGGGACTCCCTTTAAAGTTGAAAACTGTGTGTAGTCCCTGACACATGCTATGTGAGTCATTTCTGCTTAGCTGTGTTTCCATTGTGTGGGCAGGAGCAGGATGGAGGAGTGACTGGATCTGCTGAACGGAATTGCGGAAGGGAGCGTAGCAAGTGAACTATCTACCCATGTGTTTAAATCAGGCTTTGGTCCATGTTAGCTTGTGGTGGTATGTAAGCAGCTGTCGCAACAATAGAACATTCGAGGCAGCCGAGGACACAGGAACGTAAGACATTTCAGGTCCAGAGAGCAGAAAGATTTGAGGGAATGAACGTTCCTAAGATCAGCTCTTCATGAAATATACACCCCCATTCTCAGAGAGTTCTCCTGACTTGTCTGTACTACACACAGAGAACTTCAGGGGTTTGATGGCATGGTCTCGTACCTCTTCCAGCAATCAAGTCTCTATAAGGCAAATGATGTTACAGTCCCTTGTTTCCTGCCGGAAGGAGATCCTTCCTCTCAGCTCGCACAGCATGTTATCCAGGGACTATACGTTGGCTCGCAGTATGCTTGGAAGAGTGAGGTGGTTGGCACGCCGCCTCCAGCTCACCAGCACCCTGGCTCTTTTCCCTCGTCTCCGGTGCCTCCGTGATTGTACTGTTGTAGTGTGTGGGCTTTTTTTTTTGTTTTCAAGTAAGAAGGGGATCCCACAAGAGTAGCTCTGGATTGGTATATGTAATCACTGAATCTCTTACTTATGTCTAGCAATGTGTCTGTGCCATATCTAAGGTAGCTGACTACTTCTGAGGTGAAAACAATGTCAAAAAATAAATAAATAAATAAAATAAAATCAATAAAACAAGCAAAAAGCTGCTGAAGTTGGTGAGGAGCATAAAAGCGTCCACACTCTGTGCCGTATCATCACCCACAAACCAGGGTATCAAGACTTCAAAGCTCAGCCAAACACTGCTGCACTGTACTGCTGTCTCACCTGAATTGTGACTATGCGTGGCAAAGGTTGGCGTGTATTGGCTCCCCCCTCGATAGCAATGCCAAGGGTGCTGGCGTTTTTCACCACTCGTACCAGGGTAGCAGTGGGTGCTGGGACCGCTGAGCCACTCTGTGGGACACAAGGTGAAGAGAGGTCAGAGGAAATGAGAGAAAGGCTCAACTTGTCATCACTGAAGCATTTTCAGATCTAGATCAGACTTGCAAACTCGACACCTTTTGGATCATCCAATAACAATCCCAAAAAACAAGAGCATCTCCCATTGTGATTGGTCAGATGTGTGGAGGTGTGAAAGGGGTGGGGTTTGAACTTCTCACTCGAGCTAATGACACAAACTAATGAAAAGCTTTTTGTTTTCAGCTGCTGCTGGTTGAAATGTTTCTGTTCGACTAAGCTAAATGATTGTTGAAGTGAACTAACTTTAGCTTTGTTTTGCCCTGTGACAGCAGGTGGTGCTGTGAAACAAAGGATGGCTAAAGATGTCAGTTCAACACTGAGATATGGTTAGAAAAGTTGTGGTATGGTTGAAGTCGAAAATTCTTCAGCAGTCACAATTTGTATGTTGAAAAAAGATCGACATTGTATAAGGGTTATGTTTTCGCATTGAAATACTAAAATTTAATATTGTCTCAATGTGCAAACTGTCAACTTTTCCTATATGTTTGATTTGTATCATTTCATAAATATTCCAAGGCATGTATAATTATTTAGCTTATATTATGTACATTTAAATTGATCATGCTGTCATGTATTTTTTTTTCATTTCTCCAATGAAAGCATATATACACTACTCACAATAAGTTAGGGATATTGTTATTTACATGGATGCTTTTCCTATTTGGTCTGAATTTTAATGAAATAAGTAAAAGTTCCATTTGATATTACTAATATTGATTGAGAAGAAACGCCATTTTCACTAGTTTAATATTTATCACCCCAAAAATTTAGACAACAACAAGGATAGCCCCAAATAACAAAAACAGACAATGTCAGTAGCGAGTGTTTCCACCATTTGCCGCAATGACAGCTTGACAGCGACATCTCATGCTCCTCACTAGCCTCATGATGTTGTTCTGAGGCAATGCGTTCCACTCTTCCACAAGTGCTACACGCAGTTCTGCCAGGTCACGTGGTGGTGGGGTACGATCATCCAGTCTCTGCTTCAGCTGGTCCCAGACGTGCTCTATGGGGTTCAGGTCAGGGGACATTGCTGGCCATACCATATGAGGCACTCCGACTTCCTGAAGTCCAGCTGTGACAATTCTGGCACAATGTGGTGGAGCATTATCATCCATGAACAGAAAGTTGGGGGTGTGCTGGTGGAATTGGGGGATAATGATGATAGTGATGGGGTTCTATGATGTCTCTGAGGTAAGAACGTGCAGTGACTGAGACATCTACGACCAAACCAAATCTGTTTTGCGCTGACTGGTGATGCCTGCCCAGACTGTTGCACCTCCTCTACCAAAGCGAACCCTGGGGTTGACGACCATCATTTCTATGCAAGGTGACCCATCACTCAATAGTGAACAGGACGGTAGACCACTGCTGCATTGTCCAGGTCACATGGTCTTGTGCCCACTGCAAATGTTCACGGCCGTGTCTTGGTGTCAGTGGAGTCACCTGCAACGGTCATCTGGCATACAAGCCAAAGCGGTGGAGTCGGTTGCGAATGGTTTGTCTGGAAACCCTAGTACCCCTCACATCTCGTAAACGGGCCTGCAGCTGTGTGGCAGTGGCATAACGATGTCTGGGTGCATAGGTCCTTAGGTACTGGTCATTGTTGCGGTCTGTCACTCGTGGGGCTCCACTCCTGGGTCTGTCACGAACTCTGCCAATAGTTCTGTGTCTTGATGCGAGCCTGCTGATGACACTTTGAGACACATCAAGTTCATGAGCAACATCTGACTGCCTGCCACCGACCCGAAGGCGTGCTATGGCCAGGTGGCGCTGCTCGTCCGTTAAGTGACGCTGTGTGTTCATGGCTGTTTGAATGATGAACTTGGAATGACTTACTGACAATACCAGCTTTTTATACCCACAGAAAGTTGAAATTGATGCCACATTGAAAAGGGTTGGTCCCAATATGTAAGGCACACTGTACACAGTGAGACCATTACGTGGAAAACACAAAATGAGGTGTGTCTATCACACCAATATAATTGCCTCCCTATCTCAAAAATCTCTGAAGTGAAACAAACACCGTATGAATGACATCCACTGAGTCTCAAGTCACAATATGTCTAACTTATTGTGAGTAGTGTATATTATATGTGGGGACCATATTATAAAAATGGTGTATGAATAAAGGAACATTTGTTGAAAGGTCTGGTTTCTGAAGTAAAACTGAATTATAGGCACTCATTCAGATAATGGGTGAGTCAGTGTTGATTCAGTGTCAGTCATGACTGAAAATCTGACGTATAGTCAACTAAAAATAACACTTTCAGTTTGGTTTCAGTGCTGAGCATCAACATGAATTCAGTATTTCCTTTCATCCATACCTGATGACAAGTGAATGTTTGAATGTTTCAATCTATTACTATCATTTTCTACAAAACACAAGCGGTTTGATCCTCAACGTGCTGTAGGTGGCACAGAATACAGGCTACCTAACAAAACCAACAGTCAAATGAACGGGCTAACAGTCTAATGCTGGGGAAGGAAGGAAGGAAGGCTGCAGACAGTCATTAGGTCAAAACACAGGCAGGTAACAGCTCACAGGATGAACACTATGACACTATAAAAGGAACATAGATGATGTGATAAGAAGCTAATGGGAAGGAGCTGGTATGCTAAGTGGCTAATCAGTGAATAAGGAGCATGGGTGCCAGTGAGTGTGGAAGATCAGGTGACCAGGAAGACCAGGTGGACAGGCTCTATGAATACACACAAGAGAGTCATCTCATCATCATCTGCCGCTTATCTGGGTCCAGGCCCAGGTTGCGGGGGCGACTCCCGCCCAGTCCACAATGCACCTCCTACGGGTGGTGAGCCCATGGGAGGTGGCGCCGTCCAGAGTGGGGCTCAAACCCACGACCCCGAGAGACTGAGTCTCATGCTCTGCCACCTGAGCTAACCCGGCGGCTCACAAAAGAGTCACTGCAGCTAAAGAGGTAATGGAGGTTGTAGAGCCTGAGGCTCAGTAGGGCAGGTGTCTTCAGACACATCAGCTCTTCAGGAAAGCAGCGATTTTATCACATCAGTGACCCACGTTGTTGATCTGCACTCTTTTTCTGTCAGCTTGGATCGCTGCATGCTGTGTGGTCAGTGTTTGTTACACTAAAAGCATGAAGTCTCACTGAAGTGTAGCAGAGACGAGGCGGGAGTTGGAAAAACGAGGCCAATGGCTGAGCCTCAACAACAAGCAAAACGCAATGGTTCAATCCAAAAGACACATATGCACAATGCAGTTGCACTGAATTACTCAGTTCACAGCTGTGTGCCCTGCGTCTATACCTCTTTTCACTCTGCTCTATTCAAAACGTCATCTTATTACAGCTAATAATGAAAGAAACACAGCTTACATTCATGTGATTTTCGACAGAGAGTCCTTGCGTTTTCTTCTCTGTGTTTCTTCATCTGGTTATTTGATTGGACGGCTGCCGTACAGAGCTGAGCTCAATCGTTTTACCGTTATATGTATTCGGAGTGTTTTTGTATGTCTGTAATAAGTTGTGATGTAAGTTGTGAAGTCCTCACTTGTCTGGTGGCCCCCGGTGGAGGTGCATGGGCCCCTGGCTGATCCACATGGCTCTTCTGGTTTTTGCTGGGTCGAGGGCTGCCGTCCTTACTGAGGCCTCCTGCCTCGGCTATGTCCACCCCGCTGTCCTCACTCAGAGTCTGGCCACTGTCTGACAGCTGGGACAGTGTGGCCCCTACATGAGACACTATAATGTTATTATACATACAGGCAATGTATACAGCAACAACTTCCTCTGTGTCAACCTGTGATCTTTCAGTAACATTTTCAAAATATTTTCCAATGTACTGTACTGTACAACATAGCCACCCACTACTGAACTTCAGGATTACCTTTGCACAAATATTCTATTCTATTCTACACACTTCTGTTCTCACTCATTCTCTTTACATTTCACATTAAATGTCTTCCTCACAGATTAGTGGTCTAATGTTGGTTTCAGACAAAAGAAAATCCCTGTGGAAAGTAGTAGGGCAGAAGCATCAATTAGCATCAAATAGAAATGCTCAAGTATAAATACCTTACATTTGTGCTGAAATAGAATTAAGTAAAGGTAAATAGGTCCTTTCTAAAGCTTCGCAAGAGCAAATAGTTCTTCTGAAATTGTGAATAGAATAATGAGGCAAAGCATGATCCAACAAAGCAGCTAACTAGGATGTTATAGACTCGAATGTAAAAATGTGCTCAGGTCTTGGAAACATCAGCAAACAAGGTTACATTACATTGTCACTGCCATAACTTCCAGTGGCATTTGAGGCCCTTGAATGTGTTGATGTGTTTGACTCAGAGTTCGGTTTAGTTGAACCTTGGCTCTAAAACCTGGTGCAAAATTAATGTAGTGAGCAGCACTATAGTTTGTGCTGCTGCTCTCTTCACTGGATGGGCCGTTTTTTAGTTCAAAAGCCTGATATCATGTAATCACAGACACAGACTGGGGACCTGTATGTCTCCCTCTCTCCCCATGATGCCTCTGTGCTGTCAACTATCAGATAAATAGAAAAAAAAAGCCTTTAGAAGGTCAAAGGGCATTTCCTGGTAAGCTTTTAATGTGAAAGATCTGCAGGAAGACTTTTCTAAAGAAGGGAAGTTAAGTGTCTAGAACAGGAATATCTGTTGAAAGAGAAACTCTGGCATTATTGAGGTGTTATTAAGGTCTATGCTTAATATTTTGTGCTGACCACATATAAATATCATTATTTGACACTTTTTTTATATTTGAAAATTCACACCAGGAGTAAATCTAGAGCTCAGCTGTCAGATATATGCCTGGATATATGGCAACATATGTGTTACATGATCCATCATTAAATTACAATATTACCCAGTATTTATATCCTGTGTGTTGAGGCATGCAGGAGATTATTGCTGCACTGGGACACAGCACACACACCGACACAGACTCGTGTACCTCTTTGCTGTGGCCTGGAGTCTGCAGAAAGCCGGTTCATGTCTGTTACGATGACTTTCTGAGTGAGGGCAGGTGAGCAGAGCCTGTCGGGACTGCAGGGTGGAGCAGCAGGTGTGATGAGAGAAGGGCAGGGGGAGGGGCATGGCGAGGGATGGGGTGATGGATGAGGGGATGGCATGGGAGATGCAGCTTTAGAAGAGGAGGCAGACTTTGACAAGATGGAGGACTTCTCATAGGAGCTGGATCTGGAAGAGAGCTTGACAGATCCCTGTGGTTTAGCAGAGCTGGAGGAGTCCCGGTGGTGCAGGAAGCCTGGGCAGGTGTGGTGCCCTGAACTGGGTCTATTGTGGTGGGCAGGATGCTGGTGGAGGTGATGAGCGAAGTGTGGGTGGTTGGGGTGTTCGGTGTCGGAGAGCTGGAAGAAAGTCTGGCAGGAGTGATGGAGTGCATTGAGGGAAGTGTGGTGGCTGGCTCCGGTGCTGCTCTGGTGGGCAGAGGCTGGGGAGGGCTGGTGGGTGGTGGGAAGGGATTTGAGCGACTTGTGGAGGCAGTCCTGGAGCAGCTGGGTGGGGCCAGCAAAGAGGAGGCTGGAGCCTTGCTGCACCAGCCGGGCTGAAGGTTTCCGGCCGAGCTCCTTCTCCCTGGACAGTCTGCTCTGGGCCTGGAGAGGAGCACCTCTGAAGGGTGGAGGAGATTCACCTGAAGCCTGCATTTCATCCTGTCAGTGAAAAGAAGGCAACAGAATACAGCAGCCACACATGAATGATGCCGCGGATTTTGCAGTGAAAGGATCAAAAATATAGTGAAATAATGGCCCAGTGTACCAATACACACATCTATAACTTTGCCCAGCCAGGTCAACTCCTCCATCAGAGCACCTCTAATTATTTTGAGACCGATTTCCTAAGTCTACAAGCCAAATATCTAGGAAATTTGATGGGAATATTTAAAGTCAACCACTGACCTTTCTTCTAGCAATATCATCATCCATACACTCACAATTTCTGCCACTACATTCAAAATCTAAGACGGCAATAAAAATTAATGGAGCACAGTCCTGCTCCATAGAAGAGGAACTCTGGACTCGAGCTCCATGAGCTCTGATCCTTCGCCTCCCCCCGGCTAAAAAGTTACAAATGCAAATGAGAGATCTAATGAATTCATGGTCAGCTTGCCATGAAATGTGCTGAGCACAGCCATGCTCCCAAGGGGATAAACTCTTGATTTTAATGACTTAATGGCCTTTCTTAGTGTCACCCTGTGGGCACGCTTCAGATCTTCACCTCATTGCAGTGTTAATAATCCTGCACTGCCTTGCTGTAGGATGTAACAACCATTACAGCCTCAGTGGAACTCCTATCTGGGCTTTTAACTTTCAGCCTTGTTATATTCATCTAATCTGTCCTCTGGAAATATGGCAGCACTGTGGTCTGTAAAAGATGGACAAACATGCAAGCCCATTCACACACATTGCACTTATCCCTGAATATGATTTTTTTTTTTTTTTTTGTACAGCAGGTAAAACAAAGAATGACACATACCAGTGTAATGTTCTGTAAGGCTTTAGTGTTCTCCTCCAGCTCGTTTTCTGTCCAGCCACCGACAGAGCCATCCGTCTGAAAGAAACAGAGTGCAGTGTTGTAGTACTGCAGGGCTAAATCTGTAATAAAAAAACAAAAAAAAAAAACAAACAGTGTATGGTTTACTTTAGCCTACTTAATGCAGATGCCAGATGGATGGGATTTGCCCCACAGGACAATATAATGAGTGCAAGAAAGTTGGGACAGTTAGAACAAAGTGTTTGAGAAACAGTTTTTTCAGTAACAGCTGAGATCATTTGAAGCTGGAGGCTCTGTGGTTCCATTGCCGCAGAGCATTGTTGTGTTGTTGCTGTAAACCATCTGCACTGCTGGGTCTGCCATGTCTGCCAGTCACCTGCTATGGCTTCTCTTCATAGGAGGCATTTCAGCTACATTTTTCAGTCCTCCATCGCACACACACCGGACACACACACACACACTTCTGTTTTAAACTTATGTCTAAATGAAACGTCTGTCTCACACTTCACTCTTGCTATACACATAAAACTACAACCCCAGCCATATTTTTACACTTCAAGTTTTTTTTTAATTCCATTTTACTCACATAACTGCAGTGATTGTGTGTTGTGCTCTGAAGTCATCCTGTGTAGACACTGACAGAGGACTGAAGATATGTGCTGCTTCCTCTACACAGGCTGTGTAGAGGAAGTCTTAGTAAACTGAACAGAGCACTTGACATCTGGTTGGACTGATTTCACCTCTCTTTACTCCACAGTGCTGCAGGCTACATCCAAACAGTTATTCCAACCAAAATCCTTGACCGTGACCATACTAATCACTTTTCACAGAAGCCACAGGTGTGAGCAATAAAATGAATGATGGAGGAATTCAATGTAACCGCTTCTGTCTCAGTGCTGGTATAGTTCAGGCTGGCTCACTGTCACACAGTCATGGTTTACCGAGACAAACAGAGCCATCATTAACGTTATTAGTAACACCTACAGTCTATTTTAACACCTGTGATTTTTTTTTTACTGTGATAAGTTGTGAAAAGGTGTAAAATTGTGAAACAGGATGTGAAACAGACTAGGTTTTATTTTGAATTTGGCAGATAGTGGATGAACAATATTAAACTTGCCAGTGAAATGAAAAAGCTGGACTTCTACATTTGAATTTGACTTCTGTCCTGATTGAAACTCGGTTCTAACTGAAAGTGAAAATTATTTGCCTTTTTTTTTTAAGGTCACTTTCATAACGGCAAGATTCTCATAGGCCTCGTCTGTTACCTCAAAAACTCTGGGCAAGCTGAAACACACCAGTCAGTGGACACAACAGCACTGATCTGGTGTTAACACTTGTCCATGTGGACTAAAATCTTCTTCTTATTCTTCTTTTGATATTCTTTTTAGTTGTCCTTGACATAAGTGTTTAAGCGCCTGTATAAAAGGCTCTAGCTCTTAATGTACATCTCCAAACCCCCACCCCCTCTTTCTTGACATGCTCTGCCATTTTTAGCAATGTTAATTACAGTTATTGGCTGCTCTTAATGACTGTCTTGTACCCAACCTGCATATAAATATCTATCTAATGAGACAATGGTGTGTCATAACATGGCGTTGTTACGATTTATCTTTCTGTGTCTTGCTGAGTAACTAAGTGACTATCAATTAAATGCAATTAGCTTTTTATTGGGGGGCTTGTAATTTCACAACCACAGTAACGAGCGTGTCAGCATGGGCAATTTCACAGACACATGGCATGTTGCGGCAAACACTGTCACCAGCATGCTTTTAATAGCAGCACCAAACAGCTAACCATGACAAGACAAAATGCACTAAAAGCTCCTCTGGGCACAAAGCGAGTGGTCAGGCAGTGGGCCAGACTCCTGCAGCACAGGGAAAATAATCCACACTCTGTTCAAGCTAAGAACAAACAGCGCTGTCAGATCAAGTTGATCTGTTGGGTCTTCCAGGAGGGCCGGACTGCTGGAGGAAGTGGATCAGAGGGAGACTGCAAACCTGGCAGAATGAGGTCTCTGTGGATTGATGTGGGCCACAGTGAAACATCAATACTACACAGTCGCTGACCTGCCACCCGAGACAGGCTGCTCTGAGTCCAAGACTGATACCAGCAAGCTGAGACTGAGGAGGAGGGAAACTTTTGTATGCATAATGACTACAGTGACACACATGCACACACACACACACACACACATGGTAATGAAGTGTCATTATCCTCCAACTCTCTCTGATTCCTCTGATGTTTACCAGGCTAATGATGGTTAGATGAACAATATAAATAACTTTTGTAACTAATTGTACAAGTTGTATTGTACAACATTAACTGCCCAATAAAAAACGAAAACCTTCAAACAACCAGTTTGGCAGCAGCAAATATTAGTTTCTAACTCTGAGACCAAGTTTATCTTCCAAACGTCAGGTCCTCACATTTCTGAAAAAACCCTGAACAAAGTCTCAAGTGGGTATTAATTTGATAAGCTGACAAAATGTTTGAAATCTGAACAGCTGAATGTAATAAATATAACAAGAACTGTAGTATTTAGATTAAATGTGGACTTTGAAATAAAACAGTACAAGGACTTAACTGATGGGGTTTCACAAGTCAAACCAAGAACATAAGCACAGACAAGAACACTTCGAGAAACCCTCTGAAAAAGGCTTCATTTGTTTAACAGCTTTGTTGAGTTCTGCTTTTTCACTTGTTCTGTCGAATAACGTCAGTCAACAATCCAGAGGTGCAGTCGATTCTGTTCACTGCTAATCACGTTAACAAGCAGCACTTTGTGTCAGCCAGCTGGTATAGTTTGTAAATTACATTTAGCTCATAGTAAATCATTATGTCAGATTATCTGTGAAGCAGCCATGTAACAATACGGTGAAACAAGGTGGAACAAAATAAACTGCAAAGTTCAAAATGTGAGCATGAGAGTTTCCCTTTCAGTGCTGTTATTCCTTAGATATCCCACATATATCTTTGAATAAGGTCACATTGAAGAGGGAAAGTAGAACAAGTCAAGAAAATGGTTGTCACATGTTCATGTGTCGTAGATGAAGGATTTACCATAGCAGGGACAGTGTGTCCTCCATCATGGGTCGCAGGGGCTGTGTGGTTGCAGTGGCCCTGTGGGTGCATCAGTCCCAGGCCTCCGTGAAAGGCCTGGTGGGCTTCCCTCTCACGGTGCAACACCAGCCTGTCGTAGAACTCCAGATCCTGGGGAGCCACCAGACTCCTCACCTCAGACAACATGGACAGCTGCAGGGAAGCAGAGGAGAAAATGTAGCTTGGTTTAGAGCCGTTCATGGCAGGACTTTTCTTCTTCTCTCTGTTTATGTATGACGGCCCTGAGAGCACAACACACTGCAACTTGGGAAAACACACAACATAATACTGAAGTGCACTGCCAACACAGAAAACACACCCAAATACTGAAACACTGCAAGTAGCACAGACTACAATGGAAATGTTTCCAGTAATTTCACGAATCACCATGGCAACAACACACACTTCCTAGCTGTGTTCATCATCTTTTAACGTCCCCCTGGAAACATTTCCGTTGTATTCTGTGCTGCTTACAGTGTTTCAGTCCTCGGTTGTGTTCTCTGGATTTGTTCTGTTTTCTCACTTTGCAGACTCGTAATTGATGCATAGAATAATAAATATTATCAATTAACCATTCATAAAAACAAATTCATTACATCTTAAATAAATCTAATAAATCTCAGTTCCTTCATAAAGGGTTCCTTATTTGAAAGTGGTACCAAAACTTTTACGTACGTACTACCTAGCCTGGTTCCAGACACCTGAGTCATTGCCCACATCTCTAAACAGGTGAGATGAAATGGACATGCAGCCTTGTTATCTGGCTGTATATCCCCACATTCAGATAAATTCAAGCTTCTGTTCACAGGGGATGCTCTGAACAATATTTCCCATGCTCAAAACATGAACCCTTTTGATACCAGTCTCCCTGCAGCTGCAGCAGGCTGTCATACTTTTGCATGTGTGTTGAAGAGCTCAAACAAAGCCATGGCTAACGGCTCCACTCCTATGTGTCCGTCCTGGTACTCCTGCAGGTAGTAGGCCATGGTCTTTCTTTCTGGCTCCGTCAGCAGCATGTAGGACTGCTGCTCCAGAGACACCTGAGCACCTGGCGGACCCACACCTCTGTATACTGCCGACTGGATGGACAGATGGGTTGATGCATGACGAAATATGAAAAGAAAAAAGAAGAGAAAGAAAGACGAGGGTCACATACAGATAGGACAAGGGGAAGTATCTAGCTCTACAAGTCCAGTGGCATGCAGATAGAAAGCCTTCAGATGTGTGCAGCTTCCATTCCCCCCCCCCCCTTATCACGCTCTTGAGAAAGGCACCAGTTCTAAGCTGCAGGGTGAGACAGTCAGAACTTGTTTGTTATCATGGTTATCTTCATAAGCAGCTCAACTTGGGAACAGCTCTTCTCACTGCTGGTAGACTGAGTTTCAGTGAGGTCCTGTGGCTTCACACTGACTGTGAAAACCTTTGTTTGGAATAAATAGGGGGAAAAAAAGGAACCTTCAAGTAGGGAAAAGGCTGCTGGGAGAGATTTTCCCTCCCACTATATTTTTGCTGGGAATAATGCAAAACAGATAAACAGTTCATTAGATGGCATAAATAAAGCCTCTGCATGACATTCTTCAGTGGTGGGACTTACATGGCTTTGTGATATTAAGTAAAACACAACATAATACATGAGACTGCCATTAATCAGCCTTGTCCTCCCCTGATTGATTCTCTGTGTTCAAGTTTAAAATATTTGCATAATTGAAAGGTGGGACGCTTAGACATATCCTGAGAGAGAGGGAAGGACAGAGACAGAGAGAGATGAAGACAATGCAGGAAGCTCTTCCTGTAATTCATTGGACTGAAGAATCAATACTTCATGAGAATAAGAATCTGCAGATTGAATTTGACCTTGCGCCTCCGTTTGTCACATTACAAGACTGACTTTATGTGTACTAACATGGTAAAGGAGGAAACAAATCACTTTAAACCATTGTATGTGATGCTTAAAAAGTCCTGCTGAAATGACACTTAGAGAATATTTAGCCTCTGTACTGTGATGTGTGTCAGAGTGAAACACAATATGCAGGCAAGTGTGATTTCAAGAGGGATTTGACCGAATCTTTCAGATGTTGGATTGGTTTGCTAAAAAAAAAAAAGAGAAGTGTCTTAGGATTAGTATAAGTCTCTGGAGAGTGCAGAGCGATATGCAGCTTTAGTGGACTGTTGGCCTCCACTCTTGCCTAACCTACGTCGTTAGATCATGAAGAGAACAAAACAAAACAGTTTGGTCTGTTTTATTTCTTTCACAGCTCACTCTCAGCCCACACTTCAGTTAGCTACAACATGTAAAACACTAAAACAACTATAATATAGTACTACTATAGTATACTACTATATTAAAACAAGTTTAGTAGTTAGTTAGAGTTTAGAGCAGATAGTTGGTGGGAGATCAGATCTGGTCAAACTGCAGTTCACAGTGAGTTCACTGTTCGCTAACACCTAAACAGAATTTTGGACCTCCCAGAGATCCAATCATTGAACAGCCAGACTGTTGATCATTCAAGTAAGTAATCAGGTATCATCCCCTTAAACTGTGTGACACATAAATGATCTAGCAGCCTGATTCTGGTCAGGGGGCGTTAAAATCAGCACCTGCAACACCATCCGTACAGCCAAACAAGAGCGTGGATGCTGGACTATTCTGTAAAACACAGATAGCATTTAATGACATTTTTTTCTACAGACAATGACATTAGATGGCAGCCTACAGATACAGTCTACTATAAATCCAAAAAGTTGGGACACACATGTCCACATTTATTTGGAGTAAGGCCAAACAGCATTGTGCATTGCAGATATCAGATTAAATAGATGATCTTTGGTGCAAGTTACCTATGATGTTAACTAGCCTTTTAGTTAGTTTACTGTGTGTTGCAGCCTGCAGCAGTGCTTTAGCCTGACCTTGACCTACACAATGTAATAAAATCACACTTCCAGTGTAGATAAAAGTTAAAAGACAAAACAACAGAACTGGAGCACTTCCTTGTTGCTGAAACACATATGCTCACTACTTCCTGCATTGACAGTTCACCTATGACAGCTTTATAGCAGCGTCAGCAATCAACAACCACATCACCCCAACAGATTTCTTCCATCCCTGCTGGTGACTTCTGCAGATTCAAAGGCTGATTCACTAACATTGCACCAGCATGTCAGTTTGCTTCAAGAGGAGGAAATACACTGGACTATATACCCACATCCGAGTTATTGCTGCTAATGTAAGAGTGCTCACTCTTTCCTTTAACACTGTGTAGTGTTTCTTTGTTACACTAAGATCCATAACAACATTTGGTTTCCCTGTATGTGTGTCAAGGATATGCATGGAAATGAAAATAAACCTCAACCTAATGACAGATGCTGTTGCTTTTCTCATGAGGACAGTACAGAGGAAAGGTCGCTTGAGGTCCAGAGTCAGGTGCTCAGTGATGTCAGAAAGAAAAATCTTTCCCCCACCAACAAAATAAAACAGGTCACAGTTAAATGAATCTAAAGCATTTCCTGACACAATGTGGACAGAAAACAAATAGAAGTGGCAAGGAGGACTTGTAACCATGGAAATATTGTTTAACTTTCTCCTGACATGATTTCTGTGAGTGTTTTAAAGCAGCAGAAGGTTTGCATTTTGAACAGTTAAAGTATCACATAATGAAACCCCCTGAGCAGAGGTGAAGTTTTCAAGGGTTTTTTGACAGCAACTATTTTTGTGTGTTAGACCTGCAATCAAAAGAAAACAAGTTACAGTAGAGGCTATACTTTTTAACAAGGCTTAGACTTTATGATATAGACGAGAGACCCATGTTTTTTATTCTACCGGACTATTCTAGAAAGCTTCATCAGGTATGGTATCCAAGCATGGTACAGTAACCTGTCATTTAAGGTTAAATCTAAGCTCAGTCAAACCACATTCTTCACTCCGAACATGAGCTCTTACCCTCTGGCCACTAAACCATACAAAAGCTCATTTGTTCCATCCAAAATTACAAATAGCAGCAACTAAAGGACTGCCATGACGCATTTGTTTGAGTAAAAATAGAATTATATTATGCTGTCATTTCACTGTTTAATTGCAAATCAGTGTTTTTTCAACATGACATCAAGAACTGACAGTCATGCAACAGTTGCTTTAAAGTTGATTTGTGGAATGCATGAGGTTCTGCACTTAATTGCTGTAAATGTCTAGCAATTAAGGTTCTGTGTGGAAGTAACTCTGAGCCCGAGGCAAATTTCTAAAATAAAAAATAATTAAGTGCATCTTGATCTAAAACACAAAAGGCTGTGTATTATAATTTTAGAATAGGTAGTGTTTTCACACACAACATAGAACAGACAATGAAGAAGAGGGCTTGAAAGTTCATTCCTGACCTTAAAAATATCAGCTTCACGATATGATTGTAACAGGTCCAAAATAAAGCTATTTTTAGTCAAACAACCACCAACCATCTGTGACAACACAAACCTGGGGTCAGATAGATGTCTGGAAAGCCAGAGATGCTAAAATATCATGCCTTTGTTGCAGCATCTGCTTTTATTTAACCTCCTCTGTCACAGTATAAAGTGCTCCGTAAAAGAGGAATGGTCTGCAGACCATTTATGTCCTAAGCAAATAGCTAGATTAGAGACCTATTATGACGGACAAGCACTAGAATGTTAACAGCTGGCCAGCAACAGTAATTCACCAACTAACCCTGCCAACAGTCTTTACATCTCCACCTATTTTGTGAGGATGTGCACATGAACTTCAGAGTGCTACTCCAAGGTGTAGTAAAAGTGACAGAGAGGTGAGGGAGACATGAATCAAGCACATCCACATAGTCCTGGAAAGAGAGTGTAATCAGGCAAAACAAGTGAAAACACCTGTGTATGTGTACCACGTGTGTGTGAGGGCTTTGATGGGAATGTACATATTCAATGTGCAGAGGATGAGCAGTAGGACAGGGTGATTGATATGGGCCCAACAGCAAGTGTTGGAATGGCCCCTAGGCCATTCTAATATCAATTCAGGCCATGGCTGACACTGAGCCTGTAGGATAGGCTCAGCATAAACACATTTGTGTTGTCACTAATGAATCTGCAGATACACCCACTCTAAATGTTTCCTTGTTATGCTGATTCCCTGATGCAGATTAGCTGTATATGAACATACACTGACTCTTTACTGTACTGTATGTGTGTTCATGAGTGTGTATGTGTGTGAGAGAGAAACTCTGCAGCTTAAATAAATTCTCTCAGATGTCCTCTAAATCATAGTGTGTCAGCAGTCATGTTGTGACCAATCACATTCCAGGAGCTGGGGCCCTAATTAATATACAGAACAATGCCTTCACTAACAAGCTTTTTGAGAACCATCCCCATCTGAGTTACTATGATACAAGCAGTGAATACTAGAATTGTTCTCCCTCAGAACCCATTCAACTTTCAAAGCGGAATTCTTTATGCACTGTGCTTAATTTATTAATGGTTACCCAGCGGCTGTTGAAACGCTTGTTGGACACGCATTAAATCAACATGGCCACCCATCGGATCTTACATTACAAAGCTCATTAGGCCTCGTCTGCCTTGGGGCACAGAAATTGGACACATTTGTGGAGAATAGCTGTTTAATTATTGCGCATCCAGACTGTGTTGGTTTTCTGCACATATTACCACGTCGCTCAGCTGATTACAGTGTCAACACAGATCATTTAATAAAAGGGGACCGTGAGAGGGAGGTGTTGAAATGAACAGCAGCGGCCCGAGCTGAAGGCTTCATGAGGAGGTCACCTGCCACATCCAGCTGCACTGCGGCAGACTGGTGCAGGAGCTTGCTTACACTGTTCGCTTGGTGAAGGATATCGTACCACACCACTGTGCAAATGTGGAAGCCATTTGACCCATCCTCCTCTGCCAAAGCTTGTGCTTCGGACTTGGTCACAGCACCTGTGGGCTTATCCCTGATCTCCAGCAGTGCATCTCTTATGCTGGGGGCCTGGTACAGCACAGCTTCAATACTGTTTAGATGACTATCCCACTGTGTTTCACTCCAGAGCCTCTGTGTAGTCGTCACATGATCCTTTAAAACCATCTCTGTAGTACTACAGGGAAGAGTGCGTACAGATAGTGTGCATTGCCAAAGTAGCTGATGGCATCTGTACATCTCCCTGCTGCATCAGCTAGCACCAGATTCAGTGTGTGAGCTCCACATGGAAAACATAAGAGTGCTCGAGGATTAGTCTCCATCAGCCTTGCTTGAACAACTTTGTCCCTTCCCTTCCTGTTGGCCCCATTATCATTTGAGTGTCCTCTGCAGTCATCAAATGGAATATTCAGCTCCTCGAGTCTTTACAGAATCAAGTCTGATTGTTTGGGAAGCCACAACAAATCCCAGAAAGTGTTCTTTTTTTTGTGGTGTTTCATCCATTTTTACAGCTCTGATGATGAATGACACCTGCTCTCAGTGGCTTAAGTCAGGAATACAATCTAAAATTTTTACATAGTACTTTGTTTGATTTCAATCATCACTGCATCCGACATTTTACCACTGATTGAGGCAATCAGCTCATTTTAGATAATATTTCCGAGATAGCTGGAGTCACTGTTCTGCCAGTTTTGCATCTTAAAGAGTCCTCTAAATCTGTCCTGACTGCATCTGTCAGAACAGATGGCCAATCAGCTGGATCGATTGCTTCAGTATTAGTGGGGTGATGAAGTGGGCCTGCAGAGGAAGATGATGGACCTGGCGTCCTCTTACAGGCAGGGCCTCCATAGTATTTCAGGAACGCTCCTGCAGAGATAAAGTTTCTGAGTGAATGAACATAGTTTAATTCTTCACATTGTAAAAACTATTTAAATCATCATAACTAGTAAAATTACACTGTTAACCAGTACCTGGAAAAATAGTGACTAGTCCCAAAAATGTCTGCAGTTATCTATAATGTATTGTGGGATTGTGGATTATGGACTTACAGATATCTGAAATATATATTCAGTCTAGCCTGTAAACGTTTGAGGACCAGTGTATAGGATTTAGGTGGATCTACAGGCAGAAATGGAATATTCATAATTCCCTCAGTGAAATGATATCCATCCGGTTAGAAGGTTCATTATGCTGTCATTAATCTAAAATACATTTTTTGAAAATTTAAAGCAAAAGCAGTAACCTAGACTGGAGAGTTGGCAATCAGTGTGCTTATTTTTCCCCCTCTCCCAGACCTGGTCAAATGTTCTCTCCCCTTTACCTGTCTCCAAACCACAGAAATAAAAAGCCAGGTTTTTTATATGGACCTTCACATAGTGTTATCTGCTCACAGTGTCCGAAGGTGTGTGTTTATTCTTTATCTTATTGTTTATTCACTTTGTGATAATTGTGCATCTTTAAGTCTCTACTGAGGTTTATTGGGATGTGGGTCACTGAGGAAAGTGACTAATGAGATCCAGGTGTTCTGTCCTGAACTTTATTCTCCCTGGCAACTGCACCTATGTTCATCCTGTTATATGAGTGTCCAGCTCGTGGACAGTTTGTGGCTTCATTCTAATTGGTGATATTAGTTTGGCGTTCTTTACGTAACAGGCAACAATACCTGACTTCATTTTGACCATAAAGGTTAGCTGGTTAGATAGCTAGCTACATTGGCTCATATTACACAGGGTAAATATACCTAGCTGACGTTAACTAGCCAGTGGTTCCGGTAACTGTACACTCCCCATAAAGAAGGTTCTAAATGAAATATATATGTCTTACCTCTGCTCTGCAAACGTTGTTCTTCCTCTGCTTTCTTTTGATTTCGGTTTTCGTGTCCTGACCTCAGAAGTCAGATTTGTCCGGCCCAACCATCAACGCCACCACATCAATATGTCAAAATCAGATGACGACTTTGAAAGTGGTTTGCTCACAAAATGAAGATTTTTGATATATGCATACATTTTATTTTAGCCATTGTGAGTTTGAACATGATGATGCTTGTCAATTTATATTATTTATATTTATTAGACAAAAAAAATCCGTTGGCACGCACACGTCGTCCACGTATACCAGATCGGTTCTGATAATGACTTGAGGAAAAAATGCACTGATGCTTTTTTTTAATGGAAGCCAATTCAAGCCAGGGATTTTTTGGACCAAACATCTAGCAGACACCAGTGGCACTGCATTTAAGGTAGTGCCACACTGGCTTCAGCGAGTGAGTTATCTATCAAATCCATTTAGATTAATCTTCCAACATTTGCAACAAAAGTTTAAAAACGATTCAAAGCACAAAGATGAAGTTAATATCTGAACATTTTTGTTACCTGAGAAGACAGTAATGGTTTTGAGTGTCAGCCTAATGATCTCCAAATGAGAAGAGGAACAAAAAACCTGAAATATGAATCAAATATTTATCTATGTTCAATTCTATATTTGACACATACGTTCAAAAATTTTATTTAGACTGGTAAATGCACTGGTGAGAATGAATGTTTAATGTTCAAATGTGATAATCTCAGGTATCATCTGTTGCAATTTGATGGATTCAATGTAAATCACTTATCAGGAAAATGAAGTGTGTATCTTTGTTTTGGGGGAGGATATCAGTGATTCCAAGTAAACAGCCTGAAGTCACAAATTATTAGTTTTCAGGTCAAAGTCAAGTTGCAGATCTTATTCGACTTTGTCAGACTGATGTGACTCTAGTCCCACCCCTATTCAGGAGTCAGAAAAAACACACAATACTGAGGTGGATATACAATGTGTTGTTGTGTAGAATCCTTTTGTCAAGTCAGTACCACACATGCAATTCAAAGAGTGTTAATATGTATACAGAGGACAGTAATCCATGGATGCCATTCTTACCTTTCCTAATACAGGTGTAGCTCTGGCTGAAGATGGTCTGCAGCAAAGACAAAAACAATGCATAACATGTTTAAGGAACAAGTTAACTCCAGTTAGTGCAGGGTTAGTCATCCCACAAACAACATGAACTGAGGGAAACACATAAAAGTAAAGGCACCAACATAAATACCTGTATGCCTCACCAGTTCTTATACATGTAGAACATTAAAAACACAACAACATCACAGCCTAGCCCAGCCTGAGGTGGGACCCAGGAAATGTGAGTTTAATGAAGTGTGCAGCTAAGAGCCAACTTGAATGATTTCCAAGGCAGCAGCAGGCAACAAAATTTAAACCCCCCCCCGAAATTCTCAATCAGGGCCAGGTCCATTAGGGGTGGGAGACAGATGGATAAGGGAGAGAGAGCGGAGTCTCCACACACACTGCTTTGCTGTCAGACACAATGGAGCTGTCAAACACAATCCTCCACAGCAGGGAAGGTTTTCTTGTCCTGGAAACAGACCCAGTCTCATGGAGGTTCAATCAGATAAGATTTTGTTCACAGAATGGCAACATTTCTGTTGTTACCGAATTAGTTTTAAATGAACTGAATGAATGAATAGATCCACTGAGATTTTTTTTTGTTCACTTGCACATATTAAAATCAAACCGATTCCTTTGAGAAGCAGAATAACTATGGAGCGATAATACATGCCCTAAAGCCTTCAGAAGAGATCTTCAGAATGGAAGTTAAATGAAAGGTCGTTCTAAGTAGTTGCTACCAGATTGATACCAGTTTGAAATATCAGCAAATTTTAGGTTTGTGATGAAAGCTATGAACCTGATTTTTTTTTTTTAATCAATTCATTTTAGAGATTCATAGTCACTGGTTCAATAAAGCTGGGTTTATTGAACCTTTAGGTTTCATTTATATTTCAGTGCTGGATTTCACCTTTAAATGCAACACTAGACAGATGTATCTTGTGCAATCAAACCAAATTATGCTCTAATTATAATCCCCACGGTTTATATTCTTTCATTTACTTGGTGATATAAATGGTGTACACAAGTACTTCTGTGTCTTTATGAAAAGAAAACAATCTCTCTGTCTCTTTATCTTCACTTTCAACAACTTCCTTCAGCAGAAAAGTGTAAAAGCAAACACAAGCAGCTCAAGCTGACCAATTGGGCAAATAGTAATTCTATAGTCATAGTCATGCTATATAATGCACTCACCTTGTACTGCAGGTACTGGCACTGACACCAGTGTGGACACCAGCACTGACAGTGGGGTTGGTGACAGAGCTTGGGTTTGTTGTAGGGTTGGTCTCAGCTATGCTCTGACTGCAGATCCATTTGGTCTCATCCACCACTGTGCGTGCATGAGGCAGACGACCAACATCCCTCACCTTCATCAGCAGGTGGCGTCCTGTTTTGAGGATGTGAACGGCCTCATCGTGGCAGATGGTGACAAAGCTCTGACCGTTCACTTCCAGGATCTGGTCACCAACCTGCAACAGACCAGTTCAGATCAAAATAAGCACTAACAGTAGACAGACACAGACATAAGTTTAGAGCATGAAAAATCTGGATGTAACCTTGTGTCTGTGTTTCTGGATGAGAGCCAGAGGCAATGCTAAACATTATCCAGCTTTTCTATGTCAAAGATCTTATAAAAAGTCACACGTAGCCTAGAATGACATATGATGTTACCAGTGAGTTGGTGTAAATTGGTCTGACTCATCGCTACGTGTGATGCAGGTGGGCGCTTTAACCTGCAAATCACGGACCCTTGCTGGTTTACTTTATTTGGAAAAACATTAGATGTGCTGTTTGCAGAATGCACTGTTCCCTCCTTCAAGAAACTGCAGGATGTGTGTTATCACCAGAACAATGTATCACACCTAAATGATGGTGTCCCCCATTTCCAGCTGGACTTAGCACCATCATTGATATGAGGCATTGACACTTTTGAGTTTGTGTCATCCTCGGTCTTAACCACACTTGGAGGGAGGTGCTACTGCTAGGCGTTGAGAGAGGGTTATCATCACTTGGGATTTAAATGCTAAACAAGTGAAAACCACATGTGTGTCTTGTTGTAAAGCAGCTGTGGCCTAGTTTGATATATCAACCAGTCCTGAAAGCACAGGACAGCTGAGGACAGCTGCTGTGTCTGTCACTGGGCACATAAACTAAAATATATGCTATTTTTTGAGTAATTTAGGATGTGAAATAACATGACAAGGAGAGAAATGGGTGCCCCCTTCAGCCAATTATACGCAATTTGAGGTTCGAAAACTGAGATTTTCTTTTTTTTTTAATTTTCCTCTTTTGTATATCAGAGGGAAGGAACAAGCACCTGATGTGGTCATTTAGGTTGGAGAGACTTGTGGTTTCTTTTGTTATCAAGTGGCCCAAAAAACCCAAGGTTATATCTAGGTCTACTACTATCACAGCAACACAACACAGAGGCATACCCACATACTGTATCCTCACTGAATATCTGAGGTCTACTTAGGCTTCTCTCTGGGGTTATGTATATACCACTGTGTGTGCAGTGCATCCCAATCCTTGCTTCCGACAATGTTTTTTTTTTTTTTTCTACTCTCACAACCTCAGGCCACAGATTTAATACCAAACAGTGAGTGTGAAATCCAAGGTCGTCCTAACTTTCCCAGCTCATTGAGTTGTCTGCAGGGTGCCACACTCACAGACACTGCACTGAAGCTAATTACCCTCCTTTTAAACAGCCAGATAATAGGTGAGATCCAGGTTCTTCTAAACACAGTACATCAGAGGAGAATGTCACAGATAACATAATGCGAACGTTATGCATCGGACCACAAGTGAGGAAAACCAATCAGTGGTCACTGCTCTGTGGTCAGCGATAAACACCCGTGGTGTTTTCATTATCTGGCTCTTACTGTGAGAGATTGTGCAACAGTGCTGCTGTTATGAAACCTACATTAAGTGCAGTTTTTCTGATTCTTTTTTTTTTTTCTCTAAACTTTCAAGTTCATTTAAAAAAATGTATGCAATGGAGGCTAAAAACCAGCTAAAGTGAATAACAATGTCCCTCTGTCAGCCGCCTGTTTAACTCTTTAGTCAGGAGCAAGACGTGTTCTATTATCAGCTACTGGCTACACTGACATGAAAAACAGTGTAGATGTCCCCAGAGTGCGAGTCCTTTCAAAATACTTCCACAGGACTAACAGCCATGCTAGCAGCTCTGTGAGGCTGTACTTAGGCATAATGGTGCTTTGAACTAAATGCTTATGTTAGCGTACTAACATGCTCACAATGGTAATGCTAACATGCTGATGTTTTGAAAGTATAATGATTAAAATGTTCACTGCCTGGGCAGCATGTTAGCGTGCTAAAACACAAACACAGAGTGGACGGTGCTAAATGAAAAGTCAGGCTTTCAATTTCTAACCTCCGTGTGGCATCAAATTAGTTTAAAGGGTCACCCAAACAATTTAGTGCTGAACAAAAATGTAGGGGATTCACAAGAGATAGATTAAAAAAGAATGGTCAGAATGAGAGCAGCAGAACACCATGCCCTGACTGTAACACACTTTTTCTGTGTTTCAAGACCAATCCAAGATGATGACAGCATCAGGGTTATTTTCCCAGACTGGATAAAGCTCCCCCAGAGTCACTGAAGACATTATGCAACTGTTTTCACGGACTGAGTAGAACTCCTCATCACTGGTAAACTGACCTTTCTGTGTAAAATTGGTAGAATGCCTCATTTAATGAGCGCTGGATGCTCCAGGGAACAATGTCATTTTTCTGCAAACACAGTGATACTTTTTTTTGTTTGTTTACAATGGTGGTAAGCTGTTACTAGAGGTCTTATCTGAACAGAGGTCGTAGCTTACCTAATCTTTATTCGTGCCTGCCTCACTAATGGTTACCTCCTTGTTCATCTGATGTATTACGATACATCTGTTTTTAGGTCCCGTAAACAAGATTTTCTAATGATACAATAACCCTGTCTCTCTGTAGCAATTTAGCCAAATGAGATTCAACTTGATTTAGCATTGGAGCGTTGTCTTGTATCAGTTGATGGTCAACAGAATTTATTCCAGACAAAATAAATGTATAATTGGGCCTGTTAAAAAACTGAGAAAGTGAGGGATGCAGAAGGATGCAGGAAAACACAAGGGATGCTGAAAGCATCAGAAAACAACTTCCACTGTATTACAGCAGGACAGGAAGAGCCAGAAATTAGTTATTGACTTCTCTCCTTCTCACCGTCCTGCATCAACATGGTTTTGTGAAACAGATGCAGCATCAACAAAACTCCTAGACTGGGTCCTCTGAGGATAAGAGAGCCCTTGATTTGTTATTTTCTGACTATGACTACTCACAAACAGGGACATGCATATAAAATACTGGCTATAGGGGCTCAGGCCACTGTCCCTTTACCTTAGCTTCTGGACAAACAATATTATAAACAGTTATTACAGAATTTGCAAGTGTCATACCTTGCTACTCCTGAATTGATGTCCTGAACCTTCTTCCTGCTGTAATGACTTACACGCTGTGTTTCAGTGATCATTCATGGTAAAGCATGTGTGTGTGTGTGTGTGTGTGTGTGTGTGTGTGTGTGTGTGTGTGTGTGTGTGTGTGTGTGTAGGGTGCTGAAATGCTTTTGCCCTTTTCACAGAGAGAGGGCAAATTGCTGTTTCATCAGCAGGAGCAGTTTGCTGGCAGGTGGTTATAGAGAGCGGTTGTTAATGACAAAAGAAGCATCCAACATGAGGCGTTAAAGGAGCACACCATGGTCAGCCTAAGCTCTCTCAGGATTAGTTCTGGAGCCCTTTTTGCCCCCTTTAATCACTTCCACCACTGTATCCCAGCACAGGGTCCAAGATGTGTGCAGCACAAAAAATAATTATCCCAGAAGAGGTTGAATACTTGAATTTTTACATTAACAAATGACTCTCTCGCTTCCTCATTTTATCAGTGATTTTGTAATAACGCTTAAAAGCACCAGATTCTTTACTGCCCATGAGAAAAACATCAGCATCTGTCATCTGTCGTTTGCTTTTCTGACAAGCAACCTCTCGTCATTGAGCAAATACGACTGTCCTATCTCACTCTAATTACACTCATAAAACACAAGAACATTAGCTTCACGAATAAAAATGTACTATGGTCTTTATTCATCCTATGAAGACAGCTAGATTGCTTAAACTAGGTGTGTATTGTGTTAGACTGAAACAGAACTGAAAAACACACCACAAACTTTCTGTATGGACACACAGTAACAGATCAAGATGGAAGAGACAGACATTACACACCAGGTGTCAGTATTTCTTTTAACCGCTGCCACCATCCATCAATACCAGCAATAGCACCTAACCTTGACCAAGTTAAACCTAACCAAACCAAACCTCAGACATATGGATAGCGGGTCAGAAAGCTCTTATATGAATCATTTTTGTCACTCTTATGGATCTTGTCTTTTAGGCATGAGGACATTTCCTCCCAATTCTGGTACCAGTTTCTTAACAAATCATGTTCCAACACCAAGAATTAACATGTAACCAACATAACCTAATCTTAAACTGTAAAACTCATTGGTAAAACTGACGTCGCTCAGCTGACCCCAGATTTGTTGTTGCTGCAATATTAGTGTTATGCAGTTAATGCCTTATCCACAGTTACAGACTTAGATTAATGTATGGTTACGGATCTGAATGCTTCCATACATTACTCCTTTGATGGAGTAATGTAATGTATGATTATCCATTCTCATGGTTTCCTCTGCATCTGCAAAGAGAATGCAAGTCTGAGTGACAATGCAGTTGGCAAATGCCCTGGAGTACATGGAAAGGCATTCCTATAACAAAACCAGGAAGTGTTCCTTCAAAGCTGCACCAATTAACACATTTTTTAAATTAACAATGAATCAAATTTCCATGTGTAATGTGAGAGGTGTCATTCATAGTGACACACCCACAGAAATGATTATCACCACCTCTGCAGTTCCTCTCAGCTCTTTTAAGCTTCTTTGACATCAGTGTTTTGATTTTCTGGCCCACAAATTCCATTCATCAGCCTTGTTTCCAGCAGCAGGCAGCTGCAGGCAGCTGCTTTCAGTGGAATAGCTCTGATAAACCCAACGTCCACTATCTGTCCAGCACCAAACAGCAGACAGGCAAGTTAACAACTAACAGGTGAACATAGTGGAACTTTTAGCAGCAAAAGAGCCAGATATTTTCTCAGGAGCTGGAGAAAACCAAGCCAGAGATAAAAAAAAAAGAAAAAAAAAAAAGGAATGAGTATTAGACTTGCCTTCATCAGATGGACACAAACATTGTTAAATGTCCTTGTTAAAGAATTTGTTTAGCTTGAAATTAAATTACCATTGTTGTGTTATCAATGCATCTTTAACAATATTCATCCTTATAGAACAAGATAATGTGTCTAAATCAACATGTAAATATCCCAAAACAGCAACAGAAGAGCTTAAAGATGACCACATTGTAATCTGCTTGTTTGATGGTTTAGGGACTGAAAGCAGCTGTTTTTTTCTGGCTTTCTGGCCATATGTTTACTGTTGTAGTGAAACATCCATTTGTCACTGTCAGTATCTACAAATACAGCCACATTCATGCTGATAACCCTCACAATTAAATTTTTATCGATGTGAAAGAGCATCATGGGACCTGTGTTACTTGAATCTGATCAAATTTACAAATACTGCCTGGCTCTAACCCACCCCCTGAATAGAGGGCCAATATTGAATCGTTCGTCTGTTTAATTTGACACCAGCAGTTCGAGTTCCTCCTAAGATACACTTTTTATGGAGAAATAAGCCCACTGTGCTCTGCTGCCTGCCATAGGTATATTCCAGTGCAAGGAACGTGACAGGCAAGGCTGTGACCCCCGGCAAGAGAGGGGCTGACACTAATTACAGATCAAGTTGTAGCATGAGATACTGAAATGGAGTACACACACACAGACACAGACACAGACACAGACACAGACACACACACACACACACACACACACACACACACACACACACACACACACACACACACACACACACACACACACACACACACACACACACACAAAGGAAAGCTGTCCCAAGAGACAGAATTCAACCAGTATTGAAATATAATATTCAGACACAGTAACAAAAGATTCTACATCCAGACCTGCTTGTGAAATAGTATTAAATATTACAAACTCTGAATTCATATTTTTTTCATCTTCATATTTATATTCTGGTGTCAGAGGAACCTTTCCAAGGTTAGAAAGCAGCCCCTCATTGAATGGATTTAGAGCAGATTTATATCACTTTGTAATGAATATGGCTGGATGTTTCACTCTCTTACAGTAATGACTGGGCAACACCAACTGTCACTATGCTGCAAAAATATAAATGAGTAATATGACTTTCAGGCAGGGTCTGTTCCTGTAGAGCTGCCATGATAGATCTACCAGTTTCTCAGCAATGCTGACTTCAGGGATATTTACCATCACAATCTCAAACTGTGTACAAGCGTATACTGCTGCTTTCAGCTTTATCACAGCAAAACTATAAATATCAAGTCGTTTCATTTGGCTTTCTGTGGTGCTCAAACAAACTAAGTGAAATAATACTGTATTTACAGTATGCTAATGCTAATAATTGGGTTTCAAAACTCAGAAACTTTATGTTAGCCTGGCTAGTAGTCTTTGGTGTTTTGGTCTGTGGGTAGTGCCAGATGTGTCCAGAAATGATCAATCATCAGCAAGAAATCATCTCAAGAATCACAAGAATGAAGGGTACATTGACATAACATGACAGCATCATTATATCCCCAGCTGTCAGCTATAACGCTGAGAACTTTTGAAATCAAAAAGTGCTTTTACTTAACTTACTGTGATAATTGCATGAATGAACAGAAGTCCATAGGCACCAGGAACCAGGAGTAATATTCACAGGCTAGTGGGATAACAGGCTAACAATCACCAGCCTGTCTGGTGTCTGTCTTTGGTAAATGAATGAATACAGTGAGCTCCGAAGCTCCTACATTGTGTCTTTGGTATTCTACGTCATAAAAGCTGCAGGATGGCATGTACAGTCAGTCAGTCAGTCAGCACCTGCATTGCTTAAAGCAAGCTAAACTTTGTCACACGGTATTTAAAGGTGCTCTATATAAGATTCAAGATTCAAGAGTCTTTATTGTCATTATGCGAACATAAGGAAATTTTGCAATATAAGGTTTTGCTATAGCAAACGTTAGCATAAACAGCTTACGTTAGCATCAACAGCTTACGTTAGCATCAACAACTGTTTACTTGCCAGTCTAGAAGAAGCGTTGCAAGTTCAGCATCAACCTTCATTCCTTTACTCACCACTGTTCTTGTTTTTCTTCTATTTCTATGACCTCTTTTCTTCTACGGAAGTTAGCATGCTAACCACTTAGCCAAGGCCCCTCCAATCTCCTAATACCACTTTGCGATGGTAAGTCTCTGTAGCATCCAGTCTGCCCTTAGCTGCCATACTTCTTCATCCTCAGCATGCTAGGTTGAAGATGCAGCACTGCTCATCTACCTCTCGTCTTAGAAATGCAAGAAGTTATGGCTATGTAGTGACCGCAAAAGCCTACATATAGCACCTTGAAGGTTGTAATACTTTCCTTTTATATGGCTGGCACTTAGGATGGTAACTAATAAAATTTGGATGAAAAATTCCCGATATTCGGCTTGTGATGATCACCTGCTGCAGTATCACCAGCCACACGTCCATCCTATTCACTGCCACACCACTGACAGGCAGGGAAGGAGGGATGGATGTAAACATGGAAAGAGGAATGGTTGTCCTGGAAAAGATTAACAGCCTCTTTCTCTGCCTGCTCCCACTCTAATGGCAGGATCACTCAATCTTCTGCACCCAGACCACCAAACACACACACACTGAGGATGGACTGCAGCTCACGTCCACAACAATGAATGGCTGCAGACTAGTGAATGGAGGCCCATCTGTGAAGTGAAGAGAAAACATCCACTATATTTCTTTTTATATACGCCTATTCTCTTTCACGCTCTCTGCTCTCTCCATTTTTCCTGCTTTCACATTTTCTTTCACAGCATGTCAAAAGCTCCAGTTCTGCAGCATGACCAGCCAATCCTCCGTGATAAAAAAAAAAAAGTACCTCTTCATCTCTCTCTCTCTGTCAAAGAAACTGAGAAGTGTCACACAGCATCTTTCAAGGGACAATTTTGAATTTTTAGAATGCCTTTCAAGCGCTGCTTTTTTAAAATCCCTTTTATATCACTGTAAGGTGGTTGTTTTTTTTTGTCCAGGTGTCCCTATTAGTTTGGACCAGTGAGGAATCAAATCATAAACTTTATGATTATTTTTAGCCCCAAGTAGGACACAGTTTGATATTATCATGAAAGACATATTCAGGTTTTAACCATATTGTTTACAGGTAGGAAACACTGGCTTCTGTTCTTCTTCCCTCGGGCAAGTTACAAAATAGCACAGAATGAGAGTGGCCTGCTTGTTGAGGCAGAAAGCTGACCTGAAAGCACACAGCAGAGATTTAGCATGGCTAATAAAGCATTTTTGTAGGCCTGTCAAGGCAGTGAAGTCAGCCGCCTGACTGAGGCTGTAAGGCAGGTAGCAGATGTTAGCAATGCTAACAGGTTTAGCAGTCTAATAGGGAGCAGGTGGCAGGGATGCTAATAGGTTGATCAGAATCAGGTAGCAGATGTTAGTGATAACAGCTGACACAGTGCCAGAAATCTTCACGTCTACATCTCATGCCTAAGATTTAAAGGACCATCCTAGAGTTTGTTCAAAACTCAGGGTGTTTGGCCTCTAATCAAATTGCTGAAAACCGTTCAGATAGTGTTTTTCCACATTTCATTTCCACATCATATATGAAAATCAATTCAGAACTTGACTTAAGTAGGTTTTCTATCACAGAGACCATCAGATCTACTCGGTTTTTTTTGCTATCATTTAATTGAAGTGCAGAGTTTCCATGCCAGTCTGCACCTACAGCTGCATTACCACACAGCAGTAATGCAGCTTTGACAACAAAGAAAGCAGGTGTGAACATTGTTCACAGTGACAATTAATTCCATTAGCTTTCAGGTCATTTTCATATAGGACAGTAAACAATAGAACAAAAGTGGTTGAATGGAAAGAAGAAAAACCACATCAAGCACGGTTTGCTCGGAAAACAGATAGTACTTCACAGCATTCAGAAGTAATGGTTCGTTCAGATTCCTCTTTAAAAAGTGTGAAAAAAAATCAGTCAGTGATCAAACCATTTCATTAATTTTTGGTGGAAATCAGCTGGTCTGTGCAAAATTGAGTAAATGAAAAAGAATTGTACGCTATACATGAAGTGGATTCACTCACAAGCTTTAGTTTTTAGCTACAGTATCAACATTTATGCTCCATACTGGATGAATTATAATCACTTGGCAAGCCTGAGTTTTCATCAGGCACCACCATCAGGTCAGAAAAGTTATCCAATAACTCAGTGATCGCTGAATACCTGAAAATCCAATGATATTCCCAGCTGTATATTGATCTTTGTGTACATTTTAGCTTGCTAACATGCTAATGTCTTGACAAAACTATACATTACTGTAAATGCTAAAAATTTACATGATAACATTGTCATTATGACTTGAATCTGACACAACAGCTGTCTACACAGGCCACATAACAGCCATTATACATTGGTAAATATAACCCAAAGCATGTTTTTACACCTAAAGTCTATGCATCTCCACAGTGATTGTGTGTTGGCCGCGCTGCCAAAACATAGTGTATCTACACTCAATACTGTGCCAGAACACATGCTGTGTACATACAGATGAGGCAGTGAAGCTGCTGTGTAGACACAGTGTTAGTCTTGTTAAGATTTGTAGGCTTAATATTACTATGATTTGGGTACACACACATTTCTTGTCCTGTGGTGTAATATAGCATTGCTATCAAGACAGGTTAAGTTGGGGTACCTTTAGAGCACCAGCGTCTGCAGCAGATCCAGGGTCCACTCCAGTGATGTAGATCCCCAAACCATACTCAGCACCACCCCTGATCATCAGGCCCAGAGAGCGACCATCATCCATATTCAGGTTTACCTGTAGGGGAGAATGACATTCAGATCCCTCACTGTTTTCAATGACCCAAACTATTTCATGTAAAAATGGAGCATCAACATGAAGCCTGCAGCCAGGTTCTCACAGGGGTCCTACTTTCATGTCTCACCATGGACTTGGGTCAAGTGGGAGGAAAGATGCAGCATAATGTGTCAGTCACAATCAGTGCAGTTTGATGTCACTATTACTCTGTCTTACACTTGCATGTCAAAGATATCATTAGCACTGCTGTTTTTAGCATGTATGTTAAAATGCCTTTCAATGCTTTTATAGGTTTATGTTGGTCTCTGTCACTTTGACATGAATCCCAAATATTTAATTGCCACAACCTGACACACATTCAGGTGAGATATCTCATTTACAATACACAATACTATATAGTACTGATATAGTACTATATAGCTACTTTCTTACTCTCAGCAGGAAGTAGAGTGTGTTCTCAACAGGTTGTGCCTTTCACTGATTGTGTTTGTGATTTTTATGGACAGAATCTGTAAACACACCCTGGAGATAGGGAAAGTCAGGTACAGCTAACACAAAAAATATATATATATATATATCCTGCAGAGGATGTGATTCCGCAGGCTTCATCCACTGGTGAACTCCACTGTGCACTAGGATGGTTTGGAGCTGATGGGTTTGAAGGGCTGGGGATGAGCAGCAACTTGTGTGAGTTCCTGCTCAACGCAACGCAAGATGGTTAGGGGATTTGGTGGGAGAGGGAGCTGAGTGTGAAGATCTTTGTTCCAACCATCAGCTATGGTCATGAGCTTTGGTTAATAATGGTGACAAACATCTGGACTACCTTGCTTATCCTGCTGTCACCATAACCTGTACATGGATAAATGGGTTCAGGATGTGGGACAAATTGATGATGGATAAATACAATACTACCTACAACATATGACTGACAACTTGGAGAGTAAACACAGAGCAAGTAACTCAGAACAAACCAATTTTCACCCAGAGGTCTCTTTTTTTCTACAACAATCATAGTATGATATAAAATTTATTCTGCAAATAATTAATTGAGGCAATTACTTTACACATTTTCTATAATCATCAGTTGTGGAGGTACGGGAGGACGTTAGCTTCCTCCTGAGAAAAGCTTTTACAGCAGAGCACTCAGGCGTGGATGTGCCACCACCAAATTGTCAGAGCGCGTGTGCGAGTGAAACTACCTTTCATGGGAAGCAGAAGACGTATTTTGATTGGTCGTGATTGCATCCAGGGCCACTACACCTCCTACTCCAACACAGTTTTCAAATGGCTTCACAGGGGCAAAGCTCTGCCTTGGCATTACCATACACACACCGTGCACTGTGGACCATGTGCCACTGACTACTATCCACTCAATGCTTTTAGGAAAATTCACTATGTAGTATGTCATGTGAAATAAGCACATTAATAAATACATTTCATTTCTGATATCATAATGTACATGTACATCTCAAAGTTGTTTCTTTTAACCACGACCATCATCTTCCCCTGTAAGGTAGATTTAGTCACCTAAATCACACATTAAGCACAGCAGCGGCTCTTCTGAATTGTTTGCAGTTGTTGTTTGAACTTGTGTCACTAACGTGGTCAGTCTGCTGGTCAGTGATGGACAGTGGGTGTACAGTGGGTTTATCAGCTGCTGCCTCCTGCTGCTGCTGCTGGAAACCAGGCTGATGAAAACAGAGTTTGTGGGCCATAAAAACCAAAACTGTGAGCTTCAAAAAGTTCAAAAGCTCCACAGAGCTGAGGGGAACTGCAGGGTTGGTGATAACTGTATGTGGGTTTGTCTCTTCACATTACACACAGTCATTTGATCCATTTGGTAATACAGAAAATACTGATCAGTGCAGCTGTAAGTCAAGTCTGTAAGTTTTCTATTCCCAATTAGTCATTTGTCGCATTGCTATTTAATTCAAAGCACGTTTTCACAAAATTAGGCTTAAGTTAAAAATGTTAGCTTATAAACACACTGTGAAGATTTCTAACACGAAGCTCTCCTCACAGATGAGAGGACGTTCAGGGTTAGTGCTATATTTCTCACGCAGGAGAACAGTTCCAATAGACATGATTCATAAAACAGAGAGCTGGCATATTGGATTTCAACAGGCATATCTGGCACCTGCACTGACAAAGATTTATACGTTGTCCAAATAAAGAGCCAACAAATCATGGCTCCCTATTGTATATGGCAGGTCAATTTGGCCTCTATAGTGGTAACAGCTTCTCAGGCCTCTGTCCAAAAACTCCCCTCAACCTTTAATTAGCTCTCCTCCAGGTCAGCCAAGCTCATCTGAATATAAGCAAATATAAGCTGTTTTCTGAAGTATCCTTCTATGCCAACGTTTAATACAGAGGGCGTAAATCAGTTACTGTGCAGCTGTCAGAACGTTAGCTCCACTCATATCTACAGAGTTGCGTTCAGAGGTACGAGCAGTGGCTGTGTGGAGATGCTTAGGCAGCAGTTTTAGCCATAGAGTGATCTGCTGTAGGATGTGCGGATGCAACAGCAGACCACTGCTGGGGGGACACTGATTTCCAATCCCTCCCCCCATTTCCCCTTTCTCCAGAAAACTGTCTGGTAATGAGGCAACACCGGTCTACCTCAGTGAACCATTGATCTTATGAGAAGAGCAGACTCAAGGATAGTGTCTAATTATGGATGTGATTACCGTGAAGACCAGAGTAAGCTGAAATGATCTCTGCTGGACTGAGACAGTTCATTGGTGGAGATCTGGATAAAGAGTACTGAGTTCTTAAACTTTTCCAGTATAACTTCAACACTTTCACTGTCACCAGTAGAGCGCAGCTTTGGACTGGCCTGAGATCAGAGGGTCGCCGGTTCGATCCCTCGATCAAGCACAATAGGATATGGGTGGTGGCGAAGGAGACAGGTCAGGAGCTGATCTCCTGAAATTTTCACACACAACAGTCTCTAAAGTTGAACTCAGTTTGGAGCCAAAAACAAAAACCATCCAGCAAACAGAAACACCTTGTTGATGAGAGAGGTCAGAGGAGAATGGTCAGACAGGCTGGAGCTTACAGAAAGGCTACCCTACCTCAGATAACCTCTGACCTCTGTACTCACTTTGGGCCTTAATACCAATCAGTCATGGTCTGAATGTCACAGTGTGTCTGAGTATTGTTGCTGACCATGTTCATCCCTTCATGGCCACAGTTCACCATCTTCTAATGGCTACTTCCAGCAGGATAATGCTCCATGTCACAAAGATAAAGTCGTCTCAGACTGGTTTCATCAACATGACAGTGAGTTCAGTGAACTTCAGTGGCTAGTATTTGTGTGGCGTTCCTAATGAAGTGCTCACTGAGTGGATCTTCACAGACTTCATACAGGACTGTGTTTCAATATCTGTATCTATCTTGTTAATTCCTTCTTTATTAATTCACATTTATATTTATATTTTCCTCAGGTACTGCAAACTGTGGAATATACATATAGTAAACTACATGTGTTTGGTCCACAGTGAAACCGACATTCAAACTGCTGTGTTTCCACTAACTTTCACTGTCTAACATGGCTGCTCACTTCTGCTTACTTATCGTGTTTGAGGATTTTTAGGACAATTTTATATGTGTATATTACCCTGTTTTATTCTTGCTACTTATCGTTGTTTTTCTTATTAGTACTGTGTTGTTTGTTTTTTGACCTGCTCTGACTTATGTGTAGGTGTTCAAACAAAGCAATTTCCCCTCAGGGATTAATAAAGTATCCATCTCTCTTCTATCTAATATGCATTCTTAGTAATGTAATATCAGCTTAAAGCAAGGCTCACTTTGTATAATTAACATTTTTTGTGTATTTCTGTACATTTACGTCTTTGAGTTTACTGTATGTTTGCATCTGTTTTTCACTCACGCATTAAAGATACACCATAGTGCCCCCATACTGTATCACAACACCGGCTCTCTGCAAAGTGTTGCAGTTATAAATGTGGGCTGTGAGCAGATTGATGGTATCAGTGAGGGAGCAGGTTAGTTTACTGCACCTCTGTCACATTTATGTGGCGAAACCATAGAGGAGATTGAACGTGTAGTCCATCTCGCATTTCTGTTGTGTTGTAGGACGGGGTATTTTTTAGCACACATTTTTAACAAAGAGATCAGTGTGTAATGCTGAATGATGAGATATCCAATCAGAAAACATGGTGACAGGTGGATTTTTCTGATGATTCAATTTGAGTAAATCTTCTCTTGAGCAGCAGCCAAAGTGACAGGCCTGTGGTGGGTGACTTGGTTGTAGGATGAGTCCGTCTTCCAAGGATCATGACGACTGTGTTCAGAGAGCCATATTCCAGTCTAGACCCCTATGTACAGGACATTTTTTTTCTCCTGCACCACTACAACACATGCAGATACAGTTTGTTCTTACCGTCCTCTCCTCCATGCCGGGCCCTTGCCTCTGGTTCACCTCCTGGCTGTCGGGCGGTGGGGACACACTCCGACCCTGAGGGTCCACCCAGCTGTACACATGGTTGGTAATGTAGCCTCCAGGGATCCGACCCATAGAACACACTGACATCGCCAGCTTCTTGTATCCCTTCAGCACCTGCATTAGGAAAGTTGAAGGGGTGAAGTTGTGGGTGCTGTGAAAATGCAGGTTAAGTTTATTACTTTATTGATCAAACAGGGGGAATTAGTTATTCTCTGCAGTTTACCCTCACCAAATGAACGAAACACATACACAAGCATACACATGCACTGCATGCTGGGGCAGGGGGCTGCCAACTAAGGCACCCGGGGAGCTGGGGTGGATTGGTGCCTTGCTCAGGGGCACCACAGCCATGGTTGCAGAGGTGGGGGGGGTGGGGGGTGGGGGGTGTTGGGTTGTTGGGTGTAGCTTTTGGTGAAACCGAGCACATCTCTGTCCACACCCACTACATCCATCAGTGATGTTGGGTGTGGTCAGAGCTGTAGCATCTTTCTCAATATCTGCACAAGCACTAACTGTTAATCTACAACAGTCCGATGCACGAAAATCTGATGCACTACATGTCCATCCACCCAACCTTTGTAACCTTCCCTTCCACCTTGCAAAATAAAGGAAACCTTCCTGCATTGGCGTAAAAAAAAAAAACACTACAATCCTGTCAGTAGAAAAGAACCTTGATTTTGGACAACTCTGAAAAATGATGAGCAGCCGGCCAGTATTATTAGGTCTAATTTATAAGCCTAGGCTCACTAAGGCTTATCATTTAATTCATAGTGTATAATGTGGTCATTACAGAGGTGTGATAGACATGCTACATAACATCGACCAGGCCACAGTGACTTGAAACACCATTTGTTTATTAGCATTTGACCAAAACCATCATCTTCCCCTAACCCTAACCAAAGTGCTTTAGTTGCCTAAATCAAAAACAGCAGTCAGGAGACAAACCCTGGGCTCCGACGTCACAGTTGTGTTCTTTGTACCCCTGCATACACCCCAACCACCTCCCACTGACTCTGACACAGCTCATTAACGCAGCATTTCATTCATTAAAAAAAATGTTGTCTCTCAGCCGGGGATTATGTTTATCCCCCCTATGTGGGGGTAAAACAGAACTGGGGAAACATCTGATTAATATATAAACGCAACTTCAAGGAGACAGGGTTGCCCCTCTAGTTGTCGTTGAACATTGGAGCTGGACATAAATGGTGACGTGCAGAATCATCCGATATGATCATGATTCCTAGGACAGTGGGCTGGTGCAGCCAAGGACACAGATAATATCTGCACTCAGCCCAGTGCCACCAGCCTTTTTCCCCTGGATTTGACTGTTATTTATTCTTATTTGGTCTCAGGGTATGACACCAAACAGTGACTCTCAGTAACAATGCCCTCCTGTCTGTTGGCACAGATACATTGCGTTGAACCTTTGTCTGGTGTTGAATCACTGCACCCTTTCATCATTTCTCCTTGAGTGATTTCATAGTCCTTTCAGCTCTGCTATTTAAACCGCTGACGCTCCGTTGCCTCGTGCATCTGCTGTCACGTCACTTAGTTGTTTTATCAGAGACGGACAGAATTAGTGGAGGCTTTGAGGCCATGGCTCTGACTCTCACTGTGACTCACACAGAAAAGACCACCAAGAACCAGACAGAAAGAGGGTCAAAGTCAGGCAATTCCTTCACTACAACTAGGGTAAACTGAATAAATATAATAGCAGCAGAATTAATATTAATAATTATATTAATGTTTTGACCTTTTCCCACAACAAAAAATGAGATTAAAACTGAATAACAGATCTAAAAACAAAAAAAACCTATAATGAACCGTTTTTCAAAAACGTATGAAAACCAAACAATAATGTGAAGATGGATAAATGAACAAACTGCATACACCCCTGTACAATATCACTAAAATATGAAATGATAATATTAAATGATCAAAACTGTACCATCTTACTATATATATTAAAAAAAATTACTTTTTTTAAAATTCTTTAAGTTGAATTGAAAACAAACAGGTTAGACAGACTAAATTGAAAGTACAGGCCCCAAAATAAAACCAACTACAACTAACTGTATGGATAAGGTTATAAAAGAACCTGTGAACACCACATGTAATATGGCTCCATGTGGTGAGGAACAAGTGCCTGAACAAGTAAGACAAAGATGAAGAGGATACAAGAGCATCAGTAGACCACTGAACACAAGCTGAAAGACAGTTGCAGCAGTGGTTAGGAGGTGAAGGAAGAGTCATACTACCAATAACAGAAGGCGGTCCTGGAAACATGACGCCACACACAATCTGCTGATTACACACACGCCCACTACATGAAGTCAACAGATACAGTCTACAGATGGAGTCCAAGAAGAAAACCACTGATCCCAAAATGCAACAAAACTGCAATGAAACTTTACCAAGGAACATGAAAAGAAGGCTCATCTGACCTGAGTCCAGCAGAAAACCTTAAAGCTGAAGACAGAGAAACAAAACCAGCGAAGAGCAGCTAAAAAAAATCATGGGTGAAGAAGCAGAACATCTCTCCACAGATCTGTGTTAGACTGGAATCATCTATGACACTTTTCGTTGTCTTCCAAACAATGAGGTTCACCAAGGGTCTGGAGAATGTGTCTTTACTCTATTTTAAGTCAGTGTGATGTTTATCTGAAAACAAGTGCTGAAATTTCCGCCTGTCTGCTTCAAATGAACACATCTGGCAGTTTCTGAGAGATGAAAGCTGCTTACTTTTTGCTTCTTTCCCTGTCCCTTTCGTTTCTTTTCTCTCCTATTTGGGCTCTTTTCTGACACTCTGGTCTGAACATGCAGCGACTGATCACGTTAGGGCACAGTTACTCGCTGAGGGACACTTCAACATGAAACATGGTTGGACAGGCTGCAGTGCAGGGGTCACAGTTGAGATGGTTCTGCTGCAGGATGGTCCCTGTCATCATTAGGGCAACGTGCCACACCATTTTTAGATCTTCTTTCTTATTTTCTGCAACAGTCTGCCATTGGGGTTTCATTGTCCTAGAAACCAAGACAATAATCTTGTCCTGACCAGACTGAGAAAGTGTGGAGTTTACAGCTGTCACTTAGTGTTGTAAGTGATTTTCTCACACATATTTATATGTAAATACATATGAATTGTGTTGTCAGTGATATGTCAGTAAGCAATCTGTCGTATTTGATCCCGTTTAAGAGTCAACCATAGACCTTTGCAGGACCTCTACACTGCCCCCACCCCCAGGCCTTCTGCCAGGATCATCTGCATGCTTTGAACCCCCCCCCTGAAATCAGAGCTGGTGGAAACTAAATACAGTTATGGTTATGGTTATTAGGCAACTTATAGTAAAACACTTGATTTAGATCAGTTAAAGATGATAGGTGATCTTGATAAACTCTTCAATGACTTCAAGCTCAAAAGTTGACTTTTGAGCTCCAAATAAATGCTAACAGTCCTCTGTGTCTGCTTGAGGAGTAAATAGGAAACAGTTTCACCATAAGATCTTTATGAGGTGATAATATATCAATGGTGTGTTTATGGCTTGTTCTGCTGCACCCAAGTGGCACTGCAGCTTTTTTTTTTTTTTTAGTATACTGTGCCAAACAACACGCAGAATATGAACCTCTCTGGTCTCTGGTGTCAAACTCCTGTTCTTCATAAATCCTAGCAGCCCCCTCAACCTGCTCCCTGTGACTTCTGTGCAGTATAAGAAGATCAAAGTAAAGCTGATATACATAACTGTATACTGTATGAGCCAGAGTCACACACTTGACTCTGCTGAACTTGTTTTGATTCACTCTCTGTCGTTAATCGCACTTCTCCTTCAGTCCTCCTGCCAACCCGTCCTTCAGTTTTAACCCAAACCTTGGAGCACATCTGCCCTGCTGAAGTGCACAAGGGCCAGGTGGGACTCTGGGGCTGTTCTGTAGCTGACCTTTGGGCTCCACAAAGAAGAAGACTATAAGGATAGAAAATTCTCCTCAGGGATCCATAAAGAATTACATTATTAATGTCTTTCTTTTTCCCCTCCCGTACACTAAAACTTATCAAATTTCTGAGGCAGAGTATTTAAAGTTTAAAACTCTGTTCTCTGCTTTGCTCTCCTCCCTTCCAACAATTTGGTGATCGGAGGTTTATGGATGGCTGTCCCTGCAGTGTTGATGGATGTTCAGAGTGTGTCTCAGCACGGTGACTCGATGTGTCACTCTGGCAGTGCCATGGCCATAAATCAGCACCTACTCAGCTTCTTTATCACTGCCAGAAGTAGCAGACGCACAGGGTGTTGAGATGCTCTGTCACACTTGTGTACCCACTTCTAAACACCATCACATCCACACACACTGGCTGTGCACTGTGGTAAGAGGCTGCAGAGCACTCGCGTCTTGCATCTACACACATGTACAGTAGCTGAGTATGTGAGGACCCAGAGCTGGACCGGATTTTGAGTATATCAAAGCATCCCAGGAGGTAGGTGTGTAAGGAACCACATCCTGGTGTTTGCCAGGGCAACACATTTCTGGGTGAAAGTCTCATTTTAGTCACAGTATCTGCAGAGTGCAGGAATAATCTTCATGCCACCTCAACAAACGGCAGAGGGAATAAAATTGTCTGCAGAGACTCCAAATGTATTCTGTACATTTCAGTGAAGAAGCTGAGTTTAATATATTATTTACATTTATATTTCATTTATTTATTTACATTTAACATGAATATTTAATATTATGTCACTAGCGCAATTCAGAAATTTAAAATATACTTTTTACTCAAGTAGATTCATTATCCTTTCAGTTTTATTTAAGTTACACCTAACTAAAAACTGTCAAGATTACAACACTTTATTTCCTGTATGTAAATTTTGTGTAGTACCGTAGGAAAGTGTCCTCTTCAACATGTAGCTGATCATTTTTTAAAGTAAGATCATGTTACTCCAGCAAGACTCCCCTGACATCTCACCTAAAGTGTGACGATGTTTACTTATAGTAACAGTGTTCGATCTGTGTGTCTTCTAGGGAACATCAGAGAGTAAGGGCATGTGGCTCCAGGAGTGAGGGCCAGGCCCACATGCTCCGGGCCGAGGCAAGACTCCCAATAGGCATGGACGTCTAAGTCCATGATGTACTCAGCACAGCCTTAGGGGCAGAGACGGACACCGCCGGTAGAACACTGAGAACTCATCTTCACAGAACCGCATAAATCAAGCTGAAGAAAAAAGGGGAGCAGAGCTCAGGTCACGCAGGTGTCACATGCCACAGATGCAGGCCTGACTGGGGCCCAGTGCTCGGCACAGGGCACAAAAGAAAGCCTTCACCACTGAACGTGTGAGGGGGATGAATCCAACAGCAACAGCAAAAACTATATGAAGTAGAAACAACTATTTTTCAAGACAACAGCAAGTCAGACGCTGTGGTTATTGCTGCTGTGAAACTACACTAGTTATCAACTCAAATTTTACAATTACAAAAACAGACATAAATGACATATGAAACATATAATGCAATTAGTTTTTGTTCGTTTAATATTAATTACTGCTTTAACCAAAGTTGTTGTTAGGTAGATGGAACCTGAATAGCAAAGAACTAACTCAAAATCAAAACATTCAAAATATTCAAAATACTACGTCCTCCATGTCCTTCAGTGTGCTAGAATATTTCAAAGGCGTATGGTGATTTGGCTCTAGCTGTTAAGATTTAAGTAAGAAGTGAAACTGATTCTAGAGTCGCTTTGCTTCCAAAAAATGTTGCACAAGTGAAGCTGCCTTATTTAAGAAGTGAGAATGTGACAGCAGGTGCTACAGAGTAGAAAAACAGGTACAGAACCTAAACACAGCTACTGAAACATCACTCATTTAACAGCTCCATCATTTGTGTCCTCGTCAGGCTGTGTGGCTGCGCACTGCTCATTAACCCTACTCCAGCTACAATAACCTGCCCTGCACCGTTCCTTACCCAGACATGATGAATTGACTTGCTACCTCGTTGGCTGTGCAGACTTTGGCAGGGTACAATTCAGCACGTCAGCCTTTTCAGTAACACCAGCTGTATATCATCACACCCTCCCAGAAAACAGGCTTCACCTCAGTTTGTCTGACCAGGGGCTGGGCCACTCTCCTAAACCAGTACTGAAGGAGATGGAGTCTAACAAACTGAAAAGATTTGCCTTAAACTGAAATGTCCATCCTGTGAAAACGTGACTCTTACTTTACAAAATATTCAAAGGACAACTGGAAAGACATGTCTTCGGTTGACAAAGTCTAAGCACTTGCAGAGATTTATATTCTTTATATTCATGTAAAATCTGTGAAAGTTGGGTATAAGGGATAATTTTCTCCCCAAGTATTGAATTCTACTTCAGCTTCAGAGGGACTGTCACATACAAATGGGGGGAAAAGGGACTCAGGGCAGAGCTAGATGTCTCAGTGCAAAGTGTCCATTTCATGCTGCACCTGAAAAGAAGCAGTTGGGACATGTGGGTGAGGGACGTGACTCAGTAACACTTTTCCAACTCCCTCAACAAACCACTGCTGAGCACGGTAGAGCTGCTCAGTGAGCAAAAACAGACTGTGGTCGTACAGTTAGCGCTCATACTGCTCAGCCACCACAGGAATGACGCTTCCATTGAGTCCTGCTTTCTCATATTAATACATACATGCAATAACCTCTAAGGCTTGTCGAGAGCCTAATCTTCTCGCTGTGTTTCAGACTTCTGAACTTGCAGTGATGTGGTGGTGTGGAAAAATTGATTGCTCCAAATTAAACACAGCAGGTGGACTGGTGAGTGAATGAATCTTGCAGCGTGCCTGACCCTGAATGTTATCTGACTCAGCTGAAGAGCTGCTGGCACTGACGCTCCCAGGCCTCTTACTGCAATCTCTGCACTCAGCTCTCTGCTCCTTAGCCTCTCCTATCCACAGGGAGAAGCACCGCAGTCCCAGCGGATGGTTCCAGTACACTAAATAGACTGTTGGCATGCTTAGCGCTTCCCGCCTAAAGACACTGCAGTCCCGACACACAGGATTTAAACAGAGTGAGGCAAAGGGGACAAAAGAACAGACGAATCAGCTACATTTCATACAAGACACTTCTACATACAAGACACAATATACTGTATGATGTTTGCTCAGCCGAGGGACCACTGTCATGGCAGACATTTTGACTTGTCAAAGCAGGAAAAGCACAGATGGAGTTGATAACGTTAATGATGGCTGCATTCCATTTAGCTGAGCCTCACTGCAAAAATTAAAATACTAAAATAATAAAACTCAAAAGCAGCAACATTTTCCCAGCAGTTCTTTTAAGTGCACTCAAATACATACAGTAACATTGAGATCAAACAACTTTACTGAACTCTGTATATGAATCACATCAGCCTTGATTACACTGAATAAATTCAGGAAAACTGAGTTACAGCTTTTTTTACCAGCTCGTCTTTTTGTGTATATTATATCAAATCTACATTCAGTCATTAGTCAACATTAACACAATTCCCATTTGAAGAAATAAAATGACACTGACAAATATCATCATATTAACATTCAATCATGTATGTTTAATAACCAAATACTCTAAGTCATTCTTTTTATAGCAGATTGAATTTAAACACAGTTTTAACATTGTAAACTGAATCAGACATTGTCTGATTTGGCTAATGCTGCTTAGTTTGAGCCTCAGTGTTTTAAGTCTCAGGGGTCTGAGAAGTCTGGAAGGGCGTATGTCAGGCTGAGGAGAGGCCCATGGGAACGCAGCATGAACTCAGCACATCATGAAGACCAGTCAGCCCTAAGCTTCCTCCATTAATCTGCTCATTTAGCTCTTCCTACAGTATGTCTCAGTGCAGAGCACCATTCTTTGAATTCCTTTCATCAACAAAAAAATGTATACAGTCCCCTCCAAAAGTATTGGAACAATGAGGCTGATTCCTTTATTTTTACTGTAGGCTGGAAACATTTGGGTTTGACACCAAAAGATGAATATGACACAAAAATTCAACATCTCAGCTTTTATTTCCAGGTACTTACATCTGGATCCGATACACAACGTAGAAGATAACATTTTTTGTAAAGAAGCACCACATTTTTAGGTGTTCAAATGTATTGGAACAGATAATTAAAGCAAATAAGACTTAATATTTTGTTGCAAATCCTTTGCTTGAAATAACTGCATCAAGTCTGTGACCCATTGACATCACCAAACTTTTGCATTCTTCTTTTGTGATGCTTTTCCAGGCTTTCACTGCAGCCTCTTTCAGCTGTTGCTTGTTTTGGGGGGTTGTTCCCTTCAGTTTCCTCTTTAGCAAGTGAAAAGCATGCTCTACAGGATTCAAGTCTGGAGATTGACTTGGCCAGTCTAAAACCTTCCACTTCTTGCCCCTGATGAACTCCTTTGTTGTTTTTGCAGTGTGTTTTGGGTCGTTATCTTGCTGCATGATGAAGGATCTCCCAATCAGTTTGGTTGCATTTTTCTTTAAATTGGCAGACAAAATGTTTTTGTAGACTTCTGAGTTCATTTTGCTGCTGCCATCAGGTGTTACTTCATCAATGAAGATTAATGAGCCCATCCCAGAAGAAGCCATGCAAGCCCAAGCCATGACATTGCCTCCACCATGTTTAACAGTTGAGCTTGTGTGTTTGGGATTATGGGCAGATCCTTTCTTTCTCCAAACCTTAGCCTTTCCATCACTTTGGTAAAAGTTAATCTTTGTCTCATCAGTCCATAACACTTTGTCCCAGAATGTTTGAGGCTCGTCTCTATACTTTTTGGCAAAATCCAGCCTGGCCTTCCTATTCTTCTTGCTGATGAGTGGCTTGCATCTTCTGGTGTAGCCTCTGTACTTTTGCTCATGAAGTCTTCTGCGAACAGTAGATACTGATACTTTCACTCCTGCCCTCTGGAGGTTGTTGGTGATGTCACTAACAGTTGTTTTAGGGTTTTTCTTTGCAGCTCTCACAATGTTTCTGTCATCAACTGCTGTTGTTTTTCTCGGTCTACCTGTTCGACGTCTGTTACTTAGTACACCAGTGGTTTCCTTCTTCTTTAAGACATTCCAAATGGTTGTACTGGCTATGGCCAATGTTTGTCCAATGGCTCTGATCGACTTTCCATCTTTTCTCAGCTTCACAATTGCCTCTTTCTCCCTCATAGACAGCTCTCTGGTTTTCATGTTTGTTACACTTCTTGCTGTAAATGCAGTCTCCTCTGGCAAAACCCAAATGTGAAACTGAGCAAGTGCTATTTATTGTTTGAATAATTAGTGTAATAGGAAACACCTGGGCAACAAAACACACCTGTCAGTCACATGTTCCAATACTTTTGATCACCCAGAAATGTAGTGTTCCTTTACAAATAATGTTATCTTCTAAGTTGTGCATCAGAACCAGATGTAAATACCTGGAAATCAAAGCTGAAATGTTGAATTTTTGTCTCATATTTGTTTTTCGGTGTCATACTCAAATGTTTCCAGTCCACAGAAAAGATAAAGGAATTTGCTTCACTGTTCCAATACTTTTGGAGGGGACTGTATGTACTTTGCAAACAACAACAAACAAACTGCTGTGCTACTGCTTTTGTGGCTGCAGTCTGTGTGAGACAGTCAAACCACGACTTATTTTGATAATCTCACATTCTAGAAGAGATTTTAATTGAAGTTAAAAGTTTTGACAGATATTTTAACCCCTTGCACAAACTTTCAGCTTACGAGCTACCAAAATAAAATACACACAGTGTTAGTTTGTCCTCACAGGTCCATGAAGCATGTGTGAGGGACAGAAAGAGAGCGGGTGAGGATTAGTGAGATTTCAGGCTTGAAGCTACAACAGTCCAACACGGCACGCTGACTACAACAGTTCAGACTGAAGCTGGATCAGAAGACACCAACTTCTCACAGGGTCCAGCAGCGTTACCTGCTCCTCACTGTCCAGTGAATGCAAACGTCCATCTCCTTGGTCCCTTTAAGCAACCAAAAGCTCATATATCATACCGAGGTGGTTTATCACAATTAGCATTACGACTTTTACAAAATGTATTGAATTAATGCAGTACTGAACATACACACTTATCATCCTGCTGTGTTGCCTCTGCAACTTGCCCAAATCTTGGATTAAAATTTCTTCATTAGCTGTGGTTCAGATAAATGAAAATAAAAGCATAATGAATGTAAGAAATTCTATATAAGCCTGTTAAATGTAGGTAGTATGAACTACACCAATGAAGAGCGTCTACAGTGCACAGTCAAAATGTCAACTGTGAAAATTTTTATAGTCCACAGGGCAAAGTCAGTCACTCTGTCTCATATACTGCACGAAATGTGGTGTGAATGGTCATTGTAACCAAAGGATGAAACTTCAGTAACTTCAATCTACCTCAACTACTGAGAAATATTATTCACTCCTCTGTCCAGTTGGTGTTCAACACATCTGCAGAGCAGCCTGATTGACTGTTTTACCTGTATGACCAACATTTATGTCTTTGTTCATCATCTGTGAGCTTTTAATTCCATCCTAACCTGAGTCAGCTGGTCTCTCTGTAATGTTGCCAGTGTTAAAACAATCCACTGTCCAGAAAAAAGGTTGGGGGCCCTGCTCTGGAGACCACAAACAGGAATGTAACTGGACTTGTGGTTTCATTCATTTTCTCTCTGTCTCTATAACCATAGATAATTTGCCATAACTTTTCCCTAACCTTAACAATGCTGTGGTTGCCATGTACAGAAACTGTACAAAAATTATAATAATTTTGGAACAAAACATCTGCCATTGCATTATTTTGCTGATACAACGGTATTGTTGTTATTTTTACTGTAACACTGTAACTTTCCATACCGTGTGTGTGTTCACTTTAATAAGACTATTTTAAAGGAAAACTACAGGTTATTGCAGTTTTATTTTATTAGCTCTGGTTGTTGGTTGTTGTTGTACACATTAAAGTAATTGCTGACGAGTTGGCATACAAATAAATAAATAAACAAATACAAAGGTTAGATGGTCAGGAAACGGGCAGACGGACCATCAGACAGCTTGTAAACAAACTTCCAGCCAAACAGTGAACTGTAAACTTATTACTCAGACTCTCTGATGTAAACAAACCACAGTTTACAGAGCCACCTCCTGCTTCAGCTCTGACTCAGCATATCTGCCATCGCTGAGCTCACTCACCGGTCTTCTACACAGTGAGAGATTATTAGCAACATTTCAGGTGCACTCACCTTCAGATACACTGGTTAAGACCAGTTTATCCAGATTAATCTCCACTGCCAATAGAACTGATGGGAAGAATTCCCAAAATCAAATCCAAGCAATAATTAAGCACAGTTTTCCTTTGAGGACACTTTATACTCTATCCAAGTACGATGTATGAACTCTGTGAGTGACTTCATCTCAGATGCACTGCCTGAGAAACACAACATCCTGAACATGTATCTAAGCAAAGCAGCACAACTTCCTGCCTGTACATGGCGGATATCTGGGTGCTGCTCAGTAGGATATTTTAGGACGCCTTTCTGCTGGAAACTAGGTCTGATCTACGCCTCTGCCCTGACTACATCTGTGATGGATGATGCTCATCGCGCAGCTCTCCCAGATATGTCACCATTACGGCGGCACAACAGCTTTTTGATGGGACATGAAAAGTTCTCCATTTTGTGTGACAGCCCAGTTATTTCTGTTTGGCGAGGTATGAGGAAGGATGATGGAAAGCTCCTGCGGCAGGTGATCAGTCTCTAAAAGGAGGTAATTATAGATAGTTAAACAGTTGGCTTTATGGTCTCAGAGCAGGGAGTGAACTATAGAAGAATCACAGGTCTGCCTAAGCAGCCCAGCAGAAGATGTAGTAATCTGGCTCATTGGCAGAGAAGGTTAGTGAAGGCTTGTTATGAAGGCTTTAGGTTTGAAAACCCTGAAGCCAGCTCAGACAGTCTGAGCGTGGAAGATGAATGACACTCACTCATACCGTGTCCAGGCACCAGGGCTTTAGAAACAACTTCAATGAAAGGCTAATTACTCATTAATTGACACAAATCATATTAATCTTGTACTCAAACAACCATATAATGCTCTCAACTGCTGGTTAAGGTGTTGGTTGTTTTCATATAAGAAAAATCTGTAGCAAAATAAAGCATTTGGCTATAAATCAGAAAAAGTATATTTTATTTGTTTTGTCCACCAAAGCCATAGAGAGGGAGGAGACATGGTATTGTTAACTATGGAGAGAGAGGTGCACACTTTTGAACAGCTTCTCCTTCAAGGCATTCACACAGTTGCACTCACTTGTGCACGCAGAGTGACAGACGCAGTTGTGTGATGCATATTAAAGTCAACTTGAAAGGGAAGTTTAGAGCCCGCTCACTTCCTCACCTCCACATACTCAGCGTGATGTGGGTGTTAATGTCTGATTTTTATTTATTTTTTAATTCAGAAATGTTTTTACACAGCTTGTCCAATTCCTTCACCTCACGCCATCCAACCATTGGTACTTCTGATGAAGCACAGTGGCAGCTTTAGCTACTAACATTAGCAAAAACAGCTCTATGAGGGCCGTGTGTCTGTCAGCTGTCAGCTGTTTGGAGTTCTCCCACCCCCTCGTGGCCACGAATGAATTCATGCAGCTTTATGGCATCGCATTTGCCTCTGGCAGCTCTGAGCCTCCTGCACAGGCACATCTGTATCCTCTGGGGAACAGACATTTGTTTACTCTGGACCAGTAAAATACCATCGCACTGTTGTAGATCATCCATAATTTACCCCAAATGAGCTTTTCTTAAGCTGCCAAATGCTTTATCAGGTGTTCACAAAGTGGAATCACTGGCAGCGGCACATGAATCTCTGATTCTCTGTGACTGGATGTTTCTGACCAAACCATGTACAAAGATCTGCTCCTTTGACTTTTAATCGAAGAACTAGATTGTTAGTTACCGCACATCTCATCTTCCCAAACATCAGTCACATGTGTTCACTGTGTGTTTGGAACAGTAAATGTAGAAGTTTTCAATAACTGTGTAACAACTGGAGCCTCCTGGAAGCTCTCAGTCACCTACTGCTATATAGCTAAATGCTTCAGTACGCTGTAAACAAACTAGTTAATACGAGGATATTTCTGTATCACGTCAAAAGGCTAACGTTTTTGTAGGAAAGCTGCAAACAAGCCACCAAACATATCAGTACGCTGTCTGTCGTCATAGAGATGGGTGAGACCTGATGTACGATAATGGCATCTACTTTCAAATCCTGCTCACTGTCTCACCTACAGCTGGCAAATCACTGCCTAGATTGGGTGAGTGGTGGATTGTCAGTTTTGGAAAGTTACTAAAATTACTGAACGCAGCACCACCCAAGCACATCTTTGGAAAGGTGTATCTACAGCACTTTATTTCACTTTGGCACAGGTCTGAGAAGCAGAGTGATAAAATGGAGATTTATTGCTGTGGTCCTGTCATTATTATTTAAAAGACAGTTCACAGCAGTTGTTCTCAGAGAGGTGAAGACCCTCAAATAATTTAGTGGCACTTTTGTGATTTTTACAATGCAGTGGCAAACACAGCAACATTATGGTGCTAATAACGCGCTGACCCGTTATCAATCATTATTCCAATCCGTTATCAGGCCACAGGCAACACAAAGTGTTTACTTCAGCTCATTCCTGTGTGTCCTCCAAGACAGAGACCTCAAGGCACCAGTTAAATTCGGCTTTTCATCCATTACCTCTGACGTCACACGGTAAAGAAAAAAAAAAAACACCATTAAAGGATGAGCACGCCATTAAAACGTCTCCTCTTCCCAATTAAAGCCCTGTTAAAATGTAGTATCAGGCTATTTAACTGACTCCGATAACAAGAGCGGCCGACACAAAGCAGAGGGAGTGATGGTAATCTGCAACTAGAGCTTCACTAACAAATGACAGACAGAAAATGCTGCGTGACAAAGAAAGTCTCTGCAGGCGGGTCCATTCACTTTGTTCAGCGTTGTATCACAACAGCGAATTAGAGGTTGACGAGAGGCAGAAGTAGCTGCTTTCTATTCTGGGCCCAACATTTCTGCAGGCTCAGAGCCATTCAGAGCCAGTGAGAGGCAAAGATCAGCCCAGTAACCGGCAAAAACGAGTGACACTCAAGTGCGATTTGGGCTATATATGCATCCCCACGGTGCTCGAGCCAGGATGGAGTGGGTGGAAGAGGAGCTCTCAGCAGGTCTTGCGTGGAGCAGGATGGGTGGGTGGATGAAGTGAGGGAGGAAGGGAATTGTTGCTGTGATAAAGGTGGTGGATGGGTTTATTTTTATGTTGGAGGAGAGGTGATTTGCGGGACAAGAGGCCAATGCAGACATCAGCACTAGTCACCCAGTCTACAGGGGCCACTTTGAGGGCCCTCCACTGTGACTGAATCGCTATCTCCCCCTCAAAGCATCGCTTATGCTGAAGTCTGGAGATGAACGTATGGTCCAGAATAGTCTAAATCATCTGGAGTGTCACTCGTCTAATTGTCTCGTTACGATGCTGAGCTCTGCCTCACAAACTGGGGGAAAAAAAGGGCAGAAGTTTAAGCCAACTTCTCCTGACTAACGCTGCGTTCATGTCACATCAAGTTTACTGGATAATTTATGTCTTCAAATGCTAATCATAACTATGGCATGTAGAAGGGTCTTTTAAACTTTTTTCATCTTTAAGCAAATAGTTTGTCAATAAGGTTTGCAGACGTATGATGACAGGTGATAGGGTTGTATATGTATCTGCTGTTATGGACTCATGTCTAACACTCAATGTTAAGAGAACTGGTTGTTTATGATCAAGCCAAATGTGTTGGGTTTACTAATACAAATGTTACAGATCCATCCACATACACAGGGCCAGTGATCACACATATGCACAGTGGGTTGAAAACATGTGTTGTTGTGTTTCCAGCACACTCTCACTCTCTCTCTCACTCTCTCTCTCTCTCTCTCTCTCTCTCTCTCTCTCTCTCTCTCTCTCTCTCTGAAAGTACTGATGACTCACACAGTGATGTGTTCCATGGTCCATTAGCTTCACATAATAAGGTAAGGTGGTGTGTGTGTGTGTGTGTGTGTAGAGAAGTAGAACCATGTACTGAACAGAAACACAGAAGTGAACAGTGCAGAGTAACACAGGCTCTGACAGCTGATGTCTAACTGTCTAACATATCGACTTTCACATATCGAGGTAAACAAAGGTTGTGTAATTTTGCGTGAATGTGTCTGTGTGTGTGTGTGTGTGTGTGTGTGTGTGTGTGTGTGTGTGTGTGTGTGTGTGTGTGTGTGCGCGTGCATGTGTGTGCACCAATAGCAGTATCCATATATAGCTATACACTATGTATACCTGGATATCTCAAGTTAGAGTGGTTTGCTGTGCTTTTTTTCCTTTCTTTTCTGCTGAGTTTGTGCATGTGTGTGTGTGTGTGTGTGTGTTCCAGCTTGTGTGTGTGTGTGCGTGTGTGTGTATGTGTGGAGGAAGTATATTGAGTTAAATTGACTGTCACCTCAAATCTCCCATGCCACCTGCTTTCCTTTACTTGTTCATTTGTCACAGTTACTGCACCTGATATTTCTCTCTCTCTCTCTCTCTCTCTCTCTCTCCCTGTCTCTCTCTTTCTCAAACATAAACAAACATACACATATTCCTGCATACATACACATGCGTGCATCCATGAACAAACAAGGATGCATGCATGTGTAAATCTACATATAATGTGCACACATTATAAGTGCTGCATGTAAACGTCTGCATTTATCAGTAGCTAGATTTGGCATGTGGATAAATGATTAAAAAAAAAACAAAGGGTTCTTGGGTGTAATTTTCACACACTAATACCATTATTACAACAAAATTAGCACATTGAGAGTTTTTTAAACACGGGTAAACCCACTAAAAGAGGCGACTGACTCATTTCTCACCACCAGCAAATGTTAGTGAGTTCTGATTCTCCTTCTTTCTTGATCACCGTTTCTCTTCCTCTTGTTCGTTCGTGCTCTCAGCTCATTTGCTCTGTCTTAGTCACTACATTATATAAGCATCACAAAACATATCCTGCACTCGTGTTGATGCTAGTGGTAGATGGCACCTGTTTACTGTGTGAATGGTGTACAATGCTGTAGCAGTGTTGCAATGCTTCTAATTGAACCAGTGAGCAACAGTCTTAACCTAAGAGCGGGGACTTTAGGACTGTTCAAGCTACATCGTCCCCCCCCACAGGAAAAAGAAGGCACGTATTGTACATGTGTGAACAGCTACACACACAGACACACACAATATTGTGACAGTTGTTCTGCTCTCTGATTTACTGTAGCTACAGTATGTCAGGCTGCTCCTCCACATCAGGGAGCTGATTCCCATTGGCCTCTCCCACACACTGATGTACCTGTTATCTAGAATATGCGCTTAGCTGCGTTCAAGGACACTTGACAACAGCAGCATCCAGCAGTGGAGTTTTGATGGGGGGAGGGGGGAGCAGCCAAGGGAGCCGAGCAGTCAGCGAGGGTTTGTTCTAATAACAAGCGGCCACATCACGTTGGCCTTATCAAACTGACAGCAAAGGATAACCTCACCTACTGAAATACTTCTTCCTCCTCCACCCTACACAACGCAATCTGAGGCAGAGTTGCTTTTTTCGGAGCTTGCTGAAGTGCTGATGTGCTCAGTGGAGTCATTTGGTTGTGATTATGTAATCTTATTTTTCCACACACAAGTAGAATGAAGCAGTCATTGCTTAAAAATAAAATCAAACAGTAGCCAGAGTTACACATGCAGCACGCTGCTGCAAGATATTCGGTTTTTTTCTACTACCATGACACACACCCCCCTGACCCCAAGAGCCCAAATGAAAACAAGTTTCATTTCTGTTATTTAGCTTATCTCTACACTGGTTTCATTTCAGCTCAGTGTGAGAGTCTCTGCTGCGCTTTGCCGTCATTTACAGTCACGTTTCTCTCCTCTGCTTCCTGTGTGTGTGTGTGTCTCAGCCCCTCTTCACACACACACACACACACAGAGCGGAGCAGAGACAGGTTGACAGCTCGTTACGTTAAGTGCAATAAAAGCTTTCCACCAAGTGTTATAAATCACTCTAAAACCTAAGATGGACAGACATCAGCGCCAAACGTCAAAGGTCAGGCCACAATGCCAGCTTTTCTTAAACACGTGCAATGTGGTGACAGTGGCGAGGATGCTAGCACAGACCCAATAATAAACCAGAGAAATTATTATTATTACTATTACTATTATTATTATCAATAAACAGTTTTGTGTACAAAACAACATCTTTATAGGCAAAAATAGCCTGACGAGGATTTGACCAGTAAGTGCTTTTGAAGTCTGAGATCACTATTTTAAAACTAGAGTTGAATCCTTAAAGTTCTGGACTAACCGATCAACACCGCCACCTTTCCTTAAACCACACCACCATTACAGCTCACAAGCATCTGAAACCGAGGGAAAAATCTTGGACCTGTTGCATCCCCGACATAAAGACCAAATTTACAACACAAAAGCCAAAGCGTGATTAAAGTCCTTCAGCATAATACACTCTCCGATCAGGCTGTCCTGTACTTTTTCTGCAGTTATGCTCATGAAGCGAGGGACCTTCACTATAATTGATGTGAATGACACTGACTGTATAATATGTTATTTCATTAAAAGCAGTAATTCGCCTGTTCCCCTTCCCACCAGCATTTCTTACAAAACGCCCCCACATCTCGACGTCTCGAGGACAGCAGCAAGGAGATGGCTGCCATGAAATCCCGAAAACATCTGTACCACTGTGTGTCTGCCAGACAACCTCATTTCCACAACAGGATTAGCGTGACACAGCAACAGCCATTAAACCTGGCATTGTAGCCTACCTGTGCCAGAGCAGTGCTACTCTGACAAGCTTTCATTCAAAAACGATGACAATAAATCCCACAAGGCCTCATGTGTGCTGTCGAGGTAAATCGATGCTGTCAGCGGAGCACTGGAGGAAAGATTCCCTGCTGACTGCACAGCGAGAACCGTGTATGTTTGATGCAAATTGCAAATAGTGTAGATGATAGAAGCATGTGACAATAATACACCACTGTCTAGGTGTGGTGTAATGTACTGTACAGAAATGATGCTGTGCTAATATGTTACTATACTGTATCACACTCACTCCAACAAACGTCCTCAATACAAAAATAACATGTTCACAAACATCAGAGAGCATCTTCATCCAATAACTAGAGATGGTCATGTGAGACACACAAACACTGTATGTAGCACTGCAACTATTAAATGTGGGTTTAACTAACTAGAACAGACTTTGGCTGAAATTATTCGAAACCGTTTGACTTTTCAACAACTAAAACTTGGACGTTGACATGAGCACATATATATGTATATGTGTGTGTCTGTGTGTGTGCTCATGGCAATACCAAATAATACCAGATCCACAATAATCAATATCTCTACCAATAATTTGTAATCGTTAAAAGCAACTAATGTACTATTTTCTAGTGGACAACAGCCAGAGATAAATAACACATGATTACTGTGTGTATTCTTTGACCTTATGAGGTTACTGCTGCAAACATGCACACAATAACAACAACAGAGAAGCAGAGGGTGCAGCACTAAAAAAAAGTGTTAATGTGCCCATTAACTCATTGAACATGATTATTTTCTTTCTGGTATCAGTCCTATTGATACTAGCACTGATAGTATCATCAGTTCAAGTAATGATCTGCTCACCCTTCTTAACAAACTCACAACAAGACTTTTTTGGAAGCATCACCCTGACAATTTGTTAGAATCACAATTTATGTATAGATTAAAGTCCAATCCCTTTTTGAGTATTTTTTTCACTTATTTTTAATGCTTTTGTATCATCAAAAGGAAGAAAAAAAAATTGGGTAAATATCAAAAAAGCAGTTACAAGTCATGAGACCGACAACGTGTTGTTAGCATTGATGCCGAAGAGTAAGGACCGCACCATGTGTCCATACTGTTCAATGTGCTGCAGGGCACCAGTTAATTAGCTGTCTGACCTGCAGATTGATTGCAAATGTTTGGTGGCTCGCTGAAACAGCTAAGGTGCAGGACAGGATGTGTGCTCATGTTTCTAAGTTAGATAAGAAGGAGGGAAGCTGATGTGGCTCTTGTGTAGCAGGCTGCTCTCTGGGTCTGTGGCTCTGTTTGGAACCGTCTACTAATGTACCACCTACTACATACAGTGACTGTGTACAGCATACTACTACATGAACACTTTACACTGAAGTATACAGCCAGTATCCCAGAATGCATTTAGCACCAGCCAGCAATGTCAGAGACGACTGGAGGGGATTTTAAAGCAGGTTCACAGCTGCTGTAGTTTCACTCACAGGACTGTTAATGTCACTTTATTCAGTTTCAATACGTTTTCTGGCAGGAAGGTGACCATGTAGATTTCCAATCTGTAGACAGTCGATCTAAATAACGCAATGCATTATGGGGCAGCTGAGTATGTCCAGTAAGCAAGCTCACAGCACATACTTAGAAATTCCTGCATATCTAGTATACATCCGGGTATTTCTCATGTACACAAAATCCACATACTATGCAGGTGGAGCCCACTACACACTCATTTTGATGTCATTGTTATGAACAGTATGTTAGTACTGCCATTGTGACTGTCTCCTCTGTCTGTGATGGAACCGTGGCTTTACTCAAGTAACACTGAATGTGAGGGGAAATAGCTGAACTGTAGACACATAAAACCATTTTTTTGTACTGTCTGTTGTGTTCACTGGCCTGGCCTGTATTCACTGTCACTCCAGCACAGGCTGTGTTTACAATGCTGAACTGAAGAGAAGACTTTGTGACAGCTCAATAAAAGCTCTACATTTCACATGTGTTTGGGAATAAAGGACGGCTTAAAGGACCAAGCAAATTCTCACTTGGTCCTTTAAGACTGCCCCCCTAAACAAGCAAACCAGTTTTATTTCCTGTGTTTTCTAGCATTAGTTTGAATCCTCCCTGTCTATATGAAGTCCATCTGAAAAACCCCCAGCACTACTTCCATGTACAGTTTTATTTTATTCATTATTTACTGCTGAGCTCCAGCAGGAGACGCAGCACACAGTGGGGCCTCGGCTCCCAGAATCCTAATTTCACACACAGAAATAAACAGACACAGATCGATGCTCGCTCCGCAGAGCAAACACCACTGAAAGGCTCAGCGAATATCTATTTCCTTTTTAAGTTTGATGTGGTGAGGCAGATTTTGATGATACACTTTCCTCTGTGGAGAGTCTCCGGGTTTAATATTCTGTCAGTTTCTAAAAAAGAATGCACAACTCTCACCAGGGAAAGAGAGAGGGCTGGTGGTGAGAGAGATGAAGACGAAACGGAGAGAGAGAGAGTGTGTGTGTGAGAGGCAAACATGACGAGTTTACACAAGTGTCGCAAGTCAGGTCAAGGTGACGGCGCAGACGAAGGGAAGCAGAGCGTACAGAGTGAGTGACAGACTGGTAAAAAAAAAAGCCTCAGACAGGTATATGACCACACTGGCCATGGTAAAGCAGCATATTCCAGCAGGTACTACACTGTAGACTAAACGCCTCAAACAAGCAAGGTGATAACAAGCGTCTTACTAAAAAGGCAAGTTTACACCTGCTGTGAACAATCAGCGGAGGGGATAAAAAGCCTGCTGGCTTCCTCCGGGCTGCATTACATTACCTGCCCCTCTAAGAATTAGATGTTTAAACTGCTGCACCTTCTCCACCTGTACACACCTGGTCAGTGACTGCGTGAAGCGCACATGATTGTCACACTGTCTGTGTTGGACCCAGAATCCCTTGATTTCCCCTGCCAGACCGTGTCAGACTAGACTCTGAGGGACAGTTTCACTAAGAAAGAAGAATAAGCAAATGTGTGCCGTGCTTCTCGTTGAGTTTGCAGTTGTAATTTGTGTGTATTCAGCTCCTGATTAACTGAGTGCACGCAGTCAGCAGCTGGACTGATCTTGGTACAGGCCTCCAGAGGCACTGAGTGAGTGAGGGAAACAGTCTATGAAGGGTATTACTCAAAACATTATTCATAAAATTATACTATATATATATATATATATATATATATATATACTTAAGCCAAATTGGTACGTTTAGAGGCACTAAACAGGTTCATGGAAAATGAAAATAAGGTGGAGTTATAGCTCCAAATGAAACTCTAATTTGTGGGGTATCATGTTACTGCTGCAGGCCTCAGGTCCGTGTATCACTGTGTCTCATATGCAAATACATGGAAATGAATCCAAACCTGTGCATGGTTACTCTGCTGAACTCACCCCAGGCTCATGTACCCTCTGTCTCAGACTAACCAGCCTCTCCCTGCGTGTTACAGTTGTCGTGAGAAATGTGACCTAAACTTGCCTGAGTGGATGCAACCTTTTCCTATATGTGGTGTGTGTGTGTGCGGTTGACTCACCGCAAGGTCAACGCTCTGGTTCTCCGCGACCCATTCAGTCCGCAGGACCAACTCACTCGGGCCTGGCGAACGAACTGTGCCTCCGGAGTCATTTCATCAGTCACGTGGTTCAGTTTAAAAAGGTGCGTACGAGCAGTTCATGGTAACGTGTGAGCCAGACTCCGCTCCCTGTCTCTGCAGTGTCTCAGGCCGCTTTCCTGCGATGTCTCCCACGTGTTGTGTCCCATCAAACTCATTCCCGAAAAAACCTTCCCAGGTGTAACAGCTGGAGCTAATGAACCGGAGCCATTACCCCACAACACCCAAAGTGTTGTGCTGCACAATCAGACTGTATGGCTGCAAGACTGGACTAGACATTCTTGGGTCTGATGTTTTGAATTTGGCTAAAAAAAAAGCCACCACATGTCTCACTTGACCTAAGTGAGACATGCACACTTTGAAATGCTTAACCTGCCAAGGCAAGACCCACAGCATCCTTCTCAGTGCTCGAGCAGGCATTGTGATGTTTGATTAGCATCCACCACAAGCCTCAATGGTGAATCAAAACTGGGAACAACCAGCACAGATTCACACACAGTATGGTTTACAGCCCTCTAAAAACATGCTCACATGCCTCTGTCCAAACAAACCATAGACTGTATAAGACATGGACGTAGCACCCGTGACGTCTCCCATTGGTTTCGGGGATTTACGAGTCAGCCGGCCGAGAACCCGGCCACTTAGCTCGGGGCAACCGAGCTAGCCTAAGGCTAATCAGCTAGGCTAAAAAGCTAAGCGGCAGCTACACGCAGCTACATCCACCACACGACAGTCCCCGCGTCCGACCCGACTAGTTTGACTCCATACGACCGCGACACACAGCATACAACAGAGATCATAATGTTGCTGCTGTGTTTTAAACATGACTGTTTCAGATAGAGAGGTTTTAGATGGAGCTGCAGGGTTTGGTGGAATTGTAGATGGAAATTTATTTCTAGCCTGTTGTTTAACTGTGAAACAATCATTATTATTTCATATTGATAAAATATATTAAAAAGTTTAAAACATTATTATTATTGTTGTTGTAATTATTATTAATGATAACGATTAAAAAATAATGATGATAATAATATATTAAAATGTTTAATTAATATTTACAGGTTTTCACCGCTGCCTCCATCCACTATCCACTTACAGTTACAGCAGCACACAAACAACAGCAGCCGCTTACTGACGGAGCTGCTCTGTCCATGCAATGTCGGACTTTTTAAACAGAAAAATGAGACGAAATAAAATTGTAGCTTAGTATTCCCGCAATAAACGGGAACACACCGCAACAGCGTTCTTAACATTATCCGCTCCGGTCCTCTATCTGTATCAGCAGCGACCATAAATCGGCAATTAATTCATAAGCCAGCTGCAAAATATGCTAATACATGCTAATTAGTGCAAACATCGAGGTAAAATAGTGAGACATTTACTTACCGAAAAAACTGCAACACAAACTCCTTAGACGGTCGGTTAGTACAGCCCACACTACAACAAGCCATACTGTCACAAAAACCTATCCGAACATTGGCAAACAAACACGGACACTGCAGCCCCTGTCCACCCGCTGGAGGTAGCCGGAGGCCTCTGGATGTAGCCGCCTAGCCCAGCCGATGCTTTAGCAAAGAGCTAACTGCCTGTGCCTGTCTATGGGGCTGTCACTCAACGTAACCATGCCCTAATTTCTTAAGCCTAAATAACACTAAAACGGTTGTGGTACAAAAAAATTCACCCCCCTCACAGTGTTCACGGAGGTGGAAACTATCAATAGAGGCCAAAAAACAAAAATGTACCGAGCTGTAAATATGTTTTTTTAGGCTGTAAAGTTGGCTATTTTAACATGGGGTTCAATGGAGAATTGTTCACTTCTGGAGCCAGCCCCCAGCGGCAGCCGAGGAACTGCAGCTTTTTGAACGCGGAAGTGATCCTCACTGCTGAAACCTACAACTCCCCCCTTGAAACAAACATGGCATCTTTATACACATATGAGGTGCTCTGTGAGCTACTGTACACGACCACTTCATCACTGTAGGTAACCGCTGAGCTTCACTCATTAGTGATGCTATTCATCAGCTGCTGAAATGTAGCGGGTGCATTCTTCAAACATGCAGACATCAGGTGTCACAAAGGCTGAACTATTAGGAAGAAAAACTCATTTGCTGACACATTCATAGAAACGTTGATGATCAATAGAATTGCTTTATATTGTCAGATTCCTCTCTTTCAGGCCTCTCAGGTCCCATTTTATTGTGCTGTATGTACAATGCAACATCTGTGTGTTGCATTGCATTGCTGCAATTTTGGCAAGATCTGTGTGTAATGTGTGAAATTTGAAAAACGCAATAATCAGTAATTCTAAACTCACAATTCTCAAGGTCCATCTACTGTTTTTTTAAAGAGCCAACATTTATCACAGCATTATTACCAGAGACAAAGGGTAACACCAGCCAGAAGGTAAAAGCCGAAAGCAATTCCCAAAATACCATTATAACCCCTCTGTTGCCACGTAGTTGCATATAGATACCAACATGGCATATGACATATTCCTTCCCTGTTCAATGGGTGAGTTCAGCCCTGCAGGCAGAGCAGAGATGGTTCTCATGTTGGTGCATGTTAAAGTCATACATCTATTAATACAAGGAGGTCAAAGTAGCTTTCCTCCTCCATTCTGTTTTAAGCATCTGATCAAACACCACTAATACAGAAGAACTCCTCACTGTCATGATTCTATTATTATCTTTCTTATGTCACCTTGCTACTGTGTTTGTTTTTTTCAGGCATATATACGAACTGTTTTTTGCGAGGGCTCTGGATAAAGGTGTTTGCCCTCGTACCAGCAGGTGTATAAACAGCATCAAGTTTGGATGTCTGTTTGCTCCTGAGCTGTGGGATTTCAGCACAGTAAGCTCCTGGCTGCTGCACGTCTTCCTGAATGGATGGAGGAGGAGGAAGAGGGGGAGGAGGAGGAGAAAGAGAGGAGAAAGTTTTTCACCAGACCATCTCTACTTTATGTATGAAAAAATACTTTGTGTGTGTGTGTGTGTGTGTGTGTGTGTGTGTGTGTGTGTGTGTGTGTGTGTGTGTAAAACCAACTGTAGAATCTCTAGAGTCAAGAAATTCTAACTTGCATAACAGTGAGATGAGCCAAATGATGAAATGAATAACATTATCATCCTTGTAACAACAGTGCATGTCAAAGTGGGGGACACATTACACATGTTTTGGTGGCACGCAAAGAACCATATATAATCAAGTCTGATATATTTGACATTTTGGTCACATTGTTCATATGGATTATTGTTATTAGCAGTATTATTGGAGTACTAAAGCTAGTAGCAATACTCTGTAGTACTGGAAGTAAAACTGTGATGTCACTATACCCAGAGCTCATCAGTGGAAATAAAATTTAAAGTGAATTTTCCTCCTCCCAAACGTTATCTTTCCATTATGTTTAAACTATTGTAACACGTCACTTTTAATAAAGCCTGGCTTGTTCCTACTGTGCTTGGGGCAAGTCCACTCATTAAAGTCTCCAGAGCACTGTTCTTACAGAATTGCCAGACTAAATCTAGATTAAATACACTTATCTTCACAAATGAGGTCCTCTGTGTATGCAGCTACCTTCCTGGCCTTCACCACCCTGCTGGTAAACAGCTTTGAAGTCAAGCTTCAGACAAGGGGAAGTGCCTCGGTGCAGCAGGTCTTAACTTCTTGGCAGCTTCATTAAAAGATATTATGAATTACTCAGCTCATGATGAGGGCCAGGATGTGGACCTGTGACGAGGGGAGAGCCCCAGCCTTTAGGCATGAGCTGGAAATATTAGCTGCGTGTACGTGCCTCTGAATATTAGAGGAGACAGATAATGAAACAGCACACTAGTCCCAGTGGAACTATAATTATGGATAAGCAGTAAACATTGATCCTTTGGTTCCCATAAAGCTGGATAATATTGTCTTCATTTGTCAATGGAAGGAAGAGATGGTGTGACATCGCAATAAACAATGAGATCCTTTGCCTTAAAGGCTCCACATTGTTGGAAATTGTGAGATTCATAGTAATGTCATGTCTAGGTGTTTTGTAGAGAGCTGTAGTCAGGGCATGGTTAGCCTAACTTAGAGCAGAGTTAAACAGGTAGCCAGGCTCTGCCAAAAGTTCAAAAATACAGCATCAGCACCTCTATGCTCACTTATTAAGATGTTCATTTAATTAGTTAGGACATGTTCTGTGTTTCCATGGATAACAGCGTACCAACAGATGCTGCTGGTGGAGGGTATCATACATACCAAACAGATGGTCCTGCTGTGTTGTAGAGTAAGACAGAAAAACTACACGACTAACTTTAGCTTCACAAACTGTAGCCTCTTTATCAAACAAAAGGGTTTTGTCAGCATCGCACTAATCAGTTCAGACATGATGCAGACACACAGTTTCTCACAGCTCAACAGTGCAGCAGAGTGAATCGCTCTTTGAGCAAAAATGTTTGAAACTGTTCCACACAGAGGCAACAGAAAATGACCCTCTGACACCTGCCAGGTAGACTAACAATGATAGGTTCCTATAAAGTATTTGTGGGGTTTTAGTTTTGATTATATTTCTAGAATATTGCTAGAGAGTGATGCAACCTGCTTTTTTACAGTCAACCAAGCCAAACAGTTATTCATTGTACTTACTACTGTTTTACTACAGCTTTACTCTGTGCCACCTGTACCATGTTCAGGTTACTTTCTGTTGTATTGGACCAAATTGGTTAAATATCTAGGCATGAAGACATTTCACTATCAGCAGTGACCCCTAATAACTTTGCTTCTGTTCTGCTGTCTATGTCCGATAGCTAAGTGTAAAATAGGTGTAACATTTAAAGAATATTTTGAACCAAATACCACACATTTTGTTTTTTCTACAATGTATTTACACATTATCCGATCTATATACTGTGGAGTCATCCGCATACATCAATAATTTGTAACAAATCCCTAAACAACTTCCTTGAGGCACCCCACAACCCACTGCTCTTGCCATAGAATAACCACCACTTAGAATGTACAGTATATTTCTTATTGGTGAGATAACTTTTGATCCATACAGCAGAAGATGCTTCAAATCAATAACAACTTTCGATTAAATCTCTCAAATGCTGCACTGAAATCCAGCAAAACTGCACTTACAACTTTTTACTTATCAGTTTCTTTCATACCGTCACCAGTCATCAGAGTTACAGCCGTAGAGTGCCCCCTTTTTATATGCATGTAGATACACCATATTCCAACTCATAATGCTTATTAGTCTACTATTTTTACCTGAGAATGGTTAGATTAATGATGTGAGAAATAGGCAAAGCCATCAGTTCTGTTACTGGTTTCAGTAGTTTCACATCAAGGTTACCAACCCCTGAAACCTTCTCCTCGCTCTCTTGTAATAATTTCTCATAATAATTTCTCATTCCAAATAATTCTCATTATTCTTATATGTCTGAGAGCCACACCATCACACTAATTTCTGCAACTTATTGCTGAAGCAACAACTTCAACAACTGGCAATTTCCATTGGTTTAGCAAGAATTTTTCCATCTGCTTCTAAAAATGATGGTGTAATTCACTGGATGCACTCCACATTTTCCTGCTCACTAATTTCATATTTCTAATTCAGTTTGACAGTTAATCCTTTTTTCCTCCTTTTTATTCAGTTTTGTTACATAATTCCTTAATTTACAAATGAATATACTTAATATGCTCCACTGTAATGTATCACTGATTTGATTGCTTCTACCTTGGCTCTGTTTCATGTATTCTCTGAGTTCTTGGTCCAGCCATGAAGCCATAACATTTCTCACCGTTGGCTTTCTTACAGGGGAATGTTTGGTAAGAACTGTTAATAACATGTTTCTCTGTTTCTGTGTCAGACAATGGAACAATGACAAGACAATGGCTCATTCAGATCCATGTTAACCAGCAGACACCTCGAGACATTTCCAAGCTGCTGCTGCTGCTAAAATCCTGATTTTATAACCAGAATCACAACACACAGAAGTTAAAGACAACGGCTGTGCTGTAGTTTTGGCTTTATTTACTTTTATTTACTTAGAGAAAGTTAGAAGCTCATTCAGTTGCTAGATTTGTCCCTTGGATGCTTTTTTTTTTTTTTTTTAAGTCAGTTAAGGACTCTGGAAAGTTGTTAAATCTAGCGACAAATGTGCTAAATTAGCAGCACTGCACTGAGGTTAAGTACGAATTTTGACAGTCTTTACATCCGAAGCTGATTGGACATTGACAATCCAATCACAAAACTCAGTCACTCTGTCCAATCAGACAGCAGATGGTTCCCTTACCTTCATCTCTGCTGCAGGTCCTGAAAGGTGTTGTAGATTTTGAAGATAAACATTTAAAAACACAAGTAACATAAATGAAGATTAATGTGCTGTGTGTGTACGCAGAACCACCTGAGTCACAGAAGAGCTGACCTGCAGCAGAGATGACCTTCATCTCTGATATTTGCCATCTGATAACGGAGCAGCTGGGGTGACTGACTGACTGACGGTCCTGACCAGCCAGCTGGCAGGCAGCAGCTCAGACGCCTCATCAAAGTGCACAGTCCAGAATAAAAATACTGGGATTGTAGGGGTCCAGTAAAGACAAATGGCAACCACTGGTTTCTACTATTACCTTCCTTCCACCACAGCAACAACAGAAGCAGTTTTCCTCCAGACAAACCTGCAATGGCTCAAATACCCATGCTTCACCTGTTTATCTGACGGGGTGAACAAAATAAGCTGCAACATCATCAGCGCCATCAAGGAAAAGTAGCCGTTCAGCTTGTTTCCCTCTAATTCAATAAAGCCTTGAATAGGCAGGTGAAAAGCCTCTTTATTCGCTCTTAAATAAGACATTACCCTGGGCCTCAGCTATTCAGCTTTCTGAAAAAAAAAAAAAAGAAAGAATTGTTCCTATTTGGAAATTGCTGTAGGTAGAGCGTATTAAAGTCTGACTCAGTGAGAAAAGCTTGCAAGGTCACAAGAAAAAAATTCTTCAGTCAGGCAGTCCAAATGCATGCAGCGAATAAAACATTAATGTCTAGGACAATAAAACAGCACATCATCAGGGATATTTTTAAACACAGTGACGAGAACTGAGGCACACGGTTATTTGGCTGCTTCAGACCTTTGGCTCATCCTTTCTGTTAAATAGCTTTCCTCCCACATGCTTTTTCCTCTCTCATGTCATATTTCTGCTGCATCAAGCAGAAAAATCAAAACTCATATGAGTGTGGACATTCAGGAACAGCTGGTGGCACTAATTCTCCAGTTGGGTGCCATTAAAGCATTGCAGAAGAAGAGGACACAACAAGACGGTATATGACATACGGATCTATGACATTTCTGTTCCTTGTTTTTGTCTCTTCAGTGGAGGTGAAGCTTGAGTGGATGTTTTAGCCACATGCGTCATGTATGCCACATTTATCTGCCAAGCTGTTTTTCATTCTTTTCACTCAGGTTTTTTTTTTTTTTACATACAAATTGAAAACACCCATAAAAACAGGAGGATGGAACTGCATTTTGTGATTATATTATCTGGAAGTGGGGCCATCACTGAAGCTCTGCTTCTCATGGAAGTATGAACTTAGTACGATGAACTGAAGTGCAAACTCTCAAGAACCAGAGGACACAGCTCAGCTGAGTTTAAGTGATTACTCTTCAAACCCGCTGTGCATCTGATTTCTTCACTGGAATGTAAACTTACAGTCAAATGAAATCTGTCAGCACAGTGTTCATTTCATTTATTTGTACTTTTCCATTTCTATTGGAACATGGTGAGATGTGTGTGTATAAAGAGCCAAATGTCCACAGTGCTATTGCACAGTAAAACCATGAACCTTAACTTCACATCCAATTTAGCAGAAACAGGAAGTTATATAAAAACCTAACATTAATATAATCCTACTCCTCTAATATGATGTAAATGTATGCTCTCTTTAAAACACTACAGAGCCATCAGTGGCACTGGTGACTAACCAAAGGGCCACTGAGATAAGAGTGTCCCCCCCCCCCAGGGTTTAATCATGGATGCTGACCTAACTGGCCAGTTCCCAAGAAGATGGTCTTGCCCTGATGGTGGTTTTTTTACATCTCCAAACTGGAGCTTGTTCAGAATCTGAACAGTTAAAGTTAAATTTTGGTGACACAGAAGTTGAACATGGATGTTCGTCTACACAAATACAAGTCAGCTTATGAAAGGGGCAGAGGCAAATAAACACTGTGACTGTGAGGACAGTGACAGAGGGAGACACGATTTAAGCATATGATAGAAGATGTGTGTATACTTCTCACCTTTGGAATTCTGCTATTAGCGTGTGAGGCCTGCAGCTTGTGCTTACAGCCCTGTGCAATCAGTATTACAGGACTTCATGTCCTGTCCCATTTTGCCCAAAGTAGGTAAGTAAATTTCATCCTGCCACTTCTGGTCAGATCAGAAGGGGGGGGGACTGAGGGGACCGACTACTGATTTCTAGCTTGATTAATATCAGACTACATCAAGTTACAGTCAGTGGATCCATTTTCAATCTTCCATGGATTAACGGTAAAATGAGATGCAGCCGCAGTGAGCTGGTTGGATGAAGAGCTGCAGGTGACAGATGTTACTGCTGTTTGGGTGAACATCAGGCCTCCAACAGCTCATCAAGGGGAGCAACAGCTTTTACCATCACAGCAAAAACCACACGCACAACAGATAACAAGTATCCAAACTGTGTGAGATTGTAGCAAAATTCTTACTTTTCAAGGGTTGATACTTTGACCTGTTGTCCTGAGCTGGAGGCAGAGATCCCAGGGACACACATCTTAAAACCTGGCTAAATCAAAACTGTCTGACAGACTAAAATAAACATGTATAAAAATGTGTTTGGTGTATTTTTTTTAGGTGAACTGACTCTTTAATTACAAGTTTGACCCTCTCCCACATAATCCACCTCAGTACAGACGGTAGAATACTGACTGCAAAACAGGTTTATTGTAACCTCTATCAGCTGCACAAGCAGTTAAGACAAATACATCAACACCTGAAAGCTTCCTTTTGAATTAATCTCATTAAAGCTGCAATGATTAGCTGATTAATCAATTAGTCCTTCCAAAGAAAATTAATCAGCAACTATTCTGACATTCAATTAACTGTTTTAATCTTTTTTTTCCTGCAAAAAAAAAAAAAAAAAAAAACAGTCTGGTCCCAGCTTCACAAATGTAAGGACTGGATTTTTGTCGTACATGCAGTAAAGTGAATATCTTTTTGGATTGTGGGTCAGACAAGGCAAAACAAGGCATTTGAAGAAGTCAGCAGATTAATCATTAATAACAATAATCCTTGGTTGCAGCCCTAAATCTCATCAAGGATCGCTGGTGTCTGTGACATGAAAGCATGAAGAAAAAACTGCTTTAAACCATTGCTGTTTTCTTGCTTGTAAGAAGAAAAAAAAAAAAAAAAAAAAAAAAAACCCATCTGCTTCTGAACATTTGAGTTCATCTCGGCTCACGGTGCCAGCAGCCACAGAGCAGCATTAAGCCGCGGTCAAGTGGTGTAGAAGAATGGGGGGAAAAAAGGATCTAGCTGGACTAGAGGCGCTTCCATCAGGACCCGAGGCCCCTCAGAGAAAACAGCACAGTCACTAACTGCTGATGTGTTTCTAGGGCAGCGCTGCGCGCTTTTGTAGTCATGTTCTCTCTGCCTGAAGCACACACACACAGTTCACATCTGGAGATACACACACACATACACAGTGTGTGAAAATGTAACAGGCTCACACACTTACTGGAATCTTGGTCTTGTGAATATCATCCTGAGGATGTTTTAGAGATAATTAGCCTATGAGATGACAGCTCAAACTCACTCACGCGCACACATGCATAAAATCCTACCTTCACCGCGTCTATGTGAGTGACATTGTTGAACACCATTTCGTTCACGGTCAATATCTGGTCCCCGACCCTCAGTCCTTCTCTCTCGGCCGATGAGCCCGGTTCCACTAGGGATACGTAGATCCCCACGCCGTGCTCCGACCCCCCACGGATGCTGAAGCCCAGACCCTCGTGGCTCCTGGAGCGTGTCAGGGTGACTTTGCGCACCTCTCCAAAGGAACCCTCGAGGAACGGCGGGGCCATGGAAGCCGACAGCTCCGCCGCGGCGCTGAAGCCGTCCGGACAGCCCGAGCTGAGGGGCTGCTCGTGGATGGAGCTGACATATTTTTGCAGAGTAGAGTCACTCTCGTCCCCAAAGCCCTCCGCGCTGCCGTTGCTTGGGAGCAGGTCTGTTTTCAGGTAGAGTCCCTCTGACGTGTACTGGTCGAACAGCAGCTGGTCGGACCTCGGGATGACCAGGCGCAGCATGGGCAGCAGCTGTCGTTTGCCGGGCGTGTTGAGAATCACTTTGAGAGTTTGGACCAGGTCGAAGACGTTGCGCTTGGCGTGATACACATTGAGACAGTGGATGAAGTGCTCTCTCTCCAGGTCGCTGAGCAGCAAGTTGAGAGCGTTGTGGAGCCTCCGGACGTTCGCCGAGAGCGCACGGCCGCCCGCGCCGGCCGAGTTCACCGATGTGTTGAGCGACACGCGCTCCAGATCAGCGCTCATCCTACAACATAACGGGGAAACAGTGCATCATACAGAGCGGAGGACGCATCGAGCATTTGGTAAAGCGCTGTTCGAGTCGACTCTCCGGTGTTGAAAGCAAAACGCGAAGCAGCTCACCGCGCATCGGGCAACTTCAACAGGTCTAACCGATCTACGCGCGTAACGGCGCTGATGTGCGCCGCACACGGTGTGTCAGCCGAAAACAGACAATCTCCCAGTCGATGCGCGCATTTTTTTTCTTGGCACTAATCAAAGCAGAAATGTTTTTTTTTTTCTGTCCTGTTGTCTTTTTTTTTATTCCATCAACAACAAAAGCTTCAGCTTCAACTGTGTCCTGTGTCATATGTGAAAGCCGGCGGGTTAAACTCCGTGGAAGGCTCTCTTTATTACTGTGAAAAATAAAACGGCGCCTTATAATAACATATGGCAGTCACCATGTTTATTCTGCCCTCTAAACAAACTCCGAGGGTCTGTCAGGTTTCTACGACGGAGCCGTCTCTGTCCGCAACTGGCTGGGCGTGCTGAAGTGAGAGCTCTCAGACCCTCCGTGCATAGGAAATGACGCAGGTGCGTGTGTGCGTGCTGTGTGTATGTGTATATGTGTTGCTTAGAAACTGACAACACTAGTCACTCTTATTTAAATGATTATTTTTGGCAGGGCATTGGCTGATGTCATACACTGTTGAGTGAAAGCAGCAAAAACACGAGTTTTAACAAACAAACTTCATAAACTGGTGAAACGTCACAGTTCACATATATTTCACACGTCCCTGAACCACAACAGGCCAGTCCCTGTTTGGGACAACTGGAATTTATCTGGGCAAATTAAAAGCATGTGAATGAACTGTTATGGGTTCATCTTCAATATGTGTTGGTGGGTTCATCTGGATGCAGATAGCAGTAGGTGTCTGTCTGTCAGCCTTTAAGCTGATCAAGCTGCATTATCCAAATGCCTCCCTGAGACTCCTTGTCATAACTGTAGCCTAAGGCTATTTTTAAATAGCTATTTATAGGAGCCCAGAGTTGTCTTCCTCCTCATGACAGTAACGAGTTCCCTCTGTCTGGCCCATTCGCATAATGAGAGTCCCAGGAAACATTCCTGTCTCAGCAGGGTGCAGCTAAGGAAACGGGCTCCTGACAGGGTGCCCCCCCCCCCCCCAAACCCCGAGGAGGTGTTGGGTCAATGCTGTTTAATACAAAGATTACATAAATTACTGGATGTCTCTGGAGACTCCTTTAAAGTGACCCTGCTGCCACCCACTGGCTTCCATTCGCTGGTCGAGGTGTTTTTTAAATGCGTTTTTTACTGTGAACAAATTATAAAAAAGGATGTGTGTGTATTTCTCACTTTTCCACTTTCCAACTTATTCAGCATGAATAAAAGCAGAGTGATCCAATGTGTCAGTATAAGAGGAAGAAAAATGGTAAGGCAAGGCAAGTTTCTTGGTCTGTAACATTTCAAACATGCAGGGAACTGCAGAAATGAATGAACAAACATTAGAAACGAAAACAATTTAGAAATAATCCAAAAAATAAAACTAAATTTTAGTGTTAAGTCCATGATTACACCGAGACCTTGGTTTTTGGTTTTCAAAGACAAAGAGTTGAGAAAAGCAAGAGCATGTTAGCATGCTAACATTTGCTAATTATAACTAAATACAAACTGAGGATGAAGGACATGTCATCATCTTGCAGGTACTTGGTCATAAACCAAAGTATTGGACAAATTAAACTTTTGACCTGATGGTGGCGCTATACATGCTCAAAGTTATGTAAACCCATCCTGATGGGCTGTCAAAATATTTCACTCAAAACCACTATGTCAACCCCACTGTGGGGCTGACATAGTTGACAATGACAATGTCAGGACATCAGAGTCTTTAGGATTCATCATCTGAGGAGCATGAATATCTCACAAAACTTCATCCCCATCTGTTTCACTCCAGACCAAAGTAGTAGACTGACTGACTGATTGACAGTATTTCACTTTAAAGGGAGTATAAAGATACCCACACTTCTCCGCTTCTCCATCAGACATCAATGCATTGCTCAGTTTTTGTATATTAAAGCATTAGAGGGAGTGTATTATTTTTACTGGCTGCATTACATTAGACCTTGCAGTGTTGGGGAGGGAAGGCACATTAATGCCTATTAAATAACAGAGGGTGGTTCCACTCTTAAAGATTACATGTGTTAGCTCTCTCTCTCTTTTCCCTTTTTCACCCACACACAAAGAAAACTGTGCACAAACTTCTCAGAGGGATGTCAAAGAACAGCCTCTGTATGTTCCACTTTTTGTTGTTGTTGTTTTGATCAATGTTTTACTGACATTGTAAGGTTCAATGATTTTTGGACCCAAATGCAGATACATGCAGAGGCAGGCTAGATGAATGAAGAATAACAAAAACTTTGAGGTGGATGTGATGGCGACCAAGAATCCAAGAATACTGAGGACTTAACGTGAGGGAAACTTACACTGGTACAAAACCAGGAACAGAACAGATTCTACAGTGTGGGTAGAGAACTCTCAGAGAACATCAAGGGAACAAATATAGACAAACTGACAAAGAGTGAAGGGAACACAGAGACTCAAATACACAAGGGAGGAAGAGGTAATTGGGAACAGGTGAAACTAAATGGGACAGTGCAGACAATCACAGAAACAAGAGAAAAAAATCAAGATATGCAACAACAGAAACACAAGGTAGGCATTTCAAAATAAAACAGCCTCTTAGCAGGGACAGATATGAGAGATATACACAAACAAATAATTGTACAATACCAACAAATGCACATGCACTTTCACCACATAGTCAAATGTATGCAGACACCCATACAAAGTATATTAGTCTGAAAATACAATGCCTATGGCTGTGGTCTGGACGTGGAGACAGCCAATCAAAATACTTGCACTGAAGTCAAAAGAACTGGAAACAATAAACACAGTCATAGTCTGAGACTTGATGCCTTGCTGTTGGTGAGCTCTAGTCTGTGGTGAGTTCACTCATACAACAACCCTACAGTGACTAGCTTCCAATAAGGTTGGGAAATATGACGACATATACTGCAACACAATGTAAATGTTTATATGAGGCAGCCCTCGCTTTAATGTAGGCAGTGTCACAAGTCAGTGAGCAGAACTGTTTCACAGTCATATTGGATTAATACGATTGTTGCATCAGTGTGATGAAGTATCTTGATTTGTCAGATGACAAAGACACTTCCATCAGGTTATTTTAAATATAAACCGCTATAAGCTCATTTGAATTTCTGAAAAAAAAATGTATTATATCACAATTCACAAAATGTGATTTTGCTATTTAAAATTTCATATACTATACATAACATACGATGTTATCCTTTGTCACCTCTTAGCTCACAAAATAACAGCTTTTAGTTGTATGTCTGAGAAGATTCTCAGTCATCCAGGTCATGGTATTTCTAAATGACACACAAAGGCAACTGGACTTGCATGAGATTCCTGAGGACTACTCCAACTACATCCAAAAGGCTTCTTCAGTTCTAACTGACTGGTGGGGAATCCATGTATTTACCTTTTAGCTGTTTCTTAAATGATAAGAATCATTTAAGAAGGTAAAAACTCATCCTTTGAGCTTCTAAAATAAATCCTCAAACACAAAGCATTATTCTTTTACATCTTTGAGGGTAATGCTTTTTGAAGTATTTTATTAACATCTGAGGATGTGAAACTTAAGAGAAGGAATAACATTTATTATATGCACTGAAATAAAGCAGAACAAAGGCAGTCAGTATTATGTGCGCACAGTACTCACTATAGTAAAATCTGGGTTTGAAATTCACATATTGCTGTCTTTCAGTCATCCCTCTGAGCTGTGTGGATAAAAAGTAGAGAAGATCCACCTCTTTGAGTTTTTATAAGCCCAAGTAATAAATGTCCATCTTTATCAACACACCTCCCAGAAACAGCTGAACCTCTTACTCTTAAAGAGATCAACCAGAGCCATGTTAAAGGACAGGGTTTAGTTTGGACTTACCTTAAGTGGAGTGGGTGAGTGAGTTTTATCCTGAGACAATATTAATCCACTCCCTCTGAATTAAAAAAACCCAAATATTAAGAAAACAGTCTCCAGGAAACATGGGACAGTCTGCAGAGAGAGAGATGGAAGGTACTCTGAACATCGTCTTATAATAAAGGGAGTACAGTTCTTTGTGGAACACAAATGAGCAAATCAATGTGGTCTTGTTTGCAAAATTCACAGTATTCAAAGACTCACAATAACCTTTCAAGCTGTCCTTGATAAAAGCATTCAAACCAAACTGTAGTAAACACAAATTGCACAAATTGCAGTAAAATAGAACAGATAAGTCCCTCTGTGGTAAACATCTTTTTTTTTTTTTTTAAGCTGCACAAATCATTATTTTTTTGTATGAAGAATGAGTAATATGAAAGACGTTGCTTTCTGTTGATGGACCCACTGAGAATTATCACCAAATCTGCTGTTCCTCTATGTTCTTTTGAGCCCTCCCTATCTTTGCTGCATTGTGACGCTACCTTGAGTAATTATGTGACCAGATAAGAAGACCCTTGGTCAGAGAGGTGACCAAGAACCCATAAGTCACTCTAACAGAGCTTCAGAAGTCCTCTGCAGAGATGGGAGAAGCTGCTGGAAGGACGGCCATCTCAGCAGCACACCATCAATCAGGCCTTTATGGCGGAGTGGCTGGATGGAAGCCACTTTGAGTAAAAGGCTTATGACAGGCAGCCTGGAGTTTGCCAAACAGTATTTAAAGGACTCAGAGAGCAGAGGACAAAGGTTTTCTTGTGCGAGACAAAAAATGACCACCAGGCACTGCTCATCGCCTAGCTAATACTATGCTGAAGCATGGTGGGGGGAGCATCATACTATTCTTTGAGTAGTTTACTTCTAATTAGCAAATGGTAGCATGCAAAAATAATAAGCTTCAGAGCTGGCCATAGAATCTCTATACACACACTCACACAGATATAAATGATGTTAGGAAAATTCAAATTGAATTTTAACATTACCAAATTATATAATTCCATTACATCTGCTTTCCAATTGTTATTTTATTGAGGATGTAGGATGCTGGCATTAGACTGCTGTCTCTTCCCAGCAAACCAAAGAGAAAGCAGTCAGACGTGTTGTCTCTCTGTACACAGAACAATCATTCGTTGACTGACTGCTTTCACTCTGTATGTAAAGCTCATATAACTCCCACTGTGTTCATCCTCGCTTCCCATAAGCTGTGGCAGGGGAAGGTGGGCGTTGATTCTGTGCGTTGGGAGAGTAGTGCAGTAATTAGAGGCCTCTGTTTCATAAGCCATTTGAATGGAGCTCTCAGAGGCTCCAGCCTTTTTTTTTTTTTTTTTAACATCTACCATTTGTGACAACAGCTAAAAGCACCTGACATTTCCCTTGCGGACAATTATTGCCCAAGCCAGTGAACTTCCCACGGTTCTGAGGGAGTTGGGTCCTCCTGTCCAGCTAATACACAGAGGCTTGGGTGGCTATCTTTAGTTCACCACCCAGACATGCAAGAGGATGTGAAAGGTGCCTGAATGCATGCTGTATTGGCAAGGTATGTTAAGTATAACATTTAACATACCTTGTGAAGTACCAATATGAGTTCGTAGCTTTTAGCATCATAAGAGGCAGCAAAGATCAAGTGAAAGTAGCCATGGATTTGTTTAGAAGCCATGTCTAAATTCACAAGGGCATGCACACACACCCTATACACACAAAAAGAATTCACTAGTCTTGCCCTAGCCCCTCACCACTTGTCACTCATCTGAAAACATGAAACCATGTCCAAATTAGTGCCTCTAAATTCCATATAGAGCCCAAATTACCATCTTGTTTTGAAAAACATTAATTTCCCACTTCCTGGCCCCTATCTTATAGGCAGTGGTGAAATGGAATTCAGTACATTTTCAAGTGTGGCTGTGAGAAAATAACCTATTTCAGGATTTCCTTTTAATGCTACTTTACACTCACTCAGCTAAACTTGTGTGAAAGCAATAGATACTTTTCAAAATAAGATGAAAACACATTATCAGTATATAAAATAAAATGGATAGTTATAGAATGATCCAGTGTATATGCAACTTTATTTCTTAGCTTTAACTGACTAATGTGGATGCAGGACATTTACTATTAATCATCTAATGGAGTCTTTTAACATTTAGGCATTGTTACATCTACCTGAACAGGGTATCTCAGTTTACTTTCTGTTATAAAGGGGGGCAGTAGCCACAAATACAGGAGAGGAGGACCCAAACGCAGAACCGCAGGACAAACAGATGAGTGAATGCAAAGTCCTTTTATTTGAACACAAAATCACTGGATAAAGTGCAGGTGTCAGGGAACAAAAACTAAACAAAGAATCATCCAACACAGAGGAAAAACTAACACCAGTCCCAAAAACTCAAAAGTCCTTACTTGCAGTGATCAAACTAAAGAGAATCCAGAAGGAAGAGAGGACAAGTCCAGGAGGTAAGGCAGAGGAAAAGGACAACATATGAACTGACAAGGGGACAGGCGAACAAGGAGACTTATATAGACAGGAGGCAATGGGCAACAGGTGACACCAATCAGGGCAGAGCAGACAATCAAAAAAGGAGGGAAACCAGACAAAGACAGGAAGTACTAACAAAAAAAAAAAACAGAAATAGGCACACCACAAGAGGGGTCTCCCAGTACCCACACAAAATACTAAACAAACTTCAAGAAACCAAAATCAGAGTAACGTAACCTCAACTTAAACAGGAACTAAATCAAAACTCAAGAAACCAAACAAGAGTTCAAAAAGAGGCTATAAAGAGTTCAACAAAAAGTCAAAAGAGTTCAAGTCCACCAGGCTTTCAAAATGTCTGCTGAGTTCAAAACATTCAAACATACAAAACATTCAAAAACAACCCCTTCAGAGGCTGATCATAACACTTTCACCATTCAGTATGGATGACACCACTACTACGATTGCTACTATGATTGTCAGTACTGCTCCTACTACTACTACTACTACAACTACTACTGTTGCGACTATTGCTAATAGCACTAAAATGAATAGTGTTGCTCTTATTGCTACAAGCACTTTACATACACTTTAATATGAAGGAAGCACAGAGCAAGACTTTTGCTTTGCTTAATTCATTTTACATTTGATCTTTCGAAGTCTTCTAGGCCCAGCAGAGTGATGCTACCACCAACATGCCTCATCATAGGGAAGCTGTGTCCATGGTGATGAAAGGCTGATGTCATGGACATCACACCAGTGGGCAACTACAGGACTCTGAAGGGACATTTTGAAGACTGGGATGACTGATTCAGCAAAATATGTTTGTTTCTAGACATTGTCGTCCTCTAAATGAGAGCCTCCAAACAAAGTGTTCTACACTACAACTATGAACAAACACAATCTATTTTAACCAATACCACACAAATCATTGTATTGTTCTTGTCCATATTGAATACATCATTCAAACATTCACAGTGTGGGTTGGAAAGAATATGTGAGCCTCTGGACTAATGACATCAACATAAAGAGACTGGAGTCAGGACCTGGAGACCTGGAGCCCAATCAGTGTAACCAGATCAGAGGTTTGGGTTCAAGCTGCTCTGACTTGAAAGCTTTTCTGACTGAAAAACAAACCAACATTTTGAGTTTGTTATTCACCAGAAGCATCAGCTGATGTGAATCATGCCTTATAAGAAAGATCTCAGAAGAGTTAGAGTCAAGAATTGTTGATTTGCATGAATGTTGAGAAATCAAATCAAATCAAATCAAATCAAATCAGGCTTTATTGTCACTTTGCCGTACATACAATTGTAGTGCAGACAAAATGAGACAGCGTTTCCTGGGATCAGGAGAGTGAAGGTCAACATAAAAAAATAAAATTGTAGTAAGAAATACTAAATAAGTACTAAGAAAAGGAAGGAAAACAAACACACTCAAACACACTTGTTCTGTGGCTACTCTCCCTAGAAGTGAATATCCAACTAACATAACTCTAGAGGCACAAAACCGAATGATTAATGAGGTGATAAATAATCCCACAGAAACAACTGAAGACGTAAAGGAATCAGGAGCTGGTTAAAACCTCTGTTCATGAGTGTGACATATGCAAATCATGGAAATCATGGATGGGTCAGCAGGACAATGACCCAAAACATGAAAGTAAATCTGTTATAGAATGACTTTAAACAAAGCAAATCACTGTGCACAGTTTGTCCCAGCACTGTCACTTCACACTGTAAGTTCAAAATGTGCTGCTGTGGGCACCACAACAATCAGTTTTTTAGGCTTTTTAAAAATTTATTCTTTCCACCTTCATTCTACACAGCTTATCATTCTCTATAAGACCACACTGAGATTAAATAAACATCTTCAGTAACTTCATTAAGAAAACATATCAGGATGCAATATTAGCCTTTACAGCACTGCATAGCTGTAACACACTAAACACAGTTACCAAAACAGGATCATTATAACCCTGCAGAAACATTACAGTAACATAAAGTTGATTCCAAATTAGGAAAAAATGTATTTGACACGGTACATGACAGGTATCAGCATAAACCCTCATTAGAATATTACAGAATCCCTCAGGAATAGTACAGTTATACCACAGGACATAGAATATAGGAAAACTACAGCAGGTTTAATATAAACATACTCTTCAGTATCACAGACATGCTTCACAATACACTTCACTAACATTACAGAGATACCACATGGGACAGAAATATTTTTATAGCACGATAAAGTCAATATTGAGTGGACTGTACGCTGCTATAAGGGTGTTGTTTGGTTGTTCTGAGGCTATAAACAGCCAACGTAAACAGGTTTATTAGAGATGACTTCACAGTAACTTGTCGGCTTTTATAACTCGGAACTCTGGGTGATGTTAGCGTTCTCCCTGTAGGCAAAGCAGCTGGGGAAGATGCCGATATTTCCCGCACAGTGTCCCTCCAGCCATTCCTCATTAACTGGAGGAGAGCATTAAGAGAGAAACATAAAGAGACACATGTGAACACAAGATGAAGCAGTGTGAGAGGATTTCATACGAAAGTGCCCAACAAAGACAAAGGAGTTTTAACTTGAATTCTTCTAACGAGTAATTCAGTGTGAGGTTGACCTGCATGGCCTCACCTTGACCCAGGATGTCAATGGTGTCTCCTTCACTGAACTCCAGGTCCTCTGGGCCCTGTGCAGCGTAGTCATAGAGCGCCACCATCTGGTAGAGGATGGTACGGTTGGCCAGGGGGTCTTCTATCTGAAGTACAAAACAGGGGAATGAGGGTAAATTTTCGTTTGCCAAAGATTTACACTGACGCCAGTAAATCTCTCTGTTATTAGGGATAATTTGCTAATTAAAATTTTTGGCAAACAACAACAAAACAGTGAATATTCCATCCAGTCTCTACTTACACCGCAGTGGCTACTAGTTGTAAACTTAACTAGCCCTTCTGAATGACCACTAAATATTTTGTTAACAAACTAGATTATGAGCACAGCACTTTCACTGAGGAATAGAGGATGTTGTGCTTCATGGTCAGCACCTAAACACCTAGACTTCGATGCACTGTTACTATACGCATTTGAACTGGTAACTAATGTCAGTTTCAATTTCAGTTTCCCATTGTGCGTGTGATTGTGAGTTTAAATGCTCACCTGGCACCACAGGGTGGCTCTGCCGGCCTCAGCCACCTCCTGTATGGTACTGCCCGGCTCCACCTCCCCACAGAGTGGAACCAGCACCCGAGAGCCGTGCTCCTTGTGTCTGAGGAGAGAGAAGGCACAGAGGGGGAATAGATGGAAGGTTGGCAAAGGATCAAAAATGAATGAAATGACTTTATTCCAAGATGACACAGATAATTACCAGCATCATAGCAGTACCCCAATGCATGTTATTTGTTATTAACCCCGATTTTTATTATTTAGATATCAGTCCTTAGCTGTTGTAAAGTTTGTGTGACGTGTTTTTATCTCATGATGATGCTGCATAAATTCTATTGTGCCGTTTTCATGAACTCCTCTCATGTCTGTGGAGCTGCAGCCTCAGTGTCCTATATCTCATGTTAGGTTTTCTAAGCTAGAATAGATACTGGACCCACAGGGTGGAGCGGACAAAGAAAAGCATATTTTTAGAAATGAAACATCACTTGTTGAAATTCAAGGAGACAGAAGTGGGTTGGCAGGCCTGTGGTTACCTGAGGCGCAGCTGAGATGCAGGCTGGCCCAATTTCTGTGCGATTTGTTCCTTCACTTCATGGTATGGTGTGTCCAGAGGGACAGACACAGCCACGGTGTACATGTAGTGGACCTTCACCACCACAGAGCCCACATCTTGTATCTGAGCTGAGCTGGCCTGCTGGAAGCAATGAGCAGAAACACATTAAAAGGTAAAGTAAATGCAGCCAGAGGATTATATTAACATTTTATTAAAAAATCTTGATGTGTTCCAGTCAGTGTGAATACTTTTTATATGAGTATAATGTAATAGCAGTAGCAGCGTTAGCATCACTACTGCCCCCATAATTCTGTTTAGTACTTGTAATACTAGTACTAATAGGAATTGTAAGGCCAGTAGTAGCATTCTGCCTTTTAGTGGTGGAAGTTACTTCAGATATTTTACAGAGACAGTAACAATCCAGGGCCAGTGTTTTGGGACTTTAGGCAGAAATGACCACCTTGATCCACCCCCAATATAAACCAGCATACTGTTAGAGAGGAACTTGGGATTACCACAGTTTTCCTCTCTTGTAACATTCAAATTTAAAATGGTGCAAAAGGAGTGATCCAGTGGCCCAGAGGCCTACGGGGATTAAGGCATAGACCACCATGGCCTGTGCTGAGTCAAAGGGCCACAAAGAATCCACTTTATTTGCTTGTGCTTTGGGTTATTATGAAAGACATTCTATTCTAGAGGAAAACTAACATTTGGTTTCTTTTTCTGTGTAAAAATGGGAAAATATATGTAATGTAATGTATATATGTAATTGCCTTCAGAAATAAATGAGACCTAGATTCTACAATACAATATTTGTCCCATGAGATGAAAATAAATCAGGCAAAACCAGATTAGGGTCTTGATTTGGGCCTTGTGTTGATATTTCAAGTACTGTGGATGCTGACTGTATGTGAAAATGTGCGTAGTGTGTATATGTGGAAGCCCCTGAAGTCCTAGGTCAGTGTTTCAGTACTATGAAAGCCCATCAAGCCTCTGAATTACTGTCACTGAGAAAAAAATACAGTGAAAGTGCCCTCTATGGTGCTCCCACAGCAGAGCAAGCATGATAAAGTGTGCTCTAAGGTGCCCTCACAAAGGAGAAAGCACACCGCCGTTCTGTAATGGTTGTCTTAGTTATGGATAAATCAGAGTGAAGTGCCACATGGAGTGCCTCTATACATGACAATGTGGAGTGAGGTGGCCTCATGGGCGTCCTCTCAGTAAAGAAAATGTCATAGTGCCCCGTAAGGTACCCCAACAAGTGAGAAGAGGCCATAAAGTGTCCTTTAAATGAAGATGTAATGCAGTGTCCTATTAGTTGGCTGGAGGTTGTGGATGGGTGGCCTTCTAGTGAAAAAAAATATAATGGAAAAAGTGTCATTTAGATCATTAAAGAAAGTAAAATTATGCTACTAAAAGAGAAATAAAAGGAAAACTATCATGGGGACAGCAGCTGAGACCAAAGCTTGTTAGCATTTCAGAAGGGTTTAACATTTGTGTGTAATGTGCCCAGTTGATGTTATAATAGTGATCTTGCTGGTAAATGAAGCAGCTTTGTGCGTTTGAGTTTGAAAAACAGCCACAGAGAGTGAATAAGCTGCAGGTTCATTATCACCATCGTCTCGTTTTGCTGACAAGCTGAGCCCAGAAAGGTGTTACTACAAGTCATGTTCAGCAGTTCACACTGAGAGGAGATTTGCCACACTAACACCAAGCTGTCAATATGATTTAAATTAATATCATTTTAAGATGCTTGCAACTTGTGAAACATGACTAATTTACTTTTGGTGAGTTTTAATGATGGAAACAAACCATCAGCAGAGTCATTATTTAACATGGAGGCCTGTAATAAGACCAGTCGTTCCAGGACTCAGAGCCTGTGATCTACCTGTTGATTGTACCTTTAGGTTTATGTTTAGTTTTATTGTGTGCTGTTGGTGCTGCGGCAGACTGGTTTGGACATGATTTCAGGGAAATCTTTTATTATGAAAGGCAGTAATACAGTAATCCTTTCTCAGTGTGGGGGCCAGAGTGAGAGAGCTTCCTTCCACCTTTGTCGAATGATATGAAATAACCTTGTAAAACCTCACAGTGGAGCTTAGCACAGTAATTACAATGTGCTGAGAAAAGAAGCCGAGATGTGCAGAGATTTTAGACTCTGCAGACTTTATTCAAATAGTTTAAGTCACTTCGGTGCTGATTACCATGATAATAACAACAGATGAATGTGTTAACACTTGTTGATTTAGTTCATTCATTCAGATGTGGCTATGGATTCTTGTGCTATGACACTGCTCACAGTACATGGGTCAGGTTAGGTCAAGATCCTGGTCTGGTTTAATACAGAAAACAGAAAACCTGTTTATCTACATTTAACTGAATATAGTTAGCAATTATGTTCCCTATAAAACATATTGGCTGTTGCAGATTAGTTGTATATAAAAGGAATTTACAGGAGACAGCGTTGCATAAGCTGGATGTGTGAGATTGCACAGATGAATCTGGCTTTTCAGTGGGGGATACTACCTGGTCGCTGGCTGCGTTGGCTGTGTACTTGGGAGGCTCTGAGGCTGGCAGCGGTGCGTGGGTGGCAGTAGTGTAGGATGGAGGTGGAGTGTCTGTGGTAAAACGTACTGCAGGGAAAACAGCACAGGTACAGTCTGAGCACACACAATACAAGTCTGATTGAAGGTTAGGCAGGTAGATGCTGTGTTCTTGGAGTCTGTTCCATCATGCAAATAGAGTTACAGGGTAAAAAAAGACTACGTGAAGCTACAGTTTCCTTTACACCCCCAGCAGCAGTGTTTAAAGGATAGGTTCAATTTTTCAAGTCTTAAAGTTCATTTGTACACTGAAAGTTGTTTTTCCCCTCTGTAATAATTCCTCCTGTTCACACTGGAATGAAACAATAATTTCCTAATGCAAATTCAATAAAAGTTATGAGATACAGAAAGATACAGAATCCACTGTACTTGCTCCTTGTTCCAAAATATATTCCAAAGTTAATTTGAAGTTAATATAAGACTTCAGCAGTCTGAGTTAGACTGTGTGTTGTTCTTGGACAGTGTTTCCTTTACTGAACTGGGATGGTGGGACACAGATACAGCAAGGGAACTGTGTGCTGTAACTGTGGAGGATATTTCTGATTTCTTGATTTCTGTCTAACAGTCAGTAAAACCTGTTTCAGTGGACACCTAAGTATTGTTTGAAGACATATCTGAAAAAGAAATTGAAATATGAGCCTATGCTTTAAAGAATAACTGCAGTTTATTAGGTGTATTATGTGTCTTATATTTTAACACAGTTACTTACTATTAAGATCCCACAGCTTCACATTTTACCCTAGAGCTGGTTTCACAACACTTCCTGTCAAATCTAAGACCCTGTCCCTGCAAGACTTTTAAGGCATTAGAAAACTTGGTTTCACCATACGTCAGTGAGCCAGGTCCCTCAGACCATCAGAACAAGGACTCCTTTAGTTTTCTGCTCAAAGTTTGAGACTCATGGTGAATGAGCCTCATGAAACTACGTCAAAACTACATTGAGATTTTGAGCATTTCGTTGAAATCGTCATTTTGTGTCAAGACTGACAGGTGTGGAGTCATGTGGCGATTAATTTTTTTTAATTTATAAAATGTTAAACATTGCACTGTGGGTCTGGAAGCAGAAAGTAATTTACACTGTGGGCATTTTTTGAGATTTGTGATTACATAACAGTGTATGTAGAAATTTCAAACTTATATTTTGGCCAGATGGCGGCATAAAATTTCCTCAGGAATTGGATTTTGGCAATGCTTTATTTAATTATTAATAGTTATAGGAAAACAGACACACTGGACACTTGCTATACTACATATTAGTTCATTTTGAATCACTCCCAGTGCAAAAAAGCAGTGGTTCTCAATTTAGCTTTAAACCATTGCACCCCCTCATAGTGATGTTTTTTCAAGGCATTTCTTTTGGCCAACTCAGATCCAGTCGGCGTTAAGGGCTTAGATGTATCAGCATTTCTCTGAGCTCCGTTCACTGAGACAGAAGTTCTTAACAATGGTAACTGCAATATTTTAGATTTTCTTCTATCATTTTAATGCATTTGACAAAATAAGATGAAAAAGCTATGTCACCTTGCTTTTCTGTGTGATGAAACTTAATTAAAAATATACAGCACCCACTGACGCAGTCTTTCAGTCAGAGCACAGCAGCTCAGCTGAACATGCAGAAAGATAAAATTTGTCTCTCTGTCTCAAACTTTGCCTCTGATTTGTTCTAATTAGCACCAAATTGCACAGTTCTGTTCAAGAAGTTATTAAGAAATTATGGCCCCATAAAATAAAGCCTCACCACATCAAATGTAATGACAGTCTGTGCAGGGGTGTCTGGTGGCTGATTGGATAAGGTGCATACCACAGGGGAGGGGAAGGGCAGACCCTTGCATTTAACTCCCACCCACTGACCTACAATCTGACATCTCTGTCTCTGTGCCCTTCAGTTGGTAAGACAAAAATACTGCTAATAATCAACAAAAAGTCTAATCTCTTATAATGGAGAAGTGTCTGCTGGTGCAGATCAGAGGAAAGAAGGTGGAGTTGGGCTTCCTCTCCTGAGGCTGGAGGATTTAAGAAAAAAGCAGAGTAGGAGGACCTGAAGGAGTGTGATTGATTTTTACCACGAGGAGGACCTGCAGGGCTGGGCTGGGCCTGTGGACGGGTGGGAGGTTTGAGTCCGGGTGGGAAGGGGATCCCACTGGGAAATCTCTGTGGAAGAAAACAAGACAGGAAGGTCAGCGAAACAACAATTTATATTTATCCTCTGCTGAAAGGAGAACAGTGATCGCAGAAGGCCTCTAACTGTAGCCAGAGTCTGTTTTAGAACATTTTCACGTACTCTCTGGTTTTTCTGCCCGGTTATAAGAGTGAAGCAGAGATAAAACACTAAATCTCTAAAAGCTATGTTTCCTCTCAACACAGGCTTGAGATGTTGGACAAAAACATCATACAGTGTATTATTACATGGACAAAGACATTACATTCTCCTTTTTGCCCTTGGATGTCTTGACATCTGTGGGCTCGAGCAGGGACATTGGTAGAACTCCTCTCTGAAAGACAAAGAACTCAAAATCAGTCACTGACATATAAAACACACTGTCTTCATATACATGAAGACAGTGTGTGACATATACACTGTTTCTGATCATAGAATCACCTGATGAATATAAGTGCAATATTCACTTTCTTTTACCGTCTCTGCTGACTACTGAAAGACATATCTGTCTCTTTAGCTGCTAAACTTTGTTGTGCAGGTCATGTACAGTGGGTTTTTAGAGAACCTCTGTTTGAAAACAGCTGCCTGCTGTGGCTGAAAATGATGCTGTGAGAGCAGTGAATGAACCAGAACAACCAGACGTCTGAGCTGAAGCTCACTCTGAAGCTGAGGGGTCAGAGGCGACGCCTTTCACTGCATCACACTGTTTACATGTTGTTGTTGTTTTTTCTTTTTGATACACTGTTCTTATAAAAATATCAGATAAAGCCACTTTATGTTTTTAGACAAAAATGAAGATATATAAAGGTATTTAGCATTCAGCCCTCCATAATTATATTTTGACACAGCACCTTATGAATCAAACATTTCTGTGTGAGTTGGTGTGGCTCTGGGACAATTTCTGACCTCAACATTTCAAAAATCTGGCCCCTATAGTCACTGATATAAGCGCATTTACACAAGCACACGCTCAGACAAATAACAATATTCACTCTGTTTCTTAAATACAGTACACACAGACTGTCTGCAGGTTTCATTGATCCATTCGTTCATTCATTATCATTTTTTAAGCCAGTTTGCTGTATACTTAAAAAAAACAAAATACAAGCCAGTCAATGCATCAGACTGAATAGAAGAAATGAAATGACAAAGACAGCAAGTGATGTTTAAAGAAAACAAACATCTGAATGTACATCAGCACATCTTTTCACAGACAGAAAACTGAAACTGAATTTAAAGTTGAAATAATCAATATAACAAAAAATGAGTTCTATACACTATGTACTACATGCTGTTCATTAGAGCATACTGTTTTAACAGCATGTTTAAGTGCTTTATACTGTTAGTAATACAATGCCTGCTTTCACAGATCTTTCTGGAGCACTGTTGGAGAACAGTATCCATCACCAGAACTCTCTAAAAATCACTGTATTTAACATACGTTCCCTCTGGCTTATGTTATTTATGTCACTCTTGCAGTGTGAACTGTCAAACCTGCTCAGAATTCATGTGTAATATGGATTTGGAGCATGTCACTGTTGCTCGTGAGCGCAGTGGAGCATTTATCCTCCAGAGACACAGTTATTTCTCTCAGAGAGCTACAATGATGTGAAATGCTGGATCTCCATTCAGCAGATGGATAGAAACATGTCTCCAAATTAGTGATAATGTTGCTTTGTCTCTGCTGGATGTGTAAACAGGCAACTGGTTGCTCCCATGTTCACTTTTTCTTCAGTCATAACATGTAAATGTTGTGTTTTTAGGTTGTTCTGCTAATCTAAATCTAAACAATGTTAGTTTAGATTTACACTTCATCATTATAGATCTGGCTTCTCTCACTCCTCACCTGTCCATCATATATGACAGTCGCCATCCCGTCCCGGTCCTCCTCGCCAAATAAAAACACCATGGCCCCTCCAGGCACAGTCAACTGTCCCGGGCCCCGAGCCATGTGAGGGACCCGTACGCGCATGTACCGAGAATCCCTGACAGGTGGTGAGAGGACAAAATCAGTTTTACTTTTACTGTAATATGTTTGTGTGTATAATGTTGAATGGTATGTTTGACTGGTGATAATACTCACTGAGCTCCATCCATCTTGGGCTCATAGAAACCAGGTTTCTGTGGAGAGGACAGAGGGACAGTTAGCAAAGGGAGAGGCTGACAACAACATCTTTACTCTGGGGTCGGTCTTACCTGCTGCCTCAGAGGTTCAAATCCTCCAAAATCATCATTTGGAATCATGGAGGAAATCACCTGTGCATAGAGCATCATATGGTCAGGTTACCTGCTGCTGTATTAGCTGCCCTCATGGCCTAGTTAGGCAGTTTATCACACACACCTGTGACACCACGTTCATCATGCAGACACTCTACCTTTGCTTTGCCCAAGAAGTCTCTTTGCTGCAGCTGCTCCACGTCCTGTTTTCTGGGACGAAACACCACACCCTCAGGCACAAGGAGAGGAGTCAGGACCTCCTTCCTCTGTTTTTAAAAAAACAGGGTAAAGAGTTCTTCTTTAAATGCAAACCACCATGATTGTGTGTGAATGGACTGTCTTTCCCACAGGGCTTTTGTGGAGTTATAAAATCACTCCTTAAAGTCAGAGAATTTATGAAAAATACATACATTTCATTTTCACCTCTGACCTTTTGCTGGGCAGCCTCCACAGGTGAAAGTGTGTAACTGTGTGTGTATGGTCTGCATGTTTTTTTTTTCTTTTCAGTGAAACAAACTAACAAGTTCAGACCCAGCACACATTGTGGCAGTGCCACATTTAACAAGCTTTTTGCTCCCAAACTGCAGGATGTGTCACAGCTGTGATATTTTGATTAGAGAAATGTGAAAGAAATGATCCCATGTTACAAACTTTGGTGAAACAGGCCCCTAAATGAGCAGTTTATGCTGCAAAGTAAACAAAAGCAGCACGATAAACAACGAAAGGCCAGTGACAACCACTGTCCCATTTCTGAATCCAGATGGAACTGAAACCCCTGTGAGCCTGTTTTCAAATGGTTTCTGCAGCATTATAAATAGCTGGTTACAAATAAAATCCTTTGTTATTATTCATAAAGAGTTTAACACTCAAGCTTAAGTTATGAGGACGGTGTGGGTGTGGTTTGATGAGATTTGATTGACAGTGGGCTGAAACATAAGGAAACGACTCTACAGCTTTTACCATAACTGGTAGGACCTCAGCATCCCACAAAGCTTTGCTGCAGCAAATACCAGCTCAGTTTGAACAGGTTTCCCTGTCATTGCTCCTACGTGACAAGTCGCACACCATCACCACATGGAGCGCAACCAATGATTCACTGTTTTCCAGGAAGATAAAGTTTCCATTTTGTTGTATCTTTAAAGAAGTGAGGACAGACCAGACTTTTCTCTCTCTGTTGGATCCTCCTCACCTTTCTATCTTTGACATCAAGTATGGCAACTGTGACCAAAGTCTGTCTCATGTCTTCTGCAGCCTGTTGTGAAAGTTGGGACACTCACCAGGACACTGTCCAAAGCCACCTCTATGTTTCCCCCTCGACTTCCTCCTTTCTCCTGAGAGGCAGACAGCAGGACGTCCCCGGCCTGCTCCCACTGGCCCATCCGACAGTACACAGCTGCTGCATTATATAAAACCTGGGGGACACGTCACAAATACCATCCCATTAATGTTGATGTTGTCTTTACTTTATTTAGATTTTATCATCATTTACCACAACAAACTGTCTGTATGGAGTCAGTACAATCACTCAGTGATTGATTGACTGACTAAAATTTCTGTCTTTCCAAATTTACTTTCTCTCCATGCACTGAAGTTTTAAGACAGTGGAGGATGGTGATATCAGCAAACGCTTCTCTGCCACAAAGGCTAAAAAAACAGCATTATTATTTGAGTATTCATCAGGGTGATGTGTCTGTGCATTAGATGCTTCTGTTGCAGCTGTGATTTAAACAGCCAGAGACCTGTGCCAGTTTCACAAATCTTCCACCTTGAGGAATAACACTCTCAGAGAAATGTAGCAGGGTGCATTATTTATCCTTTCTTTACTGTGTCGTAGAAATTGTCAGACAACCTGTTCGGTGCTCCAGTTTAGTGTGTTCAGTTGTTAATTTGTTCAATAATTCCCTGAAATGCTGTGCTGTGGAATTACTCTTCCTGCGATGGCAGCACTACAAACAATAGCTGCTTCTTTCACTGATGAACACATTCCAGCCACAGTTTAGCTGTTACTGACCAGCTGCCAGCACAGGTGCATTGGCAGTCATCCTCCAGCACGTCTTATCTGCAGTGTGAGAAATATGTGATGTTGTGTAACCTCTTCTTCAGCCTCCATCAATGATGCTTTGTTAGCTCCCAGGAGTGTGTGACATTTGAACTACACAAAGGAGGTGATGACACAGCACAGCTCTCTCTGTTTTCATTACTCACCACTCACAGACCTCATGGGGTTGGCTTTCCTTTTTATTTCATTGTAATGTGTCAGAAGACATAAGGTGGAGACTGATGGCTGTGTGAATGCAGGTGTGTGGACACGTGTGTGTGTGTGTGTGTATGTGTGTGTGTGTGTGTGTGTGTGTGTGTGTGTGTGTGTGTGTGTCAGACCTGCCAGCTGTAGAGTTTGAATCGCAGTCCCAACTGTCTGTAGTCAATGACCATGTTTCCTCTCATGTGCTTCTGAGCCCAGATACAGTCTGACAGAGCCTCCTCCAACCTGGAGAGAATAGAATAGAATAGAATAGAATAGAATAGAATAGAATAGAATAGAATAGAATGCCTTTTACTGTCACTATACGTTTTTACATGTACAATGAGATGAAAAGCAACTCCTTCTCCAGTCCAAACATGTATGTAGAATATATACAACACAGAATAGAATAAGTATAGTGTAAAGAGAATATAGAAAATAAAAAAAATTTATAAAAATATAAAAGGGGAGGTCTAAGGTGCACAGTTCTGAGGCGCTGTGTACATGTGCAAGAAGAATAAATAGGGTTTAATATACAGTTTGATATGTAGTGTGGGTTATTGTACATTATTAGATATTGCACAGAATACAGATGTTGCATAGTGTTATCAGTAACATCAAATATTCAGTATTTCACAGTAGGTATATAGAAGGAAGTCTGGGGGTCGGGGGGTTAGAGGGGTGGGGTTTAGTGCATGTGTGAATTCAGAATAGTTATATTCATAGTGCACAAAAAACAACTTATTTTCAAATTGAAAGCACCTCAGGCTACAGAAGGTCTATACAAAAACCATGGTGTAAAACAAACACATTTTGGTTTTACAGGTTGATATGGGTCAGACTCTTTGCGTTGAGTACCCCGCCCCCCCCCCCCCCCCCCCCCCCCCCCCCCCGGTTGCTTTGCAAGCTCACAGTAACAAAAAGTGTCCAGGGAGCGACTGGCCAAGAAATAGTCCGGCAGATAAGCCCCCATAAAACCACAATCTGATGTTTTTACTCTTCAGGTTTTGTGTTAATGACACAAACAAAATCCAGCAGCTTTAGAGGCACTGGTAGGAAGATCTTATTGTCTTTGGACAGGTTAGCTGTTTCCTCTGTTTCCAGTTGTTATGCTAAACTAAGGTAACTACCTTTATGTTTACTGTACAAATATTCGAGAACGATCAGCCTTCTCATCTGACGCTCACCAAAAAGTCAAACAAGTGTATTGCCCAAACTAATTCTTAATACATGCATGAGCTTTCTTTAAATTCAACCACAGAAGGCATCAGAAGGTTTTCAGCAGTCCCTCCTTCCTGCTGTCCTGTCAAATCAAACTGACTTTCTTTTTTTAACTGACAGGTCGTAGGTTTACTCATAAGACTGATCAGCTTCATTAGGAATTATATCACATTGAGGAAGCAACAGTAGCATTTCATGTGACCTTTAAAGCACCTATCACTGAACAGCAGTCAAAATGGCCGCAAGTGCCACCTACAGAATGTGTGGAATAGTGAAGACACGCTCCCTCCTTGCATTCCACCAAGTGATAAGGTGTGTTGCATAATTTTTTTCAGAGCTTCTTCCAGACTTTCCAAATGCCCCACTCAATAAAAGAGCAATAAAAGAGTCAGGATTAGCACTGGTCAAACATGGAAGCACCTTTTTCCAAATCCTAACTTCTCAACCTTCTTCAGGTTTCTTGCATGTGAATCTCACGAAAAGGACAAGACCAGATAGTGTTCATGGAAAAGAAACAAATGTGTTATTCTACAAACTGAAATAAAGGATAGCAGTCTGAATAACTCCTTGATGTGCTGCACTGTGAGTTTTGTCAAACATATGCTTTTCTTCATATTCTATTCTCACATAAAGTCTATGTTTAGAATCACTGCTGACTGAGCGTACTGAGTAAGCTTAAGTTAGAGATCTCCGCTCATAAAACCCACACCAACTCAACTACACCAGGTCCAACAAAACGAGACTCAGCTCCAAGACCACACTGCATTTGCAGGCTAAACTTTTCTGTTGCTGTATGTGATAAAAGCTGAGGTCAGACGGTGCTTTGCATTTTTAATTTTAAGTCCTAAAGATACAGATTGTCCCTTAGCCTTCCACTGTTCTCTGCTAGCTCTGAACCACGTGCTGAGAGAGGACACCAGGGGGCAGGGGTGATGGCTCCTACCTGTCAATTTGCATCATCACCGCTGCTCTTTGGAAGAAGCCAACAGCAAGACGTTCATCCTTGGCAATGGTGAGGTCTAAAGCCTGGACATTACAGAGGGGAGAAGACAAGTTTAGGTTTGGATGAAAAAAAGATTTTTTTGTAGGCAGTCAGGTATGGTGATGGCCAGACCGATGCAGATACAGATTTAATGCTTTGGTTTGGAGACTGCTGCTTGAATTCTGACATTACAGTGACAAGATGATCTCACCAACAACAGCATTGCACATTGGAAGAAGACGTGAAGTCTCAGAGGGACATTATGAAGCTTGGGTTTTTGGCTGACTTCTTTCAATCACCTTTACAGGAACCAAATCCAGATTTGGACATAGGCAAGTAAGCCTGGGTGGAGCTGATGGTAAACAACCATGTGGCAACACCCACGCCAAGGATTGGCTGAGACATCTGTTTTAGCCTAAATGTTGCCTCAGTAGAGAAAACACATACAGCTGTTAAGACCCAAACATCAGTGCTGATTTTCTGGGAGACAGTATCCACCCATAGCAACCATTAATGATGCTAATGGCTGTCTGTTGGCATACATTCACTCAGGGGCCATTTTGTTTGGCACAAAGCACCTCATTCTTCCAAACAGCAGTTCATAGATAATGAACAGACTGGTTAAAGATGTGCAACATCACAAAAGTTGCAAGATTCATAGAGTAAACAACACAGAACAAACCTCAGGTTCCACAGGAGAACTTCTGTTTTAGGTGCAATGTTTGATCCCTGAATTTTTCAGTTTAGACATATGGAGTCATCCAATCTTGCATGTACCATCCCAAGAATATTGCACACAATGCACACAAAGCACTGACCTTCAGGGCCGGGTGCAGCTGTTCCAGAGCCAGGTGAGCTGAGGCAGTGTTGAACAGAGTGCGAGATGTGGGTTCACTGATCTGCTCAAGCTTTTGCAGAGCTCCTTGCCAGTCCTTGGCGTCCACAGCCTGCACGGACTCATTCCACAACTTCAGTAACTCAGTGTAAAGCATTCTGAGGAGCGGAAAGAGAGGAGAGAATATAAAGACTAACAATATACAGCAGAGGAGGTGGTTTTTGTTGTTGTTCTTTGCTTTTGATTTTTTTTGAGAGCTTGTCTGAAACTTGGAAGGTGAACAGTGAAATATAAAAGTAAAAGTCTGTCACTTTTACTTTTATTCACAATCTTAAGAATAGAATCTATTTTCCAACGTTCTCATAACTTTAAAATGCTCTTGAAAAGAAGAGAATTCCAACTGTCTCTGCAGTGAGAGTTGATCCTGGATAACTGTAACACAGACCCAGAGGTGAACATAAACCTTGTTTTAGAGTGACAGTACAAAATATCGGTGATCAGGATGAACTGAACAAAAAGTCTAATGTGTGCTGAAGCTGAAATATCAGATAAACATTTACACTGGAAATAATAAACTGTAAATAAAACGACTAGAATGAAAAACTAAAGTAAAAAGTAAAGTAGAACTCAGTTCTTTCAGTCCTATTCTGAATAGTACTCATGTTACTTTCTTATACTGTAGTATGTTAAGCGATTATTATTGCTGATGAATTAACATGTGAGCAATATTTTAACTTCTGGTCTGAGTTGAGCTTTAAAAGTTGTAATACTGTTGTCGTTGAAGCTATAACAGTTCTTCACTCTGAACTACCTTTCACATGGAAGGGAAATATTAAGGTGAAGTACAAGTACCTCGGAATTGTAGTCCTGGTTAAATACATTATTTAAGTGAATTAGCAACTTTCCACTGTGGCAAATAAATACATTAATAAATAAAAGTGACTTCATTATTTTTGCCACCAACAGAAAAAATGCATAAAGCTCAAAACCAAAATCAAAGTGAGTCAAAAGGGAAAAGCAGGTTAAATTAAACAAATTGACAAAGAAGATAAAGAGGTGAGAAGGTGAGGTGGAAGGAGAGGTGGAAGGATGGAGGGGAACAAGGTAGAATGAAGGAAATGTAGGCTGCATCAAAGACATATATATGTATACACTAATCCCTACACTGAACTTTACCTGTTAAAGATTCAAAATAAATGAAAAATTGAAAAAGAATTGGATAAAAAGATTAAAAAAAAAGAAAAAGAAAAGAGAAGCCAACAGAAAATGTGCACCGATGTTAATGTGTAACATTCTACACAGTTTTCCTGGAATACTTCCTCGTACCTGACCCAGAGCCCATATGCACACGTTGTTCAGCTCAGTTCATACAAGCTGAACATGGTTATGAGATACACTTTATAAATCCCCTTCACTCAGATTGCTTACCTTTTGCTCCTGAATGAGAGGCCGGTGAGAGTTCAGTCAGTGTCTGACTCTGCCGTGATGCCTGCTGTCTTCCACACTGTGCCAACAGGGAAGTGAGTGAGTGAAAAAGGCCTCCTCCAGAGTCTCCACCCTACAAGGAAGTTCTCTGTCCACATTCCCGAGAAAGGACCCACGGGCTCTGGAATTCACCTGCCAATGAGGCACGTACTCATGACAATTACAACATACATGTGTCTCACAGGATTTGATTGAGCACAGGTGGGAATAAAACCCAGTCTGGCAACTTTTATCCTAAACATCATTTGGCCCTGAGGCCGCTGTGCAGAAACTCTGTGACTGTGAAATCCTGTATTATCTGTGTAGTAACAATAGAAATGTAAGTTTCTATAACGGGTGTAATTACACTGAGTCATTATTTTACGCTAAGCTGTAGGTTACTTCACAGAATTACTGAGAAGTTTTGAATGAGATCTATTCAGCATGACCTTTGACCTCCCTTTATGAGGGATTTTTCAGAGAAGGAAGTCAGGAGAAAAATGACATTGCTTTCCTCAAACTCACAGCTCCTAAAACAAAGCCTACAGCTGGATAAGCATAAGAATGGTTATAATGTTTAAAAACAAGGAAAATCAGCTGATATTTTCAGTTCTTAGCTCACTGGGTCAACCTGCTGCACAGGTTGTGTTTTGTTTTTTTTGTTTTTTTGTTGCAGTGCAGTGCTACAGTCAGTATGTGACCCCACCCATCACAGAAACTCCACAGATAAATGCTGCATAGCGTGACTACCTGTGGGGGAAAAAGGACAACAATGTAAAAATACTCCATCACAGATAAAAGTCATGTCTTACACAGTATGATCCTCAGGTTAACGACCAAAGGTTATTATACCACCTGTTCAGAAGTGCAGTACCTGATGACTGATATTATATTGTATCTAATCAGCTTTACATAAAGCCTTCAATTTATATCTGTTGTTTCTTACTCGCTAATTTAATTTATAAAATGTTACATGCTACATCATTTACATAGTGTAGTATAACTTCATAATGCATGGAGTATTGTAAGCTTTGTGTGTTTTATGTAAATGTGTAAATGTATAATATTACTTTTTAAAGTAACTAGTTTCCAGTCCTGTTTTTATTATTATTATTATTATTATTATTATTATTATTATTATTATTACTATTATTATCATCATTATTATCATTCAGTCTTTGGTTTGGTTTTTAAGGTGTGTGCTCTGGAACATTGTGCATTTGTTCTTTGCACCCTTTACTGATTTTTCTCTACTTTTTAATTTATAATATATTCTATTCTATTTCATCATGTATGTACTGTGTATTCTACTGTTAATTAAACCACACTAGTTCAGTAAAAAATAAATAACTAAATAAATTTAATAAATTAGATTACATGTTCTGCTGAAGGGACATGTCTCTTATTTTAGGTAACATGCTTTGAAAAACACAGCATAAATCAAAGTTATCAACTAAACCACAATTTGAAAAGTTTTGACTTTGTAAAAGGTGGTTTGCAAAAGCCTCAGTATGGTGTATATGTATACTGTGGCATTCTCAGTACATGGTATTTTAGTGTTTTTGTATTTTCATCTTTAGTTGTTGCTGCCACTAATATACATATATATATTTTTTCTCATAAATTAGTCTAAGCATTAGCTTTGCTGGGTGATAGTTATTTCTCTTCTTAGCGTACAAAAAAAAGAATCTGATTAATACGAGGTGCAAGTAAACGCAGCACAGTTCAAAACATCAGTCATGTGACACGTACGATCAGCGCAGGCGCGTTGCAGACTGATGAAGCGCTCAGCTGATCTCGGGGTTTGTGAACATAAACTGTGGAACATGAGTAAACTAACAGCGTTGTTTTTCTCGGTAACAGTGGCTCTGTCCTGTGCTGAGGCGCTGCCGCATTTTCAGGTAACGCTTTAGTTTTCAAGCTTTGCTTTCCTTTATCTTTATTTTTCAGAAACCTCAGTTCCGCTTTGGAGAAAACTCCATTCAGGATTCACTGTCGGTCAATAACGTTACACACATCTGAGTGATTATGTCTTAAAACTGTAACAGATGAATCAGATTTGGCTTAAAGTGACCAACAAATCAGTACTCTTAGAGTTTTTTTTTTTAATAAAGCTTATTAGAAATCGTCTTTCTGAGTGGATGTAAACCACATTAGAAACTTCATGTTTTGTCAGTACAGTAGAGTTAAATGGTTTGTCAGTTGTAAGCCGAGTTGAAGGATGGAGATTTAGCATTAGCCACAGGTTTGAAGTCAGTCCATTATTGTATGTTTGGTTTTCATATAACAAGATGTGATTTAGTTTCTAGTTTCTTGAATGGAGTTTGGTTTGACAGTAGTTATGCAGCGTTCCCTGGGCTTCCAGGCAGATTTTCAAGGCAAATTAAAAACAAGAATGTCTAATCAAATTCCTGCTTTTTCACCCTTTAAAGTTCTGGTGTGTTTCATCCTATTGATTTGCTGCACATTTCACATTTTGCATGTTAATATACTGCACATTTCATTCATTCTCACAGTTAAGAAAACATCATGGATTCAAGACAGACCCCCAGTTCACAGAGAAATATTTCAGTCAGACTCTGGATCACTTCAACTTTAACAGCATGGGAAACGGAACATTCAGTCAGCGTTACCTGATCACAGGTAAAACCAGCTTCCCGTTAGAAATATAACAGCTGTATGAGCAAGTGACTCATTGTGTTGTGTTTTTCTTCTCCTTTTAGATAAATACTGGAAGAAAGGCTACGGTCCTATTTTCTTCTACACAGGCAACGAGGGAGACATCTGGGAATTTGCTCTCAACTCTGGATTCATCACAGAGCTGGCTGCTCAGCAGGGGGCACTCGTCATATTTGCCGAACATGTAAGAAAACACTGACAGATCATGAAGCGGTGCAGTCAAATGCAGACAGCTGTGTCATTTTTGACTAAATGATTCATGATCAAACAGTTCTGCCTGAGCAGAATGTGCAGATCATGTGACAGAAGGATGGTTAAAGTTTGACTCAGATCAGCTGACTCATCAGCAGCAGGACAGTGTATGTGGGGCTGACTGATGTGTATCTAATAGTTTTTGGACAGCAGTGGTACATAGGAATAAGATATATCAGGCTTTGGATACGTTCAATTTGTCACTCTGAAACCTGCAGTTCATCAGCTTACGTGACCAGAAAAGTCCAAAAAGTTTTATGGCCCTAACAGTCTCATAAGGCCGATAACAGTGGAAGACTTTGATTTACTTCCTCTTTGTGGGTGTATGATGCGTGTCTCTGGAGCTGGGGTGAACTGCAGCTGTGACGCTGTCTGCACTTGCTTTGAATCTCTGATCAAGCGTGAACACCTTTGTCCTCCTCCGCCTCTTACAGCGCTACTATGGCAGATCTCTGCCGTTCGGCAATGACTCCTTCAGCATCCCTCAGATCAGCCTGCTGACGGTGGAGCAGGCCCTGGCCGACTATGGCGTCATGATCACTGAGCTGAAACAGCAGCTGGCAGCCACAGACTGTCCTGTCATCGTGTTTGGCGGCAGGTAGGACACACCTGACCGACGTTGTTCTAAGAGTCGTCCTCCTGTGTGACCTGTTGTGTCTCTCAGATGTTTTTTTATTTCCTAAATAGCTGATCAGTCCAAACTAGTTGTTTATATGAAGCTTGAATTCTTTTTATTAAATTAAAATTAGTTCCTTTTAGTGGCCGGTTTCCAAACTTTCAAACTTTTCAACTGATTTGGCATCAAATTTGACACATGAGCCTAAAACTCTTTCAGAGAGGCGTCGATTCAACTCATTGCAGCATCGTTTAATCAATAAAATGTCAAAACATAGTAATAATAAGTGCCATTCATCATTTTTCAGAGCCCAAGTTGACACATTTAAATGGCTCGTTTGTTTTTTTTTGGACAAGCAGTTCAGATCTCAAACATCATAGAGCTTATTATAGGACAATAAAAATAATAAAATGTGGATGAGAATCACTGATTCCACCTTTAATCACCTGCAGACTGAACACACGTCTTAATGCAGCAGGCCACAGTTTTAAAAATGAATCCTTTGAGCCAAACTTGACACTGCAGCTGTTCTGAAAGGTTACTGTGCTCTAACACATCCAGGCTGAATGGTGGCTGGAAATGAGATGCCAGGTTTAAACAAACTGTACTTACACTTTCACTCTGTAAAGAGTGATCCAGTGACAAGCTTCCCTTTGCTTTCACATCTCTGATTATTCCCTGTTATTCCTCAGTCCACATGAGACATGATCCAGGATTTCCTCGAAAATAAAAGATACACATTCTTAGTATTTCGTCTTATTTGCTTGTCTTGGGGTGTTTTATCCTGTTTGACCGTCTCCTTGTCTCTGCAGTTATGGTGGGATGCTGTCGGTCTACATGAGGCTCAAGTATCCAAACATCGTGGCTGGAGCTCTGGCTGCCAGCGCCCCCATCCTGTCCACTGCTGGCCTGGGAGAGTCCAAACAGTTTTTTAGAGATGTCACAGCTGTAAGTGAATGGGTGCTCCTTCTTTTTGTCACTGCCCACCTTGTGATTCAGGCAGATGAGTGTAATTAACCGTCATTTCCTAAATATTTCCCCACTGTTACAGCTGTTTTAGTGACAGTTTATTAAATTAACACACACACACACACACACACACATGTATGTCAGATACTAACCTTTGTTTCTCTTTCAAAGGATTTTGAGAGCATTGCCCCTGAATGCAGAGATGCTGTGAGAGGAGCTTTCCATCAGCTGAAAGAATTAGCCGAACGTCAAGGTAAATCTGTGTGGTGACGCCGTCTGAAGAGGAGATGATCAGAGTTTTAAAAAGAAATATGGTCAGCATATCTTAAATAGCTAACAAATGAGAAAACATAACCGTGTTTGAGGTCATTTACATTCAAAACCAAGACCCTGCAATTCATTCACCCAAACCAACGTAATAGGACGTTTATAAAGGTGTGTGTGAGAGCAGCAGTTTATAGACCAGCTCTTCAGTTCTCACAGAAAACAGTGTTACCAGAGGCTGGGAAACTGGAGAGAGATGCCACAGCACTCCATATATTTCCACTGCAGTTCCAAGTTTTAAATATAAGAAGCTTCAAGGACCCAGAACAGAATAAGATTCCTTTAAATCTTTGAAATAAGTGAAGACCTTCACTTCTGAAGCGTCTTTTACTCCGAGCTGGGATGGGCTGCTGAGGAGAGTGATGGCCTTAGGGGAAAGAAAACTGTTCAGGTGTCTGATGGTCCTGGTCCTGGCCTTGATGGGGCAAAACCCTCGGCTTAATGGAAGTTTTCTGATGAGAGAGTGAGCCGGGTGTGAATCATCCAACACTGTCCTACAGGCCCACTTCCTGCCTCTCTCTCTCTCTCTCTCTCTCTCCATCTTCTGGAGCAGTGTAGTGGATGAGTGTGTCGCCCATTTCAGATGGGGGGTGATGAAGGTACCCAGAAACTAGACAGACTCCACCCACCTTTACAGCTGCATTGTGGGTGAGTGGTGGGAGATGTTTCCATGACTGTCTCCACACAGCATGCCTACTGTCTGATGTAGAGGAAATATATGTTGTGTAACGGCTTGACTGAGGGCTTCTATCAAAAGAGCGAAGAGTCAATGGTACCTAGCTGTCCAGTGTGGACACGTGTCCTTGGTTCAGGTTATACAACACAAACCATTTTAGTAAACAATCAGCTCAGAAATCCAAAATGTTTAGGAACAGGTCATAGGTACAGCCAGATGTAGCAGCTCTGAACGAGGAATCTAAACCCACCATTGTTGTTTTCTTACCAGATTATAGTCGCATCCAATCAGAGTTTACTCTGTGTAAACCTCCATCATCTGCTCAGGACATCCACCAGTTGTACGGCCTGCTGAGGAACGCCTTCACTCTCATGGCCATGCTGGATTACCCCTACAGCACGCACTTCATGGGCAACATGCCCGCCAACCCTGTAAAGGTACGCAAAGAGTGAGAGAGGATGCACACCAAACCACAAATCATTAGTCTAAAGTGCTATCCATGAACGAGCAACATCACACAGACTGAAACTATTCTGAGAACAGAACAGAAACATATCACTTATTACTTCCTGTATTCAGACATCCCACGTTGCACAACAGTTTAGAACCCGGAACAGCAGCTGTGGACGTCCAACATGGCTGCAGCCACACACAGACTACAGCCTGAATATGAGATTGATGGATTTCTTGTTGATGAAAGCTGAACAGACAGTTAGTGTTGGTAGTGTCCATCAGGCTGTAGTGAACATTACTGTCCAAAGTTGTGTTATTATCCAGTGAGGGTAAATGTAGCTGCAGCACATAGTGATACTGTGAATTTACCAATGCAAATACATTTTCAACAGTTTCAAAAAAAACAAATTGAAAATTAAACATATGAATGACAACAAGTCTGCAAGACAGTAGTTTAGATATTTTTAGATTAAGATGATATGAATATATGCACACATGTAAGCTGTGCCAGAGAGCCTGGTGTTTCTGTTCTGTTGGATCAGATGAGACCTGATCCAGATGTGTTTAAACCAGAGGACTGCAGCTGACTGATGTGTGATGTGTGACTTTTGAATTTTCAGGTGGCTTGTGAAACCATGCTGAGTGGATCCGACCTGCTCGCTAACCTCAGGAACACTGCAGGTAAAAGACACGAGCTCTGTCTTATTTAAAGCAGCTCCGATTTTTGTGTCTGAGCAAAATCATCAGTAGCACAAAATGATGAATCGCTGTTTGTCTCTTTAATGGAGAGAAGGCAGCTAAGATCAGACTGGGTTCTATTTATTTTAAATGATGAGTGTGTAAGAGACTGCAGGATGCTGATCAGATTGATTTCATGTCAGCAGACACTAGAGGGCAGTGTCTTCATATTCCTTACAGTACAAACACACCTACTTGCAAATGCTTCTGTTCCTTGAGCTTAAAAACATTAGCAGATGTTCCACAGATGTGTGTTATGAGCTCATGCTCACCTGGTTTCTACCTGGAGCCTGTGAAGTATTGAAGAGCATGATTCAGTGCAGCATCTACCTGGTCTCCAGTACATCTGATACACAACAACATCCCGTAACCAGACATTTAAAAATCCTTCATGCGTTCCATCCTGCAGCGATTGTGTACAATGGCACGGGGGTGCTGACCTGTTTCGACCTGTACAGTCTGTATTTGGAGTGTGCTGATCCCACGGGATGTGGACTGGGCTTTGACAGCCTGGCCTGGGACTACCAGGTACTCCTACATCCTCCCATACACAGCACAGTATTCAGTTAGATTGTGTTTCCATGTTTTATCTTACAGAATTACTTCACTATGCTTCATTTGAACAATGATTCTGTTCTGGTTTCAGGCCTGCACAGAGATCAATCTGTGCTTTGAGAGCAACAATGTGACGGACATGTTTCCCCCCATGGCCTTCACTGAGAGAGACCGCGAGTTTTACTGCTCCAAACGCTGGGCGGTGGTTCCACGACCAGACTGGCTCAAAACCCAGTTCTGGGGTGATGGTGAGTCCTGATGTATCCTGGCATCTGAAGGTGTAAATCTAGAAACTGGGATCTGATACACTGGGTCAGAAGTTGTTAAGCCCACTCATGTGAAACACTCACAGTTTAAGGATTGAATTTTTAATCCTGGATGAGGTTACCTTGACTACCAGTGCACTCTTATTTTGAAATGAAGACACAGGGATCATGTGATTGTGGGTACATGAGATAGGTGTGTTTGGACGCCTCCCAGCAGGTTCACTTACTTTACCCACCACCTCTGTGAGCACATTGTGTTTGTCTATACTCACGACTTTGATGGTCAGTTCATGAAGATAACCAGGTCCTTCCACGGGCTCCTCATACACTCCCTTGCCTCTGTAGACGTGTTCTCCTCCATGTCTGGAGGAGGTCTGTAAGTGCAGGAGGAACTGATGAGCTCTCCTCTCGTGTTCAGCTCTCTCCACAGCCAGCAACATTATCTTCTCCAATGGAGATCTGGACCCGTGGGCAAACGGAGGGGTAAGAGATTAAACTGGAGTACACCTCAGAGAACTGTGAAGTCCCCCTGTTTTCAGTCTGAGTTAATCAGCTCTCTGCTCTTCAGGTGCGCAAGTCCCTGAGCTCATCTCTGATCGCTGTCAGTATTCCTGAAGGAGCCCATCATCTGGACCTGAGGTACAGCCAGCTGTCGGCCTCTGGACACTCACCTTCTTTTTTCTTTAAACAAATCAAAATCTGACATGACATTTCTCTGTTGTTGTTCTGTGCAGAGGCTCTCATGATGCTGATCCAGAGTCAGTCATCACTGCCAGGAAAACAGAAGCAGACATCATTGCACAGTGGGTGAAGATGGAGAGGAGCAGATTAAAACCGTTCCCGTGAAGCACAGGTTCAGGTTTTTTTGTTTCATGATTGGAGTTATGTAAAATCGAATTTAGGTTCACTTACAGAGAATATTGGATTCGAGATAGTGTGCTCGCCCTGGGAAAAGAAACCACAACGGATTGAACCCCGAGATATTCACATTATAATCATGGAAGGTTAAGAAAACCAGCATCCATTCACAGGTGAGATGCTGGAACACTCGATGAACACTCAGCCAAATTCAGACCGATCCACATACAGTTGATCAGAGCTTCCACTGTTATTTGATCATTTGTCTAAAGTGACAGATCAGTGCAGGAGCTGCATGTGACTGGTTACCACACAACAACTATCTGCTCTGTTCATTCATCTCATGCTGCCAGCTATCCCATCATGCTTCTCTCCATGGGTTCAGGACGTCTCAGTGAAATGAAAGGGAGCCAGTGGTTCCACTGGTCTCACTGAGTTCTGTCCTTGAACATCAGAAGAAGAAAAAAAAAAAAAAAGTGAACCAGATCACCATGGCTACATCACTGCAGACCTGCTTTGTTTCGTGAGTCAATGATCGACTCAAATGTTGTTTCTGTTCAATAAAATCTCTTTAATTTCTACTTTTTTTAAATTTTGTTTTTACAGAATTAAAGCAGATTCAGCATTTATTACACACCAGGTGACATCAACATGTTTAAGAAAGTTTGAAATAAAAAAAAAAACAACAACCCAAAACCATTGAGCCAGTGCAGCCTCAGCCACGCCTCCATCAGAACAAAGCTGTTTAACATGTTCCACATTTATATAAAATCCCATTCCACAGCATCTGGACAGAGATCACACTTCAGGCTGACGGAGGATCTGTTACGATTGACGCACAACATAAAAGCCACAGTGTCTGTGAGGAGGTCTCTGCAGGAGTCCAGTTTGTACTTTTGAAAAAAAAAAAAAAAAAGTCAAATCTTCAGTATTTATTCCACTCTGTGAAAACCTGAGCAGAGATCAGACCCCTGCTCCTCCTCCTCCTCCGTGGACTCAAAGTTCTGCTCTGTTCTTTGACAGATAACTGAAGGTGTAGTCAGAGATCAGAGAAGATTATGCTGCACAAGTGGTTTACTTCCTTAAAAACAATCTTTATCTTTCCCTCTGCTGAACTTCAAGCTTCTACAGTCTGCTGTAAATGACTCCGTATAAAATGAGCCGTCGTTTTCTGATGGAGAAACATACAGACTTTTACAGCTGTCTTTCAAACCTACCTGCCTAAGAGTGTGACTGAAAAGATCCTGGGTCGAGAATATCATTAGTAATAATAGTGCCTGTACACCGGTGCAGATAGTGGCTGTGCTGATTGCAACCTAACTTTAACTCAGTGGTTCTCAAACTGAGGTGCCACCCAGGGAGTGATGGGTTGGTAACCACTGCATTCACTAATAACATGATCCTTGAATGATGGTTTTAATGCTCAAGTTGCATTTTACCAACCCAGCACTCCTCAGGGATTGTTGTAATGACCACTGGCTTCTATTTACAGTAAATCTAAATATGTGAACACATCAGTTCACGTGTAGCTGTGTAACAGTAGCTGCAAATACTACAAAGTTTGTCTAAGACAGTGTATGACAATAAAACCAAAGATGATTTTACCAAAAATATGATCTAGAAGAACAGTGTAGACTGTAGATGGATGAATAATGGAGCCTCCCACCGCCAATTACACCAGCTGTTCCAAGGCAGAGCATCAGGTTTATAACTCTTTAAAGTTAGAAAACCTGCATTACAGCTTTACTCTTCTTGTACTGGTCTGAATCTTTCCACAAATCACACTTCAGTGGCTGCAACTAATATAGAACTCAATCAGTCATCATTGACTTTAGTCTAAAAATATCATATCATCAGTCTTCAAAGCCCACATCGGTGACACTGTTATCAAAAGCACTGAAAATATCTCCTTTGTTAGTTAGTTTTTTTTTTTTTCCTGAAAGATGTGGCTCTGGAGAAATGGCTTTTCTTCGTTAAAAACAAGCCCCCGAACACCGGGGGGTTGATTTTTATTTTCAGCATATCTTTGGCTCAGGAATTATGCTGAAATACATCCAGGCAGGGATCACACAGAGCCCTTGTAGGCAGGGTTTAAATACACACACTGGTAGAGATGAGGGTTATGTAAAACCTAATGATTGCTTGGAGGGCCTGCTGGGAAAAAATATCCATGCTTATTTCATTATTCTATTGTAAAAAATACTTATACCTGCAGTAATCACATGGAGCGTGCACAGTGGAGTCAATCGGCAACGTATGCACAGGGAAAAACAGCTTGAATGGATAGAAATGGACAGAAAGTTAACACTCGTCTTTTGAATGTTGTCTGAAGCAACATTAAAGGCACAGGTGATGGAAAATAAACAGAATATACAAAATGAGTTTGGTCTCAATTCAGGTTCATACAGTTCTTCAAAGGAACAACTACAGCTACGATGTAAACTAGTGGTGTTTGTAGGAATGACTGCAGGCTGCTCTTAAGCCACTGCTGCTACTACTACACAATCTCAATGAAATGCACAATCCGAGCTCACTGCTTCAAGATAGCTGCAATTACAACTTTAAATATACACTACAAATCAATATATTATGTTAAATTTATATTTAAAATCTAACGGTTCATATCTCTCATTTAAAAGTAAAACAAATACTAAAACCTTACCAAAGAAAATGACAAAAGAAGAAAGAACTGGAACATTCAGCGAGAAGAGCAGCTGCTCAGCACAAACAAAAAAAAACAAAAAGGAGACAATCAAATTCACTGATGCTAAGAACCCACTGCTGTGCTCATAAAAAAACAAAAACTTCACAGTTCAGAAGGAAATCTGCTGCTTGGCAACAACTGGAATAAGACCAAGTTCATCTGTGTCCCGTGTAGCATTCATGTCATATGGGAGCTGGAAGGTTTAAAGCAACTAAATGGTTTGTTGTTGCCAGGCGAACACACCAGACTAGAGTTTATCAGAAGCACATCACTGCCCACACCTGACATTTCATTGCTGACGACATCAGAGATCAGAGTTTATCACCAAACCATGTCAACACTGTGGGCAACACAGTCAATACGTTATCAGAGCAGGTGGCTGGTTGCCACCATGTTGCATTCGTGCCTAAGTGTGAAAGTGAGAAACTGCTTAGAGCCTAAATGGCTGTAGGCAGTCTGTCGCTTTCATTTAACAGCCTGCAGGGCTTCATGCCTCAGACTGTTATTAGATAAAGATTTTATTTAAGCATTTTCAAGTTTTAAATATATATATATATATATATTATAATAATATATAAGAAGTGGGTGATGTTTACCAAACGTGTTTGTCTTATTAAATTCAGATGCTGACATCTATTTGCGATGATAGGAAATTTTCTGGAAAATCATTTAAGAGACAGCTGATAAATAAAATAACCAAGCAGTGCTGTTTGTTTCTGGCTAATCCAACAGCAAATAAACTATCTGACAAGACATGAGCTGCAGCATTAAGATAGTGGGTAGGACTTTTTACGAAGACATTACTGTATAGTTTTTTTTTTTCATAGGCCATGAGGACACCTTTGGGTTACTAGGCTGCAAAAATATGTAGCTGATAATGCCTGGACTCAAGTAAAGGATCTGAATGCTGCTTCCTCCACTGGTAAACTGTGGAAGGATTTTCATGTGGTAAAATCCCCTCATGTCCTGAATGACATGAATGCAACACAGAACAGCAAACACACACACACACACACACACACACACACACCTGTGGCATGGTCACGCCCTGTCAGGAAGCTTCAGCATCTGAGAGTATTTCCAGCCCGAGCACTTGAGGACTATATATACAGTGTGATGAGGAACTGGCTTTTTCCCCTCGTATCCCTGCAACATTAACACCCGTGTGCAAACATGTCAGCAGAGCGGTCAGGTTCTAGGTGCAGGTGCAGCTTCCAAGTTTCAGGTTTCAGTTCAGACAGCTGGTGGCTGCTGTCAGGCAACATTTATGCTACGAAAGGCAACCATCCTGCCTTCACACCCAGCACTGGGGTCAGACCTCCAGATACCGGCTTTGTGTCAGCAGTGGATTACAATAGGTTTCAGAAACCTTTCCACTGGAATATGAATATGATGTGGGGGTAAGAATTAAGACTTTAAATTTTTTTTCTGGGAGGGGGGGCGGTGGTTGTGAGGAACTGAACATGCACAGCTGTAAGCAGCTTGAAACTGAAACTAGCAGAATCAGCCTTCGGGACACCTGTATCAGTCCGACCTGACACTCCTACACCTCGACATGCGATTAAGACCAGTTCATGTTCAAGTGACGGTCAGGTTCTACCTCAGTGCTGATTCTGTCTGGGTGTTAAAAGAGCACAGAAACCCTCCTATGCCAAAATACACAAACAAGCCACACACTGAACCCGGCTCATTTCTTAATGGCTATTATCACATGGCAAACAGCTGATTCAGTCAGTGAAGAGGAAGCTTTTTCCATCTGTGGTCAGGGCTGTTTACTGTTTACTCACTGATACAGAGGAGATGAAGCTTTCATCCTGTTGTCAGAGCAACCCTGAGATGTTGTGTTGTTGTGTTTATACATACCATTTGAATTCCTGTGTGTGTGTGTGTGTGTGTGTGTACGTCACGCAGTGGAAGGCCATATAGGCAGAGGATGAGCTTCCGTGTTGAAGACATACTGGTCTAGGCTGATGAGGTTGGGGTCGCCTGAGAAGAGCAGGTACAGATATTTCAGGGTCTCTCCCAGGAAGAAGCTCTCCATCTTGTCTCGGGGGCTCGGGTAGTCTGGGTCACGCACATTATTGATGGAGGTGTAGCCGCCAGAGGAAACCTGAAACACACAGGCACTTGTTCACGTTCACACAATCCATATAAAACCTAATCCCAGTTACCACTAGCACTGTAAACATGTATTGACCAACACTTCAGATGTACACACACACACACACACACAGAGCCACAGCTCAGGTGACTGGAATATATCACAAACATTCTGCATTGAATATGATTTTGTCCCATAGAAGCCCACCTAAGACCACTGACCCTCGACTGAGACAGACCAGTGAAGACAGCCTTCCTTTTATCTACCTTTGTGTACTTGTCAAAGTTCTGGAGAATCTCCCAACCCCAGTCCTGGTACTTGTGATCCTTGGTAAACCTGTACAGGTAGAAGAGACTCTCCACTGTCTCTGGTCGGAGGAGGTTGTGTCTGTCTGCAAGCTATGAGAGACAATACAAAAGAGACACCAACAGTAAATGATAAGATACGCCTGAGTTTAAATATCTGCTTAATTTAAACATCACCTGTGTACCCACTCTATCAATACTGTCTCTACCTACCTTCACATCAATATCTCGGATACTGCCCTGATGCATATTGAAGTGGACGATCTCCGGACTGAGGCCTGTCTCCATCTGGAGGTACATCTGATAGCAGGTCTCCATCAGCTGTTTGGCCAGATCCATGTGATCAGCAGGCAGGCCGTTGTGAGCACCGAGGGCCAGAGTGCCCGGCAGGAAGCACACTAGATGGTCCTGAGTTAGCAGACAGCAGTGTTAAATACATCTGAGTCGCCCGTACTGACCGGATCAGTTTCTACATGAATGATCAGTGTTATCATTCATCTGTTAAATGAGTGATAACACTGACCAAAAGACCAAAAATTTAAACGTGTTCATTAAAGTGTTGACTTTTTTTGTTGTAAATGTCAGAGCCCATCAAGGCCCACTGAAGCCAGTTTAACCAGCTGACATTCGCCAATGATTTCAGTGCAACTGTACAAGGTTAACAGCTCTTAAGGTCAACACTGAGGCCAGCAGAGAACACTGATGATGGGTTTGAATATTACCAACCATCTTAGGGCTGAACTGTCCATGTGAGAGCTCTCCAACAAAGGTAAAGCCATTAGGAGAAGACTTCTGTAACAGGTTCTTCTTTACACCCTCTATTGCTTGTAGATAGTCCTCCAAGAGCCTGCAATCACACACACACACACACACACACACACACACACACACACACACACACACACACACACACACACACACACACACACACACACAATGAATAGGGAAATCAAACAGAGTGATACAGTCCACAGGGTATAAAGCTGATAGAGTGGAGAAATATAACTATTAGGAGACTTGCATGCTATAGGATGCCAACTGTAATATACAATAAAGATTTTACTTCCAGAGCAGAGATACAGAAGATGATTTCTAAAGCCCAGACATTATATAAAATCCCAAAAGAATGAGGAAGTTGTTAAGTCTTCTCCTCTGAAACATGCCAACTAATGTGGACATTCAGACAGTCAAAGCTGCTTAATCTAAGCCTGCGCCCTCGAGCAGTGCTGAGTGTCTGGAGGGGATTGTTGTTCCAGTGTATTAATCTTTCATCAGTCCTCCTGACAAAGGCAAAGCAACCAAATGCTGCCAGTGCTGACAGGATAGCTTTAACACCCCTATCTCTACATATGACATGGTCCATTTTAAATAAATGTGTCTATGGGATGAACCTAGCACCATTGTAACAAAAAGGATTAACAACTATTAAGCTACAAATTCACAACTTAGATTTTACTGTTGATAGGTCATGTCTGGCTGATATCAGCACCAGTGCCAACCCAGTGTACAACTGTAGTGCACAGAAGGTAACTGACATACTCTGTGGGATGGGTAGACATGAAGGACACACGGAGGAGATCAAGTATTAGGACTTTCAGCAATAACAGCGTGGGCCATAATCCTGATTTAGTCGTTTACTTCACTCCATATGACATGTGGTTTAATCCTGAAGAATTTGTCAGCCAGTACCACTGCTACGTGACAAGACTGAGACAAGATGTTAGACAGCCCCATGAAGTGAAGAGAGAAGAAAGTATGTCTACCTGTAGGCCATGAGAGCTGACAGCTCCATTTGCATTACTGTCAGTGTAAGCTGTAAGGACGTAGCCTTTTCTGGGCTGATTGTGCAAAAACACTGGTATGGTCCTTTAGGGCTAAAAGTTCATACTGTCACATTTGTTGTTGTAAGAGTAAACACTGTGTGTGTGTGTGTGTGTGTGTGTGTGTGTGTGTAGTCTGACTCACTGGCTCTCCTTCTTGCCTCCCTGGATCCACTGCTTCAGCAGGTATTCATAGTAGCTGTCTGCTCTGGCTCCCAGTGTGTAGATGCCTTGATGGGTGAACTGTCCGTTGTTTGTATTGATGAACATGGGCACGAGTCCATCCAGCTTCCCGTCCAGCTTGTGGATCTGATTCATAACCTCAGCCACCACAGCCTGGAAAATAAAGACCAGAGGTCAAATGAGTTAAACTGTGGGCATTTTTCTAATATTCATTAAGTGGGTCAAAGTAACCTCGCAGCAAAAACACCCTAAAGGAAGATGTTGCTATCTTAGTGCATATGATTTCTTCAAAAAGGTCAAAACCAGGTGCTCTGTACCCTCCAGGACAACTACAGTATTTTCCTAAAAAGAAAGACAGTGTGGACTCTCTGAACTCAGCATTAGAGGAGTAATTAGTGGCATGTTCACCAAATTTGGCACAGCTGCTTACTGCATACAGAAAGGAATACGACTAAGATAATCTAATAATTCATCACACCCTCACTTTTATGCTGCATTCTAAAATTCTGTATACACTACTCTCTATGATCTGGCAAGTATATTTGCTACACCTTCAATGAAATTCCTTGCAAATCTGGGTCAAATCTTACAGACAAAAATGAATACAAGCTCAACCAATCCCAGCATTATTTACATCGGCTTGCAATTTTGTCCAGTCCTCGCAATATTTCTGGAAAAGGGTTGAGCTGAGCTACAAATGGCTGGCAACAGGCCAAAACAAATCCTGGCAGCGGCATGTTCAGGTGGGTTGTATGCTCCAAGAGAAATAATTGTTGGTGTTTGTGGGTGCTAGCCTGTGGGTGGGAAATCAGCGAGAGGATCGTGTCCTTGGTGCTTCACTTTCATCTCTTATCGGTAAGTCATCGTGCCTGATGGGTTCATGATCTGACAGGCTGAGATTCTGAAATTCTGTGCATGTTAAGCCCCTGTGCTGAAGCTCCTAACAAGAATTTGAAAAGAAGTAACTAGGGAATCAGCTTTGCCCTTTTTAAACATGGATAAATACAAAAATGTTGTTCGCCCACAGTCTGCAACTACAGGAACGCTCACCACTCATTTACATTTACCAACAGGAATCAGACTTACTGAAGACCATTTTCAGTTCTTTCAATAAGAACTGGGCCGCACCAATCACACCAAAACTGGGCCACAAGCTTCATGTGTATATGAGTAAACATGACTGGGCTTTGACTGCTCCAGTGTCCAAGAATACAGATGACAGGGCATTTAGCATTTTAAATACACTGCCTGAGAATCCACTGTGCACAGAATGTGTGTTTTCTTTTTCTGTGTCTTCTCAAACGTTGCTTTTAAGGCAAATTCTTGTGGCTCTTTGGACTGAGGCACGTACCATGTTAACAAGACTTCTTGGGTTCGAATGTGGCCCATCTCTTGTGACCCACGAAATTATTAGCCTGTAGATGACAGCTAGCCACAGTCCGATGGCAGAGGTGACCATGGCTGCTGTAAGGCAATGAAAGCAGCAGCTGATATCACACCCAAAAAGTATCAATGCATAAAAGATTAAACTAGAAAAAGCTAACGCACCAAGTCTACACGAGAAGCTCTCCTGTCGTGTGGAGGGCAGACCAGGCTAGCATCCCTCTGATGCTACCCTGGCCAGGCTAGCATCCCTGTGAGGCCGTAATGCTACTGACAAACCAGAGAACGACACTACTAGGTAGATAAACCACTCACGACACAATTTAGCTATTCCTAGATCCTTACTACAAAGGGAGAAAAAACTGTAAAATAAGGGATGGCGCCAGAGAAAAGGCGATGTTGCTTCTTACATTAAAAGCATTCCTCTGTCCATTTCTGCTGATCTAAAACTCTCATCTGTTGGGCTCAGCAAGAGTTGGCTCATTGGGACTCTGTCACCTTCAGCTGTAATCCATCAGTCTCAGTTCTGTGTTCAGCTTAATGCGGAGCTGAAACAATTACTTGAGGAATTTGAGTAATAATCTTCAGGAACTACCAAGTTCATACGGCATACTAATTATTTTTAAAACAACACCTGCAGATGGAAAGGGCATCTGTCCGTGCTGTGCCACAATGTTATGTTAGAAAAGCATAACACGCAGTGTCGGCTGTGGTACAGAGGGAAAGCTAAGCCTCAGTGCCGATCTTAAAACTTGGGCTGGGCAGAGCCTGGATCAGCATGGTTGTATCTCCCGGTCCGTTAATCACCTGATACTGTGGTTCCTGGGTGAGGCGGCTCAGCTCTCTGAACTCCAGCTGGATGCTTGTAACCTCAGCCACAGTGCTGTCTGAGGTCCAGCGAGGGGGGTGGGCTGTACCTTTGCCGATGTTCACATCAGAGTAAGGGATCTTGGACGGGGTGTTGAAGGCTGGCATCAGCCTGGAGCCGATGTCTTTCTGTAAAGGACGAACGCACATGTGACATTCACTGCAGACATTTACAGCTGAAAGGCACTGAAAACCAGAAGTGACAGTGTCAACCACAACTCACTGAAATTAGATTATTTAAATATCATGACTGGTGCCCTGTGTGTACTCAGCCACTTTGAGCTGTGTTGCCGTTTCAGACAGGGGCCTGTATTACTTATGTTATTCTGTGTTAGTGACCGTTGGACCCTTTGATTTGTGGATTACATCCGGTCTCAGATGCTACTGTCAGTCAATGTCATGAAATGTCATGCGTGTTAGAGGGAACACTGATACTGGTTTGGCATTATTAGGATTTTATTGCAAAGATGCTAAATGTAGTATTTCTGAAGCTGAAACCATTAAATGATTTAAGTCTGTTGTATGTTCCACCTCATCCAATATGAACAATTTCTGTTTCTTTGTCTTATATGATCATGTCATTTCCCTCTCTCTGGATTTCTGACCGTTCTCCTGAGAAAACAATCTTTCTCTGTTAATCAAGACAATAACCAACTGATTACTAGATAAGGAAAACAAGTTAGTTGCAGCCAAAAGTCCTAAATGCTTTTCTCAAACAGTCTGTGGTAGTCGCAGACAGTGAAATGAGTCAAAGGCCAATGGAAAATGTCTCTTCCAACACTTCAGCCCACTTTAGCAAAGTAAGGAAGAACAGGTTGTGAGAGCTGGGAAATATAAATACCACAGCTGAGGTGTAAAGACTACAGGTGTTTGGCAGTGACAAAGATTTTTTTATAAGTGTAATACTATCTTTAAAACGAATGGATCTTGTATCTGTGTAGAGTGGAGAGAAAATGCGTACAGTTATTTGAATTACACTGAACACTGAACATTTGTTTCTATTTGGCAGTCTGAGATAGCAGGAGTGCTCGAAACAAAGGCTCAAGTATTTGTATTAAGTATTAAGGTACAAACTCTGTCTTTAGAATCATTAAGGTCTTAAAATGACTCACAGCTTTGTCTAAAAACAGGGTGTCTCCAGTCAGATGGTAGGTACTCAGCAGGCCTCCCAGGATGCGGATGGTGCTCTCAAACAGGTTGACATCTACATTCTTGTTGAATGTGAGCTCTGTGGCCACCCACGCCTTTGCTTCCTCAAATTCTGCAACACAACATTAAACAATTATTTGGAAAAAAGACACACTGACTTATAAATGAACCAATATATCTGAAATTATTTCATAAATTTAACTCGTTTAAGATTAAGATTACATTAAAATGAATGAAGAAATGTTTCATCTCTTGTTTTCATGTTCTATGTTAAGCAGCGGGTGGAGAAGGCTCTATAGCAACTTTCAAAGCAATCAGGAGGTGTGTATCTGATACTTAGAAGCTAAATGTTTAGTGTTGGAAGGCACAGCCTACCTTCTTTAAGCCCCAGGATCCACATGGTATCCAGGGCGTCAATAAGCGTCAAACCCAGGCCAAACCACTCGCTGTAGGACTTGGAGATGGGCCTGAGCTCATCATGGCCCCAAGCAAAATCTTTATAACCCTTCCATGCATGTCTGAAAGCTTCCTGCACCGCCTCCAGCCTCCTAGCTTCTGGAACACAGAATACACACAAGATGCCAGTTTATTACACAGTGTTTCAAATGCTAACTAACACAGAACACAATTAACACAGAAAGTGGGAAACAGGACAGCAGATACCTGGCTCTTTAGATACTTTGGCTTCTTGGTTGGCAGGTGAATCCTCCTTCTCTCCATCCTTGGTGCCCTCTGTGGCCTGGTCAGTGTCAATCACTGCCCCACGCCAGCTGAAAATCACCAGTGGATTCAGAATAAATAATACAAATATAGACAAAACAAGCTGTGGTTGTTGATCACACTGCAAGTCTCACCTGATGACTCCCTCCTCCTCTCCTTCTTTCTTGCTGTCAGCTGCCTTGTCCTCGACCACTGTATCTGAAGTGTTCACTTTCCTCTGAAGACGATTCTGAAGGACGGGTGGTCCTCTCTTATTGGATAATTTCCTCTAATTAGCAAATGGTGACATAAACAAGAAACTTATTTTACTACATAAATCTTGATTTCATGTATGCAAGTTATTGAGAAAGAAACAATAATTGATGTCTATTGCCACTGTCACCAAGTGCTTGCAACCTGCTCTCTATGAAAAGTACCCTGAGATAACTTCTGTTAAATAAAACTGACTTGGCTTGATAAGGATTTTCCACAAAAAAGACCAATTACCTTACTGAAATCCAACATATTGGATGGAGGGGGAAACCTCAGAGACAAGTATGTCATAACCTGGACAAATGGAACCAAAGCTATCGCCACAGACAGATACCATTAGCAATGAAGGAGATAATGTGCCTTTTTAAAACTGGATGAACTCACTTGGCATATACACTGGTCAGCCAGGACATTAAAACCACAGGTGAAGTGAATCACACTGATTATTTTCTTACAATGGCACCTGACAAGAGTGGGAGGTAGTGGGATCCAAGAAGAGTCAAATGGAGAACAAGTGGATTTGGTTGTAGATCTTCAAGACATTTCACCTTTCATCCTAGAGGCTCCTTCAGTTCTGATTAGCTGGTGGGAAGTCTGAGGTATTTTATCTGTTTGGTTGTTATCACTTGGCTCATTAGTGTTTCCTGCTGTTGCAACAACTGTCGTTAGAGTTGTTGGAGTCACCTGAGTCCAAGTGAACAGTCACTTGTTGAAGTTGAAGCAGGAAAAATACGCAAGCGTAAGGTTAGATATATCTCAGAGCATCTCCAAAATGGGTGTACCCGGAATGCCTTTGTCACTAATTTACAAAAGTGGTCCAAGGCAGAACAACCAGTGAACTGGCAAAAGGGTCATGAGTGCCCAAGCCTCACTGATGGGGAGCAAAGGCAACTTACAGGACTTAAAGGAATCAAATGATAACATCTTGGTGCCTGATACCACAGGACATCCTCACAAGTCCTGTGGAGTCCATGCTTCCACAGGTCAGAGCTGTTTCTGTGGCGGGGGGGCTAAACAATGTCGGGCAGGTGGTTTTAATGTTGTGGCTGATCTGCGTATGTCCATAATGTAAGGTACACAGTACATCTTCTAGTGGGCCACCATTACTTACCTAGTACTGACAGCACTGAGCTTTTCAGTTTACTGTTGTACTGTGTGTTACTTCAAAAGGGAAACCAGTTCAATTTTAGATGATATACAGTACCTTGTTCCTATAAGTCTGCCCTGCATCTTCCCGTTGTCTGTTCAGAGTGGTGATTACGCTTAAAATAACTACCAGCTGCCATTCCACTCATGTACTTAGACTTTCACTCTGAGGCTAAAATTATCTAAAGTTCTAAGCAGCCTTGGATGTTTTTTTATGTATGGTGAAGTCACCATCTTAGCTTAGGTTGAAGGAGGTTGGTGAAATACAGAATGTAAAAAGAATATACTTGGATTTCAGGTTTCCAAAATATTGTGGAGTCCATGCCACAAAGAACTGAGGCGGTGGCTCAGGAGGTAAATGGGTCGTCCACTAATCGAAAGGTCTGGGGTTTGATCCCCGGCTCCTTCAGTCTGTATGTCGAAGTGTCCTCGGGCAAAACAAAATCCCAAATTGCCCCTGAGGGTTGTGTTCCTAATAAAATGCTAAGCCTGACCTCAGCACCCAACTCAAAAACTGAATAACTTGAAATTCTGTACTTCTCTGTGATGCTACTGATACTAAATATCACAACCAGTCAGTCTAAATCAACATTAATACCCAATTTAAAAACAGCAAAGGAAAGTTTTCCACATCCAAGTACATCAACCTCTTTAGAAACCTTGAGACAAGCTTAAGAGAACATAAGGTGAGATTTAAAAACCTGGGAGGGCTGTTCAGTTAGTGCTGGGGGGCCGTGTTTGACAGGCTCAGGCAGTACATGGGGGATGGCAGGTCTCAGGATGCTGTTACTGTCTGTGTCTCGCTCTCCATCTGTAAGGCCTTAACACATACAAAAACACTGAGTGTGAATCTGTTACTGAAGGTCACAATTAGAAACTCAAAGCAACATGTCAAACTGATGAATGATTTATAAAGTATGCTAAGGTGTTACTGATTTCATGGACTTAAACCGAACACTGAGAATAAAAATAGTAATTATGGCATGTGTAAGAGTTTGGGCTTTTCTCTGTTTTCAGTTGCATACAAGTGTTTGCTTACTTATCTATACTTTACTTAAACAAGATAAAAGACTAATTATTCTGTTGCCATTTAGCAACTCCAGCTGCCAGGAGGCCCTGACAGCATGCCAGTGCTTGAGACATAAGATCCCGTGGGAGATGTTTGATGTACCTATAGCCTTACCTCTGAGGTGTTCAGTAACAGTAGGATAGGAAGCAATTCCACAAATAAACAAAAGGACGAGGATGAAGAGGATGAGGCTTCGCTGCAGCCTGGACAGCTGCTTCCACTTCTGCAGGCACAAAGAAGAGAGGGAGATGAGGAATAAGGCCAGTTTCTGAAGAATTGATATGCTTTTTCTTGTCCAAACAAGCAACTTGACTGACAGGTCTTATAACTCAAACTGAATTAATCTGTGGTCTTGAACAATAAATGTTCAAGAAACCTCATTTCATCTCTGTGTACAGAAGTTTGGCCAGTGTTTGTCTATAAATAAACTAACGTGACTGCTGTTTCAGCTAAGAACTTATTTCCCCATCAGCTTTCTAATGACAGACCTTAACCCAGTGAAGCCAGTCATACATAAATACTATGCCCTGTCCCGCACTATGTACTGTGACTGGCTTATTTCATAACATATTGTTGCTCATGTTAATTACACCATGCAGTCTTTTGGTCTGATGAACAGTAATAATAATGGTGTACATTACCAGAACACCTTAGGCTGCCTGAACATGATGAGATCATTCACACACCACTATCAACACTGTTCATGTCCTGTTAAACTTGATAACACACATTTAGAGGCAATGTTAGCCCATTCTGAAGAATCAAATTACTGTGCTGACATTGTAGCTTGGGCTTCCCATTCACACCTGACTCTGGGCCTCCCTTTAAGAATGGAGCAAAGGTCCTACACTATCACACTCTGTTGTAGCACCATCATTCCACCCATACACTCAACTCTTCAATTAGTACATATATTGTGTACGTATCAGTACACAATAAGCACAGAGGCATGAAGTATACAATTAGTATAGAAGACATAAATTAAGTTTCTAAATGCACAATTTGAAAATGGTACCACAGGTATACCTATGAACTCTGAGCTTTAACAAATAAAATACATGCATAACTTTTTCAAACCTACAATTTTTTTTTAATTTAACACATTTAACAATTTAACACTCGTAAAGCTGTTGTATGAGCTGATAATAAACACACCCACACATACCCAACTCTACATTATGGCACAGAAAAGAAGCAGATCATGCATTCTTCACATTCACCATATCTTTTTCAGCAGATACACTGGAGAGCATCAGCAGCTAAAGCCAGCCATGGAAAAAGTGGGACACAATAGTAATGTTATCAGGTCTTAGCAGGGGTGTGTGGGGGGGGGGGTAACCAGAGCATTGTGAGGATGAGAGGAGAAAAGGAAATCCATTTATGAGCAGCTCACTGATACAACCCACTTACCCTCCAGCAGGACTGCCTCCTCCACTGCTTACTGTTATTGTAACTTCCTTGTCCAGCAAAGCTTATGGATACATAGCCCTGTCGAGATGGTGGGTGCATGTCTGTAACCCAGCCCTGGAGGAAGAGACACATTCAAGAGTAGTGTGAGTGAGACGACAGTTGGATGTAAATTCCAGGTGTGGTGATCTAAACCCAGCTCGAAACAAGCTAGGGGGGGACAAAGTGCAGCTAGCATGTGAGCCTGGCTGCTAAACATAGCTGTGGTTGTGATATAATTACAAAGTAACACCAAATTGTCACACATGAAGAGTACACTTACGACCCACTTCAGCTCACTTTCCACGCATTTCACTTTACAGGGAAGAGCTTACATAACATGTTTTTACATTGACTTTAGTTGCTATAACCTAAATTCACAACACATCTACAAGCGCTTACGCTGAGTAACACAACTAATGCTCGGGATGTTTCATTTCAGGAGAAATGTCAACATAAATGCTGGTGGTCTGCAAAGCACAGCCAGCTATAACCACATCTGGAAACAACACCATACAACGCAAAGTTTAATCAACAGGCTGATTCAATTAACAGTGTTAACCTAAATGTACACTGAATGTTGATATACATAGCGTATCCAGCAGCTATAACTTGTACAGTGGGTACTGGCTACAAATTACTTTGCTTTAACCACAGAACAGTGTTATTTTACCTTTCACACAACAGAATAAACCCTGGTGTAGCCCCCACGGCTACCTCGCCTACGCGTCACTGGGTCGAAGTAACGTTTTGGCGGTTTCACAGACCAACTGTGGACCGAGGCATGGCTTGAGGCCTAAAACAACCGATACGAGAAGTAAAAAAAACAAACGTCGAACACAAGTACAGCAGAAATATTCTTTGAATACATGTTTAACTGAAGATTTCACGGCCGCCGAGAAAAACGAAAACATGTTCTGACATTACCTCGAAAAGTCTCCAGCTTTACATGTGCGACCAGTCTAATCCACCACCAGGAGAGTAACAGTACTCAACGGTTAGCTCAGCGTTAATGAAGAAGCCTCGGGGGTCTCTTCATGTTTAAAACACTTATTAAAGAGACGATGAAAGAAAACTGGACGTTAAACGCGATCCACTTGTAGCTCTGAATGTGATGCTGCTCTCTGACAACAACAGATATGATTCAGGTGCATCCATGCTGCCTTCACGGATTTCCTCGAAGTGTCGTAAATACCAGAATCGGTATACTCTGGACCCTGAACGATAATATTCCCAAATAAATTAATTCAAAACACTCTTTGTGTTTTTGTCATTCTGAAACTACCGGTATTTTTTTCAATTATTTTTATTACACTGTTACTTGAAACTTCAGATTCAATTTCTTCAAATTCGTAAAGACTACAATTATAAGACGAATCAGTGTGCTGCTGTTTAAAGTGCTGTTTTTGTGTGTGTGTGTGTGGGGGGGGGGGCGTTGTTTGTTGTCTGTTTGATTTTTGTTTTGATAGTATATATAGTATAGTATACTATCATGTGTGCCCCTAGCCCTGACCCCCTCCCTGGTAAGAACTCATAAATACACTGACTACTGATCGGAGTCCGTGTATCTTTTGGTATTTGAATTTTTCTTCAAACGCTGATATAAAAAAAATTTTAAAAAAGAGTGCTTCTTTGATTTTCGTTTTCAAAAACAAAAAAAAAAAAGGTTTTCTCGTGTCCACAGACCGGATGTTATCATTGTTTTCTTCTTCTTCTTTTATGTAATGGAGACCTGCTGCTGCTACCGGCTGCAGGATTGTCGCCACCTACTGTTCTTTATTTATAATAACCTCGCGTTTGGGCGAACGGTGGAATCCAGCAGCCAGGAAGAAGAAGAAGATAGCCTAGTTCCTGTCAGAGCGGCGCGCCAACCAAAATGTCCCTGGAACCTTACAGCCACATTATTTTAGCCATGGCTAAACAAGGCCTTTCCTCTGCAGAAACCTCTGCGCGAATTTCACAAGAAAGCGGCGGCAGAAGAGGATTTTCTGCAAGAAATATCAGAAAAGTTTGTGCCGAAAATGGCTGCAGTTTAATGGGACGGCCCGACACGCATTTGGAGGTGGAGGTGGTGAAAGCCATCGCTGAGGTATGAACCTCGTCGTGCTACAGATGTAATTTTATGCCCATTCATCGCTACTGCGAGGAATCACTGGTATCCTTGTTGGTGCATGCGTGTTCAGTCTGATTGGATGTTGTATTATTCCCTGCATTAGAAGTCTCAGTGTAAGGTCTATTGACAGGTCAGTCACACACCAGATGGCCTCTCTGGCTGAGACTGGTCTGCTGATTTGTTTACTGATTGGATTCTTCCTCTTTATGATGATGATGATGTTGATGTTTAGGTTTTGACTTCTTGTATTTTCCTCCAGCTTGCTATCAACCTAAGGACGTCTGTGTCCTACAAAAACAGCTAAATGCATATTTTCCCATATATCAGCTAATGATGTGTCTACTTAAACCTATAGGAATGTAGTCACTGATCATATAAGTTTGTTAATACTTTAATGTGACAGACAATGACTGTCTAAAGAATTTTATTTGACTTCTCATCAGGAAGAAAGTATTTTTCCACCACACTTATATACATGTGGCCTGTGATAAATGATGTGAGAAAGCTTTGGAGATTCCAACAAAAAGGGTTTTGTTAAAGCTCAGGGCCTTAGATACATCATACTAAAGCACCATTTGTTTCTGAACAGCAGCCGTCCACATTTTCAAGAAAAGATCACTTACATAATAATTTGGCACACAGTGTAGACTCCATCATTTTGTTTTTTCATTCATTCATTTATTTATTTTCTCTCTCCCACAAGATCCTACTCTTCACCCCTCCACCATCATGTAAATTTGTATATTGCCAGTTTTTACTAGTTTTTACTGTTTTTGTATTTTGTGTACTGTTTTTTTGTAACTTTACTTTCTTTTTTCTTTAGATTGTAAATACTATTTTTTGCACATTGTTCCTTATACTTGAATCACATGCACACTTCTGCACTTCATCCTTTTCTTGTCTCATGTTTTTGCTTGTGAGCTGCCTAATAAGTGGATTTCCCTGCTGTGGGATCAATAAAGTGCTATCTTATCTTATCTTATCTTATCTTATCTTATCTTATCTTATCTTATCTTATCTTATCTTATCTTATGTCAGTTACATTCTGTTGGGCAGGGTCACTTTCTGTGTCCGTAGCTTGTTGGCCCTTCTTGTCACCTATGTTTGATGTCTTTTAATGAGCTTTTGTTTTTTACTCTTTATTATGTGTGTAAGTCCAAATAAACTCTGTTGTGTTGCCTCTTTTGATATTTCTTAACTGTTTTGCAGACACATTTCCCAGTGAGGACTGTTGAATGGATTTGACACTTTTACTCTGCATGAACTGAAACAATAAGACATGCCTCATGAACCTTAAACACTAATAAAAGAGAAATCAAGTGAGCTCTTCCTACTGAGAGCTCACTCTGTGTGTATGTGTGGAGTGAAAATATAACTGGAGATTTTGCTGAGTAATTGCGATGGGAAGGCCACAGGTGACACACACGTCTTTTCTCGTTTCTGCCTCTGCGTTTTTTTGTATTTTGTTGCGTTAAATAGAGGAAGAAAATCTAAGTCATTTTTAAATTTCGAGGACTCACTTCAGACCCACAAAAAATAGAATGCCTCGTATTTCAATTTTGTTTGTTTTTTTGTATTTTAAAACAAAAAGCAAATAAGCGCTCTTTTTTAAATTTTAATATCAGCGTTTGAGGGAAAATTCAAATACCAAAAGACACACGGACTCCCATCAGTAGTCAGTGTACCGATTCACACCTATGTTATTTGTTTAAATTAAAAAAGAAAAAAAAAAATCCCTGAAGGGGACGTGATTGAGATGACAATCATGCATGTGAACCAAAGTGATGGCTCTAGTGTTGAATACACTAGCATTAAGTTAGACACAATATAGCATATAAATGTTAGTATTTTTTCAGGCTAGTTTGTTGGAATACATTATATGGTGCAGGATTAGATATTATTTGATAAATTCCTTAATATTATTACAGATACTATTACCATTTGAACTAACATGACTATTAATACCAACACTGATCAATTTAAAGAAGAATCCGTATGTGCGCTGCTTTTCCCACTATCCCAATGAAGTCAATTCCACTTCAATACTGAAGTGGTACATTTTTAATTTTTATGTATACAATAACAGGCACACACAGTGACACACAATATGCACACCTGTTGATCTGCCATAAGGTTAATTCAATTAATAGTCAGGCATTGAAATTTGTACCTGTTTACTGTACCAGTTCAGTATACCTGTAAGAGATACAATTAGCATGCTGGCTGAAACACTCAAGTAGTGTAAGGCAAAACAGCACTCATTATTGGTCATTAGCCACTGACACTAGCACAGTGTGAGAAGCCCCTGGTTTGGTCACCCATATAGCAAAATTGGCAAATACTTGGTCCACATGTTTGTTTCTTATGGCTCAATTTATGTCTGGTTCCTTGGCCATTGGCATATTTAGGGCCAGAAGCTTTCACCAGTAAACACAGTAAAGTAAACACACAGTGAACACAGTGGAAAATCTAGCAATTAAAGAGCCAAATATTCTTCTCAGGAGTTGGTTGAGATCAAAACAGAGCTAAAATGCAAGTGAATATTTGACTGATATTCAACAGGTGGACACAAACACCAATCCAAATAAATGCTACTGCTCCAAAAGGCAACTGTTAACTTCACCATAACAACTTTATGAAGCATTAATGTTACTGTTGCATGTTCAGTTTTTCTTACAGCCGCAAATGGCTGAAAAATATATGAATGTAGCTTTTAATTTCTATGCAGCAGCAGTGAAATGTTGAGAGACACTGAGAATCAAATAACCTGAAATAAACATAATATAAATTAACATTAAAACCAATTAGAAACTCAACAGGAGAAAACAAAAGATGGAGATGCACAGAGATGACTGAAGAATTAATAATACCTGGACCACATGCAATGTCAAATACAAATCCAAAAAATATCTACAACAGCCAAATAATGTATTTACAACAGTTACACTTAACATACTGTAGGTGACAATATGGGCAAAGTTCTCATCCACTATAAATGGGTCCATAGGATCAAAATATTGTGAGTGAAAAGGAACCAAAGAATCCTGCACACTGTCAGTCACAAAGGCACCTGGCTGGTGCACTCTTCCCTGGTTAGACTAATGTCCAGGTATTTAAAAAAAAATACCAGCACAGATTTAGTAAATTCCCCCCCCCCCCCCCCCCCACTTTTGGCTGTTCCCTGTCAGGGGGTTGCCATAGCAACTCACGCCTGATGCCCTTCCAGACGCAATCCTAGCTGTATGAACGGACAGTCCACACAGGCACAGGGAGAACATGCAAACTCTGCACAGAAGAGCCCAGACCGGAACCGTCTTGCTGTGAGGCGACAGTGCTAATCACTGCACCACCATGCCGCCACAGATTTACTAATACTGGATGAAATTATCTTGAATGATTGTGGTCTTGTTTTCAATGATATTCAATGAAAGTCAAAGCCATCATCAGCACTCATGAATGGAGTGACATTAATCCAATTCTTTGTGGGATTCCAAGAAATAGTAATGAGGTAGAGGTACCTCAGTTATACAGCTATCATCCCTCTGTGAATCAGAGTTCAGGGCTCAGTCATACCTGCATTTATAAAAGCAAAACTTCAGATCAAAAGAGATTATTTTCAATGCCAAGGCAAAGTCAATTCATGTGGTGCTTATGCATATACTTCAGCTTTACATGGGAATTTGTGCCGTCACCTGTCAGACAAATTGCAAACCACCTGGCACTGCTGACCTTTGAAGGAACAGAGAGAAATGGAGAGACCGGAGTAGAAGAGGTAATCATACTACCTTTGTTGCATGACTCATGAGTTAGCATCAAAGCTTCCAGCACCACCTATATGTTGTCACTTGAACACAATGATCAAGTTAAAATGTACCTGAATCAAAATTAAAACGACTAAATGAATGTCAAGCATGTACATAAATAAGCATGTTTCAAAAACCCAAACACACACAAACAAAATGTAAAAAATATAGTTAATATCCAGAAATTCAGTTTCAAAATATCCCTGGTCTAAAACGTGAGCAAGCCACACAGTCAGTGTCCAGAGGAAACCTTCAGAGAGGGAGAGAATAAGTTTCTCCAGGAGGATCCTCAGCTCACTTTGTGTCTTCTGTCCTCAGTGTTTTCTTATTTTCAAAGAAATTGTCCTTGGTCATTTTGACCCAGAATTTACACCGAGAACAACAAGACAGTTCAAGACATCCAAAATAAATTGGCTGGTTTTAACATAACTTGCAAAAAAGTTGGACAACTTCGAACTAGATAGCAATGCCAACTTAAAAACGACGTCAAGCTATAAAAGACAGTAAAAAAAAAATAAAGTGGCAAAAATACACAGTTTGCCTGTTCAGATCTCTGTAGCTGCAATCAGGCTCAGAGACAGGGCGTCCCTAGCTGAAGCATGCTGGTCCTATGGTGAAGCCAAACTCCCAGGTTAGTTGGTTGTTTCCGAACACTGCCAGGTCCCTGAGAGGCAGCAGCTGGAGATCTTCACTTTCAAACTGAAAAACTGATGATTTCTGTTCTCCTGACTCCAGCTTCTCCGACATCTGTGAAAGAGGAAACAATTTTTAAAAATACTTGGAAAACAACAAGTCAAATTATCTTCTGTTTCTTTGTCTGTGTGTGTGTGATGGGTTTGTCAGTCTAGTGACTGGATTAAGATACAGACATTTATTTATCCTACAGACTTTGGTGATCCCTGATTACCCTCTGAAACAAACAAACATTCATGGTTCCCACAGACAAAGAATCCTATTGACTGTGGTGATCCCCTGACCTGTTCTGTAGCTCCATAGAACAGAACAGGGATTAAAATGTCCTCACTGCTCAGTGAGACCCTGTTTTCTTGGATTTATGAACCTCCATCATCATCATCAGGGTTATTTACCACACAGTCTTGCAGCGCCGCCAGGTAACTCTGCCTCCGAGTGTCAGCCAGGAACTTGACTTCCCTCTCTCTGCGGCTCTGTCTATATCCTGGCTGGCAGGAGTATGTGATGGTCTGAGTGGAGAATCTGCTGTTCAGTCGCAGAAACCTCATCTGCACCACATCTGTTCCACCTGGATACTCAAACTGGTGGTACGGGGGTAGGTGATGTGATTTAGAGAAGGAAAGAAACAATAAGTGGAAATCCATTGCAGACCAAAGAAAAAAGCAATATCTGGATCAGGGACTCACCTGGAAGCCTTTTTCCACCGTGCTCAACCAGTGAAACGACATATTCGTGCCAGAATCCTTCAGCCAAGCTTTTATTGGAACCTGTGGTCAGTCGTTCATGTTAATGCAGTAACGTGATGTGTTTATCAAATAATAAAGGACACGTGTTGGACTTTTTGGAAGATGCATTTTTCCTCTTTTGACTGAGTCTTGTGCTGTTTTCTCCTGCTGTAGGTGCTAAGCAGAGCACGTCCATGATCAATGACATCAATCATCTTATCCAGCTCCTGGAAGGTCAAGTCAAGTCAGTTTTATTTATATATATATATAGCACCAAGTCTTAACACAAGTTATCTCTGGGCACTTTTCATATAGAGCAGGTCTTTACAAGACAGCAAACTAGAGTATTTCCCAAAATATCAGAGTCTATCTGTAAGAGAGGACGTGAGAACAGTGGAGGACGACAGGAGGACAGGATAGGTGTCAACACTGACCCAGAAAGGAAACTATTTTCAGATTTACTCAGATGATGAAAGTTACGCTTTAAGGCATGTTGTGCTGTTGATACCTGAGGCTGCAGTGGAGACAGGCAGGTCTTTGGTTCTGCTGTGAAGTCACAGTACACTTGAAAAGCATCAGCTGGGCTGCCCTGGTTAGGATCAATGTAATACATCCCTGAAAAAAGGTGTATTTTACATTTAATGTTCAACACAGTACAAATAAACAGTCTGTTGACATGCTCCTCTGCATTTTTACAATACATTTACACAACCTGATGACTAACAGCAACAGTTTATGTTTTCCCCATCACTGAAAGATCCTGTGTCAGTCTCACCGTTAGTGAAGTTGGGGTGAGCGAGCCACAGCTCCAGACACGTAGTAGCTGGGTGTTGTTTGCTGCCATCTGGTGGGTTGACGTACCAGCGAAGGTCTCTCTGAAGGGAGTCCAACAGAGCCTGCACCAGGACGGAGTTGGGCTTGTCTGACATGTACATGAGCTCCTGAGACAATAATTAAAAAGCCAATTAAAAAGGGATATACAACATGCCTGGATGAATTTAATGGGGAAACGTCTTGATTTACACTATGATGTAGTTCAGTTAAAGACATCAGCATAAATGCAATAAACAAGTTCAGCATCTGAAAAAAGAATAAAGCTCATGAACTGCAGCATTTCATTCCCTAGTTATATAGGATACAATATGATAAGGCTTTATTAATCCCTAACATGTGACCAATAACATCAGCACAAGAAACAGGCAAAAACAAACAAACCCTTAAAGAAACAAAAAGAAAAGAAACAAAAATAAAATATGTATTACAATAGAACAGAATATAGAAGTGAATTGTGCTAATACTGTGATATATATATACTGTGTGAAAGAAAAAAAACAATTGCAACTGGCAGTTACAATATTTTATATAAACACAGGTATGAGTATAAACACTAAATGAACAGTAAATAATACACATGCACAAAACAATATGCAGTTATACAATACTACGAAATATATACACAGAAAATAGAGAGAAAACAATACTATGATGAAGTATTTAATATTAAATACAACAATAATATAAGCTGAATTATAGTATTTTATAGAACGACATATGTAATGCAATTTCATAAAGTATTAGGTCTGTCAGGACAGACAAAGAGGCCATCATGTGAACACGGACACACGCTGCCTCTCAGACATCCTGTTACCATGCTTACCTTTAGTTGAGTCAGAGTGAGGTTCAGGGAGGTCCCTGGGGGTCCAGGTAAGCCAGGTGGACCCTATCAAATAGAATGAGACTAGTGATTACAGATGTCCATGTTTGTCAGCAGGTGCGGTGTCACATTTCTTTAACAAGTTTGGTCAAACTGCATTATTCCCTTGTCCACTGCGCTGTACTGTGCACAGCTTACACACATACTCACAGGTAAGCCTTTCTCCCCAACAGGGCCTGGTGGTCCAGCAAATCCTTTCAGGCCCTGGTGATCAAAAATAACATCTAATTAGAAACCTATATTTTTCATCAGATTGTTTATCAGTCTGGTTTTCGGTTTTACCCACCTTCTGCCCAAACAAACCCTGAAAACAGAAAAGCAGATGAGCAGATGTTAAGAGAGGAAGGAGAGTTATTTCCAGCATCAGAGCAGTTATTGTGGCCACAATATAAATCAGTGAGATGACTTACAGGCAGCCCAGGCAGGCCCGGAGAACCTCGTCTACCTGGTAGGCCGATATTTCCCTAGGACACAGTCAGTACCACTGTATGATTATTAGAGCACAGTTAAGAACAGAAAGGAATGACACACACCTAACAACATGTTAGCCTGGATTTTTTAAGCAACTTGAAGAACGGCACACAGATTATGCATGAAAAGAATTATGTAGCTGATTTTGTGAATTAAGTCTGGTCAGTCTGGCTAACATCCAAGAAAGGAAAATGGTTTTTGATGTGGACCACAAAGCATGAATCTACCATTTAGAAATTTTGTTTTTCATGCTGGAATAAAATGAATGGAAACCAATGGCTGTTAATGGTCACCATTCATGCACATAATGTAACGTATAGAATTATGTGTTAGCTGTAGTAAATGGGGTCATAAAGAGTTGCAATACACTGACATGGCACCAAAGTATTTCTTACTCTTTTTGAGGACTTTGTGATCCCTGATCCAGTATGCAGTATGCTTACATGGTTGGATTTCAACACTACATGATAAATAACCACCTACACCTCCAAAACAGCATTTAGTGTGGTGTTATACTGAAGAGCTGTGATCAAAATCAGTCTAATAGTGTCTCACAGCTGATTGTGTACTGTGGTCTGTGTAATTAGAATGTTTAAAGGGCTTGTGTTCGATGTGATGTATATGATGTGAGCACAGTGTTATTTCACCTGCTCTCCCTTCTGACCAGCTCTTCCTGGCTCTCCAGTGGAGCCCTGCATTCCCTGAAACATCAATACGATATACTGTACATAACAATATATAATGAGAGCATCAGGTAGCTGTGTATTGTTTGAGAAAGCTTACATGGAACACTGCACTGATACATCGGCTCACCTTTAACCCTTCACGACCAGGAGGGCCATGTGGTCCTGCATCTCCAGGCTCTCCCTGCATAGTGGGAAATACAGAAGGTATTGTCTTAAACAAATATAGTATAGTTAAGTAATATAATATAGTTAGATGTAATTCTACTCATTTTGGCTTCATGGGGAACTCAGGGACCACTGAAACAGCTCTGCTAATTTAATCTCACATTTCTAAATGCAATCTGCGCTGTGTGACCACTTCCTTCAGAAAAATAAAATTACTTCCACCTCCTCCTGCAAGATTAAGTTGCCTGGCACAAGTACAAGCAGTACAGTGGATAGCAAATCGTTCCCTCACCAAAAAGTATTTAAAATGAATGAAGCCCATTCAGGGCGTTACTTTCTTTAAGCTGGAACTGCATATTTGTTAGAAATCTGCCTGCTCCATCTCCATAATTTTTGAGATCTGATCCCAGTCTCATATAATAAGGACACAAAATAATACAAGGTATAAATGCACAGATGCTATTTATATTATGTGTCAAGATACAGATCACATGTTAATACCAGGCAGGAATGGACCAGAGACACTCCTTCAGCTGGTCTGCATTTTCTTTAACAGAGTGAAAAGAATGGACTTCACAAACAGTGCATAATCATATACACTACTGGTCATAGGTTGTAGAACACCTCCATTTATCCATCTGTTATTTAACTTAACATAATTCAAAGTCTCAGTGAAATTAAAGCAAATTAACAATTGGAGATTTAAAAAAAAATCATGGAATCTTCAAATCTAAATTTAATCTAAAAGTCTGACTCATCCAGCAGCTGATCACTCAAACATTGTTCAGAAATTCCATCCCATCACTGCTGCAGAACAACAAATGTTTGTTCCATCGCTGCCTTTGTACAGACAGAGGGTTTGGAAGTCATAAGCAGAAGGTGGCTCACCTGTAGGAATTGTTTGTATTAAATTTCAAGGCTTGATTTACTTCCACTGCTGCAGGAACACTGGCACCATGAAAAAGGCCTGTTTTCTATGAAAATCACAAGCTTTTCCAGCTTTTGAGACATAAAGTTGATGAAATTTCAATAACAAATGTGGGTGTTTCAAAACCTTTTGACCAGCAGAGTATGTGGAGATTGGGTTATTAACTGTGTTCTCTGCTGCACTGAATTAGCACGGTCGCTGAACAGACTATTAAAATAAATAAAGTTGTGAATAAGTAAAGAGTAAAATCTAGTCTAAAGACCTACCTTTAAACCTGGTGTGCCCATTTCACCTCTCACCCCTCGAAGACCAGCTTCACCCTTTTTGGAAAGAATTTAGAAGACAGGATGAAAGTTAAGCGATGGGATGACAAACACAAGATGACAAAGACACAGCAAGACATTCACACTGAGGCTGTCCAACCAGATTATCTGAGGAGGGGATTGTGAGGATGAGGTGATCAACTGTCTGATGATCAAATGGAATCAAAAACGATGCACAACACAGTAGTTCCAAAAAACTGGATGGAGCTAAAAACAACTTACATATGTACCATGTCGTCCTGGAAGTCCAAATGGTCCCAAATCTCCCGTCTTCCCCTGAGGAACCAGAGATAGATTCAAATGCCGACTGACTTAACGTTGTTTTATGAGTTGAAAACAAAAGCTTTAAAGTCCAAGTTAAAATTTATGCAGGTAACAGCTCATTCAGACTGTCCGGATCAACAGCCACAACTGACCTTCTCTCCTTTCCTTCCTCTTATGCCTCTATTTCCAGCTCTCCCTCTTTTCCCCTTTAAAAGGAAAAACATTAGAGTTTAGAATGTGAATTCAAGTTCACATTCATGTTGGACATCAAGTCTCTCATCATACCCTCTTCCCAGTGCGTCCGTCCTTCCCTGGACGTCCACTTTGGCCATCATCTCCCTGAAATTCAAGCCATTTTTTTTTTTACACTACATAGTCATAACAGCATCATAATACAGGGTTTTCTGAGAGTTTCTAATGTTTTTAGCAAAGGGCTGGTGTTATTCTATATATCTATGATTTTACCTGTTTTAGATGGAATTGGTTTATGTAATAAATAAATAAATAAATTGCATAACATCAATGTACAAAAGTGTACATGTATCCAGACAGTGGATTTGAGCTGACCTTTTGACCTTTTTGTCCTTTTCTTCCTGCCAGCCCAGGTCTACCTTTTGGTCCCTGAAGGCAACACAGATGAAGATGCTGAATCCCATAGTAAGAACATTCAGAATAAAGTACATGCCCATGTGATGTGTGTAAGTGTGTGTGAGTGTGTGTGTGGATGCAGCACTGACCTGAGGTCCTGGAGGGCCAATAGAGCCCTGAAGACCCATCTCACCCTCAATACCCTGGAAAGTGAACAGGTTATTTGTTGGGGCCTTTTTTATTTTAACACTACATCACGTATGGAAAGAACTGTCAAGAAGAATAGATTTGCGTAGAGCAAATCTAGGTAGGTTGCATGAAGCCGAAGTGTGTCAGAAAGCATCTTTCATTAATTCAATTCAATTTAGTTTCAAACTAAATATTTATCCAGTAATAGAATAGTTAATGCTTTCACCAACTGTACCTTTAGATGACACTGGCATCATGCAGCCTTCCAATGTTTTCCATTATCTAATATTTGCAAATCATCCCTTCACTGCCTAAACATCCATGTCTCAGTGCAGCATTGTCTGGAAGCTCCTCATCTGTTAGGATGCCCCTCCAGCTGGGGGGGTCCTGCTCTTACCTCTGGTCCTGGTAGTCCTGGAGGTCCTTTATTTCCTGGCAGGCCATCAGGACCCTGCAAACAGTAAGGTGATCCATCATCATCATCATCATCTGGGCTGCATAAAATGAAGAAATCATTTCATATGATTGTTTTTTTTCTAACCAGCACTCAGTAAATTTAACTTCTGTGCACAGAGCTAAAACCTCAGTAAAGTGTAAACAGTTGGGATTCTCATCACCTCTCCAGGTCCCCCTTTCTGTCCAGGTTCTCCTCTCAACCCTTCAGGTCCAGGAAAGCCCTTTGGACCAGGACCACCTGAACTTCCTGTGACTCCTGCAGGACCCTGAGGCACAAAAATATCACCTGTCAACATCAGCTGTCATGGGTTATGATTTGGTAAAGTGGAGTGTAAATCCTTTAAGAAGGGAAAAGTCAGCTGAGTTGATCTTTTGGCGGTTCAGGTTCACTTCTTTGTTGATAGGAAAATTTCACCCAGACATAATGAGTATTGGAAAAATTAAAAATGAAGTGAAGAAAATGGTAAATAAGCTATTATTGTCAGTGTCAACATTGATTTTGTGAAACAGCAGTTGGAAAATTAAAAGTAAATATGGGACATGTCTCATTAGAAGCACTATACTGTCATGTACTTCATCCACGTACCAGTGGACCAGGCTTTCCCATGTCACCTTTCACACCTGGACTTCCTGCCACCCCCTGCAGATAGACAGACCACAGAGTGAAGGTAACTCTGGTAACACACAGGCTGTAGTTTCACAGCTGTGACTATTCAGCAGGACTGATCCGTACCTTAGGACCTGGAGTTCCTGGCTCCCCTGTCAAACCAGCAGGACCTGTGTCTCCCTGTAGACAGAACATGTTCAGTTTAACAAAAAGTAACACTCACACGCCCATACTGCATGTACACTTAAAGAATAGTTGGTCACTGTGATCACTCCCTCTCTACGTACTGGCCGGGAAACGATGCCCTGCTAATCTGACTCCGCTGTAAGATTGACTGCAGGCGACAACAACCACAGCTCTGTGCAAAAATACTGTTAATGTGAGGTTTCAGCAGTCTGAGAGACACAAATCAAGTCATCGTATTCCAAAGTTAGTATTTTTAATATAAACTTCTCCTCCTCCTTGAGTTTCCCCTGCTGAGGGGAAGAACTTGTTGCTGGGGAAAAAAACACCAGCAATAAAACTACACAAGACAAAAACACCCACTTTATCTGGCTAACTCACACTGTTGAAGCCTCATAAGCATCAGCAGAACACTGAAATGTCATGTTAGGAAGGAGTGGGTTCGTGGCCAATACGCAGAGGAATGATTATAGTAACCTGCAATTCTCTCAATGTATTTATGTAATGTCTCTATTATATATAAATCAAACCCTATCCTATAAAACACCACACTGGTCTTGAGTATGATTTTTTTCTTTTTAAACATAAAGCTTTACATAAAGCAGTACACTGTGAGATTATTGACCTTTTGTCCTGGAAGCCCACGAGGCCCTGGAATCCCAAAAATACCTGGAAAACCCTGAAAACAGATGCATATTCACAGCAGTTACCAGTTAACAGCAGTTTCTGCAAAAGAGTCAAAAGATTCACTATATGTGCAGGACATACAGACAAATGGAAATACTGTTTCTCCCTCACCAAGTGAGAGGCGCCATAAAGTTAAATAAAGATTAAAAAATAGAATAGTAAACAGCAATTTATATTTATTTTGAAAATGAGATAAACACAAAACTAAAACAGCAAGTAAAGTATCAGAGTTAATTTAGAGATGAAGTTACTTTCTCGGGGGCAGGCGGAAACTTACCTGTAGCCCTAAGAAGCCTGATGGTCCAACCTCCCCCCTCAGACCGCCTTGACCCTGAAAAGAGAAATCCATGGTGATGAGGGCAGCAGATAAACAGATGATGATACAGGCTGATAGACTGATGAATAAAAAAGTACTGAGGCTCATTTAGTTACCATTATGCCTGCATAACCCTTTTCTCCTTTTGACCCTCTCGGCCCCTGTGTGCCTGGGACTCCTGGAGGCCCCTCTGATCCCAACGGGCCTGGATTCCCCATATATCCCTGTGAAAAACACTCCATGATTAACTGACTTGAGCAGTACTCTGAGTGTAAAAAGTATTTACACCCCTTGGATGTTGGGCCTTCCAGATACAGCAGTACAGAAACCATACAACTGTGAGGTGGAAATAACCTTTGCTCCTTTGGCACCTGGATCCCCAGGAACACCAGGGCCTCCAACATCTCCCTGCACAAAGAAAAAAAAAAATTAGGCAAAGAACCAACAGGACTCCGAGCACAACAATCAGTAGCTAACAGGGAATTCATCATGAACTATTCTGATAATATATAATCATATTTCAAACAAAAATGTGATAGCCTTGGTCTTACATAATACTAGATTCAATATTTGGGGGTTTTAGGCTGCTGTTCAGAGAAGACATCTGATGAAGTCCCACTGGGCTGTAAGATATTGTGATGTTTTCTAATGAGCTTTAGATCAAATTGACAGAGAAAATAATAGACACATTAATCAGTTACTATAATAATCATTCGTTGCAGCTCTAGAAAAAGAAAAGTTGCATAGAACAGCAACAACACAGCTAACCTCTTTGCCTTGCGGGCCAGGTTCACCCTGCAGCCCCTGGGAGCCCTGAGGTCCTGGCTCGCCCTTTGGTCTCTTGGGCCCTGGTGGTCCCTGGGGGCCCGGAGCTCCCTGTTATTATCAGGATAGTACAACGTTTGACAATTATCAGACATTGTCCTCTGTGAGTATCTGACTTATTTAATCTGCTGCTGAATATATTTTATTACTTTTCTGCCTTCATAGACTCAAGCAGGATTTATATTCCCTCCAAACTGCATGTTGGATGGTCAGCATTGGAAACCCTCTCCCCCCACACCTTTCTGACATTTACAACTACTTCACACAGTGACTGGCCAGTGGTGCGAGGGGGGTTAAATATTAAAGTAAATACTTATGTTAACTATTTTATTTCCTTCCTTTTTACTTTGCCTTTCAGTGAAGCAATTTGGAACAACTATAATCAGTACAACTTATAATCAATACTTTCCAACACATCTTTAGAACTAGGTAAGTACTTGCTCAAGGGGTAATGTTGGATCTCTGTAAATAATATTATAAAGAGCACAGTCTAGACCTGCTCTACATGAAGAGTACCCTGAGATAATTTTGGTTATGGGCTGGAGCTATATAAAAACTGACTTCACTAAGTCTGAGACCCCATAATCCAGCCTTTATACAACTGTTTTGTTTCTAGTTTGAATGTCTGTTTGTCAACTGAAAGATTCACCCATACAGCCCTGCAATCAAAAATCCTGCACTGGTGTGAGACATGAAATATAATCCAGGAAGTCCATGTTTAAAGTCTTATCAGATGCCACAGCAGTACACACTGGTTTACAATACTCACACACAGGATTTTACAACTGTGGAAAGCTATCACAGTGGCTCCAGTGCTGCTGGATGTGGTTACAGTTGCAACAGTTGGCTGTACTCCATGCCTGTGCTAAATAACAATTGCAACTGTAGAGAAATTTGCTGATTTTTGTTGTCTCTGCCTATTTTAAGAATGGATTTACTTATTCAGATAGATGTGTTCTTATATAAACCGTTCTTTGTACTGAAAAAAGGCTTTGAACTGTGCACCCAGAAGAAGTTAACATAGAAAATACTTTAAAATGCTTTAATTGACCAAACTGACCAACTGAAAGCTGCCATCTGCAAAACCCTTTGCTATCAGTCTCCATTGTTTTTGCTCCATCTTGCCTATCCATGTGTCAGACAAAGATGAAAGTGCAGTTGATGTGAACATACAGACCATTGTATGGTCTGTATGTTCTAGTGTGGTTACAGACGCATCAGCATATGAAACATTCAACTCAAGAGGGCAGTGAAACACTGCTTTCAGTCTTTTATCAGGTTAATCTCTAATAAAACATTAATATCATTAATACATAATCATATTTTTAAAATGTGTGTTTTATTCAGTAACAGTGTCACAGACCTGGTCACCCTTTGTTCCAGGAATCCCTTCTTCACCAGCTGGTCCTGGAGGACCCTAAACACGACAAGCACGATCTTATTTACCAATATTACAGAGAAATGTGAAGCAAGGTTCCTCATTATTATACTATACCACAAAACACTATATTGGGAATGAGTATATGACATTATATGGTACTGTGATAGCTGCAGAGTGATCAGGGAGCTAACTGACCTGCTGCCCGTCCAGACCTGGTGCACCAACATCACCCACAGGACCCACTGCACCCTAAAAACAGTAAATAACACACCTATTGTCTGTATGCAAAGGCTTGGACTCATTTCAGGTTTGAAAGGCTGATAACTGAAGCACTATTCACCTAATATTTTCTAATATTCAATGTGTTCAAGTTTGGAAATGATACTAAAAACCAGTTACCTGCTCTCCTTTCTCTCCAGCCTGACCCATCAATCCAACAATTCCTGGTTTTCCCTGATCAGAAAAAAGTAAAATAGTGATCTTGCACTAAAGAGACACTGTATGATAATACAATGTGATAGGACAGTATGAGTATAGGACAGCATGGTAGAGTTTTATATCAATATATAATGGAGAGAAAGGTGAAAAGTACCCACTCACTGGAAACCCTCTAGGTCCAACTGGCCCTGCTGGCCCTTGTGGCCCCTGGCTTCCTGGAGGACCAGGGCTTCCCATGCTGCCTTCTGGTCCTGGTTGGCCTGGAGGGCCCTGAAACCATTTGGAATGAAAATAAAAGAACTTAAATAAAGCTGATCATAAGAACTGAAGCTTAATCAAACAGGAAAATATCTCAGAATGCACTGATATGTTGATATTTTGTATCTCATCATGGGATCATGAAGGGATGCTCAGTGCACTTCAGGTTTTGAAGTGCATTGCTATCTGTATCTATGTTTATATCCCTTTATTTCACTGAAGTATCTGTATTCATATCTGGATTCCAGTAAACCAGAGGTGTGTAGGTTCTACACCAGAAGTTGTTGGAAACATCCAGAATCCCTCATTTCTGAGTTTAATTGTTGACTGTTAATGGTCTGGGTGGAAACGAACAGAGGAAATAGAACAGGGAGTTTAAACAAGACAATACAAAGTGAGAACTGGATGAACTGACTTGTTATGGTGGATATACTGAGCCTGAAACATCACTATGTTTCTGTAAGGCTTACTCACTGGCAGTCCATGAAAGCCTTTGGGCCCAAACTCTCCTTGGAAGCCCTGAAGGGAAGAGATGACAGAAATAATGTCAGGTTTCCCTCTTGCATTATGATTTTTGATCAATATGCATTTAGGCTTTTAGAGAAGTCATGTTCTCACCTGTGGTCCCAGAGGCCCTCTCACACCAGGAATGCCCTGCAGACCCTGAGAAGGCAACATTTCAATACAGGCTACAGCCAAGATTAACCAATACACAGGACAGTTTCTGTCCACCATAACAGAGGACATTCAGTGGAGAGTAAATTTCACCAAACACACTCACTGGAGGTCCAGTCTTTCCTGGGTTACCAGGGCGGCCTCTGACACCAGCATCTCCCTGCACAACAGTCACCAGAAAACACTGCAATCACATTTCAGCATGATGAAACCACACAAACGTTGACAGGTGGACCAGTTTACAACGCTAACATCTGAAACTTTCTGCTGAAGCAAATCTTTGACAGCTGTCTGGAAACAAAAAAAACCTAATTCAGTTTAGTCAAGACTGATTTACAAAGGAATCCATCCTGTATATGTGATGTTTATTGTTTCTGTACCACAGGCCTTAAATGAAGTCTATGTCGGATGTTCAGTGTGGAAGAAATGGTAAACCTACTGTTTGCACTGACTATGATTCAGATCATATGCTTATAACACTGTAGCAGCAGCCATGTCTCACCCTCTGTCCCATGGGACCTGGTCTCCCAGTCAGACCCACTGCTCCTGGGTGACCCTGTGGGAAAGGTGAGATTTTATGTTTCTATTCACATGTAATTTTACCTGCTACTGATTTTAAATGTTAGAAATCCCTACGATTTTCATTAATATGATTATAAGAGATACTGCAGCAATATAGAATTACACTCCAATAATACTGACCCAGTTCCATACTCTCAGCTCAGCCCCGGTCCATCCTGACTTTTTCCCTTAAACCCAACCCTTTCTTCCTTATTCTTTTTAGACTCTTACATCTTAAGAGTCAAAGTCATCCAGGTCATGGTATTTGGTAGACTCTCCTCAACTAACAGTTTTTCACTGTCCTACTATAATGTCTGTATGTTCTGTTCTCCATCTGTTTAAGGAAAGCTGTACCACACTTTTCCTCTGTCATACTCTACTGTTTAAAAAAATAAGTTGAAGGAAGTAGAAAAAAAAGGTTTTAAAAAAGCGGTTGTACTCTCCGAGACATGTAAACAGACCTTCCTGTAAAATGGATGGAGATATTTTATTTCATTTAATTTAATTTCATCAAAACCATTTCAAGATACTTTAAAAGCAACACAAGCAGGTTAAACCTGGAATGGTTTTAGACTTCACACTGTTTGCTGATTACACTGAAAAAAAAGAAGTAGTCCGACAAAAATAAAACACTTCAGATTGGTGGCCACGTAAACAGCTGATAACAGTCACTTACATACATGCCCACTGGACCCTGGGGGCCCATCAACCCTGGTTTCCCTGTGAAGCCCTAAAGAGAGACATTAAAATGAATTATTCATATGTTTATCATAAAACATGATCACAGCGAATCACAAATGGCAGTAACTGCAGTTCAACTGTTTGTTCTTTATTTTCTGAAATTAAAAAAAAAACCCAGCGTGATCAGCTCACCCTCTGCCCAGTCGGTCCAGGTATTCCATTTTCACCTGGCTTTCCTGGAACCTGTTGAAGGCACAAACGGCTCCTGTTAGTATGTTAAACCCTTACACTGACCTCACTGGTTTGGGAAAATGCTCATTAGAACAACAAGTGTTTTCCTACTGCAGCTCCTGGAGAACCTGTCCACCCTGGATCACCAGCCACACCTGGAAGCCCCTGCATGTGAACAGAGACCACAGAGCTGCTTTTTAACAATAAGGCACAGAATCAGGGTTTCTTTGGTTCATGATGATGATGATGATGATGATGCTAGTCTGGTGTCATTATAGACACATTTTAAAAGCTTTGTAGATTTGGCCTCTGGGGAATTTCCAGTATTTTATGTATGCTTTGGCTCAATTTCCCAAACAATGTTTCATGAAAAACTGATGTGCAAAGAGCCAAATTGTGTATATTTTGTAATCAGTGCACTTCTAAGATACAAACAGTCTAATGTTGTGTGCCTGAATCCTCGCTGAACTGATCATAACCTCATCCTGTCCCCTGTTAGTGGGATTAAAAGGGAACAACTCACTCTGTCTCCTTTAGGGCCAGGAGGGCCAGCAGAACCAGGAACACCCTGCATATAAGACATACGACATTACAAATGTGTCTCAATGTTATTAAAAAAAAAAAAAAAAAAAAAAAAAAACTGAAATGGTTTGATGGAGCTGGATAAAAGTAAGAAATGCAGCAAAAACAGAATTTTATGAGATGAAAAGTTATGAAATGGGAACCTGTGTACCAGGCTTTCCTTCTGCTCCCTCAGTCCCAACTCGGCCTCTGAAACCCTGTAACAACATATGCAAACAGATACACAAATGTGGTTTAGTGATTACAGGTAAATCAGACTTGATGAGCTTATATCTGTTCATTCTTACCAGCATACCAGGGAGACCAAACGGAGCAGGGAGCCCTGGGCGACCCTGTAAATCAATGTATGCAAGAAGTCAAGAAACAAAAACAGCTTTTAAAATAATAAATGTATTTTCAATGCAAGAATCTGATATTGATTAATGTGAGTTTCTAATGTCCAGGTAATAATTACCCTTTGTCCTTTGAGTCCTAACTTCCCCTTTTGTCCTGGGGTGCCTCTGTCGCCCTTAAATATGAAAACAGATTTGTTGTTAGTATGAATGGTTTGACAATCCTAATTCCTGTTTGTTTATACATTCTTAGACTACACAGATGTTCATATTGTTGTTGAACTGCAGGCACTAAAATCATTACCAGTACTAGAAGCAGTGGCACTAACAGGAGCAGTGTTACATCAGTGGTCATCTATCATCATCACATGGTTCAAAAGCTTTGTCAGTCTTTGTTCAGAGCAATGCTGTGTAAAAACATGTCCCCTGTGGACGATACGCTGTGACATGATATGGCTCCGTTTTACTACCTTATACATAACCAGGCAGCAATAAAAACCTCTGACCTTTGGCCCCTGTTCCCCAACTACTCCCTGGGGACCGGCCTCCCCGTCCTCGCCCTAAGGAGGCATGACAAGAAAAGTCATTAGAACTATGGCATATAATAAACTCTTCCACTTCACTATAGGTGTTTGAATCCATAAAATTAAAATAATGCTTAAACCTTATGTGAGTTCTAATGGCTACAACCAAACACCACTAGCCAGTTTATTTTAACTTGACAAAAAATCCACTATGTAGTAGTATTATATGTATTATATGAGAAAGTAGATGTTTCAACTCGTTAGCTCAGAGCTGGAATGTTGTTTCATATTATCTTTCATTCATGATCTCCTCCTACAATCAGACCATGATCTGTACCTCTTTTCCTCGGGGCCCAGGTTGACCTCTCACCCCTGGAGGGCCTGAGATGCCACGTTCACCCCTCTCTCCCTGACGACCCTGGATTCCTGCAACCCCTTTAAGGCCCTAAGGGAACAATAAGTTCAGAGGTTTAGTTCTAAAAGTGGTGCTGTATGGGGTTATGAGACAAATTAGGGAAACACAAGCAGCAGCAGTCTCACTGGCATTAGACAGAGACTGTTACTGCTCATCACAGTGATGTCCTTTGTTTTCTGTAAATATGTAAAAAAAAAAAAAAAAAAATACCTTGATAAAAGTTTTTAAAGGTTACTCATGTCTGCATGCAAGTGATTTTATATAAATTTATTTTCACATCCCTCATGAAATCCACCCCCTTCAGTCAAATTCAGGATTGATTCATAATTTTTGGATTAGGTGAAAATAAAGTAGTGGTGAGACAAGTTTCTATCACCACTTCTGAATCTGAATTCTTGGGGGATTATCAAAGTTCAGCTTTATGGATTTAGTTTCATTTTACAGTCCATCACCAATGATGACTTCCTCTTACTCTGTCTCCTTTTGGTCCAGCCTCTCCACTGTCACCATCCAGTCCTCTGAAACCCTGAACATAAACATGACATTACATGTTCAGTAGTAATGTCACATTAGAATGGTTTTCCATTGACTCAAATCACTTCCAGTTTAATTCACCTCATCTTTATCTTTTAATCCATAGAAAAGACTGAAAAATAAAACTATAGGTTTTCACTTACAGCTGAATTAATCAATATTTCATATTAAAACTAAATATATTGCAAAGACCCACTGAGAATTGTTTTGACCTCATTTGCTTCTTTCAGCTTCTTGCTGTTCACTGTCAGGTCTGATCAGTGTTGTTTCCAGCAGCAACCTCAGCAGAGAAAAGGCTCTGATAAACCCACTATACCTGTCTAATACCACATGGCAGAGATAATTATTGGCTGTCTCGTGAAGACAGTGGAACATCTATCTATCTAAATGTTTTCCTGAAGTTTGGCTGAGACCAAACCAGAGAATTACATTCTTCAGGTGGCCTGAAACACGACTTCAACGGGAGGATAATGTTGCTCCATGTCTGCTGAATGTGTTGGGCAGATCCTGTAAGTTTGTAACTAATCATGTACACTGTGTTGACTCACACTATATGTTTTGAACTGTCTTTCTGCGCAGCCAAAAGATACAACTGTCTTCAGTTAAGATGTCCTGCTCATACTGAGTGTAAACACCTGCTCCTCAAGCATGTTTGTCCACTGACAGGTCCAATAAAACAATTCTACTCTGAGCCTCAGATAGCTGGAATATTAAGACAGTATGGTCTGTTTCATGGTCTGTACTGTCTCAGTCAAGACTACAGTTGGCTACAGCGTGGAAAATACTACTCCAGCTATATTAAAACAAGATCAGTACAGTTTATAATACATTTTGACAGAAGCCATGTGAAGGCATGGGAAACTCTGGCTGTGTAAGTGTAGACAGCTGACCCACAGTTCTGACCTGGCAGGAATCAGATGCTGTGATTTACCATATGTTTGGCATTTGATTCTAAAATTAGTCAGTTACAACCAACCTAGGGTTAGAATTGGTAAAGTAATCAATATATTAAATGAATCATAATCCATCTTCTTGTGCCTCTAGTGACATTTAATTGAACTCACTGTGCCACCTGGAAATCCTTTTGGACCAGGACTTCCACTCATCCCCTGAAAGAGCAGACAGAGCATGCTGAATCCTAAAATACGAACATGTTTGTATAGTAACAACACATGGAAAATATCTGCTGTGTCTAACATCTCCCAAGTTTGCTCACTCTTCACGTAGCTGGAATTCAAACTGGGAGTAGTTTTGACTGGTGATATAAAGAACAAAAATAAAACTATTAGCTATCAGTATTTCCAAAGTGTTAGCAGTCATGGGGCTTTGAGCAGAGCCACGTGATGAACACGGAGGTGTAACAGCAGGTGGCAGCATAGTGAAAAGAAAGACGTGGGAATCTGTGTATGAAACGGGGACTGACTCAGTCAGATGTGAGCCACATGGGGGACAGCCAGTCTTCATTAATACTTTAAAAGTCATAGTCTGTCTAGTTTCATGGCTCTAATGTTTATTTAGGTCAAAACTTGAGTTTCCAAGTCAAGGCTCAAGTCCTACATTTTGAAACTGTGACTCAGGTCTACAGATCTGGCAACAACTCATGCAGAGCGTATTCTAGAGCCAAAGAAACACCAAAAAAAAAAAGCACTGTTCACCTGTAAGATTTTACTTATTGTAGCACACCTGTAGATTAATTACAGACGATCATGTGAGCAGTGTACTGTATTTGTGATATGTAGTTTAGTTACTGATAATAACAATTGAACATTAGAGATAACGAACTCATTATTTACCATGGGCCCTTCAATGCCGGGCAATCCTTTTATCCCCATAGGTCCTACTTCACCCTGTCAGAGACAGCGAGGGCATCAGCATCATCGGTTGATTAAATTAGTTCACTGAACAAACACAACTTTTCAGATAATTGTATTAAAACTTACCATTTCCCCCTTAGGACCAGAAGGGCCATCGCTGCCTGGTTGACCCTGACAAAACACAAACCAATAAAAAAAAACATAATACACAAGATATTGTGCATCAAACTTGAGCCTGGAAACAACAGAAATGTGTTTTTCTGAACCATAAAACCAAACAACAATCACTGTGATCACGGTACACGACCAAAATGCAAGAGCCAGTCATACAAACAGATTTGGCCTTAAGTGGCAGGTGCAAGCAATTTAAGAGAATCCGAGGCACTCACCAGTTTTCTTGTATTTAGAGTTTTCTCTTAGATATGAGTGACATTTACAAGTGGGCCAGCCCTGTCACACAAGTCATGAACAGATAGACTGCCCTTCTTCACAGAGGGAAAACACTTTGATTTTAGAATTATAGTAAAGAATTTAGAGTTAGAGATAGCACCACAGTTTTAGGTTCCACTGATTATGTTAAAAATCCCATCTCACAAACACACACCCCCTCAGTGTGAAACGAGTGATTTACAACAGGTTTGTGCAGCTGAGAGAGTTTCATGAATCGGTCTTTGAAAGCTCACATGAAGCCTCACAGTCCCACTAACTTTTCCTGTTTCCTGTTCCTGTTTGTCCATTTATTGTTTCAAGTTGATTTTCTTACAGCTATAGTTCTGATTTGATAAAATTGTTGAAGAACTTATCAGAGTTGTCAGTTCAGTTATTACTGTGCAATCTAAACAAGGATCACAGAACAGCATTCTCAGATTAAAGTTACCTGAGTCCCTCGAGGTCCAGGTGAGCCTGTCTCTCCTGCTAATCCTGACGGTCCCTGTTAGAGATACAATACGACTAAATAATTATACTGCTGCACTGACTCTCCATCATGTAAAGCCTAACAGGTGAACTGGAGGACATACTTGAGGGCCTTTACGACCTCGTGGACCAGCTGGACCTTGAAGCCCCTGTACAGGACAAAGAGAAACACCATAAACCTTCATATCTGTATTTCACTACTGATTGAAACTAAAATGAAATGAATGAATATATGAAGGAATATGAAGCCTCCTGATATAAACTCACCTCAGACCCATTCAGTCCAGGAGGTCCTATGCTGCCTGTGGCCCCTGGTGCACCCTAGGAAATTCCAACTGATCATTAGAGTTTCTTGTCGTCTCTTGTCATCAGCAGCACGTAACACTTGTGCGAACATTGTGAAACAGGTAGGAGCACTAATGCATGCTCACCTCTAGTCCTGGAGGACCCTTCATTCCATCATGTCCAGAGTCTCCCTGATTAAAAAAGGAGAAATGAACATGGTGAGACATTTGAGTGAAGGGATAAAAGACACAATCTTATCAGCACAGAATAACAAATGTCCTACCTGAGGTCCTGGAGGTCCAAGCAGCCCCTGAACGCCTCTTTTACCCAAAGGACCCTGATAAGTACAAACTGCAGTCAGATTTGACAAAACAGACCATCCAAGAGGCTGGGTGTGATTGTTAATCTAAGTATGTGAGAGTGTCTGTCCCACTCTCACATACACTGTCATTTAAAAATGTCAACATGAGTTTAAAGACATTGTGATGTATCAACATTTTCTGGCATTTTATACAGAAAATAATGATCTGATAATAATCCGTGGCTTCAATAATGAAAATAACCATTGGTTGCAGCTTTACACTGAAGTGCTGCAGTGGAACAATGTAGAAAGTTGTCAAAAAATAAAATAAATAACAGGAATATATAATGTATATTCTATATAAATTTTTTCTTCATGCAAACAGTGGCTAATAGTTATGGCTAATAAGTGAAAATTAGTAGGCAATAAATGGTACAGTACTATATGAGACTCTTTAACATCAGTAATACAGAGTATTGAAGGGAAGTTTAGTACTCCACCTTCATGACTTTTAGAGCCTCTTAGTGCTCCAAAAAGCCCAGATCCTAGACTTTACACAATATATCTTTCATTAGGTCCTCCATGACTGATAAATGCCCATGACTTGCAAGCTTTATTGTAACAGTAATATACAATAAATTATATTCACGCTGTATTCACAAGCTAAGCAGCACTACTCACAGAACTGACTGTTCTGTGTAAAGTTAGTAGAATTTCCATTTAAACATAGATAGTTTTAACTAGCTGTCACTCTTACAGGAGGTCCAGTGGGCCCATCTTCTCCTGGTTCCCCTTTAGATCCCTAGAAGGCATAAAAACAACATGCAGTCCATTGTGTTTTCAACCACTCTGTCAACCACAAATTCTATTCTATTATGTAGAATCATATTAAAATACTATTTCAAAATCCTTTTTATACTGACCTTTTCCCCAGCTCGCCCTCTGTCTCCACATGGTCCAGGCTCACCACTGAAACCCTGAAGTTCAGGACACAGAGTTCATCCAGGTACATATCAGTACTTTCCTATTTATCTACCAAAGATCTCTTCCTCATGTGCTTTCAGTGTAAGTGATGGAGGAGAGAATTCACACTCCTGTTTCTGTGCAGAAATGAATTGAAAAGCTTATCTGTAGCTAATATGAGACTTCAGCTGTTTGAGTTAGACAAATCGAGTGGATATCTCCAAATCTACAACCCAAGTCCTTCCTTTCGTTACTGTCCTCACACTGCAGCTCAACAAGGAAACAAAAATACAGAATTTAGGAAGTTACCCACCTGATCTGATTAACTCAGATTAACTGCTGAAGCCTCCCAGTAACAGCAGGTAAACTTCAGAATACATTTTAGTTCACAAAGAGCAAACTGGACAGGATAGGACATGTTGCATTTTTCTGCATTCACGGGGTACATGACAAAAAAAACTTCATCATCGTCATCATTTTGATGTTTCACCTCAAACTCTCACCTCATCCCCTTTCTCCCCTGGTAAAGCCCCTTCTCCTTTAAAACCTCTGGGACCCTGATTGGACAACAGCAGATGTTCACAAATGATGCAGGCTGATCATTGGCACAGCAACAAGTGAGAGATTCTCTAAACCTGATCCTGTTAGTTCTCACCCGGAGCCCAGGTAGTCCTGGTGGCCCAGAGCACCCATTCTCTCCTTGATTGCCATTCCTGCCCAACCTCCCTGTCTTGCCAGCGACGCCCTTTGGCCCAGGGTAACCCTAATACAAGGATACAATCACATAATGTTAGGTCACCTGGTATAATACAGCTACTGATGATACAGAAAGGATTTTCAGTTTCAATATTTACCATGGTTCCTGTCTGTCCTGGCATTCCTCTGTTCCCTGGGTCTCCAGGAATACCCTTAATGATACAAACTGTTTAATAACAACCTTAAAAATACATTAACTATGAGAACTATGACAAGAGCAGGGTCAAAATAATGGGAAAGATCATGGGTGATGTTGTTCACCCACAGTGACAATATCATCATTCTGAATTACTTATTTAAACATAGTGGATGTTTAACTCACTGGAGGGCCAGGTTTTCCCATTTCACCCACTGGTCCAGGAGGGCCAGGGCTCACCTTAAGAGCCAGAGAAATATAAATCAGACACTAACTCTGACTGAACGACTCAGATCCAGTCTAAAAGCTCAGCTACTCACCGGCCAGCCAGCTCTCAGCATCTGAGAGAAGGTTGATCTCTGGGGGGGAAAAAAAAAAAAAAAGCAACAATAGAAATGAAAATATACACATATCTGACAGGTCGCGGCCTATTTTCTTTGTAAAGGTAACAATTAAATGTCATAAAGGTGGTAAAAATCTGAAGGTTTACTGTAAAATAAAACATTGACAAAGGTTTACAGCTGTGAAAGCAGCTCTGTGTGGCTGTACTCAATCATGGGAAGACCAAGGATTCATCCTAAGAACATTTATGTATGTATCAGTGTTAGAAAAAACACCAAGTGGTAGTGCCAGCTGAATGAGGACTGATGTGAGAGATATTCTTGGCTAACTGGGAGTCCCACAACTAACAGACATGCCTTCTGATGAGGAAACCTAAAGCTCACTTTAACACTTATACAAAATATAAATTGGGCAAGGCAGGATAAGTGTTTGATCACATCCACACGAATAGCAGGCTGAAGCTTTTAGGTCAGGTGCCCAGTTCAACCACGCCCCCCCCCAACACCCCCGCCCCCCGCCAAGTGTTTTATCAATCACTGTTAAACGGTTTGATTTGTGTTGATATTTTACTGACTCGGCTTTGAAAGATCGCTCTGAGAAGACTGACTGCAACAACAGGACTCACAGCAGCTTTGAAGATAATCTCCCAATATGTGAAGTGAGTGGATCTCTCCCAAAGGCAGAAGAACTCACAACACACTTCATTCTTCTCTGTTTTTAACAGTTCCAGATTTTCAGGGTTTTTGTTTTCCCTGGGGACTAGCAGTCCATCACAGTCCATCTGAGGCCCGCTTACACCGGGAGTATTTGTGTATTTTGAGCTGATTGGTCAGGACTTAGTTCATAGTTCATAGCTCTTTTGGATGTTGTTAAGGTCAGAGAAGCAGTGATTCTGCAATTAAATTTTAATGAATCAGTTAATTATTTTAAGTTACTGTTAGTCACATCAGGTCCTCCAATCTAAATGACCATATTGGTTGTTTTAACCTATCCTTGGTTACAATCCAAAGAGGAGTACCAGTAGCAGGCGTACTGGATCTTCATCATCATGGCAATAAAAATAAACGTGTTAAGGTTGTGGAATGGTTTCGGTTTGGTTAGGTTTACGCACAAAAACTTCTTGGTGAGTTTTATGAAAAGGTCGTGGTTTAGGCATAGGGATTGGAAACTATCACAATGACTCTCTCTGTGCAGTCCCACAGGCATGCTCAGAACTGTCCAGGAGACTGGAATTTTTACTCTTTGGGTTTTAACTTGTTATGGATAATCTCCCCTCAGTGATCGGTGATGCATTTAGGTTGCAACTACTGTCTCCACTAGGCAGGATGAGATGTTCTTTTTTTTTTGTTGCAGTTTCATTGTCTATTGCAACTTTAAGCTCCCACGCAGGCCACACAGTACAGAGTTTGACAGTGCAAATGCACCTTAAAAGACAGCCGTTCAAGAATCACAGCTGTGAGTGATCACACCGCTACTTGAACACAGCTGGTTGACATGGCTCTGACACTTTGTCGTGTAACACTCGGGACTGTAGATGGAGCCAAACAACATGAGTGTGTGACAAAGTGCTGAGAGCTCCATACGGTGCACTGTGCAGTGCTATGATGGCTGTTAGTCACTGCACTCTGAGAGTCAGAGAAGTGCCAGTCAACTGTAGCATACAGGAAACCTTCAGGTTTCTTACACCACCCAGCTCTGCTGCTTCAGGTAATATTTGTCTTGGCAATGGTGCTGCAGTTGGGGGGGGTATGAGCGGAGGCCGGCCAAGCCTGTCAAGGTCGAGCTCAGACTGATGGAGGGAGCTGGACCTCCCTAAGTCTCACTGTGTCTCTGTGGAAGGAGCAGTCAGAGCCTTTGGTGTACTCAGAGAGAGCTGCAACACTGAGGCCTTTGACAGCCAGCTCGACCCTGCTCGTTCCTTGGGTCTAAAAGCAAAGTGCAGGAACTGACCCGGGCACGAGGTCTGGATTTGCTCCAGTAACAATGCTTGGCAGATGCTTCAGTTTTCATTATAGACTGTGTGAGCACAGAGAGCTATATGGCCTGAGCTACAGCCATCTACCTAAAATGTCAACAGACAGGGAGGGGATTACTCAGCCGTGCCTGGAATAGAGGCTCATTTTGTATTGTAGACAGTAATAGCTGTACATGGTGACATCTGCCACTCATTTTATTACTTTGAAATTCAGTTAAAAATCGAGTTCTTCCATTTTGGGGTTATGAAAGTATAGCTGTGAACTGATTTTCATTTTTTTTTTTTTTTTAAATTACAGGATAAATCCAGTTCATTACATCTGGCGTCTTATTTTTATGTTGTGACAATCAGTGTTAGCGTTAAACAGACCGAATGACTGGTTCATCTATAACCCATCACACCTGCCATAGCTGCATGCACACAGACAGATATTTCCCTTTTACCTCCTAATGAAGTGGCTTGCATGATCCTTTGTCTGTTTGCCTGACTGCTTGTGTATTTATGTTCCTTCAAGCCTTACAGTGATCTCATCTTCTTCTCAGACCTCAGTCATTACTCTGTCCGTTACAGTGCTATCGTAAAGAATGGAAATAACCTAAACTCCAAAATAGTAAGACCCAAGTTAGAATAAACCCACAGTACTACAACACTTCTTATAGTTACTATATTAACTAAACAAGTGTTTTCAATCATAGAGAGCTGGCTGGGAATATTGTGGCATTAAGACAGGGTGACATTAGCAGCCAGGAATAGACAAAGTGTGGTGAGGACACTGGGGACATTGGTCTGGTTGGACAACCTTGAGAGGACACTTGAACTAAAAAGGACGCTCATGCGTATTCTATACTGGTGCTACAGTATGGTCCAGTTCCTCAAGGATTCAGTGCAGTTCCAGTTGGATTGTGGTTTGCGTGTTTACATTTAGACTCACCCTAAAAGCTGTCCAGTCGTCCTCAGAGCTCCTCCATAGGTAAAGAGCGGGAAGTCCTGGAGGTCCTGGAGGCCCTGGATCCCCTCTCCTACCATCCAGGCCTGGAATACCTTGAGATCCCTTGAGAAGAGAAGATAAAAGGACTCAATTAGTAAAACACATATTCATATTTCATGAATGGAAACATAAAAGATATCACCCTCTTAAAGCAAACAGCAAAGTTACTTATACTATTTATACTGAGCAGAGTTTGCTTTGATTCTTATGAACATTTGTGTGTTTGTTGTTTGGTTCAGTTTGTTTAGGATTGTGTGAAAACTGTCATTCAAACAAAATTGCTGCTGTCAAACACAAAACAAAACGGCAAACTTACTCATGCATATCTTACCTTGTCACCTTTAAATCCAGTGTAGCCTTCCTTCCCAGCACACCCCTGTAAGAACAATATGCCATTCAGCTATTTCAACCATATGTACGGCTTACTGGCAACAACTGGCAGGCCTTCTGTCTGCCATCGTGGACAGAGTGATGATCTTACAGAGAAAATGTCACTGTGGTCTCTCTTGCATTATTAATGCAATGTGTTTTGAAAGCAATCTCTGTACTCTGTAATTTCACAAGATGAATAAAAAGCAGTGTGAGTCAGTTCCACATGGGTTGATGCAGCCACACTGTTTGCACAGAATAACCATAACCCCCACTTCCAACCAAAGTACAGGCCCATTAAAGAGAGGTCACTTGAGGAATGACTTCAGCCACTCAGGGGAAACTCGCTGCACTGAGAAAAGATACTCTGAAAAGAAAAGATCATCTGTCCTAGAGGTTTCCTTAAACAGTGCATCCCCCTAGAAAATCATACAGAAATAGCTCAAGTTCTGGAAAATACATTTCTTTGTTTTGTTTCCAATAGTGAACTGAGAAAATCAATATATGTCAAATATGTGAGTGCATCAAGTGCAGAGCAGGAGAAGGCGTGTGGCCATGTCAGCTTGGCACAAAGACAAGGAGAACTCTAGTCCAAAGAAAACTAAACAAAATAACAACCACCACCTCTACAGCACACTGATTAACACACACACACACACACACACAGGAATGTAAATTGTGAATTCAGTCATGTGCTGGGACAATAGATGAGTGTACTGACAGTGCACAACTTCTCAGAGTCTTGTCATCGCAGTATGGTTACGTACGTTTGGTAACATCATGCCTGTACAGAGTCCTCAACCAAGACCTGTCTGGTTTCACCCTGCTTACAGTCCTTATGCTAAGCTAGGCTGACAACAGCCCAACTCCAGCTCTGTACTTCACACAGACATGAGACTTTTATCTATCTTCTCATTTCAGTCCTGGAAAGAAACTGAATAAACATATTGTTGAGCAGTTATTTTAACATCAACACAATTCAATTTTGATTGAATCTTATGTCATTAAACAGGTTCGGTTAGAGAGCTGATCAGGATAAGAATAACCCGGGTTATTCGACGTTCAAGTACAAAAACACGTAGACACGTCGGGAGACTCAAAAAGCTGATGGTTCTTTATCTTGGAACTTGTTTCACTGCTGAGGGAGAACTTAAGTTATTATTCCAACGTGTAATGAATGAAAATAGGGACTGTCTTGACTGTTTGTCTGTTAGATCAGCTAAAAACAGCCCCCACATTCATGCACGTTTTAAAAGATAAGTCTGATTATATTCTATATTTTTCTCCTCCTCCTTTTCTCCAAACAAACACTGAGTGTATAATACTACCAAGTGTTGTGTGTGTGTATGCAAAGCCTGACAGATCTTATGCCTCTGTGCCATAGAGCACCATTGTTGTCCAAAATCCATTAAAAACACATCATTGAGCCACACCGTTGAACTGGGTGACATGTTGCTCCTGCTCTGTCAGCACCATGTTTACTCTGTCTGTTTAAACTTACACTCAGCTTGCTAGCTCCAAATGATCTGTGTCTTGTCACATACGACAAACGGACACAAACACTAGAAAACAATACTCACACAGTTTCTCTACAAGTTCTGCATCCAATCCAACAATCCAGCAAAGCAAGATCTTGTGGAGAGCTGACAACAATTACAAATAATGTACTCACTCCAGGTCGCAGGAGGAAAATGAATCTCCAACAGGAACGAGCTGAGGACAAGGACACACTGTCCACCACTGCCTAGTATCCTGCTACCCAACATACAGTCCCCAGAGAACAAGCTGGACAACCTTAGGGCAGGATCACTTACTGGTGGGACACATGGGACTGTAATATCACCTGTCTCACAGAGAAATGGCTGCTCTGCATGACCTACTGGCCCACAGTGTTCAACCAGGGAAGGAAATTAATGATGTTAATATTCCACCTCAAGCAGACACGAACACTGTTCTGCTGGAGCTACAGGAGGCCCTCACTAGCTACCAGGTTAAACACTGGGATGCAGCCCTCATCGTGACTGTGGACTCTGGACGAGAGAGGACTCTGGATCTCTGCTACAGACCCTTCAAGGACAAACTCTACACTTGTCACTAATGATATTATTCTGATATTCTAATACATTCCCTTTCATTTCACTGCATGTTTTTACTCTGTCCATGTGACTCTGAACATGTGTCAAATAAAGAACCTTCCTCTTGTGTGAGTCACGTTTACTGAAAACTACAGTGGACAGCTGTTTCAAGGAATTATTTAACCTTTTTTAAAAATGAAATATCTACTGTATATACGTATATATATGCATATAAATGTGACTGGTTTCTAAAGATTTATGTCTTCAGTCGGAACCAATGTGTTTGGGGCTGAGAGACGGTGACAGAGTTTGGGAAGTTAACACATTGGTTGGTTTTGGTCTTTTCATGGGTTGGATTTTGTTCACAACGAGAACAAGCTTTATCCATTAAGTTAATGTCTTGTATTTCCAGTTTTTTAATACCACATGAAGACAGAATTCAGACTCTAATCAGACACCCCTCTGACGACTCAATTTAAATCAACAATGAAGTGTCTTACTTCCAAAGAGGATTCCTAGACCAAGGCATGTCTTACTCCATTCTAACGAAATGCTTACTCTTCTTCCCTGTGGTCCGACCGGGCCAGAGGGACCTTCGTGGATTCTGTAGATTCTCTGGTCAGATCCATAGATGATCTTTCCTGTTCCAGTGGTGGGTCCAGATGACAAAGACTCCTCATGCTGCAGACTGGAATGCCGCCGTGCCTCACTGATTCTTAAAGGAGGGTAATGGCTGTTCCTGTACTTCACTAAAGAATCAGATGAGGTTAAGCTAACTACACTATATAAGTCTGTGTCCGCTGCACTTTCCTGGATGATATTTTCATCTAACGCTTGTCTGCTTGGAGAGGATTCAGCCCCATGAACTCTTCTGTCTTTATCGTTAGCTGCCAACACAATGTGAGGTTCATCAAAGCCTTGGCTTTGGTCAGCAGCATCTTGATGAGTGGAGTCAAGAGGCTTTCTCTCCAACAGATGATCCTGAAAAAGAGACACAGAAAAAGAAACTGCAATCACACAGTTTCACAGCTCCAGTTCTGGAAAACAGGAGGCAAAAGACCAGTAGTGTGAGCAGCAGATGCAGTAGGCAGGTTGTTGAAAACACCACTCTCTAGTCATTATCTGAGAGTCACTGCTGCCAAGAAAATCAAACATAGAGACTCAGAATGCCAGTGGCCTTGCTCAGTGAATACTGAATCACAGCACAGTAAACTAGCTCCTCGCTTGTCTTACCAGCCTCCTTCATTAGTGGGAAACATACATCATCATGCATAGCCTGCTGACAGATGAATTCTATTGATCTTGGTGATCTGTGCACTTCATCTCGCACAATCATCAGGTCAACACTTTGTCCAGTTCTTTGGTGGATGAACAAATTGCTGCAAAAACTAATGACATTCCTCTCAGCCTCAGCTGCAACTGCCTTAGTTAAGATGGTAACACGCAACACTAAAACATTCAACGTCAGCTGAGGAAAAATGATGTTGACACAGAAACGGATGCTCAGCTAGCTGCTGTTTAAAAGCAAAAGTTTGAAGTATAGTGTAGAGAGTAAGGCACATAGAACTCAAGAATCTGCCAGCATCATTAATTTCAAAGCAGGACACTAATACAAGTCTAGAGCTGACAAACTTCAAAGACCACCTGATACAAATGTGAGAAGATAGTGATGCTCAGATGAATGGCATAAAGCAGAGGCACAATACAGAGACAGTACAGATTACAGATTCCCCTTTTTCAGCAGTGCACAATGCTCCTTTATCCTGGACAAGCGGCCATTGTTACTGCAGCTCGCTCAGCCAGCAGACACTTGGTAACTCTGCACCTGAGGCCATTTGTCCAGCTAATCTTCCCCACACTGCTCATCATCATCTCTGGCAGAGAGGGACCACTGTATGAAATAACTGAGAATCAAAAACAAAGGAAATCCTAACCCAACACTCCTACACTACACTTTATTAGGAACACCACACAAACACTGGGTAGTTCCCCCCTCTGCTCTCAAACAGCCTCAGTTGTTCACGTCACTGATTCTACAAGATGTTAGAAACTTTCCTCTGAGATTCTGCTCCATGTTGACATGATTCATCACATGATTCATCAAATGATTCATCACATCATCACTGCAGATTTATCAGCTGCACATTCAAACTGCCAATCTCCTGTTCTACCACGTCCCAAAGGGGTTCTACTGGATTCAGGTCTGGAGACTGAGGAGCTTCTGAAAGTTCACTGTCATGTTCATGAAATCAGTCTGAGACGACTTTATCTTTGTGACATGGAGCATTATCCTGCTGGAAGTAGCCATTAGAAGATGGGGAACTGTGGCCATGAAGGGATGAACATGGTCAGCAACAATACTCAGACACACTGTGACATTCAGACCATGACTGATTGGTATTAAGGCCCAAAGTGAACCAAGAAAACTTTCCCCACACCATCACACCACCACCACCACCACCAGCAGCCTGGACTGTTGACACAAGGCAGGTTGGGTCCATGGATTCATGCTGTTGACTCCAAACTCTGACCCTACCATCTGCAGCCTCAGCAGAAATCCAGATCCATCAGAGCAGGCTACGTTTGTCCAGTCTTCATCTGTCCAGTTTTGGTGAAGCTGTTTCAGAAACACTCAGAAACAAACCAGCCCGTCTGACACCAGCAGTCATATCACAGTCAAAGTCACTGAAATCAGAACTGAAGCTCCTGAACTGTATGTGCAGGATGTTATGCACTGAACTGCTGCCACATGATTAGCTGATTGGATAATTGCATGAATAAGCAGGTGTACAGGTGTTCCTAACAAAGTCCTCGATAAGTGTATATTTTCAGCTCATTCAACATTGAATGTAAAGGGCTTTTTTGGCCCTGAATTTCATCTCTCAGGCTTACCTAACCTGTGCATGTCGTTCCACACAGTCTGTGTGAGATGCGAATCTGACGTGCATGTCGAGTCTTGCTATGTTTCAGGTACTTCAGTGAAAATAGACAAGGAAAATATCTGATAGTGATATTTATACCAGCAACATTACATACAACTGACACCTTTCATGATATTTCAGTGGTCAGGCGTTATCTGAACATGACACAGGCATGAAAAGTATAAAGAATAATTTTTCCCATATTAAGAATAGTACATTATTAAAGGAGAAAGTGGAGGCTCCATGTATGCTATATAGTCAGCAGAAACCCAGTGTAGGCTCATTATATTATGTCAATTATTTAACACAGCAGTTTTGCAGTGTGCTCTCTGTCTTTCCCTGAACGAAGGTAAATGAAACTTTTCAGACCACTCATCAATGACAGATGATGATGATTATTGATGGCCATTATCAAAGTCAAACTCAGTGCAGAAAGATAGGGCTGGCAGTAGCAGCAGCATAGCAGCAACACTGGCCGTGTGGACACGCATGTGAGCTGCAGCGGTGACGCACAGGTGAGGTAGGTGGTACGGCCCCCGGCATTAAACTCAATGAATGAATGAATATAATTAAATCAAGCAGGGCTAAGACAGCAAAGCATGGTCTATATACGCATACATATCTATATATATATATATATACGCACTCTCTCCATTTAGTGACAAATCAACTACAGACCCAGTTTTCAGTGATCAGTGACCATTTTTGTGAATCAGAGATCAGTAAATGGCACATGGAGGATACAGAATGACCAAAAACTTTGGCACATGCTCCTGAGCTGCACATAACTGCTGCATTCACCGTTGCTTGTTGACATGAACACCAACATGAAGCGAGAGGAGTTCACTGAGCACCAGACATCCAGTGTGTTCTGGGGCAGGTTTAATGCTGAATATAGGGAGAATTGAACAGCTCTCTTTCAAGATTAATGGAAAATGAATGGAGTAAAAACACTGAAGCACCTTTTAGGATTCCTCAGACAAACTCTGGTGTGTATGCCCGTTTGGTTTGGTTTGTTTGTGCTGGTGGGGGGAAAAAAAAAAATATACCAGTTAAACTCTGATGTAGAACACCTGTGTGTTGTGCTTGTCCTGTTCCATGTATTCTGACAGTTCTTCCTCTAAACAGAACAATCCCACAGTGCAATGCCACCGAAAATGTCCAATGAATATGTTATGTGTCTATCTCTTTAACTTTACGTTTATAACTCCTGGCTCACAAGAGTGTGAGCTTTAATAAATCAAGTCATCTATATCTCTCAGTGAGGAAATGACCTCTGCTGAACCACACAGCTGGACAAACACATTCCATTATCTGGAGCTATACGTAATGAGCAGGGTGGTTTAAGAGAAACACCATGTCTAGGATTTTGCTGGAGAAGGGTTGTGTAAGAAGATGTGTCTACACAGTGCAGAGGGAGGTCAGCAGGGAGGCTGAGGTCAAGGAGTGTTAGCAGCATCTAATGGATCAACGGATAATCTCTTCAACTCCTTTGCTGTGAACGCTGCTGAAGATCGTCCGATGATCAGAAAGAAAATAAGGCTTTCAACTGCACATATGTGCTGGTGGAGAGCAACGCAGTTCATATGGACTGATTTAAACAGGCCTCCACAAATAAAGACTGGACTAAGAACCATGACCAAAAAGCTAAATTAGCTCCTACATGGACAAGAACAAGAGAGTCATCTTAGATCCATCTGAAACATGATCAGTCCAATGATCAGAACATGACACCAGGCAAACATGTGTCACAGGATGCATGTTGTGTGTTCACTGAAAGTCCCTTTCTGATTCATTCATACTACCACAAACCTGCAACCCTGCACTTTCTGATCTGTTCTCACTGACATCCACTCACATCCTTTTACTGTACATACCACATCTGTCTGCTGCCCATCCACAATCAGTCCCATGTGGAGAGAGTCCTGCAGCCAAAGGCAGCCCAGCATGAAAGTTAACATAATCCACATGTCTACAGCATGTCCTCAATCACTGCAGCTGTGCTCGAGTCAAGCAGAGTCCAGAGCCCATATGCAGTCAACTGGTTCTGTCAGAGCTGGAGCTGCAGCCTTTCCCCTCATACAGCCAACAGAGAGACACACCCAGGACTCTGCTGCCATACACACCACACACTACCACACCGCATGCTACCACACCCCAAGCTATTCACTCAGCCCTGAGGAGGATGGATGCTTATCTCCTGTACAGAGGAAAGATACTGCTGCTGTCACATCAAAGCCCTAAGACATACTGTTATCTCCGTGAAGCAGAGGAATTTTAAAACATCTTTCCCCACTGGCATCAGTCCACGAATGTTAAAATGAAATCATCCATGACCCACCGCAGGATCAAAAGGGGAAGAAACACAGGCAAAAAGGAATGGGGGGGTATCAGGAAGGGGGAGTGACTAAACTGAACACCATCAGAAATCTCTATTATAAGAATGAGCTAATTAGAAAAACTGAAAAATGTGAAATATAATGTTATGGAAGCATATAGAGACAAAGAAATCAAAGTGGATATGTATACTGTAACGCATGAATAAAATATTAGGAAAAACAAAGAGCACACCATGTACAATCTGAAAATGTACATCTTAAGTTAATACAACAGGCTTTGACTGACTTCTGCACATCTTACACTTGTCAGTCATTATGAATGGTCCTCCCGACGTCATTCATGTAATAAGAGGCTTCCTAGAATGAAACCACAGCAACAATCAGCCAACAATCTCACTGAGGGTAATTTGATTTATATAGAAGAATTACAGAGGAGACCTACAGCAGCCTAAATCCAGGCAGAGGGCTTAAACACTGTGGGTCACAAACATCAGCTGCAGTCAGAGTGAGGGCTTCACATTAACAGTGTGTCTCTTCAGTGAGGCTTTCATCGTATATATTGTGTTAGAGAGTGAAAACCCTCACACAAAGCCCATCACAAATATACACAGTCTAACCACTGCAGAGACACATGATAACTCTGTCCACACCAGTCCAGTATATATGACATGTGGTTTCTATTACAACAAAGGTTAGAGGGTGATGAGTTTTCTCAGTGAAGGTTTATATCAGGTGTGAAAAAGACACAGTTGAGTTTAACAGCTACTTACTTCAGATCAGCACCAGTAATGTTGTGTAATGTTTCTCGTCTCTCACACACTCTGTACTGACTTGAAGTTGGTTTCACCAAATTACAGGATACGATCTGAGGTCTGAGATGCTGGATAACCCTGCCAACTAAAAAGAGCACAGCCTTCTGGGACATGGTACAGTTACAGTGCACAGGCCCCACTTTAAAGTCACGCTCTGCCACAGTGACAAGCAGATATGTTGTGTTGCTTCACATGACTCATTTTCATGTTTTCATCAGCTTTTCTGAGAGACCAGAACCTGCATCATATGTGTTCACACTCACAACATGGTCAGTTATGTCCAGTGACGATTCAAATAAAGTATATTCAAACAAGACCACCGTCTCCTCAACAATGATGACTAAAAAGACAGAGAGAGGCAGGGTTACATTTGTGATATTCCACTATGAACAGAAAGTAAAGAGAAAAGAAAAAAAAATTGGAGCCAGACCTGGAAGATATTATAATCTGTCTGTTTACAGCAGTCAGAAATCTACAGTTTGAGCCACAGTTTGCAGTGGATCTTCTGACAGAGGCCATGAGGCAAACTGGACCCTGGAACAGCTCCAAATGCAACGACAACTGACCAAAATGTCTGACATGCCAGAAACCCAACTGATCATCTGAGAGCACGAGCCTGAAATTCTCTGAAATTCTAGACCGGTCCAAGTGGGACCAGTCGGGTTCATCCAAGCAATGTCTGCCCAGATTGAACTGCGAGCAATCAGTAAAACACAAGCATATAAACAAGGCTGCTTCTAAACTTAGGTGGTTGGTAATACTGGAGCCTACATAAGGCTTCACTGTGTCATATTATTAGATACTGATCTACAGAACAGTTTCATTTGATGGGAATTAGCTCTGCAGATATTTGTTCTTAAACCAAAGAACTGAACAAAGTGAAACTTGATTGTGGCACTAATTCACAAATAAACTGTGGACTAGTCAAATGTTCAAGAAGCAACAGAAAGACAAGGACTGTTGCTGCCTGCTCTATCAAGTGCAAACATCCTCCACATAAATTTGGACTTGGACATACATTTAAAAGAGAAATACTGTCTTCTGGACATGAAACCTGAGAGAAACTCATTTCTGAATGTCTGAATGAGAAAATGATTATGTGGAGGAGGAGACATGATCAGGTACAGGCAGAAGTTTGACACTGAAGAAGTCCAGTGAAATGAAAGGTTATGGAGGTGGGGGTAACCAGGTTCACCCCTGACTTGTGGAAGAAAAAAAAAACTGTTCTTTTGGGAGTGAAGTTTTTATTTTCAGCCAAACAGCTGAAAGTGTCCAGTCCAGTTCATGTTACTGTCAGATAATCTTTGGGCCTACAGTTATACCTAAAAACCTTCTGTGTTCAATTCAATGCATTTTGTTGTTGTTTGTACAACATACACATGCAAACAAGTTTAAATTCTATTCATTTTTATATTGTATTTTTATTTGTTTTTATTTATTCGGTCTAATTATATTATAATGATTACTTAGGGAGAAGTTAGGGGCAGATTTTGCTTACCTGACATTCTAAACACTGATTTTGAGCCTTGTCCATCCCATCAGGACTTCAATTAGAGTCTCAACATGACACCTTTAAACCAATAAACCACCATAATAACTATATATATAACTACAGAGATAAATATAATTAGTATGACAAAACCTGTGAAGCCTTGAAGCTCATATCATCATGACACCCAACCGCAGTCAACAGTGTCAACAATAACCTGAAACAAAATGGAGGAAAAAAAAAAAAAAATCATGAAAATTGTGTTTGAAATTTTGTTGACTATTGCCCACCACCTAAAAGACACCTAGTTTCAATTTCTCAGCACCATTCATTCTCCTTTAGATGGAACAGTGATGTTTTAAAGCCAGTACAAATTGTAGTTAAGGCAAAAAAATAGATCGGCGCGAGCAGATCTTTAATCATCCACTTTCCTTTGGATTTTCCCAAACCACACAGCCATCCTCCGAACCACTAACCTTCAGGGTCCCACCGCCCTGAAAAGTACACCCTCTGTCGAAGCATGGAAAGTTGGCGAATATGGTTTGAGGGTGGATAGTAGCAGCACTGAGGAAGCAGCGAGAAGAAGTGGTAATGAATGAACACAGGGGCCAAACCATAATCCTCCCTGAAGGGGTGTTTATCAGAGCCAACACATCCCTCAGAAACTGCACATGGACACACACACACACACACACGACACACTGCTGTGATGTACTGAGCGCTGATACAGGCCCTGTTTCCGTGCTGCGAGTGAAATATTGACCTTTCCCACTGGGAAATATAAAGTCAGAGCTTCATAAGGACAAACTACAAGCCAGTAAGACGTGTGTTACTTGTGTTATAATGAACTTCCCAGAACACACTTAAAGCCATTCATTTGTTGTTCCCTCTATATGTCACTTCTCACTTCTGAGATCTACTGTGGAAGCACAGAATGAGAGCAAACAGCACCACTGTCCCCACGGGGGCCATTACTCAGACAGGGCAACCAGACTCTGCTCTAAATCAGTGTTATTAAAACATTAAACCATTTCATCAACTGCTTGTCAACGGTGCACAAGCTACTCACCACCAGATGTATGGACTCCTTATCTGCTGACTCCTCTGCACTGTTAGACGACTCATGAGGCCCCGTGCCGGAGTCCACGTCCTAAATGAGCAAAGAGGGAGAGGAAGCATTGCTGTGAATGAAGGTCTCAGTGTTTGAGCACCAGCCTTCTTAAGACAAACAAAAGATCCCAGCAAATTCAAACAGCACCGACCCAAACTGAAAAAAAAAAGGCCTGATGATCCCTTAGACTGATTTAAAATGCACAACAAACTAAAAGCTACAGCTGACTGTAACTTGCACAGTTAAAGCAAAGGCCACTTTATTGCATCTGTGTCTCTCATAGAGCATAGTACCTTTTTATTTTTCATGTAATGTCTGACAGCGATGAACACACAATCAGATGGTCAGACAGGCTGGAAACAAACCACTTTGCTTGAAGGTCAAACCTAAAGTGACTTAATTTAACAAACTGACTATTTAAAAATAAACTCCTTCAGCACTAGATCTTGCATTTCCCATAATGCAACCCATGGTATCCTTTATTAGGCTACCTGTTTCCATCATATCTTCAATCTGAATCTAATCTGAAAACATTTGGGACAGTAAAACTCTCATTTGAATCCCAGGGACAAACTCAATGCTCAGTACTTACCCAGAGTGCACTTGGGGCTGGTTGGTTGCAGACAGGCTGATGGAGAGTACAGTGGTCTCTGGCAGCGTCTGGATCCCCCATCACAAATGTCATTTGTCTCACAGCACCCTGAGGAAACCAACGGGAAGAGATGGTGATAGGTGAAGCACAGGTAAACCTCAGGTGCGGGAAACCCCAACAGTAACACCCCCCAGGACTTTTACTTGTCATCAAGTATTTCTACAGTGTGGTATCACTACTTTAACTGAAGTTTGAAATGTCCTTCAGAAAGACTTTAATCTTTCAACATATAAATCACTTAAAGAAAACACGCCATTTGTCAGTTTTCCTTAATGACATTAAAGTAATGATTAGAAATTAATCGAGGAAAGCACATAATACAATCAAGCTTCCTCTACTGCCACCAAGTGGCAGTGGAGGTCCGTGAAATCAATTCATCCTCTTCTACACAACCATCATTTACTACCAAACAAACACTGAAATATGTGGTCAAGCACAGCCATTACATTAAGCTGATGCACATTTCCTCACTTCAAAGGGTGTCTCCATGTCCTCCAGGCTGCCTCCGATCATCAGCAGGCCATCAGTGGAGATACCCTGCCAAGGATAGGCCCAGTTCACCCTCTCCACCAGAGAACAGTCCACATACACCTCCAGCCAAAGTGGGGAGACACTCAGTGATAGCTGGTGCCACTGACCATCACACAGAGACTCCACTGGGAACCTATATTTGATTGAGGGAGGACAGATGAGGGCTTGGCCGTCGTTACTGAGATGTGGGAACATGGAAAGTAGCTGAGCAAGGTTCTGCAGCAGCTGTTTAGCCATATTCTCTGGTGCAGAGTGTACATGCTGTCTTTAATCATAGTGTAGCTGAGGATTGTTAAAGTGGAGGTCTGACGTACTCATACTCTCTATGCTGGGTGGAGATGAAGGTGAGTGAACGTGGGCCGAGGCGAAGCTGCAGGTGGATGTGATGATAGGAGTTTAACAGGGTCACCACACTGCTCTCCTCCTTCTGAGAGCTGCGTAACTCCAGCAGAAGACTGAACTCATCAGAAAACCTGAGGGAAAGACACACTCAGAAAGACATGTACACTCACACACTATGTAGAAGCACATGTTCTGTACAGATAAAAACAAAAAAAAACAACAGTATCATTTGAAAAGACTTGAATCAACAGACACTCGTGGCTTTGAACAATAATTCTGGGATCTCTGTGAATCTGAGTGTACTGTATGTCATAAAGGGACAGCTCAACATTTTAGGAAATAAGCTTTTTCTCTTTCTTTCTGAAAACCACAAGTAGTTCAGTATCGTGAGTGAGTGTTGAATGCAAAGCTAGAATCAGGCCATGCTCACCCTGTCTTAGCCTGGCTCAGTTTAGAGATACACCTGTTAACACCTTTAAGGCTACAACTTTTATGTTTAGTAATCTGCCAGGTCATTGCTTGATTATTCGATTAACTGTTTGATCTAAAAAAACATAGGAAATTTCCAATATCCCAAAGCAATGTCTTGAAATTGCTTCTTCTGTCCAACTAGCAGTCAAAAACCCAAAGACACTCAAGCCACTGTAACGTGAGACATGTAAAAACAAATTCTTCCATCTGATAAGATGAAATCATAAAGTACCTTGGTCCAAAGGCCTGTTGTGTGGTCATCATCAGACTGGCATAAAGGCCAATCTGGAGAGTTGGACACCTCTGACTGTCCATCGATAAGGACACGTTGGTGGCTCTGACCACAATCTGGGACAAATGCTGCAACAAATCCACTTTCTCTGTTGAAAAACCAAAGCAGTACTGTGAATTAGAAAGTGTCCAACTGAGCTGAGCTTCCAACAAGCTGAAGACCAAGAATTTTCAAGAGTTAGTGGAAACTAAACTACAGATTAAAGACGAGCAAATGTTAAACATAGATTTTTCAGGAGTCCAGAAAAAGTATTTCTGCTTCTTTTGCCCACTAGAGATTAAAAGTTGCCAAAAGGCCTTTTTCACAGAAGATAACTTATTATGTGACAGCAGAAAAAGTACAGGTATATATACTGAAATGAATGATGGCTGAATTCCATTTAGCTGCTTAAGATTCAAAGTCCTTGTATTGTTCATACTGGTCCACCGGGACACTTGAATGGAACATAACCATTGTTAATGTGATGACTTAAACCTGTGCTATTCCTACAACGACTAGTCAAAATAACTGCAGAGAATAAGGTTGCCACAGTCACACAGCTGAAATAGAAATATACTAATATTCATCCAGTCTCACCACACAAATCCAGGTTTATGGTTCCACACCCAAATCATTACCAAGGTACCACAGTTTTCTTTGCAGTCATTAAGTTACATAAAACACAACCACAGTTTTTTGGTTTAAAATTGTGTTTATTTCTACATTTTGACACTACACTGTTTTGTAAATGAGGTGTGTACATAAGGTTTACAAAGTTCATTGTAGATAAGTTGTATTAATTCAGTTCTTTGTCTCTGAGTTACCTTGTCTGCCGTGTCACTCCTCCTTCCTGGTTTGGCCAAAAGAGGTGGCACAGGGTAGAGCCTGGTTAAATACAGAGGCCCAAGAAATGGACCAGACCATGAGTTGCATCAGCATGGGGGGGTTTCTTTGTATTGACTTCTTGTTACTGTGTATGTTGTTTTCCCTTTCTTGTCTTTAGTAGTCTGATCAGTCATTAAATATATATATGTCTCCTCCAGTCTCATTTGATGAGGTTAGTTAGTTGAGACAAGGTCTTGTTATGTAAAATTATTTAAATAAATATAAAGGTCTGTCTGGGTGACTTGTTTCAAAGGTGCAGTTAGTTGCTTCTTTTCATTCACTTGGATTTTTGACATGTTTCTTTGGGTGAAATCAAACCCATCTTTTTGGAAAGTAAACCTGCGCCTTCTTGTCCTTTGACTGTTTGGTCCCTAACAGGTCTAAACATGAAGAAGAGCACTGTGCTCATAACATCAATTTGTGGTACTTTGCATTACTGTTCTGATGTCAGCTAAATAAAGTCCCCAGAATTGGAACTCTTAGCACCTGCCGTAAGATGTGGTCTGGCCACAACTTCATGCCAAAAGGACTACCCATACTGCACTGCAGCAGCTGATCTGCACAAAATACAAATGAACAGAAGACACATTTTAAGTCTTATTAAAACCTGTACCTGTGAAAACCATTATACATATGTATTTTGACATGCTGTACGGGTTTTTAGAAACAGCCACGTTGTGGTTCTAGGGATGGCATCGTCTGTCAGTCCACCAATTCAGTCCTGAACTAAAATATCTTATCAACTATTTGATGGACTGTCATGAAATGTGCTTATTCATGGTCCTCAGAGAATGAATCCAGCTGACCATCTAGTTCTACCAGCAGGTCAAAGTTTTCACCTTTTCAGTGACATATATCTTCATCTGAGAGACAGACTGGAACAGAGCCTTGGTTTATGACCAAACCTGCGAGAGTAATGACAATGTCCATGCTCTCAGAATCCGTTTATTGCGGAAATACTAGGCTACAATTTTATTTCGTCTCATTTTTCTGTTTAAAAAGTCCGAGATTGCATGGACAGAGCAGCTCCGTCAGTAAGCGGCGTTTGTGTGCTGCTGTGACTGTAGGTGGATAGTGGGTGGAGGTAGCAGTGGAAGCTGGTAAATATTAAATATTAAACATTTTAATATATTATTATTATCATTATTCTGATGTTATCATTAATAATAATGTTTTAATATATGTTATACATATAACGTTTTAATATATTTTATCAATATGAAATAATAATGATTGTTTCACAGTTAAATAACAGGCTAGAAATAAATTTCCCCTCACAACACCACCAAACCCTGCAGCTCCACCTAAAACCTCTCTATCTAAAACAGTCATGTTTAAAACACAGCAGCAACATTATGATCTCTGTTGTATGCTGTGTGTCACGGTTACACGGGATCGAGCTATTCGGGTCGGACTCGGGGACTGTCGTGTGGTGGATGTGGCTGCGTGTAACTGCTGCTTAGCTTGTTAGCCTAGCTGATTAGCCTTAGGCTAGCTTGGTTGCTCCCAGCTAAGTGGCCGGGTTCTCTGCCGGCATTTGAGCTGCACCACCTTGGATTTTAGTGGGAGTGTACTTTCCATATTTGGCAAAGAGGCGGTCACTCTACGGGTCAGCCGGACGAGAACCCGGCCACTTAGCTCGGAGCCACAGAGCTAGCCTAAGGCTAATCAGCTAATCAGCTAATCAGCTAGGCTAAAAAGCTAAGCGGCAGCTACACGCAGCTACATCCATCACACCACAGTCCCCGAGTCCGACCCGACTAGCTCGACCCCGTGTAACCACGACACAGCATAAAACAGAGATCATAATGTGGCTGCTGTGTTTTAAACATGACTGTTTCAGATAGAGAGGTTTTAGATGGAGCTGCAGGGTTTGGTGGAGTTGTGGGGGGAAATTTATTTCTAGCCTATTATTTAACTGAAAGAATCATTATCATTTCATATTGATAAAATATATTAAAAAGTTAAAAACGATATTATTATTATTATTATTATTATTGACATTATTATTAATGAAAACGATAAAAATAATGATGATAATAATATATTAAAATGTTTAATATTTAATATTTACCGGTTTTCACCGCTGCCTCCACCCACTATCCACTTACAGTTACAGCAGCCGCTTACTGATGGAGCTGCTCTGTCCATGCAATGTCGGACTTTTTAAACAGAAAAATAAGACGAAATAAAATTGTAGCCTAGTATTCCCGCAATAAACGGACTGCTCCGGTCCTCTATCTGTATCAGAAGCGACCAGAAATCGGCAATTAAGTCATAAGCCAGCGTCGAAATATGCTAATACATGCTAATTAGCGCAAACATCCAGGTAAAAATAGTGATAAATTTACTTACCGAAAAAACTGCAACACAAACTCCTTAGACGGTCATTAAGTACAGTCTACACTACAACAAGCCATACTGTCACAAAAACCTATCCGAACATTGGCAAACAAACACGGACACTGCAGCCCCTGTCCACCCGATGGAGGTAGCCGGAGGCCTCTGGACGTAGCAGCCTAGCCCAGCCGATGCTTTAGCAACGAGCTAACTGTCAGTGCCTGTCTATGGGCTGTCACTGAATGTATCCACGCCCCAATTTATTAAGCCTAAATAACACTAAAACGGTTGTGGTACAAAAAAATTCACCCCCCTCACAGTGTTCACGGAGGTGGAAACTATCAAAAGAGACCAAAAACAAAAAATACACCAGGCTGTAAACATGTTTTTTTAGGCTGTAAAGTTGGCTATTTTAACATGGGGGTCAATGGAGAATTGCTCACTTCTGGAGCCAGCCCCCAGCGGCAGCCGAGGAACTGCCGCTTTTTGAACGCGGAAGTGATCCTCACTGCTGAAACCTACAACTCCCTCCTTGGTTTGGTCACAAAACCGACTCCCCGAAAACAATGGGTGATGTCACGGGTGCTATGTCCATGTCTTATACAGTCTATGATTAACACACAAAAGCATGTCAATACACTAAAATAAGAACATAGCAAATACTGAATATTATCATGTTAGCATTATCATTGTGACCATGTTAACATACTGATATTAGCATTTAGCTAAAAGCACTACCCTGTTTAAATATAGCTTTGCAAAGCCACTGTAGCTCTGTAAAGCAGAGCTTTAAAACTTTAAAAATTAAAAATCTTAAAATCAATTCCATATTTCACTGGTAACCAGTGATGAGCCAATACCAGGGAGATACAGTCTCTGTTTTTGCTAATAGGCAGTCTCACTGCTACATTTTTATAGACAGGTGTGTGGCATACAGCTGGGGCAGGTATCTGGACCCTCTGTTGTTCCTTTCACCAAGAAGAAGCACCACTTCATCCTTCAGAGACATGCTACACCCTCTGGTTTGCATCTTTGTGGAGAAGGATTCATACTGCTGCAGGACAATGAGCTTGAACACACCTCAAAGCTTTGAAAGAACCATCTGAAAACCAAAGAAGACCAGGAGTCCTGACTGTCATTTCTTTCCACAATCTTCTAACCTCAGCCCCACCGAACATTTATGAGACACGCATTACGACAGAGAAAGCCAAACATTCTGTGGCACTACAAGAAACTGTAAAATCATACTGGAATAACATGGGTCATCAGGTTTAGCACAAACTTCCAGAGTCCACGCAGCTTGAGTGCGGTCATTAAAGCAAAAGGGGGACAAACCAAATACTAAGATTAAGAAGATTTTCAGATTCAGGAAACAGTCATCACACACCAGAATACAATTCTCATCTGACGAAGGAGCATAGTAAAAAATGTCTTCACTGATATGTCATGACTATGCATGTCTTTTTTCCCCAGAGAATGATTTATACAGTAACTTCATCACTCTGTCACTCACTCTTTGTCCTTCTCATAATTCCTCCACCACTGAGATGCCAGTCACACATGACTGGGCTCTGAGAATGCACTAAAAGCTTGAACTATGGACCATGAGCTGCAGTCTACCACACAGCTGCCTGTTAAGTCCATGTGGGATAAGGCTGAGTGAAGTGCTGTGGAGGCATCCATTTTTATATGAAGGTACTGGTTGTTGGTATGTTATACCATACTGTTTGCCTTCTGTGACTAACCACAGTAAACTAATGTCCATGGTTCACAAGAGGAGACACTACGTATAAAACTTGAATGGGATCTGAAGAAATTAAGAAAGATGCAGCATAATCATACATCCACCCACTGGTACTGGAAGAACACCCACTGTTTAATTTGTTAGCAAATCAGTTAGCAGATGCACTATATGAAATAAATAAGAGATCAAGTTTAGGGGCCAGAGTCATGAAAATGTTTGAGAAGTCCAGTTACTGCTCACTGTGAGAGAAGGAGACAGGAACACAGATGGAAAACAGACAGACACACTGACTTGATGTGTGCAGGTGAAAGCAGAGAGACTTTCATCTTGACTCCATGTGTTGAGAGAAGATAAGAGGTAAGTTTGGACTTAACTCAGTCTCAGGAGCCCATTTACACACTGACAGCTTCATGGCTACAGTGTGTCTGGAGCTGCCAGACAGCAACACTGCAGCACGCACACAACCCTTGTGTTGGAGGATGTTCAGACTGAACACATGGAGGGATACCCTTCTGTCCTCAGTGTTACTCTTTTGTTTAACTTTGATTCATCTACAGTCCGGCAGCATGGTGAGGATTCCAGCAAAGTGCTCTGTTTCATATTTGTAGCTGGGAGCTGCTCAGTACAACCTGTCTGCCAGTGATCAGGAGCCAGCATTAGATCAGTGGGTTTGGCGTGAGAAGTTTCCATGTATGAATGAAATGCATCTCGTTATTTTCAAGATATTTTTATTATTAGCTAGTGGGAGCGTAAAGTAGATACAGAGACGAAGCATGGGAGCAAAAGAGGAGTCCAACATGCTGCAGAGGTCTCCAGCCAGAATCCAACTGAAGTCTGATGTTAGACTGGCTTCTGTTTGTACCACTAAGAGGACAGTACAGTTCTGAAGACACCTTGTCCACTGGCCATATAATGAAAGCTGCACAGCAGCTGCAGCTGTTCTGCCTCATTCAGGACCGTTCTGTGGTCAACCACATTTTGGCATCACTCACAACCCAAAACAAAATCAATGCACTGACATGCATCAACAAGCAGCTCCTTTGCTGCTTTAATCCACCTCTAACTGTGGCTCCACATAAATGTAGGGCCACAGGGAGACGACATCACTCCAACGTTTAATAATCCTATATCATCTCATCAGTGCTGGAGGAAAACATCTTGTACACATGAATCTTTGTTAAGGTAAAGGTATTTGTGATAGGGATCAGAGTTACAGAGTTTAACAAACTTACTCTGTGAGCAGAACATGAAGTATCAGAGTTACAAACAGGAATTTCAACAGCCTGGTGCATTTTGTCAGCTTTGTAAATGGTCAGTATTTTGCAGATTTGATTATTAATAACTCAAAGATATTGAAAGATTCCATTAATAGGATTGTTTGGCACTGTGTGTATGGTCCAGCCCTCACTGCTGTATTCACTCAGATCAATGATCTTTATTCATACACTTTCAAATTCTCCACATTCTCTGCCCTCAGTGAAACTGACCCCAAAATATTTCCTCATTTCCCCTTCCAGAAGAATAATATTGAGACACGAAGGAGAGAGCAGTATGTTACACCTCTACAGTGTTAGGCTTAACCCACACAACCTATGTTACATAATGAAGGAACACATGCACTTTCTATTCATGTTCATCTGTTTAACATTTTAAATCACTTTCCATAAGCAGATGCAGGATGCTTGCAACAGATCACCAAACACAGGACCGATATTCTGACACTCTGGAGAAACTCATTTGATTCATATTCTCACTTCTGACATTTCAAATATTTACCACACAAACTATCTAATATCCAATCACCACAGAAACCAACAATAAAGGTACAGTCTCTGCTGTTACTACAGTCTCTGCTGTTACTACAGTGTCTGGTTACTTTTGAACCGAGCAACCTAAAAGTCCCTGCACCCAGACTGTGACACAGACACAGTGGCAAGAAAAAGTAAGTGACCCTTTTTAAATTATCTGCATTTATTTATTTACTTAAAAAACACAATCTATTGTTACTGATAACACACAAACCATTGTATTGTTGTTGTCCATACTAAATAACATCATTCAAACACTCAATGGTGTGGTATGTGAACCTTTGGACTAATGACATCAACATAAACAGACTGGAGTCAGGAGTCAGTTACGTAAGGAGCATCAGCTGATGTGAACCATGCCTTATAAGAAAGATCTCAGAAGAGTCAGAGTCAAGAACTGTTGATTTGCATGAATGTTGAGAAGGTTACAAAGTGATCTCAGAGTTCAATGTTCATCAGTCCAGACAAACTGTCTATAAATGGAGATAGTGTAGTTCTGAGGCTACTCTCCCTAGAAGTGAGGGTCTAACTCTCTGTGCTCACATATAGAGTCATTTAACCCTATAAAGCCATTTGTATCATATTTGATACGAGGGTTTCTGAGACCTCTATTTCATCAAACTGATCAATACTTTCCGTAAAAACCTGTTGTATATGACCTGATACATGTATTCTGCCATCAGAGTGAATCTTGACACTGTAAGATGGTATGACAACAAAGCAGTGAACCTGATTTCCTCTTTTGTTGGCATTGAACCTGTGGGAAATGTGAACCCACAGGTTCCACAGCCTACCACGAAAAGAAATAAAAAGGCTGCAGAAAGTTATATATATAAAAAAAAAAAAAACTAAGAGAAAAATTTCCTGACATGCTCTATATTGTCTGAATGTTATGGGCAAATTGGGCATGTTTGTTTTTGTATCTAAAGTTAACATTGTCATGAGCAAAAAGTATAATAATGGGAGTATAATAATCACCAAAAAGCTTTAATAAACATCTCAGTTCCAAATAATTTGAATTTTCTGACTGTTTTTTTATGTCAGGTTTTACAGGGTTAATGCAGCTGAATTCACTATAAAGCTTCTCTCATTGACATGTTTTTCTGTTTCTGTTGTCAGATGACAGAACAGGCAGGGACTAAGTTGGTGTAACTTCATCACTCAGTCAGTCACAGACGTTTGTGAGGCTGGCCTTACTGTTGTGGTCCAGCCACAAAGAGCACTGCATACTAACATGAAAACATCCTCTAAACAATGAGGTACAATGGGGGGGAGCATAATGATCTGGGGTTTTGCTTCCTCTGGACCTGGACAGCCCAAGGGTGACTGTCACCAGCTGAAGACCAGGACCTTAACTGTTGCTGTGGAATGAGCTCAGAGAGACGTACACACCAAACCTGCTAAGAATCTGTCTGAGCTGAAGCAGCTCTGTGAGGAAGACTGGTCCAGAATTCCTCCTGAATGTGGTTCAGGTCCACAGCTACTATTTCACTTACTGTTTCCACCAGCACCGTGAAAATTTTATCTGTGTGTTTAATAAACACACAAGAGATTATAATTGTTTGTGTGTTTTAATGACTCTAATTACTTAAGTAATTAAGTGTATTGTTTGTCTGTACTTATGATTTAGATGAAGATCAAATCACATTTTATGACTAAATAAAGCAGAAAATCAGATCATTCCAAGGTCCATCTTATTTAAAATTGATTAATTACTTTTGTGTGCTCAGTTTAAATGTAATTTATACCCAGTTTAATTTTACACCCTAACAAACTATATTTCAAAGACAAAGGTTTTCAGATGTGATGAATTAATAGTATGTCTGTGATATTTAGCCACAGTTGTGTGTAATAGCTACACATAATGTCTAAAGCTGCTGGCATTATCACACTTAACAACTTAACAACCAGAGCCATGCAGATACACGGCTTTTCTGCCTTTGTACATACAGAGGTTTAGTTAGGAATCTACATATACCTTTGTGCATTTAATCCATAGTGTCAGTCTTCAGCTATCTCAGAACTGTTTTAAATATATGGCTACGTACAGTGTTCGCAGCAGGCATGAGACAGATGCTCAGCACAGAAAGAGCATATTCTGTTGTAGAGCTGTCAGCAACATTCCTGTAATCAGTCCCTCAGGAGCTGTTCCAAAACTGTTGGTCGTTTAGGCAGCTTTTGAAGGTAAATCCACATGTGCATACAGAGAAAACATATTCAGATAGTTCCTCTGATGTCAAATTAAAGACTGACAGGATTATGATACTGTGTTGCTCTGGCAATTACATGCAAAAAATACTCTAACAGTCTGCATTGAGTTCTTAATTGCATAGCATTTGTGCATAAAAATATAAATGTATAAAAACAATGCATCACTCAAACCTCTGGGCTCACACTACCACAACAAGAAACAGAGATTCTGACTAGATGTGCATCAGAAAGAATTTACTCGTCTGAAAAGTTGGAAATGATCAGCACGGAACAACTGCTGCATGAAAATGGTTCATTTTTGTCATTTTAAAACAGGCCCTCAATACTCCCAGAGCTCACAGCTCACAGCTCAGAGCGACTGCAGTGGTGCACAGTGTATACAGTGCAGTGCTGGGGTCAGTGTGAGTGACAGGGTCAGTCTGTTCAGGGTCTGTACTGTCTGATAGGATCACAGGTAACCTACAGTAGGAAGGAGCACATTCCTGTGTGGAAGGAATGTGTCACATTTAAACTCTGACTGATCCTGACATGACCAACAAGAAAAGAGACCTCCACTGCTTAGACTAAGACTCCAGTTCATTTGTGATATTTTAAAGAAATAAGAGAATTTTAGTGTTACCACTCTTGGTAGCTGCTCATCAAAACGTCTTACAAGGAACCAAAGATTCTTTTGTTTATAACATCTGAGACCAGTATCTCCTAGGTTTTGGTATGAGAGAAGTATGAGGGCTGATAGCTGATGGCTATAAGTCACAAACCAACATACTGGCAATTTTCTTGACCAAAATTGATACTCAGTTGCTCTCTGTTAAAAATTATTTGCACACGACAAAGTTAGGTTAAAATACACTGCTGTTAGGCTCCAGGAGCCTCCAGGTTCTGGCTAATTACATTCAAGGCTGGATTACCAAACAGGAAATTGCCCTGGAGTCTCCTGAAAGTTCCAGGTTCACCTTGTGGAATTAGTTTGTGGTAATTTAATCAATTCCAGTTGTGTTTGTTAATATTGTATGCAGCACTAAACACATAAAACACATTACACCTGTACTGATGTATAGGCCACATCATGTGTACAGGCTCTGAGTTTAAAATCTATTTTTAGGCCTCTATTATTTTAGAATATATCATTCTTGCATGTTGCATTTTACCAAATGAATGTCTGTCTCATCATGTTACCAAAAGTATATACTAATTAATCAGACTAACACAACATGCACAACACAGATATTCTTGTGATTGGGTGGAATATGCACTTTATAAGCACTATAAAAAAATTTAATTTATTTAGGTTTTAGAACTAGATTTTGACACTTGATATGGACAGACTCTAAATAACACCTATAAACAGGGTTATAAGATTACATAAAAAAGAAGGACCCAGTTGCCCCCTAAGATCTGGAGTCTAAGGGCAGTTGCTGGCTTTGCCCACTTAGTAATCCAACCTTGATGAAACCTTTGTTAATGAGTATTTGTAGGTGGTTTAGCATTTCTTTAAATGGGACAAAGGTAAATTTAAAGGTAAATGGGACAGCTGAGTAAAATCCATCAAACCAAACCAGGATAATCTTTTTCACATTTCATTTTCCTGACAACCAACACTAATTTATATGGCAGTAATTTATGCTGTCTCATCACCAAGGTCATCGTAGATCAGAGTGTTAAGACGTGTTTTCCAGGCAGGGCTTGACTTTTGGTTGGCCTGGAGGTGCCAGGACCTCCTGCCGCATACAAGCTGCTCAGAGCCAAACATCCACAGAGGCCGACACTGCCCAGCATCAGAAGAGCCATCAGTCACAAAGATCAAGGCCACAGAGACATGGAAGCAAGGAAGCAGCATAAAGCCCTCCTGCTGCTATCAGCTCAGGTTTCTAAAAGCTGCAACTAAGCACATCACTAAATACAGATCATTCATGTTGAACATATACAGGTGTCCCCACAGCAAAGACAGGATATCCTCTTATTTTGAGAGCTGCTGAAGATGATTATAGACTTTGTATTTAGACTTTGTCTGCTGATGGAAAAGTGTAAAAGTAAATGTTTTGGGTTGATTAAAGGACAAGGCAGAGATCATTTAGATTCTTATAAGCTCATAAGTGTTGAGTTCATTTGGGAGATAAATGACTATTCGAAGATACAGTATGACTTCAGCTTGGAAAACATAATTTTAACCATACCATCACCACTTTACTTCACCTTTTGTGGTGAAGAGGAAGCTGAGCCTAAAGGCTAAAGCTTTCAGTTTACCAGCTGATCTACGTTCCTACTCTCACCTATGGTAATGAACTTTGGATAGTGACTGGAGAAATGATACAGCAAATACAAGCAAGCTCAGAAATCTGGAAGGAGCATGGAGCAGAGCTACTGCTCCTTTGTAATAAAAGGTGGTTGAGGCATGAAGTGGTTGAGGCATCTGATCAGGATGCCTTCTGGGTGTCTCCCACTGGAGGTTATTTAGGCATGTCCAACTGTTTGGGGGCCCCGGGGTAGACCCAGAACATGCTGGAGAGACCCCAGGTGTCCCACAGAAGGAACTGGAAAACACTGCTGGGGAGATAGATGTCTGGACTACTTGCTTAACCTGCTGCCACAGCAACCCAACTCTGGGTAAGCGGTGGAAAACGGATGAATGGATGGACCGATCATACCACCAGCGTGGCTCTAGGGATGGTAGTGTGGGTCTGTCAGTGGCCCACACTGAAATATCTCAACAACTATTGAATGGATTGCCATAAAATTTTCTAGAAACATTCAAGTTCCCCAGAAAATAAATCGTAGTGACTTTGATAGTCCTCTGATATTACCTCTGCTGTCACCGTGAGGTTAACATTTTTTTTTAACAAACATTGAGTGAAATGTCTCAACATTTACCAAATACCTGCAAAACTAATGACATTCCAATTAACTACATTCCTTGTCCATTGCCAGCGAGAAAATGTTAGCATGCTAACATGCTAAACGGTTGAACATGGTAAACATTATACGTGTTGACGTTATTGTGAGCATTTTGGTATGCTGATGTTAGCAAATAGCTCAAAGCACCACTGTGCCAAAGTACAGCCTTACAGATTTGTTAGAAGATGGCTGTAGACTGTTAGTCTTGCTGGAGACATATGGACACAGAAGGGGATTTTTTTTCCCCCACCGCCAAAACTGTCACTCTCTCACACTGACCCACTGTGTTTGTACAGTAAAGTGATATACCTTTCACCTCAGCGAAGGATTACCTAAGGGGAACCTAGAGCTATGCGAGCTACCCCTTTTTCTGTCTTAATTAAAAAAATAATATTTTTGAAGGTTTTTGCCCACCTTGCATTGGGGCCAAGGCACTGCAGTGTGGGTTGGTCATTTTGTCACTAAATCTAGGGAAATTCCACAAGATTTACTGTGGATATTTATGGCCCTAATCAATTTCACACAACCTGTCTCAAAGGCTTATGAGGATCAAACAGTAAGATAAGACTCCTGATGCTGGTGTCCTCATCCATGTTCACTTATCTGGTATCTGCACCATGCAACAGTCAGTGTGTGTGTGTGTCAGTCTTCATTTGCATGAGTGGCAGGCTACAAAGATATGCTTTTTGCAAATATATGCATTGTATTTTTGGCACCTGGTGCTGGTTTTGTTGTCACTCATGCAGAACTGGCACCTCTTCCTTTTGGGTGATTGGTGCAGAGGAGCAGTTGGGTGAGGGGGAGAAGCTGCAGAGGTCAATGCATCCTGCTGGACTTCCATGACCAAGCTGGCAGACGCTGGCAGTGCCTGGCGTCGTCTCATGAGAGGTGTCACAAGTTCTCTTCCGAGTTCCTCAAGGAACAGCCTCCTCTTGTGGCATTTCCCCTGATTCCAGCTTGGGTCCATCTCTCTCCACAGCACCAAGGAGTTGTATGCAGACACATCAAGCATGTTGTAGAATACCGTCAGGGGCCAATGGGCTGTCATCCGTTTACAGCTGTATACGCTGGTGACCTGCAGCAAAAGTAATAAACAACAAATCAGTCAAAAATTAATTCTTATTTTCTTACACAAGAATGAAATGCATTGACCTGAATGAATAAATATTACATGAAAAAAGTGCAATACCTTGTCAAGGTTGTTGACTCCCCCTTTGTTCTTGTTATAATCAAGGATGATCTGGTGCTTTTTGTCCTCTGTGGTGCTAACTGCAGTGTCCTGATGCAGAGTGCTCATGAGAAGCATATTCTTTCTCTTTTTGGGGCAGTAGGAGACAAGAGCATGTGTGTCAGTGAACACAAAATTGGAAAGAGAATTTGGCCCTCCCTCTTGTTGCCAGCAGTGCAGGGGGAAGCTCTGGTTTGTTCTTCCTCACGGTTCCCACCATGGCCAGCTTCCTCCTTAGCAGCTCCTGGCCAAGGGCATAGGATGTGAAAAAATTATCGCATGTGATGGCGTGTCTCCGAAGTCACCTCGAGAACCCTGATTTTTCTCTGGCTGGCCGTCCACAGGTTTGCCTGTGTACATTTGCATGTTCCAGGCGTAGCTGGTCTGGGCATCACAGGCAACCCAGATTTTGATGCCGTACTTGCCAGGTTTACTCTGCATATATTGCTTGAATCCGCATCGACCTCTGAATGGGACCAGGCGCTCATCCACTGTCACATCAGTGCCGGGATTGTACATGAGCTGCAGACGACACGCCCACTTATCCCATACCTTTCAGATGGCAGCCACTTTGTCTCTGGCATGGCGCTCTGGTCTGGTGTCATGATCATCAAAACAAATTACACTTGAGATGATGTGGAATGTCTTCAGTGGCATGGTCGCCCGAAAGCCCTCCCAGACTGCGTATGCCATAGGCTGGACGTAGCCTCTTTACTGGACCGGTAAACACCAGCAAGAATGAAAAGACCTAGGTATCGCTGTAGATGTGTTTCATCCATCTTCTTCCAACTGTCACCATATGCACGACACCCGTCCTTGTTGGTCATTTCCAGCACTATCTTTTCAATTTCCTCTGGCATAAAGAACTCAAATGTAGACTTTATGCTATCAGCACGAGAAACAGCATACCTTGTTGGCCCTTGGGGGATCCTTTCCCTCTCTGCATCCAACATACGCCGTCGGTCACTTGGAGGAATGGAGGACCAGAGAACATTTCCAGCTTTGGACTGGAAAATATCTTAATTTTCAGCAGGCTCTTCTTCATCACTTGATTCCTCCTCATCAGTTGGAGCAAAGTCTTCATCATTTTCAGTGATGTTCTCTTCCTCTGACACTCCCTCCTCTTCTACTGAAGGTTCTTCCTCATATCTCTCCTCCACAGGGCTCAAAATGAGGTCAAAAGCCTGTGGTAGAGTGTAGGTCCTCTTCATTGTGCTGTCTTTTTTTGTTTATTGATATCTTGTCTCCACTTGGGTTAGGGCAGAGGTGTCCAAACTGTTCCACAAAGGGCCGTGTGGCTGCAGGTTTTTGTTGCAACCAAGTGGCAGCACACCAGACTTGACTCATTTAATCAACTGATCTCAATCTTCAGACAGTTGATTAGTCAAACTGTGTATTCTTGATACATGTGTATCTCCACCTCATTACAGCAGTGCCTCCCATTAATTACCAAAATATCCCACTGAAACTGAAAACAGTGTAAATACAGAGCAGTTTTCCCCTCAGTCCAAACTGTCCTGGCTTCATGAAGCACTTTTTATTTGCGATTCTCATTTGTCCAAACACCCAATCAGCTGACAGATACACACAGAGCTGCTCCCTTCGCTCATGGCTCAGCTATAAAATGCGAGTGACATTAATTACTGGCTGTCTGTTCATCATCACTCAGACTGGCTGTCAGTGAGCTGGTCGGCAGGCCCTTTGATGCGACATGAGAGGAGAATGCAGAGCCCACAGATCAGCTTTCTGCCCGGCGTGCCATTCAAACGCTACACGAGATACAACAGAGCTGACAACCCCACACTGTCTGCATGTCACACATCAAAAGAAGGAATTCCCTCGGGAGGAACGCTTTTATTCCTCCTTTAATAGCAGATGTGTCAGCCGGTCCTGACAGTCTCACTGCAGATTTCTACAGTACAGTAGGTTCTGAGGGCAGAGGTGGACCAACTGCTGGTGATGAGGAGCAGTGCTACCATTTCATTTATCAGCAAGCTAATTATAACATTGGCTAACCATGGTACATACCGATATAAAACCAGTCCGAAGCCTGTTCAGGAGAGCAGGTCTAAACAAACTCTGGGATGGGAAACCCAGAGTATACCCAGAGCAACTGATGAGAGTTAATTCAGTCAACTCTGGCTATGTTCACTCAAGCACATGCATGGTGCATGAAAAAAGAAATGCTTTAGATACATTTTTTCAGTAACAGGATGAGGACAAAGCACAAGTGGCATCAGAAGACACAGATCACACTGAATTTAAACTCAGTAACTGTTGCGTTGCTAAAACAAGTTAAGATATGCAACCAGTCCAGTCCAGTTTTCAATCACACTCACATCATATCCTGTATAACTATGATAGGAATGTTCCATCCACCGATCACAACATGACAAATGAATGAGGCTGTTGTTCAACATTAAAGAAATATTCTTCAACATATGGACAGAAATGTGTGCTCTGCATGTCATTGTAAGAATGAGGTGTTGGGTTATGTGAATCACTTTGTGATTCACATTGTTCCTTCATGACTGCAGACCTCCTCTCCTCACACAGTCATCTCACTGAGATGTTGGATTACAAAATGATGTCTGTGGAAAGCTTCACTAATTGCAGGCAGAGCTGCTCCTGTTTCTGTAGCCTGGCTGTCCTTTGTCTACTTATCAAATGGACTTTTACAGCAGGTTTTACAGGAGCAGCTGTTTTTGTACTGCAACAGCTGCTCTCAGTGGAAGAACCTGGTATTACAATTCAGCATCATGATTCAGGGGCAGCGGCTGCAAATTCATCTTCATAATTCATAAAGATTTCAAACAAGAAAACTAGATGATACAGACCCACACAGACATGGACTGAGATTAGATTCAGCTCAGGAAATATCCGCGATGCAGAAAAGGGGCGAGTGAGGAAAGATGAGTTCAACAGGAAACAGGAAAAGTTGATTAAGTTTAAAAATAAAGACATTGACAACACATGATTTGACTATTCAATAATTCAAACGACTGAATAAGAGCTTTGATAAGCAAACAGTGAAGTGAACAGCATGGCAAGCTGTAAAATAAAAAAAAACCCTCTTTGCAGTTGTATCTTCTGATATTGTGAACTTGTTTTATGTTTAAATGAACAAAATAAAAGAAATAATAATTTGAGTTACAGCAGAAATTTTCCCTGCAAACACATAATAGTAGTCTAACACATTTGCAGGGAATTCTGTAGATTTATTATGTTTATGTGTTTCAGTGAGCATCACATGACTATTCCTGTGATATCCCAGGATATCACAGTTGAGAAAAGTGTTTTACAACTATTTTCATTCTAAATAAACTTTTTTTTTTTTTAGGAGTCTGAATCTTACCTGACCGCTGAAAACTCCATGTGTGTGAGGGCATCACGTCCACAGTACATCCAAGTACGTCCAAATACACCAGCACAAAGTGCACTTTGCGGACTGACAACATAGTTCCTCTGGACAACAGCAACAAAAAAATGACGACAGCAGACAAACATTCATAGGACCTTTTTCTCGCAAACACTGCTGATCATTATTGATTATCGACAGCTCTGCGGTCTGATGATCTGACCACTGATGTTATTCGCTAGAGTCAAGCTGGCAAGACTTCACGAAGCTCCTTCCGGTCACGTTTCAAAACAAAAACCGGACTAGGAATGTGATGCTGACAACTGCAAGTGAGACAAAGATAATACGATAGGCTTTGTGCACGTTCACATTTGTAAATATAAATAATATATATGAAAAAAAGAATATATTGTGCTACTAAAAAAAAAAAAAAAAACATGTTGTCAGTATAATGTCCATGCTTTTATTTTATTACTATATAACTATATGTACACTTCAGTTCTAACCATTGTCTCTCTTGACACCTGACCTAATTATTTAGTGATTCTCACCTGGTGCACTCTGGCCCCGCCCACAGGAAGACTGTCTGCTGGTTGACTTTTTTCTCCAGTTGTATCTTTATTAATATTTGCAGAAAACTTGCAGCAGTAAGGAAGCAAATGTGTTCACATCCAGCATGAGGAAAAATAGATTTTATTCCAACATTAAAATCTGAACGATTAAATAATAATTATATTATTTAATTATTTTATTTCGTGCTTTATTCCTAAAGCATGAAAAACCAACCAAGTTCCTAAAACATTTAAAATAAAATATTCTTGGAAATTGACAACAAAACATTTTTGTAATAATTTCCCTGATTTTCAGTTAAGCTCCTGTAACAGTTTTTTTTTAAGTTTTGTTGAACTTTTTTTGTTTTTGTAGGTATGAGAACATTTTTGTGAAATATTCACAATCAACTTCACATTTCAAACATCACATCCTTGAAACGATGCAATCTTTGCTCCAAAAATGTTTCTATGGGATCGTTTTTTAAAGGCTTCCTTTTTATATTTTCTCAACATTTTTAAAAAGATTTTTTTTTTCGATTCCAAACTGCAGCTGGACTCTTGTTTGGAGGGTGACACTGTGTTGAAACAAAGAGGGAACTGGCTTCTGTGTATGGCACACTGATATATAGCGAAACACCCAAATAGACAGCTTGTACTCCCAGCACTGTATCTGCAACTGTCATTTTCAGAGCCCACACATATTACACACTCACAACTGTCCTGTTCTTTCTTCACTGCTCTGGTTTAGGTTAATTGCTGCCTAATTTTGAAATCATGCATCTTGAATTTTGTCAGTTGTTGACTGAACACTTATTTTAAATTACAGTGTTACTACTTTGTCTTCCGCCTCTTCTCTGTTGCCCTGCACACAGTAGAAGTGGGTTGATAAAACATTATATACAGAACACATTAATAAACCTTGTATTTTTTGTGCGTGTGTGTGTGTGTCTTCCTCCTACATGTGGTCACCTGGCGAACATTGTCCCAGCCTCACACAGTTCCTGTGTGCTAGACACATCCACTCAAATGGTGCTACCCATGCAGGCTCACTTGGAACGCATAGGTTACATTCCACAAACACGTATGTTTGTGGAACGTAACCACATATGTGTGTCTTCTATCTACACATATACTGCACTGTATGCTTGCAGTATGTCTGGAACATTATAAACTCACTTGTTGTCTTAAATGTAGCACCATTGTCCTCTGAGACCCAACACTACATGTCCTCATATGTCTGCACATATGTAACAAATGTACAACTGATTCTAAAGGATTTCTTATTTTCTGTTTTTCACACTCTAACCTTGAGGAACAAGTTTCTTACAGATCTGGACCAGAGCCTTGTAATTCAGAGTCCACTGACAGTGCTGACAGGCTGTTGATCACAACTGATTCTGCCTTTTTTTTTTTTTTTTTTTTGCTGCCCTGCTTTTTACCTGGTCTGCTTTTGATTTCCTTCTCTAACCTCTGCTCTCTGGCTCTACTCTAACCTCTACTCTCTGGTTTTTCTTCTTCTCTCATTCACTGCTACCCTTCTTTAGGGATCTGCTCCTCGGCGGGCTCAGTAGCACCTCTGCTTTTCTCTCACGGCTGCAATTAATCACACAATTCTACTTATATCTGTGAAAACATGTTAAAATATAGATAAATCAACATAAAAATGATGACACCGTGTAATTAAAGTAAAAAGCACAGTAAGAGCATTCCATTAAATAGATCCAGGATGTATGGGAAACAAACAGTACCATGAATCTGAAAGTGTGGCACTTCCCATCCAAACAGTTGGAGCCTGAGAGGATCCATATCCAGGTGTGCAGAGCTTGTAGAGATTTAACCAAGAAGACTCAAAGATGGAACTGCTGCAAAAGAGGCTTCTACAAAATCGTACAATACAAAATTTCTAAAATCATATTTTCACTTTGTTATTAAGGGTTATTGAAGGAAGATTGGTGGAAAAAAAAACACGTAAAATAAACAACAAAGTGTACTCACACACTCACCCAGCAGATTAAATGTCAGCCCTTTAACACAGCTGTATCCAAACACTCAAATCATTCAGCTCATCAGAGACAGTTTAATTTCATTCTTTTTTATTTCAAGGAACTTTGCTTCATACAAAATGTTTAATGTAGAAACAACTGTAGAATTCAAAGTCTGGCCAAGAAACAGAAAATCAGGCAAACAAACATTTCACTGAATCCCAAGACCCAAATAAAGGAATGTTCCAGCTCTGCTGCATGGGGTGGAACTATCAACAATGTTCAATACTGTTTTTAATAGAAATTAGTTTTTTTCAACAAACCCCACAGTTTATATCAAATATTAAAAATCAACAACAAAATAACACATAGTATCTAAAAGTACTAAGTTTTCTACATGCACATACATTGTTAGAACATGCAAACATTTGTATTTCCTCAAGAAAAAGCCACATCTACACTGCCAATAGGATGCAGAAAGAAAGAGACTGGATCGCTTCTCGTGTTTGGTGGTCCACTGGTCCGGACCTGGACACAGGTTCATTTGACACTATACAGAGGCCACGTAGTCTAAGAAGGTACAGGAACTTTGAGGATTTCTCTGCCTTAGTGTGACGTAACTTTAAAATAATGGATGTGATCGATCTGCAGAAGAACGTGTTCCCCTCTTTAACAAAAAGAATCACTTTGACAGTATTCAGGGTTGCTTTCTGAAAACCCCTTTTATTACAGGAAACAGCTCCTCCCATTTAGAGCCGTGGGATTTCCATTTGACATTTTCAAAGTGGCTAAATGTTATGCATGCAAATATATGTATAAAGTTGCTGTAGTCCTAAATATTCTGCTTCTCGTTTACACTTTGTGCCTTTATGTATTTTCAGTCTTTTTCGTCTGCATGGTTTTTTTTTTCAAAGCATTTTCTATAAAACATTTGGTCACACTCATGCTGAAGCCTGAATCTGAAGAGACCAGCATGTAAAGCTACAGAATGGATGGACAAATGGGTTTTGTCTTGTTGCATAGCCCTACTCTGTGGTCTTGTGTCTGGCCCCTGTAGTGTGTGTCACTGTGGTTAAACAAGGCCCCTATCTTCCCCCTTCTGACCGACAGGGGGGGGGTCTTTCAAGAAATCCTCCACAGACACCTTCTACCCAATCAGCAGCTGCAAAGGTTAACACCCGCCCCCCCCCCCCCCCCCCCCTTTACCATGATGTGAAAGCTCAGCAATACATCAACAGTTCACAAAAGACAATCTGATATTGAAGTCAATCATGTGTATCAAGCAAGTTGCATATAACAAATATTGTTTGTGTGTAAATCAGCCTACGTATATCAGAGCAGATTATAGTTTCAGGCATCGGCAGTCAGTCCTCCAGAGCTCTGTGACTGGTAGATGCTGTGAAGATGTTTGTTTCTAAAAATCTGACAGCTGGAGAATTTCTTCCTTCAAATTGGAAGCAGAGATCAGTGAGGCAGCAGGGCAGCTGTTGGCCAGTCGGACAACTTGAAGGAAAAATCCACCCTCCAGCACTGTCAGATCCACTTCTGACCATCGTTAGACATCAGTCAAAAGGTCGTAGTTCTGTACTGTTTCAGTAGATGTTTTGTGATTTGAGTTGTGATTTATCTTGTTGCCACGTTCTCTCCAGTCTCACAGAGCCAGATGAGATTTTGTTAGTTTGAGGCAGAAAGTTAAGCTTAGCTTACAGTCTCAGTATTAAAGTAGCTGATCATGCAAGACTCCCTCAGTCTGCCTCATCTCCTACGTCTACAGTACTTCTCTTCTAAAGGGATTTCCTACATTTCCCAGAACGCATCTTGCCAAGCTCCAGCAAAAAGGCATTAACTTCTTGCTTTCGTTTAAAAGTGTGTGTGTGGACATATGAGGTGTGTCTCAGTTCCATACAACATACTAACAGTTTACAGTATCTGTTGTCAGATAGTTTAAACTTAAATAGAGATAAACGGTCTCAGCTACAAAATCCAGCATTCAGTAATATATTGTTTAGCAGATAATATACAAATAATCAATCTATTTTACCATTTTCTACTAATAACAAATGATATAAGACGATCATCAACAGATGTCAATCAAAATGCAAATTTGGAATGAAACTGATAATTAAACTTAACAAAAGGAAAGCAAAATATGCCTGAGCAAAAAATGTATATGTATATAAAAGGTACATTTTGTTTTTAAAATGTTTACTGATATTATTTGCAGTCCTAGTACAATAACTTTTGTTATTGTGTGCAATCCCTTTCTCTAAAAGTTTCTCTTTGCATTTCATTGTCCACCAAAAAGCCAAGCAGATTCACAGAATGACATCTTTGAGTATACTTTTTTTTTTTTTTTCTTCAGTGTGAACACTCCACTGTGCATTCAACAAACCTGCTTAGATTTAGTATGTGGTATGGAACTGGGACAGTGAATGATGCAGTTGTGTTGTGGTTTGTTTGCTGTTGATGTGGGTGCAGATGTTAGTCACTCCAGCTCCTTCACCGGCTCTAGAGAAAGAAAACTTTTTCATTCTGACACCAAAGCCTGATCTTTAATATGAATGAGTTAGATTGCTGTAACATTTCCTGCTGTCAGACTCCATGGTACAGTAAGTGCTGGAACTATCTTGGCATGACAGGATACAGGATCAGTTTTTTTTTTCTTTTTTTTTTGCCAGTTATACATGAGAGTATGAAAAAAATAAATAATTAAAGGAAGAAACAGCACGAAACAACAAACTGGATCCAGATATGTAAAATGTATCCACCAAAGCTGATGCTTACCAATGTTAATTTGAATCCACATACACATACACAGCGCCTGGTTTGACCCAAATACCCATCAAGAGTCAGACTACGTTACCCTTTGCTACTTTGGGTCCCAAATCAGACAATGCAGACTCTGTCACACCTCCCCACCACTCAGTCCCATCAGACCTCAGCTGACCAACGCACTCAGCAGCTCAAATAAGACGGGAGCTCACACTGGGACACCCTTTCAAAAAACAAATAAATAAATAAATCGAAAAGAAACTCTACACGGTGGTCATAGCAGGTAGCTGGCCAGGTCTACCATCTAAACATGCACAATGTGTTACTGGCATTAACGTAGCTGGACAAATATATTTATGCAGTTTTCATAGTGTTTCCACAACGTTTTTCATGGTTTATCAAAAACAAGAAAAATAATCAACTTTCATAAGGTCATTTTTTGATTCCTGTCGTTTAAGCGTACTGTAGGTATCGTTTCTCTCCTTGCAGATAAGGCTTTCTGTACAACATGTTTTCCAGCAGAGCTACATGCAGAATGAACCAAACACCTACTCCAAGTGTGGATGCATTAGAAAACAGTTGACATTGCATCTTTTTCTACAGTATATCTAAAAGGATAGGCACTTTGTCTTAAAACATCGCAAAGAAGTCTGTAAGAAACATTAGACCTGAAACGATGGCAAACCAGAAGCAGTTCACGTAAAACACACTGTGGTCTTTTTTTTTTTTTTTTTTTTAACGTCATACAAAAAAAAAAAAAAAAAGACAAAGAAAAGAAAACATCTACAAGGACATTTTTATAGAAAACAAATCAGTCAGTCAGGTACTTCTCACTACCACGGGCTGCTTCTCTCTTCAAGTTTGCAAGAAACATTTAACAGGTAAACAATCACCGCTGCCTGTGTGACAGCACTTCATCTGTTTGACTGACACAAAGGGAATGTCATAAAGGATTAGGCATAATCATAGAATGGTAGAGTCCTAAACTAAAGAACATCACAGCTATTTGTACAGTGTCATAATGTCTTTGAGGTTTTCCAACGTTTTAAACTATCATTTCACTGAACTACTGAGCTGCTTTTTGTCCTGCTTCCATGACGTGCAGTGCCATCACTTCCTTTTGAAACTGCCATACTGACTCTCAAACGCACTTTCAGCTACTGTTTGATTCAATAACTGACTTCACGTACAGCTTGAAAATTAAATGGTCTGTTAGACTTTATGTTGCCCTGTTGGGTGTAATAATAATGTGGAAGAAGCAAGAGCGGCTGATAAAGAGAGCACGACTCATCTTGAGTCTGAAAAAAAAACTGATTTTGCATATGTGCCTCATCGAGATTTGACGGTACACAGAGTGGAGCGCTGTTGAACTCGTTTTATCATGTAGATCTTTGCAAAATATAGCTTGTGTATAGTCTGTGTTTCTGATGTAATGCAGTTTGAGGGTCGATATGGTGGTGTCAACAAAACACTGGTCAAAGCAAATCAAGGATAGCTACGGTAAGATATCTGATGTTGGCAAAAAGTCTACTCCTCTGCTTCATAACGCTATGTGCCCTTACAATTTGTTGTTCACATTCAAATATTACCCACTTCAAGTGTTCTCCCTGTTTAGATGTTCTCCCTAAACTTAGCTCTCCAAGTTAGGATTAAAATACAGCATTAAACACACACAGTGACAATGTAAACTAAAGCCTTCAAAGAAGATGATAAAACTCATCACAGTTCCTCAAAAATGCATTAAAAAGGTTGGTTTAAAGCCATGCTAGCACCATTCGTCCTCCTCTGCCTCCTGGTAATACCTGGGTGCCCTGACGCCAGAGCCTGGGCTGGTGTTGCCCCCGAAGCTGAAGTGGTACCCATTGGGCACCCCAAGGTTCTGCTGTGGAGCCGGAAGCAGGGCTCCCATCATGCGAGGCAGTGCGGTCCAAGATGAGCGTCCGGCACGGGGGCTGGGCGACAGTGACGCCACATCCTGGAAGACGTCTAGCTGGTCCCGGAGGCTGCCGTAGGGGCTGCCCAGGGCATCGCCATGGCCCCGGCCCAAGAAGGGCTCGGAGCTGATACGAGTGACAGGGCAGGGGAAGTGGCGGGAGCCGCTGTGCCGGAGGGCGTTGTGCTCCGACAGGCCGCGGCTCAGCCGGCCAGGACTCAGAGAGGCCTGGCTGGACACAAAGTGCACGGGGGAAGAATTGGCAGTCTTGTAGGCCACCCCTGGCCGTGGGGTGAGGGGGGTCTGGGGGAGCTGCCGACGTCCGCGGCTTGGCGTGCTAGAACTGGAACTCAGTGCCACTGGGCTGCCTTTAACCCAACCACTGCCCTAGATGAAAATTGAACAAGCAATTTGAAACGAGAGAACGATGAGCAAAATATATAAGAGAGGAAAGGTAAAGGGAAGGAAACAGGGACAGGGCCACCAGAGGGAGGAGAGGAGAGGAGAGGAAAGGAAAGACATCAAAATGTGATATGTGATGACACAGAACAAATGAGGGACAGAACAAAGGATGAAAGAACAAACACTAACGGAAAGGTAACGACAGACAGACAAAATGGATGGAAAATGATGAAAAGAGAAAGTGGGAAAAGAAGTGAAAGGCCATGAGAGGCTGCACTGAAGGCAGACAGAGGAGAAAGCAGTAATACGAGCATGCAGAGGGATCATCAGCCTTCAGTTTCCCTGCTTCTTCTCACTTTTTCCTGAACTGCCGCTCCTACACTCAACACGCTACCTGCACCATACTGGTCTAAGGCCGCGCTGCTGCGTCAGTCATCATCAACATGCAGATGTATAGCAGACTGACAACGAGCTTGTATTAAGAAACACATCTGGTCAAAGCAGTTCACCTCTAGGACACATTTATGATGGAACTGATCCATTTACACACAGAGGCCTCTGAGGCCTCTAGTTTCACAGAGGTAAAACTACTATGAAGTGGAAAGGTGGTGTGTGTCTTAATGGAGCTGCTCTTTAAGCTGGTTTACTTAAGCTGAAATCTCACATGGGTCATTAATATTCACAACAAAACGTACACACTGCAACATGTTTTGAAGGGGACCCTACCACACACCAACAAACAAACACAAGCACCACCATGCCGTGTGTTAGCAATACAACATAGGCTGTGCCTGTGTAGCGGCTGGCCAGTTCACTACATGGACATCTGCAGCCTGCAGGTAGATTTTAGCTGGTCTGGAAGTGGATGAACTGTAACAGTCACACTTCACACATCAGATATAACAGCATTAGTTTTAATCAGCCATCAAAACTGCTGTGAAAAGTATAAAGTATCATTTTGAGCAATGGCTGAAACCACAGACCCTTTAGAAATCCTCTTCACCTGGCCTTAAGTCTCATCTGGCCCTACTCTACACGCCTGTGCTCTCCCACCTGCTTGTTGCTGGTTTCCTGCCCCTCGCTGGGGGAGGCGGCGCAGCTAGCGGTGGCAGATTTGGTGTGGCAGTGTTCCCGGCTGCAGAAGCGGTCGCAGGAGTAGTAGCGCTGCTTGTCCGCTGAGGAGTGGTGGTGTTTCCTCTCGTGGGAGCGTCCGCGATCGTGGGCTCGCTCTCTGGAGGCAGCTGGGTCAGACCCTGGCTCTCCTGGTGCAACCGGGGATTAGGAAAATATTACAGGGTGAAAGTGTACGTTTCTCTATTCTAGATAAAATTAGAGTTTTTGATGGATTTACTTTGGTTCTGGAGTGCCTGTCTACTTGTCATGGCATTTATTTCTGTTCAGTAAGAAATAAGAAGTTATTATTCTCAGCAGATATTTGTCACAGTAGGAAAAGCACAGGTTTCACTACTAACATGAACGATGGCTCTGTTCTGTTCCAGTGTCCCACTAAATCATGACAGTGTACCACTATGGACAATACCAGGACCCTGAAACTGAAGCAGCTACATGGAATTCAGCCATTGTGCATTTGATCATTCACACACGTGCTTTTCCTGAGGTCACATGTCAAAATGAAAACGCAGCTGTGTGCTCTTGCAGGTGACGCAGGTGTATATTTGGGAAATCACTTACAAGACTGAGGTCCTGTTCAGACCTGGTATTAGCAAGAGTCTCAGGTGATCCGATCACAAGTGGACAGCTCTAAGTACAGGTGTGAATGCACCCAAGACACATTGAGATCCAATCAGTCAAGACTGTGTTTGGAGGCCACATTTGGTCTCATTCTTTTAGTGTTGCGTATGAATGTGTCCTGTATGTAATCATTCATGTTCTCAAATCTCATAAGCTAACTTTGTCCACAACGTCTGAAATTTTCAAAAAAACTTGTCTGGAACATGCCAAGGAACAGATCCAGTCTGTATTGTAATTCTTTCTTGCCACCGGTTAAAAACAACAACAGTCCATGTTCTTACTTTTTCAGATGTTCATCCACCCTCACAAGAACAAAATTCTTTGTAAATGCTTAAAGTCTAATATAAAAAGAACCTAAAATGATAGAATACCAGATAAGAGGATCTTCAGTCCAACAATACTGGCCTCACTGTTTGCCTATAAACACCACTCTGTCTACACTCAGTGAGAAGCTGGACCTTTGGACACTCTGTCCTCAGCTGAAGCAGAGAACTCTGCAGCAGCCTTAAGACAGACAGTGAAGGGTTTTTATCCCTTCTACTGACTTTTTTTCTTTCTCCACAGCTTCACCCTGCAGAGCAGCTACCTATTAATCAATGGGTCGTGGGGTCATGTCTTTCAGTCTCTGTGTGTCTGGAGCTGCCGTCTCACAGTCAGACCCAGAGAGACCACTGCTGATCTCTATCACAGCTGAGACCCTGCAGGGTCTCCACTCCTCCACTCCTTCTTTAACACCCGTACACATTTTTATCGATGGCTTATTACATGTGATCACATGTAATAAGAGGGGACTTCGAACCTCGCTCCCGTCTATTCACCTGGCCAACGTCCGCTCCCTGGCGAACAAAATAGATGAACTGCTGCTGCTCAACCAAACCAACTCGGACTTTCGTAGATCCGCCGCCTTGTGTTTCACTGAATCCTGGCTCTGTGAGCGCATCCCGGACAGCGCACTTCGGCTGCCGGGCTTCCAACTTTTCCGTGCGGACCGTTGCACTGAGCTCTCAGGGAAAACGAAAGGTGGTGGAATCTGCTTCTATATAAACGAAGGTTGGTGTACAGATGTCACAGTGTTAGAAAAGTCGTGCAGCCCTCACCTAGAGACACTTTTCATAAATTGTAAACCTTTTTATTCACCGCGGGAGTTCTCCTCGTTTGTTTTGGTCGGTGTTTACATCCCCCCCCAAGCTTGCGTAACACATGCGTTACAACAGCTGGCCGACCAGATATCAGACACTGAGAGAAAACACCCGGACTCCCTTATTATCATTCTCGGGGATTTTAACAGCGCAAACCTAACACGTGAGCTTCCTAAATATAGGCAGCACATCAAATGTCCCACCAGAGACTCAAACACACTGGACCATTGCTACACGGTTCTGAAAGATGCCTACCGCGCTGTCCCCCGCGCAGCACTAGGGCTCTCTGATCACTGTCTGCTTCATCTCATCCCAACCTACAAGCAGAAACTAAAATCTTCTAAGCCTGTGGTTAGGACTGTGAAGAAATGGACAGAGGAGTCAAAGCTGGAGTTACAGGCCTGCTTTGACTGCACTGACTGGAGTGTCTTTGAAGCTGCAGCCACTAACATCAACGAACTTACTGACACTGTGACATCGTACATCAGTTTTTGTGAGGACATGTGTGTGCAGACCAAGACCTTCTGTACATATAACAACAACAAGCCATGGTTTACTCCCAATCTGAGGAAGCTGCGCCAGGCCAAGGAGGAGGCCTACAGGAGTGGGGACCAGGCCCTGTTTAAACAGACCAGGAATAAACTGACCAAGGAGATCAGAGTGGAAAAGAGAAGCTACAGTGAGAGGCTAAAAAACAGCCTCTCAACAAATGACTCTGCATCAGTTTGGAGAGGTCTTAATCACATCACCAACTACAGGAGACCATCCCCCCACCCTGCAGAAGATCCCAGACTGGCTGAGGAACTTAACACCTTCTACTGCAGGTTTGATAAGGACTTTCTCACACCTCACGGCCACACAATGAACCCACCTGCAACACCTCCCCCTCTGCCCCAGCCCCCCCCGCCTGCCCTGACGATCCGTGAAGAGGATGTGTGTCGGCTCCTTCAGAGACAAAAGACCAGGAAGGCTCCAGGACCTGATGGAGTGTCCCCCTCCTGCCTGAGAGTCTGTGCTGAGCAGCTGACGCCCATCTTCACCCGGATCTTCAACCAATCCCTGGAGCTGTGTGAAGTGCCCTCCTGCCTCAAACGCTCCACCATCATCCCAGTGCCCAAGAAGCCCACTATCACTGGACTTAATGACTACAGACCCGTCGCCCTGACGTCTGTGGTCATGAAAACTTTCGAGAGACTAGTGTTGAACCACCTGAGGGACATAGCTGGCCCCCTGCTGGACCCCCTGCAGTTTGCCTATCGGGCAAACAGGTCGGCGGATGATGCAGTCAACATGGGACTGCAACACATCCTGCACCACCTCGACTCCCCAGGGACATATGCAAGGATCCTGTTCGTGGACTTCAGTTCGGCGTTCAACACCATCATCCCTGAACTCCTCCATCAGAAGCTCTCCCAGCTCACAGTGCCCGCCTCCACCTGTCAGTGGATCACCAGCTTCCTGACAGAGAGGCAGCAGCAGGTGAGGCTTGGGAGAATCACATCCAAGACCCGGTCCATCAGCACTGGTGCCCCCCAGGGGTGTGTCCTCTCCCCACTGCTCTTCTCCCTCTACACCAATGACTGCACCTCAAGTGATCCATCTGTGGAAATTCTGAAGTTCGCAGACGACACCACTGTCATTGGACTGATCCAGGACGGCGACGAGTCTGCTTACAGACAGGAGGTGGAACAGCTGGTCCTGTGGTGTGGTCAGAACCACCTGGAGCTGAACCTGCTCAAAACAGTGGAGATGACAGTGGACTTCAGGAGAAACCCCCCCACTCCCCTCCCCCTCACCATCATGAACAATACAGTGTCCACCGTGGAATCCTTCAGGTTTCTGGGTACCACCATCTCCCGGGACCTGAAGTGGACCCTCCACATTGACTGTTTAAGGAAGAAGGCTCAGCAGAGGTTATACTTCCTACGTCAGCTCAGGAAGTTTAACCTGCCTAAGGAGCTGCTGATCATTTTTTACAGCGCCATCATCCAGTCTGTCCTCTGCACTTCCATCACCGTCTGGTTTGGATCAGCCACCAAACGGGATAAGACTGGACTGCAACGGACAATCCGGGCTGCAGAGAGGATTATCGGCACCGACCTACCCTCCATACAAGACCTATACCAGGTCAGAGTTAGGAACCGTGCTAGAAACATCTCTGCAGACCCCTCACATCCTGGTCACAAACTGTTTAAACTCCTCCCCTCCGCCAGGCGCTTCAGAACATTGCTCGCCAAAACCAGCCGATACAAGGACAGTTTCTTTCCCCAGGCTGTGGCTCTGATGAACATGTGACTGTTTCTTTCCCCACTACCTCCTTCAGCATATTTGCACATTTTTCCACTACCTCATTTCAACGTGTCTCTTTTTTTTTTTTTTTTTTTGCACTATAACCTGCACTATTCTGTCAATAGCCTGGATATATATTTATATATATGTAAATAGTTATATAGTTATCTTTAGTTTCTGGAACAAATTGCACCACCCACATTTTTTGCACCATTAGTGTTCCGTCGGTTGTGTGTTGTTGTTGTTGTTGTCTTTGTTGTTGTACCGCAGGAGAGGAAGAAAAACCGGAGTCAAATTCCTTGTTTGTATGTACAAACTTGTATGTACAAACTTGGCCAATAAACCTGATTCTGATTCTGATTCTGATTCTGATGTAGCGTTGAATTTCATTTCTGAAACGCACCATAAACTGTGACTGTTAACAAAGGTTTAAACCAAAATGTACATTGCAGCAAAAAGCACTGCGTAGTCAAAGTCAAGGACACTTATATAAAATGATTCATTTTGTCCAAGGGAAACATTTTGGGGAAATACACTTATTAACTTTCTGGCAGAGAGATGACAAGATTAATACCACTCTCATATCTATTCATTAAATTTAGAGCCACAGCCAGCAGCCCGTTAGCTTAGCATTAATACTGGAAAGAGCTAGCCTGGCTCTGTCCATAGGGGACAAACTCTGTCTCCCACCACTAAATAACATCTCCTTTACTTAACCTGTAAAAAATATTAAAAATGACAATTTACTGTTTGATGGGGATGATGTGCTGGACACTTGTTGCTTAGCAGTTGCCAGGCAACCAGCAGAGGCTCTCCACCAAAATGAGAGGGAGTGAATTTCCCAAAAAAGATCTTTGATAAAGTCTCTCAGGACTGACAACTGTTTCTCAACAACAAACAATAATGTAGGATTTGTCCAAGTATATTTGAATTCAGTACTAAATGCAGTATAACAGTTTATCAGCCCTGCTCACCTGTATAGTTACTTTACTATTTGACATTTTAGCATTTTCTTTTTTTTATTGTATTTTAAGACTGGAGTTTGGTTACAGGGCAGCCAGTGTGACTGTCCACTGACATTATTTCTGTTTCTTTTGTTTCTTCTATTATGTAACAACTGAACGATCAGCCACAACATTAAAACCAGTTACTGAGGAGACAGTCCTGAGGGTGTTTTGGAAGAAATATCCAACAAAAGCGACTTTAGAATACACAGTGTGTTTGTGTGTGTGTGTGTGTGCTGACTAACCAGCAGAGGCTGGAGGTTGTCCACCTAGAGGTGTATCCAAAGACCTCTGCCTCTTCTCTCTGTCTTTATCCCTGTCTCTGCGGTGGTGGCAGCGGTGGTGGTGGTGATGGTGGTGGGGCCGCTCCTGGCTGGGTTTCTCCAGGGTGTAGTCCCTCAGGTTGACCTCCTGGGGTCGCTGTGGGGCCACAGTGGAGGCTGAGCGCCTCATGGGACTGGCATCAGGGACAGACTGAAGGGGGGATAGAGGGACAGAGAGGGTCACTGAGCACTTGTAGTTTTCATATAGCTCCAGTTTCATACTAAGACTACACCTGATTCTTCTGAGTGCTCATTTGTTGACTCACTTACTGAACCCTCTGACACGCTCCACTGAGCAGGATCTGACTGTTCCCACTGCAGATGGTATGAATCCACATTAAAACACCAGAATTTTATTCACGATACCACGTGATTAAAGACAATTAAGGCGTGAAATGATGTGAAAATATACATAAGGTTTTAAACAAATTGACTGTGCTGCCACATAGAAGAGTAAAGCTTTTAATAGCTTTATATAAGGCCTGCAGCAGTGGGAACACCTGGTGCTCCTGCACCAACAGCTCTGACTTAACCACATTTCCACTGTACCGCTGAAGAATAAAGGAGCAGGTGTTTCATCCAAAGTGGAAGTTCATTCATTAGCTAAAACAGACTCCCTTTGTTTACAAGGACTCGTTAGGAAACCATCTGAACTTGTTAATGTGTGATGAGATATATATACTGCACATACACATATAACATGTTTTTTAAGCTAAATAATAAGGAATTTGACATTAGATCCTCAACCAGAATTACATACCTGGTCAGAAATGTCGTAGGTAAGACTTAGATAAGAGTTCTGCTGGAGCAGTAACTCATGACCTCAGGGTTTCAAAGATCCAGACTACAGCCCTGTCTGGATCCTATGTATTTTTGTGTCATGTTAGTAGACACACAGAATCAACTGCATCAACAATGACAAGACCTATACAAATAGCTTAACATACGCTGGTAACAACAGATGCAGTGGCAAAAATGTCCTCTCAAATCCTGCCACTGGGGGGCGTCAAAGTTGGAAGTTTTCACATGCCACACAGAGGGGCTTTAAAGCTACGGGGCCATACACGATTCAGGCTCATGATCCAGAATAATAGTGATTCTGGTTGTATGCTGGTGTTGGTCCATGTGAGTCCATGTGATCATCTGACATCACCATCTCAATACAATACACTCAATACAGGAACCATAAACAGGTATATACTGTAGGCTGTGTGACAGCGTGTACGTACAGGTAGATGGATCCCTGGAGAGTGTCGTGAGTGGCCCCGCTGTTTCACAGGAGAGGAAGCAGAAAAAAACAGAACAGCAGAGAAAGAGATGAGGGACATTAAGCAACATCAGCAGCAGCTACAGTTTTGTTCTGATGAAAGCGATCAAATCTTTCACTGACAGCCAACTTCTGTGCAGTTCTTATGTCATTAAAGTCGTTTTGTTTGTAGAAAAATGACACAATCCTGTTGAAAACTGATGCTTTACAGTTATTTAGGACCGGGGGGGATAGTGGCAAGTATTACTGTCTGTCTTTTGTGATAGCAAGTGGTTTAGTTACTTTACATATTTACATCTGGCATGTAAAATATGTAAAGTAACTAAAAATCATGGAGAAAAAACAAATAGGTATCAAGCTGCATTACCCAGAAACACTCAGGTACCTCAACACTGTATTTCAGTCAGCTACTTTACTGAACCATGTGCTGTTCTGTGATGTCTGTTGCAGGTTTCATCAGCTGCCAGAGAGAAAAAAAAAATAACACACTGCACAGGATGAAACACAGATATTTTTCTGTGGGTTTCTGTCCAGTGCTCACTCTGTCTGCTTCTTTCAGCACATCCTGGACTCTGCCTCCGTGACTCTGTCAGATAACTCGGAGAACATACCAGTATCGATTCCCTCTGTTCTCGCCTGCCAGGCTTGTTATTTGGAGAGAGGCCGACCGGAGCATATCCTACAGATTAAAATGAGGGTTCGGCACAAACTATATTAAAAGGTGATGAAACTGCAAAAATCAGGATTGAATGTCCAGTATCACCTGGGTTAGAGGAACAGAGAGTGGGCTTTGCTTTCTCAGCGACCTCACTGTGAACAGACAGGCCAGACTGACTGAGTCACTCAGGTTTCCCATGTCACCACAGCACAAAGAAGGATCTTAAAGAGCGCACAAAGAAGGATCTTAAAGAGCAGAACACGTCTTAACACATGTCACCTCCTGATCCTCAGCTCAAATTAAGCAAAAGAAATGCAATAGCAAGAATGACAGATAAACTCCTGCAACTGAGGACCGGAGGCCCCAGAGTTCAGACTGCACGGTACAGTTCCCAGCACACTCCAGCAGCCGCAGGCAACTTCCAAAAGGCCAGCATTAATTGAATTGGCTAAAGGATTTCCTGCCCTCTGTTCCAAAAGGTGAGAAAAATAAGACAGCAAGTCAACAAGGCAACCTCCCGCCCCTGTTCTTTACATCCTTTCATTATTACTCTAGATTCTCTCACTTCTACAGTAACCCAATTACCGTCTTCCTCTCCCATGCATCTTGTGCCCAAAGCCATTTGGAGCCACTACCATCTTTTCAGTTGGCAGCAGGAGAAAAAGAATACTGGACAAACAGCTGGCGGCCGGCCAGGATCTAATCAGATTACTGTAGACTTCTCCTCTGCAGCGAAAGTAGGATCAACAACAGCTCTTTCCAAATGGGCTGTGAGAGGAATGCACTTTAAATGCATGAATCGATCAATATCAACATCACTCAGGAAATGAGAGGCTTATTATATTTCTTAGGTTCTAGTGAAAGATTCATTTAGAGTTTTTCAGCCTTAACCGAATGAATAGTGAGTCCATGCTTCCATGCCGTTTCAGAAGAAACGTTCACTGACTGACTGTTGTTCTGGGTTATTTTCAGTAATGTAAGCACAGCACACTTTTCTTTCACTCACTGAAAATGTAGAGCTATGATAAGATGTGTTTAACAGCCCTCTCGCTAAAGAAAGAAAGTTCCAAACACTCTGGTGGTGTTAGAAGTTAACAGAAAGTTGTAGGTGTGGTACAGTGTTTCTTTAGTCAACAAAAACTGTGACCAAAAAAAAGCAAATCGATTGACAACACTTTTTAAAAAGACAAACAAAGCAATAAACTGAAAAAAGTGACTTTTACAACAAAAACTATGAGGAATTTTATTACAGATTCTGTCTACAAATAAAACTGTGGGAGCAGATGAATGGACAAATGAACTAATCTATCAGTCATCATTCAATACACTTAAAGACATAAATACATAATGAAGAACACATGAAGCTGCTGCAGACACTCTGCTAATGTGCTGCTCACAGCTCCTGTGTAATAAAGATGTGTAATATAACAGAAATGTCACAATTGTACAGACTAAATGAATCTTTAGTCCCATTTAAAATTAGATAAAACATCTGAGGAAAAGGGCGAGAAAAAAAAGGATTGAGTGCTGGATTTAAGCAGGATGTTAAACATTTAAAACTTACTGCAGCTTTTCTCTAAAGGTATATTACTGCAAAAATGTTATCTGGCCGGCTTAAGTTGCTCATCTGAAGCTAAACCCAGATACTGAACAGTGCTTTAGTGAATATGTGAGTGAATCCAGCCTCTGCTCTGCAGACGAGAGGACAGGAGTGACTGGGCGACTCTGTTCAAGCAGCCAGAGTCTGGGAACGACAGGTGGATTTACTGAGGAGAGTCGATCTGTTGTATCACTGCAGAGCAGGATGACATGAGCACTGTGTGTGTGAGCCATTACATTCTGCTATGAAGAGGCACAGTGTTTTCTCTGCTAATCTCCCAACAGGCTAGAAAAACACAACATCAGAATTAAAAATGCAGGACAAAGATCTGACTAAAACTCTGTAAAGATCTTTAGTTTTAGTTATTGACTGAAACAACTAAGATGTGACTATAAATAATATGCATCCTTGTCAGATGACTAAGACTAAAACTGAGTCTAATTAAGTTTTGAACACAAATGTGGAGCAGATGAGATGTTACCTGCAGCTCAGCAGTAAGGCGAGGCATAGAAGCAGCTCTGCCCTGGTTCTCCAGACCCGTGCCAGGGACTGGGATCGTACTGCTGGCACTGGTCTCCATCCTCCTCATCTCCACTGACTCCTGGACACACACACAAACACAAGCCCATTAGCATCACTGATGTGTGTAGGGGTAGGGTGGACTGACAGTTACTTTTCCTCTTTACTTCTCCTTAAGCAGCAGATGTTAAACAGCCTGAACCCTGTGCTGATCAATGTTACTGTAATGTTCACACAAACTCTGAATCCTGCGAACTCCTGCACTTACACACAGGTAGGCTGGACTTAATATAATGACTCACTCAGTTAATTTACTATAGTGTACATTTCCACAGTACTAATTGCATCAGTACAACAACTAAGTCCTGTCACATTCAACAGGAGCAGATCAGAACATGTGTACAGGTTCACATACACACCACGTGTTGGACGGTACCTGAATGACGGCAGTGTCTGGTGTGTCCTCTGACGGGCCCCTGGATATGGTTCTCTTAGCCTTGGGTTTCTCCATCACCAAGGAAGGTGATGGCTTGATGTTGTGATCATGACCTGGCCTGTGTGTTATATCAGTCACAGCTCAGCATAATAATAATCATCATCATCATCATCATCATCATCATACAGTGTAAATCAGGTTACAGGGTTAACATTTTCACATTTAGATCTATATATATTCAATGTGTGAGCACAGTTCAGTGGTTTGAGTGAAACCTTTAATTGGATTTGAACCATCTATATAGCTATTATCCAATATTTGATACACACAGTTCTGTGAATATTATTTTGAATGAAAATGTGAGTGAAACAGTAAAAGCAAACCCACTCTTTGTTTAAGAAGCTCCTCTAACATGGTAGGTTTTTCTGAGACCATGTTACATTGTGTTATATCATTATTACATTATCTGTATGATCTGCCCGTGTCTGTGGAGATTTACAGTTATCAATGTCACAGGATATCTAAGTCAAAGGCAAATTTTTTGTACGTTTCACCTCCTGCGCCTTCATTTCTGACTGACTGACTGGTGCGGAGTCCAAGACACCACCACTCATTAGCCTCCATTCCTCCACCGGTGAGTTTAAAGCACAACACGTCGGCTGCATTGCATTATTTTACAGATGCACTTCAAGCTGCTGCTGGCGTGCCAGCTTACACTGAAAATGATGGGTGTGGGTGTTTTGGTATATGTCAGACACTGTCGGTGTGTTGTTCTCATGAACAATGCACATCTTGATTTTTGCGACTCTGAATTCTCGGACACAAATACCAAGTGGCCTAATGACCCACGTTACCTCAACCACTCTCACTGGTTGTGTCCAACATCCCCTCCTTGTTTACTCACTCATTGTTCTCCATATAGCAGACACTCAGATACTACTACTGCATACTACTTTTTGGTTTCATTGTGGGGAAAAAGATAAGGTAAGATCAGGATGGGAAATTAGCCTAAGCTGCTGGTTAAGAGCAGATCTGCTTCTCTCTCAAGGTTCAGTGGCCTTTAACACTCAGACTGATTTAAAGTTCAGAGTAGGAGTTACCCTTTTGATTGTTGTTACATCAACTCAACACTAAACACTGTGTGGATGAGTCATGAATTATCTGACAGTGTAGATTATAATCCTAAAGTAATCATGAGTCATTGACTTTGTACAGTGGCCCCTAAGGACAAAGCACATACAAATACAAAAAAAAATAAAAACGCTCCAGATATGAAAACACAGACAAAAGTGAAAACACAAACACTCAGGGAAACACGCTACAAATCCAGAAATGTGACAAATACAACAACACATGCAACACAGATCTGCTGCACCAGGAGTGCTCTGGAGTGATGGGCTTGATTTGGATAAATCCGACAGATTTATTTGCTTATGTCAATAACCTAACCCTTTACTAAAGTGTGATATTTTTTCCAGGAGAGGAAGTAACCATTTAGATTTCAAACATGCGGTCAGTTTATCCAAGTAATGTCCGTGTGATCTGACATTTTCAGACATTCGAGGAAAGGCCTTCTGGGTGAGACTAGCAAGACAGTCAGTGTCCTGTCTTATCTCTGCAAGTCCTCTGGTAATTTACAGCTGGCTCTGTTGTCCATAGCTTTTTGAAATACAACTGAATTCCTTTAGGTTGATAAAGTGTGGCCTCAAATTTAAATATAATATTTGTTGATGTCAGTTTATCTGAAGGTAAAGCTAAATACATAATAAATACATGTGTTATTGGGCAGTTTAACAACATCTCTGTGGACTTTGGGGTTTTTATACAAACAAAATGAATAGAGGCAGTGTTTTCACTCATGGATGTCCTTTGTTCATAGGGGCCACAGTTACTGGAGAAGAGAATTTTACTGAGCCTTTACTGAGAGGTATCACAGTGGTCTCAGTGCAGCGGCCCTGACACGTACTGTAACAGGTTTAAGGAGGTGCACATTAGCTGCCTCTATGTAGCTAAGGAGTCTAAGCACAGCCGAGCAGAGAAGCATCAATCTGCATGTAGCACCCATCATACTTTCAAAAAGCTCCAGTGGTAAATTAAACCTTACACCTGACCAAGTACTTATGCTATATACTCCTGGTACACCAGGTTAAAGCAGTTGCAGGTTACAGTAGGTGCATAGTACCTTGTCTTAACTGTCAGTCTTGACACAGTAAATGTGAACGTAGGTTTTAGTTTTTATGTAGTAAATCCAGCTTAAATGTGTTGTATTCCTGTGCTAAATTACATCATACTGTTTGGTCTCCATGTGATAAACCTGATCTTAGATTTTTGTCTTGGTGTATTAAACACAAGACAAGAATGTACTTAAGTTCTCAGCCTCTGTAGATCAGGCACAAACAGTGCAGAGAGGATTTACAAGAGCCACGTGTCAGGATGGAGCAGCAGAAATATATATATATATATATATATATATGCATTAAATATAGAATTACAATGACGAAACATACAACTAAGCTTTTCTTTTTTCTGATATATTAAAGTGAGTGTGTTGCTGTATTTTACCTCATTACTAACATCAACACCATCTCCACCTCCTCCTGCCCCCAGCTGCTGGACCTGCACCCCCCCCCCCCCCCGATGGCTGAAGTTTTTGTGTCTTTCCCATGAACATGCTTATCATTATGTCATCTGAATACACTCAGACTGTGACCCAAAAGTAAATATGTCCCTCAGTCTTTACATTTATATGGTAATTAAGAAGTTAATTTTCAGCCTGGATGCAGTATTCTACACCAAAATCTAGTATTAATCTAAATGCTGGTACTTGGTTTGTACTCTGGATGCAGTGAACCCAACTGTAGGTTTTAAATTTCATGTGGAAAATGAAGTTTTAGTTCCTGAAGCGTTGAACTTACAGCGTGCCTCCATTGTTGAGGGAGTTGGAGCTAGGTCTGGTCTGTGGCTGGGACTTGGCATTGGATTTGGGCTGGGACTGAAGCATGCTGGGAGGCTCCACACTGTTTAACATCATAGGCAGGCCTTTCTCCTGCATGTGAGTCAGAGGCAGCAATGGCTTAAACAGAGCCCCGACCTTGCACTGTGGAGGAGAGATGGATGGCAACATGCTGAAGACATTCAGAGGCAGCAGGCAGAATATTGTCGGACCCAGATCTGACAGCGGGGGGCTCAGTGCCACCCAGATGTAGAGACTGGGGCCAGAATATTCATTTCTCGCAGTCATGCTTGTATGTAGCACTGTACAACTGTGTGCATCTGTGTGAGTGTTTGTGTATGCAGAAACAAACGTACACCTGTACAGTAGATGTGCAAGGTTGCAAATAACTACCAACCAGCAGCCAAACGCAGATTCATCTTTGGCTGTGGCTTGTGAGTGCGCCTTCAATGCAAACTGGATCAATAGTAATGGGTAACCGATCACTGGGTGCTTTTACAGTGGAAATATTAAATTGGGGAAGCAGCTGATTGATTTTGTCATCCACCGCTGAACGGCTGGTGGATACAAAAGAATCTTCTTTGCATGTGTGTATGCATGCAGGCATACCGTCAAAGTGTGGGTCAGTGTGTGTGCATACACAGTGTAAGTGGGCGCATGCATACGGGTTTGCACTACAGCATCCAATGTGGGTGTGCTTCAGTGCATGTGTGTGTGTGTGTGTGTGTGTGCAGCTGCGGGTACGTGTGGTGTGCATGTTGTACCTGGGAGCCTGACGCGTTCTGCTGCTGCTGCTGCTGCAGCTGCAGCCTCCTCGCTCGATTCTGCTTGTAGTAGTCGAAGATCATCAGGGCTGCGTAAACCTTCCCTACCGTCAGTTCATTGGCTGAGGAGGTGAGGAGAGAGAGGAGAGAAGAAATGATGTGAGGAAGGAGGACAGTACAGGAAAGAAAGGAGGGAGCGGAGGAGGAAATTCTGCTGACTCATTCATCCCTCCCTCCTCAATTCATCTCTATTTGCCTGCTCGTCTCCCTAATGGTTTAGTTTTAAGAAAAGAAACTTCTTAATGAGTGTGATTTAATGAATTCACAGCAGGTAATTAAAATAGATTTTTAATGTAAACAAAAAGAGCATCATGAAAGAGCTGACTGAAAATGCCTCTGTGTAGATAGGTGGTGAACACTTCTTACCAACAGGTGGCAGCAAAAGCAAAGCTCACAGCTGCACAGGAGGGTTCGTCTTTTAATGCACTCATGTGGATGGACACATGCACAGGTACTCACTCACTGCACTGACCAAACGGTACTTTATCAAACCCTTTACTTTCACCTGTACTCTTAATTTTAATTTAATTTACCAGAATTATCAACATGGTACTAAACATATTATTTATCTAATGCTCATCATCTGTAAGCAGCAGAATTTCTTTCCTGCTCCACTTTTGTTTTCTTTTTCTTTCCACTTCATACAGTCAGTTTACAGGTGTTGTGGTGTACTACCACATAATGTAAAAGAGGTTGTAGAAAGCTTTTTGTGTCTCCAGCTGTGTGAAGTCTGATTAATGTCCTCAAGTGATGTCACGTGAGTCTACAAGTTAGCATAACACACCCAAACCCTCCAACCCAGCAGTCAGCAGTCAAATTGTCTTGTGGGTAATGAAAATATCAGGTTTTAACAACGAGTTTTTGCATTGAGATGAACTCTAGTAAACCTGGGCCTGGTGTCTGTGGTGTGTAGGTTTCTGAAAGGACGTGGGTCTTTGGCTCTGAGTGCAACCCAGGAGAGCTGATTTGGAAGTGACATGGTACAAGACACAAAACAGGCTTGTGTTTAAGAATTTGTAACTTCTTAGTCAGTAAACAAATGGCAAACAATTGACAAAAAGAATCTGTGGCATCACTTGGAGTAAGAAACTTTAAGCTGTGTCCAAAATCCTTTCCTCACTCACTCCTCTGTAAATAAAAGACACTCGTAGTTGCTTTTTCAGTCGTGAGAGGCAACCTGAGATTTTGGACACTTGATAATCATCATCATTTTGTCATCACTGACAGTTCCCACACAGCGTTTTGTCGTTTTGGACGTTTTGGTTGGACAATCGCTGATGTTTATCTCATAAGGAGAAATCAGTCAATCATCAGTGGTCTTCCAGGATTAATCCCTTATTTTGGGCAGTGGAAGGGACAGACTACCAGTGAAGGCATTCACTACCTAATGGAGTGAATGCCTTCATTCAACGTTCACTGTACATTTACTGAACATTTACCCAAAGTAACTGACACGTTAACTAATCCCAGCTTATCATTTTTACTATTTTTACTAGCTCATTCAGGTTAATAAGGCTGCCAGCTAGAGTGCACTCAGAACACTGTGGCTGATTTAATCTTGAGCTCACATGTAGATTTTTTTTTTTACTTTCCCTGAGACCAACTGAGTGGTTGAAGAGTAGGTACATTTTCAGGCGGCCAAGATTTTTTTTGGTTGACTGCATCTCTCCTCTACAGTAAGCAGGGAGTGATTTTAGACACAGCTCTGGAGTTTGTTCTGATGAAAACTTAATAAAGTTTTTCTAATTCTGATTAGCGCTGTACTGGATCTGATTTGTCTGAACATATGGAAAGTAAATCTCAGGAACATGCTTAAGCTTTCAGAGCGACCGATTAAAGAAAAGCTGAGTGAGAGTTTGCAGTGAGTTACAGCAGAGCAGAGACCACCTGCTGGAACAATACATCATGACTTCAACTCTCTATTGTATCTTGGCATCTCTGGGTTGGCTTCAGCCCTGAAGAGTGGAGGCTGTCACAGTCATTTGATATGATATATATATAAAAAAAAAACATGAAAAAAATGTATAGGCGTGAGTATTTTTTTCCTGATTATCCATCAGGGGCTCTGACTGATGGTGAAGAGGACAAATCCAAAGCACGTCGTGCAGAATAAAAACATCCACAACGCCTCATTACGTACTGTCACCATGGTAATAACCCTGAGACATCCAGGCTAATTACTTAATGATGAACTGTCCTTTATGAATGTGAGAAAAAAGATTAGATAAGGTGTGAAAAGTTACGCTTGAACTTTCACATAAAGACAGTTTTGTTTAATTAGTAAGTTAGTGCTCAGTGAAGAAAAGACATCATTTGTAGAGAAGTAAATGTCTCCCCAGATATAATTTATGTTACTCTACATTACGGAGAACGTCTTTTTAGGAGATCCAGATATTTAGGTGACTGTGATGGTGCTGATGGTGAAATGCTTACGTTTATGTGGCGTCACCAACAGGTCCATGGTCTTTTGTGAGAGGTTGGGCCACACTGTGAACAACTCCTTCTTTAACTCAGCGTCAGATAATCGCTGGGCTACCATACCTAAAAATCCAGAGAGAGAGAGAAAGAGAAAGAGACAGACCTTTAACCCCCTTTATCAAAGCACATAGTTGTGAAGGAGTTGTTCCTGAGACGAGGGATGAAGAGAAATCAGTAAAAAAAAAAGCTGAGGCTTCAGAGAATCCAGCAGACACACCCAGCACAGCACAAAGACGTGTAATGAGCCCAAATGGGAGATTTGCAGCTCTGAGAACAATAAATAGCAGCTGGTTCTTGCACACATCTGTCACTGTGGTTGGGACTGGCTGGCTGCTAAAGATGGCATTTCACATAACATCGCAGTGAGGCGGATTTTGGAGTTTGAGACATTTTAAGTCATTTGTTTTTTGCTATGACTTTATCAGTTATTTGGGAACATTTTAGGTGAACTGAAAAAAAACAAACGGCATATTTAATAAAGTAGTTTAACTGGTGACTAACTATATATTCAACCTAAATAATATGAACATCATATTTACTTAGTTTAGTTCATCAGACATTAGAAGAAGACTGACTGTTCAGTCCACAGTCCATTGGTCTGAAATGAAGCTGTCAGGCTCCCATGGCTTCAAGAATACAGTTAATCAGTAATCACTCCTAAAGTACAATAGATTGGCTCCAAGCTACGTTTCTCACCTGCTACACCCTTAAGTACAGGGGTTTACACGCCATAGAGAATGCCTTTATATACGTCTATTCTACTCATTTTTATTATCTTCTGTGTTGCGTTTCTCTGACCTGAGGCCAGTTTGATCTCCAGGGCGGTGCGGATCAGGGCCATCAGGGTGGAGGTGAAGTGGACGGTGTTGTCATCAGCGATGGGCATGTTCATTTTGACGAGACGCTGAGAAGAGGAGACAAGTGGTGACAGACGGACATTAGACCACCACAACCAAGTTCTAACAAACAGCCCAGTCAGAACATACAGTCCACCCAGAGAAATCAATCTGTGTGCTGCTGTGATCAAATACCCTCCATGGATTCATTCTCTGAGCATAAAGGCGCTTTGCTAAGTTTTGTTTCATGTTTGAACTATGGCCGTATTGACAGAATGTTACTGTGACTCAGTTCAGCACACAAAAAGCCTTCTCTACAAGTACGTACAGAGGAGACAAACTGGACATTCACATTCACTGCTACTGGCTACAGTATGCAATACGCTGCAAGTCAAAGTGCACTGGTGCAAGACTGACATCGACCGAAAAAAAAGGTGAGAGAAGGCATGTAACGCATAACCATGAAGGTGCCTCGGCAGTCGCAGGAGCTCGACTCTGTGGTTGCCATCCTAACAATCGTCAACTTGGAGTTGAGGAGGTTGAGTGTGTGAGCTAACAATAAAAAAAAGTGTCCATTCCACCAAGCTTGGGCAGCCGTAGCAGGAAGACTTGGTTCATATAGGACTGATAGCAAGCACTAAGATGCATCAGAATGATGTGGGATTGTTGCTGAAAGAGTTGAGCTCCCCTGAACACAAAAAGCATTCATATACATGTGCTCTCAGTGGCAGTGCAGAGAGTAAGAAAGACCAGAGTCAGAATGAGACGGAGATGGAGAGCTGAGGGGCAAACACACACACACGCATACACACACCTTCACATATACACTATACAACCATGTTAATTTGCATATGATCACACACACACCCACACATACGTACACACAACCACAGGCTGCACAACCAGTTAGAGAGAAAGCAATACTAGCAACTAGAAACTAAAGACTAAATAACTGAGATCATAGATTGTACTTAAAGACAATCTTAACCAGGTCTTATCTGCAAACCTTTTTTACAGCATACGTGAAAAATTGTGGATATGGATCATTGGGTCCGTGTGGACTTAATACAACCTCCACCTGGTAACAACATGCAACCTGTATCTGGCTTTGTTATCTCATCATGGGCCTTTGCCTTTACACCTGGTATCATCATCTGGATTCAGCTTGTGAGTAGATCTCAACACACATTATAAGGTACTCAGAGCTGGTAGGCTTTTTAATAAACACAATGGATCTGTTCAAGAGACTCATTTTCATCTACACCTGTTACAAAAGAAACAGCTGTAAGATGATGAACAGTCCAGTGAGCTTAAACTGGAATGAAATGGGTATATACATAATACGTGTATGGAAGGCAGCCCTGCTAACTAGGCTGATGTTACTGATCATAGCCAGTTGGGATCCTTGCTAACCCTACTGCTAGATCTGATCTGATCCCAATATGACCAGTGCTAATGATGATCACGCCTGATCCCCTGCAACATGTGGCTTTCCTGACTCAGATAAGACATCCAGATACCGATCACACATTAATATCAGGTGGAAATGGAGGCTTTTCTCATTTATATCAGTCAATGTTCAGCAATAAATAAATAAAATCAAAATCACAGTGATGTATTTTGTGGATGTTGTGCAGCAGTAACATTCTAACACGCAAACACACACACAACTTTTCCAACAGTGGATAGGCTGAGATGAAATGCGAGAAAGAATGAGAGGGTCGGGTAGCAAAGACAGAACCACACAGTGAAAATCGTATATAGAAAGAAGATCTTCCACAGAAAAGCAACAGAAGCTACGCACACACCCAACTACACACACATACACACACACACACACAGGCACACACACACTGCTCCACAAAATAAAACCCCAACTAGGGCGTACCACTCAAAGGAAATACTGACATAGGAGCAAGTTTCCTCCATAAACATAATATATCTTAGTTAACACGTCTTAAAGTTTTTTTCATTGAGCTCTATGCTGTTATCATTAGTGATGGGTCTTAGCCCCACACAAGCAGCTATGCTCAAAGAAACAGTAAAGACAGTAAAGATGAGGTGGGGGCTTACACCAAAAATATCAGAGCGCTAGCAAAAACAAAGTGAATAAACGAGGGAACACTGCAGAGCACAGACACTGGCTTTGAGTTCACGCCAGTGGAAGAAAGGTTGTCGAGCACAGGGAAGAAGGTAGAGGAAGAAGTGGGTCTACCTTGTAGGCGACTCTTGGCGGACATTTCTTTCCCAAACCTAATGGTGGGGACATGTGGAGCAGCATCTGATACATATCGAGGTACTTGATACGGCCACTTCACAGGGAAGGAAATCAAAAACAAACAAAACCCAAAACAGAGAAGGATGGGGAGTTAGAGAAGGAGGAGAGGAACAAAGGGAGGAAATCAACAAAACAAGAGAATAATGGAAAGGAAAAACAGAAATCTGTTGTTAATAGATTTCCTAAAGTGTGATGTTAGGTGGATGCCATCCTCGGCCACTGCGTGGGGGCACGGGGATGCATCGCTGTGGACCTCAGGATCCCTGAGAGGAGACATGGGATGGTGAAGAGTGAGTTTGGTGGGAGAGGGGAGGAGGGGAGAGAAGAAAGGACGATGGGTTGACCCAACACACAGGATGCTGATGGGAGGGAAGAGAAATGACAGCATTGTAACAGGGATGTCTGCCTCAGCATGCTTGCAAACATCCCACTGGTACTTCAACCAGGGAACACAGAGACAAAGGTTTCAATGCCAGCCCAAGCTCTGGTTTGGGGCTTTCACTCATAGCCTGACTTTCCTCTAGAATACGTCTTCATGTAAAGATCAAATCATACTCTTCATAAGGCTTTTGATCTGATTCAGCTGTGTAGCAATCGGGTCCTTCAAGACTTTCAAGGGTGATTTTCTTTCAAAGTCTTGAAGACTTTTCAAGACTTTTTCTTTCAATACTTTTTTTTTTTTTACATTTGAATCTGATAGAAATGTGAGGTAAAACATTTCTGCCATCTAAACATTACAGACAGGAGAAAGTAGGCATGGCAGGCGGCATGTTGGGACAATGCCGTGGCTTTGAAAGCTTTGTTTCCACTCCGGCATCATCAACCAAAGCCAGTCAGTTTGGAGGGGCAGGTGCTAGACTAAAGGCGATTTCATTGGTGCACAGCCATTCAGTTCAAAGTTTCTTGGTATAGAGGTACACAAAGCACCCTTGTGACGGAAATGTCTGGTATTTGCAAACCTTGTATGCTACCCTATTAGGGCAGTTCTTCCCTAAGCCAAGGGGGGGTGAGATAACGCGTAACAAATTGTACATATCCTTATAGGAAATCCGTCCGCTGTGGAAAAGAACAAGCACATAAATAAACAAACGTTCAGGACAGCTTAAAATAAAACAATGATCATCAGTGGGCTGACTGCATACAACAAGGTACAGGACTGAGGCCTGTGTATGAGGCCTCATTAAGTCACCTTAATCACAAACGGGGAAGAGAGGAGCAAGGTTAGGCTGTCTATTCCCTCCACTTTACTTTGTATTTTATCCTCTGGGGCTCAGAGGGAGCTTTGAACATACCACGCAGCTGGGTCGTACTCGGCCCAAACCCGGATGAACTCATCGAGGTGATGAGGTCCCAGGATGGAGGAATCTCTGGTTAGGTACTCAAAGTTATCCATGATGACAGCCACAAACAGGTTCAGCATCTGGAACACAGACATTAGGTTGGGTTTACACCTCTGTTCTGGTTTAGTGTTTAAAACAGTACGTTTGGAGCCAGATCAGTTCATCTCAGTGGCACCGGCATGATGAGCCGAGACGCTTGTGGAGGCAAAGAAAATCCACACATATCTTATGTCTTATCTTACGAACTTTGACGTGTCAATCTGTACGGCTGAACAATACCAACATCTTGACAGTGCTGACCACTGAGGGAACTCAGGTCCTGAGTGTCCATAGCTATAGTATCATAGGGCGGCTAGCTTGTTAGTGGTTAGATGGCTGTATGATAATATGTATGATTATAACAATGTAACATTAATATTGTGTATTTTGTTGTAAAATACACAATATTATTTGTGTATTATTATTATTTTTTTATACTTTGCTGTAAAAAATATGATTGGACATATACAATAAGTCAAATTACATTTGTTTACACTCACTACAAACAAACCACAAGCTTTTGTCACTGTGACCTGAGACAGAATGAATCAGAGGCCACAGCTGTTACAGTGGCTACAGTGCTGGTGTATTTCAGTACTGACCAGGAAGGAGCACAGGAAGATAAAGGAGACAAAGTAGAAGTAGGCAAAATCACTGCCGCACTCTTTCCCATGGGTCCCTGATCGCTCGTCACAGGGTCGGCGACTCAGACATGATAACATGATCTCGTGCCAGGCCTCACCAGTTGCACTCCTGATACACAGAATATCACAGACACACACACACACACACACAGAAGACACATAAAAAGACTGGCAGCATGTGACAGGTCTGTTACTGTTCAGCTTCAACAAATGAGAATTTAATTAGAGCTGAGTGATGTTAAATTAACGCCTCTTACAGAAAAAGTCAGATAATGCAGATGCTGCAGGAGCTGAATTAAAAATGTGCAGTTGGCTTGAAGCTAAAGTGAACCTGGCTGGCAGATTGCGTTTTACTGTGTGTTGCTGTAACAATGTTTTACTTAAAGATCCTATAAACCTGGTTTCAAATCTTAACACAACAAGCAACAAAAAACATCCTTAAAGACCCGGCTTCTGTGCTTCAGCAGCACTGTGCGTCTGTGGTTTGATCACATTTGACTGACGGGACAGAATTCTGATTAGATCTCAAAGTGTTCCTTCTTCCAACAGAGCAACAGAGGCCCAACTCAGCAAACTCCATCCACTGAGGAAGAGCGGTGCAGTGTAAACGTTGGAAATGAACCTTTTTTGTCACATTACTGTTTCTAGGGTTAAGAATGAACTCAGTGCTCTGTGTCTTCCACTGTTCTCACAAATTACAGTTTCAGTGGGGATGTATTGACTCGTTCTTAGTATACAACTTCTTAAAACTTCAGAATCTGCTGCCACCTGAGATCCCTCCTGGCAAGGGACCATCCAGCCCACTGAGTTTGATGATTTGCTGTTTCTCAGTGTATTCACCTCATGGCTGATATCCAAGTATTTGCAGAAATTCAAATGAAATGGATAATTTGTTTCAGAAGAAAAAAGGCCGCAAGTAAACAAGAAGCCACGGCCAAATCACAAACCCGAACACTGACTGTTCCAATCATGGACGGTCATTTTAAATTCCCCATCAGCTTTAAAATGCAGCATCTATGTAACAGAGATGTACTCAGAGTTTGAGGATGTTTATCCGAGTATTACTACTCCTATGATTTTAGTGGTAGCAGTAAAAAATATTGCATTTGCATTTCACCTCGACTAGCCGCAAAAATGGTATGTTTCTTATACATGAATACATAAGTACTAATATTCCAAGAATACTAATACTGTAATTATTTAACCCTGTAGTTGTTTTGGGTGATAAACTTTGTTAATTAAGCAGGTCATTACCTTTAATGGATATGTAAGTCAAAGATCTGATTGTGCTGCTGCAGGTTAGGACCATAGACTAGTTTGTAGTTTCCTAAAGAATGACAATGGATCTCCCTCCTCTCCTGCCTCACTTTATAAGAGTCTCACAGATAGGATGGATTGTCTGACTGTGTCTTCAGGTCCAGAGTGTTTCCCCTCCAAGTTCTTGTTCTTGTATAATGAGTCATTATACCCAGTGGACTAATTCTAGGTTTCTGTCCATGTTTGCTGAACACACACTACTGTGCCTTGTTTATACCTTTCCCTATAACTGCCATTGTAGCTGTGATATCATCAAATATAGATGAGGTACAATTTCATGTTTAAATAACACTATGGTTTTGGTTCAGCTGCTCATTACCTACTGGGCTGTTTGCCCAACTGGAAGGGATGACTCTTTCATGGAAAACAGTCTGTGTTTGGTCAAAGTGCTCTAACGTGCTCATGTGATGTATTTATGTTTATATAATAAGGCTTCTTATACCTGAACAGCAGCATGAGAGCCTGGAGGAATGTGCGGAAGTTGTTGTGGTGATTGATGGCTGTGTCCTCATTCAGGTCAATGTTTCCAAACACCTGCAGACACAGAGACACAGAGAGGGAAATGGATTTGTCCTGTCTTAGCAAGGTGCAATTAATATTTTTCATGTTTAAGCCACAACAATTTAATGATGTGTCTTAAACTGTATGAGTATCATGACCTCTGTGACCACAGCGGAGCGGCATCACGCACCTGCATCCCAATGATGGCATAGATGAAGAACAGCATAGCAATCAGCAGGCAAACATAAGGCAGGGCCTAAAGGGAACAATGGGAAACCAAAACACACTTAATTATTAATATCCACTCTGAATTATTCCAGGATGTTTGAGTTTGTGTGTGCAGGGAGATACTGTACATGGCTGTGAAGCGAGTTTGTGAAAGTAAACTAGTCTGTGTGCACGCCAATGTGGATGCTAACATACACACACGGCATGTGTGTGTGCGTGTGCAAAGTGAGCGTGTGACACAGTGTGTGAGCACCTTGAAGGACTGGACGAAGGTCCACAGCAGGATGCGGATGGTGTATCCCTGCCTCAGCAGCTTGATGAGCCGAGCGGCTCTGAACAGCCTCAGGAAGCTCAGGTTCAGCAGTCTGTCCTGTGAGACATACGTGGGACATCAAGCACTTACCAACCAAATACCCCTCTCACCTCTCTGATTAAAACACACCCTTATCAGGGTTTCATTATTTTAAAAGTCACTTCAGCTGGTTACAGATTATCAGCTGGTGACGGGCACTCTGTGTTGAAGGCATCATTCAGCAAAGAAACTGTGTAGACTGTTGGCCCATCACTAAACATGACAGCCTGTCCCTGCTGTGAATCATTCCACACACCCCCAGAAGAAGAACGTTCTCATGCGACGAGCTGAGCTCACTGAAACACGCTGTGATGGCCCACTAGAGACAAACCCATCTCCTGCCACAGAGGAGCACTCCAATGATTCAATATTTCAACATATTATACAATTTTAACCATCGCGGTTAGTGCGACTGAGTTTGAGGAAACGGTTGTGTTTGAGGAAGCAACCCTGATGATGGCAGAGTCATCTCAGAGTAAGGAAGAAGGCTACAAATATAGAACAGATAAACAGATAAACTGTGTTTATGCAATATTTGACGTCTGCATAAGAAGCAGCCATGTGAAGATGTGAAGGAAGACGCCTGCTCTCTCTTCTCTCACAGGCTTCATCTGTGAAGCATTTTAAACCTTGTTCTATTGGACTAATGGCCATCAGGACACTTTTCAAATGAACCCACTAATAAATGTGCTAATCATCTTCATGGTTTATCAGAATTCTGCTTCCAGTTTTACAGAACATAAAATGACAAGACATTAAGTGGAGACTCGTTTAATACCCATACAAATACCCATTTGTATGTAAAGGGTTTGCTCATAAAATCATTCATGCTGCTCCCATTGATGGAACGAAGAAAAGCTTAGAGAGCAGTGCAGGTTTGATCATTGTAACTGTGTCAGACTGATTTGATTTGATTTTCTTTGTGCAAATGAAATGACAGTTAAGTGATTGATTATATTATTGATATGTACATTTAATTTCTCTCTGAGTGTAATAAACCTTGTGCTGCTGCAGCTTTTCTGTTTGTTTTTTACAGTAGGTAAAATACGTTTCTCTGCACTGACGTCAGTTTCTCAAAAATCTTCCCACACTCCTCTTTACCAACAAGCAGCCTGATCCATCCTGACACTCTTGTGGCTGGTGATCCTAAACTTTCCCACTTCCTCTATGAGGTTCAGGAATGGAGAGTAAGGTGGAGGGGAAAGTGGCACTGTCCTGAGACTGGCTGCAAACCACTCAGACTGGAAGAGAATGGTGAAACAGCACAGTGTCCCATATGATTACAAAATGTTCTGGGTTCTGTCTCACCTGGCACAGGTCTTTGATAGAGGCCATCAAGGAATGAAACGAGGTGCTCGGTATTTTAAGGCCCAATTTGGAGTAAATGCATTTTTTAAAAATTTCTTTCCAGGTGTAAATGAAGCAGAACGCAGGAAATTACAGACTCATTCACATTAATTTTGTGTTATGTCTGGTTTAGAATTTGAATTTAACAACTTTAAGAACAGCATGTACTCATGTGCAAATGGACTGTGAACACAGAGTTAAGGTGGTGGATGAGTTTGAGTCAGAAAACAGTTCTGATCTACAGTCTGTCTGCTGTTGTACTGATCGTGTGAAGAGTTTTGAAAACATCTGTCAGCTCATTCACTGTGTGTAACAAGAACCATGTTTGAAAAGGGCTAAAGTCGGGATATCTGAGCCTGTGTGACATCAGCTCTGACCATTCTTCTTAGTGCCTCTCTCATGACCTCCCCACATTCATGGCAGTACAATACTAAATAGCTGGAGTAACATTTTATATATTAAAGAAAACACTATGCAAGCTAAGAGCAGAAGATGGCAACAGAATGTCACTCACCGTAGTCTAGTGATGTTTGGGACCAGGGCATGGCAACACCAGTGACGACAATCAACAAGATGAAAATGTAAAGGGAGAGAGAGAAGGACAGAAAAATACAGAGATATAAAGAGAGAGAGAGAGGCAGAGTAAGGACAACAGAAAGGAAGAGGGAGGAGGGAGAAGCAAGAGAACAGGAACAGTCATATTGCACAACATAAACTGATACAGGTCAACAAATACACACATGTAAATCTGTCAAAGAAACTGTCAAACACAGAAAACACAGCAGGGTATTTGTCCAGTGTAAAGCACGCATTAAAGATTAGTCTCTGAGCTGGATTCAGAGAAGCCCTCAGCTCCTGTATCAGCCCTGTATGATAAATCCTGCCTATTAACAACAGACTCCCTCACAATCCTCCCCTCTCCCTGCATCTAAAGCGATCAGGCTCCCTGGACCACTGCCATGTGATTGTCTTTGCTGATATGGCTGGTTAACTTGTTTGCTGAAAGCTTGCTGTACAGACTGTCCCTGCCCAAGCTCATTACCATGAGAGCAGTGCTGTATGGAGACAGTGCATTCAGCCTTGTTGAGGTGAGGGTGCAGTGGGTGGGGAAGGGTGCTCTTACATTGATTTCAGTCACCAGGATGTCAGTGATGCTGCCCAGCACTGTCACAAAGTCAAACACGTTCCAGGCGTCCTTCAGGTAGTTCTGAGAGACAGCAGTTGAAAATCATTAGTTTTTGTTTTTTTTTTAATTCAGGACATGAAGCTGTGCTCGGTAAACGTTACTCACCAGAGGACCAAAAGCAATGATCTTGAGGATACACTCCAGAGAGAAGAGAGTGGTGAAGACTATATTGAGGTTCTTCAGCATCGCTTCATAGAACTCTGGAGCTCCGTGGAACTGAAAGACAGAGGTGAGGGATGATACAGGGCACACTTCTGCTCATCAGGTTTTCCTTGCTGACTTGTAGCTGTAAGACTATTAAAGGAACAATTCAACATTTTAAGAAATAGGCCAACTCACTTTCTTGCTGAGAAGATCAGCACCAGCGATGAAATACATGACACACAACCTGTTATTTAGTGTGTTTATGAGGTGCTAGTTTGCAGACTGTCTTTCCTTTGGACAGACACAGGCCGGCTGTGTCCCCTCTGTGTCTATTCTTTAGTCTTCTAAGCTAAACAGCTGCTAGCTGTAGCTTCATGTTCACTGCACTGACCTGAGAGCAGTATCCGTCTGAACATCTAACCCTCAGGGAGAAAGAGGCTGTGTCTCAAAATGTCTTTTCTTTCCTCAAGCTAATGAATCCAGGACTGACTTCATAAAAGATCTGAACACATCTGAACAAGCTTAACCCACTATATCAAATCTGCATTTAATTATTAACATCTTCTTCAATAGTTCTTACCTTCATCATGAGTACCACAGTGTTGAGAGCGATCATGATCATGATGGAGTACTCAAACGGAGCTGAGACCACAAACTTCCACATCCTGTACTGGAAGGACTGCGTGTTCTCTGGCATGTAGCGTGTCAGAGGTTTGGCGTTTATGGCAAAGTCTATGCATGCCCTCTGTAACAAAGACAGACACCACACCTCTGCTTCACTGTCTCCATTCAAAGAACACATGTGTTACTGATCATTCAGATTCTGCACTGATGTGAGCAGAGGGAATCGTCTGTGACCCACGGTCTGTGGCTGGCTGTGCTCAAACGTCTCAGACACTGGCAGCCAAAACAACATAAAGCTCTGAGCTGTCTGTCATGTCTGTGCTTTACCTCGTTCTTCTCCAAGCTGCACTCAGACAGGGCCTTGTCTCCCTGCTCCTGGAAGGTAATGATGATCAGAGCGACGAAGATGTTGACAAAGAAGAAAGGGAAGACCACAAAGTAGACCACATAGAAGATGGACATTTCTATCCGGTAGCCTGGACTGGGACCCTGGTCTTCAAAGGTGGCATCCACAGAGTGCTTCAGTACACTGCAGGGAGAGAGGAGCACAACATGAAGTCAGGAGGTGAGATACAGTAACACGTCCACTCTGTAACGTTATGCTCCAATGTGGCAATACAGCTCCACAGACTGAGCTAAAATTCATATGTTCTAAAAAACTTTACCAAAAAGAAGAATCTAAAAGTCTTTTGTGAATGTGTCATAGACATGAATTAATTTTCAGCATTTGTTATATGAAGGAGTATTTTGCCTAACAGTGTTAAAATTCAACTTTCAGGTTATTAGCAGTGAGGTGTATATCATTGACAACTGCAAACAGACCAGGAGGTCTTCAATAATAAGGTCCCAATGGACAAGTGACCACCCCAACACTGTCTTATGACTGAAAGGTAATAGGTCAGTGTGTTCCTGTTGCCAACACCATTCTCTCCTCCAGCTCAATCTTTTCCCAAAAATAACTCCGTAATATTTCAGCTGCACCTGCAAACAAAACCCTCCAGCACTTTCTGCAACATCTGAAAAGCAACATCAGAGAAAGAACAAAACAATTCCCTCCTTTCACTGTAGGATACTGCCAGTGAAAGAATGTGTATCTGCATCTATGGGAAATGTGTGGAAATATGGTTACCTGATGAAAAACAGAATGGGAAAGGAGGTGTAATACCACTGCTCTTTCATTTCGGCACAGTGTTTATGAGATTTTTAAAGACTCAAACCCAGTTTGATGTCACTTTGACATTATCAGAGTGATTTTTCTCTGATCGCTTCCTGTAGGAGGAGGAGGAGGCAGCTGTTTTCAGAGAGAAAGCTCTGCCATGTTTCTCTGGAGCTGGAGCTGGAGACCAAACCGGATCTAGTTAGACTTACAAGTTTATTTAGACAGCACTTTTCAGAAGCAGTGGGCACAGTTTGTTTCCCCAAAAAAAGTGGCCAAAAAAAAAAATGAATGCAGCTTCAGTATTTCAGTGTTGGGAAAAATCATCCAATTCCACACTGTCTGCCAAGATCAGGCTCTTAACTGAAGCTACATGCTGTTGAAATATTTAAACCAAAGACTCCATGTGCTTTTTCTTAATGGCTGCATCATTTAAGCAGATGGAGATATTCGAGATGACGTGACCTTAATTCTAAACACACGATCCAAAATTCAGCCTCAGATTTTGTGAATCTTTGGAAATTTGGGGATCTCCACTAGAATTCAAAATAAAGCTCTGTGGGACTGAACCATGTTTGGCTGCGCAGAGGGACTTTGTAAAGACTGGCCTACTGCTGGATGAGTGGGACCGAACAGGTTAGATCTGTGTGAAATGATCCTTCAGTCTGAGCCCAAAGGAAAATGAAGGCAAATCCATGTCAGTTACATACAGATGGATCCACTCTGTACAGTACGTTATCAGTATTTTAAGTTGAATATCTTCCCTTTATTGTATTTAGATTAAGTTTTTGTAGTCTTCTGTTCCTACTTGCATTTTCAATGATCCAATTTTCCCACAGGAACCGTTAAAGTAACATTTATGAATCCTGGGTGAATCCTATTTTTTAAGGCGTCACATTCACCTCAGGTGAGTGTCATTTCCACTCTGACAGCATCACACACGTCTTTAACTCAAAGAGGGAGTCACATCCACTGCACTTACGTTGGCCAGCCCTCCCCAGTGGAGACAGTGAAGAGCGTCAGGAAGGCCCACAGCACATTGTCATAATGGAAATCATATTTTTTCCACTCTCGGGTCATGGCAGCTACCTCATCTTTGTCGTAGTCCAAGAACTGTCCTCTGGAAGATATGAAGACATAAATACAGCTGAGTGGGTATAGACAGGCATGAGGTCGGGTTTTGACCACACCGACGTTCGATGGTTCACAGTTAAAAAGTTGCTAAAATAAAAAATGAGGAAGTTGGGGGATCTTAGACCAACTTGCAGTCCTTCTCCAGGCCCTTGGACTCGTCTGTGCAGAAGAAGAATTTTCCTTTGAAGAGCTGAACTGCAATGACGGCAAAGATGAACATGAAGAGGATGTAAACGATGAGGATGTTCAGCACGTTCTTCAAAGAGTTGACCACACAGTCGAACACTGCCTGAGGACACACACAAACACACACACACACACGTTTCATTTGGGGAATAAGTGGAAAATTATTTCGGAACATGACAAAACATGAAAACTATTACCTGTTCCATCTGTTAATGGCATTTTTCATCTGAATTTGATTCTATATTAATCTCAGTGATACAAACATGCACCTTGTCCCAATAATGGGACAATTCCTGCATTAGCATGTCATTTATAAGGCGTGCAGCTAATAATCAATTCACGTGTGTAAGATCACTTTGCAACAACTCAAACACAGGGAGGATGGAAAAAAACAAAATGGAGCTGAGAGGAACAAACAAAGAGCAGAAAGGCTCAGCTTTCTGAGAGAAGCAGCTTAACAGTGTAAGTTACTCATACCCTATGCTCAACAAGATACCAGGGGCCTCATGTAAGAAGGACTGCACAGCTTTCAGATTTCATCATAGCACTATCTTCTAGTTGTGCCAAAGCTGCCATTCTTGCGCAATTACGCGTGACTTCACGCAGCCATTTATAGGGCAAATTATAGGGAATATTTGGGGGAACATATTCTGTGTATAAACAGAGTTTCTCGACTTTGTATTTTGGCACTATCAAATGACAGAGTTTGCGTGGTGGTACGCACACTCTCACGGCAGCTCGAAAATTTGAAAAAAATCCCCGCAGAGTTGATTTTTGTACATCCCGACGTGTGCGTGGAACATTGGCAACATTTTGATGCGTACGCACCGTTAGTACATGAGGCCCCACATGTATTGTGTGTAGGGTACAGGTACAGCTGGGGTCCGGTTTTCACAATGAGACAGATAAACTCTCATCTGATTTAAAACCTTGTTTTTTTTTTTGTTAATATACATGTAACAGATTTCTGCATTTTGCAGTTCAAACAAGCATGAATGAAAACAGCTGCTGTGGTTTCTGCTGAGCTCATCCAAAGTGATGGACTTAGTTTCTAAGTTTTTTTGTTGCCTCATGAAACAGAGCAGCACTGATGCCAATGACCACTTCTACATTATTATATTTATAATCCAAAGGTAATAAACAAATAAATAGTCCCTCACAAAGGAACTATTTTCTGTTGTTTTGAAAATGAAGCTGTATATTTGAACTGAAGTGGGAACCAATGGGCTTGGAACTGAGAACCACAGGGAAGATGGAGTAACACTGTTCGTCTGTTGAATTTTACAGATGAGGTGGTTATGGTGTATGGTGTAATCAGCATTTTCCATGTATGTCACAGATAATTCAAACTGAAAACAGTATTGTGGCAGTAAGATTGCCTGCCTTGATCACAGCTGAGACCTGCTAACCTGGTTAAATGAACCAAAAACAAACCAGAGAACAGTAAAGGAGCAGAACCTTGAGCTTCGGCAGACGTTTGATGGTCTTGAGAGGCCTGAGTACTCGGAGAACCCTCAGTGACTTGATAGTGCTGATGTCTTTGCCTTTGGTCCCCCTGTGGAAAGCAGCCACTGTTACACCACACACATAATTATCCACACACAGCCTGCAGTAATCAGATCTGTCAGTATTACTAATACTGATAAACAGCACATGTAGCAGAAATTGGTTTTCAGACTTTAACATCGTAGTCAGAATTCATTTGTAACTACTTTTGAAATGTGGCAGGATATGAATCAGGTGTGTTTAGATCAGCTGGGTTAATGAGACACACAACAACAACAGGTTTTTCTGGGTATCAACAAAAACATCAATGAGAAAAATGGAAAGTCTGGGGGAAACACTGTTATGTAAGGTATCCTGGTTCATGCATAATGCTCCTAATGCACAGTGCTCAGGGCATCAGTACTAGTGTTAGGCTGGGCAGAGAGGAGGCGAATCTTTGCAGCCAGTGTAACCCTGTGACTGGCTTCCTATACGTTATCCTGTCACATTACCTTGGTAACTACACCACTGATGTTAACCATTTGATATTAAGAAATGTAGCTGGCACTACTCTAATTTAATTTACCAAGACACATTTTCTTCTTCATACATGGATGAAAATGTCTAGTATTTCTAGGATACCATGGCGGAGAGAGATTTTATACTTAAAGGAACAGTTCAACCTTTTAGGAAATACACTTGTTCGCTTTCTTTCAGAGACTGAGATGAGAAGATTGATACCAGTGTTATGTCTGCGTGTTAAGTGCAGAGCTGGAATCATCACCTCAACACCTGTCTCACTGCCTGTCTTATGTTCAGCAACATTTTTTTTCAAGAGAATGAAGTGCTGCATTTAAGTACCATGCTAGAGGGAGGTGGTCAGGGTGGGTGGTAGATATACAAAGTGCAGGACTGGTCCACCTATGTGTGCTCACTTCCAGAGTCCTGCATGCAGCCATAGAGCAGTCTGGTTTCTCCCTGTATGGAGCTGACCATTCTGCCATTGTCTGACTCCATGTTAACAACTGCTGGTGCCTGGATGGTCACCAGCTATCACAATCCTGCTCTCTGGACCATGAGACCCCCATGTTTCAGATCCAGACCTTAGTGCCATGTCCAGGAGTTCTCATCAGCTAAAATAGTACAAGTACAGACTCCAGCGTAAGCAAAGTAATGAGATCATGGTCAGATGTGACAAACAGCAGGTTAATGGACAGCCTGGACTGCATCATCTGGGACGTTTGTACAGACTCTTGTTCTTTTACTGGTGAACACAGTGACGTCTTATTTCAGTTACAGTGAAGATGTTGCGGCCTCTCATCTAAGCCAGTGACTTTCTATAGTAACAGCAAACCCTGGTTTAACACGGGTCTTAAAGCAGTGTATGAGAACAAAATGCTGCTTTTCAAAGTGGAGATAAAATTCTGTATAAAGCTGCCAAATACTGTATGAAACAGAAAGAGCAGAGCAACAAGCAAGAAGGTAACACAAAGAGAAACTGGAGGATAGAATTCATAGTGGGGACGGTGGAGGGATGAGGAAATGTTTGCAGGAGATAACAGATTTGAAGAAGGGAAGGGACGAGTTCTAGGATAATTTAAAATTAGCCAGTAAATGAAATGAGTTTTAACATATTTTAACCTCTATTTTTAATGGGTTCAGGTCTGTCGGTCATCTCAAGGATCCAGCTGTGGTGCCTGGGCCTAAAAAACAGGTTTCCTCATCTGTATGTATATTGTTAACTGATTACAGTTATGAATACAGTTAATCCCAGAGAAACTCTTTTGAAGCTTCTGGATTCTTGACTTGTTGCAGGAAGGAAAACTTCCAACTTTCTGCTGAACCCACATACAATTAACTCTGAGCCTCCACAGAACTGGTGCCTTTCTCCACTGCTTTACACAAATGACTGGACAACCTGTGATGACTCAGTTAAAATATTTCAGTTTGCTGATGATGCCACAGTGAGGAAATACCCTCTGGGAAGAGGGTCAGTGGTAAACCTGTGGCATTTAAAGGTACATTTTGATTTGAGTTGTCTTTGTAATTATTTATGGTTTATGTATTTTTATTATGTTCAGGTTCTTCAACCTCCGAACTTTAGGTTGTCTTCTGTGTCTATTTTACTTTACAAATATGCCACAAGGCTGCAGGTGCATGAAGCAACAAAGTGCACAGGGAGAGAGGGAGAGAGGGAGAGAGGGAGAGAGAGAGTAGAGAAAATAGCAGAAGCTTCAGTATAAGTAAAGGACTGGTATTGGTCTTTACATCTAACTCTCAGAAAGAAAGGAGAATAAGCCTGTTTCCAAGAAACTGTTCCTTTCACAGCCACTTTAGAATCATTATGCACATTTTAGCCATATCTTATACCACAGAGTGGCCTGCAAAAACATAATCACTTTTTTTCTTTTCACTTTTTTCTTTTTTGTTTTTCCACTGTTTTCCACTGTGAGTAGAATATTCACACAGCAGCCCAGAGAATCACTGACTTTACCCTCTATTATAATCTACTATAAAGCAATATGTTGTAGAAAGGCCGAAACAGCTGATTCTATCAAAAACAAAACATCCAAAGAAACAATAAATGGTAAAATATGTATTTTACTATATTTATAATACATGACTGTATGGGGTTGGAGGGAATACGTTTAAAGCACACTAACTGGGGTATGTGAGACTAGTTGTGATGTTATTCCTGAGCACTAAACACTCCACTATACAGGCAGCCTCACACAGGGACATGCACCCCCCCCCCCCACAACCATTCAGCTGTGTGTATCATGTAATCCTGGTTTACATGAACAAGTCAGTGTGAAATCTGTGTGTGAACATGCAGTCAGTCAGGTAATTCACAGGAAGGCTTCCTTTGTCCTTTAGTTAAAGGAGGACTCCATTGTTCTCCATGCAAATCTGATCATACTTGAGACTGTGCATCAGGGATCTTAATCAACAACATGTCCAGTGGACACCTCAGTGATTAAGATCTTAAACTAATCTGCTACTGAAAAGGAAAAAAAAACAAAAAACTAAACATTTTTTTTAAATTTATCATGTCACTGTCTGGGGTGAGATGTTTGAATAAACCTCTGTGAGTTTCATCTTTGCAGTTTCTATTTCTTTTCTTCTGTTTATTCAGCGATTTTATGACTTTGTCAGAAACACACGATGAGCACAGAGTCTGATAGAAACTGATCAACTTACCACTGCACAGCAAGTAACAACAGATGCTTCTCTCATGTGTCTGAGGTGGATTTTCTAGGACTAGGACAAGCTAACACCAGAATTTGTCTATACTGGAGACTGATGGAAAATGAATACACGTATGTCAAAGTGACAACAATACCCAGAGCTCATTAGAGAATAGTATAAAACAGTATATCAGACTGACTCTCAACAACTCTCCCTGCCACATTCTTATGACACTAAAGCCTTTAAAGCCTTTCTTTTTTTTTTTTTTAACCAGTTTCAGCCTCTTACCATGAACGATGGGATCATACATGACCACAACATTCTCGGCCAAGGTTTGAAGAGTTGACATATTGATGTCATTGTGTTTTTGCTGGTGCTATTTTTACTGATCTGAAGTGGGCGGAGCTCAGTTGGACACCAAAAAGGATCCAAATGAGGATTTGCACTATTTGAATCAACATCCCATTACAGTTGTAGGGTTGTTACGTTTTTTTTTTTTTGTGTTAAAGTATTATTAAATAACTATTATATTTGGTGTGACACTAGATCCACTGTAGTTTCCTCCAGTGGAAGCTGCAAGGTCATCAACAGAGGAATTTGTAAACAGCTAAGTCTTTATCAATACAACATCCTTCGTGTCCTTCTCTGTACTCACAACACGGCAGAAGGCATTGGCTCCCAACACTACTGCAGTGTAATTCCAAGATAATAGTCCTAACCCGTCAGTTGTGGGGCATCAGGTACAAAAATAAACATCGGGCTAGTTTCCTCCCGTGTGGTGAGTCATCATGGAGGACAGTGACACAGCATCTGTGACACCTCACACCATGTCTTGACAAAAAGACGTGACATCCTTTTGGTTCCTGCTCTTGGTTAGTTTGCTCAGTAGTACATCGTGTTTCTATAGCTTTTCTGAATGGCCACACTCAGTGGCAGGGTAAAGTTCCTGCTGTCATAGAAAGACATGATAAACCATAGAAATGGGAATAAGTTAATGGATGCACGTTTAGCTTAAAGGTTCACATGATGCCGCAGTCATTTGTAAACATGTAAAGTGATGGTGGAAGCTGTGTGAAGAATAATAAAAAATAAAAAAAAAGCTTGAGATCAAGGTTCAAACCCTGTCTACTTCCTCATCCCATCACACCTGACCAATCAGATGCTAACTGACAGATTCAATTTCCATTCTCATTCTTTAGGTCACTGCCTAAATATCTTGACTGCAGATGAGGGCGGGAACACAGACAGACTGCCCAGCTCCTCCTCAGCCCAGGGGTCCACTACCACACCCACATTACTGCAGAGGCCACACCAATTCATCTGTTGACCTCACGGCCCATTTTACCCTCATTTGTGAACAAGACAGAGAGGTACTTGAACTGGCAGACCAGGGTGGTTTTAAAAAAGGGAGCTGATGGTATGTTCCAATTATTGCTGTAGCATATTAGACTGCTCAGCCTCCATGGGAAAGCTTATCAGTTATGGTGCCACAGGCTCTGTAGAAGCCCTAAAATGACCCTGGACTCCACAGCAATTAGCTCTGGTGTAACAAACAGCGTGGCATCCATGTGATACGATGACATGGCTTCTGTCTTCCTCTGTGGCCTTATGAGGTCCCTTTACTCCAATCACAACCACATGCAACAACTTCCATGCTCTGATGCACATTAGTCTAGCATGCCTTTACAGTGACCAGGGGGCCAGAGTGGTTTTAGACCAGACACTCACACATTTACAAAGAGGACTAAGGGAACAACCACATAAGATATTCTGATAGCTTTCAAAGAATACCCCTCAACACCCAGATACAGCCAGGAAACAGGAGAGAAAGTGAGATTGGACTAGTTTCAGTGGCTAAAATGTGACGCTTATGGGGATGTGAAGGTTCAAATGATAATGAGGACATCTGGCTCAGATGAGGCTGAGGCCACAACTGTTCATCATCATATTCCTGGACTGGGAACAGAGAGCTGGACCCTGAAAACAAAATCCCTCTTGCAACTCTCTCAACACTGCTCTGTTTTCACTTCCATTACAGTCCAGAGTCTGTTTGTCTCAATTTCTCCCTTTCACTCTCACTCCATCCTGCAGAGTATGGCCTGTAATATTCAGCAGGCCAGCTGCATTCAAAAATAATTTAAAGGACAGGTTCAGATTTCATTCATTGCACACTAGATATGAAGCATTACACTCATAGAAGCGGTAAAGTAAAGTAAATATGTGTTAATGTACAGAAGCCAGTGGGCGAGACAACTGAGGCAAAGACACACGCATGTGAGCTGAAAAAGTTTCACATTGATTGTGTGTTCAACACCCACTGGCCATGTTCCTTAGTGTCCCATTATTTGACATTAGCCAGAGCTAATAGTGGGGTTCAGAAGTTGTTACTAGCTATCTTCACTGTGGTGGTCATATGTAGCTTTCATTGCTGGCACTGTGTCGCAGCAACAAAATCAAACTACATGAAACTACCAGTGATTTTCCTCAGCTGTGTCTCACACAGTGAAATTTGTACTAAAAGCACTTTGTGAGATGAAAAGGCTTCAGCTGAACTTCAGAAAGGCATTTCTGCACAGAACAAGAACTGGACTCACTTCATGGTCAGTGTAGAGAGAAAGAACAATTACAGTAACCAGTAACCCTCTAAAACTACATATGACATGTGAGTATGAGAAAATCTGAACCAGTCCTTTAAAATGTTTGTTCTTAATTTTTTCAGGTTGAGTAAAAAGATAAAATAATAAAAGAACAGATTTATTATCTATTGTAAACACATTATTTTGGTTACATTATTGTATCCTATAGGGGGGAGACCGTAGTGTTAGAAATACTAAACTGATCTCGCTCTTGTATTATTGTATTAATAATGGGATGTGAGGTAAATAATCTTTAGCCACTCACATTTTCAACAGTAAAAATGTCCATATTTACACTCTTGGTGTCTTAAACAGCAGGAAGTAGCCCAGTTATCATACATTCCCCAAACAAGTGAAGGATTTCCTTCTATTCACTACATGTACTGTGGTTTTTGTTTGAGTGTGACCTCACCACAGTGAATACTGACGGCTGCTGCTACTCTTCATAGGATTCCCCGCAATGTATTCACTTTGCTTTTCTCAACCAACAATTATAAACACAAACCTATATTTTTTTTCTGTTTTGTGTGATTCATCATTCATTCACCTCCTAACAACCTTCCACTGGCTACCTGTTCTCCGTGCTGGCAAACACTGGCTGTATGTGTACTGTGGGAGGTGGGAGGTGTTATAATGCTGTTACTGTGGTACCTGATGTTACTCAGGTTGGAAGAAGGGAAATTCTGTGTGAACAGACCTGAGTTTGCTGACAGTGGATGTTGTGAACAAAGACACAAAAATATTGCTTTTTAAAGACACTGACCTCAAAATGACAGGTTTCATTCCAAGATGCATTATAAAGAATTTCTTTAAACTATTTACTACCACACTGATTATCACTGGCTATTACTGAAACTGGATACTATTAAAATAATTATCAAGTTCATTTAAAGAACTCTTCTTTATTGTTTATTGAAGTCATGATTTCTACTTAATAGAAAATAAATACAGGAAAATATTTCCACCCCAAAAAAGGGCAAAATAGCATTTTGGAATGAAATGGCCAAAACCATGGATGGTGTTGGGAGGCAGAGGCAGGTTTCAGTTGAAAGCTGTCAGACAGAGGTTACTGATGTGTTAAAACGGCATTTGATTCACTGTATGTATGGGTTTAATATATTATACATGGAGCTGATCTAAGCATAGGAAGAATGGTACTTAGAGAGGGTTGGATTTGAGGGAGGAGGGTTGGGGTAAGGTATGGGTACAGGGTGAGGAGTCAAGGAGGAGGTCGAGGTGGCATAGGAGGGTTCCCCACCTGGTCACACCTTGTTGCGATCTACTTGGGGGAAAACAGTGGTAAAACAAGGTACAGCACATTTATGGATGCTTCACACATACAAACAAAATAAAGCATATGTTTGCATCAGATGACAACACCATAGTTTCCATTAATGAAAACAGATGTAAAACTGTTCATATTTTGGTTGGTAGCAGACAACTGTGTGAGGAAATCCCAGTAAAGAATAGGCCCCACAGTGGATCCAGCTACAGGCCACGTGAGGCCACGTGAGGAGAAAACAGCAGCTGTGCTTGGATGCTGAATGTGCCTGTTAGTTTTGGAGGTAGCCTATCACTGAAGTCAAACACAAATCAGGACTGTTGGTTGTTGAAACAGGCATTTGTTCAGCCCTTGTTCTGTAATTGTACGCTGCTACAACTTCTCAGTCTCAACCAAAACATCACATAATAAAAAGCAAATGCCAACAAAGGGCTAAACATGAGATAATCTAAATAATAATACTAATAATTCTAAGAAAACAAATAGAAATATCATCCCAGCCCTGAAAAACAGGTTATCTCTAGCACCTGAAGCTGACATTAAATAGCAGTATTGCACTTTGCAGCATCAAACGTGAAATGCACCAAAAAGTTGCAGACTAAGCTCAACACTTTCGAGGTTCCAGTAGGTGAGATGACACATTCACAGATACAGCTCTGATGGAGATGCTATGGTTTGTTGTCCTTGCCACAGGCAGTCGATCAAATGGAAATCAGGCAGCCCGAGCTCCGGAGACATGCATGGTGAGTGAATGGCAGCTGTCAATCAAACAAGGCTTTCTATTTGTAACTGCCAATGTGGAAGTGACCTGGTGCCAAACAGCCTTTGCAAATAATTTGTCTGAGTTTGATTTAACCTGCTGAAGAATCTGAGTGGGACGAAGAACAAGGCAGAATCACAACCAAGGTGATCCTAAGTGTTCTATAGTAAATAAATCAATGAGCCATATATTATGAAACTGAATTTCATCCTGTTTCTTTTTCCAACCACAGAGATTACTGCAGATTAATATCACCCAAGGCATTTATTTTAAACTTTTAACATCCTGGGATAATGTCTCCTGATTTTCTGATCACAAATTTTAAAAGAAATTATCTTAAATATGCCAAATCCATTATATTGTCCTAAAACACCCAGGATAAAGCTGCATGTCTGGGTAAAAATTAAATGTAGAGCTCATCAGTACTAAGCATGGCAGGAAAAAACGTACTGTTCTAACATAACATCGTCTGGCAGCCTAGCTCATGTACTTGCTCATATATTTAAACAGTATGTTTTGACTTTTAACATCACATCAAAGGGCTTTTAGGATTAGGATGAAATAAAGTATCTAGGAAACAGCTGTCTGTGGTTGCTGGAATGTAAAAGGTAAAAGGAGCTGCTGATATGTGGTAACATCCAGGACCAGCTTCCACATACCATGGATGTGTCAGTCCTGAATAACCATTAACCCCACAAACCAATGTAGTTAGTTAATGATATGCTAACTCTTTTCCCTGTAACTAGTGCTAGGTTACCATGTAGATAGTTAAGAAGTTAGCATCATTTCATAAGGTCTTACTTATTTAATATTGAACACTTAGACAGGCTGTCAGTCCCTGAAAAGTTCTGTATATGAAAAAAAAAAAGTATTCACAAATGCTATTCAGCACCATATCCAAACCATATGAATATATCTCCATCTGCAGCAGGATGTTGAGTCACTCGGATACAGGCTAAGTAGGAAAGTATAGAATAAACTGAATGGAAATGGAAATGACGGGGCAATATGGTCATAGGGCGGTCATTAAAAACCTACAGCTAACAGCATACATGTCATAAGTCCATCTGATGTGCATGCTAAGATCACAGAGAAGGCTGATACTCCCTGAGTCGTACTCATGCCCTGCGACAGCAGCCTCGGGTGAATTAATAACAGGGAATGTGAAATTGATGGTATCATTCCAGCCTAAGCAGAGCCGCGTCGAGGCAAAGTGCTGATGAAAATACTTCCCATCAGAGGCTCGAGGAAGCTAAGGATGATGAACGCGCAGGTCACATGCCCCTCTATAACAGAGGAGAGCATGGAGGAAGGACCTTTAGCCAAGCACATGAGGGTCAAGTACAGGAAGGTCTTAGGTGGACGACGAGATGGGAATGTGTCCCAGGCGCAACCCGTGAACACTGCAAAATACACACCCGTCCACACAAGCAATTTCACTCCACATACTGCATTGTCTTACAGTCGTTTCAAGGGAAAATACACCTGCTGGACACCACAGCTGATAGTGATGCATCTTGTAATGCTTTCGGTTCAGGTTGAACTAAACCAATTCATATTTACTTTTCTGAAACAAACTCTGTTTTTTTTTAAATGTTTTTTACTCTTTTCTGTGAAAGATGTAAGACTGAATATGTGAGGAAATGACTTGTTTTTGCAGTGGGAGTCATGTATGTTTTCTCTCGCACATACATACACACAGAGAATGACACAGACGAGCAAGGTGAGAGAGATAGAGGAGGCATTACCCCATGAAGCTCCTTCACAACGATCCCAGCACAGAAACAGGGAGAGGATCATGTCAATAAACACACAGCACAGCACAACACCACAACACACACACATAGACACTACTGACTCACAAATATAACGCAACAATAGAACTGTCACATAAAAGACTGTCACCTAAAAACACCATACTGATGATTATATTTTAGTCTTCTGACTGGGCTCTGTGGGTTGACAGTGTCAGCCTTGTGGATCCATACGATGACGTTTACATAATGCAAGCTCAGCCATCCAACCTGGGATGAGTCCATCAATATGACTCTCATAAAAAAGGGATGTTCACTAATTACTGGATCCACTTACGTTCAGCATCTGGCTGAACTGGCAGGGTAGCAGACGGACAGGGTCCCACATGTTTACAGAACTTGACTTGTAAGACATAATCACTTTGAACAAGCTTTTGCTCTGTAGCAGGGCTTTGCCAAAAGATGAGCTCACCTTCCTCTACTGTTTAATTACCTTCTGGTTTACAGTTTAAACACACTGGTCCTTTTTCCTCTATTGAACATGTGGCAGACTAAAAGCTGCACCACAGGTTTCTGCCCCCCCCCCCCGCCCCCCACCGTCCAAACATACTCCAATATTTCTCACTGAGGTTTGGTTTAAATTGTATATCATACCTGACAAACCAGATCCAGCACATCTGATAATCAGGATTAACAACTTACAAACTGGAGACGACTCATTTTATGACAAAAAGGTAGGAGTTTTTGAACTTACGAAAATGCAAAAGCCACCAGCGCCCCACTGACCACTATGAAGTCCAGAATGTTCCACAGGTCTCTGAAGTAGGATCCAGGATGAAGCAGCAGGCCCAAGTCCACCATCTAAACCAAAAACACCACTGTTATGTCGTTTTATTCATTGTTTAATTCATTTTATTTTAGGATGTTTAATAGGATTAAAGTTCAAATGATTTAAATCACCTTAATTCTGATATGGAACTATATGATATGTTACATTCTGATATGTTATTATGTTATTATAAAGCATTTTAAAATTAATCACATCAGACTTTTAAAGTCTGCTGTAATTAAAGTAAAGGGAGTGGAAGAAGCTAGGCCTAAAGGTGCTGTGGGACGGGGTGAAGCAGAGGCTGTCAGCCTGCAGAGGGCAGAGAACAGGTGCAGAGGGAGAACGAAAGGAGCAACTTTCCTTGTGAGAATCCTTTCAAGCACACTGGAGGACAAGAGGTGTGGGAAGCTGGAAATTACCCGAAGCCGAGCTTGAACAACTCAAAGTGCCGTACAGCAAAGGCAGTCCCATTAGGATCACCCAGCTGGTTCCTGTGAGGTGACAGAGGTCATCAGAATGGATGAACGTAGAGGGGAAAATTTTCTTTTCTATTATGGCCAAGGGGATGAACAGATCCAGAGGGCCAAGAGAGAGAAAGGCGAGCTGCATGTTGTGTGGCTGGATTTTAATTTTAATTTTTTTAATTTTTAATTTTAAATGCATATGGCTCTGTTCCCCAGCAACGTTGCTCTGGAATTTTTCGACATGCCTGTTTGAATCAGAGGCCTGGTAGTGAAATGCTTCAAGGATGTTTGAATGTGCTGTTCCCTCCAAGATTCCACCACAAGCTGGCCACAGCCAGAAGTAGGCATCACAGACAGATTGTTGGAGGAGCGAAACTACCATCAGGACAAAGGCTTCTGCCACTGAGACGCTATATGGACAACATCACAAGCGTACTCCAGAAATCAGGATGCACATCATGACTGCTGAAGAGGCTAGATAAGCTTGTGATGCGCTGGAAAGAAGATCAAGCCCTTCAAGACGCAAAGTCTGTTTATCCGAAAAGGGATCAGAAGAGATGACATATTTTGCAGGTGGGGAAGAGATTCTCGGACAGGGAGACGGGGAGAGTAGCTCAGAGACAGATTTCAGATGGCCTTTCAAGTATCAACCAGAGCCAGCACCCTGGCAAGTATAAAGTATGGTGTTACCAATTCAATGTGCATTTCATTTTAAAATGAAAGAGGTCAAGGAGGTTGGAGGATGCTGTGAGGAATGATGGACAGCCCAGCTGTCTCCAGCACATCCTGTCAGGTTGTATGACGGCAGTATGTTGAGGAAACTGGCTGAAGTGATTGAGACATGCAGGCAGAACCAAACAGCAGACCTTCCTCTTCAGCCAAGCATCTCATTCAGTTCATCAGGTCTGGTGAGAGTGCCAAAGGCCTCTGCCTAAGAGAATCAGCAAGACTCCTCACACCTGGGAAAGCAGCTCCAGTTCCTGAGGGAGACAACTGGCCCAACACAGAAGTCATGATACCATGGGAGGAGGGGTTAGAGGCTGCCGATGAGCGAAAGCACTCAAAGTACTCTGGCCTGGCAACCGAGTGTAGAGAGACTGGATGTTGGGCCTTCCTTCACCCTGAGGAGGCGGGATGCTGGGATTTGTCAACTTCTCAACATCTAGAGTTCTCAGTGAAATGGGAGTGACAGGGAAAAAGCACTGACAAGCCATTCAAGATCTGGCGGAAGAGGCCGTGAAGGGCAGCTTTTGGGTGTAGCTCAGGCAGAAGCATAGGAGTAGGGGCCCAGGAAACACCGTGGGTATCAGCAGGGGGGTGGCAGGGAGATGTACTGGGGTTAAAGGAGAGAAACATTTAACATTTATAAAGTGTTCATTTTGAACTACCAATGGGTTTAAACACCACTGTGTTAGAGTAATCAGTGACACACAGTAAATGATGATGATTTTAGATGAAAATACAGTGGATTATCAATAAAAAAAGGTAATGCATCCTGATCCCCTGAGTGCACTATAATTGTCACAGTGAGGTAAGGTCCTGGCACTGACTGCCTCCCCGTCCTCTCCTCATTCATCACTTCAGTCTGTAGACAGTTTAACTCAAGACGAAGAAAAGTGCAGTGAAAGACAAAGAGACACTGAGGTTATTTCTCTTTTAATGGTGCATGTACATGCTTACCTTTATCACCATTTCAAAAGTGAAAACACCAGTGAAGGCGTAGTCCAGATATTTGAGCACCTGCACAAACAGAGACTGCATTAGCACTGCATAATGTATATGTACATATGTATAGGTGTGGAATAATCAAGTGTATAATATGCATGTAGTGTGTATTTGAGTGTATGTTTATGTGCACTGTGTCTCACATTGTTGCGAGGGGCATTTGTCCAGACAGGGTCCTCTGCTGCTAAAGCGATGCTGCTCATAGCTATGACAACCAGGATGGACATCTCAAAATAACGCAGGGTCACAATGTAGTGACACAACCGCCTCACCCTGCGGAGAAGAAGGCAGGGAAAGACAGACGGGAGACAGGGAGACGACCAGTCAACAGGAGACACAGATTTAACAAAGGTTGAACTGTGGCAGCAGCTTCTGTTTCCTCACCATTTATTATTAAAGTCTAAAGTTATTAAGTCTAAATCTTAGGCTTTAAATAAAGCCAGGATCTCAGTCACTTCATCAAGGAAAATGTTTAACAAAGACAAAACCAAGTTCTCATAATGACACCAAACTGAGCACATCCTTGCTTTTTCATTCACTTGTCAAACAAGTGAAGAAATACCAGGATATTTACTATACACAAGCACTGGAGGAATATACGATGGAAATCATGATGCAGATTAATCATTTAAATGTTTCAACAATACTGTATGAATTAAATTTATTGAAACACTGGCTTACAAGAGGCCACAGCCATGAATATAACCTCTCATCTGACTTCATAAATAAAGGTCATCTAAATCAGCAGAGAGCAAGTTTATAGATATGAAATAAAAGAGCTGCCCAGTCTCTGAAGGATCCGACTTCCATCACATACTGGAGGTTCTACAACAAAAAGTGAGTGGACAAACAAGGCTGAGGGGACTCACGGATTGGTCTGTCCAAAGATGAACATAGAACTGTAAGGCAGGATGGGTTTGGGTCCACTTTGACCGAGGTCCTCCAGGGTCTTCTCATTCATGGGCATTGTCTCACAGTCAATACTGTTCACTGGGAAGACAGACAGTTCAATTGCAGCAACAATCTGAGAACATGGTGGTATTGAACAGAGTGGAACAGAAATTAGATCTCTTCTTTGTCCTCTTCAAGAGCCCGTACACAGCCCGTAGGCTCTTTACCATTAACATTTAACCAAACACAGACTGTCACAGATACATGAGCAAATCAAAATTCTTTGCGATGGGAGTTGTCAGTCTCCAGTGACCTGCTGTCACATGTTTTGGTCATGTATCAGGATCAAGGTGCCAACCACAGACAATAATGTTCCCAGTTCACATCCAGTCCTGTGTTGCATGTTGCTCCCCATTTTTCTTTCCCTCATTTCCTGCTATCTCTATACTGACTTATAAAAATGTATTTAATATAAAGATCCTATTCTTTTCTATGGGGACCATTTTTCATATAAGCAAGAAACTGGTCATCTGAAATGGATAAACTCAACTTTTTGTGGTTTATTTCCAGTCCAATTTAATTTTACTATTATTACTATACTAGTTTTATTCATTTAATCTTTTTTGTCAACTCGCCATATACATTTTTATTTTTGCCTTTTAGGATTTCAGTGTACAGAGAGCTGTACACCACACAGTTTAACACCTGAATGGCAATGCAATATGATTTATTGAGGATAGTTTTGGCGCAGACACCAACTCCAGGTCTGTTACAGTCCGAGGCTGGAGCAGATCCTGTCAGTGTGTGAGCTGCATGAGGGCGTCTCAACCTTCCCAGGTCTACAAACACATGAGTAATTAAGCCCTCTGTTTGGTCTCAGCATGCTGGTATCCCCGACATGGTGTTCCTTTGGCTCAGAGGAGTATTTCTTTTTGTTTTTCTTTTTTTGCAATTTTCTTTTCCCATTTTATTTCTCATGTCTTTAAAACTTGAATTGATTCGATAGAAATCAGAAAAAATAATTTCCTAAGGCCAAATATTCAATCACTATTCAATCTCTATGAAAGGGAAAAGACCTGATGAATATCTACATCTGTCTAATCTGTATTTGAATTCTCTGTGAACTGTTCTTGTTTTAACTGTGGCTATGAATAAACCTTCGAGTATTCTGAGTCACATTATATGTGCGGCTTGATACTGACTTTGTATGAGGGTGGTCTCTCCAGGTGGGGAGGTGATAGTCACAGGAGGAATTTGGATGGAGCTTCGGCCAGTTCGTTGGACATTCCGCTGGTTGTCTGAGTCCTCTGGTCCGTCAGGAGGCCAGTTGGCCCCCTTAGAGTCCTGCTGAGGGGAGATGGCTAGGGACTCCCCCTCTGAGTCACCAAACCTGTCCCTAGAACAGAGACAGGAGTTTAGATATTAATATACAGAATATTCTCAAATAACATCCCATTCTTAAGTCCCTTCAGGGAAGAAATGACTGTGCTACTTGTCACCACTGTCAGTGACATTTAGTTTGGCTGAATAAAAGCTGTTGGATCTGGATAAACATTTACAGAGCAGGAGCAACACCATTTTGTCACCCCCCCCCCCCCCCCCGCCAAGCCTGCAGTCTCCCTTTCCCTGTATGTCTGTGTGAGAGTCTGAGTGGAGACAGGTCTGCTGGACTCAGAGAGAACGCAGAACCCACCACCAGCTGCATCCCATCCTGCAATCAAGACTTCCACAAAGACCCAGCTCTGCCGCTACCACCATGGTACCACTCTAATATATATTTTGCTTGTTGCCTTGTTGCCTTGTTGCTTAATCTGTTCTCCTCTTCCTGCAGTCCTGTCTGCCCCTGTCTCCAGCGGCCCAGCTTCCCACTGTCTGGACACTCTGGTGGGTTCAGCCCTGGCTTTTCCGCGAAGCCACCAGCCCAGTCCCACACGCTCCCAGCCATCCCCTCTGGCTCAAATCCCATCCCTTTAACCCTGCAATAAATACTCTTCTATTCCGCTCCAGTCTCCTCTCCTCCCTGTGTTGTGCACTTGGCTGGAAATTGGCCATAACTCATTCACGATCTGTCCAATCATCATAAATCTTGGTAGATATTTTCAGACTGGATTTGGGAGTAGGCCTACCAAAGCATCCTGAGCCTCACTGATAGTGGACGCCACAGATACCAAAAACATGTATCTCAAAACCTGGAGGACAGGTAGTAACAAAAATCTGGAGTAACATGTTGTGTGGTGCATGTGGGCGTGGTCCATGACTGTTACCAAAGAAAAAAAAACAAAACAAAAACAGATATTAAATGAATATTGAATGAATTCTTCACCACTAATCAGCTACAGCATGACAGAAACTACAACTGGCTTAAATGAGCTTAGAGCCCTACAAAGTCTGTTCAGAGGAAAGAGTGCTGACTGTGCGGCAGCTTTGATTTTTCAATCCTTTTTACCTGTGACCATGAGTCTTCTCTCTTTCGTTGGGCTCCTCTCCCTCAACTGTGGATTGGCCCCTGGATCCATGAGTCCGATGTCTCCTCCTCTCTCCATTGGCGCCGCTGTCTCCCCTGGAACTCCTGTCCCCGTCCCTGTGAGAAGAACGTCCATCTTTGTGCCGGGATCTTCGCTCTCCCCTCCCTCCACTGTTCACTGTCCCGTTGCCCCCTCGGGACTGCCGGTGTGAGTGATGATGGCGATGCTCTCTCTCGCTCGTGACTCCTCCACCTCCGCTGTCATCCACCGAGCTCTGATGGTGATGCCTCCTGCCTCCCTCTCGGCTGCGGGACCTCTCGCTCTTCCCCTCTTTGCCCCGACTGCCATCATAATCTTTGGAGCGACTGTGATGGACGTGGTGTCTCCCACCAGTGTCACCGTTATCATTTGTCTCCTCTTTATTTCTGGTGCGGTCCCTGTCTCTGTGGCGGTGGTGGCGACGAGGCTGGTGAGGCACAGGAGGGTCGGCGGCAGTTTCACCCTCCTCTGGCATGCAGGGCTTATGATGGTGGTGCTGGTGGCCGCCCAGCATAGGCCCGTCGCAGGGCTCGACAAGCAGTGGCCGGTCATGGTGGGTCTTGTGGGGGGCCGAGGACAGACGGAGGCGCTCCTCAGGCTCCAGTTCACTGTACAGGGCCTCACAGCTCGCCCGGTTCTGTCTCCTCAGCTGGTTGGCCCTCTGCTCCCACACCGACATTGTCTTCATTGACTTCTGCTGCTCCTTACTAAGGGAGGGGCAGAAGAAACAGACAAATCACAACCACTGAAAACATTGACACCACAATACAAAATCCCATGTAAATTATTTACCAATGCCTCTACTTTGATATCGGTGACAGAGTTTTTTCACAACACTTGTCTTTTCTACAAAGGATTTAAGCATTTCCAATGGATACACTGGCAGGCATGGTTTTCTTTTGAGTTGTGACACATTCAGTATGTATGTACTTTATACTTCATGGCACATAAAACCTGCAGTATATTTCATTTTACATCCCACGATGGCACACATAGTCCCTACATGCTTGAATGATTTACAGTATGAACAAGGTGCAATGGAGCTTTCAACACAGCAAACCACTGTGTTCACTTATCACAGTTGTACTGTGGAGAGGGCTCATCCATGGATATGTCTGAACAAAGGCCAAGCATGGCCACATAACCATGCTGTGACATGCAGCACCTTTTTTTTCTGTCAATGTCTGTGTAATACAGCACTGTGAAATGGCTGAATGCATGCACTGTTGACTCTGTGTGAAGTTTTAACAGTGCTATCTCTTCACATTATTTTACAGTTGGAAAATGACATGTAACCATGCCATCTCTGAACGTGGCATTGGGTCAAATAAGTCAGATTATAAGGACAGAATGTAACTTTAGTCCATGCTTTCAATGCTCCATCATCCTGCCCTTACATTCTTCATACTCACCTTCTACATATGTAAAACTATGTAACACACTGCACTGTGATCCTGCTAAGAGGGTAGATGGACAACATGGGACTGGACTCACTGAATGAACGGGAAAGCCCGTAACATGGTGTGTATGACAACAATGCAGGGCAGGTCTGTTTTATTTATGTGGTCTTGCTTTCAAAGGATGTAAATAATGAGAAAATGATTATGTATGTTTTTACGTATGTAATCATCATCATCATCATCACCATCATCCACCACCTTGCTAGCAGGCGGCTGGGTTTACCTCAGGAAGTGATGGACTGGGGTGCAGACATAACTCCTACAAACACATAAAGGGAGCAACATTGAAACAAACAGAGGGAGAGAAGGAATTTCAAAGGGACAGAAACAAGTTACAGACAAAAGCACAGAGGGAGCAAATAAGCTTCAGGAAACTGACGAGGGGAGAAACGTGTACAGTAGAGATGCAAAATTATACAAAAACTCCAACAGAAATTGTTTGTGCTGAGAGGGAGCAGGGTAATAATGGGGGGCAGGAGATAAAAAATACTGAACTCTGAATGCAAACTTGTGCCGTTACAGTGGAAAAGAGCTGTGTAATGTTTGGCTTGACTGATCTGATTGACCGTTCATAGCATTATTTCACTATGGGATCTGCCTCCATTGCACTGAAGTAAACTATAGTTTTGCATAGTCTTTGTCGCAATGCAAGAGGTGCATGAGAGCATATCCCACACTGAGACATCGCACTCAAACTACTCATAGAACCAGGGTTGCACAAGTAACTGAAGAATGTGTATATATGTGCTACTAGCTGTCATTATTTATACAAATGAAATTACAGAACAAACAAATACTGAAAATAGTACAAAAATGACAGTTTTATGGCCAATTACAACACTAATTCTGTCTTTCAGCTGTTAGACCCTCAGTATCTGCCAGACCTAAAGCTGCTTTATAATTACAGAGTGAAGATGTGTGATCTGATCTGAGATTAGGGGGGCAAACCCTTTCTTGCTTGCTGGCAACAAATACTGGATATCACAGAATCTGCAGCCTAAAGAAGCAAACTCTTAGTTGCTTATCTCAGTATCACTTACTGAAAGTGCTACAACAATTTTGGAGATAGTCTGGTAAAGTGTATGCAATCTAGTAACGAATTATTGTTACAGTGTAATCTATGTATTTACACATGACCACAGTAGGCGTAAAGACACCTTAGTTGATGGCCAAGTGAAAGGTCACTTGACAGATTTCTACCAAATCTTAATGGTTATAAGGTTAATGAGGTTTCATTTAGTGCTTTTGTTGCTTTGAAGATTGTTGCATTTAACAATACAGAATATGGGAAACAACTCAATTTTTTAAAAATTGTTTTCTTATTGTCAACAAATCCAATGAAAAGATTAAAACCAACAGTATGCTAGCTTGTCTCGGTGGCTTTAAGCCTCTAGCTCATTGCTTCCTACTGAAGACGTAAACCTTTAAACCTCACACCTCACAAATATATAATTTCATTTTTTAAAAAGTTTCAGTAATTTCCTCAAATAGCTGGTCACTGTGGTTTTTAGCAAACGTTACTCAATAGTTCATTTGTTGGAGACTGTTTTGGTGCACTAATCTGTATCCGAGGCAGCAGGATGGTGCATGTGGGATTGAGACAAAATAAAAACATTCGTATGAATGTGTGTGTGACCGGGTGAATGTGGCCTGTAGAGTAAAGTGCTCTGAGTGGTCGATAAGATCAAACAAGACAAGAGTGTTACATAAATACTCTCCATTCATTTTCATGGGAATTGTTGATATGAAAATTCTATAAAATTTCCCCAGCAGCGTGAGTCCACTAGTGTCACTGTCAGCCGTCAAAGTCCCACATCGTTCTGACTCACCACAAATCACTGTACAAATAAGAATGATAGTAACTGCTATCAAAAGCTGCTGTGTTTCTACTGAGCAGTCCCATTCTTTATCTGTAAAACACAAGCATACAGCTGACACTGCAGTTATAACGTACAATACATATTTACAACCAGCTTGGGAAATGAATCATATCACATACAGAATGAACAGTGATATGTAGCATCTTGAGATTTACAGAAGAAGAAGTGCAGTCAGTGAGAAATCGCTCTGAGACAGAAGGATGTGGATCACAGACAGTCAGATACTACCATCACTGACAAAGACACTTGTGACCCTTGTTGTCCACAGGGAAATAATGAAAACACAACACGGGCATGGAAATACTGAAACACACACACACACAGCTCTGTGAGCACAGAAGAGCTGCCACGTTCTTTTGGACAACTCAGACAGAAGAAAGACATGATGACACCAGAAGAAGAAAGGGTTTAGCAGCAGAAGAGGAGGAATGAGAGAAGGATCATGAGAGGACTTTAAAAAGTGTATCAGAGAGGTAATAACTCACAGTGAGTTAACGCTGCAGATGGATGAGCTGCTAGAATGCGCGTTACCTCGACTGCGTGTTAGAAAACTGCACATGCACAAAACAAAAATGGGGGAGGGGGGAGGGGACATCATTTAGGATGAAGTCAGGGAAACAGCCAGACACCATTCGACATTTCTCTGTCTTCTCTGCTTGTCCGTTAGCCCCTCCCATCACATTTCAATGTAATGGACAGTCAAAGCTCAGAAACACAAAACTGAGACTGAACCTTATTGAATGGTTATAATTAAAATCGCACAACAGCTTCAGTATCTTTGCTTCCTCTGAAAAGCTTTTTGTTAAATATCTGTCCATCCCAGTATCATATATGCTGTATGTCTGTGCCCATGGTTGGTTGTCAGAAACATAATGGGATCTCATGGACGTACTGGGTGTTTAAGAGTGTAAAACATTTCTCATTTCACTTGTGAGTAGTATTTTGTCTGCTGATGTTATGATTCTTCTCAGGGACCCTGCAGAAATCTACAGCAGAGGCCATTTGAGAGGCAGAGAGCGGGGGATCTGCTTTGTGAAGAAAAGACTGTGTGGGTGAGCAGAGTAGCACTGACTTTCACTGGGACATTGACTCTGAGAATGTTAATCAACATCATGCTTTGTTTCAACATGTGGCTGTCATCTGGGAAAAGCAGCCCCGAGAGCTAAATCAAACAGGGACCAAGTACGAAGATATCAAAAGAAAATTCTGACTATTCTGTGTATGTTTGTCTAAATGTTCTGCTTCCCTGAAATAAACAGGAAAAATAACGACCCAGAGATGTTAACATTCTGCTATATTTATACTGAATTATTGGAGGATTCTGTATACATAGCTGTTTTATATTTTTGCCTTTCATCTTTATTTTTTGCTCCCATTTTTTAGGCTAGGGTTAAGGGTTTGTGCCCTAAGCTAAACGCTAACCTGAGAATTGAATCACCGAGCAGGATGGACGTGTGCCCTGCAGAGTCATGAGTGCTGACATATTGGTGAACTGCTCTTTAGCATGGGTAGCTGTAGAACTAAAATTCCCAGAATTCCCGTGGGTCTTTTTTTTTTTTTTTGTGGGTGAGAGCTGAGCAATAAAATAAAAGAACAGAGATTTCAGAAAGGCTGGAACGAACATTAGATAACAGAGGTTGACTTAAGCTGTGATGGAAATGTTAGCGGCTGACATGGGGCTGACCTCCTTTACCTCCTTGGCCTTCTGGAGGGCGAGTTTCTTATTGATGGCCTCCTCCTGCTCTTCCTCATCCTGGACAGTATTGGCAAAATACATACATACCATACATACAGTACAAATAGCACAAGTTTACCTGCTATTTTGATCAATTCAGTATAATAGTATATACGTTTTCGATTCACTCATTTCACCTACTCGCTTCCACTTTCCTGTTTGGAAGGCTGTTAAACTACTGTCAGTGAAACTCAACACTGCACAAATTCATGCAGTTTCACATCAGAACAAGAGTCTTAGAGTCTGACAGCTGGTCAGTGGACCTAGTTTTACCCTTTCCTGGTGCTTTTTAATGTTAAAAACCTGTGGAAAGTTTCACGGAGAGCAGCTGAACAGCAATCAATTTAAAAAGAAAGAAAGAAGTGAAATGAATGAGTGATTAAAAACAATATTTTTATTAGAGCACAGAAAGTGAGAGCAGCAGAGGGCTGAGAATGGCATGACTCTGATGTTATATGATGCAATTAGTGCTGAAATAAATGTTAATTATACTAAAATTATTGTGAATTATTATAGAACAGGTGATTCTACAACCCTCCCCCCAGTTTTTCACCCAGCCCTGAACAACCACCGGTCTTTATCACTACTGGCCTACAATTCCAGACTGTCATTATTTTAGGAGCCACTTTTATGGAGTCATTTCATTGATTTTCTTCCGTTTTTATGAATAAGATCTGATTTGTTCTTACTCAGTATGATTTGTAACTGGACACAACGTGTACACAGAGATGCTGCAGGATTAATCAATAAGACTACAGCCTCTTAAAGAAGTCAGTGACACAGTGGATAACAGCTTCTTCCTCAGTGTGAGGTGTTAACAGCTGCCGATTATGTTGAGTTACAGAGGCAGCATTACATCAGTCATACTACAGACCTAATTACATCTCCCCCCAAAACCGAGGGATGCAAACAGAGAAGGCTGGGATGGCAGCAGAATCTGTCTTGTGCCTTCTGAAAATCTGAGAAAGCTTCTTTCTGTCTGAGTCTCATTAAAAGACAGCCACAGAGAGGAGAGAGGGAAAACTGCATTTGTTCCAGAGGCCTGCTCTGAAATGTGTTTTTATTTTCATCATATTCTGCTGGGAGTTTTTACTCCTTTAATTATTCCAAGATTCTTTTTAAGATTCAAGTATTCACTGTTATATTTTAAGACTTAATTTCTAACTTGTGTATATGTCCCATTATTTCAAAGTGCAGAGAGATGCTGACAGCGGCTGAGGGCTGAATCATGATGCTCTGTCCATGTTTCTAGAATAAGTGACAAAATATTATATTCTTCTTTAACCCTTTGACCTCTGGGCTGTTTTTGCTGAGTTTTTTTTTTTTTGAGTTTGTAGTTATAACGTTGCTTTTTTTTTTGTTTTGTTAGCCCACTTTAACCTGCAGGAGTTAAAGTGGGCTAACGAGTGAGAGAATCTGTCAAACAGCCAAGAAGTACAGCTGTCACAGATGATGCTAACAGATAAGTAGCCAGATGCTGTTACACTGTCAAAGGATGGAAGGACGAGAAACTCACGATCCATTCAAATCAAATCCATTAAGCCTTGTTTTACCAGAGTCATTCTGTATGGAGTCAGTGTAAAGTCCCTCAAGATGGCTGTGTTTTATTTCTTCACTACGAGCAGCAGCAACATTAGAAATAAATTACTCACTGGCCACCAAACAGCTGCATGCCCAGCAGAGCGAAGACCACGATGAAGAGGAAGAGGAGGAACAACAGGCTGATGATAGACTTCATGGAGTTGAGCAGAGATACCACCAGGTTCCTCAAAGAGTTCCAGTACCTACACACACGGAGATACACTGTATGAACATATATGACGTAATCAGTGATCCCCAGCACATAAACAGATATATGCGCTGACTCACTTGGTGACTTTGAAGATCCTGAGCAGTCTCAGAGCTCGCAGGACACTAATCCCAAATGAGGCCCCAGGTTTGATGGCAGCCCAGATCACCTCAAAAATACTGCCAATAATCACCTGTGAACACATTCTGATAAATACAGCTGGCAAGCACTTTATCCCAAACACTTTACTCTGCCAATAATCAAACACATTTTTCTTCTGAAGCAGCAGCAGCCCTGAATTACATGAATTACACTACACATGCTCATGCATTGATTGAACTCCCAGCCGAACAGGAAGACTCACCCCAAAGTCAAAACAGTTGAACGAGGAGTGGAAGTAGTTCTGGGGTCCGAGGCCGTACATTTTCATGGACATCTCTGCCAGAAACAGGCCCAGGAATACAAACTCAGCCAAGTCTGTCCAGGGAGAAGAAGAAAACATACAGATCAATGAGCAGGTTAAAAAGAGCCCTGCTGCTGATCTTCACTATTCAATAGAGCTGAGCTCCTGCTGCCTGTTCAGCTGTGCCCACAGCGAATAAGACGCTCAGATGAGTCCCACAACGTCAATGAGGAAACACACACACCTCAAAGGGGGGATGCCAGTGGGAATGACCTGAATCAGCCACATGCTGATTACTGAGTTAGGAACTTGCTCTGGTGGTGGTAGGTCTAACATTATGCTCCTTTTAAATTGATAAGTATTTATTGCATCCTTTAATATCATACATATTGTATAGCTGCTGTGCTGTGTATGTATATATTGTATGTTGTATATTGTAAGTCTTTACTGTACTGTATACTATAACAATTCATCAACAAGTGAGCCCAAATAGTGTATAGCTAATTTTTTAATTAGCTGAATAAACTGAAGAAGTTTTTTTTTTTTTTTGCTGAGGGTGATGTTGTTGCTCATCAGCATTTTGGACCCATATAGGGAAAACACATTTTGGGGACTGACAGCCGTTCATGCAGCACTTTCCGACTTCCGGATTTGTCAGGAAACATCCCAGCACTCTCATGCTACCACACATATATGTAACTATAGTTGTCAGATGATTTGCATATAAGTCTCTCATACAGATCCTTGACAACCCTAAACAAAAGTACCACTCTCCCAACTCACTTATATGGGGGAACTTCAAATGCTCATAACTCTGGAACCGTAAGTCCTAGAGACTTAAGGGTGGTACCATTGGACTCGGGGTACACACAAATGGGGGGGGGGGGTAGGACAAGGTCTCATGTCTCTATCTTGCTCCCTGAGGATGGGTCAAAACTGACCCTTGTTAAAACCCCAAATTTTGACTCTCCCAACTCACTTATATGGGGGAACTTCAAATGCTCATAACTCCGGAACCCTATGTGCTAGAGACTCAAGGGTGGTACCGTTGGACTCGGGGTACCCACAAATGGGGGGGTAGGACAAGGTCTCATGTCTCTATCTTGCTCCCTGAGGATGGGTCAAAACTGACCCTTGTTAAAACCTCAAATTTTGACTCTCCCAACTCACTTATATGGGGGAACTTCAAATGCTCATAACTCTGGAACCCTAAGTCCTAGAGACTTAAGGGTGGGACCGTTGGACTCGGGGTACCCACAAATGGGGGTGTAGGACAAGGTCTCATGTCTCTATCTTGCTCCCTGAGGATGGGTCAAAACTGACCCTTGTTAAAACCCCAAATTTTGACTCTCCCAACTCACTTATATGGGGGAACTTCAAATGCTCATAACTCCGGAACCCTATGTGCTAGAGACTCAAGGGTGGTACCGTTGGACTCGGGGTAAACACAAATGGGGGGGTAGGACAAGGTCCCATGTCTCTATCTTACCCCCCTGAGGATCGGTCAAAACTGACCCTGATTAAAACTTCAAGCCCTGTACACTCTTGACAACCCTAAACACCAACTTCACCTTGAAAAAAAGTACCACAAAAAGGGGGGTCCAAACCACTCCTAAGGTTCTGAAACGTGCTCCTAGACACTTTCTGGGGGAACACTTTTGGCATTTCACACAGGAAAATTTTCACTCTCCCAACTCACTTATATGGGGGAACTTCAAATGCTCATAACTCTGGAACCCTAAGTCCTAGAGACTTAAGGGTGGGACCGTTGGACTCGGGGTACCCACAAATGGGGGGATAGGACAAGGTCTCATGTCTCTATCTTGCTCCCTGAGGATCGGTCAAAACTGACCCTTGTTAAAACCGCAAATTTTGACTCTCCCAACTCACTTATATGGGGGAACTTCAAATGCTCATAACTCCGGAACCCTATGTGCTAGAGACTCAAGGGTGGTACCATTGGACTCGGGGTACCCACAAATGGGGGGGTAGGACAAGGTCTCATGTCTCTATCTTACTCCCTGAGGATGGGTCAAAACTGACCCTTGTTAAAACCTCAAATTTTGACTCTCCCAACTCACTTATATGGGGGAACTTCAAATGCTCATAACTCTGGAACCCTAAGTCCTAGAGACTTAAGGGTGGGACCGTTGGACTCGGGGTACCCACAAATGGGGGTGTAGGACAAGGTCTCATGTCTCTATCTTGCTCCCTGAGGATGGGTCAAAACTGACCCTTGTTAAAACCTCAAATTTTGACTCTCCCAACTCACTTATATGGGGGAACTTCAAATGCTCATAACTCCGGAACCCTATGTGCTAGAGACTCAAGGCTGGTACCGTTGGACTCGGGGTACACACAAATAGGGGGGTAGGACAAGGTCCCATGTCTCTATCTTACCCCCCTGAGGATCGGTCAAAACGGACCCTGGTTAAAACCCCAGATTTTGACTCTCCCAATTCACTTATATGGGGGAACTTCAAATGCTCATAACTCCGGAACCCTATGTGCTAGAGACTCAAGGCTGGTACCGTTGTACTCGGGGTACACACGAATGGGGGGGGGGGGGGGTAGGACAAGGTCCCATGTCTCTATCTTACCCCCCTATGGATCGGTGAAAACTGACCCTGATTAAAACTCCAAGCCCTGTACACTCTTGACAACCCTAAACACCAACTTCACCTTGACAAAAAGTACCACAAAAAGGGGGGTCCAAACCACTCCTAAGGCTCTGAAACGTGCTCCTAGACACTTTCTGGGGGAACACTTTTGGCATTTCACACTTAGGAAAATTTTCACTCTCCCAACTCACTTATATGGGGGAACTTCAAATGCTCATAACTCTGGAACCCTAAGTCCTAGAGACTCAAGGGTGGGACCGTTGGACTCGGGGTACCCACAAATGGGGGTGTAGGACAAGGTCTCATGTCTCTATCTTGCTCCCTGAGGATGGGTCAAAACTGACCCTTGTTAAAACCTCAAATTTTGACTCTCCCAACTCACTTATATGGGGGAACTTCAAATGCTCATAACTCTGGAACCCTATGTGCTAGAGACTCAAGGCTGGTACCGTTGGACTCGGGGTACACACAAATGGGGGGGTAGGACAAGGTCTCATGTCTCTATCTTACCCCCCTGAGGATCGGTCAAAACTGACCCATGTTAAAACCTCAAATTTTGACTCTCCCACCTCACTTATATGGGGGAACTTCAAATGCTCATAACTCCAGAACTCTATGTGCTAGAGACTCAAGGCTGGTACCGTTGGACTCGGGCTACACACAAATGGGGGGGGGGGGGGGGGGTAGGACAAGGTCTCATGTCTCTACCTTGCTCCCTGAGGATCGGTCAAAACGGACCCTGGTTAAAACCCCAAATTTTCACTCTCCCAACTCACTTATATGGGGGAACTTCAAATGCTCATAACTCCGGAACCCTATGTGCTAGAGACTCAAGGCTGGTACCGTTTGACTCGGGGTACACACAAATGGGGGGGTAGGACAAGGTCCCATGTCTCTATCTTACCCCCCTGAGGATCGGTCAAAACTGACCCTGATTAAAAGTCCAAGCCCTGTACACTCTTGACAACCCTAAACACCAACTTCACCTTGACAAAAAGTACCACAAAAAGGGGGGTCCAAACCACTCCTAAGGCTCTGAAACGTGCTCCTAGACACTTTCTGGGGGAACACTTTTGGCATTTCACACTTAGGAAAATTTTGACTCTCCCAACTCACTTATATGGGGGAACTTCAAATGCTCATAACTCTGGAACCCTAAGTCCTAGAGACTTAAGGGTGGGACCGTTGGACTCGGGGTACCCACAAATGGGGGGGTAGGACAAGGTCTCATGTCTCTACCTTGCTCCCTGAGGATGGGTCAAAACTGACCCTTGTTAAAACCCCAAATATTGACTCTCCCAACTCACTTATATGGGGGAACTTCAAATGCTCATAACTCCGGAACCCTATGTGCTACAGACTCAAGGGTGGTACCGTTGGACTCGGGGTACACACAAATGGGGGGGTAGGACAAGGTCCCATGTCTCTATCTTACCCCCGAGGATCGGTCAAAACGGACCCTGGTTAAAACCCCAGATTTTGACTCTCCCAACTCACTTATATGGGGGAACTTCAAATGCTCATAACTCCGGAACCCTATGTGCTAGAGACTCAAGGCTGGTACCGTTGTACTCGGGGTACACACAAATGGGGGGTAGGACAAGGTCCCATGTCTCTATCTTACCCCCCTGAGGATCGGTCAAAACAGACCCTGGTTAAAACCCCAGATTTTGACTCTCCCAACTCACTTATATGGGGGAACTTCAAATGCTCATAACTCCGGAACCCTATGTGCTAGAGACTCAAGTCTGGTACCCTTGGACTCGGGGTACACACAAATGGGGGGGGTAGGACAAGGTCCCATGTCTCTATCTTACCCCCCTGAGGATCGGTCAAAACGGACCCTGGTTAAAACCCCAGATTTTGACTCTCCCAACTCACTTATATGGGGGAACTTCAAATGCTCATAACTCCGGAACCCTATGTGCTAGAGACTCAAGGCTGGTACCGTTGGACTCGGGGTACACACAAATGGGGGGGTAGGACAAGGTCCCATGTCTCTATCTTACCCCCCTGAGGATGGGTCAAAACTGACCCTGATTAAAACTCCAAGCCCTGTACACTCTTGACAACCCTAAACACCAACTTCACCTTGACAAAAAGTACCACAAAAAGGGGGGTCCAAACCACTCCTAAGCTCTAAAACGTGCTCCTAGACACTTTCTGGGGGAACACTTTTGGCATTTCACACTTAGGAAAATTTTGACTCTCCCAACTCACTTATATGGGGGAACTTCAAATGCTCATAACTCTGGAACCCTAAGTCCTAGAGACTTAAGGGTGGGACCGTTGGACTCGGGGTACCCACAAATGGGGGGGTAGGACAAGGTCTCATGTCTCTACCTTGCTCCCTGAGGATGGGTCAAAACTGACCCTTGTTAAAACCCCAAATATTGACTCTCCCAACTCACTTATATGGGGGAACTTCAAATGCTCATAACTCCGGAACCCTATGTGCTACAGACTCAAGGGTGGTACCGTTGGACTCGGGGTACACACAAATGGGGGGGTAGGACAAGGTCCCATGTCTCTATCTTACCCCCCTGAGGATCGGTCAAAACTGACCCTGATTAAAAGTCCAAGCCCTGTACACTCTTGACAACCCTAAACACCAACTTCACCTTGACAAAAAGTACCACAAAAAGGGGGGTCCAAACCACTCCTAAGGCTCTGAAACGTGCTCCTAGACACTTTCTGGGGGAACACTTTTGGCATTTCACACTTAGGAAAATTTTGACTCTCCCAACTCACTTATATGGGGGAACTTCAAATGCTCATAACTCTGGAACCCTAAGTCCTAGAGACTTAAGGGTGGGACCGTTGGACTCGGGGTACCCACAAATGGGGGGGTAGGACAAGGTCTCATGTCTCTACCTTGCTCCCTGAGGATGGGTCAAAACTGACCCTTGTTAAAACCCCAAATATTGACTCTCCCAACTCACTTATATGGGGGAACTTCAAATGCTCATAACTCCGGAACCCTATGTGCTACAGACTCAAGGGTGGTACCGTTGGACTCGGGGTACACACAAATGGGGGGGTAGGACAAGGTCCCATGTCTCTATCTTACCCCCCTGAGGATCGGTCAAAACTGACCGTGATTAAAACTCCAAGCCCTGTACACTCTTGACAACCCTAAACACCAACTTCACCTTGACAAAAAGTACCACAAAAAGGGGGGTCCAAACCATTCCTAAGGTTCTGAAACGTGCTCCTAGACACTTTCTGGGGGAACACTTTTGGCATTTCACACTTAGGAAAATTTTGACTCTCCCAACTCACTTATATGGGGGAACTTCAAATGCTCATAACTCTGGAACCCTAAGTCCTAGAGACTTAAGGGTGGGACCGTTGGACTCGGGGTACCCACAAATAGGGGTGTAGGACAAGGTCTCATGTCTCTATCTTTCTCCCTGAGGATGGGTCAAAACTGACCCTTGTTAAAACCTCAAATTTTGACTCTCCCAACTCACTTATATGGGGGAACTTCAAATGCTCATAACTCCGGAACCCTATGTGCTAGAGACTCAAGGCTGGTACCGTTGGACTCGGGGTACACACAAATGGGGGGGGTAGGACGAGGTCCCATGTCTCTATCTTACTCCCCTGAGGATCGGTCAAAACGGACCCTGGTTAAAACCCCAGATTTTGACTCTCCCAACTCACTTATATGGGGGAACTTCAAATGCTCATAACTCCGGAACCCTATGTGCTAGAGACTCAAGGCTGGTACCGTTGGACTCGGGGTACCCACAAATGGGGGTGTAGGACAAGGTCTCATGTCTCTATCTTGCTCCCTGAGGATGGGTCAAAACTGACCCATGTTAAAACCTCAAATTTTGACTCTCCCAACTCACTTATATGGGGGAACTTCAAATGCTCATAACTCCGGAACCCTATGTGCTACAGACTCAAGGCTGGTACCGTTGGACTCGGGGTACACACAAATGGGGGGGTAGGACGAGGTCCCATGTCTCTATCTTACTCCCCTGAGGATCGGTCAAAACGGACCCTGGTTAAAACCCCAGATTTTGACTCTCCCAACTCACTTATATGGGGGAACTTCAAATGCTCATAACTTCGGAACCCTATGTGCTAGAGACTCAAGGCTGGTACCGTTGAACTCGGGGTACACACGAAAGGGGGGGAGGGGGGGGGGGGGGGGGTAGGACAAGGTCCCATGTCTCTATCTTACCCCCCTGAGGATCGGTCAAAACTGACCCTGATTAAAACTCCAAGCCCTGTACACTCTTTACAACCCTAAACACCAACTTCACCTTGACAAAAAGTACCACAAAAAGGGGGGTCCAAACCACTCCTAAGGCTCTGAAACGTGCTCCTAGACACTTTCTGGGGGAACACTTTTGGCATTTCACACTTAGGAAAATTTTCACTCTCCCAACTCACTTATATGGGGGAACTTCAAATGCTCATAACTCTGGAACCCTAAGTCCTAGAGACTTAAGGGTGGGACCGTTGGACTCGGGGTACCCACAAATGGGGGTGTAGGACAAGGTCTCATGTCTCTATCTTGCTCCCTGAGGATGGGTCAAAACTGACCCTTGTTAAAACCTCAAATTTTGACTCTCCCAACTCACTTATATGGGGGAACTTCAAATGCTCATAACTCCGGAACCCTATGTGCTAGAGACTCAAGGCTGGTACCGTTGGACTCGGGGTACACACAAATAGGGGGGTAGGACAAGGTCCCATGTCTCTATCTTACCCCCCTGAGGATCGGTCAAAACGGACCCTGGTTAAAACCCCAGATTTTGACTCTCCCAATTCACTTATATGGGGGAACTTCAAATGCTCATAACTCCGGAACCCTATGTGCTAGAGACTCAAGGCTGGTACCGTTGTACTCGGGGTACACACGAATGGGGGGGGGGGGGGGGTAGGACAAGGTCCCATGTCTCTATCTTACCCCCCTATGGATCGGTGAAAACTGACCCTGATTAAAAGTCCAAGCCCTGTACACTCTTGACAACCCTAAACACCAACTTCACCTTGACAAAAAGTACCACAAAAAGGGGGGTCCAAACCACTCCTAAGGCTCTGAAACGTGCTCCTAGACACTTTCTGGGGGAACACTTTTGGCATTTCACACTTAGGAAAATTTTGACTCTCCCAACTCACTTATATGGGGGAACTTCAAATGCTCATAACTCTGGAACCCTAAGTCCTAGAGACTTAAGGGTGGGACCGTTGGACTCGGGGTACCCACAAATGGGGGGGTAGGACAAGGTCTCATGTCTCTACCTTGCTCCCTGAGGATGGGTCAAAACTGACCCTTGTTAAAACCCCAAATATTGACTCTCCCAACTCACTTATATGGGGGAACTTCAAATGCTCATAACTCTGGAAACCTAAGTCCTAGAGACTCAAGGGTGGGACCGTTGGACTCGGGGTACCCACAAATGGGGGTGTAGGACAAGGTCTCATGTCTCTATCTTGTTCCCTGAGGATGGGTCAAAACTGACCCTTGTTAAAACCTCAAATTTTGACTCTCCCAACTCACTTATATGGGGGAACTTCAAATGCTCATAACTCTGGAACCCTATGTGCTAGAGACTCAAGGCTGGTACCGTTGGACTCGGGGTACACACAAATGGGGGGGTAGGACAAGGTCCCATGTCTCTATCTTACCCCCCTGAGGATCGGTCAAAACTGACCCTGGTTAAAACTCCAAGCCCTGTACACTCTTGACAACCCTAAACACCTACTTAACCTTGAAAAAAAGTACCACAAAAAGGGGGTCCAAACCACTCCTAAGGCTCTGAAACGTGCTCCTAGACACTTTCTGGGGGAACACTTTTGGCATTTCACAGGAAAATTTTCACTCTCCCAACTCACTTATATGGGGGAACTTCAAATGCTCATAACTCAGTTAAAACTGACCCTTGTTAAAACCTCAAATTTTGACTCTCCCACCTCACTTATATGGGGGAACTTCAAATGCTCATAACTCTGGAACCCTATGTGCTACAGACTCAAGGGTGGTACCGTTGGACTCGGGGTACACACAAATGGGGGGGTAGGACAAGGTCTCATGTCTCTATCTTACCCCCGTGGATCGGTCAAAACGGACCCTGGTTAAAACCCCAGATTTTGACTCTCCCAACTCACTTATATGGGGGAACTTCAAATGCTCATAACTCCGGAACCCTATGTGCTAGAGACTCAAGGCTGGTACCGTTGGACTCGGGGTACACACAAATGGGGGGTAGGACAAGGTCCCATGTCTCTATCTTACCCCCAATGAGGATGGGTCAAAACGGACCCTGGTTAAAACCCCAGATTTTGACTCTCCCAACTCACTTATATGGGGGAACTTCAAATGCTCATAACTCCGGAACCCTATGTGCTAGAGACTCAAGGCTGGTACCGTTGGACTCGGGGTACACACAAATGGGGGGGGTAGGACAAGGTCCCATGTCTCTATCTTACCCCCCTGAGGATCGGTCAAAACTGACCCTGATTAAAAGTCCAAGCCCTGTACACTCTTGACAACCCTAAACACCAACTTCACCTTGACAAAAAGTACCACAAAAAGGGGGGTCCAAACCACTCCTAAGGCTCTGAAACGTGCTCCTAGACACTTTCTGGGGGAACACTTTTGGCATTTCACACTTAGGAAAATTTTGACTCTCCCAACTCACTTATATGGGGGAACTTCAAATGCTCATAACTCTGGAACCCTAAGTCCTAGAGACTTAAGGGTGGGACCGTTGGACTCGGGGTACCCACAAATGGGGGGGGGGGGGTAGGACAAGGTCTCATGTCTCTACCTTGCTCCCTGAGGATGGGTCAAAACTGACCCTTGTTAAAACCCCAAATATTGACTCTCCCAACTCACTTATATGGGGGAACTTCAAATGCTCATAACTCCGGAACCCTATGTGCTAGAGACTCAAGGGTGGTACCGTTGGACTCGGGGTACACACAAATGGGGGCGTAGGACAAGGTCCCATGTCTCTATCTTACCCCCCTGAGGATCGGTCAAAACTGACCCTGATTAAAACTCCAAGCCCTGTACACTCTTGACAACCCTAAACACCAACTTCACCTTGACAAAAAGTACCACAAAAAGGGGGGTCCAAACCACTCCTAAGGCTCTGAAACGTGTTCCTAGACACTTTCTGGGGGAACACTTTTGGCATCTCACACTTAGGAAAATTTTGACTCTCCCAACTCACTCATATGGGGGAACTTCAAATGCTGATAACTCTGGAACCCTAAGTCCTAGAGACTTAAGGGTGGGACCGTTGGACTCGGGGTACCCACAAATGGGGGTGTAGGACAAGGTCTCATGTCTCTATCTTGCTCCCTGAGGATGAGTCAAAACTGACCCTTGTTAAAACCTCAAATTTTGACTCTCCCAACTCACTTATATGGGGGAACTTCAAATGCTCATAACTCCGGAACCCTATGTGCTAGAGACTCAAGGCTGGTACCGTTGGACTCGGGGTACACACAAATGGGGGGGTAGGACAAGGTCCCATGTCTCTATCTTACCCCCCTGAGGATCTGTCAAAACTGACCCTGATTAAAACTCCAAGCCCTGTACACTCTTGACAACCCTAAACACCAACTTCACCTTGACAAAAAGTACCACAAAAAGGGGGGTCCAAACCACTCCTAAGGCTCTAAAACGTGCTCCTAGACACTTCCTGGGGGAACACTTTTGGCATTTCACACTTAGGAAAATTTTGACTCTCCCAACTCACTTATATGGGGGAACTTCAAATGCTCATAACTCTGGAACCCTAAGTCCTAGAGACTCAAGGGTGGGACCGTTGGACTCGGGGTACCCACAAATGGGGGTGTAGGACAAGGTCTCATGTCTCTATCTTGCTCCCTGAGGATGGGTCAAAACTGACCCTTGTTAAAACCTCAAATTTTGACTCTCCCAACTCACTTATATGGGGGAACTTCAAATGCTCATAACTCTGGAACCCTATGTGCTAGAGACTCAAGGCTGGTACCGTTGGACTCGGGGTACACACAAATGGGGGGGTAGGACAAGGTCTCATGTCTCTATCTTACCCCCCTGAGGATCGGTCAAAACTGACCCATGTTAAAACCTCAAATTTTGACTCTCCCACCTCACTTATATGGGGGAACTTCAAATGCTCATAACTCCAGAACTCTATGTGCTAGAGACTCAAGGCTGGTACCGTTGGACTCGGGCTACACACAAATGGGGGGGGGGGGGGGGGGGGGGGGTAGGACAAGGTCTCATGTCTCTATCTTGCTCCCTGAGGATCGGTCAAAACGGACCCTGGTTAAAACCCCAAATTTTCACTCTCCCAACTCACTTATATGGGGGAACTTCAAATGCTCATAACTCCGGAACCCTATGTGCTAGAGACTCAAGGCTGGTACCGTTTGACTCGGGGTACACACAAATGGGGGGGTAGGACAAGGTCCCATGTCTCTATCTTACCCCCCTGAGGATCGGTCATAACGGACCCTGGTTAAAACCCCAGATTTTGACTCTCCCAACTCACTTATATGGGGGAACTTCAAATGCTCATAACTCCGGAACCCTATGTGCTAGAGACTCAAGGCTGGTACCGTTGTACTCGGGGTACACACAAATGGGGGGGTAGGACAAGGTCCCATGTCTCTATCTTACCCCCCTGAGGATCGGTCAAAACTGACCCTGATTAAAAGTCCAAGCCCTGTACACTCTTGACAACCCTAAACACCAACTTCACCTTGACAAAAAGTACCACAAAAAGGGGGGTCCAAACCACTCCTAAGGCTCTGAAACGTGCTCCTAGACACTTTCTGGGGGAACACTTTTGGCATTTCACACTTAGGAAAATTTTGACTCTCCCAACTCACTTATATGGGGGAACTTCAAATGCTCATAACTCTGGAACCCTAAGTCCTAGAGACTTAAGGGTGGGACCGTTGGACTCGGGGTACCCACAAATGGGGGGGTAGGACAAGGTCTCATGTCTCTACCTTGCTCCCTGAGGATGGGTCAAAACTGACCCTTGTTAAAACCCCAAATATTGACTCTCCCAACTCACTTATATGGGGGAACTTCAAATGCTCATAACTCCGGAACCCTATGTGCTACAGACTCAAGGGTGGTACCGTTGGACTCGGGGTACACACAAATGGGGGGGTAGGACAAGGTCCCATGTCTCTATCTTACCCCCGAGGATCGGTCAAAACGGACCCTGGTTAAAACCCCAGATTTTGACTCTCCCAACTCACTTATATGGGGGAACTTCAAATGCTCATAACTCCGGAACCCTATGTGCTAGAGACTCAAGGCTGGTACCGTTGGACTCGGGGTACACACAAATGGGGGGTAGGACAAGGTCCCATGTCTCTATCTTACCCCCCTGAGGATCGGTCAAAACAGACCCTGGTTAAAACCCCAGATTTTGACTCTCCCAACTCACTTATATGGGGGAACTTCAAATGCTCATAACTCCGGAACCCTATGTGCTAGAGACTCAAGTCTGGTACCCTTGGACTCGGGGTACACACAAATGGGGGGGTAGGACAAGGTCCCATGTCTCTATCTTACCCCCCTGAGGATCGGTCAAAACGGACCCTGGTTAAAACCCCAGATTTTGACTCTCCCAACTCACTTATATGGGGGAACTTCAAATGCTCATAACTCCGGAACCCTATGTGCTAGAGACTCAAGGCTGGTACCGTTGGACTCGGGGTACACACAAATGGGGGGGTAGGACAAGGTCCCATGTCTCTATCTTACCCCCCTGAGGATGGGTCAAAACTGACCCTGATTAAAAGTCCAAGCCCTGTACACTCTTGACAACCCTAAACACCAACTTCACCTTGACAAAAAGTACCACAAAAAGGGGGGTCCAAACCACTCCTAAGCTCTAAAACGTGCTCCTAGACACTTTCTGGGGGAACACTTTTGGCATTTCACACTTAGGAAAATTTTGACTCTCCCAACTCACTTATATGGGGGAACTTCAAATGCTCATAACTCTGGAACCCTAAGTCCTAGAGACTTAAGGGTGGGACCGTTGGACTCGGGGTACCCACAAATGGGGGGGGTAGGACAAGGTCTCATGTCTCTACCTTGCTCCCTGAGGATGGGTCAAAACTGACCCTTGTTAAAACCCCAAATATTGACTCTCCCAACTCACTTATATGGGGGAACTTCAAATGCTCATAACTCCGGAACCCTATGTGCTACAGACTCAAGGGTGGTACCGTTGGACTCGGGGTACACACAAATGGGGGGGTAGGACAAGGTCCCATGTCTCTATCTTACCCCCCTGAGGATCGGTCAAAACTGACCCTGATTAAAAGTCCAAGCCCTGTACACTCTTGACAACCCTAAACACCAACTTCACCTTGACAAAAAGTACCACAAAAAGGGGGGTCCAAACCACTCCTAAGGCTCTGAAACGTGCTCCTAGACACTTTCTGGGGGAACACTTTTGGCATTTCACACTTAGGAAAATTTTGACTCTCCCAACTCACTTATATGGGGGAACTTCAAATGCTCATAACTCTGGAACCCTAAGTCCTAGAGACTTAAGGGTGGGACCGTTGGACTCGGGGTACCCACAAATGGGGGGGTAGGACAAGGTCTCATGTCTCTACCTTGCTCCCTGAGGATGGGTCAAAACTGACCCTTGTTAAAACCCCAAATATTGACTCTCCCAACTCACTTATATGGGGGAACTTCAAATGCTCATAACTCCGGAACCCTATGTGCTACAGACTCAAGGGTGGTACCGTTGGACTCGGGGTACACACAAATGGGGGGGCGGGGGTAGGACAAGGTCCCATGTCTCTATCTTACCCCCCTGAGGATCGGTCAAAACTGACCGTGATTAAAACTCCAAGCCCTGTACACTCTTGACAACCCTAAACACCAACTTCACCTTGACAAAAAGTACCACAAAAAGGGGGGTCCAAACCATTCCTAAGGTTCTGAAACGTGCTCCTAGACACTTTCTGGGGGAACACTTTTGGCATTTCACACTTAGGAAAATTTTGACTCTCCCAACTCACTTATATGGGGGAACTTCAAATGCTCATAACTCTGGAACCCTAAGTCCTAGAGACTTAAGGGTGGGACCGTTGGACTCGGGGTACCCACAAATAGGGGTGTAGGACAAGGTCTCATGTCTCTATCTTTCTCCCTGAGGATGGGTCAAAACTGACCCTTGTTAAAACCTCAAATTTTGACTCTCCCAACTCACTTATATGGGGGAACTTCAAATGCTCATAACTCCGGAACCCTATGTGCTAGAGACTCAAGGCTGGTACCGTTGGACTCGGGGTACACACAAATGGGGGGGGTAGGACGAGGTCCCATGTCTCTATCTTACTCCCCTGAGGATCGGTCAAAACGGACCCTGGTTAAAACCCCAGATTTTGACTCTCCCAACTCACTTATATGGGGGAACTTCAAATGCTCATAACTCCGGAACCCTATGTGCTAGAGACTCAAGGCTGGTACCGTTGGACTCGGGGGTACCCACAAATGGGGGTGTAGGACAAGGTCTCATGTCTCTATCTTGCTCCCTGAGGATGGGTCAAAACTGACCCATGTTAAAACCTCAAATTTTGACTCTCCCAACTCACTTATATGGGGGAACTTCAAATGCTCATAACTCCGGAACCCTATGTGCTACAGACTCAAGGCTGGTACCGTTGGACTCGGGGTACACACAAATGGGGGGGTAGGACGAGGTCCCATGTCTCTATCTTACTCCCCTGAGGATCGGTCAAAACGGACCCTGGTTAAAACCCCAGATTTTGACTCTCCCAACTCACTTATATGGGGGAACTTCAAATGCTCATAACTCCGGAACCCTATGTGCTAGAGACTCAAGGCTGGTACCGTTGGACTCGGGGTACCCACAAATGGGGGTGTAGGACAAGGTCTCATGTCTCTATCTTGCTCCCTGAGGATGGGTCAAAACTGACCCATGTTAAAACCTCAAATTTTGACTCTCCCAACTCACTTATATGGGGGAACTTCAAATGCTCATAACTCCGGAACCCTATGTGCTACAGACTCAAGGCTGGTACCGTTGGACTCGGGGTACACACAAATGGGGGGGTAGGACGAGGTCCCATGTCTCTATCTTACTCCCCTGAGGATCGGTCAAAACGGACCCTGGTTAAAACCCCAGATTTTGACTCTCCCAACTCACTTATATGGGGGAACTTCAAATGCTCATAACTTCGGAACCCTATGTGCTAGAGACTCAAGGCTGGTACCGTTGAACTCGGGGTACACACGAAAGGGGGGGAGGGGGGGGGGGGGGGGGTAGGACAAGGTCCCATGTCTCTATCTTACCCCCCTGAGGATCGGTCAAAACTGACCCTGATTAAAACTCCAAGCCCTGTACACTCTTTACAACCCTAAACACCAACTTCACCTTGACAAAAAGTACCACAAAAAGGGGGGTCCAAACCACTCCTAAGGCTCTGAAACGTGCTCCTAGACACTTTCTGGGGGAACACTTTTGGCATTTCACACTTAGGAAAATTTTCACTCTCCCAACTCACTTATATGGGGGAACTTCAAATGCTCATAACTCTGGAACCCTAAGTCCTAGAGACTTAAGGGTGGGACCGTTGGACTCGGGGTACCCACAAATGGGGGTGTAGGACAAGGTCTCATGTCTCTATCTTGCTCCCTGAGGATGGGTCAAAACTGACCCTTGTTAAAACCTCAAATTTTGACTCTCCCAACTCACTTATATGGGGGAACTTCAAATGCTCATAACTCCGGAACCCTATGTGCTAGAGACTCAAGGCTGGTACCGTTGGACTCGGGGTACACACAAATAGGGGGGTAGGACAAGGTCCCATGTCTCTATCTTACCCCCCTGAGGATCGGTCAAAACGGACCCTGGTTAAAACCCCAGATTTTGACTCTCCCAATTCACTTATATGGGGGAACTTCAAATGCTCATAACTCCGGAACCCTATGTGCTAGAGACTCAAGGCTGGTACCGTTGTACTCGGGGTACACACGAATGGGGGGGGGGGGGGGGGGTAGGACAAGGTCCCATGTCTCTATCTTACCCCCCTATGGATCGGTGAAAACTGACCCTGATTAAAACTCCAAGCCCTGTACACTCTTGACAACCCTAAACACCAACTTCACCTTGACAAAAAGTACCACAAAAAGGGGGGTCCAAACCACTCCTAAGGCTCTGAAACGTGCTCCTAGACACTTTCTGGGGGAACACTTTTGGCATTTCACACTTAGGAAAATTTTGACTCTCCCAACTCACTTATATGGGGGAACTTCAAATGCTCATAACTCTAAAACCCTAAGTCCTAGAGACTTAAGGGTGGGACCGTTGGACTCGGGGGTACCCACAAATGGGGGGGTAGGACAAGGTCTCATGTCTCTACCTTGCTCCCTGAGGATGGGTCAAAACTGACCCTTGTTAAAACCCCAAATATTGACTCTCCCAACTCACTTATATGGGGGAACTTCAAATGCTCATAACTCTGGAAACCTAAGTCCTAGAGACTCAAGGGTGGGACCGTTGGACTCGGGGTACCCACAAATGGGGGTGTAGGACAAGGTCTCATGTCTCTATCTTGTTCCCTGAGGATGGGTCAAAACTGACCCTTGTTAAAACCTCAAATTTTGACTCTCCCAACTCACTTATATGGGGGAACTTCAAATGCTCATAACTCTGGAACCCTATGTGCTAGAGACTCAAGGCTGGTACCGTTGGACTCGGGGTACACACAAATGGAGGGGTAGGACAAGGTCCCATGTCTCTATCTTACCCCCCTGAGGATCGGTCAAAACTGACCCTGGTTAAAACTCCAAGCCCTGTACACTCTTGACAACCCTAAACACCTACTTAACCTTGAAAAAAAGTACCACAAAAAGGGGGTCCAAACCACTCCTAAGGCTCTGAAACGTGCTCCTAGACACTTTCTGGGGGAACACTTTTGGCATTTCACAGGAAAATTTTCACTCTCCCAACTCACTTATATGGGGGAACTTCAAATGCTCATAACTCAGTTAAAACTGACCCCTGTTAAAACCTCAAATTTTGACTCTCCCACCTCACTTATATGGGGGAACTTCAAATGCTCATAACTCTGGAACCCTATGTGCTACAGACTCAAGGGTGGTACCGTTGGACTCGGGGTACACACAAATGGGGGGGTAGGACAAGGTCTCATGTCTCTATCTTACCCCCGTGGATCGGTCAAAACGGACCCTGGTTAAAACCCCAGATTTTGACTCTCCCAACTCACTTATATGGGGGAACTTCAAATGCTCATAACTCCGGAACCCTATGTGCTAGAGACTCAAGGCTGGTACCGTTGTACTCGGGGTACACACAAATGGGGGGTAGGACAAGGTCCCATGTCTCTATCTTACCCCCAATGAGGATGGGTCAAAACGGACCCTGGTTAAAACCCCAGATTTTGACTCTCCCAACTCACTTATATGGGGGAACTTCAAATGCTCATAACTCCGGAACCCTATGTGCTAGAGACTCAAGGCTGGTACCGTTGGACTCGGGGTACACACAAATGGGGGGGTAGGACAAGGTCCCATGTCTCTATCTTACCCCCCTGAGGATCGGTCAAAACTGACCCTGATTAAAAGTCCAAGCCCTGTACACTCTTGACAACCCTAAACACCAACTTCACCTTGACAAAAAGTACCACAAAAAGGGGGGTCCAAACCACTCCTAAGGCTCTGAAACGTGCTCCTAGACACTTTCTGGGGGAACACTTTTGGCATTTCACACTTAGGAAAATTTTGACTCTCCCAACTCACTTATATGGGGGAACTTCAAATGCTCATAACTCTGGAACCCTAAGTCCTAGAGACTTAAGGGTGGGACCGTTGGACTCGGGGTACCCACAAATGGGGGGGGGGTAGGACAAGGTCTCATGTCTCTACCTTGCTCCCTGAGGATGGGTCAAAACTGACCCTTGTTAAAACCCCAAATATTGACTCTCCCAACTCACTTATATGGGGGAACTTCAAATGCTCATAACTCCGGAACCCTATGTGCTAGAGACTCAAGGGTGGTACCGTTGGACTCGGGGTACACACATATGGGGGCGTAGGACAAGGTCCCATGTCTCTATCTTACCCCCCTGAGGATCGGTCAAAACTGACCCTGATTAAAACTCCAAGCCCTGTACACTCTTGACAACCCTAAACACCAACTTCACCTTGACAAAAAGTACCACAAAAAGGGGGGTCCAAACCACTCCTAAGGCTCTGAAACGTGTTCCTAGACACTTTCTGGGGGAACACTTTTGGCATCTCACACTTAGGAAAATTTTGACTCTCCCAACTCACTCATATGGGGGAACTTCAAATGCTGATAACTCTGGAACCCTAAGTCCTAGAGACTTAAGGGTGGGACCGTTGGACTCGGGGTACCCACAAATGGGGGTGTAGGACAAGGTCTCATGTCTCTATCTTGCTCCCTGAGGATGAGTCAAAACTGACCCTTGTTAAAACCTCAAATTTTGACTCTCCCAACTCACTTATATGGGGGAACTTCAAATGCTCATAACTCCGGAACCCTATGTGCTAGAGACTCAAGGCTGGTACCGTTGGACTCGGGGTACACACAAATGGGGGGGTAGGACAAGGTCCCATGTCTCTATCTTACCCCCCTGAGGATCTGTCAAAACTGACCCTGATTAAAACTCCAAGCCCTGTACACTCTTGACAACCCTAAACACCAACTTCACCTTGACAAAAAGTACCACAAAAAGGGGGGTCCAAACCACTCCTAAGGCTCTAAAACGTGCTCCTAGACACTTCCTGGGGGAACACTTTTGGCATTTCACACTTAGGAAAATTTTCACTCTCCCAACTCACTTATATGGGGGAACTTCAAATGCTCATAACTCTGGAACCCTAAGTCCTAGAGATTTAAGGGTGGGACCGTTGGACTCGGGGTACCCACAAATGGGGGTGTAGGACAAGGTCTCATGTCTCTATCTTGCTCCCTGAGGATGGGTCAAAACTGACCCTTGTTAAAACCTCAAATTTTGACTCTCCCAACTCACTTATATGGGGGAACTTCAAATGCTCATAACTCTGGAACCCTATGTGCTAGAGACTCAAGGCTGGTACCGTTGGACTCGGGGTACACACAAATGGGGGGGTAGGACAAGGTCTCATGTCTCTATCTTACCCCCCTGAGGATCGGTCAAAACTGACCCATGTTAAAACCTCAAATTTTGACTCTCCCACCTCACTTATATGGGGGAACTTCAAATGCTCATAACTCCAGAACTCTATGTGCTAGAGACTCAAGGCTGGTACCGTTGGACTCGGGCTACACACAAATGGGGGGGGGGGGGGGGGTAGGACAAGGTCTCATGTCTCTATCTTGCTCCCTGAGGATCGGTCAAAACGGACCCTGGTTAAAACCCCAAATTTTCACTCTCCCAACTCACTTATATGGGGGAACTTCAAATGCTCATAACTCCGGAACCCTATGTGCTAGAGACTCAAGGCTGGTACCGTTTGACTCGGGGTACACACAAATGGGGGGGTAGGACAAGGTCCCATGTCTCTATCTTACCCCCCTGAGGATCGGTCATAACGGACCCTGGTTAAAACCCCAGATTTTGACTCTCCCAACTCACTTATATGGGGGAACTTCAAATGCTCATAACTCCGGAACCCTATGTGCTAGAGACTCAAGGCTGGTACCGTTGTACTCGGGGTACACACAAATGGGGGGGTAGGACAAGGTCCCATGTCTCTATCTTACCCCCCTGAGGATCGGTCAAAACTGACCCTGATTAAAAGTCCAAGCCCTGTACACTCTTGACAACCCTAAACACCAACTTCACCTTGACAAAAAGTACCACAAAAAGGGGGGTCCAAACCACTCCTAAGGCTCTGAAACGTGCTCCTAGACACTTTCTGGGGGAACACTTTTGGCATTTCACACTTAGGAAAATTTTGACTCTCCCAACTCACTTATATGGGGGAACTTCAAATGCTCATAACTCTGGAACCCTAAGTCCTAGAGACTTAAGGGTGGGACCGTTGGACTCGGGGTACCCACAAATGGGGGGGTAGGACAAGGTCTCATGTCTCTACCTTGCTCCCTGAGGATGGGTCAAAACTGACCCTTGTTAAAACCCCAAATATTGACTCTCCCAACTCACTTATATGGGGGAACTTCAAATGCTCATAACTCCGGAACCCTATGTGCTACAGACTCAAGGGTGGTACCGTTGGACTCGGGGTACACACAAATGGGGGGGTAGGACAAGGTCCCATGTCTCTATCTTACCCCCGAGGATCGGTCAAAACGGACCCTGGTTAAAACCCCAGATTTTGACTCTCCCAACTCACTTATATGGGGGAACTTCAAATGCTCATAACTCCGGAACCCTATGTGCTAGAGACTCAAGGCTGGTACCGTTGGACTCGGGGTACACACAAATGGGGGGTAGGACAAGGTCCCATGTCTCTATCTTACCCCCCTGAGGATCGGTCAAAACGGACCCTGGTTAAAACCCCAGATTTTGACTCTCCCAACTCACTTATATGGGGGAACTTCAAATGCTCATAACTCCGGAACCCTATGTGCTAGAGACTCAAGTCTGGTACCCTTGGACTCGGGGTACACACAAATGGGGGGGTAGGACAAGGTCCCATGTCTCTATCTTACCCCCCTGAGGATCGGTCAAAACGGACCCTGGTTAAAACCCCAGATTTTGACTCTCCCAACTCACTTATATGGGGGAACTTCAAATGCTCATAACTCCGGAACCCTATGTGCTAGAGACTCAAGGCTGGTACCGTTGGACTCGGGGTACACACAAATGGGGGGGTAGGACAAGGTCCCATGTCTCTATCTTACCCCCCTGAGGATCGGTCAAAACTGACCCTGATTAAAAGTCCAAGCCCTGTACACTCTTGACAACCCTAAACACCAACTTCACCTTGACAAAAAGTACCACAAAAAGGGGGGTCCAAACCACTCCTAAGGCTCTAAAACGTGCTCCTAGACACTTTCTGGGGGAACACTTTTGGCATTTCACACTTAGGAAAATTTTGACTCTCCCAACTCACTTATATGGGGGAACTTCAAATGCTCATAACTCTGGAACCCTAAGTCCTAGAGACTTAAGGGTGGGACCGTTGGACTCGGGGTACCCACAAATGGGGGGGTAGGACAAGGTCTCATGTCTCTACCTTGCTCCCTGAGGATGGGTCAAAACTGACCCTTGTTAAAACCCCAAATATTGACTCTCCCAACTCACTTATATGGGGGAACTTCAAATGCTCATAACTCCGGAACCCTATGTGCTACAGACTCAAGGGTGGTACCGTTGGACTCGGGGTACACACAAATGGGGGGGTAGGACAAGGTCCCATGTCTCTATCTTACCCCCCTGAGGATCGGTCAAAACTGACCCTGATTAAAAGTCCAAGCCCTGTACACTCTTGACAACCCTAAACACCAACTTCACCTTGACAAAAAGTACCACAAAAAGGGGGGTCCAAACCACTCCTAAGGCTCTGAAACGTGCTCCTAGACACTTTCTGGGGGAACACTTTTGGCATTTCACACTTAGGAAAATTTTGACTCTCCCAACTCACTTATATGGGGGAACTTCAAATGCTCATAACTCTGGAACCCTAAGTCCTAGAGACTTAAGGGTGGGACCGTTGGACTCGGGGTACCCACAAATGGGGGGGTAGGACAAGGTCTCATGTCTCTACCTTGCTCCCTGAGGATGGGTCAAAACTGACCCTTGTTAAAACCCCAAATATTGACTCTCCCAACTCACTTATATGGGGGAACTTCAAATGCTCATAACTCCGGAACCCTATGTGCTACAGACTCAAGGGTGGTACCGTTGGACTCGGGGTACACACAAATGGGGGGGCGGGGGTAGGACAAGGTCCCATGTCTCTATCTTACCCCCCTGAGGATCGGTCAAAACTGACCGTGATTAAAACTCCAAGCCCTGTACACTCTTGACAACCCTAAACACCAACTTCACCTTGACAAAAAGTACCACAAAAAGGGGGGTCCAAACCATTCCTAAGGTTCTGAAACGTGCTCCTAGACACTTTCTGGGGGAACACTTTTGGCATTTCACACTTAGGAAAATTTTGACTCTCCCAACTCACTTATATGGGGGAACTTCAAATGCTCATAACTCTGGAACCCTAAGTCCTAGAGACTTAAGGGTGGGACCGTTGGACTCGGGGTACCCACAAATAGGGGTGTAGGACAAGGTCTCATGTCTCTATCTTTCTCCCTGAGGATGGGTCAAAACTGACCCTTGTTAAAACCTCAAATTTTGACTCTCCCAACTCACTTATATGGGGGAACTTCAAATGCTCATAACTCCGGAACCCTATGTGCTAGAGACTCAAGGCTGGTACCGTTGGACTCGGGGTACACACAAATGGGGGGGTAGGACGAGGTCCCATGTCTCTATCTTACTCCCCTGAGGATCGGTCAAAACGGACCCTGGTTAAAACCCCAGATTTTGACTCTCCCAACTCACTTATATGGGGGAACTTCAAATGCTCATAACTCCGGAACCCTATGTGCTAGAGACTCAAGGCTGGTACCGTTGGACTCGGGGTACACACAAATGGGGGGGTAGGACGAGGTCCCATGTCTCTATCTTACTCCCCTGAGGATCGGTCAAAACGGACCCTGGTTAAAACCCCAGATTTTGACTCTCCCAACTCACTTATATGGGGGAACTTCAAATGCTCATAACTCCGGAACCCTATGTGCTAGAGACTCAAGGCTGGTACCGTTGGACTCGGGGTACACACAAATGGGGGGGGGGTAGGACAAGGTCCCATGTCTCTATCTTACCGCCGTGAGGATCGGTCAAAACTGACCCTGATTAAAAGTCCAAGCCCTGTACACTCTTGACAACCCTAAACACCAACTTCACCTTGACAAAAAGTACCACAAAAAGGGGGGTCCAAACCACTCCTAAGGCTCTGAAACGTGCTCCTAGACACTTTCTGGGGGAACACTTTTGGCATTTCACACTTAGGAAAATTTTGACTCTCCCAACTCACTTATATGGGGGAACTTCAAATGCTCATAACTCTGGAACCCTAAGTCCTAGAGACTTAAGGGTGGGACCGTTGGACTCGGGGTACCCACAAATGGGGGGGTAGGACAAGGTCTCATGTCTCTACCTTGCTCCCTGAGGATGGGTCAAAACTGACCCTTGTTAAAACCCCAAATATTGACTCTCCCAACTCACTTATATGGGGGAACTTCAAATGCTCATAACTCCGGAACCCTATGTGCTACAGACTCAAGGGTGGTACCGTTGGACTCGGGGTACACACAAATGGGGGGGTAGGACAAGGTCCCATGTCTCTATCTTACCCCCGAGGATCGGTCAAAACGGACCCTGGTTAAAACCCCAGATTTTGACTCTCCCAACTCACTTATATGGGGGAACTTCAAATGCTCATAACTCCGGAACCCTATGTGCTAGAGACTCAAGTCTGGTACCCTTGGACTCGGGGTACACACAAATGGGGGTGTAGGACAAGGTCCCATGTCTCTATCTTACCCCCCTGAGGATCGGTCAAAACGGACCCTGGTTAAAACCCCAGATTTTGACTCTCCCAACTCACTTATATGGGGGAACTTCAAATGCTCATAACTCCGGAACCCTATGTGCTAGAGACTCAAGGCTGGTACCGTTGGACTCGGGGTACACACAAATGGGGGGGTAGGACAAGGTCCCATGTCTCTATCTTACCCCCCTGAGGATCGGTCAAAACTGACCCTGATTAAAAGTCCAAGCCCTGTACACTCTTGACAACCCTAAACACCAACTTCACCTTGACAAAAAGTACCACAAAAAGGGGGGTCCAAACCACTCCTAAGGCTCTGAAACGTGCTCCTAGACACTTTCTGGGGGAACACTTTTGGCATTTCACACTTAGGAAAATTTTGACTCTCCCAACTCACTTATATGGGGGAACTTCAAATGCTCATAACTCTGGAACCCTAAGTCCTAGAGACTTAAGGGTGGGACCGTTGGACTCGGGGTACCCACAAATAGGGGTGTAGGACAAGGTCTCATGTCTCTATCTTGCTCCCTGAGGATGGGTCAAAACTGACCCTTGTTAAAACCCCAAATATTGACTCTCCCAACTCACTTACATGGGGGAACTTCAAATGCTCATAACTCCGGAACCCTATGTGCTAGAGACTCAAGGGTGGTACCGTTGGACTCGGGGTACACACAAATGGGGGGGCGGGGGTAGGACAAGGTCCCATGTCTCTATCTTACCCCCCTGAGGATCGGTCAAAACTGACCGTGATTAAAACTCCAAGCCCTGTACACTCTTGACAACCCTAAACACCAACTTCACCTTGACAAAAAGTACCACAAAAAGGGGGGTCCAAACCATTCCTAAGGTTCTGAAACGTGCTCCTAGACACTTTCTGGGGGAACACTTTTGGCATTTCACACTTAGGAAAATTTTGACTCTCCCAACTCACTTATATGGGGGAACTTCAAATGCTCATAACTCTGGAACCCTAAGTCCTAGAGACTTAAGGGTGGGACCGTTGGACTCGGGGTACCCACAAATAGGGGTGTAGGACAAGGTCTCATGTCTCTATCTTTCTCCCTGAGGATGGGTCAAAACAGACCCTTGTTAAAACCTCAAATTTTGACTCTCCCAACTCACTTATATGGGGGAACTTCAAATGCTCATAACTCCGGAACCCTATGTGCTAGAGACTCAAGGCTGGTACCGTTGGACTCGGGGCACACACAAATGGGGGGGTAGGACAAGGTCCCATGTCTCTATCTTACCCCCCTGAGGATCGGTCAAAACGGACCCTGGTTAAAACCCCAGATTTTGACTCTCCCAACTCACTTATATGGGGGAACTTCAAATGCTCATAACTCCAGAACCCTATGTGCTAGAGACTCAAGGCTGGTACCGTTGGACTCGGGGTTCACACAAATGGGGGGTAGGACAAGGTCCCATGTCTCTATCTTACCCCCCTGAGGATCGGTCAAAACGGACCCTGGTTAAAACCCCAGATTTTGACTCTCCCAACTCACTTATATGGGGGAACTTCAAATGCTCATAACGCCAGAACCCTATGTGCTAGAGACTCAAGGCTGGTACCGTTGGACTCGGGGTACACACAAATGGGGGGGTAGGACAAGGTCCCATGTCTCTATCTTACCCCCCTGAGGATCGGTCAAAACTGACCCTGATTAAAAGTCCAAGCCCTGTACACTCTTGACAACCCTAAACACCAACTTCACCTTGACAAAAAGTACCACAAAAAGGGGGGTCCAAACCACTCCTAAGGCTCTAAAACGTGCTCCTAGACACTTTCTGGGGGAACACTTTTGGCATTTCACAGTTAGGAAAATTTTCACTCTCCCAACTCACTTATATGGGGGAACTTCAAATGCTCATAACTCTGGAACCCTAAGTCCTAGAGACTTAAGGGTGGGACCGTTGGACTCGGGGTACCCACAAATGGGGGTGTAGGACAAGGTCTCATGTCTCTATCTTGCTCCCTGAGGATGGGTCAAAACTGACCCTTGTTAAAACCTCAAATTTTGACTCTCCCAACTCACTTATATGGGGGAACTTCAAATGCTCATAACTCCGGAACCCTATGTGCTAGAGACTCAAGGCTGGTACTGTTGGACTCGGGGTACACACAAATGGGGGGGTAGGACGAGGTCCCATGTCTCTATCTTACTCCCCTGAGGATCGGTCAAAACGGACCCTGGTTAAAACCCCAGATTTTGACTCTCCCAACTCACTTATATGGGGGAACTTCAAATGCTCATAACTCCGGAACCCTATGTGCTAGAGACTCAAGGCTGGTACCGTTGGACTCGGGGTACACACAAATGGGGGGGGGGGTAGGACAAGGTCCCATGTCTCTATCTTACCGCCGTGAGGATCGGTCAAAACTGACCCTGATTAAAAGTCCAAGCCCTGTACACTCTTGACAACCCTAAACACCAACTTCACCTTGACAAAAAGTACCACAAAAAGGGGGGTCCAAACCACTCCTAAGGCTCTGAAACGTGCTCCTAGACACTTTCTGGGGGAACACTTTTGGCATTTCACACTTAGGAAAATTTTGACTCTCCCAACTCACTTATATGGGGGAACTTCAAATGCTCATAACTCTGGAACCCTAAGTCCTAGAGACTTAAGGGTGGGACCGTTGGACTCGGGGTACCCACAAATGGGGGGGTAGGACAAGGTCTCATGTCTCTACCTTGCTCCCTGAGGATGGGTCAAAACTGACCCTTGTTAAAACCCCAAATATTGACTCTCCCAACTCACTTATATGGGGGAACTTCAAATGCTCATAACTCCGGAACCCTATGTGCTACAGACTCAAGGGTGGTACCGTTGGACTCGGGGTACACACAAATGGGGGGGTAGGACAAGGTCCCATGTCTCTATCTTACCCCCGAGGATCGGTCAAAACGGACCCTGGTTAAAACCCCAGATTTTGACTCTCCCAACTCACTTATATGGGGGAACTTCAAATGCTCATAACTCCGGAACCCTATGTGCTAGAGACTCAAGTCTGGTACCCTTGGACTCGGGGTACACACAAATGGGGGTGTAGGACAAGGTCCCATGTCTCTATCTTACCCCCCTGAGGATCGGTCAAAACGGACCCTGGTTAAAACCCCAGATTTTGACTCTCCCAACTCACTTATATGGGGGAACTTCAAATGCTCATAACTCCGGAACCCTATGTGCTAGAGACTCAAGGCTGGTACCGTTGGACTCGGGGTACACACAAATGGGGGGGTAGGACAAGGTCCCATGTCTCTATCTTACCCCCGAGGATCGGTCAAAACGGACCCTGGTTAAAACCCCAGATTTTGACTCTCCCAACTCACTTATATGGGGGAACTTCAAATGCTCATAACTCCGGAACCCTATGTGCTAGAGACTCAAGTCTGGTACCCTTGGACTCGGGGTACACACAAATGGGGGTGTAGGACAAGGTCCCATGTCTCTATCTTACCCCCCTGAGGATCGGTCAAAACGGACCCTGGTTAAAACCCCAGATTTTGACTCTCCCAACTCACTTATATGGGGGAACTTCAAATGCTCATAACTCCGGAACCCTATGTGCTAGAGACTCAAGGCTGGTACCGTTGGACTCGGGGTACACACAAATGGGGGGGTAGGACAAGGTCCCATGTCTCTATCTTACCCCCCTGAGGATCGGTCAAAACTGACCCTGATTAAAAGTCCAAGCCCTGTACACTCTTGACAACCCTAAACACCAACTTCACCTTGACAAAAAGTACCACAAAAAGGGGGGTCCAAACCACTCCTAAGGCTCTGAAACGTGCTCCTAGACACTTTCTGGGGGAACACTTTTGGCATTTCACACTTAGGAAAATTTTGACTCTCCCAACTCACTTATATGGGGGAACTTCAAATGCTCATAACTCTGGAACCCTAAGTCCTAGAGACTTAAGGGTGGGACCGTTGGACTCGGGGTACCCACAAATGGGGGTGTAGGACAAGGTCTCATGTCTCTATCTTGCTCCCTGAGGATGGGTCAAAACTGACCCTTGTTAAAACCTCAAATTTTGACTCTCCCAACTCACTTATATGGGGGAACTTCAAATGCTCATAACTCCGGAACCCTATGTGCTAGAGACTCAAGGCTGGTACCGTTGGACTCGGGGTACACACAAATAGGGGGGTAGGACAAGGTCCCATGTCTCTATCTTACCCCCCTGAGGATCGGTCAAAACGGACCCTGGTTAAAACCCCAGATTTTGACTCTCCCAATTCACTTATATGGGGGAACTTCAAATGCTCATAACTCCGGAACCCTATGTGCTAGAGACTCAAGGCTGGTACCGTTGTACTCGGGGTACACACGAATGGGGGGGGGGGGGGGGGTAGGACAAGGTCCCATGTCTCTATCTTACCCCCCTATGGATCGGTGAAAACTGACCCTGATTAAAACTCCAAGCCCTGTACACTCTTGACAACCCTAAACACCAACTTCACCTTGACAAAAAGTACCACAAAAAGGGGGGTCCAAACCACTCCTAAGGCTCTGAAACGTGCTCCTAGACACTTTCTGGGGGAACACTTTTGGCATTTCACACTTAGGAAAATTTTGACTCTCCCAACTCACTTATATGGGGGAACTTCAAATGCTCATAACTCTAAAACCCTAAGTCCTAGAGACTTAAGGGTGGGACCGTTGGACTCGGGGTACCCACAAATGGGGGGGTAGGACAAGGTCTCATGTCTCTACCTTGCTCCCTGAGGATGGGTCAAAACTGACCCTTGTTAAAACCCCAAATATTGACTCTCCCAACTCACTTATATGGGGGAACTTCAAATGCTCATAACTCTGGAAACCTAAGTCCTAGAGACTCAAGGGTGGGACCGTTGGACTCGGGGTACCCACAAATGGGGGTGTAGGACAAGGTCTCATGTCTCTATCTTGTTCCCTGAGGATGGGTCAAAACTGACCCTTGTTAAAACCTCAAATTTTGACTCTCCCAACTCACTTATATGGGGGAACTTCAAATGCTCATAACTCTGGAACCCTATGTGCTAGAGACTCAAGGCTGGTACCGTTGGACTCGGGGTACACACAAATGGAGGGGTAGGACAAGGTCCCATGTCTCTATCTTACCCCCCTGAGGATCGGTCAAAACTGACCCTGGTTAAAACTCCAAGCCCTGTACACTCTTGACAACCCTAAACACCTACTTAACCTTGAAAAAAAGTACCACAAAAAGGGGGTCCAAACCACTCCTAAGGCTCTGAAACGTGCTCCTAGACACTTTCTGGGGGAACACTTTTGGCATTTCACAGGAAAATTTTCACTCTCCCAACTCACTTATATGGGGGAACTTCAAATGCTCATAACTCAGTTAAAACTGACCCCTGTTAAAACCTCAAATTTTGACTCTCCCACCTCACTTATATGGGGGAACTTCAAATGCTCATAACTCTGGAACCCTATGTGCTACAGACTCAAGGGTGGTACCGTTGGACTCGGGGTACACACAAATGGGGGGGTAGGACAAGGTCTCATGTCTCTATCTTACCCCCGTGGATCGGTCAAAACGGACCCTGGTTAAAACCCCAGATTTTGACTCTCCCAACTCACTTATATGGGGGAACTTCAAATGCTCATAACTCCGGAACCCTATGTGCTAGAGACTCAAGGCTGGTACCGTTGTACTCGGGGTACACACAAATGGGGGGTAGGACAAGGTCCCATGTCTCTATCTTACCCCCAATGAGGATGGGTCAAAACGGACCCTGGTTAAAACCCCAGATTTTGACTCTCCCAACTCACTTATATGGGGGAACTTCAAATGCTCATAACTCCGGAACCCTATGTGCTAGAGACTCAAGGCTGGTACCGTTGGACTCGGGGTACACACAAATGGGGGGGTAGGACAAGGTCCCATGTCTCTATCTTACCCCCCTGAGGATCGGTCAAAACTGACCCTGATTAAAAGTCCAAGCCCTGTACACTCTTGACAACCCTAAACACCAACTTCACCTTGACAAAAAGTACCACAAAAAGGGGGGTCCAAACCACTCCTAAGGCTCTGAAACGTGCTCCTAGACACTTTCTGGGGGAACACTTTTGGCATTTCACACTTAGGAAAATTTTGACTCTCCCAACTCACTTATATGGGGGAACTTCAAATGCTCATAACTCTGGAACCCTAAGTCCTAGAGACTTAAGGGTGGGACCGTTGGACTCGGGGTACCCACAAATGGGGGGGGGTAGGACAAGGTCTCATGTCTCTACCTTGCTCCCTGAGGATGGGTCAAAACTGACCCTTGTTAAAACCCCAAATATTGACTCTCCCAACTCACTTATATGGGGGAACTTCAAATGCTCATAACTCCGGAACCCTATGTGCTAGAGACTCAAGGGTGGTACCGTTGGACTCGGGGTACACACATATGGGGGCGTAGGACAAGGTCCCATGTCTCTATCTTACCCCCCTGAGGATCGGTCAAAACTGACCCTGATTAAAACTCCAAGCCCTGTACACTCTTGACAACCCTAAACACCAACTTCACCTTGACAAAAAGTACCACAAAAAGGGGGGTCCAAACCACTCCTAAGGCTCTGAAACGTGTTCCTAGACACTTTCTGGGGGAACACTTTTGGCATCTCACACTTAGGAAAATTTTGACTCTCCCAACTCACTCATATGGGGGAACTTCAAATGCTGATAACTCTGGAACCCTAAGTCCTAGAGACTTAAGGGTGGGACCGTTGGACTCGGGGTACCCACAAATGGGGGTGTAGGACAAGGTCTCATGTCTCTATCTTGCTCCCTGAGGATGAGTCAAAACTGACCCTTGTTAAAACCTCAAATTTTGACTCTCCCAACTCACTTATATGGGGGAACTTCAAATGCTCATAACTCCGGAACCCTATGTGCTAGAGACTCAAGGCTGGTACCGTTGGACTCGGGGTACACACAAATGGGGGGGTAGGACAAGGTCCCATGTCTCTATCTTACCCCCCTGAGGATCTGTCAAAACTGACCCTGATTAAAACTCCAAGCCCTGTACACTCTTGACAACCCTAAACACCAACTTCACCTTGACAAAAAGTACCACAAAAAGGGGGGTCCAAACCACTCCTAAGGCTCTAAAACGTGCTCCTAGACACTTCCTGGGGGAACACTTTTGGCATTTCACACTTAGGAAAATTTTCACTCTCCCAACTCACTTATATGGGGGAACTTCAAATGCTCATAACTCTGGAACCCTAAGTCCTAGAGATTTAAGGGTGGGACCGTTGGACTCGGGGTACCCACAAATGGGGGTGTAGGACAAGGTCTCATGTCTCTATCTTGCTCCCTGAGGATGGGTCAAAACTGACCCTTGTTAAAACCTCAAATTTTGACTCTCCCAACTCACTTATATGGGGGAACTTCAAATGCTCATAACTCTGGAACCCTATGTGCTAGAGACTCAAGGCTGGTACCGTTGGACTCGGGGTACACACAAATGGGGGGGTAGGACAAGGTCTCATGTCTCTATCTTACCCCCCTGAGGATCGGTCAAAACTGACCCATGTTAAAACCTCAAATTTTGACTCTCCCACCTCACTTATATGGGGGAACTTCAAATGCTCATAACTCCAGAACTCTATGTGCTAGAGACTCAAGGCTGGTACCGTTGGACTCGGGCTACACACAAATGGGGGGGGGGGGGGGGGTAGGACAAGGTCTCATGTCTCTATCTTGCTCCCTGAGGATCGGTCAAAACGGACCCTGGTTAAAACCCCAAATTTTCACTCTCCCAACTCACTTATATGGGGGAACTTCAAATGCTCATAACTCCGGAACCCTATGTGCTAGAGACTCAAGGCTGGTACCGTTTGACTCGGGGTACACACAAATGGGGGGGTAGGACAAGGTCCCATGTCTCTATCTTACCCCCCTGAGGATCGGTCATAACGGACCCTGGTTAAAACCCCAGATTTTGACTCTCCCAACTCACTTATATGGGGGAACTTCAAATGCTCATAACTCCGGAACCCTATGTGCTAGAGACTCAAGGCTGGTACCGTTGTACTCGGGGTACACACAAATGGGGGGGTAGGACAAGGTCCCATGTCTCTATCTTACCCCCCTGAGGATCGGTCAAAACTGACCCTGATTAAAAGTCCAAGCCCTGTACACTCTTGACAACCCTAAACAACAACTTCACCTTGACAAAAAGTACCACAAAAAGGGGGGTCCAAACCACTCCTAAGGCTCTGAAACGTGCTCCTAGACACTTTCTGGGGGAACACTTTTGGCATTTCACACTTAGGAAAATTTTGACTCTCCCAACTCACTTATATGGGGGAACTTCAAATGCTCATAACTCTGGAACCCTAAGTCCTAGAGACTTAAGGGTGGGACCGTTGGACTTGGGGTACCCACAAATGGGGGGGTAGGACAAGGTCTCATGTCTCTACCTTGCTCCCTGAGGATGGGTCAAAACTGACCCTTGTTAAAACCCCAAATATTGACTCTCCCAACTCACTTATATGGGGGAACTTCAAATGCTCATAACTCCGGAACCCTATGTGCTAGAGACTCAAGGGTGGTACCGTTGGACTCGGGGTACACACAAATGGGGGGGTAGGACAAGGTTCCATGTCTCTATCTTACCCCCGAGGATCGGTCAAAACGGACCCTGGTTAAAACCCCAGATTTTGACTTTCCCAACTCACTTATATGGGGGAACTTCAAATGCTCATAACTCCGGAACCCTATGTGCTAGAGACTCAAGGCTGGTACCGTTGGACTCGGGGTACACACAAATGGGGGGTAGGACAAGGTCCCATGTCTCTATCTTACCCCCCTGAGGATCGGTCAAAACGGACCCTGGTTAAAACTCCAGATTTTGACTCTCCCAACTCACTTATATGGGGGAACTTCAAATGCTCATAACTCCGGAACCCTATGTGCTAGAGACTCAAGGCTGGTACCCTTGGACTCGGGGTACACACAAATGGGGGGGTAGGACAAGGTCCCATGTCTCTATCTTACCCCCCTGAGGATCGGTCAAAACGGACCCTGGTTAAAACCCCAGATTTTGACTCTCCCAACTCACTTATATGGGGGAACTTCAAATGCTCATAACTCCGGAACCCTATGTGCTAGAGACTCAAGGCTGGTACCGTTGGACTCGGGGCACACACAAATGGGGGGGTAGGACAAGGTCCCATGTCTCTATCTTACCCCCCTTAGGATCGGTCAAAACGGACCCTGGTTAAAACCCCAGATTTTGACTCTCCCAACTCACTTATATGGGGGAACTTCAAATGCTCATAACTCCGGAACCCTATGTGCTAGAGACTCAAGGCTGGTACCGTTGGACTCGGGGTACACACAAATGGGGGGTAGGACAAGGTCCCATGTCTCTATCTTACCCCCCTGAGGATCGGTCAAAACGGACCCTGGTTAAAACCCCAGATTTTGACTCTCCCAACTCACTTATATGGGGGAACTTCAAATGCTCATAACTCCGGAACCCTATGTGCTAGAGACTCAAGGGTGGTACCGTTGGACTCGGGGTACACACAAATGGGGGGGGTAGGACAAGGTCCCATGTCTCTATCTTACCCCCCTGAGGATCGGTCAAAACTGACCCTGATTAAAACTCCAAGCCCTGTACACTCTTGACAACCCTAAACACCAACTTCACCTTGACAAAAAGTACCACAAAAAGGGGGGTCCAAACCACTCCTAAGGCTCTGAAACGTGCTCCTAGACACTTTCTGGGGGAACACTTTTGGCATTTCACACTTAGGAAAATTTTGACTCTCCCAACTCACTTATATGGGGGAACTTCAAATGCTCATAACTCTGGAACCCTAAGTCCTAGAGACTTAAGGGTGGGACCGTTGGACTCAGGGTACCCACAAATGGGGGGGTAGGACAAGGTCTCATGTCTCTACCTTGCTCCCTGAGGATGGGTCAAAACTGACCCTTGTTAAAACCCCAAATATTGACTCTCCCAACTCACTTATATGGGGGAACTTTAAATGCTCATAACTCCGGAACCCTATGTGCTAGAGACTCAAGGGTGGTACCGTTGGACTCGGGGTACACACAAATGGGGGGGTAGGACAAGGTCCCATGTCTCTATCTTACCCCCGAGGATCGGTCAAAACGGACCCTGGTTAAAACCCCAGATTTTGACTCTCCCAACTCACTTATATGGGGGAACTTCAAATGCTCATAACTCCGGAACCCTATGTGCTAGAGACTCAAGGCTGGTACCGTTGGACTCGGGGTACACACAAATGGGGGGTAGGACAAGGTCCCATGTCTCTATCTTACCCCCCTGAGGATCGGTCAAAACGGACCCTGGTTAAAACCCCAGATTTTGACTCTCCCAACTCACTTATATGGGGGAACTTCAAATGCTCATAACTCCGGAACCCTATGTGCTAGAGACTCAAGTCTGGTACCCTTGGACTCGGGGTACACACAAATGGGGGGGTAGGACAAGGTCCCATGTCTCTATCTTACCCCCCTGAGGATCGGTCAAAACGGACCCTGGTTAAAACCCCAGATTTTGACTCTCCCAACTCACTTATATGGGGGAACTTCAAATGCTCATAACTCCGGAACCCTATGTGCTAGAGACTCAAGGCTGGTACCGTTGGACTCGGGGTACACACAAATGGGGGGGGGGGGGGGGGGGTAGGACGAGGTTCCATGTCTCTATCTTACCCCCCTGAGGATCGGTCAAAACTGACCCTGATTAAAAGTCCAAGCCCTGTACACTCTTGACAACCCTAAACACCAACTTCACCTTGACAAAAAGTACCACAAAAAGGGGGGTCCAAACCACTCCTAAGGCTCTGAAACGTGCTCCTAGACACTTTCTGGGGGAACACTTTTGGCATTTCACACTTAGGAAAATTTTGACTCTCCCAACTCACTTATATGGGGGAACTTCAAATGCTCATAACTCTGGAACCCTAAGTCCTAGAGACTTAAGGGTGGGACCGTTGGACTCGGGGTACCCACAAATGGGGGGGTAGGACAAGGTCTCATGTCTCTACCTTGCTCCCTGAGGATGGGTCAAAACTGACCCTTGTTAAAACCCCAAATTTTGACTCTCCCAACTCACTTATATGGGGGAACTTCAAATGCTCATAACTCCGGAACCCTATGTGCTAGAGACTCAAGGGTGGTACCGTTGGACTCGGGGTACACACAAATGGGGGGGTAGGACAAGGTCCCATGTCTCTATCTTACCCCCGAGGATCGGTCAAAACGGACCCTGGTTAAAACCCCAGATTTTGACTCTCCCAACTCACTTATATGGGGGAACTTCAAATGCTCATAACTCCGGAACCCTATGTGCTAGAGACTCAAGGCTGGTACCGTTGGACTCGGGGTACACACAAATGGGGGGTAGGACAAGGTCCCATGTCTCTATCTTACCCCCCTGAGGATCGGTCAAAACGGACCCTGGTTAAAACCCCAGATTTTGACTCTCCCAACTCACTTATATGGGGGAACTTCAAGTGCTCATAACTCCGGAACCCTATGTGCTAGAGACTCAAGGCTGGTACCGTTGGACTCGGGGTACACACAAATGGGGGGGTAGGACAAGGTCCCATGTCTCTATCTTACCCCCCTGCGGATCGGTCAAAACGGACCCTGGTTAAAACCCCAGATTTTGACTCTCCCAACTCACTTATATGGGGGAACTTCAAATGCTCATAACTCCGGAACCCTATGTGCTAGAGACTCAAGGCTGGTACCGTTGGACTCGGGGTACACACAAATGGGGGGGTAGGACAAGGTCCCATGTCTCGATCTTACCCCCTGAGGATCGGTCAAAACGGACCCTGGTTAAAACCCCAGATTTTGACTCTCCCAACTCACTTATATGGGGGAACTTCAAATGCTCATAACTCCGGAACCCTATGTGCTAGAGACTCAAGGCTGGTACCGTTGGACTCGGGGTACACACAAATGGGGGGGTAGGACAAGGTCCCATGTCTCTATCTTACCCCCCTGCGGATCGGTCAAAACGGACCCTGGTTAAAACCCCAGATTTTGACTCTCCCAACTCACTTATATGGGGGAACTTCAAATGCTCATAACTCCAGAACCCTATGTTCTAGAGACTCAAGGCTGGTACCGTTGGACTCGGGGTACACACAAATGGGGGGGTAGGACAAGGTCCCATGTCTCTATCTTACCCCCCTGCGGATCGGTCAAAACGGACCCTGGTTAAAACCCCAGATTTTGACTCTCCCAACTCACTTATATGGGGGAACTTCAAATGCTCATAACTCCGGAACCCTATGTGCTAGAGACTCAAGGCTGGTACCGTTGGACTCGGGGTACACACAAATGGGGGGGGGTAGGACAAGGTCCCATGTCTCTATCTTACCCCCCTGAGGATCGGTATAAACTGACCCTGATTAAAAGTCCAAGCCCTGTACACTCTTGACAACCCTAAACACCAACTTCACCTTGACAAAAAGTACCACAAAAAGGGGGGTCCAAACCACTCCTAAGGCTCTGAAACGTGCTCCTAGACACTTTCTGGGGGAACACTTTTGGCATTTCACACTTAGGAAAATTTTGACTCTCCCAACTCACTTATATGGGGGAACTTCAAATGCTCATAACTCTGGAACCCTAAGTCCTAGAGACTTAAGGGTGGGACCGTTGGACTCGGGGTACCCACAAATGGGGGGGTAGGACAAGGTCTCATGTCTCTATCTTGCTCCCTGAGGATGGGTCAAAACTGACCCTTGTTAAAACCCCAAATATTGACTCTCCCAACTCACTTATATGGGGGAACTTCAAATGCTCATAACTCCGGAACCCTATGTGCTAGAGACTCAAGGCTGGTACCGTTGGACTCGGGGCACACACAAATGGGGGGGTAGGACAAGGTCCCATGTCTCTATCTTACCCCCCTGAGGATCGGTCAAAACGGACCCTGGTTAAAACCCCAGATTTTGACTCTCCCAACTCACTTATATGGGGGAACTTCAAATGCTCATAACTCCAGAACACTATGTGCTAGAGACTCAAGGCTGGTACCGTTGGACTCGGGGTTCACACAAATGGGGGGTAGGACAAGGTCCCATGTCTCTATCTTACCCCCCTGAGGATCGGTATAAACTGACCCTGATTAAAAGTCCAAGCCCTGTACACTCTTGACAACCCTAAACACCAACTTCACCTTGACAAAAAGTACCACAAAAAGGGGGGTCCAAACCACTCCTAAGGCTCTGAAACGTGCTCCTAGACACTTTCTGGGGGAACACTTTTGGCATTTCACACTTAGGAAAATTTTGACTCTCCCAACTCACTTATATGGGGGAACTTCAAATGCTCATAACTCTGGAACCCTAAGTCCTAGAGACTTAAGGGTGGGACCGTTGGACTCGGGGTACCCACAAATGGGGGGGTAGGACAAGGTCTCATGTCTCTATCTTGCTCCCTGAGGATGGGTCAAAACTGACCCTTGTTAAAACCCCAAATATTGACTCTCCCAACTCACTTATATGGGGGAACTTCAAATGCTCATAACTCCAGAACCCTATGTGCTAGAGACTCAAGGCTGGTACCGTTGGACTCGGGGTACATACAAATGGGGGGTTAGGACAAGGTCCCATGTCTCTATCTTACCCCCCTGAGGATCGGTATAAACTGACCCTGATTAAAAGTCCAAGCCCTGTACACTCTTGACAACCCTAAACACCAACTTCACCTTGACAAAAAGTACCACAAAAAGGGGGGTCCAAACCACTCCTAAGGCTCTGAAACGTGCTCCTAGACACTTTCTGGGGGAACACTTTTGGCATTTCACACTTAGGAAAATTTTGACTGTCCCAACTCACTTATATGGGGGAACTTCAAATGCTCATAACTCTGGAACCCTAAGTCCTAGAGACTTAAGGGTGGGACCGTTGGACTCGGGGTACCCACAAATGGGGGGGTAGGACAAGGTCTCATGTCTCTACCTTGCTCCCTGAGGATGGGTCAAAACTGACCCTTGTTAAAACCCCAAATATTGACTCTCCCAACTCACTTATATGGGGGAACTTCAAATGCTCATAACTCCGGAACCCTATGTGCTAGAGACTCAAGGGTGGTACCGTTGGACTCGGGGTACACACAAATGGGGGGGTAGGACAAGGTCCCATGTCTCTATCTTACCCCCCTGAGGATCGGTCAAAACTGACCCTGATTAAAACTCCAAGCCCTGTACACTCTTGACAACCCTAAACAACAACTTCACCTTGACAAAAAGTACCACAAAAAGGGGGGTCCAAACCACTCCTAAGGCTCTGAAACGTGCTCCTAGACACTTTCTGGGGGAACACTTTTGGCATTTCACACTTAGGAAAATTTTCACTCTCCCAACTCACTTATATGGGGGAACTTCAAATGCTCATAACTCTGGAACCCTAAGTCCTGGAGACTTAAGGGTGGGACCGTTGGACTCGGGGTACCCACAAATGGGGGTGTAGGACAAGGTCTCATGTCTCTATCTTGCTCCCTGAGGATGGGTCAAAACTGACCCTTGTTAAAACCCCAAATTTTGACTCTCCCAACTCACTTATATGGGGGAACTTCAAATGCTCATAACTCCGGAACCCTATGTGCTAGAGACTCAAGGCTGGTACCGTTGGACTCGGGGCACACACAAATGGGGGGGTAGGACAAGGTCCCATGTCTCTATCTTACCCCCCTGAGGATCGGTCAAAACGGACCCTGGTTAAAACCCCAGATTTTGACTCTCCCAACTCACTTATATGGGGGAACTTCAAATGCTCATAACTCCAGAACCCTATGTGCTAGAGACTCAAGGCTGGTACCGTTGGACTCGGGGTTCACACAAATGGGGGGTAGGACAAGGTCCCATGTCTCTATCTTACACCCCTGAGGATCGGTCAAAACTGACCCTTGTTAAAACCCCAAATTTTGACTCTCCCAACTCACTTATATGGGGGAACTTCAAATGCTCATAACTCCGGAACCCTATGTGCTAGAGACTCAAGGCTGGTACCGTTGGACTCGGGGCACACACAAATGGGGGGGTAGGACAAGGTCCCATGTCTCTATCTTACCCCCCTGAGGATCGGTCAAAACGGACCCTGGTTAAAACCCCAGATTTTGACTCTCCCAACTCACTTATATGGGGGAACTTCAAATGCTCATAACTCCAGAACCCTATGTGCTAGAGACTCAAGGCTGGTACCGTTGGACTCGGGGTACCCACAAATGGGGGGGTAGGACAAGGTCTCATGTCTCTACCTTGCTCCCTGAGGATGGGTCAAAACTGACCCTTGTTAAAACCCCAAATATTGACTCTCCCAACTCACTTATATGGGGGAACTTCAAATGCTCATAACTCCGGAACCCTATGTGCTAGAGACTCAAGGGTGGTACCGTTGGACTCGGGGTACACACAAATGGGGGGGTAGGACAAGGTCCCATGTCTCTATCTTACCCCCCTGAGGATCGGTCAAAACTGACCCTGATTAAAACTCCAAGCCCTGTACACTCTTGACAACCCTAAACAACAACTTCACCTTGACAAAAAGTACCACAAAAAGGGGGGTCCAAACCACTCCTAAGGCTCTGAAACGTGCTCCTAGACACTTTCTGGGGGAACACTTTTGGCATTTCACACTTAGGAAAATTTTCACTCTCCCAACTCACTTATATGGGGGAACTTCAAATGCTCATAACTCTGGAACCCTAAGTCCTGGAGACTTAAGGGTGGGACCGTTGGACTCGGGGTACCCACAAATGGGGGTGTAGGACAAGGTCTCATGTCTCTATCTTGCTCCCTGAGGATGGGTCAAAACTGACCCTTGTTAAAACCCCAAATTTTGACTCTCCCAACTCACTTATATGGGGGAACTTCAAATGCTCATAACTCCGGAACCCTATGTGCTAGAGACTCAAGGCTGGTACCGTTGGACTCGGGGCACACACAAATGGGGGGGTAGGACAAGGTCCCATGTCTCTATCTTACCCCCCTGAGGATCGGTCAAAACGGACCCTGGTTAAAACCCCAGATTTTGACTCTCCCAACTCACTTATATGGGGGAACTTCAAATGCTCATAACTCCGGAACCCTATGTGCTAGAGACTCAAGGCTGGTACCGTTGGACTCGGGGTTCACACAAATGGGGGGTAGGACAAGGTCCCATGTCTCTATCTTACCCCCCTGAGGATCGGTCAAAACTGACCCTTGTTAAAACCCCAAATTTTGACTCTCCCAACTCACTTATATGGGGGAACTTCAAATGCTCATAACTCCGGAACCCTATGTGCTAGAGACTCAAGGCTGGTACCGTTGGACTCGGGGCACACACAAATGGGGGGGTAGGACAAGGTCCCATGTCTCTATCTTACCCCCCTGAGGATCGGTCAAAACGGACCCTGGTTAAAACCCCAGATTTTGACTCTCCCAACTCACTTATATGGGGGAACTTCAAATGCTCATAACTCCAGAACCCTATGTGCTAGAGACTCAAGGCTGGTACCGTTGGACTCGGGGTACACACAAATGGGGGGGTAGGACAAGGTCCCATGTCTCTATCTTACCCCCCTGAGGATCGGTCAAAACTGACCCTGATTAAAAGTCCAAGCCCTGTACACTCTTGACAACCCTAAACACCAACTTCACCTTGACAAAAAGTACCACAAAAAGGGGGGTCCAAACCACTCCTAAGGCTCTGAAACGTGCTCCTAGACACTTTCTGGGGGAACACTTTTGGCATTTCACACTTAGGAAAATTTTGACTCTCCCAACTCACTTATATGGGGGAACTTCAAATGCTCATAACTCTGGAACCCTAAGTCCTAGAGACTTAAGGGTGGGACCGTTGGACTCGGGGTACCCACAAATGGGGGTGTAGGACAAGGTCTCAAGTCTCTATCTTGCTCCCTGAGGATGGGTCAAAACTGACCCTTGTTAAAACCCCAAATATTGACTCTCCCAACTCACTTATATGGGGGAACTTCAAATGCTCATAACTCCGGAACCCTATGTGCTAGAGACTCAAGGGTGGTACCGTTGGACTCGGGGTACACACAAATGGGGGGGTAGGACAAGGTCCCATGTCTCTATCTTACCCCCGAGGATCGGTCAAAACGGACCCTGGTTAAAACCCCAGATTTTGACTCTCCCAACTCACTTATATGGGGGAACTTCAAATGCTCATAACTCCGGAACCCTATGTGCTAGAGACTCAAGGCTGGTACCGTTGGACTCGGGGTACACACAAATGGGGCGTAGGACAAGGTCCCATGTCTCTATCTTACCCCCCTGAGGATCGGTCAAAACGGACCCTGGTTAAAACCCCAGATTTTGACTCTCCCAACTCACTTATATGGGGGAACTTCAAATGCTCATAACTCCGGAACCCTATGTGCTAGAGACTCAAGGCTGGTACCGTTGGACTCGGGGTACACACAAATGGGGGGGTAGGACAAGGTCCCATGTCTCTATCTTACCCTCCTGAGGATCGGTCAAAACTGACCCTGATTAAAAGTCCAAGCCCTGTACACTCTTGACAACCCTAAACACCAACTTCACCTTGACAAAAAGTACCACAAAAAGGGGGGTCCAAACCACTCCTAAGGCTCTGAAACGTGCTCCTAGACACTTTCTGGGGGAACACTTTTGGCATTTCACACTTAGGAAAATTTTCACTCTCCCAACTCACTTATATGGGGGAACTTCAAATGCTCATAACTCCGGAACCCTATGTGCTAGAGACTCAAGGGTGGTACCGTTGGACTCGGGGTACACACAAATGGGGGGGTAGGACAAGGTCCCATGTCTCTATCTTACCCCCGAGGATCGGTCAAAACGGACCCTGGTTAAAACCCCAGATTTTGACTCTCCCAACTCACTTATATGGGGGAACTTCAAATGCTCATAACTCCGGAACCCTATGTGCTAGAGACTCAAGGCTGGTACCGTTGGACTCGGGGTACACACAAATGGGGGGGGTAGGACAAGGTCCCATGTCTCTATCTTACCCCCCTGAGGATCGGTCAAAACGGACCCTGGTTAAAACCCCAGATTTTGACTCTCCCAACTCACTTATATGGGGGAACTTCAAATGCTCATAACTCCGGAACCCTATGTGCTAGAGACTCAAGGCTGGTACCGTTGGACTCGGGGTACACACAAATGGGGGGGGGGGGGGGGGGGTAGGACGAGGTTCCATGTCTCTATCTTACCCCCCTGAGGATCGGTCAAAACTGACCCTGATTAAAAGTCCAAGCCCTGTACACTCTTGACAACCCTAAACACCAACTTCACCTTGACAAAAAGTACCACAAAAAGGGGGGTCCAAACCACTCCTAAGGCTCTGAAACGTGCTCCTAGACACTTTCTGGGGGAACACTTTTGGCATTTCACACTTAGGAAAATTTTGACTCTCCCAACTCACTTATATGGGGGAACTTCAAATGCTCATAACTCTGGAACCCTAAGTCCTAGAGACTTAAGGGTGGGACCGTTGGACTCGGGGTACCCACAAATGGGGGGGTAGGACAAGGTCTCATGTCTCTACCTTGCTCCCTGAGGATGGGTCAAAACTGACCCTTGTTAAAACCCCAAATTTTGACTCTCCCAACTCACTTATATGGGGGAACTTCAAATGCTCATAACTCCGGAACCCTATGTGCTAGAGACTCAAGGGTGGTACCGTTGGACTCGGGGTACACACAAATGGGGGGGTAGGACAAGGTCCCATGTCTCTATCTTACCCCCGAGGATCGGTCAAAACGGACCCTGGTTAAAACCCCAGATTTTGACTCTCCCAACTCACTTATATGGGGGAACTTCAAATGCTCATAACTCCGGAACCCTATGTGCTAGAGACTCAAGGCTGGTACCGTTGGACTCGGGGTACACACAAATGGGGGGTAGGACAAGGTCCCATGTCTCTATCTTACCCCCCTGAGGATCGGTCAAAACGGACCCTGGTTAAAACCCCAGATTTTGACTCTCCCAACTCACTTATATGGGGGAACTTCAAGTGCTCATAACTCCGGAACCCTATGTGCTAGAGACTCAAGGCTGGTACCGTTGGACTCGGGGTACACACAAATGGGGGGGTAGGACAAGGTCCCATGTCTCTATCTTACCCCCCTGCGGATCGGTCAAAACGGACCCTGGTTAAAACCCCAGATTTTGACTCTCCCAACTCACTTATATGGGGGAACTTCAAATGCTCATAACTCCGGAACCCTATGTGCTAGAGACTCAAGGCTGGTACCGTTGGACTCGGGGTACACACAAATGGGGGGGTAGGACAAGGTCCCATGTCTCGATCTTACCCCCTGAGGATCGGTCAAAACGGACCCTGGTTAAAACCCCAGATTTTGACTCTCCCAACTCACTTATATGGGGGAACTTCAAATGCTCATAACTCCGGAACCCTATGTGCTAGAGACTCAAGGCTGGTACCGTTGGACTCGGGGTACACACAAATGGGGGGGTAGGACAAGGTCCCATGTCTCTATCTTACCCCCCTGCGGATCGGTCAAAACGGACCCTGGTTAAAACCCCAGATTTTGACTCTCCCAACTCACTTATATGGGGGAACTTCAAATGCTCATAACTCCAGAACCCTATGTTCTAGAGACTCAAGGCTGGTACCGTTGGACTCGGGGTACACACAAATGGGGGGGTAGGACAAGGTCCCATGTCTCTATCTTACCCCCCTGCGGATCGGTCAAAACGGACCCTGGTTAAAACCCCAGATTTTGACTCTCCCAACTCACTTATATGGGGGAACTTCAAATGCTCATAACTCCGGAACCCTATGTGCTAGAGACTCAAGGCTGGTACCGTTGGACTCGGGGCACACACAAATGGGGGGGTAGGACAAGGTCCCATGTCTCTATCTTACCCCCCTGAGGATCGGTCAAAACGGACCCTGGTTAAAACCCCAGATTTTGACTCTCCCAACTCACTTATATGGGGGAACTTCAAATGCTCATAACTCCAGAACACTATGTGCTAGAGACTCAAGGCTGGTACCGTTGGACTCGGGGTTCACACAAATGGGGGGTAGGACAAGGTCCCATGTCTCTATCTTACCCCCCTGAGGATCGGTATAAACTGACCCTGATTAAAAGTCCAAGCCCTGTACACTCTTGACAACCCTAAACACCAACTTCACCTTGACAAAAAGTACCACAAAAAGGGGGGTCCAAACCACTCCTAAGGCTCTGAAACGTGCTCCTAGACACTTTCTGGGGGAACACTTTTGGCATTTCACACTTAGGAAAATTTTGACTCTCCCAACTCACTTATATGGGGGAACTTCAAATGCTCATAACTCTGGAACCCTAAGTCCTAGAGACTTAAGGGTGGGACCGTTGGACTCGGGGTACCCACAAATGGGGGGGTAGGACAAGGTCTCATGTCTCTATCTTGCTCCCTGAGGATGGGTCAAAACTGACCCTTGTTAAAACCCCAAATATTGACTCTCCCAACTCACTTATATGGGGGAACTTCAAATGCTCATAACTCCAGAACCCTATGTGCTAGAGACTCAAGGCTGGTACCGTTGGACTCGGGGTACATACAAATGGGGGGTTAGGACAAGGTCCCATGTCTCTATCTTACCCCCCTGAGGATCGGTATAAACTGACCCTGATTAAAAGTCCAAGCCCTGTACACTCTTGACAACCCTAAACACCAACTTCACCTTGACAAAAAGTACCACAAAAAGGGGGGTCCAAACCACTCCTAAGGCTCTGAAACGTGCTCCTAGACACTTTCTGGGGGAACACTTTTGGCATTTCACACTTAGGAAAATTTTGACTGTCCCAACTCACTTATATGGGGGAACTTCAAATGCTCATAACTCTGGAACCCTAAGTCCTAGAGACTTAAGGGTGGGACCGTTGGACTCGGGGTACCCACAAATGGGGGGGTAGGACAAGGTCTCATGTCTCTACCTTGCTCCCTGAGGATGGGTCAAAACTGACCCTTGTTAAAACCCCAAATATTGACTCTCCCAACTCACTTATATGGGGGAACTTCAAATGCTCATAACTCCGGAACCCTATGTGCTAGAGACTCAAGGGTGGTACCGTTGGACTCGGGGTACACACAAATGGGGGGGTAGGACAAGGTCCCATGTCTCTATCTTACCCCCCTGAGGATCGGTCAAAACTGACCCTGATTAAAACTCCAAGCCCTGTACACTCTTGACAACCCTAAACAACAACTTCACCTTGACAAAAAGTACCACAAAAAGGGGGGTCCAAACCACTCCTAAGGCTCTGAAACGTGCTCCTAGACACTTTCTGGGGGAACACTTTTGGCATTTCACACTTAGGAAAATTTTCACTCTCCCAACTCACTTATATGGGGGAACTTCAAATGCTCATAACTCTGGAACCCTAAGTCCTGGAGACTTAAGGGTGGGACCGTTGGACTCGGGGTACCCACAAATGGGGGTGTAGGACAAGGTCTCATGTCTCTATCTTGCTCCCTGAGGATGGGTCAAAACTGACCCTTGTTAAAACCCCAAATTTTGACTCTCCCAACTCACTTATATGGGGGAACTTCAAATGCTCATAACTCCGGAACCCTATGTGCTAGAGACTCAAGGCTGGTACCGTTGGACTCGGGGCACACACAAATGGGGGGGTAGGACAAGGTCCCATGTCTCTATCTTACCCCCCTGAGGATCGGTCAAAACGGACCCTGGTTAAAACCCCAGATTTTGACTCTCCCAACTCACTTATATGGGGGAACTTCAAATGCTCATAACTCCAGAACCCTATGTGCTAGAGACTCAAGGCTGGTACCGTTGGACTCGGGGTTCACACAAATGGGGGGTAGGACAAGGTCCCATGTCTCTATCTTACACCCCTGAGGATCGGTCAAAACTGACCCTTGTTAAAACCCCAAATTTTGACTCTCCCAACTCACTTATATGGGGGAACTTCAAATGCTCATAACTCCGGAACCCTATGTGCTAGAGACTCAAGGCTGGTACCGTTGGACTCGGGGCACACACAAATGGGGGGGTAGGACAAGGTCCCATGTCTCTATCTTACCCCCCTGAGGATCGGTCAAAACGGACCCTGGTTAAAACCCCAGATTTTGACTCTCCCAACTCACTTATATGGGGGAACTTCAAATGCTCATAACTCCAGAACCCTATGTGCTAGAGACTCAAGGCTGGTACCGTTGGACTCGGGGTACCCACAAATGGGGGGGTAGGACAAGGTCTCATGTCTCTACCTTGCTCCCTGAGGATGGGTCAAAACTGACCCTTGTTAAAACCCCAAATATTGACTCTCCCAACTCACTTATATGGGGGAACTTCAAATGCTCATAACTCCGGAACCCTATGTGCTAGAGACTCAAGGGTGGTACCGTTGGACTCGGGGTACACACAAATGGGGGGGTAGGACAAGGTCCCATGTCTCTATCTTACCCCCCTGAGGATCGGTCAAAACTGACCCTGATTAAAACTCCAAGCCCTGTACACTCTTGACAACCCTAAACAACAACTTCACCTTGACAAAAAGTACCACAAAAAGGGGGGTCCAAACCACTCCTAAGGCTCTGAAACGTGCTCCTAGACACTTTCTGGGGGAACACTTTTGGCATTTCACACTTAGGAAAATTTTCACTCTCCCAACTCACTTATATGGGGGAACTTCAAATGCTCATAACTCTGGAACCCTAAGTCCTGGAGACTTAAGGGTGGGACCGTTGGACTCGGGGTACCCACAAATGGGGGTGTAGGACAAGGTCTCATGTCTCTATCTTGCTCCCTGAGGATGGGTCAAAACTGACCCTTGTTAAAACCCCAAATTTTGACTCTCCCAACTCACTTATATGGGGGAACTTCAAATGCTCATAACTCCGGAACCCTATGTGCTAGAGACTCAAGGCTGGTACCGTTGGACTCGGGGCACACACAAATGGGGGGGTAGGACAAGGTCCCATGTCTCTATCTTACCCCCCTGAGGATCGGTCAAAACGGACCCTGGTTAAAACCCCAGATTTTGACTCTCCCAACTCACTTATATGGGGGAACTTCAAATGCTCATAACTCCGGAACCCTATGTGCTAGAGACTCAAGGCTGGTACCGTTGGACTCGGGGTTCACACAAATGGGGGGTAGGACAAGGTCCCATGTCTCTATCTTACCCCCCTGAGGATCGGTCAAAACTGACCCTTGTTAAAACCCCAAATTTTGACTCTCCCAACTCACTTATATGGGGGAACTTCAAATGCTCATAACTCCGGAACCCTATGTGCTAGAGACTCAAGGCTGGTACCGTTGGACTCGGGGCACACACAAATGGGGGGGTAGGACAAGGTCCCATGTCTCTATCTTACCCCCCTGAGGATCGGTCAAAACGGACCCTGGTTAAAACCCCAGATTTTGACTCTCCCAACTCACTTATATGGGGGAACTTCAAATGCTCATAACTCCAGAACCCTATGTGCTAGAGACTCAAGGCTGGTACCGTTGGACTCGGGGTACACACAAATGGGGGGGTAGGACAAGGTCCCATGTCTCTATCTTACCCCCCTGAGGATCGGTCAAAACTGACCCTGATTAAAAGTCCAAGCCCTGTACACTCTTGACAACCCTAAACACCAACTTCACCTTGACAAAAAGTACCACAAAAAGGGGGGTCCAAACCACTCCTAAGGCTCTGAAACGTGCTCCTAGACACTTTCTGGGGGAACACTTTTGGCATTTCACACTTAGGAAAATTTTGACTCTCCCAACTCACTTATATGGGGGAACTTCAAATGCTCATAACTCTGGAACCCTAAGTCCTAGAGACTTAAGGGTGGGACCGTTGGACTCGGGGTACCCACAAATGGGGGTGTAGGACAAGGTCTCAAGTCTCTATCTTGCTCCCTGAGGATGGGTCAAAACTGACCCTTGTTAAAACCCCAAATATTGACTCTCCCAACTCACTTATATGGGGGAACTTCAAATGCTCATAACTCCGGAACCCTATGTGCTAGAGACTCAAGGGTGGTACCGTTGGACTCGGGGTACACACAAATGGGGGGGTAGGACAAGGTCCCATGTCTCTATCTTACCCCCGAGGATCGGTCAAAACGGACCCTGGTTAAAACCCCAGATTTTGACTCTCCCAACTCACTTATATGGGGGAACTTCAAATGCTCATAACTCCGGAACCCTATGTGCTAGAGACTCAAGGCTGGTACCGTTGGACTCGGGGTACACACAAATGGGGCGTAGGACAAGGTCCCATGTCTCTATCTTACCCCCCTGAGGATCGGTCAAAACGGACCCTGGTTAAAACCCCAGATTTTGACTCTCCCAACTCACTTATATGGGGGAACTTCAAATGCTCATAACTCCGGAACCCTATGTGCTAGAGACTCAAGGCTGGTACCGTTGGACTCGGGGTACACACAAATGGGGGGGTAGGACAAGGTCCCATGTCTCTATCTTACCCTCCTGAGGATCGGTCAAAACTGACCCTGATTAAAAGTCCAAGCCCTGTACACTCTTGACAACCCTAAACACCAACTTCACCTTGACAAAAAGTACCACAAAAAGGGGGGTCCAAACCACTCCTAAGGCTCTGAAACGTGCTCCTAGACACTTTCTGGGGGAACACTTTTGGCATTTCACACTTAGGAAAATTTTCACTCTCCCAACTCACTTATATGGGGGAACTTCAAATGCTCATAACTCCGGAACCCTATGTGCTAGAGACTCAAGGGTGGTACCGTTGGACTCGGGGTACACACAAATGGGGGGGTAGGACAAGGTCCCATGTCTCTATCTTACCCCCGAGGATCGGTCAAAACGGACCCTGGTTAAAACCCCAGATTTTGACTCTCCCAACTCACTTATATGGGGGAACTTCAAATGCTCATAACTCCGGAACCCTATGTGCTAGAGACTCAAGGCTGGTACCGTTGGACTCGGGGTACACACAAATGGGGGGGGTAGGACAAGGTCCCATGTCTCTATCTTACCCCCCTGAGGATCGGTCAAAACGGACCCTGGTTAAAACCCCAGATTTTGACTCTCCCAACTCACTTATATGGGGGAACTTCAAATGCTCATAACTCCGGAACCCTATGTGCTAGAGACTCAAGGCTGGTACCGTTGGACTCGGGGTACATACAAATGGGGGGTTAGGACAAGGTCCCATGTCTCTATCTTACCCCCCTGAGGATCGGTATAAACTGACCCTGATTAAAAGTCCAAGCCCTGTACACTCTTGACAACCCTAAACACCAACTTCACCTTGACAAAAAGTACCACAAAAAGGGGGGTCCAAACCACTCCTAAGGCTCTGAAACGTGCTCCTAGACACTTTCTGGGGGAACACTTTTGGCATTTCACACTTAGGAAAATTTTGACTCTCCCAACTCACTTATATGGGGGAACTTCAAATGCTCATAACTCTGGAACCCTAAGTCCTAGAGACTTAAGGGTGGGACCGTTGGACTCGGGGTACCCACAAATGGGGGGGTAGGACAAGGTCTCATGTCTCTACCTTGCTCCCTGAGGATGGGTCAAAACTGACCCTTGTTAAAACCCCAAATATTGACTCTCCCAACTCACTTATATGGGGGAACTTCAAATGCTCATAACTCCGGAACCCTATGTGCTAGAGACTCAAGGGTGGTACCGTTGGACTCGGGGTACACACAAATGGGGGGGTAGGACAAGGTCCCATGTCTCTATCTTACCCCCCTGAGGATCGGTCAAAACTGACCCTGATTAAAACTCCAAGCCCTGTACACTCTTGACAACCCTAAACAACAACTTCACCTTGACAAAAAGTACCACAAAAAGGGGGGTCCAAACCACTCCTAAGGCTCTGAAACGTGCTCCTAGACACTTTCTGGGGGAACACTTTTGGCATTTCACACTTAGGAAAATTTTCACTCTCCCAACTCACTTATATGGGGGAACTTCAAATGCTCATAACTCTGGAACCCTAAGTCCTGGAGACTTAAGGGTGGGACCGTTGGACTCGGGGTACCCACAAATGGGGGTGTAGGACAAGGTCTCATGTCTCTATCTTGCTCCCTGAGGATGGGTCAAAACTGAACCTTGTTAAAACCCCAAATTTTGACTCTCCCAACTCACTTATATGGGGGAACTTCAAATGCTCATAACTCCGGAACCCTATGTGCTAGAGACTCAAGGCTGGTACCGTTGGACTCGGGGCACACACAAATGGGGGGGTAGGACAAGGTCCCATGTCTCTATCTTACCCCCCTGAGGATCGGTCAAAACGGACCCTGGTTAAAACCCCAGATTTTGACTCTCCCAACTCACTTATATGGGGGAACTTCAAATGCTCATAACTCCAGAACCCTATGTGCTAGAGACTCAAGGCTGGTACCGTTGGACTCGGGGTTCACACAAATGGGGGGTAGGACAAGGTCCCATGTCTCTATCTTACCCCCCTGAGGATCGGTCAAAACTGACCCTTGTTAAAACCCCAAATTTTGACTCTCCCAACTCACTTATATGGGGGAACTTCAAATGCTCATAACTCCGGAACCCTATGTGCTAGAGACTCAAGGCTGGTACCGTTGGACTCGGGGCACACACAAATGGGGGGGTAGGACAAGGTCCCATGTCTCTATCTTACCCCCCTGAGGATCGGTCAAAACGGACCCTGGTTAAAACCCCAGATTTTGACTCTCCCAACTCACTTATATGGGGGAACTTCAAATGCTCATAACTCCAGAACCCTATGTGCTAGAGACTCAAGGCTGGTACCGTTGGACTCGGGGTACACACAAATGGGGGGGTAGGACAAGGTCCCATGTCTCTATCTTACCCCCCTGAGGATCGGTCAAAACTGACCCTGATTAAAAGTCCAAGCCCTGTACACTCTTGACAACCCTAAACACCAACTTCACCTTGACAAAAAGTACCACAAAAAGGGGGGTCCAAACCACTCCTAAGGCTCTGAAACGTGCTCCTAGACACTTTCTGGGGGAACACTTTTGGCATTTCACACTTAGGAAAATTTTGACTCTCCCAACTCACTTATATGGGGGAACTTCAAATGCTCATAACTCTGGAACCCTAAGTCCTAGAGACTTAAGGGTGGGACCGTTGGACTCGGGGTACCCACAAATGGGGGTGTAGGACAAGGTCTCATGTCTCTATCTTGCTCCCTGAGGATGGGTCAAAACTGACCCTTGTTAAAACCCCAAATATTGACTCTCCCAACTCACTTATATGGGGGAACTTCAAATGCTCATAACTCCGGAACCCTATGTGCTAGAGACTCAAGGGTGGTACCGTTGGACTCGGGGTACACACAAATGGGGGGGTAGGACAAGGTCCCATGTCTCTATCTTACCCCCGAGGATCGGTCAAAACGGACCCTGGTTAAAACCCCAGATTTTGACTCTCCCAACTCACTTATATGGGGGAACTTCAAATGCTCATAACTCCGGAACCCTATGTGCTAGAGACTCAAGGCTGGTACCGTTGGACTCGGGGTACACACAAATGGGGCGTAGGACAAGGTCCCATGTCTCTATCTTACCCCCCTGAGGATCGGTCAAAACGGACCCTGGTTAAAACCCCAGATTTTGACTCTCCCAACTCACTTATATGGGGGAACTTCAAATGCTCATAACTCCGGAACCCTATGTGCTAGAGACTCAAGGCTGGTACCGTTGGACTCGGGGTACACACAAATGGGGGGGTAGGACAAGGTCCCATGTCTCTATCTTACCCTCCTGAGGATCGGTCAAAACTGACCCTGATTAAAAGTCCAAGCCCTGTACACTCTTGACAACCCTAAACACCAACTTCACCTTGACAAAAAGTACCACAAAAAGGGGGGTCCAAACCACTCCTAAGGCTCTGAAACGTGCTCCTAGACACTTTCTGGGGGAACACTTTTGGCATTTCACACTTAGGAAAATTTTGACTCTCCCAACTCACTTATATGGGGGAACTTCAAATGCTCATAACTCTGGAACCCTAAGTCCTAGAGACTTAAGGGTGGGACCGTTGGACTCGGGGTACCCACAAATGGGGGGGTAAGACAAGGTCTCATGTCTCTATCTTGCTCCCTGAGGATGGGTCAAAACTGACCCTTGTTAAAACCCCAAATATTGACTCTCCCAACTCACTTATATGGGGGAACTTCAAATGCTCATAACTCCGGAACCCTATGTGCTAGAGACTCAAAGGTGGTACCGTTGGACTCGGGGTACACACAAATGGGGGGGGGGGGGGGGGGGTAGGACAAGGTCCCATGTCTCTATCTTACCCCCCTGAGGATCGGTCAAAGCTGACCCTGATTAAAACTCCAAGCCCTGTACACTCTTGACAACCCTAAACACCAACTTCACCTTGACAAAAAGTACCACAAAAAGGGGGGTCCAAACCACTCCTAAGGCTCTGAAAGGTGCTCCTAGACACTTTCTGGGGGAACACTTTTGGCATTTCACACTTAGGAAAATTTTGACTCTCCCAACTCACTTATATGGGGGAACTTCAAATGCTCATAACTCTGGAACCCTAAGTCCTAGAGACTTAAGGGTGGGACCGTTGGACTCGGGGTACCCACAAATGGGGGTGTAGGACAAGGTCTCATGTCTCTATCTTGCTCCCTGAGGATGGGTCAAAACTGACCCTTGTTAAAACCCCAAATATTGACTCTCCCAACTCACTTATATGGGGGAACTTCAAATGCTCATAACTCCGGAACCCTATGTGCTAGAGACTCAAGGGTGGTACCGTTGGACTCGGGGTACACACAAATGGGGGGGTAGGACAAGGTCCCATGTCTCTATCTTACCCCCGAGGATCGGTCAAAACGGACCCTGGTTAAAACCCCAGATTTTGACTCTCCCAACTCACTTATATGGGGGAACTTCAAATGCTCATAACTCCGGAACCCTATGTGCTAGAGACTCAAGGCTGGTACCGTTGGACTCGGGGTACACACAAATGGGGGGTAGGACAAGGTCCCATGTCTCTATCTTACCCCCCTGAGGATCGGTCAAAACGGACCCTGGTTAAAACCCCAGATTTTGACTCTCCCAACTCACTTATATGGGGGAACTTCAAATGCTCATAACTCCGGAACCCTATGTGCTAGAGACTCAAGGCTGGTACCGTTGGACTCGGGGTACACACAAATGGGGGGGTAGGACAAGGTCCCATGTCTCTATCTTACCCTCCTGAGGATCGGTCAAAACTGACCCTGATTAAAAGTCCAAGCCCTGTACACTCTTGACAACCCTAAACACCAACTTCACCTTGACAAAAAGTACCACAAAAAGGGGGGTCCAAACCACTCCTAAGGCTCTGAAACGTGCTCCTAGACACTTTCTGGGGGAACACTTTTGGCATTTCACACTTAGGAAAATTTTGACTCTCCCAACTCACTTATATGGGGGAACTTCAAATGCTCATAACTCTGGAACCCTAAGTCCTAGAGACTTAAGGGTGGGACCGTTGGACTCGGGGTACCCACAAATGGGGGGGTAGGACAAGGTCTCATGTCTCTATCTTACCCCCCTGAGGATCGGTCAAAACTGACCCATGTTAAAACCTCAAATTTTGACTCTCCCACCTCACTTATATGGGGGAACTTCAAATGCTCATAACTCCAGAACCCTATGTGCTAGAGACTCAAGGCTGGTACCGTTGGACTCGGGCTACACACAAATGGGGGGGGGGGGGGGGGGGGGGTAGGACAAGGTCTCATGTCTCTATCTTGCTCCCTGAGGAACGGTCAAAACTGACCCTTGTTAAAACCCCAAATTTTCACTCTCCCAACTCACTTATATGGGGGAAATTCAAATGCTGATAACTCTGGAACCCTAAGTCCTAGAGACTTAAGGGTGGGACCGTTGGACTCGGGGTACCCACAAATGGGGGTGTAGGACAAGGTCTCATGTCTCTATCTTACCCCCCTGAGGATCGGTCAAAACTGACCCTGGTTAAAACCCCAGATTTTGACTCTCCCAACTCACTTATATGGGGGAACTTCAAATGCTCATAACTCCGGAACCCTATGTGCTAGAGACTCAAGTCTGGTACCCTTGGACTCGGGGTACACACAAATGGGGGGGTAGGACAAGGTCCCATGTCTCTATCTTACCCCCCTGAGGATCGGTCAAAACGGACCCTGGTAAAAACCCCAGATTTTGACTCTCCCAACTCACTTATATGGGGGAACTTCAAATGCTCATAACTCCAGAACCCTATGTGCTAGAGACTCAAGGCTGGTACCGTTGGACTCGGGGTACACACAAATGGGGGGTAGGACAAGGTCTCATGTCTCTATCTTGCTACCTGAAGATGGGTCAAAACTGACCCTTGTTAAAACCCCAGATTTTGACTCTCCCAACTCACTTATATGGGGGAACTTCAAATGCTCATAACTCTGGAACCCTAAGTCCTAGAGACTTAAGGGTGGGACCGTTGGACTCGGGGTACCCACAAATGGGGGGGGGGGGGGGGGGGGGGTAGGACAAGGTCTCATGTCTCTACCTTGCTCCCTGAGGATGGGTCAAAACTGACCCTTGTTAAAACCCCAAATATTGACTCTCCCAACTCACTTATATGGGGGAACTTCAAATGCTCATAACTCCGGAACCCTATGTGCTAGAGACTCAAGGGTGGTACCGTTGGACTCGGGGTACACACAAATGGGGGGGTAGGACAAGGTCCCATGTCTCTATCTTACCCCCCTGAGGATCGGTCAAAACTGACCCTGATTAAAACTCCAAGCCCTGTACACTCTTGACAACCCTAAACAACAACTTCACCTTGACAAAAAGTACCACAAAAAGGGGGGTCCAAACCACTCCTAAGGCTCTGAAACGTGCTCCTAGACACTTTCTGGGGGAACACTTTTGGCATTTCACACTTAGGAAAATTTTCACTCTCCCAACTCACTTATATGGGGGAACTTCAAATGCTCATAACTCTGGAACCCTAAGTCCTGGAGACTTAAGGGTGGGACCGTTGGACTCGGGGTACCCACAAATGGGGGTGTAGGACAAGGTCTCATGTCTCTATCTTGCTCCCTGAGGATGGGTCAAAACTGACCCTTGTTAAAACCCCAAATTTTGACTCTCCCAACTCACTTATATGGGGGAACTTCAAATGCTCATAACTCCGGAACCCTATGTGCTAGAGACTCAAGGCTGGTACCGTTGGACTCGGGGCACACACAAATGGGGGGGTAGGACAAGGTCCCATGTCTCTATCTTACCCCCCTGAGGATCGGTCAAAACAGACCCTGGTTAAAACCCCAGATTTTGACTCTCCCAACTCACTTATATGGGGGAACTTCAAATGCTCATAACTCCGGAACCCTATGTGCTAGAGACTCAAGGCTGGTACCGTTGGACTCGGGGTTCACACAAATGGGGGGTAGGACAAGGTCCCATGTCTCTATCTTACCCCCCTGAGGATCGGTCAAAACTGACCCTTGTTAAAACCCCAAATTTTGACTCTCCCAACTCACTTATATGGGGGAACTTCAAATGCTCATAACTCCGGAACCCTATGTGCTAGAGACTCAAGGCTGGTACCGTTGGACTCGGGGCACACACAAATGGGGGGGTAGGACAAGGTCCCATGTCTCTATCTTACCCCCCTGAGGATCGGTCAAAACGGACCCTGGTTAAAACCCCAGATTTTGACTCTCCCAACTCACTTATATGGGGGAACTTCAAATGCTCATAACTCCAGAACCCTATGTGCTAGAGACTCAAGGCTGGTACCGTTGGACTCGGGGTACACACAAATGGGGGGGTAGGACAAGGTCCCATGTCTCTATCTTACCCCCCTGAGGATCGGTCAAAACTGACCCTGATTAAAAGTCCAAGCCCTGTACACTCTTGACAACCCTAAACACCAACTTCACCTTGACAAAAAGTACCACAAAAAGGGGGGTCCAAACCACTCCTAAGGCTCTGAAACGTGCTCCTAGACACTTTCTGGGGGAACACTTTTGGCATTTCACACTTAGGAAAATTTTGACTCTCCCAACTCACTTATATGGGGGAACTTCAAATGCTCATAACTCTGGAACCCTAAGTCCTAGAGACTTAAGGGTGGGACCGTTGGACTCGGGGTACCCACAAATGGGGGTGTAGGACAAGGTCTCAAGTCTCTATCTTGCTCCCTGAGGATGGGTCAAAACTGACCCTTGTTAAAACCCCAAATATTGACTCTCCCAACTCACTTATATGGGGGAACTTCAAATGCTCATAACTCCGGAACCCTATGTGCTAGAGACTCAAGGGTGGTACCGTTGGACTCGGGGTACACACAAATGGGGGGGTAGGACAAGGTCCCATGTCTCTATCTTACCCCCGAGGATCGGTCAAAACGGACCCTGGTTAAAACCCCAGATTTTGACTCTCCCAACTCACTTATATGGGGGAACTTCAAATGCTCATAACTCCGGAACCCTATGTGCTAGAGACTCAAGGCTGGTACCGTTGGACTCGGGGTACACACAAATGGGGCGTAGGACAAGGTCCCATGTCTCTATCTTACCCCCCTGAGGATCGGTCAAAACGGACCCTGGTTAAAACCCCAGATTTTGACTCTCCCAACTCACTTATATGGGGGAACTTCAAATGCTCATAACTCCGGAACCCTATGTGCTAGAGACTCAAGGCTGGTACCGTTGGACTCGGGGTACACACAAATGGGGGGGTAGGACAAGGTCCCATGTCTCTATCTTACCCTCCTGAGGATCGGTCAAAACTGACCCTGATTAAAAGTCCAAGCCCTGTACACTCTTGACAACCCTAAACACCAACTTCACCTTGACAAAAAGTACCACAAAAAGGGGGGTCCAAACCACTCCTAAGGCTCTGAAACGTGCTCCTAGACACTTTCTGGGGGAACACTTTTGGCATTTCACACTTAGGAAAATTTTCACTCTCCCAACTCACTTATATGGGGGAACTTCAAATGCTCATAACTCCGGAACCCTATGTGCTAGAGACTCAAGGGTGGTACCGTTGGACTCGGGGTACACACAAATGGGGGGGTAGGACAAGGTCCCATGTCTCTATCTTACCCCCGAGGATCGGTCAAAACGGACCCTGGTTAAAACCCCAGATTTTGACTCTCCCAACTCACTTATATGGGGGAACTTCAAATGCTCATAACTCCGGAACCCTATGTGCTAGAGACTCAAGGCTGGTACCGTTGGACTCGGGGTACACACAAATGGGGGGGGTAGGACAAGGTCCCATGTCTCTATCTTACCCCCCTGAGGATCGGTCAAAACGGACCCTGGTTAAAACCCCAGATTTTGACTCTCCCAACTCACTTATATGGGGGAACTTCAAATGCTCATAACTCCGGAACCCTATGTGCTAGAGACTCAAGGCTGGTACCGTTGGACTCGGGGTACATACAAATGGGGGGTTAGGACAAGGTCCCATGTCTCTATCTTACCCCCCTGAGGATCGGTATAAACTGACCCTGATTAAAAGTCCAAGCCCTGTACACTCTTGACAACCCTAAACACCAACTTCACCTTGACAAAAAGTACCACAAAAAGGGGGGTCCAAACCACTCCTAAGGCTCTGAAACGTGCTCCTAGACACTTTCTGGGGGAACACTTTTGGCATTTCACACTTAGGAAAATTTTGACTCTCCCAACTCACTTATATGGGGGAACTTCAAATGCTCATAACTCTGGAACCCTAAGTCCTAGAGACTTAAGGGTGGGACCGTTGGACTCGGGGTACCCACAAATGGGGGGGTAGGACAAGGTCTCATGTCTCTACCTTGCTCCCTGAGGATGGGTCAAAACTGACCCTTGTTAAAACCCCAAATATTGACTCTCCCAACTCACTTATATGGGGGAACTTCAAATGCTCATAACTCCGGAACCCTATGTGCTAGAGACTCAAGGGTGGTACCGTTGGACTCGGGGTACACACAAATGGGGGGGTAGGACAAGGTCCCATGTCTCTATCTTACCCCCCTGAGGATCGGTCAAAACTGACCCTGATTAAAACTCCAAGCCCTGTACACTCTTGACAACCCTAAACAACAACTTCACCTTGACAAAAAGTACCACAAAAAGGGGGGTCCAAACCACTCCTAAGGCTCTGAAACGTGCTCCTAGACACTTTCTGGGGGAACACTTTTGGCATTTCACACTTAGGAAAATTTTGACTCTCCCAACTCACTTATATGGGGGAACTTCAAATGCTCATAACTCTGGAACCCTAAGTCCTAGAGACTTAAGGGTGGGACCGTTGGACTCGGGGTACCCACAAATGGGGGTGTAGGACAAGGTCTCATGTCTCTATCTTGCTCCCTGAGGATGGGTCAAAACTGACCCTTGTTAAAACCCCAAATATTGACTCTCCCAACTCACTTATATGGGGGAACTTCAAATGCTCATAACTCCGGAACCCTATGTGCTAGAGACTCAAGGGTGGTACCGTTGGACTCGGGGTACACACAAATGGGGGGGTAGGACAAGGTCCCATGTCTCTATCTTACCCCCGAGGATCGGTCAAAACGGACCCTGGTTAAAACCCCAGATTTTGACTCTCCCAACTCACTTATATGGGGGAACTTCAAATGCTCATAACTCCGGAACCCTATGTGCTAGAGACTCAAGGCTGGTACCGTTGGACTCGGGGTACACACAAATGGGGCGTAGGACAAGGTCCCATGTCTCTATCTTACCCCCCTGAGGATCGGTCAAAACGGACCCTGGTTAAAACCCCAGATTTTGACTCTCCCAACTCACTTATATGGGGGAACTTCAAATGCTCATAACTCCGGAACCCTATGTGCTAGAGACTCAAGGCTGGTACCGTTGGACTCGGGGTACACACAAATGGGGGGGTAGGACAAGGTCCCATGTCTCTATCTTACCCTCCTGAGGATCGGTCAAAACTGACCCTGATTAAAAGTCCAAGCCCTGTACACTCTTGACAACCCTAAACACCAACTTCACCTTGACAAAAAGTACCACAAAAAGGGGGGTCCAAACCACTCCTAAGGCTCTGAAACGTGCTCCTAGACACTTTCTGGGGGAACACTTTTGGCATTTCACACTTAGGAAAATTTTGACTCTCCCAACTCACTTATATGGGGGAACTTCAAATGCTCATAACTCTGGAACCCTAAGTCCTAGAGACTTAAGGGTGGGACCGTTGGACTCGGGGTACCCACAAATGGGGGGGTAAGACAAGGTCTCATGTCTCTATCTTGCTCCCTGAGGATGGGTCAAAACTGACCCTTGTTAAAACCCCAAATATTGACTCTCCCAACTCACTTATATGGGGGAACTTCAAATGCTCATAACTCCGGAACCCTATGTGCTAGAGACTCAAAGGTGGTACCGTTGGACTCGGGGTACACACAAATGGGGGGGGGGGGGGGGGGTAGGACAAGGTCCCATGTCTCTATCTTACCCCCCTGAGGATCGGTCAAAGCTGACCCTGATTAAAACTCCAAGCCCTGTACACTCTTGACAACCCTAAACACCAACTTCACCTTGACAAAAAGTACCACAAAAAGGGGGGTCCAAACCACTCCTAAGGCTCTGAAAGGTGCTCCTAGACACTTTCTGGGGGAACACTTTTGGCATTTCACACTTAGGAAAATTTTGACTCTCCCAACTCACTTATATGGGGGAACTTCAAATGCTCATAACTCTGGAACCCTAAGTCCTAGAGACTTAAGGGTGGGACCGTTGGACTCGGGGTACCCACAAATGGGGGTGTAGGACAAGGTCTCATGTCTCTATCTTGCTCCCTGAGGATGGGTCAAAACTGACCCTTGTTAAAACCCCAAATATTGACTCTCCCAACTCACTTATATGGGGGAACTTCAAATGCTCATAACTCCGGAACCCTATGTGCTAGAGACTCAAGGGTGGTACCGTTGGACTCGGGGTACACACAAATGGGGGGGTAGGACAAGGTCCCATGTCTCTATCTTACCCCCGAGGATCGGTCAAAACGGACCCTGGTTAAAACCCCAGATTTTGACTCTCCCAACTCACTTATATGGGGGAACTTCAAATGCTCATAACTCCGGAACCCTATGTGCTAGAGACTCAAGGCTGGTACCGTTGGACTCGGGGTACACACAAATGGGGGGTAGGACAAGGTCCCATGTCTCTATCTTACCCCCCTGAGGATCGGTCAAAACGGACCCTGGTTAAAACCCCAGATTTTGACTCTCCCAACTCACTTATATGGGGGAACTTCAAATGCTCATAACTCCGGAACCCTATGTGCTAGAGACTCAAGGCTGGTACCGTTGGACTCGGGGTACACACAAATGGGGGGGTAGGACAAGGTCCCATGTCTCTATCTTACCCTCCTGAGGATCGGTCAAAACTGACCCTGATTAAAAGTCCAAGCCCTGTACACTCTTGACAACCCTAAACACCAACTTCACCTTGACAAAAAGTACCACAAAAAGGGGGGTCCAAACCACTCCTAAGGCTCTGAAACGTGCTCCTAGACACTTTCTGGGGGAACACTTTTGGCATTTCACACTTAGGAAAATTTTGACTCTCCCAACTCACTTATATGGGGGAACTTCAAATGCTCATAACTCTGGAACCCTAAGTCCTAGAGACTTAAGGGTGGGACCGTTGGACTCGGGGTACCCACAAATGGGGGGGTAGGACAAGGTCTCATGTCTCTATCTTACCCCCCTGAGGATCGGTCAAAACTGACCCATGTTAAAACCTCAAATTTTGACTCTCCCACCTCACTTATATGGGGGAACTTCAAATGCTCATAACTCCAGAACCCTATGTGCTAGAGACTCAAGGCTGGTACCGTTGGACTCGGGCTACACACAAATGGGGGGGGGGGGGGGGGGGTAGGACAAGGTCTCATGTCTCTATCTTGCTCCCTGAGGAACGGTCAAAACTGACCCTTGTTAAAACCCCAAATTTTCACTCTCCCAACTCACTTATATGGGGGAAATTCAAATGCTGATAACTCTGGAACCCTAAGTCCTAGAGACTTAAGGGTGGGACCGTTGGACTCGGGGTACCCACAAATGGGGGTGTAGGACAAGGTCTCATGTCTCTATCTTACCCCCCTGAGGATCGGTCAAAACTGACCCTGGTTAAAACCCCAGATTTTGACTCTCCCAACTCACTTATATGGGGGAACTTCAAATGCTCATAACTCCGGAACCCTATGTGCTAGAGACTCAAGTCTGGTACCCTTGGACTCGGGGTACACACAAATGGGGGGGTAGGACAAGGTCCCATGTCTCTATCTTACCCCCCTGAGGATCGGTCAAAACGGACCCTGGTAAAAACCCCAGATTTTGACTCTCCCAACTCACTTATATGGGGGAACTTCAAATGCTCATAACTCCAGAACCCTATGTGCTAGAGACTCAAGGCTGGTACCGTTGGACTCGGGGTACACACAAATGGGGGGTAGGACAAGGTCTCATGTCTCTATCTTGCTACCTGAAGATGGGTCAAAACTGACCCTTGTTAAAACCCCAGATTTTGACTCTCCCAACTCACTTATATGGGGGAACTTCAAATGCTCATAACTCTGGAACCCTAAGTCCTAGAGACTTAAGGGTGGGACCGTTGGACTCGGGGTACCCACAAATGGGGGGGGGGGGGGGGGGGGGGTAGGACAAGGTCTCATGTCTCTACCTTGCTCCCTGAGGATGGGTCAAAACTGACCCTTGTTAAAACCCCAAATATTGACTCTCCCAACTCACTTATATGGGGGAACTTCAAATGCTCATAACTCCGGAACCCTATGTGCTAGAGACTCAAGGGTGGTACCGTTGGACTCGGGGTACACACAAATGGGGGGGTAGGACAAGGTCCCATGTCTCTATCTTACCCCCGAGGATCGGTCAAAACGGACCCTGGTTAAAACCCCAGATTTTGACTCTCCCAACTCACTTATATGGGGGAACTTCAAATGCTCATAACTCCGGAACCCTATGTGCTAGAGACTCAAGGCTGGTACCGTTGGACTCGGGGTACACACAAATGGGGGGTAGGACAAGGTCCCATGTCTCTATCTTACCCCCCTGAGGATCGGTCAAAACGGACCCTGGTTAAAACCCCAGATTTTGACTCTCCCAACTCACTTATATGGGGGAACTTCAAATGCTCATAACTCCGGAACCCTATGTGCTAGAGACTCAAGGCTGGTACCGTTGGACTCGGGGTACACACAAATGGGGGGGTAGGACAAGGTCCCATGTCTCTATCTTACCCTCCTGAGGATCGGTCAAAACTGACCCTGATTAAAAGTCCAAGCCCTGTACACTCTTGACAACCCTAAACACCAACTTCACCTTGACAAAAAGTACCACAAAAAGGGGGGTCCAAACCACTCCTAAGGCTCTGAAACGTGCTCCTAGACACTTTCTGGGGGAACACTTTTGGCATTTCACACTTAGGAAAATTTTGACTCTCCCAACTCACTTATATGGGGGAACTTCAAATGCTCATAACTCTGGAACCCTAAGTCCTAGAGACTTAAGGGTGGGACCGTTGGACTCGGGGTACCCACAAATGGGGGGGTAGGACAAGGTCTCATGTCTCTATCTTACCCCCCTGAGGATCGGTCAAAACTGACCCATGTTAAAACCTCAAATTTTGACTCTCCCACCTCACTTATATGGGGGAACTTCAAATGCTCATAACTCCAGAACCCTATGTGCTAGAGACTCAAGGCTGGTACCGTTGGACTCGGGCTACACACAAATGGGGGGGGGGGGGGGGGGTAGGACAAGGTCTCATGTCTCTATCTTGCTCCCTGAGGAACGGTCAAAACTGACCCTTGTTAAAACCCCAAATTTTCACTCTCCCAACTCACTTATATGGGGGAAATTCAAATGCTGATAACTCTGGAACCCTAAGTCCTAGAGACTTAAGGGTGGGACCGTTGGACTCGGGGTACCCACAAATGGGGGTGTAGGACAAGGTCTCATGTCTCTATCTTACCCCCCTGAGGATCGGTCAAAACTGACCCTGGTTAAAACCCCAGATTTTGACTCTCCCAACTCACTTATATGGGGGAACTTCAAATGCTCATAACTCCGGAACCCTATGTGCTAGAGACTCAAGTCTGGTACCCTTGGACTCGGGGTACACACAAATGGGGGGGTAGGACAAGGTCCCATGTCTCTATCTTACCCCCCTGAGGATCGGTCAAAACGGACCCTGGTAAAAACCCCAGATTTTGACTCTCCCAACTCACTTATATGGGGGAACTTCAAATGCTCATAACTCCAGAACCCTATGTGCTAGAGACTCAAGGCTGGTACCGTTGGACTCGGGGTACACACAAATGGGGGGTAGGACAAGGTCTCATGTCTCTATCTTGCTACCTGAAGATGGGTCAAAACTGACCCTTGTTAAAACCCCAGATTTTGACTCTCCCAACTCACTTATATGGGGGAACTTCAAATGCTCATAACTCTGGAACCCTAAGTCCTAGAGACTTAAGGGTGGGACCGTTGGACTCGGGGTACCCACAAATGGGGGGGGGGGGGGGGGGGGGGGGGGAGGTAGGACAAGGTCTCATGTCTCTACCTTGCTCCCTGAGGATGGGTCAAAACTGACCCTTGTTAAAACCCCAAATATTGACTCTCCCAACTCACTTATATGGGGGAACTTCAAATGCTCATAACTCCGGAACCCTATGTGCTAGAGACTCAAGGGTGGTACCGTTGGACTCGGGGTACACACAAATGGGGGGGTAGGACAAGGTCCCATGTCTCTATCTTACCCCCGAGGATCGGTCAAAACGGACCCTGGTTAAAACCCCAGATTTTGACTCTCCCAACTCACTTATATGGGGGAACTTCAAATGCTCATAACTCCGGAACCCTATGTGCTAGAGACTCAAGTCTGGTACCCTTGGACTCGGGGTACACACAAATGGGGGGGTAGGACAAGGTCCCATGTCTCTATCTTACCCCCCTGAGGATCGGTCAAAACGGACCCTGGTTAAAACCCCAGATTTTGACTCTCCCAACTCACTTATATGGGGGAACTTCAAATGCTCATAACTCCGGAACCCTATGTGCTAGAGACTCAAGGCTGGTACCGTTGGACTCGGGGTACACACGAATGGGGGGGTAGGACAAGGTCCCATGTCTCTATCTTACCCCCCTATGGATCGGTGAAAACTGACCCTGATTAAAACTCCAAGCCCTGTACACTCTTGACAACCCTAAACACCAACTTCACCTTGACAAAAAGTGCCACAAAAAGGGGGGTCCAAACCACTCCTAAGGCTCTGAAACGTGTTCCTAGACACTTTCTGGGGGAACACTTTTGGCATCTCACACTTAGGAAAATTTTGACTCTCCCAACTCACTCATATGGGGGAACTTCAAATGCTGATAACTCTGGAACCCTAAGTCCTAGAGACTTAAGGGTGGGACCGTTGGACTCGGGGTACCCACAAATGGGGGTGTAGGACAAGGTCTCATGTCTCTATCTTGCTCCCTGAGGATGAGTCAAAACTGACCCTTGTTAAAACCTCAAATTTTGACTCTCCCAACTCACTTATATGGGGGAACTTCAAATGCTCATAACTCCGGAACCCTATGTGCTAGAGACTCAAGGCTGGTACCGTTGGACTCGGGGTACACACAAATGGGGGGGGTAGGACAAGGTCCCATGTCTCTATCTTACCCCCCTGAGGATCGGTCAAAACGGACCCTGGTTAAAACCCCAGATTTTGACTCTTCCAACTCACTTATATGGGGGAACTTCAAATGCTCATAACTCCGGAACCCTATGTGCTAGAGACTCAAGGCTGGTACCGTTGGACTCGGGGTTCACACAAATGGGGGGTAGGACAAGGTCCCATGTCTCTATCTTACCCCCCTGAGGATCGGTCAAAACGGACCCTGGTTAAAACCCCAGATTTTGACTCTCCCAACTCACTTATATGGGGGAACTTCAAATGCTCATAACTCTGGAACCCTAAGTCCTAGAGACTTAAGGGTGGGACCGTTGGACTCGGGGTACCCACAAATGGGGGGGTAGGACAAGGTCTCATGTCTCTACCTTGCTCCCTGAGGATGGGTCAAAACTGACCCTTGTTAAAACCACAAATATTGACTCTCCCAACTCACTTATATGGGGGAACTTCAAATGCTCATAACTCCGGAACCCTATGTGCTAGAGACTCAAGGGTGGTACCGTTGGACTCGGGGTACACACAAATGGGGGGGTAGGACAAGGTCCCATGTCTCTATCTTACCCCCGAGGATTGGTCAAAACGGACCCTGGTTAAAACCCCAGATTTTGACTCTCCCAACTCACTTATATGGGGGAACTTCAAATGCTCATAACTCCGGAACCCTATGTGCTAGAGACTCAAGGCTGGTACCGTTGGACTCGGGGTACACACAAATGGGGGGTAGGACAAGGTCCCATGTCTCTATCTTACCCCCCTGAGGATCGGTCAAAACGGACCCTGGTTAAAACCCCAGATTTTGACTCTCCCAACTCACTTATATGGGGGAACTTCAAATGCTCATAACTCCGGAACCCTATGTGCTAGAGACTCAAGTCTGGTACCCTTGGACTCGGGGTACACACAAATGGGGGGGTAGGACAAGGTCCCATGTCTCTATCTTACCCCCCTGAGGATCGGTCAAAACGGACCCTGGTTAAAACCCCAGATTTTGACTCTCCCAACTCACTTATATGGGGGAACTTCAAATGCTCATAACTCCGGAACCCTATGTGCTAGAGACTCAAGGCTGGTACCGTTGGACTCGGGGTACACACAAATGGGGGGGTAGGACAAGGTCCCATGTCTCTATCTTACCCTCCTGAGGATCGGTCAAAACTGACCCTGATTAAAAGTCCAAGCCCTGTACACTCTTGACAACCCTAAACACCAACTTCACCTTGACAAAAAGTACCACAAAAAGGGGGGTCCAAACCACTCCTAAGGCTCTGAAACGTGCTCCTAGACACTTTCTGGGGGAACACTTTTGGCATTTCACACTTAGGAAAATTTTGACTCTCCCAACTCACTTATATGGGGGAACTTCAAATGCTCATAACTCTGGAACCCTAAGTCCTAGAGACTTAAGGGTGGGACCGTTGGACTCAGGGTACCCACAAATGGGGGGGTAGGACAAGGTCTCATGTCTCTACCTTGCTCCCTGAGGATGGGTCAAAACTGACCCTTGCCAAAACCCCAAATATTGACTCTCCCAACTCACTTATATGGGGGAACTTCAAATGCTCATAACTCCGGAACCCTATGTGCTAGAGACTCAAGGGTGGTACCGTTGGACTCGGGGTACACACAAATGGGGGGGTAGGACAAGGTCCCATGTCTCTATCTTACCCCCCTGAGGATCGGTCAAAACTGACCCTGATTAAAAGTCCAAGCCCTGTACACTCTTGACAACCCTAAACACCAACTTCACCTTGACAAAAAGTACCACAAAAAGGGGGGTCCAAACCACTCCTAAGGCTCTGAAACGTGCTCCTAGACACTTTCTGGGGGAACACTTTTGGCATTTCACACTTAGGAAAATTTTGACTCTCCCAACTCACTTATATGGGGGAACTTCAAATGCTCATAACTCTGGAACCCTAAGTCCTAGAGACTTAAGGGTGGGACCGTTGGACTTGGGGTACCCACAAATGGGGGGGTAGGACAAGGTCTCATGTCTCTACCTTGCTCCCTGAGGATGGGTCAAAACTGACCCTTGTTAAAACCCCAAATATTGACTCTCCCAACTCACTTATATGGGGGAACTTCAAATGCTCATAACTCCGGAACCCTATGTGCTAGAGACTCAAGGGTGGTACCGTTGGACTCGGGGTACACACAAATGGGGGGGTAGGACAAGGTTCCATGTCTCTATCTTACCCCCGAGGATCGGTCAAAACGGACCCTGGTTAAAACCCCAGATTTTGACTTTCCCAACTCACTTATATGGGGGAACTTCAAATGCTCATAACTCCGGAACCCTATGTGCTAGAGACTCAAGGCTGGTACCGTTGGACTCGGGGTACACACAAATGGGGGGTAGGACAAGGTCCCATGTCTCTATCTTACCCCCCTGAGGATCGGTCAAAACGGACCCTGGTTAAAACTCCAGATTTTGACTCTCCCAACTCACTTATATGGGGGAACTTCAAATGTTCATAACTCCGGAACCCTATGTGCTAGAGACTCAAGGCTGGTACCTTTGGACTCGGGGTACACACAAATGGGGGGGTAGGACAAGGTCCCATGTCTCTATCTTACCCCCCTGAGGATCGGTCAAAACGGACCCTGGTTAAAACCCCAGATTTTGACTCTCCCAACTCACTTATATGGGGGAACTTCAAATGCTCATAACTCCGGAACCCTATGTGCTAGAGACTCAAGGCTGGTACCGTTGGACTCGGGGCACACACAAATGGGGGGGTAGGACAAGGTCCCATGTCTCTATCTTACCCCCCTTAGGATCGGTCAAAACGGACCCTGGTTAAAACCCCAGATTTTGACTCTCCCAACTCACTTATATGGGGGAACTTCAAATGCTCATAACTCCGGAATCCTAAGTCCTAGAGACTTAAGGGTGGGACCGTTGGACTCGGGGTACCCACAAATGGGGGGGGGTAGGACAAGGTCTCATGTCTCTACCTTGCTCCCTGAGGATGGGTCAAAACTGACCCTTGTTAAAACCCCAAATATTGACTCTCCCAACTCACTTATATGGGGGAACTTCAAATGCTCATAACTCCGGAACCCTATGTGCTAGAGACTCAAGGGTGGTACCGTTGGACTCGGGGTACACACAAATGGGGGGGGGGGGGGGGGGGGGGTAGGACAAGGTTCCATGTCTCTATCTTACCCCCCTGAGGATCGGTCAAAACTGACCCTGATTAAAACTCCAAGCCCTGTACACTCTTGACAACCCTAAACACCAACTTCACCTTGACAAAAAGTACCACAAAAAGGGGGGTCCAAACCACTCCTAAGGCTCTGAAACGTGCTCCTAGACACTTTCTGGGGGAACACTTTTGGCATTTCACACTTAGGAAAATTTTGACTCTCCCAACTCACTTATATGGGGGAACTTCAAATGCTCATAACTCTGGAACCCTAAGTCCTAGAGACTTAAGGGTGGGACCGTTGGACTCGGGGGTACCCACAAATGGGGGTGTAGGACAAGGTCTCATGTCTCTATCTTGCTCCCTGAGGATGGGTCAAAACTGACCCTTGTTAAAACCCCAAATTTTGACTCTCCCAACTCACTTATATGGGGGAACTTCAAATGCTCATAACTCCGGAACCCTATGTGCTAGAGACTCAAGGCTGGTACCGTTGGACTCGGGGCACACACAAATGGGGGGGTAGGACAAGGTCCCATGTCTCTATCTTACCCCCCTGAGGATCGGTCAAAACGGACCCTGGTTAAAACCCCAGATTTTGACTCTCCCAACTCACTTATATGGGGGAACTTCAAATGCTCATAACTCCGGAACCCTATGTGCTAGAGACTCAAGGGTGGTACCGTTGGACTCGGGGTACACACAAATGGGGGGGTAGTACAAGGTCCCATGTCTCTATCTTACCCCCGAGGATCGGTCAAAACAGACCCTGGTTAAAACCCCAGATTTTGACTCTCCCAACTCACTTATATGGGGGAACTTCAAATGCTCATAACTCCGGAACCCTATGTGCTAGAGACTCAAGGCTGGTACCGTTGGACTCGGGGTACACACAAATGGGGGGTAGGACAAGGTCCCATGTCTCTATCTTACCCCCCTGAGGATCGGTCAAAACGGACCCTGGTTAAAACCCCAGATTTTGACTCTCCCAACTCACTTATATGGGGGAACTTCAAATGCTCATAACTCCGGAACCCTATGTGCTAGAGACTCAAGTCTGGTACCCTTGGACTCGGGGTACACACAAATGGGGGGGTAGGACAAGGTCCCATGTCTCTATCTTACCCTCCTGAGGATCGGTCAAAACTGACCCTGATTAAAAGTCCAAGCCCTGTACACTCTTGACAACCCTAAACACCAACTTCACCTTGACAAAAAGTACCACAAAAAGGGGGGTCCAAACCACTCCTAAGGCTCTGAAACGTGCTCCTAGACACTTTCTGGGGGAACACTTTTGGCATTTCACACTTAGGAAAATTTTGACTCTCCCAACTCACTTATATGGGGGAACTTCAAATGCTCATAACTCTGGAACCCTAAGTCCTAGAGACTTAAGGGTGGGACCGTTGGACTCGGGGTACCCACAAATGGGGGGGTAAGACAAGGTCTCATGTCTCTATCTTGCTCCCTGAGGATGGGTCAAAACTGACCCTTGTTAAAACCCCAAATATTGACTCTCCCAACTCACTTATATGGGGGAACTTCAAATGCTCATAACTCCGGAACCCTATGTGCTAGAGACTCAAAGGTGGTACCGTTGGACTCGGGGTACACACAAATGGGGGGGGGGGGGGGGGTAGGACAAGGTCCCATGTCTCTATCTTACCCCCCTGAGGATCGGTCAAAGCTGACCCTGATTAAAACTCCAAGCCCTGTACACTCTTGACAACCCTAAACACCAACTTCACCTTGACAAAAAGTACCACAAAAAGGGGGGTCCAAACCACTCCTAAGGCTCTGAAAGGTGCTCCTAGACACTTTCTGGGGGAACACTTTTGGCATTTCACACTTAGGAAAATTTTGACTCTCCCAACTCACTTATATGGGGGAACTTCAAATGCTCATAACTCTGGAACCCTAAGTCCTAGAGACTTAAGGGTGGGACCGTTGGACTCGGGGTACCCACAAATGGGGGTGTAGGACAAGGTCTCATGTCTCTATCTTGCTCCCTGAGGATGGGTCAAAACTGACCCTTGTTAAAACCCCAAATATTGACTCTCCCAACTCACTTATATGGGGGAACTTCAAATGCTCATAACTCCGGAACCCTATGTGCTAGAGACTCAAGGGTGGTACCGTTGGACTCGGGGTACACACAAATGGGGGGGTAGGACAAGGTCCCATGTCTCTATCTTACCCCCGAGGATCGGTCAAAACGGACCCTGGTTAAAACCCCAGATTTTGACTCTCCCAACTCACTTATATGGGGGAACTTCAAATGCTCATAACTCCGGAACCCTATGTGCTAGAGACTCAAGGCTGGTACCGTTGGACTCGGGGTACACACAAATGGGGGGTAGGACAAGGTCCCATGTCTCTATCTTACCCCCCTGAGGATCGGTCAAAACGGACCCTGGTTAAAACCCCAGATTTTGACTCTCCCAACTCACTTATATGGGGGAACTTCAAATGCTCATAACTCCGGAACCCTATGTGCTAGAGACTCAAGGCTGGTACCGTTGGACTCGGGGTACACACAAATGGGGGGGTAGGACAAGGTCCCATGTCTCTATCTTACCCTCCTGAGGATCGGTCAAAACTGACCCTGATTAAAAGTCCAAGCCCTGTACACTCTTGACAACCCTAAACACCAACTTCACCTTGACAAAAAGTACCACAAAAAGGGGGGTCCAAACCACTCCTAAGGCTCTGAAACGTGCTCCTAGACACTTTCTGGGGGAACACTTTTGGCATTTCACACTTAGGAAAATTTTGACTCTCCCAACTCACTTATATGGGGGAACTTCAAATGCTCATAACTCTGGAACCCTAAGTCCTAGAGACTTAAGGGTGGGACCGTTGGACTCGGGGTACCCACAAATGGGGGGGTAGGACAAGGTCTCATGTCTCTATCTTACCCCCCTGAGGATCGGTCAAAACTGACCCATGTTAAAACCTCAAATTTTGACTCTCCCACCTCACTTATATGGGGGAACTTCAAATGCTCATAACTCCAGAACCCTATGTGCTAGAGACTCAAGGCTGGTACCGTTGGACTCGGGCTACACACAAATGGGGGGGGGGGGGGGGGGGGGTAGGACAAGGTCTCATGTCTCTATCTTGCTCCCTGAGGAACGGTCAAAACTGACCCTTGTTAAAACCCCAAATTTTCACTCTCCCAACTCACTTATATGGGGGAAATTCAAATGCTGATAACTCTGGAACCCTAAGTCCTAGAGACTTAAGGGTGGGACCGTTGGACTCGGGGTACCCACAAATGGGGGTGTAGGACAAGGTCTCATGTCTCTATCTTACCCCCCTGAGGATCGGTCAAAACTGACCCTGGTTAAAACCCCAGATTTTGACTCTCCCAACTCACTTATATGGGGGAACTTCAAATGCTCATAACTCCGGAACCCTATGTGCTAGAGACTCAAGTCTGGTACCCTTGGACTCGGGGTACACACAAATGGGGGGGTAGGACAAGGTCCCATGTCTCTATCTTACCCCCCTGAGGATCGGTCAAAACGGACCCTGGTAAAAACCCCAGATTTTGACTCTCCCAACTCACTTATATGGGGGAACTTCAAATGCTCATAACTCCAGAACCCTATGTGCTAGAGACTCAAGGCTGGTACCGTTGGACTCGGGGTACACACAAATGGGGGGTAGGACAAGGTCTCATGTCTCTATCTTGCTACCTGAAGATGGGTCAAAACTGACCCTTGTTAAAACCCCAGATTTTGACTCTCCCAACTCACTTATATGGGGGAACTTCAAATGCTCATAACTCTGGAACCCTAAGTCCTAGAGACTTAAGGGTGGGACCGTTGGACTCGGGGTACCCACAAATGGGGGGGGGGGGGGGGGGGGGGGGTAGGACAAGGTCTCATGTCTCTACCTTGCTCCCTGAGGATGGGTCAAAACTGACCCTTGTTAAAACCCCAAATATTGACTCTCCCAACTCACTTATATGGGGGAACTTCAAATGCTCATAACTCCGGAACCCTATGTGCTAGAGACTCAAGGGTGGTACCGTTGGACTCGGGGTACACACAAATGGGGGGGTAGGACAAGGTCCCATGTCTCTATCTTACCCCCGAGGATCGGTCAAAACGGACCCTGGTTAAAACCCCAGATTTTGACTCTCCCAACTCACTTATATGGGGGAACTTCAAATGCTCATAACTCCGGAACCCTATGTGCTAGAGACTCAAGTCTGGTACCCTTGGACTCGGGGTACACACAAATGGGGGGGTAGGACAAGGTCCCATGTCTCTATCTTACCCCCCTGAGGATCGGTCAAAACGGACCCTGGTTAAAACCCCAGATTTTGACTCTCCCAACTCACTTATATGGGGGAACTTCAAATGCTCATAACTCCGGAACCCTATGTGCTAGAGACTCAAGGCTGGTACCGTTGGACTCGGGGTACACACGAATGGGGGGGTAGGACAAGGTCCCATGTCTCTATCTTACCCCCCTATGGATCGGTGAAAACTGACCCTGATTAAAACTCCAAGCCCTGTACACTCTTGACAACCCTAAACACCAACTTCACCTTGACAAAAAGTGCCACAAAAAGGGGGGTCCAAACCACTCCTAAGGCTCTGAAACGTGTTCCTAGACACTTTCTGGGGGAACACTTTTGGCATCTCACACTTAGGAAAATTTTGACTCTCCCAACTCACTCATATGGGGGAACTTCAAATGCTGATAACTCTGGAACCCTAAGTCCTAGAGACTTAAGGGTGGGACCGTTGGACTCGGGGTACCCACAAATGGGGGTGTAGGACAAGGTCTCATGTCTCTATCTTGCTCCCTGAGGATGAGTCAAAACTGACCCTTGTTAAAACCTCAAATTTTGACTCTCCCAACTCACTTATATGGGGGAACTTCAAATGCTCATAACTCCGGAACCCTATGTGCTAGAGACTCAAGGCTGGTACCGTTGGACTCGGGGTACACACAAATGGGGGGGGTAGGACAAGGTCCCATGTCTCTATCTTACCCCCCTGAGGATCGGTCAAAACGGACCCTGGTTAAAACCCCAGATTTTGACTCTCCCAACTCACTTATATGGGGGAACTTCAAATGCTCATAACTCCGGAACCCTATGTGCTAGAGACTCAAGTCTGGTACCCTTGGACTCGGGGTACACACAAATGGGGGGGTAGGACAAGGTCCCATGTCTCTATCTTACCCTCCTGAGGATCGGTCAAAACTGACCCTGATTAAAAGTCCAAGCCCTGTACACTCTTGACAACCCTAAACACCAACTTCACCTTGACAAAAAGTACCACAAAAAGGGGGGTCCAAACCACTCCTAAGGCTCTGAAACGTGCTCCTAGACACTTTCTGGGGGAACACTTTTGGCATTTCACACTTAGGAAAATTTTGACTCTCCCAACTCACTTATATGGGGGAACTTCAAATGCTCATAACTCTGGAACCCTAAGTCCTAGAGACTTAAGGGTGGGACCGTTGGACTCAGGGTACCCACAAATGGGGGGGTAGGACAAGGTCTCATGTCTCTACCTTGCTCCCTGAGGATGGGTCAAAACTGACCCTTGCCAAAACCCCAAATATTGACTCTCCCAACTCACTTATATGGGGGAACTTCAAATGCTCATAACTCCGGAACCCTATGTGCTAGAGACTCAAGGGTGGTACCGTTGGACTCGGGGTACACACAAATGGGGGGGTAGGACAAGGTCCCATGTCTCTATCTTACCCCCCTGAGGATCGGTCAAAACTGACCCTGATTAAAAGTCCAAGCCCTGTACACTCTTGACAACCCTAAACACCAACTTCACCTTGACAAAAAGTACCACAAAAAGGGGGGTCCAAACCACTCCTAAGGCTCTGAAACGTGCTCCTAGACACTTTCTGGGGGAACACTTTTGGCATTTCACACTTAGGAAAATTTTGACTCTCCCAACTCACTTATATGGGGGAACTTCAAATGCTCATAACTCTGGAACCCTAAGTCCTAGAGACTTAAGGGTGGGACCGTTGGACTTGGGGTACCCACAAATGGGGGGGTAGGACAAGGTCTCATGTCTCTACCTTGCTCCCTGAGGATGGGTCAAAACTGACCCTTGTTAAAACCCCAAATATTGACTCTCCCAACTCACTTATATGGGGGAACTTCAAATGCTCATAACTCCGGAACCCTATGTGCTAGAGACTCAAGGGTGGTACCGTTGGACTCGGGGTACACACAAATGGGGGGGTAGGACAAGGTTCCATGTCTCTATCTTACCCCCGAGGATCGGTCAAAACGGACCCTGGTTAAAACCCCAGATTTTGACTTTCCCAACTCACTTATATGGGGGAACTTCAAATGCTCATAACTCCGGAACCCTATGTGCTAGAGACTCAAGGCTGGTACCGTTGGACTCGGGGTACACACAAATGGGGGGTAGGACAAGGTCCCATGTCTCTATCTTACCCCCCTGAGGATCGGTCAAAACGGACCCTGGTTAAAACTCCAGATTTTGACTCTCCCAACTCACTTATATGGGGGAACTTCAAATGTTCATAACTCCGGAACCCTATGTGCTAGAGACTCAAGGCTGGTACCTTTGGACTCGGGGTACACACAAATGGGGGGGTAGGACAAGGTCCCATGTCTCTATCTTACCCCCCTGAGGATCGGTCAAAACGGACCCTGGTTAAAACCCCAGATTTTGACTCTCCCAACTCACTTATATGGGGGAACTTCAAATGCTCATAACTCCGGAACCCTATGTGCTAGAGACTCAAGGCTGGTACCGTTGGACTCGGGGCACACACAAATGGGGGGGTAGGACAAGGTCCCATGTCTCTATCTTACCCCCCTTAGGATCGGTCAAAACGGACCCTGGTTAAAACCCCAGATTTTGACTCTCCCAACTCACTTATATGGGGGAACTTCAAATGCTCATAACTCCGGAATCCTAAGTCCTAGAGACTTAAGGGTGGGACCGTTGGACTCGGGGTACCCACAAATGGGGGGGGGTAGGACAAGGTCTCATGTCTCTACCTTGCTCCCTGAGGATGGGTCAAAACTGACCCTTGTTAAAACCCCAAATATTGACTCTCCCAACTCACTTATATGGGGGAACTTCAAATGCTCATAACTCCGGAACCCTATGTGCTAGAGACTCAAGGGTGGTACCGTTGGACTCGGGGTACACACAAATGGGGGGGGGGGGGGGGGGGGGGGGGTAGGACAAGGTTCCATGTCTCTATCTTACCCCCCTGAGGATCGGTCAAAACTGACCCTGATTAAAACTCCAAGCCCTGTACACTCTTGACAACCCTAAACACCAACTTCACCTTGACAAAAAGTACCACAAAAAGGGGGGTCCAAACCACTCCTAAGGCTCTGAAACGTGCTCCTAGACACTTTCTGGGGGAACACTTTTGGCATTTCACACTTAGGAAAATTTTGACTCTCCCAACTCACTTATATGGGGGAACTTCAAATGCTCATAACTCTGGAACCCTAAGTCCTAGAGACTTAAGGGTGGGACCGTTGGACTCGGGGTACCCACAAATGGGGGTGTAGGACAAGGTCTCATGTCTCTATCTTGCTCCCTGAGGATGGGTCAAAACTGACCCTTGTTAAAACCCCAAATTTTGACTCTCCCAACTCACTTATATGGGGGAACTTCAAATGCTCATAACTCCGGAACCCTATGTGCTAGAGACTCAAGGCTGGTACCGTTGGACTCGGGGCACACACAAATGGGGGGGTAGGACAAGGTCCCATGTCTCTATCTTACCCCCCTGAGGATCGGTCAAAACGGACCCTGGTTAAAACCCCAGATTTTGACTCTCCCAACTCACTTATATGGGGGAACTTCAAATGCTCATAACTCCGGAACCCTATGTGCTAGAGACTCAAGGGTGGTACCGTTGGACTCGGGGTACACACAAATGGGGGGGTAGTACAAGGTCCCATGTCTCTATCTTACCCCCGAGGATCGGTCAAAACAGACCCTGGTTAAAACCCCAGATTTTGACTCTCCCAACTCACTTATATGGGGGAACTTCAAATGCTCATAACTCCGGAACCCTATGTGCTAGAGACTCAAGGCTGGTACCGTTGGACTCGGGGTACACACAAATGGGGGGTAGGACAAGGTCCCATGTCTCTATCTTACCCCCCTGAGGATCGGTCAAAACGGACCCTGGTTAAAACCCCAGATTTTGACTCTCCCAACTCACTTATATGGGGGAACTTCAAATGCTCATAACTCCGGAACCCTATGTGCTAGAGACTCAAGTCTGGTACCCTTGGACTCGGGGTACACACAAATGGGGGGGGTAGGACAAGGTCCCATGTCTCTATCTTACCCCCCTGAGGATCGGTCAAAACTGACCCTGATTAAAAGTCCAAGCCCTGTACACTCTTGACAACCCTAAACACCAACTTCACCTTGACAAAAAGTACCACAAAAAGGGGGGTCCAAACCACTCCTAAGGCTCTGAAACGTGCTCCTAGACACTTTCTGGGGGAACACTTTTGGCATTTCACACTTAGGAAAATTTTGACTCTCCCAACTCACTTATATGGGGGAACTTCAAATGCTCATAACTCTGGAACCCTAAGTCCTAGAGACTTAAGGGTGGGACCGTTGGACTCGGGGTACCCACAAATGGGGGGGTAGGACAAGGTCTCATGTCTCTACCTTGCTCCCTGAGGATGGGTCAAAACTGACCCTTGTTAAAACCCCAAATATTGACTCTCCCAACTCACTTATATGGGGGAACTTTAAATGCTCATAACTCCGGAACCCTATGTGCTAGAGACTCAAGGGTGGTACCGTTGGACTCGGGGTACACACAAATGGGGGGGTAGGACAAGGTCCCATGTCTCTATCTTACCCCCGAGGATCGGTCAAAACGGACCCTGGTTAAAACCCCAGATTTTGACTCTCCCAACTCACTTATATGGGGGAACTTCAAATGCTCATAACTCCGGAACCCTATGTGCTAGAGACTCAAGGCTGGTACCGTTGGACTCGGGGTACACACAAATGGGGGGTAGGACAAGGTCCCATGTCTCTATCTTACCCCCCTGAGGATCGGTCAAAACGGACCCTGGTTAAAACCCCAGATTTTGACTCTCCCAACTCACTTATATGGGGGAACTTCAAATGCTCATAACTCCAGAACCCTATGTGCTAGAGACTCAAGTCTGGTACCCTTGGACTCGGGGTACACACAAATGGGGGGGTAGGACAAGGTCCCATGTCTCTATCTTACCCCCCTGAGGATCGGTCAAAACGGACCCTGGTTAAAACCCCAGATTTTGACTCTCCCAACTCACTTATATGGGGGAACTTCAAATGCTCATAACTCCGGAACCCTATGTGCTAGAGACTCAAGGCTGGTACCGTTGGACTCGGGGTACACACAAATGGGGGGGGGGGGGGGGGGGTAGGACGAGGTTCCATGTCTCTATCTTACCCCCCTGAGGATCGGTCAAAACTGACCCTGATTAAAAGTCCAAGCCCTGTACACTCTTGACAACCCTAAACACCAACTTCACCTTGACAAAAAGTACCACAAAAAGGGGGGTCCAAACCACTCCTAAGGCTCTGAAACGTGCTCCTAGACACTTTCTGGGGGAACACTTTTGGCATTTCACACTTAGGAAAATTTTGACTCTCCCAACTCACTTATATGGGGGAACTTCAAATGCTCATAACTCTGGAACCCTAAGTCCTAGAGACTTAAGGGTGGGACCGTTGGACTCGGGGTACCCACAAATGGGGGGGTAGGACAAGGTCTCATGTCTCTACCTTGCTCCCTGAGGATGGGTCAAAACTGACCCTTGTTAAAACCCCAAATATTGACTCTCCCAACTCACTTATATGGGGGAACTTCAAATGCTCATAACTCCGGAACCCTATGTGCTAGAGACTCAAGGGTGGTACCGTTGGACTCGGGGTACACACAAATGGGGGGGTAGGACAAGGTCCCATGTCTCTATCTTACCCCCGAGGATCGGTCAAAACGGACCCTGGTTAAAACCCCAGATTTTGACTCTCCCAACTCACTTATATGGGGGAACTTCAAATGCTCATAACTCCGGAACCCTATGTGCTAGAGACTCAAGGCTGGTACCGTTGGACTCGGGGTACACACAAATGGGGGGTAGGACAAGGTCCCATGTCTCTATCTTACCCCCCTGAGGATCGGTCAAAACGGACCCTGGTTAAAACCCCAGATTTTGACTCTCCCAACTCACTTATATGGGGGAACTTCAAATGCTCATAACTCCGGAACCCTATGTGCTAGAGACTCAAGGCTGGTACCGTTGGACTCGGGGTACACACAAATGGGGGGGTAGGACAAGGTCCCATGTCTCTATCTTACCCCCCTGCGGATCGGTCAAAACGGACCCTGGTTAAAACCCCAGATTTTGACTCTCCCAACTCACTTATATGGGGGAACTTCAAATGCTCATAACTCCGGAACCCTATGTGCTAGAGACTCAAGGCTGGTACCGTTGGACTCGGGGTACACACAAATGGGGGGGTAGGACAAGGTCCCATGTCTCGATCTTACCCCCTGAGGATCGGTCAAAACGGACCCTGGTTAAAACCCCAGATTTTGACTCTCCCAACTCACTTATATGGGGGAACTTCAAATGCTCATAACTCCGGAACCCTATGTGCTAGAGACTCAAGGCTGGTACCGTTGGACTCGGGGTACACACAAATGGGGGGGTAGGACAAGGTCCCATGTCTCTATCTTACCCCCCTGCGGATCGGTCAAAACGGACCCTGGTTAAAACCCCAGATTTTGACTCTCCCAACTCACTTATATGGGGGAACTTCAAATGCTCATAACTCCAGAACCCTATGTTCTAGAGACTCAAGGCTGGTACCGTTGGACTCGGGGTACACACAAATGGGGGGGTAGGACAAGGTCCCATGTCTCTATCTTACCCCCCTGCGGATCGGTCAAAACGGACCCTGGTTAAAACCCCAGATTTTGACTCTCCCAACTCACTTATATGGGGGAACTTCAAATGCTCATAACTCCGGAACCCTATGTGCTAGAGACTCAAGGCTGGTACCGTTGGACTCGGGGTACACACAAATGGGGGGGGTAGGACAAGGTCCCATGTCTCTATCTTACCCCCCTGAGGATCGGTATAAACTGACCCTGATTAAAAGTCCAAGCCCTGTACACTCTTGACAACCCTAAACACCAACTTCACCTTGACAAAAAGTACCACAAAAAGGGGGGTCCAAACCACTCCTAAGGCTCTGAAACGTGCTCCTAGACACTTTCTGGGGGAACACTTTTGGCATTTCACACTTAGGAAAATTTTGACTCTCCCAACTCACTTATATGGGGGAACTTCAAATGCTCATAACTCTGGAACCCTAAGTCCTAGAGACTTAAGGGTGGGACCGTTGGACTCGGGGTACCCACAAATGGGGGGGTAGGACAAGGTCTCATGTCTCTATCTTGCTCCCTGAGGATGGGTCAAAACTGACCCTTGTTAAAACCCCAAATATTGACTCTCCCAACTCACTTATATGGGGGAACTTCAAATGCTCATAACTCCGGAACCCTATGTGCTAGAGACTCAAGGCTGGTACCGTTGGACTCGGGGCACACACAAATGGGGGGGTAGGACAAGGTCCCATGTCTCTATCTTACCCCCCTGAGGATCGGTCAAAACGGACCCTGGTTAAAACCCCAGATTTTGACTCTCCCAACTCACTTATATGGGGGAACTTCAAATGCTCATAACTCCAGAACACTATGTGCTAGAGACTCAAGGCTGGTACCGTTGGACTCGGGGTTCACACAAATGGGGGGTAGGACAAGGTCCCATGTCTCTATCTTACCCCCCTGAGGATCGGTATAAACTGACCCTGATTAAAAGTCCAAGCCCTGTACACTCTTGACAACCCTAAACACCAACTTCACCTTGACAAAAAGTACCACAAAAAGGGGGGTCCAAACCACTCCTAAGGCTCTGAAACGTGCTCCTAGACACTTTCTGGGGGAACACTTTTGGCATTTCACACTTAGGAAAATTTTGACTCTCCCAACTCACTTATATGGGGGAACTTCAAATGCTCATAACTCTGGAACCCTAAGTCCTAGAGACTTAAGGGTGGGACCGTTGGACTCGGGGGTACCCACAAATGGGGGGGTAGGACAAGGTCTCATGTCTCTATCTTGCTCCCTGAGGATGGGTCAAAACTGACCCTTGTTAAAACCCCAAATATTGACTCTCCCAACTCACTTATATGGGGGAACTTCAAATGCTCATAACTCCGGAACCCTATGTGCTAGAGACTCAAGGCTGGTACCGTTGGACTCGGGGCACACACAAATGGGGGGGTAGGACAAGGTCCCATGTCTCTATCTTACCCCCCTGAGGATCGGTCAAAACGGACCCTGGTTAAAACCCCAGATTTTGACTCTCCCAACTCACTTATATGGGGGAACTTCAAATGCTCATAACTCCAGAACACTATGTGCTAGAGACTCAAGGCTGGTACCGTTGGACTCGGGGTTCACACAAATGGGGGGTAGGACAAGGTCCCATGTCTCTATCTTACCCCCCTGAGGATCGGTATAATCTGACCCTGATTAAAAGTCCAAGCCCTGTACACTCTTGACAACCCTAAACACCAACTTCACCTTGACAAAAAGTACCACAAAAAGGGGGGTCCAAACCACTCCTAAGGCTCTGAAACGTGCTCCTAGACACTTTCTGGGGGAACACTTTTGGCATTTCACACTTAGGAAAATTTTGACTCTCCCAACTCACTTATATGGGGGAACTTCAAATGCTCATAACTCTGGAACCCTATGTGCTAGAGACTCAAGGCTGGTACCGTTGGACTCGGGGTACCCACAAATGGGGGGGTAGGACAAGGTCTCATGTCTCTATCTTGCTCCCTGAGGATGGGTCAAAACTGACCCTTGTTAAAACCCCAAATATTGACTCTCCCAACTCACTTATATGGGGGAACTTCAAATGCTCATAACTCCGGAACCCTATGTGCTAGAGACTCAAGGCTGGTACCGTTGGACTCGGGGCACACACAAATGGGGGGGTAGGACAAGGTCCCATGTCTCTATCTTACCCCCCTGAGGATCGGTCAAAACGGACCCTGGTTAAAACCCCAGATTTTGACTCTCCCAACTCACTTATATGGGGGAACTTCAAATGCTCATAACTCCAGAACACTATGTGCTAGAGACTCAAGGCTGGTACCGTTGGACTCGGGGTTCACACAAATGGGGGGTAGGACAAGGTCCCATGTCTCTATCTTACCCCCCTGAGAATCGGTCAAAACTGACCCTTGTTAAAACCCCAAATTTTGACTCTCCCAACTCACTTATATGGGGGAACTTCAAATGCTCATAACTCCGGAACCCTATGTGCTAGAGACTCAAGGCTGGTACCGTTGGACTCGGGGCACACACAAATGGGGGGGTAGGACAAGGTCCCATGTCTCTATCTTACCCCCCTGAGGATCGGTCAAAACGGACCCTGGTTAAAACCCCAGATTTTGACTCTCCCAACTCACTTATATGGGGGAACTTCAAATGCTCATAACTCCAGAACCCTATGTGCTAGAGACTCAAGGCTGGTACCGTTGGACTCGGGGTACACACAAATGGGGGGGTAGGACAAGGTCCCATGTCTCTATCTTACCCCCCTGAGGATCGGTCAAAACTGACCCTGATTAAAAGTCCAAGCCCTGTACACTCTTGACAACCCTAAACACCAACTTCACCTTGACAAAAAGTACCACAAAAAGGGGGGTCCAAACCACTCCTAAGGCTCTGAAACGTGCTCCTAGACACTTTCTGGGGGAACACTTTTGGCATTTCACACTTAGGAAAATTTTGACTCTCCCAACTCACTTATATGGGGGAACTTCAAATGCTCATAACTCTGGAACCCTAAGTCCTAGAGACTTAAGGGTGGGACCGTTGGACTCGGGGTACCCACAAATGGGGGTGTAGGACAAGGTCTCATGTCTCTATCTTGCTCCCTGAGGATGGGTCAAAACTGACCCTTGTTAAAACCCCAAATATTGACTCTCCCAACTCACTTATATGGGGGAACTTCAAATGCTCATAACTCCGGAACCCTATGTGCTAGAGACTCAAGGGTGGTACCGTTGGACTCGGGGTACACACAAATGGGGGGGTAGGACAAGGTCCCATGTCTCTATCTTACCCCCGAGGATCGGTCAAAACGGACCCTGGTTAAAACCCCAGATTTTGACTCTCCCAACTCACTTATATGGGGGAACTTCAAATGCTCATAACTCCGGAACCCTATGTGCTAGAGACTCAAGGCTGGTACCGTTGGACTCGGGGTACACACAAATGGGGGGTAGGACAAGGTCCCATGTCTCTATCTTACCCCCCTGAGGATCGGTCAAAACGGACCCTGGTTAAAACCCCAGATTTTGACTCTCCCAACTCACTTATATGGGGGAACTTCAAATGCTCATAACTCCGGAACCCTATGTGCTAGAGACTCAAGGCTGGTACCGTTGGACTCGGGGTACACACAAATGGGGGGGTAGGACAAGGTCCCATGTCTCTATCTTACCCTCCTGAGGATCGGTCAAAACTGACCCTGATTAAAAGTCCAAGCCCTGTACACTCTTGACAACCCTAAACACCAACTTCACCTTGACAAAAAGTACCACAAAAAGGGGGGTCCAAACCACTCCTAAGGCTCTGAAACGTGCTCCTAGACACTTTCTGGGGGAACACTTTTGGCATTTCACACTTAGGAAAATTTTGACTCTCCCAACTCACTTATATGGGGGAACTTCAAATGCTCATTACTCTGGAACCCTAAGTCCTAGAGACTTAAGGGTGGGACCGTTGGACTCGGGGTACCCACAAATGGGGGGGTAGGACAAGGTCCCATGTCTCTATCTTACCCCCCTGAGGATCGGTCAAAGCTGACCCTGATTAAAACTCCAAGCCCTGTACACTCTTGACAACCCTAAACACCAACTTCACCTTGACAAAAAGTACCACAAAAAGGGGGGTCCAAACCACTCCTAAGGCTCTGAAACGTGCTCCTAGACACTTTCTGGGGGAACACTTTTGGCATTTCACACTTAGGAAAATTTTGACTCTCCCAACTCACTTATATGGGGGAACTTCAAATGCTCATAACTCTGGAACCCTAAGTCCTAGAGACTTAAGGGTGGGACCGTTGGACTCGGGGTACCCACAAATGGGGGGGTAGGACAAGGTCTCATGTCTCTATCTTGCTCCCTGAGGATGGGTCAAAACTGACCCTTGTTAAAACCCCAAATATTGACTCTCCCAACTCACTTATATGGGGGAACTTCAAATGCTCATAACTCCGGAACCCTATGTGCTAGAGACTCAAGGGTGGTACCGTTGGACTCGGGGTACACACAAATGGGGGGGTAGGACAAGGTCCCATGTCTCTATCTTACCCCCCTGCGGATCGGTCAAAACGGACCCTGGTTAAAACCCCAGATTTTGACTCTCCCAACTCACTTATATGGGGGAACTTCAAATGCTCATAACTCCGGAACCATATGTGCTAGAGACTCAAGGCTGGTACCGTTGGACTCGGGGTACACACAAATGGGGGGGTAGGACAAGGTCCCATGTCTCGATCTTACCCCCTGAGGATCGGTCAAAACGGACCCTGGTTAAAACCCCAGATTTTGACTCTCCCAACTCACTTATATGGGGGAACTTCAAATGCTCATAACTCCGGAACCCTATGTGCTAGAGACTCAAGGCTGGTACCGTTGGACTCGGGGTACACACAAATGGGGGGGTAGGACAAGGTCCCATGTCTCTATCTTACCCCCCTGCGGATCGGTCAAAACGGACCCTGGTTAAAACCCCAGATTTTGACTCTCCCAACTCACTTATATGGGGGAACTTCAAATGCTCATAACTCCAGAACCCTATGTTCTAGAGACTCAAGGCTGGTACCGTTGGACTCGGGGTACACACAAATGGGGGGGTAGGACAAGGTCCCATGTCTCTATCTTACCCCCCTGCGGATCGGTCAAAACGGACCCTGGTTAAAACCCCAGATTTTGACTCTCCCAACTCACTTATATGGGGGAACTTCAAATGCTCATAACTCCGGAACCCTATGTGCTAGAGACTCAAGGCTGGTACCGTTGGACTCGGGGTACACACAAATGGGGGGGGTAGGACAAGGTCCCATGTCTCTATCTTACCCCCCTGAGGATCGGTCAAAACGGACCCTGGTTAAAACCCCAGATTTTGACTCTCCCAACTCACTTATATGGGGGAACTTCAAATGCTCATAACTCCAGAACCCTATGTGCTAGAGACTCAAGGGTGGTACCGTTGGACTCGGGGTACACACAAATGGGGGGGTAGGACAAGGTCCCATGTCTCTATCTTACCCCCGAGGATCGGTCAAAACGGACCCTGGTTAAAACCCCAGATTTTGACTCTCCCAACTCACTTATATGGGGGAACTTCAAATGCTCATAACTCCGGAACCCTATGTGCTAGAGACTCAAGGCTGGTACCGTTGGACTCGGGGTACACACAAATGGGGGGTAGGACAAGGTCCCATGTCTCTATCTTACCCCCCTGAGGATCGGTCAAAACGGACCCTGGTTAAAACCCCAGATTTTGACTCTCCCAACTCACTTATATGGGGGAACTTCAAATGCTCATAACTCCAGAACCCTATGTGCTAGAGACTCAAGTCTGGTACCCTTGGACTCGGGGTACACACAAATGGGGGGGTAGGACAAGGTCCCATGTCTCTATCTTACCCCCCTGAGGATCGGTCAAAACGGACCCTGGTTAAAACCCCAGATTTTGACTCTCCCAACTCACTTATATGGGGGAACTTCAAATGCTCATAACTCCGGAACCCTATGTGCTAGAGACTCAAGGCTGGTACCGTTGGACTCGGGGTACATACAAATGGGGGGTTAGGACAAGGTCCCATGTCTCTATCTTACCCCCCTGAGGATCGGTATAAACTGACCCTGATTAAAAGTCCAAGCCCTGTACACTCTTGACAACCCTAAACACCAACTTCACCTTGACAAAAAGTACCACAAAAAGGGGGGTCCAAACCACTCCTAAGGCTCTGAAACGTGCTCCTAGACACTTTCTGGGGGAACACTTTTGGCATTTCACACTTAGGAAAATTTTGACTCTCCCAACTCACTTATATGGGGGAACTTCAAATGCTCATAACTCTGGAACCCTAAGTCCTAGAGACTTAAGGGTGGGACCGTTGGACTCGGGGTACCCACAAATGGGGGGGTAGGACAAGGTCTCATGTCTCTACCTTGCTCCCTGAGGATGGGTCAAAACTGACCCTTGTTAAAACCCCAAATATTGACTCTCCCAACTCACTTATATGGGGGAACTTCAAATGCTCATAACTCCGGAACCCTATGTGCTAGAGACTCAAGGGTGGTACCGTTGGACTCGGGGTACACACAAATGGGGGGGTAGGACAAGGTCCCATGTCTCTATCTTACCCCCCTGAGGATCGGTCAAAACTGACCCTGATTAAAACTCCAAGCCCTGTACACTCTTGACAACCCTAAACAACAACTTCACCTTGACAAAAAGTACCACAAAAAGGGGGGTCCAAACCACTCCTAAGGCTCTGAAACGTGCTCCTAGACACTTTCTGGGGGAACACTTTTGGCATTTCACACTTAGGAAAATTTTCACTCTCCCAACTCACTTATATGGGGGAACTTCAAATGCTCATAACTCTGGAACCCTAAGTCCTGGAGACTTAAGGGTGGGACCGTTGGACTCGGGGTACCCACAAATGGGGGTGTAGGACAAGGTCTCATGTCTCTATCTTGCTCCCTGAGGATGGGTCAAAACTGAACCTTGTTAAAACCCCAAATTTTGACTCTCCCAACTCACTTATATGGGGGAACTTCAAATGCTCATAACTCCGGAACCCTATGTGCTAGAGACTCAAGGCTGGTACCGTTGGACTCGGGGCACACACAAATGGGGGGGTAGGACAAGGTCCCATGTCTCTATCTTACCCCCCTGAGGATCGGTCAAAACGGACCCTGGTTAAAACCCCAGATTTTGACTCTCCCAACTCACTTATATGGGGGAACTTCAAATGCTCATAACTCCAGAACCCTATGTGCTAGAGACTCAAGGCTGGTACCGTTGGACTCGGGGTTCACACAAATGGGGGGTAGGACAAGGTCCCATGTCTCTATCTTACACCCCTGAGGATCGGTCAAAACTGACCCTTGTTAAAACCCCAAATTTTGACTCTCCCAACTCACTTATATGGGGGAACTTCAAATGCTCATAACTCCGGAACCCTATGTGCTAGAGACTCAAGGCTGGTACCGTTGGACTCGGGGCACACACAAATGGGGGGGTAGGACAAGGTCCCATGTCTCTATCTTACCCCCCTGAGGATCGGTCAAAACTGACCCTGGTTAAAACTCCAAGCCCTGTACACTCTTGACAACCCTAAACACCAACTTCACCTTGACAAAAAGTACCACAAAAAGGGGGGTCCAAACCACTCCTAAGGCTCTGAAACGTGCTCCTAGACACTTTCTGGGGGAACACTTTTGGCATTTCACACTTAGGAAAATTTTGACTCCCCCAACCCGACTTAAGGGTGGGACCGTTGGACTCGGGGTACCCACAAATGGGGGGGTAGGTCAAGGTCTCATGTCTCTATCTTACCCCCCTATGGATCGGTGAAAACTGACCCTTGTTAAAACTCCAAGCACTCTTGACAACCCTAAACACCAACTTCAACTTGAAAAAAAGTACCACAAACAGGGGGGTCCAAACCACTCCTATTCCGTTTTTGTAAAATTTCTGTCAGACTGCAAAATAATTTCTTGTTATTTGTTGATCACATCATTGTTTTGAAATCTTCATTTAGTTTGCTTCAATAAAAAATTGCATTAAACCTTTGCTTTATGCAAAACATGTCAAACTGACAGGGGTGCCAATACTTTTGTCTCCAACTGTAACTTCTGTTATGATTTGGTGCTATTTAAATAAAACAGACTTGACTTGATAAGGATTTTCCACAAAAAAGACCAATTGCCTTACTGAAAATTCCAGATCTAGTCCCTCTATAAAAATACAGTATCTACGAATATTCAACTATTACTTTCCTATTGGATGGAGGGGGAAACCTCAGAGACAAGTATGTCATAGCCTGGACAAATGGAACCAAAGCTATCGGCACAGAGAGTTACCATTAGCAATGAAGGAGATCATTTATATTTTAAAACTGGATGAACTCACTTGGCATATACACTGGTCAGCCAGGACATTAAAACCACAGGTGAAGTGAATCACACTGATTATTTTCTTACAATGGCACCTGACAAGAGTGGGAGGTAGTGGGATCCAAGAAGAGTCAAATGGAGAACAAGTGGAGTCACCTGAAGCCAAGTGAACAGCCACTTGTTGAAGTTGATGTGTTGGAAGCAGGAAAAATATGCAAGCGTAAGGTTAGATATATCTCAGAGCATCTCCAAAATGGGTGTACCCGGAATGCCTTTGTCACTAATTTACAAAAGTGGTCCAAGGCAGAACAACCAGTGAACTGGCAAAAGGGTCATGAGTGCCCAAGCCTCACTGATGGGGAGCAAAGGCAACTTACAGGACTTAAAGGAATCAAATGATAACATCTTGGTGCCTGATACCACAGGACATCCTCACAAGTCCTGTGGAGTCCATGCTTCCACAGGTCAGAGCTGTTTCTGTGGCGGGGGGGCTAAACAATGTCGGGCAGGTGGTTTTAATGTTGTGGCTGATCTGCGTATGTCCATAATGTAAGGTACACAGTACATCTTCTAGTGGGCCACCATTACTTACCTAGTACTGACAGCACTGAGCTTTTCAGTTTACTGTTGTACTGTGTGTTACTTCAAAAGGGAAACCAGTTCAATTTTAGATGATATACAGTACCTTGTTCCTATAAGTCTGCCCTGCATCTTCCCGTTGTCTGTTCAGAGTGGTGATTACGCTTAAAATAACTACCAGCTGCCATTCCACTCATGTACTTAGACTTTCACTCTGAGGCTAAAATTATCTAAAGTTCTAAGCAGCCTTGGATGTTTTTTTTTATGTATGGTGAAGTCACCATCTTAGCTTAGGTTGAAGGAGGTTGGTGAAATACAGAATGTAAAAAGAATATACTTGGATTTCAGGTTTCCAAAATATTGTGGAGTCCATGCCACAAAGAACTGAGGCGGTGGCTCAGGAGGTAAATGGGTCGTCCACTAATCGAAAGGTCTGGGGTTTGATCCCCGGCTCCTTCAGTCTGTATGTCGAAGTGTCCTCGGGCAAAACAAAATCCCAAATTGCCCCTGAGGGTTGTGTTCCTAATAAAATGCTAAGCCTGACCTCAGCACCCAACTCAAAAACTGAATAACTTGAAATTCTGTACTTCTCTGTGATGCTACTGATACTAAATATCACAACCAGTCAGTCTAAATCAACATTAATACCCAATTTAAAAACAGCAAAGGAAAGTTTTCCACATCCAAGTACATCAACCTCTTTGATGTACTTGACGAGCTTAAGAGAACATAAGGTGAGATTTAAAAACCTGGGAGGGCTGTTCAGTTAGTGCTGGGGGGCCGTGTTTGACAGGCTCAGGCAGTACATGGGGGATGGCAGGTCTCAGGATGCTGTTACTGTCTGTGTCTCGCTCTCCATCTGTAAGGCCTTAACACACATACAAAAACACTGAGTGTGAATCTGTTACTGAAGGTCACAATTAGAAACTCAAAGCAACATGTCAAACTGATGAATGATTTATAAAGTATGCTAAGGTGTTACTGATTTCATGGACTTAAACCGAACACTGAGAATAAAAATAGTAATTATGGCATGTGTAAGAGTTTGGGCTTTTCTCTGTTTTCAGTTGCATACAAGTGTTTGCTTACTTATCTGTACTTTACTTAAACAAGATAAAAGACTAATTATTCTGTTGCCATTTAGCAACTCCAGCTGCCAAGAGGCCCTGACAGCATGCCAGTGCTTGAGACATAAGATCCCGTGGGAGATGTTTGATGTACCTATAGCCTTACCTCTGAGGTGTTCAGTAACAGTAGGATAGGAAGCAATTCCACAAATAAACAAAAGGATGAGGATGAAGAGGATGAGGCTTCGCTGCAGCCTGGACAGCTGCTTCCACTTCTGCAGGCACAAAGAAGAGAGGGAGATGAGGAATAAGGCCAGTTTCTGAAGAATTGATATGCTTTTTCTTGTCCAAACAAGCAACTTGACTGACAGGTCTTATAACTCAAACTGAATTAATCTGTGGTCTTGAACAATAAATGTTCAAGAAACCTAATTTCATCTCTGTGTACAGAAGTTTGGCCAGTGTTTGTCTATAAATAAACTAACTTGACTGCTGTTTCAGCTAAGAACTTATTTCCCCATCAGCTTTCTAATGACAGACCTTAACCCAGTGAAGCCAGTCATACATAAATACTATGCCCTGTCCCGCACTATGTACTGTGACTGGCTTATTTCATAACATATTGTTGCTCATGTTAATTACACCATGCAGTCTTTTGGTCTGATGAACAGTAATAATAATGGTGTACATTACCAGAACACCTTAGGCTGCCTGAACATGATGAGATCATTCACACACCACTATCAACACTGTTCATGTCCTGTTAAACTTGATAACACACATTTAGAGGCAATGTTAGCCCATTCTGAAGAATCAAATTGCTGTGCTGACATTGTAGCTTGGGCTTCCCATTCACACCTGACTCTGGGCCTCCCTTTAAGAATGGAGCAAAGGTCCTACACTATCACACTCTGTTGTAGCACCATCATTCCACCCATACACTCAGCTCTTCAATTAGTACATATATTGTGTACGTATCAGTACACAATAAGCACAGAGGCATGAAGTATACAATTAGTATAGAAGACATAAATTAAGTTTCTAAATGCACAATTTGAAAATGGTACCACAGGTATACCTATGAACTCTGAGCTTTAACAAATAAAATACATGCATAACTTTTTCAAACCTACAATTTTTTTTAAATTTAACACATTTAACAATTTAACACTCGTAAAGCTGTTGTATGAGCTGATAATAAACACACCCACACATACCCAACTCTACATTATGGCACAGAAAAGAAGCAGATCATGCATTCTTCACATTCACCATATCTTTTTCAGCAGATACACTGGAGAGCATCAGCAGCTAAAGCCAGCCATGGAAAAAGTGGGACACAATAGTAATGTTATCAGGTCTTAGCAGGGGTGTGGGGGGGGGGGGGGGGGGTAACCAGAGCATTGTGAGGATGAGAGGAGAAAAGGAAATCCATTTATGAGCAGCTCACTGATACAACCCACTTACCCTCCAGCAGGACTGCCTCCTCCACTGCTTACTGTTATTGTAACTTCCTTGTCCAGCAAAGCTTATGGATACATAGCCCTGTCGAGATGGTGGGTGCATGTCTGTAACCCAGCCCTGGAGGAAGAGACACATTCAAGAGTAGTGTGAGTGAGACGACAGTTGGATGTAAATTCCAGGTGTGGTGATCTAAACCCAGCTCGAAACAAGCTAGGGGGGGACAAAGTGCAGCTAGCATGTGAGCCTGGCTGCTAAACATAGCTGTGGTTGTGATATAATTACAAAGTAACACCAAATTGTCACACATGAAGAGTACACTTACGACCCACTTCAGCTCACTTTCCACGCATTTCACTTTACAGCAGAGATATTCTTTGAATACATGTTTAACTGAAGATTTCACGGCCGCCGAGAAAAATGAAAACATGTTCTGACATTACCTCGAAAAGTCTCCAGCTTTACATGTGCGACCAGTCTAATCCACCACCAGGAGAGTAACAGTACTCAACGGTTAGCTCAGCGTTAATGAAGAAGCCTCGGGGGTCTCTTCATGTTTAAAACACTTATTATTATTATGAAAGAAAACTGGACGTTAAACGCGATCCACTTGTAGCTCTGAACGTGATGCTGTTCTCTGTCAACAGATATGATTCAGGTGCATCCATGCTGCCTTCACGGATTTCCTCGAAGTGTCGTAAATACCAGAATCGGTATACTCTGGACCCTGAACAAAAATGTTCCCAAATAAATTAATTCAAAACACTCTTTGTGTTTTTGTCATTCTGAAACTACCGGTATTTTTTTCAATTATTTTTATTACACTGTGTTACACTGTTACTTGAAACTTCAGATTCAATTTCTTCAAATTCGTAAAGACTATAATTATAAGACAGTATTTGAATTTTCCTTCAAACGCTGATATAAATTTTTTTTAAAAAGAGTGCTTCTTTGATTTTCGTTTTCAAATACAAAAAAGAGAGTTTTCTCGTGTCCACAGACCGGATGTTATCATTGTTTTCTTCTTCTTCTTTTATGTAATGGAGACCTGCTGCTGCTACCGGCTGCAGGATTGTCGCCACCTACTGTTCTTTATCTATAATAACCTCGCGTTTGGGCGAACGGTGGAATCCAGCAGCCAGGAAGAAGAAGAAGATAGCCTAGTTCCTGTCAGAGCGGCGCGCCAACCAAAATGTCCCTGGAACCTTACAGACACATTATTTTAGCCATGGCTAAACAAGGCCTTTCCTCTGCAGAAACCTCTGCGCGAATTTCACAAGAAAGCGGCGGCAGAAGAGGATTTTCTGCAAGAAATATCAGAAAAGTTTGTGCCGAAAATGGCTGCAGTTTAATGGGACGGCCCGACACGCATTTGGAGGTGGAGGTGGTGAAAGCCATCGCTGAGGTATGAACCTCGTCGTGCTACAGATGTCATTTTATGCCCATTCATCGCTACTGCGAGGAATCACTGGTATCCTTGTTGGTGCATGCGTGTTCAGTCTGATTGGATGTTGTATTATTCCCTGCATTAGAAGTCTTAGTGTATTGGATTCTTCCTCTTTATGATGATGATGATGATGATGTTTAGGTTTTGACTTCTTGTATTTTCCTCCAGCTTGCTATCAACCTAAGGACGTCTGTGTCCTACAAAAACAGCTAAATGCATATTTTCCCATATATCAGCTAATGATGTGTCTACTTAAACCTATAGGAATGTAGTCACTGATCATATGATAAGTTTGTTAATACTTTAATGTGACAGACAATGACTGTCTAAAGAATTTTATTTGACTTCTCATCAGGAAGAAAGTATTTTTCCACCACACTTATATACATGTGGCCTGTGATAAATGATATGAGAAAGCTTTGGAGATTCCAACAAAAAGGGTTTTGTTAAAGCTCAGGGCCTTAGATACATCATACTAAAGCACCATTTGTTTCTGAACAGCAGCCGTCCACATTTTCAAGAAAAGTTCACTTGCATAATAAGACAGAGACAGGAAGAGACTGAACAAGCTGGTCAGGAGGGCCAGCTCTGTCTTAGGCTGCCTGCTGGACACTGTGGAGGAGGTGGGTGAGGATGTTAGGAGGATGTTAGCCAAGCTGGCATCCATTAAGGACAACACCTCTCACCCCCTGCACCAGACTGTGGAAGCACTGAGCAGCTCCTTCAGCGGCAGACTTAGACATCCACAATGTAGGAAGGAGCTCGACCGCAGGTCCTTCATTCCCTCTGCTGTCACTGTACAACTCAACTGTTTGGTTAGTTACAACTGTTAGTTGTACACTGGTCTGGTCTAACATTTCATTTGTCCATGTGGGACTGTGCATATCTATCTATCTATCTACCCCTCCACCATCATGTAAATTTGTATATTGCCAGTTTTTACTAATTTTTACTGTTTTTGTATTTTGTGTACTGGTTTTTTGTAACTTTACTTTCTTTTTTCTTTAGATTGTAAATACTATTTTTTGCACATTGTTCCTTATACTTGAATCACATGCACACTTCTGCACTTCATCCTTTTCTTGTCTCATGTTTTTGCTTGTGAGCTGCCTAATAAGTGGATTTCCCTGCTGTGGGATCAATAAAGTGCTATCTTATCTTATCTTATCTTATCTTATCTTATCTTATCTTATCTTATCTTATGTCAGTTACATTCTGTTGGGCAGGGTCACTTTCTGTGTCCGTAGCTTGTTGGCCCTTCTTGTCACCTATGTTTGATGTCTTTTAATGAGCTTTTGTTTTTTACTCTTTATTATGTGTGTAAGTCCAAATAAACTCTGTTGTGTTGCCTCTTTTGATATTTCTTAACTGTTTTGCAGACACATTTCCCAGTGAGGACTGTTGGATGGATTTGACACTTTTACTCTGCATGAACTGAAACAATAAGACATGCCTCATGAACCTTAAACACTAATAAAAGAGAAATCAAGTGAGCTCTTCCTACTGAGAGCTCACTCTGTGTGTATGTGTGGAGTGAAAATATAACTGGAGATTTTGCTGAGTAATTGTGATGGGAAGGCCACAGGTGACACACACCTTTGAAAGAAATTCACTGTGGCCCGTTTGAAGTAGGGAACTTTTGGTAAACTTCATATTGTAACATGGTTATAATGACCATGATGGAAGACAGTTGACAGCAGATTCACTGGTTGACTTTGTTTGCTTTTGAACGCACCTTACATGACATATATAGTTTGCATTATCCAGATTCAGACTGACCCACTGCACTATTGCTATTTGTGGCAATAAAGTAGTTGTTCTGTTGGTTGTGTTGTTGTTCTGTAGTGCCTGAGAGCAAAGGAAAACCAAAGTCAAATTCCTTGTTTGTATCATAAATTTGGCCAATAAAACTGATTCAGATTGAAGTCTTTAATGCATAAAGCCATGGAGTCAGATTGAAAGCGAACCTCTGGTGATTATTTCAAAAACCTGTTCTGTGTTGGACCCTCATTCAGATGTTACTGCTGCTTTATGAGGGCAGTCACCGCAGGTCTCTCCTACCACTTCACGTATTAGTCCCGTCCAATCAGAGTCCAGTTTGAGCCGCGCCAAAACTCAGCCGCACCTGTTACCCATGCGCTAATCAAACCCATGTGACCGGGGAGGAGAGGGCTCAGCCAATAGCAGGGCAGAGTTTTTCTGCAGGTGCGGGGTAACGCTGGCTCGAGTCTCCCGTGAAATACGGGAAGCGTCGGTAACGTTCTGGTTTGCCAAACTCGTTTTCTGGTAAGTGGAGCGAACTGAACTCGTTACCTGTGGACAGAGGAAGCCTGTGTGTTCATGTTTCACGGGTTATTTGTTGTTGTACAGTGAAAGCTGTGGCTGAGAGCAGAGAGACGATTCAGGCCTAGAGGAGCTGGAAGTTCGGCGTGAGCCCGAGACAGGCGTGTCCGGAGCAATGCAGAGGAAAATGGCGGACGTGGAGGCAGGTAAGGCCCACACAGAACGTTTAAAATGCAAAGCTTGAGTTGATTTGTGACCAGAAGCTAACATGTTTGATAATGTGCCGGGTTTCCGCAGGACGGACGAAGAGATCCAGCGGAGCAGCCGAGACCATTTGGGAGAAAGCACCGCGTTTGGCTTCGCTCATCGGCTCTACACTTATGTGCGTGTGTGTGATCTGAGTGTTGGAAGTGCAGGCTTGTATCTTTAGCTCGGTTGAGATGGACTTTGTAACCAGTATAGCTGCTTTGGAGTTTGGGACTGGCCAAGTGTTGGAAAGGTTTAGTTGTGGATGGATTCAGTGAGTGGAAGGCATCTGGCCTGCATAGGTTTGGAGCGCGCGTTTGATATTGCTGCGTCGTTGCGTCGGTGTTGTCGGTCTGTGGAAGCATATATGCAGTTGTGATCCGGACACAGCTGTGTATATGTGGAAGCCTGTGGGCAGATGGTGTTGGCAGCATGGATTGAGTTGCGTGTTGTGTTGTCAGGTTTGATTGTGGGTAGTTAGTAGTGTAGTAGTCAGTGTGCATGGCCCTGAGGTCGGTGTAGGGTGTGTGTTCAGCAGTGTGGATGAGGCCATGGCCAGGGTGGTGCCTAGGTGAGCCCTCAGCTGCACCTTGAAGTGCTGCTGAATGTTTAAAATTCTAGGTTTAATATCCAAAGCCTGTGTGTGAGTGTGTGTATGCATGTGCCTTCTCTGCAGGAAGGATGAGCTGCTCCAGAGGATCATCAGAGGGTAAGAGAAAGCATGGAAGTCAACATTGATCAGTGTTTCTACATTTAAACATGTGTTTGTCTGTGTGTGTTTAGCAGGTGGCTGCATCTGGCTGAGTGGGGCTCCAGCTTGGATGAGGCCAGTGGAAGGCCAGGTCTTCCACTGCATCAGAGTGGAAGACCTGGGGAGAAGAACCTCAAGGACTCATCAGTCACAGTGGTCACGTGACTGTAGGCCTGCTGAAGCAGGGATGGAACCACTGTCTCTCAACACTTCTGCTTCAAAAGATGGACACTGCGTCGAGAACATCTCTAGTTGTGCAGGATGGAGGAGCTGCTCAAGAGGACAATGAGAAGATGCAACTTCGCCAATATTGCTCAATGTTTCTGCATTGAAGGACTCAGTTGTATCTTGCTTTTTGGTTGTTGTTGTGTGTTGTTTTTTTTTTTTTTTTTTTTTTTTGTGTTTTCCTTTGTGTCCAGCAGGTGGCTGCATCTGGCTGAGTGGGGCTCCAGCTTGGATGAGGCTGTGGCCAGTGTGGAGCTCAGGTAGCCCTGCTGCAAAATCTTGCAAAAAAAAAGTTTTGATCAGATTAGTATCCAAAGTCAGGTTTTTTTTTCTTTGCTGCAGGTGGGTGGAGCTGATCCAGAGGACCCTTTGAGAGCAGGTGTGTGAATGCCACATGGTGCAGTGTTTCTACCCATATGCATGCACTATTTTTACTGTGAGTGTGAGAGTGAGAGAGAGAGAGAGTGAGTGTTGTAGGTGTATATGGGGTGGGGCCAGTGAAGGTGCTGCTGGTGAGGATAGAGCGCCATCCTGTGGGAGTGAGGGACACACTGCAACTATTGTGTGTTGTCAGAGATCTTTGTGGTAAGTGGATTAAAAAAAAAATAATAATAATAATAATAATCAAGGGCTGTTTCAAAGGTGGTTTGTGTGCTGATGCTTCCTGGTTGTGTTTCTCTTGCAGGATGGCAGAGCTTATTGGGAGAACCAAGAGAGACCAGGTGAGACGCTGCCTGTTGGTTAACATTGTTTAGTGTTTCTACAGATGTGCATGCATTAATTTCTTTGTGTGTGTGTGTGTGTGTGTGTGTATGCATGCATGTGTCTTCTCTGCAGGAAGGATGAGCTGCTCCAGAGGATCATCAGAGGGTAAGAGAAAGCATGGAAGTCAACATTGATCAGTGTTTCTACATTTAAACATGTGTTTGTCTGTGTGTGTTTAGCAGGTGGCTGCATCTGGCTGAGTGGGGCTCCAGCTTGGATGAGGCCATGGCCAGTGTGGAGCTCAGGTACGCCCCCTGCTGCATGTGGAAGTGTTGTAAGATGTTTTAACTTCCAGGGTTTGACTTACCTAGTACCTATGGCTAATGTTGAGTGTGTTTCTTTGTGTGTTGTGCAGGATGGAGGAGCTGCTGATCCAGAGAACCATGAGGATGCATGTTGGCCAATACTGCTCAGTGTTTCTACACTCAAGGATTCATCTGTGTACACTCCCAGCAACTGTGTGTGTACTGCATCAGAGTGGAAGACCTGGGGAGAAGAACCTCAAGGACTCATCAATCACAGTGGTCACATGACTGTAGGCCTGCTGAAGCAGGGATGGAACCACTGTCTCTCAACACTTCTGCTTCAAAAGATGGACACTGCATCGAGAACATCTCTAGTTGTGCAGGATGGAGGAGCTGATCAAGAGGACCATGAGAAGATGCATCTTAGCCAATGTTGCTCAATGTTTCTGCATTGAAGGACTCAGTTGTATCTTGCAGTTTGTATTTTTTGTTTGGATATTTATTTATTTATTTATTTATTTTTTTGTTTGGTTGTTTTGTTTTGTTTTTTGGTTTTTTTGTGTGTTTTCCTTTGTGTCCTGCAGGTGGCTGCATCTGGCTGAGTGGGGCTCCAGCTTGGATGAGGCTGTGGCCAATGTGGAGCTCAGGTAGCCCTGTTGCAAAATCTTAAAAAAAAAAAAAAAAAAGTTTTGATCAGATTAGTATCCAAAGTCAAATTTGTTTTTTTTTTTTTGTTTTTTGTTTTTTTTTTTCTGCAGGTTGGAGGAGCTGATCCAGAGGACCCTTTGAGAGCAGGTGCATGAAGGCCACATTCTACAGTGTATTTACCAGTATGCATGCATCCATGTCTGAGTGAGAATGTGTCTATTAAAATCAGAAAGAAGGAAGTGCCTGCTTTTGTCTTTAATGTGCTTTAGATGGGGCTTAGATCAGTCCTTGGGAGAGGGAGAAGGAGGAGAGGGGAGGGGAGGGGAGGGGAGGGGAGGGGGCACAGGGGTCTTTTTATTTCCAGGCTGTTGCATCAGTGTGTGGAAACACATTATGCAGTTGTGATCCGGACACAACTGTATATGTGTGGAAGCCTATCAGCAGGTAGTGTTGGGAGCACAGGCTCTATTGTGTAGTTTAGTATTGTCAGGCTTAGTTGTGGGTATTTGTCACTATATGGTTGGCACTGGGGTCAGTGTGGGTTTAGTGTGTGTGTGTGTGTGTGTGTGTGTGTGTGTGTGTGTGTGTGTGTGTGTGTGTGTGTGTGTGAGTCATAGTTGGTGCTTGATGTAGATGAAAACTTAGGCATGCATTAATGTCTCCTTGTTTCTTTCTGTGTGCGGCTGCTTCTGGCTGAGTGGCCATCTGACTTTGAGGCCATGGGCAATGTGGAGCTCAGGTAAAGCTCCTGCTGCAGCTGGAAGTGAAGCAGAATATTACAAGTTCAACCAGTGACTTGATCAGTATCCAAAACCAATGTGTTTGTGTTTTTCAGCAGGAGGGAGGAGCTGAGTGAGAGGACCATTTGAGACCAGGTGAGCAAGAGCCACATTGTAGTCTGTCTACACTTATGCATGCACTAATTTTTGTGTGTGTGTGTGTGTGTGTGTGTGTGTGTGTGTGTGTGTGTGTGAGAGAGAGAGAGAGAGAGAGAGAGAGAGAGTGAGTGAGAGTGAGAGTGAGAGAGTGAGTGTTGTAGGTGTATGTGGGGTGGAGCCAGTGAAGGTGCTGCCAGTGAGGGACACACTGCAACTGTTGTGTGTTGTCAGATCTTTGTGGTAAGTGGATTTAAAAAAAATATCAAGGGCTGTTTCAAAGGTGCTTTGTGTGCTGATGCTTCCTGTTTGTGTTTCTCTTGCAGGATGGCAGAGCTTATTGGGAGAGACCATGTGACCAGGTTGCCTGTTGGTTAACATTTAGTGTTTCTACAGATATGCATGCATTAATTTCTGTGTGTGTGTGTCTCTGAGTGTGCGAGTGTTGGCAGTGCAGGCCTGTCTTCAGCTCAGTTTAGATGTGGCTTTGTTCTGTATCCAGGTGCATTGGAGTTTGGGTCTGGCTGAGTAGTGTCAGGGTTTAGTTGTGGATGGATTCAGTGTGTGTGAAAAGCATTGGGGTCGGTGCAGGTTTAGTGTTTGTGCTTGTGTCAGTGTCTGTAGGTGGAAGCATATATGCAGTTGTGATCCGGACACAACTGTGTATATGTGGAAGCCTATGGGCAGATAGTGTTGGAAGTGCGGGCTGAAGTGTGTAGCTGAGTGTTGTCAGGCTTAGTTGTGCTTATTTGTCAGTGTAGGTTTAGTGTGTGTGTTAGATGTAGTTGGCTCTTGTTGTAGAGGCTGTCAGTAGTTGTGTATTGTTGATGGAGCTGTGTGGCTCGGTGGTTAGGTGCTGTACTTGGGCCTGTAGGTGTGAGTCTGTGTGTGGCTGTGTTTAACAGGTCGATGAAGATTGGCATGAAGGTCGTGGAGGAGGTCACAGTCAAAGTGGAGCTCAGGTACGCCCCCTGCTGTATGTGTTTAAAAATTCAAGGTTAGACTTTCTTTCTTCCTGTGGCTCATGTTTAGTTTCTTTGTGCATTGTGCAGGATGGAGCAGCTGATCCAGAGGACTGTGAGAGACAAGGTGAGAGCAAACATGTTGGTCAACATGGCTCAGTCTTGTGGGGTTTTTTTTGTTTGTTTGTTTTTAAACATTTCAGGGTTCATGTGTGTCTCACTGTCTCCATTTCTGTGTTTTATTCAGGAAGTGTTGGATCAGAGGCAGTTGGTGTGTGTCCTGGGCCATGAAGAGGAAGAATTGGAAAGAGCTTTGTCTCCTGTTGGGCTTGTGGAGGGTGTGTTTGCAAATAAATGCTTGATTTGTACCCAGTGGCAGTTGTCTGTTGTCTGTGCTTGTCTTGTGATGTACAAACTGATTTCAAGGCTGCATGGAGTTTGGAGAATGTTCCATGTTTAAACTTAGTGACTGGCTCCACACTTTAACATTTCAACCTTAGGTTTAGGACTTTTAGTTAATTCTTTAAGTGGCTAGAGTCATCTGTGAGGACTGTCAGAGTGTAAATGTAGTTGAAAATTTTTAGACAACTAGTTAATATGCAGATGAAACAGCGCAGGCTGTGCTGTGTGGATGACAGAGTCTTAGGCTTTAAACTGGGAGGTGTTAGATGCTCCACTTAGACTTGATGGAGTTTTAAAAACACTGTTCTTTTTCTATTGGTTTAAACAGACCAAACCTCTGTTAGAGAGCTGAATGCTTTGGCTGTTGGCCTGTGGTGTCTGGGTGCCATAGTGTAAGAGTTTAAACTGTGAGCTGTTGGATGCAATAGTAAGATCTATGGGTAACTGTTTGGCTGTACCTCTCTGACTTTAGACATGAATAAGTAGATGTGTGTGTAATAGTTGGCTTTATATGTCAGACTTGTTTGGTATGACCACATGTATGTTAGAGTTTGGCACTGTGACTTTTAGACTGTGGTGTGTGGACGCCAGGCTGAGTTTAAACCCAGATGTGACAAATGTTCAGTGTTTTTACACATATGCATTAATGTCTGTCTCTTTCCAGCTGCATGTGGATGAGGCCATATCCAGGGTGGAGCTCAGGTACGCCCCCTGCTGTATGTGGAAGTGTAGCAGAATGTTTAAAATAGGTCTGACTGTTTGTACCTGTATCTGATGTAGAGTGTATTTGTCCTGTACAGGATGGAGGAGCTGATCCAGAGGACCACAAGAAATAAGGTGAGAGCAAACATGTTGGTCAACATGGCTCAGTCTTTTGTTGTTTTGTTCTTCTTTATTTTTTCTTTATTTTTTTTATTTAACATTTCAGGGTTCATTTGTGTCTCCCTGTCTCCATTTCTGTGTTCAATTCAGGAGGCGTTGGGTCAGAGGCAGTTGGTGTGTGTCCTGGGCCATGAAGAGGAAGAATTGAAGCAGAAGGGTGTTTGCAAATTAAAGGCTTGGTTTGTACCTAGTGGCAGCTGTCTGCTTGTTGGCTGTGCTTATTTTGCAATGCACCAACTGATTTCGAGGCTGTGCAGAGACTGTGCTGTGTTTAATCTTGGTGACTGGCTCCACACTTTAGGTTAACATTTCAACCTTAGGTATAGGACTTTCCTTTGTTTACAGCCATCTGTGAGGACTGCCAGAGAGTAAATGTAGTTGTAATGGTTTTGAGTTTTGGCTCAATTTTGAGACAAATAGTTAATATGTAGATGAAACGGCGCAGGCTGTGCTCTGTGGATGACAGATTCTTAGGCTTTAAACTGGGAGGTGTTTGATGCACCACTTAGACTTGATAGAATTTTAAGAACTCTGTTTTTTTTTTTTTTTTTTTCCAACAGATCAAACCTATGTTAGAGAGTTTTATGCTTCCTGTTGACTTGATAGTCAAAGTGTGATGATTTTTGTTGTTGTTGCTGCAATAAAGTGGATTTGTGTCTGTGTTGTCTTTTTTGACATGTGGGAAATGGAAAAAAGATGACTTGGGTAGCCATACAGGTCTACATGTACAAAGTGTGTCACACTTTACAAGTTTTTGTTGCTGCGATAAAGTGGATTTGTGTCTGCGTTGTCTTTTTTGTCTTAAGCTTGACATGTACCAAATAGGTGAAATAGAAAAAAAAATGACTTGGGTAACCATGATACAGGTCTACATGTACAAAGTGTGTCACACTTTACAGGTTTTTGTTGTTGTTGTATTAAAGTGGATTTGTGTCTGCGTTGTCTTTTTTTTTTGTCTTAAGTTTGACATGTAGCAAATAGGGGAAAGGTCAAAAAGAGGAAAATAGACGAGTAGCCACAATACAGGTCTACATGTGCAAAGTGTGTCACACTTTACAACTCAAACTCTTACAAAGTGCCACTCTACGTAACTCTCATTTGGTATTGTGTGGCACTGAGTGGACCCATGTTTGCAACTGCACATCAACAGTGTAGTGGACTTTCATGATGGAAGCTTACCCCTGTTTCAATGAGTCATAAGCTGTTTTGAATGAATTCATCTTGTAGCAGAGCCTGTGGTTAAAACATTCTGCCAAACTCACAGATCCAGGGAAGCGCCTACCGGGCTCCACTTTGACCGTGACCTCCTCCATGACTCAGTCCTACCGGCCCGTTATCAATGAACTATTTTCATTTTCTATTTATAAGCAATGAAGACGTGTAGGAACTTATGCAGGGACAATAGAGAAGAAATCAAATAATCTTGTGTGCTGCTTTCTCTGCAAATGGAATTGCTGCGTTTCTGCTAAAGATGGAAAATGCAGCACTTAACATTAAAAAGCAAACAAAACCATCACATACTTAAAGAATTGAGTAAACAAACCAATTAAGTAGTAAAATATCTGAATACTGAGCTAATGGAGTAGTTAAGCCAAATGTGATAAAAGAACAAGTAATCTTAAATACTACTTAGAGTATTTAATTAGTCATGAGGTTAAACAAACGATTAGTTAAGTAATGTAATGGAGTAGATATGCAAAATATAATTTTAAAGAATTTTTATTTGCTGGTGTTTGTTACTGCTGTCGCATTCACCCACTGCGGCCCATATCACACACACACACACACTGGTATTGCATATATTTAACATGCATTACATACATCGTACAAGCATTACATACAGCATACATTTCATGTGGGGATCGGCTCAGGGTTGCTGGATCACGGCTTTAAAGCCACACATGTCGGGCTGTGGCTGGTTCGAGACCGTTTCGTCTATGATTAAATTCGTTTTACGGTTTTTGTTCTTAATTGCTTCAATTTAGCATGTATTTTTGCGACAGTTAATAATCGAACAGAGTAATCTGTTACATAAGTAATTGACTAAATTTGGAAAATGGCGTCGAAAAAAAGTAATTTTTTAAAAGTTGGTTATATTTTGTTTTTCCCCCCTCTCCTTCTCTATAACCCTCACCACACACACACACACACACAATTCATAGGCATTCACAGACATACAAACACCACATACATTTAACAAGCATTACATACGTTTACAAGCATTGCATTTCATACACATTTCATGTGGGGATCGAACCCCCGACCCTGTGATTGGGAGACAAGGCGCTCTACCAGCTGAGCTAGCCAACCACGATTTCGGCTCCGCTCTCACCGTCTTATGAGTCTCCCATGAGTGAATCTAACAACATGTTAATCGTGTTTTGGTACCCTAACGTGAAAAGCGCGTACACGAAGAACAGCACCGTGAGCTTTGATAGCTCAGGCGGTAAAGCTGCGGGTTGGAGACCATGAGTCTGCGGGTTCGATTCTTGCTGGGAACGATCTCTACTTTTAAAACCACACGTCCAGGTTGCAGATTGAAGAAGGTTCCGAATGCAGCGGCCAGTGCGACGGCCAGCGGTGGCGTACGTGGATCGCTCTCGGTTTAAAAGCCGCACCACCCCCGAAGAAGCGGGTTCGAGACCAGATCGTTCACCGTGTATTAACTCTTTAACGATCTAACTTTAATATTTACAAAAAGCAAGCGCAAACGAAGCAGTTATTTTGGCGAAATTTTTTGCTTTTTTAATGACTTTTTTAATGACAATATAGCGAAAGACGGCATCGCAAGCGATGCCGTCTTTCGCTATATTGTCATGCAAAACGAAAAAGTAAACGTTTTTTTTTTTTCTTTTCTTTTTTTTTTTTTGGATTTTTTTTTTTTTTACAGAGTCATTAAGAATGTACGCATCACTATACGCAGCTCGCTCGAATCGACCCAGGGAGCCAAAATCCGAGCAGTATGGTCCGCGCAGCAAGCTGCGCGGACCTACTGCTCGGATTTTGACTCCCTGGGTCGATTCGAGCTCGCAGACTCTCTTCCTACTCTCTTCCTACTCAGCTTTACGCCTTTGCTTGCATAGTAACAATACAGCCATATTATTATACAAAAAGAAAACTTTTTTTTTACTTTTCTTTTTCTTTTCTTCTTTTTCTTTTCTTCTTTCTTTTTCTCTCTCTCTCTTTCTTTCTCTCTCTCTCTCTTTTTCTTTCTTTCTTTCTTTCTCTCTCTCTTTCTCTCTTTCTTTCTTTCTTTCTTTCTTTCCCTCTCTTTTTCTTCTTTTTTTTTTCTTTTTTTCTTTTCTTTTTTTTTTTTTCTTTTTTTTTTAAATCATTACAAAAATTAATGTTTTTTTTTTAATCATTAAAAAAAATTTATTTTATTTATTTATTTTGTTTTTATTATTATCATTAAGAAAAAGCCAAAAACGTTTACCAAAATAGTTGTTTCCATTGCGCTTACTTTTAGTAAACATTGATGTTATATTGATAAAGGGTTTCTACACGGTGGAACGACCTGGTCTCGAACCTGCTTCTAGAGGGTCGGTACGGCTTTCAAACCGCGGCCGATACACGTGCGCCACCACTGGCCGTCGCACTGGCCGTCGCATTCGGAGCCCTCTTCAATTGGCAACCGGGGTGTCTGGTTTTAAAAGTAGAGGTGACTCCCATAAAGATTCGAACCCGCAAACTCTTGGTTACCAACCGTTCACCTAACCGCCTGAGCTAACCGAGCTCACGCCGCAGCCCGTGTTTTCTGAGCTTTTCACATCAACACCAGGGTCAGCGTACCAAAGCACAATAGACTATAGCATAGCTCCCGTTGTTGAATCCACTGAGGAGAGGCTCATAAGGCGGTGAAAGGTGGGCCGAAAGCGTGGTTGGATGGCTCAGTCGGTAGAGCACGTTGCTTCTCAATCACAGGGTCGGGGGTTCGGTCCCCACTTGAAACGTGTATGAAATGTGATGCTTGTAAATGTATGTAATGCTTGTGAAATGTATGTAAAGCTTGTCTGTGTGTCCGTGAACTATGTGTGTGAGTGTGTGTATGTATATATGTGTGAGTGTGTGGTGGGAATTGCAGAGAAAGAGAAAGGGGGGATAAAAAACAAAAAATTTGGGGAAAAATTTTTTTTTTTCAAAAAAAAATTTATTTTTCGACGCCATTTTGCAAATTTAGTCGGTTACTTACGGTTACATCAACACCAAGGGTCAGCGTACCAAAGCACAATAGACTATAGCATAGCTCCCGTTGTTGAATCCACTGAGGAGAGGCTCATAAGGCGGTGAAAGCGAGGCCGAAAGCGTGGTTGGATAGCTCAGTTGGTAGAGCACGTTGTTTCTCAACCCAAGGGTCCGGGGTTCGATCCCCACATGAAACGTGTATGAAATGTAATGCTTGTAAATGTATGTAATGCTTGTAAATGTATGTAATGCTTGTAAATGTATGTAATGCGTGTGGGTGTGTGTGTGAGAGGTTCCAGTGGTTGAATGTGAGTCAGAAATAACACCAAAAAGGGTTTTTTTTTATTTATATTTTGAATATCTAGTCCAGTACATTACTTAACTAATCGTTTATTTAACCTCATGGCTACTTCAGTACTTTATTTATTTATTTTACTTCTCCATTACTTAATCATTTACTTTATTTAACCTCATGACTGCTTCAATACTTAATATATTTGATTTACTACTTCAATACTTAATATATATGATTTACTATTTCAATACTTATATATGATTTACTACTTCAATACTTATATATATGATTTACTACTTCAATACTTAATATATACGATTTACTACTTCAATACTTATATATATGATTTACTACTTCAATACTTAATATATACGATTTACTACTTCAATACTTAATATATACGATTTACTACTTCAATACTTAATATACGATTTACTACTTCAATACTTATATATGATTTACTACTTCAATACTTATATATGATTTACTACTTCAATACTTAATGTATGATTTACTACTTCAGTACTTAATATATATGATTTACTTCTCCATTACATTACTTAACTAATCATTTATTTAACCTCATGACTGCTTCAATACTTAATATATATGATTTACTACTTCAATACTTATATATATGATTTACTACTTCAATACTTAATATATACGATTTACTACTTCAATACTTATATATATGATTTACTACTTCAATACTTAACATACAATTTACTACTTCAATACTTAATATACAATTTACTACTTCAATACTTATATATGATTTACTACTTCAGTACTTAATATATATGATTTACTTCTCCATTACATTACTAAACTAATCATTTATTTAACCTCATGACTGCTTCAATACTTTATATGATTTATTACTTCAATACTTAATATATTTGATTTACTTCTCCATTAATTTATTCGCTGAAATACTTAAATTACCCCATTACTTGTTCTTTTATCGCATTTGGCTTAACTACTCCATTAGCTCAGTATTCAGATATTTTACTACTTGATTGGTTTGTTTACTCAATTCTTTAGGTATGTGATTACTTCAATAATCAATGACTTTGTTCTTCTCATTCATTACATCTCTACTTACTGTTTTTGAATTTTAAATGCTGCATCTTTCAGTCTTTAGCCAGAAAAGTCCTTTTTTTTTTTTTTTTTTTCTATTTTCCTTTGTTGTCCTTCCCCCTATTTGGTAGATGTCAACCTCAAGACAAAAAAGACAACACAGGCACAAAGCCACTTTATTACAACAACAAAAACTTGTAAAGTGTGACACACTGTACATGTAGACCTGTATCGTGGCTACTCAAGTCAACTTTCTTTCTATTTCCCCTATTTGGTATATGTCAAGCTTAAGACAGAAAAGACAACGCAAACACAAATCCACTTTATTGCAGCAACAACAAAAACTTGTAAAGTGTGACACACTGTACATGTAGACCTGTATCGCGGCTACTCAAGTCATCTTTTTTCTATTTGCCCTATTTGTTACATGTCAAGCTTAAGACAAAAAAAGACAACAGACACAAATCCACTTTATTGCAGCAACAAAAAACTAAAATCATGGCACTTTGACTATCAAGTGGACAGGAAGCATAAAACTCTCTAACATAGGTTTGGTCTGTTTAAACCAAGAAAAAAAACCCAGAGTTTTTCAAATTCTATCAAGTCTAAGTGATGCTTTTAACACATCCCAGTTTAAAGCCAAAGAATCTGGCATCCACACAGCACAGCCTGCGCTGTTTCATCTACATATTAACTATTTGTCTCATTTAATCTCTGGCAGTCCTCACAGATGGCTCTAAACAAAGAAAAGTCCTATACCTAAGGTTGAAATGTTAACCTTGTGTGGAGCCGGTCACCAAGATTAAACACGGCACAGTCTCTGCACAGCCTGGAAATTAGTTGGTGCATTGCAAAATAAGCAAAGCCAACAAGCAGACAACTGCCACTGGGTACAAATCAAGCCTTTAATTTGCAAACACCCTCCACAGTCCAGATGCAATTCTTCCTCTTCATGGCCCAGGACACAGACCAACTGCCTCTGACCCGACGCCTCCTGAATTTAACACAGAAACAGAGACAAGGAGACACAAATGATTCCTGACATGTTAAAAACAAAAACTGAACAACAGTGACCAACATGCTTGCTCTCACCTTGTTTCTCATGGTCGTCTTGATCAGCTGCTCCATCTGCACAATGCACAAAGAAACTAAATATGAGCCACAGGAAGAAAAGAAAAAGTCTAACTTTGCATTTTCAAACGTTTCCAGATGCAGCAGGAGGCCTACCTGAGCTCCACTTTGACTGTGACCTTCATGCCAATCTTCATCAACCTGCTAATCACAGCCACACACAGACTCACACCTACAGGCCCAAGCACAGCACCATCAACAATACACAACTACTGACAGCCTCTACATCAAGAGCCACTAACATCTAACACACACACTAAACCTACACTGACAAATAACCACAACTAAGCCTGACAACACTCAGCTACACACTTCAGCCTGCACTGCCAACACTATCTGCCCATAGGCTTCCACATATACACAGTTGTGTCCGGATCACAACTGCATATATGCTTCCACCTACAGACACTGACAGAAGTACAAACACTGTAAACCTACACCGACCTCAATGCTTTTCACACACACTGAATCCATCCACAACTAAACCCTGACACTACTCAGCCAGACCCAAACTCCAATGCACCTGGATACAGAACAAAGCCACATCTAAACTGAGCTGAAGACAGGCCTGCACTACAACCACGCACACGCACACACACAAACAGAAATTAATGCATGCATATCTGTAGAAACACTGACAAACATACTTGCTCTCACCTTGTTTCTCATCGTCCTCTGGATCAGCTGCTCCATCCTGCACAGGACAAACACTCTACATCAGATACAGGTACAGTCAAACCTGTTTCAAACATTCTGATACACTTCCACATACAGCAGGGGGCGTACCTGAGCTCCACCCTGGATATGGCCTCATCCAAGCCAGAGCCCCACTCGGCCACATACAGCTGGGAAGAGAGACACATTAATGGATATGTGTAAAAACAATGAACATTTGTCACATCTGGGTTTAAACTCAGCCTGGCGTCCACACAGCACAGTCTAAAAGTCACGGTGCCAAACTCTGACATACATGTGCTCATACCAAACAAGTCAGACATGTCTATGTCTAAAATTAAAGTGGTACAGCTAACAGTTACCCATAGATCTTACTATTGCACCCAACACCCCAGTTTAAACTCTTACACTATGGCACCCAGACACCACAGGCCAACAGCCAAAGCATACAGCTCTAACATAGGTTTGGTCTGTTTAAACCAAGAATATGTAAAAGTGTCAAGTCTAAGTGATACATCTAACACCTCAGTTTAAAGCCTGAGAATCTGGCATCCACACAGCACAACCTGCACTGTTTCATCTGCATATTAACTGTTTGTCTAAAGATTTTCTGTTACCTACAACTCAAAATGTTACAACTGCATTTACACTGACAGTTAATTTAAACAAAGAATTAACTAAAAGCCCTAAACCTAAAGTGTGGAGCCAGTCACTAAGTTTAAACATGGCACATTATCCAAACTCCATGCAGCCTTGAAATCAGTTTGTACATCACAAAATAAGCACAACCAACAAACAGACAATTGCCATTGGGTACAAATCAAGCCTTTATTTGCAAACACACCCTGCACAACCCCAACAGGAGACAAAGCTCTTTCCAATTCTTCCTCTTCATGGCCCAGGACACACACCAACTGCCTCTGATCTGACACTTCCTGAATAAAACACAGAAACAGAGAAAGTGAGAAACAAATGAACTCTTAAATGTTAAAACAAAAAAACAACAACAACACTGGAACACAACTAAGCCTGACAACACTCAGCTACACACTTCAGCCTGCACTGCCAACACTATCTGCCCACAGGCTTCCACATATACACAGTTGTGTCCGGATCACAACTGCATATATGCTTCCACCTACAGACACTGACAGAAGTACAAACACTGTAAACCTACACCGACCTCAATGCTTTTCACACACACTGAATCCATCCACAACTAAACCCTGACAATACTCAGCCAGACCCAAACTCCAATGCACCTGGATACAGAACAAAGCCACATCTAAACTGAGCTGAAGACAGGCCTGCACTGCAACCACGCACACGCACTAACCCACAGAGAGAGAGAGAGAGAGAGAGAGAGAGAGAGAGAGAGAGAGAGAGAGAGAGAGAGAGAGAGAGAGAGAGAGAGAAATTAATTCATGCATATGTGTAGAAACATTAAACAATGTTAACCAACAGGCAGCGTCTCACCTGGTCTCTCTTGGTTCTCCCAATCAGCTCTGCCATCCTGCAAGAGAAACACCACAATTTTTATTTATTTATTTATTAAATAATTAATTAATTAATCCACTTAACACAAAGATCTCTGACAACACACAACAGCCACAGTGTGTCCCTCACTCCCACAGCATGGCGCTTTCTCCTCACCAGCAGCACCTTCACTGGCTCCACCCCATATACACCTACAACACTCTCTCACTCTCTCACACACACACACACACACACACACACACACACACACACACACACACACACACACACACACACACACACACACACACACACACACACACACACACACACACACACACAGAAAATATAAAATTAGTGCATGCATAAGTGTAGAAAGACTACAATGTGGCTCTTGCTCACCTGGTCTCAAATGGTCCTCTCACTCAGCTCCTCCCTCCTGCTGAAAAACACCAACACATTGGTTTTGGATACTGATCAAGTCACTGGTTGAACTTGTAATATTCTGCTTCACATCCAGCTGCAGCAGGAGCTTTACCTGAGCTCCACATTGCCCATGGCCTCAAAGTCAGATGGCCACTCAGCCAGAAGCAGCCGCACCCAGAAAGAAACAAGGAGACATTAATGCATGCATAAGTTTTCTTCTACATCAAGCACCAACTATGACTCACACACACTAAACACACACTGACCCCAGTGCCATCCATATAGTGACAAATACAACTAAGACTGAAAATACTAAACTACACAATACAGCCTGTGCTCCCAACACTACCTGCTGATAGGCTTCCACACATATACAGTTGTGTCCGGATCACAACTGCATAATGTGTTTCCACACACTGATGACACAGCCTGGAAATAGCAAACCCACACTGCAAACCTAGTTGGACCCCAGTGCACCGCCCCCAGAGAACTGATCTAAGCACCATATAGAGTGCATTAAAGACAAAAGCAGGCACTTCCTTCTTTCTGATTTTAATAGACACATTCTCACTCAGACATGGATGCATGCATACTGGTAAAAACACTGAACAATGTGGCCTTCATGCACCTGCTCTCAAAGGGTCCTCTGGATCAGCTCCTCCAACCTGCAGAAAAAAGGAAAAATAAAATCAAAATTTAAAAAAAAATCTGACTTTGGGTACTAATCTGGTTAATTATTATTATTTTTTAAAAGATGGTGAAACAGGGTTACCTGGGTTCCACACTGGCCACAGCCTCATCCAAGCTGGAGCCCCACTCAGCCAGATGCAGCCACCTGCAGGACACAAAGGAACAAAGAAAACAACAAACAAATAAACAAACAGCAAAATACAACTGAGTCCTTCAATGCAGAAACATTGAGCAGTATTGGCTAAGATGCATCTTCTCATGGTCCTCTTGATCAGCTCCTCCATCCTGCACAACTAGTGATGTTGTTCTCGACGCAGTGTCCATCTTTTGAAGCAGAAGCGTTGAGAGACAGTGGTTCCATCCCTGCTTCAGCAGGCCTACAGTCACGTGACCACTGTGACTGATGAGTCCTTGAAGTTCTTTTCCCCAGGTCTTCCACTCTGATGCAGTACACACACAGTTGCTGGGAGTGTACACAGATGAATCCTTGATTGTAGAAACATTGAGCAGTATGGGCCAACATGCATCCTCGTGGTTCCTCGTGGTTCCTCGTGGTTCCTCGTGGTTCCTCGTGGTTCCTCGTGGTTCTCTGGATCAGCAGCTCCTCCATCCTGCACAGCACAAAGAAACACAGTCAACATGTTTAAATATAGAAACACTGAGTAATGTTGACTTCCATGCTTTCTCTTACCCTCTGATGATCCTCTGGAGCAGCTCATCCTTCCTGCAGAGAAAACACATGCACACGCACACAGAAATTAATGCATGCACATGTGTAGAAACACTAAAGAATGTTAACCAACAGGCAGCGTCTCACCTGGTCTCTCTTGGTTCTCCCAATCAGCTCTGCCATCCTGCAAGAGAAACACAACCAAGAACCATCAGCACTCAAACCACCTTGGAAATGGCACTTGATTTATTTATTTTTTATTTTTTTAATCCACTTACCACAAAGATCTCTGACAACACACAACAGCCACAGTGTGTCCCTCACTCTCACAGGATGGCGCTTTCTCCTCACCAGCAGCACCTTCACTGGCTCCACCCCACATACAACTACAACACTCTCTCTCTCTCTCTCACACTCTCTCTCTCTCTCACACTCTCACAAACACACACACACACACACACACACACACACACACACACACACACACAGAAAATATAAAATTAGTGCATGCATAAATGTAGAAAGACTACAATGTGGCTCTTGCTCACCTGGTCTCAAATGGTCCTCTCACTCAGCTCCTCCCTTCTGCTGAAAAACACCAACACATTGGTTTTGGATACTGATCAAGTCACTGGTTGAACTTGTAATATTCTGCTTCACATCCAGCTGCAGCAGGAGCTTTACCTGAGCTCCACATTGCCCATGGCCTCAAAGTCAGATGGCCACTCAGCCAGAAGCAGCCGCACCCAGAAAGAAACAAGGAGACATTAATGCATGCATAAGTTTTCTTCTACATCAAGCACCAACTATGACTCACACTCACTAAACACACACTGACCCCAGTGCCATCCATATAGTGACAAATACAACTAAGACTGAAAATACTAAACTACACAATAGAGCCTGTGCTCCCAACACTACCTGCTGATAGGCTTCCACACATATACAGTTGTGTCCGGATCACAACTGCATAATGTGTTTCCACACACTGATGCAACAGCCTGGAAATAGCAAACCCACACTGCAAACCTAGTTGGACCCCAGTGCACCGCCCCCAGAGAACTGATCTAAGCACCATATAGAGTGCATTAAAGACAAAAGCAGGCACTTCCTTCTTTCTGATTTTAATAGACACATTCTCACTCAGACATGGATGCATGCATACTGGTAAAAACACTGAACAATGTGGCCTTCATGCACCTGCTCTCAAAGGGTCCTCTGGATCAGCTCCTCCAACCTGCAGAAAAAAGGAAAAATAAAATCAAAATTTAAAAAAAAATCTGACTTTGGGTACTAATCTGGTTAATTATTATTATTTTTTAAAAGATGGTGAAACAGGGTTACCTGGGTTCCACACTGGCCACAGCCTCATCCAAGCTGGAGCCCCACTCAGCCAGATGCAGCCACCTGCAGGACACAAAGGAACAAAGAAAACAACAAACAAACAAACAAACAAACAGCAAAATACAACTGAGTCCTTCAATGCAGAAACATTGAGCAGTATTGGCTAAGATGCATCTTCTCATGGTCCTCTTGATCAGCTCCTCCATCCTGCACAACTAGTGATGTTGTTCTCGACGCAGTGTCCATCTTTTGAAGCAGAAGCGTTGAGAGACAGTGGTTCCATCCCTGCTTCAGCAGGCCTACAGTCACGTGACCACTGTGACTGATGAGTCCTTGAAGTTCTTTTCCCCAGGTCTTCCACTCTGATGCAGTACACACACAGTTGCTGGGAGTGTACACAAATGAATCCTTGAGTGTAGAAACATTGAGCAGTATGGGCCAACATGCATCCTCGTGGTTCCTCGTGGTTCCTCGTGGTTCCTCGTGGTTCTCTGGATCAGCAGCTCCTCCATCCTGCACAGCACAAAGAAACACAGTCAACATGTTTAAATATAGAAACACTGAGTAATGTTGACTTCCATGCTTTCTCTTACCCTCTGATGATCCTTTGGAGCAGCTCATCCTTCCTGCAGAGAAAACACATGCACACGCACACAGAAATTAATGCATGCACATGTGTAGAAACACTAAAAAATGTTAACCAACAGGCAGCGTCTCACCTGGTCTCTCTTGGTTCTCCCAATCAGCTCTGCCATCCTGCAAGAGAAACACAACCAAGAACCATCAGCACTCAAACCACCTTGGAAATGGCACTTGATTTATTTATTTTTTATTTTTTTAATCCACTTACCACAAAGATCTCTGACAACACACAACAGCCACAGTGTGTCCCTCACTCTCACAGGATGGCGCTTTCTCCTCACCAGCAGCACCTTCACTGGCTCCACCCCACATACAACTACAACACTCTCTCTCTCTCTCACACTCTCACAAACACACACACACACACACACACACACACAGAAAATATAAAATTAGTGCATGCATAAATGTAGAAAGACTACAATGTGGCTCTTGCTCACCTGGTCTCAAATGGTCCTCTCACTCAGCTCCTCCCTCCTGCTGAAAAACACCAACACATTGGTTTTGGATACTGATCAAGTCACTGGTTGAACTTGTAATATTTTGCTTCACATCCAGCTGCAGCAGGAGCTTTACCTGAGCTCCACATTGCCCATGGCCTCAAAGTCAGATGGCCACTCAGCCAGAAGCAGCCGCACCCAGAAAGAAACAAGGAGACATTAATGCATGCATAAGTTTTCTTCTACATCAAGCACCAACTATGACTCACACTCACTAAACACACACTGACCCCAGTGCCATCCATATAGTGACAAATACAACTAAGACTGAAAATACTAAACTACACAATAGAGCCTGTGCTCCCAACACTACCTGCTGATAGGCTTCCACACATATACAGTTGTGTCCGGATCACAACTGCATAATGTGTTTCCACACACTGATGCAACAGCCTGGAAATAGCAAACCCACACTGCAAACCTAGTTGGACCCCAGTGCACCGCCCCCAGAGAACTGATCTAAGCACCATATAGAGTGCATTAAAGACAAAAGCAGGCACTTCCTTCTTTCTGATTTTAATAGACACATTCTCACTCAGACATGAATGCATGCATACTGGTAAAAACACTGAACAATGTGGCCTTCATGCACCTGCTCTCAAAGGGTCCTCTGGATCAGCTCCTCCAACCTGCAGAAAAAAGGAAAAATAAAATCAAAATTTAAAAAAAAAATCTGACTTTGGGTACTAATCTGGTTAATTATTATTATTTTTTAAAAGATGGTGAAACAGGGTTACCTGGGTTCCACACTGGCCACAGCCTCATCCAAGCTGGAGCCCCACTCAGCCAGATGCAGCCACCTGCAGGACACAAAGGAACAAAGAAAACAACAAACAAACAAACAAACAAACAAACAAACAAACAAACAAACAGCAAAATACAACTGAGTCCTTCAATGCAGAAACATTGAGCAGTATTGGCTAAGATGCATCTTCTCATGGTCCTCTTGATCAGCTCCTCCATCCTGCACAACTAGTGATGTTGTTCTCGACGCAGTGTCCATCTTTTGAAGCAGAAGCGTTGAGAGACAGTGGTTCCATCCCTGCTTCAGCAGGCCTACAGTCACGTGACCACTGTGACTGATGAGTCCTTGAAGTTCTTTTCCCCAGGTCTTCCACTCTGATGCAGTACACACACAGTTGCTGGGAGTGTACACAGATGAATCCTTGAGTGTAGAAACATTGAGCAGTATTGGCCAACATGCATCCTCATGGTTCCTCATGGTTCTCTGGATCAGCAGCTCCTCCATCCTGCACAACACACAAAGAAACACACTCAACATTAGCCATAGGTACTAGGTAAGTCAAACCCTGGAAGTTAAAACATCTTACAACACTTCCACATGCAGCAGGGGGCGTACCTGAGCTCCACACTGGCCATGGCCTCATCCAAGCTGGAGCCCCACTCAGCCAGATGCAGCCACCTACTAAACACACACAGACAATTACATGTTTAAATGTAGAAACACTGATCAATGTTGACTTCCATGCTTTCTCTTACCCTCTGATGATCCTCTGGAGCAGCTCATCCTTCCTGCAGAGAAAGCTCATGCATACACACACTCACACACAGGCTTTGGATATTAAACCTAGAATTTTAAACATTCAGCAGCACTTCAAGGTGCAGCTGAGGGCTCACCTAGGCACCACCCTGGCCATGGCCTCATCCACACTGCTGAACACACACCCTACACCGACCTCAGGGCCATGCACACTGACTACTACACTACTAACTACCCACAATCAAACCTGACAACACGACACGCAACTCAATCCATGCTGCCAACACCATCTGCCCACAGGCTTCCACATATACACAGTTGTGTCCGGATCACAACTGCATATATGCTTCCACAGACCGACAACACCGACGCAACGACGCAGCAATATCAAACGCGCGCTCCAAACCTATGCAGGCCAGATGCCTTCCACTCACTGAATCCATCCACAACTAAACCTTTCCAACACTTGGCCAGTCCCAAACTCCAAAGCAGCTATACTGGTTACAAAGTCCATCTCAACCGAGCTAAAGATACAAGCCTGCACTTCCAACACTCAGATCACACACACGCACATAAGTGTAGAGCCGATGAGCGCAGCCAAGAGCGGTGCTTTCTCCCAAATGGTCTCGGCTGCTCCGCTGGATCTCGTCGTCCGTCCTGCGGAAACCCGGCACATTATCAAACATGTTAGCTTCTGGTCTCAAATCAACTCAAGCTTTGCATTTTAAACGTTCTGTGTGGGCCTTACCTGCCTCCACGTCCGCCATTTTCCTCTGCATTGCTCCGGACACGCCTGTCTCGGGCTCACGCCGAACTTCCAGCTCCTCTAGGCCTGAATCGTCTCTCTGCTCTCAGCCACAGCTTTCACTGTACAACAACAAATAACCCGTGAAACATGAACACACAGGCTTCCTCTGTCCACAGGTAACGAGTTCAGTTCGCTCCACTTACCAGAAAACGAGTTTGGCAAACCAGAACGTTACCGACGCTTCCCGTATTTCACGGGAGACTCGAGCCAGCGTTACCCCGCACCTGCAGAAAAACTCTGCCCTGCTATTGGCTGAGCCCGCTCCTCCCCGGTCACATGGGTTTGATTAGCGCATGGGTAACAGGTGCGGCTGAGTTTTGGCGCGGCTCAAACTGGACTCTGATTGGACGGGACTAATACGTGAAGTGGTAGGAGAGACCTGCGGTGACTGCCCTCATAAAGCAGCAGTAACATCTGAATGCGGGTCCAACACAGAACAGGTGTTTGAAATAATCACCAGAGGTTCGCTTTCAATCTGACTCCATGGCTTTATGCATTAAAGACTTCAATCTGAATCCGTTTTATTGGCCAAATTTATGATACAAACAAGGAATTTGACTTTGGTTTTCCTTTGCTCTCAGGCACTACAGAACAACAACACAACCAACAGAACAACTACTTTATTGCCACAAATAGCAATAGTGCAGTGGGTCAGTCTGAATCTGGATAATGCAAACTATATATGTCATATAAGGTGCGTTCAAAAGCAAACAAAGTCAACCAGTGAATCTGCTGTCAACTGTCTTCCATCATGGTCATTATAACCATGTTACAATATGAAGTTTACCGAAAGTTCCCTACTTCAAACGGGCCACAGTGAATTTCTTTCAAAGGTGTGTGTCACCTGTGGCCTTCCCATCACAATTACTCAGCAAAATCTCCAGTTATATTTTCACTCCACACATACACACAGAGTGAGCTCTCAGTAGGAAGAGCTCACTTGATTTCTCTTTTATTAGTGTTTAAGGTTCATGAGGCATGTCTTATTGTTTCAGTTCATGCAGAGTAAAAGTGTCAAATCCATCCAACAGTCCTCACTGGGAAATGTGTCTGCAAAACAGTTAAGAAATATCAAAAGAGGCAACACAACAGAGTTTATTTGGACTTACACACATAATAAAGAGTAAAAAACAAAAGCTCATTAAAAGACATCAAACATAGGTGACAAGAAGGGCCAACAAGCTACGGACACAGAAAGTGACCCTGCCCAACAGAATGTAACTGACATAAGATAAGATAAGATAAGATAAGATAAGATAAGATAAGATAAGATAAGATAAGATAGCACTTTATTGATCCCACAGCAGGGAAATCCACTTATTAGGCAGCTCACAAGCAAAAACATGAGACAAGAAAAGGATGAAGTGCAGAAGTGTGCATGTGATTCAAGTATAAGGAACAATGTGCAAAAAATAGTATTTACAATCTAAAGAAAAAAGAAAGTAAAGTTACAAAAAACCAGTACACAAAATACAAAAACAGTAAAAATTAGTAAAAACTGGCAATATACAAATTTACATGATGGTGGAGGGGTAGATAGATAGATAGATATGCACAGTCCCACATGGACAAATGAAATGTTAGACCAGACCAGTGTACAACTAACAGTTGTAACTAACCAAACAGTTGAGTTGTACAGTGACAGCAGAGGGAATGAAGGACCTGCGGTCGAGCTCCTTCCTACATTGTGGATGTCTAAGTCTGCCGCTGAAGGAGCTGCTCAGTGCTTCCACAGTCTGGTGCAGGGGGTGAGAGGTGTTGTCCATAATGGATGCCAGCTTGGCTAACATCCTCCTAACATCCTCACCCACCTCCTCCACAGTGTCCAGCAGGCAGCCTAAGACAGAGCTGGCCCTCCTGACCAGCTTGTTCAGTCTCTTCCTGTCTCTGTCTTATTATGCAAGTGAACTTTTCTTGAAAATGTGGACGGCTGCTGTTCAGAAACAAATGGTGCTTTAGTATGATGTATCTAAGGCCCTGAGCTTTAACAAAACCCTTTTTGTTGGAATCTCCAAAGCTTTCTCATATCATTTATCACAGGCCACATGTATATAAGTGTGGTGGAAAAATACTTTCTTCCTGATGAGAAGTCAAATAAAATTCTTTAGACAGTCATTGTCTGTCACATTAAAGTATTAACAAACTTATATGATCAGTGACTACATTCCTATAGGTTTAAGTAGACACATCATTAGCTGATATATGGGAAAATATGCATTTAGCTGTTTTTGTAGGACACAGACGTCCTTAGGTTGATAGCAAGCTGGAGGAAAATACAAGAAGTCAAAACCTAAACATCAACATCATCATCATCATAAAGAGGAAGAATCCAATACACTAAGACTTCTAATGCGGGGAATAATACAACATCCAATCAGACTGAACACGCATGCACCAACAAGGATACCAGTGATTCCTCGCAGTAGCGATGAATGGGCATAAAATTACATCTGTAGCACGACGAGGTTCATACCTCAGCGATGGCTTTCACCACCTCCACCTCCAAATGCGTGTCGGGCCGTCCCATTAAACTGCAGCCATTTTCGGCACAAACTTTTCTGATATTTCTTGCAGAAAATCCTCTTCTGCCGCCGCTTTCTTGTGAAATTCGCGCAGAGGTTTCTGCAGAGGAAAGGCCTTGTTTAGCCATGGCTAAAATAATGTGTCTGTAAGGTTCCAGGGACATTTTGGTTGGCGCGCCGCTCTGACAGGAACTAGGCTATCTTCTTCTTCTTCCTGGCTGCTGGATTCCACCGTTCGCCCAAACGCGAGGTTATTATAGATAAAGAACAGTAGGTGGCGACAATCCTGCAGCCGGTAGCAGCAGCAGGTCTCCATTACATAAAAGAAGAAGAAGAAAACAATGATAACATCCGGTCTGTGGACACGAGAAAACCGTCTTTTCTCGTTTCTGCCTCTACGTGATTTTGTATTTTGTTGCGTTAAGTGGAAGAAGAAAATCTAAGTCAGTTTTAAATTTCGAGGACTCACTTCAGACCCACAAAAAATAGAATGCCTCGTATTTAAATTTTGTTTTTTTTTTGTATCAAATAAACGCTTTTTTAAAAATTTAACACAGCTGTATCCAAACACTCAAATCATTCAGCTCATCAGAGACAGTTTAATTTCATTCTTTTTTATTTCAAGGAACTTTGCTTCATACAAAATGTTTAATGTAGAAACAACTGTAGAATTCAAAGTCTGGCCAAGAAACAGAAAATCAGGCAAACAAACATTTCACTGAATCCCAAGACCCAAATAAAGGAATGTTCCAGCTCTGCTGCATGGGGTGGAACTATCAACAATGTTCAATACTGTTTTTAATAGAAATTAGTTTTTTTCAACAAACCCCACAGTTTATATCAAATATTAAAAATCAACAACATAATAACACATAGTATCTAAAAGTACTAAGTTTTCTACATGCACATACATTGTTAGAACATGCAAACATTTGTATTTTCTCAAGAAAAAGCCACATCTACACTGCCAATAGGATGCAGAAAGAAAGAGACTGGATCGCTTCTCGTGTTTGGTGGTCCACTGGTCCGGACCTGGACACAGGTTCATTTGACACTATACAGAGGCCACGTAGTCTAAGAAGGTACAGGAACTTTGAGGATTTCTCTGCCTTAGTGTGACGTAACTTTAAAATAATGGATGTGATCGATCTGCAGAAGAACGTGTTCCCCTCTTTAACAAAAAGAATCACTTTGACAGTATTCAGGGTTGCTTTCTGAAAACCCCTTTTATTACAGGAAACAGCTCCTCCCATTTAGAGCCGTGGGATTTCCATTTGACATTTTCAAAGTGGCTAAATGTTATGCATGCAAATATATGTATAAAGTTGCTGTAGTCCTAAATATTCTGCTTCTCGTTTACACTTTGTGCCTTTATGTATTTTCAGTCTTTTTTGTCTGCATGGTTTTTTTTTTCAAAGCATTTTCTATAAAACATTTGGTCACACTCATGCTGAAGCCTGAATCTGAAGAGACCAGCATGTAAAGCTACAGAATGGATGGACAAATGGGTTTTGTCTTGTTGCATAGCCCTACTCTGTGGTCTTGTGTCTGGCCCCTGTAGTGTGTGTCACTGTGGTTAAACAAGGCCCCTATCTTCCCCCTTCTGACCGACAGGGGGGGGGTCTTTCAAGAAATCCTCCACAAACACCTTCTACCCAATCAGCAGCTGCAAAGGTTAACACCCCCCCCCCCCCCCACCCCCCTTTACCATGATGTAAAAGCTCAGCAATACATCAACAGTTCACAAAAGACAATCTGATATTGAAGTCAATCATGTGTATCAAGCAAGTTGCATATAACAAATATTGTTTGTGTGTAAATCAGCCTACGTATATCAGAGCAGATTATAGTTTCAGGCATCAGCAGTCAGTCCTCCAGAGCTCTGTGACTGGTAGATGCTGTGAAGATGTGTGTTTCTAAAAATCTGACAGCTGGAGAATTTCTTCCTTCAAATTGGAAGCAGAGATCAGTGAGGCAGCAGGGCAGCTGTTGGCCAGTAGGACAACTTGAAGGAAAAATCCACCCTCCAGCACTGTCAGATCCACTTCTGACCATCGTTAGACATCAGTCAAAAGGTCGTAGTTCTGTACTGTTTCAGTAGATGTTTTGTGATTTGAGTTGTGATTTATCTTGTTGCCACGTTCTCTCCAGTCTCACAGAGCCAGATGAGATTTTGTTAGTTTGAGGCAGAAAGTTAAACTTGGTTTTCAGTCTCAGTATTAAAGTAGCTGATCGTGCAAGACTCCCTCAGTCTGCCTCATCTCCTACGTCTACAGTACTTCTCCTCTAAAGGGATTTCCTACATTTCCCAGAATGCATCTTGCCAAGCTCCAGCAAAAAGGCATTAACTTCTTGCTTTCGTTTAAAAGTGTGTGTGTGGACATATGAGGTGTGTCTCAGTTCCATACAACATACTAACAGTTTACAGTATCTGTTGTCAGATAGTTTAAACTTAAATAGAGATAAATGGTCTCAGCTACAAAATCCAGCATTCAGTAATATATTGCTTAGCAGATAATATACAAATAATCAATCTATTTTACCATTTTCTACTAATAACAAATGATATAAGACGATCATCAACAGATGTCACTCAAAATGCAAATTTGGAATGAAACTGATAATTAAACTTAACAAAAGGAAAGTAAAGTATGCCTGAGCAAAAAATGTATATGTATATAAAAGGTACATTTTGTTTTTAAAACGTTTACTGATATTATTTGCAGTCCTAGTACAATAACTTTTGTTATTGTGTGCAATCCCTTCCTCTAAAAGTTTCTCTTTGCATTTCATTGTCCACCAAAAAGCCAAGCAGATTCACAGAATGACATCTTTGAGTATACTTTTTTTTTTTTTTTCTTCAGTGTGAACACTCCACTGTGCATTCAACAAACCTGCTTAGAGTTAGTATGTGGTATGGAACTGGGACAGTGAATGATGCAGTTGTGTTGTGGTTTGTTTTCTGTTGATGTGGGTGGAGATGTTAGTCACTCCAGCTCCTTCACCGGCTCTAGAGAAAGAAAACTTTTTCATTCTGACACCAAAGCCTGATCTTTAATATGAATGAGTTAGATTGCTGTAACATTTCCTGCTGTCAGACTCCATGGTACAGTAAGTGCTGGAAATATCTTGGCATGACAGGATACAGGATCAGTTTTTTTTTTCTTTTTTTTTTGCCAGTTATACATGAGAGTATGAAAAAAATAAATAATTAAAGGAAGAAACAGCACGAAACAACAAACTGGATCCAGATATGTAAAATGTATCCACCAAAGCTGATGCTTACCAACGTTAATTTGAATCCACATACACATACACAGCGCCTGGTTTGACCCAAATACCCATCAAGAGTCAGACTACGTTACCCTTTGCTACTTTGGGTCCCAAATCAGACAATGCAGACTCTGTCACACCTCCCCACCACTCAGTCCCATCAGACCTCAGCTGACCAACGCACTCAGCAGCTCAAATAAGACGGGAGCTCACACTGGGACACCCTTTCAAAAAACAAATAAATAAATAAATCGAAAAGAAACTCTACACGGTGGTCATAGCAGGTAGCTGGCCAGGTCTACCATCTAAACATGCACAATGTGTTACTGGCATTAACGTAGCTGGACAAATATATTTATGCAGTTTTCATAGTGTTTCCACAACGTTTTTCATGGTTTATCAAAAACAAGAAAAATAATCAACTTTCATAAGGTCATTTTTTGATTCCTGTCGTTTAAGCGTACTGTAGGTATCGTTTCTCTCCTTGCAGATAAGGCTTTCTGTACAACATGTTTTCCAGCAGAGCTACATACAGAATGAACCAAACACCTACTCCAAGTGTGGATGCATTAGAAAACAGTTGACATTGCATCTTTTTCTACAGTATATCTAAAAGGATAGGCACTTTGTCTTAAAACATCGCAAAGAAGTCTGTAAGAAACATTAGACCTGAAACGATGGCAAACCAGAAGCAGTTCACGTAAAACACACTGTGGTCTTTTTTTTTTTTTTTAACGTCATACAAAAAAAAAAAAAAAAGACAAAGAAAAGAAAACATCTACAAGGACATTTTAATAGAAAACAAATCAGTCAGTCAGGTACTTCTCACTACCACGGGCTGCTTCTCTCTTCAAGTTTGCAAGAAACATTTAACAGGTAAACAATCACCGCTGCCTGCGTGACAGCACTTCATCTGTTCGACTGACACAAAGGGAATGTCATAAAGGATTAGGCATAATCATAGAAGGGTAGAGTCCTAAACTAAAGAACATCACAGCTATTTGTACAGTGTCATAATGTCTTTGAGGTTTTCCAACGTTTTAAACTATCATTTCACTGAACTACTGAGCTGCTTTTTGTCCTGCTTCTATGACGTGCAGTGCCATCACTTTCTTTTGAAACTGCCATACTGACTCTCAAACGCACTTTCAGCTACTGTTTGATCCAATAACTGACTTCACGTACAGCTTAAAAATTAAACGGTCTGTTAGACTTTATGTTGCCCTGTTGGGTGTAATAATAATGTGGAAGAAGCAAGAGCGGCTGATAAAGAGAGCACGACTCATCTTGAGTCTGAAAAAAAACCTGATTTTGCATATGTGCCTCATCGAGATTTGACGGTACACAGAGTGGAGCGCTGTTAAACTCGTTTTATCATGTAGATCTTTGCAAAAGTAATTTTCCCTGGTAAACAGATAGTTAGAATCTAACTTTAAAGCAGCACTAATCAATATTTTTATACTCGTGTATAGTCTGTGTTTCTGATGTAATGCAGTTTGAGGGTCGATATGGTGGTGTCAACAAAACACTGGTCAAAGCAAATCAAGGATAGCTACGGTAAGATATCTGATGTTGGCAAAAAGTCTACTTCATAACGCTATGTGCCCTTACAATTTGTTGTTCACATTCAAATATTACCCACTTCAAGTGTTCTCCCTGTTTAGATGTTCTCCCTAAACTTAGCTCTCGAAGTTAGGATTAAAATACAGCATTAAACACACACAGTGACAATGTAAACTAAAGCCTTCAAAGAAGATGATAAAACTCATCACAGTTCCTCAAAAATGCATTAAAAAGGTTGGTTTAAAGCCATGCTAGCACCATTCGTCCTCCTCTGCCTCCTGGTAATACCTGGGTGCCCTGACGCCAGAGCCTGGGCTGGTGTTGCCCCCGTAGCTGAAGTGGTACCCATTGGGCACCCCAAGGTTCTGCTGTGGAGCCGGAAGCAGGGCTCCCATCATGCGAGGCAGTGCGGTCCAAGATGAGCGTCCGGCACGGGGGCTGGGCGACAGTGACGCCACATCCTGGAAGACGTCTAGCTGGTCCCGGAGGCTGCCGTAGGGGCTGCCCAGGGCATCGCCATGGCCCCGGCCCAAGAAGGGCTCGGAGCTGATACGAGTGACAGGGCAGGGGAAGTGGCGGGAGCCGCTGTGCCGGAGGGCGTTGTGCTCCGACAGGCCGCGGCTCAGCCGGCCAGGACTCAGAGAGGCCTGGCTGGACACAAAGTGCACGGGGGAAGAATTGGCAGTCTTGTAGGCCACCCCTGGCCGTGGGGTGAGGGGGGTCTGGGGGAGCTGCCGACGTCCGCGGCTTGGCGTGCTAGAACTGGAACTCAGTGCCACTGGGCTGCCTTTAACCCAACCACTGCCCTAGATGAAAATTGAACAAGCAATTTGAAATGAGAGAACGATGAGCAAAATATATAAGAGAGGAAAGGTAAAGGGAAGGAAACAGGGACAGGGCCACCAGAGGGAGGAGAGGAGAGGAAAGGAAAGACATCAAAATGTGATATGTGATGACACAGAACAAGTGAGGGACAGAACAAAGACAGGATGAAAGAACAAACACTAACGGAAATGTAACGACAGACAGACAAAATGGATGGAAAATGATGAAAAGAGAAAGTGGGAAAAGAAGTGAAAGGCCATGAGAGGCTGCACTGAAGGCAGACAGAGGAGAAAGCAGTAATACGAGCATGCAGAGGGATCATCAGCCTTCAGTTTCCCTGCTTCTTCTCACTTTTTCCTGAACTGCCTCTCCTACACTCAACACGCTACCTGCACCATGCTGGTCTAAGGCCACGCTGCTGCGTCAGTCATCATCAACATGCAGATGTATAGCAGACTGACAACGAGCTTGTATTAAGAAACACATCTGGTCAAAGCAGTTCACCTCTAGGACACATTTATGATGGAACTGATCCATTTACACACAGAGGCCTCTGAGGCCTCTAGTTTCACAGAGGTAAAACTACTATGAAGTGGAAAGGTGGTGTGTGTCTTAATGGAGCTGCTCTTTAAGCTGGTTTACTTAAGCTGAAATCTCACATGGGTCATTAATATTCACAACAAAACGTACACACTGCAACATGTTTTGAAGGGGACCCTACCACACACCAACAAACAAACACACACACCCACATGCCGTGTGTTAGCAATACAACATAGGCTGTGCCTGTGTAGCGGCTGGCCAGTTCACTACATGGACATCTGCAGCCTGCAGGTAGATTTTAGCTGGTCTGGAGGTGGATGAACTGTAACAGTCACACTTCACACATCAGATATAACAGCATTAGTTTTAATCAGCCATCAAAACTGCTGTGAAAAGTATAAAGTATCATTTTGAGCAATGGCTGAAACCACAGACCCTTTAGAAATCCTCTTCACCTGGTCTTAAGTCTCATCTGGCCCTACTCTACACGCCTGTGCCCTCCCACCTGCTTGTTGCTGGTTTCCTGCCCCTCGCTGGGGGAGGCGGCGCAGCTAGCGGTGGCAGATTTGGTGTGGCAGTGTTCCCGGCTGCAGAAGCGGTCGCAGGAGTAGTAGCGCTGCTTGTCCGCTGAGGAGTGGTGGTGTTTCCTCTCGTGGGAGCGTCCGCGGTCGTGGGCTCGCTCTCTGGAGGCAGCTGGGTCAGACCCTGGCTCTCCTGGTGCAACCGGGGATTAGGAAAATATTACAGGGTGAAAGTGTACGTTTCTCTATTCTAGATAAAATCTAGATAAAAAGTTTTTGATGGATTTACTTTGGTTCTGGAGTGCCTGTCTACTTGTCATGGCATTTATTTCTGTTCAGTAAGAAATAAGAAGTTATTATTCTCAGCAGATATTTGTCACAGTAGGAAAAGCACAGGTTTCACTACTAACATGAACGATGGCTCTGTTCTGTTCCAGTGTCCCACTAAATCATGACAGTGTACCAGTATGGACAATACCAGGACCCTGAAACTGAAGCAGCTACATGGAATTCAGCCATTGTGCATTTGATCATTCACACACGTGCTTTTCCTGAGGTCACATGTCAAAATGAAAATGCAGCTGTGTGCTCTTGCAGGTGACGCAGGTGTATATTTGGGAAATCACTTACAAGACTGAGGCCCTGTTCAGACCTGGTATTAGCAAGAGTCTCAGGTGATCCGATCACAAGTGGACAGCTCTAAGTACAGGTGTGAATGCACCCAAGACACATTGAGATCCAATCAGTCAGACCATGTTTGGAGGCCACATTTGGTCTCATTCTTTTAGCGTTGCGTATATGAATGTGTCCTGTATGTAATCATTCATGTTCTCAAATCTCATAAGCTAACTTTGTCCACAACGTCTGAAATTTTCAAAAAAATTTGTCTGGAACATGCCAAGGAACAGATCCAGTCTGTAAAAACAACAACAGTCCATGTTCTTACTTTTTCAGATGTTCGTCCACCCTCACAAGAACAAAATTCTTTGTAAATACTTAAAATCTAATATAAAAAGAACCTAAAATGATAGAATACCAGATAAGAGGATCTTCACACTGTCTACACTCAGTGAGCAGCTGGTCCTTTGGACACTCTGTCCTCAGCTGAAGCAGAGAACTCTGCAGCAGCCTTAAGACAGACTGACTGTTTTCCGTTCTCCACAGCTTCACCCTGCAGAGCAGCTACCTATTAATCAATGGGTCGTGGGGTCATGTCTTTCAGTCTCTGTGTGTCTGGAGCTGCCGTCTCACAGTCAGACCCAGAGAGACCACTGCTGATCTCTATCACAGCTGAGACCCTGCAGGGTCTCCACTCCTTCTTTAACACCCTTACACATTTTTATAGATGGCTTATTACATGTGATCACATGTCGCGTTGAATTTCATTTCTGAAACGCACCATAAACTGTGACTGTTAACAAAGGTTTAAACCAAAATGTACATTGCAGCAAACTGCACTGTGTAGTCAAAGTCAAGGACACTTATATAAAATGATTCATTTTGTCCAAAGGAAACATTTTGGGGAAATACACTTATTAACTTTCTGGCAGAGAGATGACAAGATTAATACCACTCTCATATCTATTCATTAAATTTAGAGCCACAGCCAGCAGCCGGTTAGCTTAGCATTAATACTGGAAAGAGCTAGCCTGGCTCTGTCCATAGGGGACAAACTCTGTCTCCCACCACTAAATAACATCTCCTTTACTTAACCTGTATAAAATCTTAAAAATGACAATTTACTGTTTGATGGGGATCATGTGCTGGACACTTGTTGCTTAGTAGTTGCCAGGCAACCAGCAGAGGCTCTCCACCAAAATGAGAGGGAGTGAATTTCCCAAAAAAGATCTTTGATAAAGTCTCTCAGGACTGACAACTGTTTCTCAACAACAAACAATAATGTAGGATTTGTCCAAGTATATTTGAATTCAGTACTAAATGCAGTATAACAGTTTATCAGCCCTGCTCACCTGTATAGTTACTTTACTATTTGACATTTTAGCATTTTCTTTTTTTATTGTATTTTAAGACTGGACTTTGGTTACAGGGCAGCCAGTGTGACTGTCCACTGACATTATTTCTGTTTCTTTTGTTTCTTCTATTTTGTAACAACTGAACGATCAGCCACAACATTAAAACCAGTTACTGAGGAGACAGTCCTGAGGGTGTTTTGGAAGAAATATCCAACAAATGCGACTTTTGAATACACAGTGTGTTTGTGTGTTTGTGTGTGTGTGTGCTGACTAACCAGCAGAGGCTGGAGGTTGTCCACCTAGAGGTGTATCCAAAGACCTCTGCCTCTTCTCTCTGTCTTTATCCCTGTCTCTGCGGTGGTGGCAGCGGTGGTGGTGGTGATGGTGGTGGGGCCGCTCCTGGCTGGGTTTCTCCAGGGTGTAGTCCCTCAGGTTGACCTCCTGGGGTCGCTGTGGGGCCGCAGTGGAGGCTGAGCGCCTCATGGGACTGGCATCAGGGACAGACTGAAGGGGGGATAGAGGGACAGAGAGGGTCACTGAGCACTTGTAGTTTTCATATAGCTCCAGTTTATTAAGACTACACCTGATTCTTCTGAGTGCTCATTTGTTGACTCACTTACTGAACCCTCTGACACGCTCCACTGAGCAGGATCTGACTGTTCCCACTGCAGATGGTATGAATCCACATTAAAACACCAGAATTTTATTCACGATACCACGTGATTAAAGACAATTAAGGCGTGAAATGATGTGAAAATATACATAAGGTTTTAAACAAATTGACTGTGCTGCCATATAGAAGAGTAAAGCTTTTAATAGCTTTATATAAGGACTGCAGCAGTGGGAACACCTGGTGCTCCTGCACCTACAGCTCTGACTTAACCACATTTCCACTGTACCGCTGAAGAATAAAGGAGCAGGTGTTTCATCCAAAGTGGAAGTTCCTTCATTAGCTAAAACAGACTCCCTTTGTTTACAAGGACTCGTTAGGAAACCATCTGAACTTGTTAATGTGTGATGAGATATATATACTGCACATACACATATAACATGTTTTTTAAGCTAAATAATAAGGAATTTGACATTAGATCCTCAACCAGAATTACATACCTGGTCAGAAATGTCGTAGGTAAGACTTAGATAAGAGTTCTGCTGGAGCAGTAACTCATGACCTCAGGGTTTCAAAGATCCAGACTACAGCCCTGTCTGGATCCTATGTATTTTTGTGTCATGTTAGTAGACACACAGAATCAACTACATCAACAATGACAAGACCTATACAAATAGCTTAACATACGCTGGTAACAACAGATGAAGTGGCAAAAATGTCCTCTCAAATCCTGCCACTGGGGGGCGTCAAAGTTGGAAGTTTTCACATGCCACACAGACGGGCTTTAACGCTACGGGGCCATACACGATTCAGGCTCATGATCCAGAATAATAGTGATTCTGGTTGTATGCTGGTGTTGGTCCATGTGAGTCCATGTGATCATCTGACATCACCATCTCAATACAATACACTCAATACAGAAACCATAAACAGGTATATACTGTAGGCTGTGTGACAGCGTGTACGTACAGGTAGATGGATCCCTGGAGAGTGTCGTGAGTGGCCCCGCTGTTTCACAGGAGAGGAAGCAGAAAAAAAAAAGAACAGCAGAGAAAGAGAGGAGGGACATTAAGCAACATCAGCAGCAGCTACAGTTTTGTTCTGATGAAAGCGATCAAATCTTTCACTGACAGCCAACTTCTGTGCAGTTCTTATGTCATTAAAGTCGTTTTGTTTGTAGAAAAATGACACAATCCTGTTGAAAACTGATGCTTTACAGTTATTTAGGACAGAGGGGGGTAGTGGCAAGTATTACTGTCTGTCTTTTGTGATAGCAAGTGGTTTAGTTACTTTACATATTTACATCTGGCATGTAAAATATGTAAAGTAACTAAAAAATCATGGAGAAAAAACAAATAGGTATCAAGCTGCATGACACAGAAACACTCAGGTACCTCAACACTGTATTTCAGTCAGCTACTTTACTGAACCATGTGCTGTTCTGTGATGTCTGCTGCAGGTTTCATCAGCTGCCAGAGAGAAAAAAAAAAAAAATAACACACTGCACAGGATGAAACACAGACATTTTTCTGTGGGTTTCTGTCCAGTGCTCACTCTGTCTGCTTCTTTCAGCACATCCTGGACTCTGCCTCCGTGACTCTGTCAGATAACTCGGAGAACATACCAGTATCGATTCCCTCTGTTCTTGCCTGCCAGGCTTGTTATTTGGAGAGAAGCCGACCGGAGCATATCCTACAGATTAAAATGAGGGTTCGGCACATACTGTATTAAAAGGTGATGAAACTGCAAAAATCAGGATTGAATGTCCAGTATCACCTGGATTAGAGGAACAGAGAGTGGGGCTTTGCTTTCTCAGCGACCTCACTGTGAACAGACAGGCCAGACTGACTGAGTCACTCAGGTTTCCCATGTCACCACAGCACAAAGAAGGATCTTAAAGAGCAGAACACGTCTTAACACATGTCACCTCCTGATCCTCAGCTCAAATTAAGCAAAAGAAATGCAATAGCAAGAATGACAGATAAACTCCTGCAACTGAGGAGCGGAGGCCCCAGAGTTCAGACTGCACGGTACAGTTCCCAGCACACTCCAGCAGCCGCAGGCAACTTCCAAAAGGCCAGCATTAATTGAATTGGCTAAAGGATTTCCTGCCCTCTGTTCCAAAAGGTGAGAAAAATAAGACAGCAAGTCAACAAGGCAACCTCCCGCCCCTGTTCTTTACATCCTTTCATTATTACTCTAGATTCTCTCACTTCTACAGTAACCCAATTACCGTCTTCCTCTCCCATGCATCTTGTGCCCAAAGCCATTTGGAGCCACTACCATCTTTTCAGTTGGCAGCAGGAGAAAAACAATAGTGGACAAACAGCTGGCGACCGGCCAGGATCTAATCAGATTACTGTAGACTTCTCCTCTGCAGCGAAAGTAGGATCAACAACAGCTCTTTCCAAATGGGCTGTGAGAGGAATGCACTTTAAATGCATGAATCGATCAATATCAACATCACTCAGGAAATGAGGGGCTTATTATATTTCTTAGGTTCTAGTGAAAGATTCATTTAGAGTTTTTCAGCCTTAACCGGATGAATAGTGAGTCCATGCTTCCATGCTGTTACAGAAGAAACGTTCTATGTGATGGTTCACTACACTGTTACAAAAAAAGCACTGACTGACTGTTGTTCTGGGTTATTTTCAGTAATGTAAGCACAGCACACTTTTCCTTCACTCACTGAAAATGTAGAGCTATGATATGATGTGTTTAACAGCCCTCTCGCTAAAGAAAGAAAGTTCCAAACACTCTGGTGGTGTTAGAAGTTAACAGAAAGTTGTAGGTGTGGTACAGTGTTTCTTCAGTCAACAAAAACTGTGACAAAAAAAAGCAAATCGATTGACAACACTTTTTAAAAAGACAAACAAAGCAATAAACTGAAAAAAGTGATCTTTTCAACAAAAACTATGAGGAATTTTATTACAGATTCTGTCTACAAATAAAACTGTGGGAGCAGATGAATGGACAAATGAACTAATCTATCAGTCATCATTCAATAAGCCATAACTGGCATTTCCCTTTGGAAATTAGCTTCAGCTTTATACACATGAACAGTACATCGGACACTGCTTCTGCAACTGAACCTGTTCCTAACAAATAAACTAAATACACTTAAAGACATAAATACATAATGAAGAACACATGAAGCTGCTGCAGACACTCCTGTGTAATAAAGATGTGTAATATAACAGAAATATCACAATTGTACAGACTAAATGAATCTTTAGTCCCATTTAAAATTAGATAAAACATCTGAGGAAAAGGACGAGAAAAAAAAGGATTGAGTGCTGGATTTAAGCAGGATGTTAAACATTTAAAACTTACTGCAGCTTTTCTCTAAAGGTATATTACTGCAAAAATGTTATCTGGCCGGCTTAAGTTGCTCATCTGAAGCTAAACCCAGACACTGAACAGTGCTTTAGTGAATATGTGAGTGAATCCAGCCTCTGCTCTGCAGACGAGAGGACAGGAGTGACTGGGCGACTCTGTTCAAGCAGCCAGAGTCTGGGAACGACAGGTGGATTTACTGAGGAGAGTCGATCTGTTGTATCACTGCAGAGCAGGATGACATGAGCACTGTGTGTGTGAGCCATTACATTCTGCTATGAAGAGGCACAGTGTTTTCTCTCCTAATCTCCCAACAGGCTAGAAAAACACAACATCAGAATTAAAAATGCAGAACAAAGATCTGACTAAAACTCTATAAAGATCTTTAGTTTTAGTTATTGACTGAAACAACTAAGATGTGACTATAAATAATATGCATCCTTGTCAGATGACTAAGACTAAAACTGAGTCTAATTCAGGTTTGAAATGAACACAGATGTGGAGCAGATGAGATGTTACCTGCAGCTCAGCAGTAAGGCGAGGCATAGAAGCAGCTCTGCCCTGGTTCTCCAGACCCGTGCCAGGGACTGGGATCGTACTGCTGGCACTGGTCTCCATCCTCCTCATCTCCACTGACTCCTGGACACACACACACACACAAACACAAGGCCATTAGCATCACTGGTGTGTGTAGGGGTAGGGTGGACTGAGAGTTACTTTTCCTCTTTACTTCTCCTTAAGCAGCAGATGTTAAACAGCCTGAACCCTGTGCTGATCAATGTTACTGTAATGTTCACACAAACTCTGAATCCTGCAAACTGCTGCACTTACACACAGGTAGGCTGGACTTAATATAATGACTCACTCAGTTAATTTACTATAGTGTACATTTCCACAGTACTAATTGCATCAGTACAACAACTAAGTCCTGTCACATTCAACAGGAGCAGATCAGAACATGTGTACAGGTTCACATACACACCACGTGTTGGACGGTACCTGAATGACGGCAGTGTCTGGTGTGTCCTCTGACGGGCCCCTGGATATGGTTCTCTTAGCCATTTTCTCCATCACCAAGGAAGGTGATGGCTTGATGTTGTGATCATGACCTGGCCTGTGTGTTATATCAGTCACAGCTCAGCATAATAATAATAATAATAATAATAATAATCATCATCATCATCATCATCATACAGTGTAAATCAGGTTACAGAGTAACAGGTTAACATTTTCACACTTAGAGCTGTATTCATTCAGTGTGTGAGCACAGTTCAGTGGTTTGAGTGAAACCTTTAATTGGATTTGAACCATCTATATAGCTATTATCCAATATTTGATACACACGGTTCTGTGAATATTATTTTGAATGAAAATGTGAGTGAAACAGTAAAAGCAAACCCACTCTTTGTTTAAGAAGCTCCTCTAGCATGGTAGGTTTTTCTGAGACCATGTTACATTGTGTTGTATCATTATTACATTATTACATTATCTTTTATATTCTCCGTAATGTAGAATATTCTCGGACACAAATACCAAGTGGCCTAATGACCCACGTTACCTCAACCACTCTCACTGGTTGTGTCCAACATCCCCTCCTTGTTTACTCACTCATTGTTCTCCATGTAGCAGACACTCAGATACTACTACTGCATACTACTTTTTGGTTTCATTGTGGGGAAAAATACATTTTATTTATAAAGCACTTTTCAAAACATAGTTACAAAGTGCTTTACTTAACAACAATAAGATAAGTAACATAAAATCTGATAATCTAGTGCATAGGGGGAGAGCAGCCAAAGCATGAACATCCCCACAGAGATTAAAGGCCTGGGACTCACCACCAGTCAGTCAGACCTGAAGCTTTTCAGATGAGAGGTGAAACGTCTCAGAGAATCTAAAGCAGCTGCTTCTGACTTAGCTCTCTTCCCCCGTTATACAGTACGCTCATTTATTTCTCTGAATGAAAAACACGTGAGCACTGCCAGAGAGAAAATACATAGAGTACAGCAGACAAACTTGGATTCACATCCCCTGCAGTAAACCTTCTCATCTGAGCAGACGTAAGATCAGGGTGGAAAAATTAGCCTGAGCTGCTGGTTAAGAGCAGATCTGCTTCTCTCTCAAGGTTCAGTGGCCTTTAACACTCAGACTGATTTAAAGTTCAGAGTAGGAGTTACCCATCAACTCAACACTAAACACTGTGTGGATGAGTCATGAATTATCTGACAGTGTAGATTATAATCCTAAAGTAATCATGAGTCATTGACTTTGTACAGTGGCCCCTAAGGACAAAGCACATACAAATACAAAAAAAAAACAAAAACGCTCCAGATATGAAAACACAGACAAAAGTGAAAACACAAACACTCAGGGAAACACGCTACAAATCCAGAAATGTGACAAATACAACAACACATGCAACACAGATCTGCTGCACCAGGAGTGCTCTGGAGTGATGGGCTTGATTTGGATAAGCAGCGACAGATTTATTTGCTTATGTCAATAACCTAACCCTTTACTAAAGTGGGATATTTTTTCCAGGAGAGGAAGTAACCATTTAGATTTCAAACATGCGGTCAGTTTATCCAAGTAATGTCCGTGTGATCTGACATTTTCAGACATTCGAGGAAAGGCCTTCTGGGTGAGACTAGCAAGACAGTCAGTGTCCTGTCTTATCTCTGCAAGTCCTCTGGTAATTTACAGCTGGCTCTGTTGTCCATAGCTTTTTGAAATACAATTGAATTCCTTTAGGATGATAAAATGTGGCCTCAGATTTAAATATAATATTTGTTGATGTCAGTTTATCTGAAGGTAAAGCTGAATACATAATAAATACATGTGTTATTTGGCAGTTTAACAACATCTCTGTGGACTTTGGGGTTTTTATACAAACAAAATGAATAGAGGCAGTGTTTTCACTCATGGATGTCCTTTGTTCATAGGGGCCACAGTTACTGGAGAAGAGAATTTTACTGAGCCTTTACTGAGAGGTATCACAGTGGTCTCAGTGCAGCGGCCCTGACACGTACTGTAACAGGTTTAAGGAGGTGCACATTAGCTGCCTCTATGTAGCTAAGGAGTCTAAGCACAGCCGAGCAGAGAAGCATCAATCTGCATGTAGCACCCATCATACTTTCAAAAAGATCCAGTGGTAAATTGAACCTTACACCTGACCATGTACTTATGCTATATACTCCTGGTACACCAGGTTAAAGCAGTTGCAGGTTACAGTAGGTGCATAGTACCTTGTCTTAACTGTCAGTCTTGACACAGTAAATGTGAACGTAGGTTTTAGTTTTTATGTAGTAAATCCAGCTTAAATGTGTTGTATTCCTGTGCTAAATTACATCATACTGTTTGGTCTCCATGTGATAAACCTGATCTTAGATTTTTGTCTTGGTGTATTAAACACAAGACAAAAATCTACTTCAGTTCTCAGCCTCTGTAGATCAGGCACAAACAGTGCAGAGAGGATTTACAAGAGCCACGTGTCAGGATGGAGCAGCAGAAATATATATATATATATATGCATTAAATATAGAATTTGCTGGACCTGCACCCCCCCCCCCCCCCCCCCCCCCCTCGATGGCTGCAGTTTTTGTGTCTTTCCCATGAACATGCTTATCATTATGTCATCTGAATACACTCAGACTGTGACCCAAAAGTAAATATGTCCCTCAGTCTTTACATTTATATGGTAAATAAGAAGTTAATTTTCAGCCTGGATGCAGTATTCTACACCAAAATCTAGTATTAATCTAAACGCTGGTACTTGGTTTGTACTCTGGATGCAGTGAACCCAACTGTAGGTTTTAAAATTCATGTGGAAAATGAAGTTTTAGTTCCTGAAGCGTTGAACTTACAGCGTGCCTCCATTGTTGAGGGAGTTGGAGCTAGGTCTGGTCTGTGGCTGGGACTTGACATTGGATTTGGGCTGGGACTGAAGCATGCTGGGAGGCTCCACACTGTTTAACATCATAGGCAGGCCTTTCTCCTGCATGTGAGTCAGAGGCAGCAATGGCTTAAACAGAGCCCCGACCTTGCACTGTGGAGGAGAGATGGATGGCAACATGCTGAAGACATTCAGAGGCAGCAGGCAGAATATTGTCGGACCCAGATCTGACAGCGGGGGGCTCAGTGCCACCCAGATGTAGAGACTGGGGCCAGAATATTCATTTCTCGCAGTCATGCTTGTATGTAGCACTGTACAACTGTGTGCGTCTGTGTGAGTGTTTGTGTATGCAGAAACAAACGTACACCTGTACAGTAGATGTGCAAGGTTGCAAATAACTACCGACCAGCAGCCAAACGCAGATTCATCTTTGGCTGTGGCTTGTGAGTGCGCCTTCAATGCAAACTGGATCAATAGTAATAGGTAACCGATCACTGGGTGCTTTTACAGTGGAAATATTAAATTGGGGAAGCAGCTGATTGATTTTGTCATCCACCGCTGAACGGCTGGTGGATACAAAAGCATCTTCTTTGCATGTGTGTATGCATGCAGGCATACCGTCAAAGTGTGGGTCAGTGTGTGTGCATACACAGTGTAAGTGGGCGCATGCATACGGGTTTGCACTACTGCATCCAATGTGGGTGTGCTTCAGTGCATGTGTGTGTGTGTAGCTGCGGGTACGTGTGGTGTGCATGTTGTACCTGGGAGCCTGACGCGTTCTGCTGCTGCTGCTGCTGCAGCTGTAGCCTCCTCGCTCGATTCTGCTTGTAGTAGTCGAAGATCATCAGGGCTGCGTAAACCTTCCCTACCGTCAGTTCATTGGCTGGTGAGGAGAGAGATGAGAGAAGAAATGATGTGAGGAAGGAGGACAGTACAGGAAAGAAAGGAGGGAGCGGAGGAGGAAATTCTGCTGACTCATTCATCCCTCCCTCCTCAATTCATCTCTATTTGCCTGCTCGTCTCCCTAATGGTTTAGTTTTAAGAAAAGAAACTTCTTAATGAGTGTGATTTAATGAATTCACAGCAGGTAATTAAAATAGATTTTTAATGTAAACAAAAAGAGCATCATGAAAGAGCTGACTGAAAATGCCTCTGTGTAGATAGGTGGTGAACACTTCTTACCAACAGGTGGCAGCAAAAGCAAAGCTCACAGCTGCACAGGAAGGTTCGTCTTTTAATGCACTCATGTGGAGGGACACATGCACAGGTACTCACTCACTGCACTGACCAAACTGTACTTTATCAAACCCTTTACTTTCACCTGTACTCTTAATTTAAACTTAATTTACCAGAATTATCAACATGGTACTAAACATATTATTTATCTAATGCTCATCATCTGTAAGCAGCAGAATTTCTTTCCTGCTCCACTTTTGTTTTCTTTTTCTTTCCACTTCATACAGTCAGTTTACAGGTGTTGTGGTGTACTACCACATAATGTAAAAGAGGTTGTATAAAGCTTTTTGTGTCTCCAGCTGTGTGAAGTCTGATTAATGTCCTCAAGTGATGTCACGTGAGTCTACAAGTTAGCATAACACACCCAAACCCTCCAACCCAGCAGTCAGCAGTCAAATTGTCTTGTGGGTAATGAAAATATCAGGTTTTAACAACGAGTTTTTGCATTGAGATGAACTCTAGTAAACCTGGGCCTGGTGTCTGTGGTGTGTAGGTTTCTGAAAGGACGTGGGTCTTTGGCTCTGAGTGCAACCCAGGAGAGCTGATTTGGCAGTGACATGGTACAAGACACAAAACAGGCTTGTGTTTAAGAATTTGTAACTTCTTAGTCAGTAAACAAATGGCAAACAATTGACAAAAAGAATCTGTGGCATCACTTGGAGTAAGAAACTTTAAGCTGTGTCCAAAATCCTTTCCTCACTCACTCCTCTGTAAATAAAAGACACTTGTAGTTGCTTTTTCAGTCGTGAGAGGCAACCTGAGATTTTGGACACTTGATAATCATCATCATTTTGTCATCACTGACAGTTCCCACACAGCGTTTTGTCGTTTTGGACGTTTTGGTTGGACAATCGCTGATGTTGATCTCATAAGGAGAAATCAGTCAATCATCAGTGGTCTTCCAGGATTAATCCATTATTTTGGGCAGTGGAAGGGACAGACTACCAGTGAAAGCATTCACTACCTAATGGAGACTTATTTTATTCAACGTTCACTGTACATTTACTGAACATTTACCCAAAGTAACTGACACGTTAACTAATCCCAGCTTATCATTTTTACTATTTTTACTAGCTCATTCAGGTTAATAAGGCTGCCAGCTAGAGTGCACTCAGAACACTGTGGCTGATTTAGTTAATCTTGAGCTCATGTGCAGATTTTTTTTTTCCCTGAGACCAACTGAGTGGTTGAAGAGTAGGTACATTTTCAGGCAGCCAAGATTTTTTTTGGTTGACTGCATCTCTCCTCTACAGTAAACAGGGAGTGATTTTAGACTCAGCTCTGGAATTTGTTCTGATGTTTGTTCTGAAACTTAATAAAGTTTTTCTAATTCTGATTAGTGCTGTACTGGATCTAATTTGTCTGAACATATGGAAAGTAAATCTCAGGAACATGCTTAAGCTTTCAGAGCAACCGATTAAAGAAAAGCTGAGTGAGAGTTTGCAGTGAGTTACAGCAGAGCAGAGACCACCTGCTGGAACAATACATCATGACTTCAACTCTCTATTGTATCTTGGCATCTCTGGGTTGGCTTCAGCCCTGAAGAGTGGAGACTGTCACAGTCATTTGATATGAAATATATATATAAAAAAAAAAAAAAACATGAAAAAAATGTATAGGCGTGAGTATTTTTTTCCTGATTATCCATCAGGGGCTCTGACTGATGGTGAAGAGGACAAATCCAAAGCACGTCGTGCAGAATAAAAACATCCACAACGCCTCATTACATACTGTCACCATGGTAATAACCCTGAGACATCCAGGCTAATTACTTAATGATGAACTGTCCTTTATGAATGTGAGAAAAAAGATTAGATAAGGTGTGAAAAGTTACAGTTGAACTTTCACATAAAGACAGTTTTGTTTAATTAGTAAGTTAGTGCTCAGTGAAGAAAAGACATCATTTGTAGAGAAGTAAATGTCTCCCCAGATATAATTTATGTTACTCTACATTACAGAGAACGTCTTTTTAGGAGATCCAGATATTTAGGTGACTGTGATGGTGCTGATGGTGAAATGCTTACGTTTATGTGGCGTCACCAACAGGTCCATGGTCTTTTGTGAGAGGTTGGGCCACACTGTGGACAACTCCTTCTTTAACTCAGCGTCAGATAATCGCTGGGCTACCATACCTAAAAATCCAAAGAGAGAGAGAAAGAGAGAGAGACAGACCTTTAACCCCCTTTATCAAAACACATAGTTGTGAAGGAATTGTTCCTGAGACGAGGCATGAAGAGAAGTCAGTAAAAAAAAAAGCTGAGGCTTCAGAGGCAGTGAAGCCAGGAGAGAGAATCCAGCAGACACACCCAGCACAGCACAAAGACGTGTAATGAGCCCAAATGGGAGATTTGCAGCTCTGAGAACAATAAATAGCAGCTGGTTCTTGCACACATCTGTCACTGTGGTTGGGACTGGCTGGCTGCTAAAGGTGGCATTTCACATAACATCGCAGTGAGGCGCATTTTGGAGTTTGAGACATTTTAAGTCATTTGTTTTTTGCTATGACTTTATCAGTTATTTGGGAACATTTTAGGTGAACTGCAAAAAAACGGCATATTTAATAAAGTAGTTTAACTGGTGACTAACTATATATTCAACCTAAATAATATGAACATCATATTTACTTAGTTTAGTTCATCAGACATTAGAAGAAGACTGACTGTTCAGTCCACAGTCCATTGGTCTGAAATGAAGCTGTCAGGCTCCCATGGCTTCAAGAATACAGTTAATCAGTAATCACTCCTAAAGTACAATAGATTGGCTCCAAGCTACGTTTCTCACCTGCTACACCCTTAAGTACAGGGGTTTACACGCCATAGAGAATGCCTTTACATATGTCTATTCTACTCATTTTTATTATCTTCTGTGTTGCGTTTCTCTGACCTGAGGCCAGTTTGATCTCCAGGGCGGTGCGGATCAGGGCCATCAGGGTGGAGGTGAAGTGGACGGTGTTGTCATCAGCGATGGGCATGTTCATTTTGACGAGACGCTGAGAAGAGGAGACAAGTGGTGACAGACTGACATTAGACCACCACAACCAAGTTCTAACAAACAGCCCAGTCAGAACATACAGTCCACCCAGAGAAATCAATCTGTGTGCTGCTGTGATCAAATACCCTCCATGGATTCATTCTCTGAGCATAAAGGCGCTTTGCTAAGTTTTGTTTCATGTTTGAACTATGGCCGTATTGACAGAATGTTACTGTGACTCAGTTCAGCACACAAAAAGCCTTCTCTACAAGTACGTACAGAGGAGACAAACTGGACATTCACATTCACTGCTACTGGCTACAGTATGAAATACGCTGCAAGTCAAAGTGCACTGGTGCAAGACTGACATCGACCGAAAAAAAAGGTGAGAGAAGGCATGTAACGCATAACCATGAAGGTGCCTCGGCAGTCGCAGGAGCTCGACTCTGTGGTTGCCATCCTAACAATCGTCAACTTGGAGTTGAGGAGGTTGAGTGTGTGAGCTAACAATAAAAAAAAGTGTCCATTCCACCAAGCTTGGGCAGCCGTAGCAGGAAGACTTGGTTCATATAGGACTGATAGCAAGCACTAAGATGCATCAGAATGATGTGGGATTGTTGCTGAAAGAGTTGAGCTCCCCTGAACACAAAAAGCATTCATATACATGTGCTCTCAGTGGCAGTGCAGAGAGTAAGAAAGACCAGAGTCAGAATGAGACGGAGATGGAGAGCTGAGGGGCAAACACACACACACACACGCATACACACACCTTCACATATACACTATACAACCATGTTAATTTGCATATGATCACACACACACCCACACATACGTACACACAACCACAGGCTGCACAACCAGTTAGAGAGAAAGCAATACTGGCAACTAGAAACTAAAGACTAAATAACTGAGATCATAGATTGTACTTAAAGACAATCTTAACCAGGTCTTATCTGCAAAGCTTTTTTACAGCATACGTGAAAAATTGTGGATATGGATCATTGGGTCCGTGTGGACTTAATACAACCTCCACCTGGTAACAACATGCAACCTGTATCTGGCTTTGTTATCTCATCATGGGCCTTTGCCTTTACACCTGGTATCATCATCTGGATTCAGCTTGTGAGTAGATCTCAACACACATTATAAGGTACTCAGAGCTGGTAGGCTTTTTAATAAACACAATGGATCTGTTCAAGAGACTCATTTTCATCTACACCTGTTACAAAAGAAACAGCTGTAAGATGATGAACAGTCCAGTGAGCTTAAACTGGAATGAAATGGGTATATACATAATACGTGTATGGAAGGCAGCCCTGCTAACTAGGCTGATGTTACTGATCATAGCCAGTTGGGATCCTTGCTAACCCTACTGCTAGATCTGATCTGATCCCAATATGACCACTGCTAATGATGATCACGCCTGATCCCCTGCAACATGTGGCTTTCCTGACTCAGATAAGACATCCAGATACTGATCACACATTAATATCAGGTGGAAATGGAGGCTTTTCTCATTTATATCAGTCAATGTTCAGCAATAAATAAATAAAATCTAAATCACAGTGATGTATTTTGTGGATGTTGTGCAGCAGTAACATTCTAACACGCAAACACACACACACACACACAACTTTTCCAACAGTGGATAGACTGAGATGAAATGCGAGAAAGAATGAGAGGGTCGGGTAGCAAAGACAGAACCACACAGTGAAAATCGTATATAGAAAGAAGATCTTCCACAGAAAAGCAACAGAAGCTACGCACACATACACACACACACACAGGCACACACACACACAGGCACACACACACTGCTCCACAAAATAAAACCCCAACTAGGGCGTACCACTCAAAGGAAATACTGACATAGGAGCAAGTTTCCTCCATAAACATAATATATCTTAGTTAACACGTCTTAAAGTTTTTTTCATTGAGCTCTATGCTGTTATCATAAGTGATGGGTCTTAGCCCCACACAAGCAGCTATGCTCAAAGAAACAGTAAAGACAGTAAAGATGAGGTGGGGGCTTACACCAAAAATATCAGAGCGCTAGCAAAAACAAAGTGAATAAACGAGGGAACACTGCAGAGCACAGACACTGGCTTTGAGTTCACGCCAGTGGAAGAAAGGTTGTCGAGCACAGGGAAGAAGGTAGAGGAAGAAGTGGGTCTACCTTGTAGGCGACTCTTGGCGGACATTTCTTTCCCAAACCTAATGGTGGGGACATGTGGAGCAGCATCTGATACATATCGAGGTACTTGATACGGCCACTTCACAGGGAAGGAAATCAAAAACAAACAAAACCCAAAACAGAGAAGGATGGGGAGTTAGAGAAGGAGGAGAGGAACAAAGGGAGGAAATCAACAAAACAAGAGAATAATGGAAAGGAAAAACAGAAATCTGTTGTTAATAGATTTCCTAAAGTGTGATGTTAGGTGGATGCCATCCTCGGCCACTGCGTGGGGGCACGGGGATGCATCGCTGTGGACCTCAGGATCCCTGAGAGGAGACATGGGATGGTGAAGAGTGAGTTTGGTGGGAGAGGGGAGGAGGGGAGAGAAGAAAGGACGATGGGTTGACCCAACACACAGGATGCTGATGGGAGGGAAGAGAAATGACAGCATTGTAACAGGGATGTCTGCCTCAGCATGCTTGCAAACATCCCACTGGTACTTCAACCAGGGAACACAGAGACAAAGGTTTCAATGCCAGCCCAAGCTCTGGTTTGGGGCTTTCACTCATAGCCTGACTTTCCTCTAGAATACGTCTTCATGTAAAGATCAAATCATACTCTTCATAAGGCTTTTGATCTGATTCAGCTGTGTAGCAATCGGGTCCTTCAAGACTTTCAAGGGTGATTTTCTTTCAAAGTCTTGAAGACTTTTCAAGACTTTTTCTTTCAATACTTTTTTTTTTTTTTTTTTACATTTGAATCTGATAGAAATGTGAGGTAAAACATTTCTGCCATCTAAACATTACAGACAGGAGAAAGTAGGCATGGCAGGCGGCATGTTGGGACAATGCCGTGGCTTTGAAAGCTTTGTTTCCACTCCGGCATCATCAACCAAAGCCAGTCAGTTTGGAGGGGCAGGTGCTAGACTAAAGGCGATTTCATTGGTGCACAGCCATTCAGTTCAAAGTTTCTTGGTATAGAGGTACACAAAGCACCCTTGTGACGGAAATGTCTGGTATTTGCAAACCTTGTATGCTACCCTATTAGGGCAGTTCTTCCCTAAGCCAAGGGGGGGTGAGATAACGCGTAACAAATTGTACATATCCTTATAGGAAATCCGTCCGCTGTGGAAAAGAACAAGCACATAAATAAACAAACGTTCAGGACAGCTTAAAATAAAACAATGATCATCAGTGGGCTGACTGCATACAACAAGGTACAGGACTGAGGCCTGTGTATGAGGCCTCATTAAGTCACCTTAATCACAAACGGGGAAGAGAGGAGCAAGGTTAGGCTGTCTATTCCCTCCACTTTACTTTGTATTTTATCCTCTGGGGCTCAGAGGGAGCTTTGAACATACCACGCAGCTGGGTCGTACTCGGCCCAAACCCGGATGAACTCATCGAGGTGATGAGGCCCCAGGATGGAGGAATCTCTGGTTAGGTACTCAAAGTTATCCATGATGACAGCCACAAACAGGTTCAGCATCTGGAACACAGACATTAGGTTGGGTTTACACCTCTGTTCTGGTTTAGTGTTTAAAACAGTACTTTTGGAGCCAGATCAGTTCATCTCAGTGGCACCGGCATGATGAGCCGAGACGCTTGTGGAGGCAAAGAAAATCCACACATATCTTATGTCTTATCTTACAAACTTTGACGTGTCAATCTGTACGGCTGAACAATACCAACATCTTGACAGTGCTGACCACTGAGGGAACTCAGGTCCTGAGTGTCCATAGCTATAGTATCATAGGGTGGCTAGCTTGTTAGTGGTTAGATGGCTGTATGATTATATGTATGATTATAACAATGGAACATTAATATTGTGTATTTTGTTGTAAAATACACAATATTATTTGTGTATTATTATTAATTTTTTATACTTTGCTGTAAAAAATATGATTGGACATATACAATAAGTCAAATTACATTTGTTTACACTCACTACAACCAAACCACAAGCTTTTGTCACTGTGACCTGAGACAGAATGAATCAGAGGCCACAGCTGTTACAGTGGCTACAGTGCTGGTGTATTTCAGTACTGACCAGGAAGGAGCACAGGAAGATAAAGGAGACAAAGTAGAAGTAGGCAAAATCACTGCCGCACTCTTTCCCATGGGTCCCTGATCGCTCGTCACAGGGTCGGCGACTCAGACATGATAACATGATCTCGTGCCAGGCCTCACCAGTTGCACTCCTGATACACAGAATATCACAGACACACACACACACACAGAAGACACATAAAAGGACTGGCAGCATGTGACAGGTCTGTTACTGTTCAGCTTCAACAAATGAGAATTTAATTAGAGCTGAGTGATGTTAAATTAACGCCTCTTACAGAAAAAGTCAGATAATGCAGATGCTGCAGGAGCTGAATTAAAAATGTGCAGTTTGCTTGAAGCTAAAGTGAACCTGGCTGGCAGATTGCGTTTTACTGTGTGTTGCTGTAACAATGTTTTACTTAAAGATCCTATAAACCTGGTTTCAAATCTTAACACAACAAGCAACAAAAAACATCCTTAAAGACCCGGCTTCTGTGCTTCAGCAGCACTGTGCGTCTGTGGTTTGATCACATTTGACTGACGGGACAGAATTCTGATTAGATCTCAAAGTGTTCCTTCTTCCAACAGAGCAACAGAGGCCCAGCTCAGCAAACTCCATCCACTGAGGAAGAGCGGTGCAGTGTAAACGTTGGAAATGAACCTTTTTTTGTCACATTACTGTTTCTAGGGTTAAGAATGAACTCAGTGCTCTGTGTCTTCCACTGTTCTCACAAATTACAGTTTCAGTGGGGATGTATTGACTCGTTCTTAGTATACAACTTCTTAAAACTTCAGAATCTGCTGCCACCTGAGATCCCTCCTGGCAAGGGACCATCCAGCCCACTGAGTTTGATGATTTGCTGTTTCTCAGTGTATTCACCTCATGGCTGATATCCAAGTATTTGCAGAAATTCAAATGAAATGGATAATTTGTTTCAGAAGAAAAAAGGCCGCAAGTAAACAAGAAGCCACGGCCAAATCACAAACCCGAACACTGACTGTTCCAATCATGGACGGTCATTTTAAATTCCCCATCAGCTTTAAAATGCAGCATCTATGTAACAGAGATGTACTCAGAGTTTGAGGATGTTTATCCGAGTATTACTACTCCTATGATTTTAGTGGTAGCAGTATTAGTAAAAAATATCGCATTTGCATTTCACCTCGACAAGCCGCAAAAATGGTATGTTTCTTATACATTAATACATAAGTACTAACAATCCAAGAATACTAATACTGTAATTATTTAACCCTGTAGTTGTTTTGGGTGATACACTTTGTTAATTAAGCAGGTCATTACCTTTAATGGATATGTAAGTCAAAGATCTGATTGTGCTGCTGCAGGTTAGGACCATAGACTAGTTTGTAGTTTCCTAAAGAATGACAATGGATCTCCCTCCTCTCCTGCCTCACTTTATAAGAGTCTCACAGATAGGATGGATTGTCTGACTGTGTCTTCAGGTCCAGAGTGTTTCCCCTCCAAGTTCTTGTTCTTGTATAATGAGTCATTATACCCAGTGGACTAATTCTAGGTTTCTGTCCATGTTTGCTGAACACACACTACTGTACCTTGTTTATGCCTTTCTCTATAACTGCCATTGTAGCTGTGATATCATCAAATATAGATGAGGTACAATTTCATGTTTAAATAACACTATGGTTTTGGTTCAGCTGCTCATTACCTACTGGGCTGTTTGCCCAACTGGAAGTGATGACTCTTTCATGGAAAACAGTCTGTGTTTGGTCAAAGTGCTCTAACGTGCTCATGTGATGTATTTAAGTTTATATAATAAGGCTTCTTATACCTGAACAGCAGCATGAGAGCCTGGAGGAATGTGCGGAAGTTGTTGTGGTGATTGATAGCTGTGTCCTCATTCAGGTCAATGTTTCCAAACACCTGCAGACACAGAGACACAGAGAGGGAAATGGATTTGTCCTGTCTTAGCAAGGTGCAATTAATATTTCTCATGTTTAAGCCACAACAATTTAATGATGTGGCTTAAACTGTATGAGTATCATGACCTCTGTGACCACAGCGGAGCAGCATCACGCACCTGCATCCCAATGATGGCATAGATGAAGAACAGCATAGCAATCAGCAGGCAAACATAAGGCAGGGCCTAAAGGGAACAATGGGAAACCAAAACACACTTAATTATTAATATCCACTCTGAATTATTCCAGGATGTTTGAGTTTGCGTGTGCAGGGAGATACTGTACATGGCTGTGAAGCGAGTTTGTGCAAGTAAACTAGTCTGTGTGCACGCCAATGTGGATGCTAACATACACACACGCCATGTGTGTGTGTGCGTGTGTGAAGTGAGCGTGTGACACAGTGTGTGAGCACCTTGAAGGACTGGACGAAGGTCCACAGCAGGATGCGGATGGTGTATCCCTGCCTCAGCAGCTTGATGAGCCGAGCGGCTCTGAACAGCCTCAGGAAGCTCAGGTTCAGCAGTCTGTCCTGTGAGACATACGTGGGACATCAAGCACTTACCAACCAAATACCCCTCTCACCTCTCTGATTAAAACACACCCTTATCAGGGTTTCATTATTTTAAAAGTCACTTCAGCTGGTTACAGATTATCAGCTGGTGACGGGCACTCTGTGTTGAAGGCATCATTCAGCAAAGAAACTGTGTAGACTGTTGGCCCATCACTAAACATGACAGCCTGTCCCTGCTGTGAATCATTCCACACACCCCCAGAAGAAGAACGTTCTCATGCGACGAGCTGAGCTCACTGAAACACGCTGTGATGGCCCACTAGAGACAAACCCATCTCCTGCCACAGAGGAGCACTCCAATGATTCAATATTTCAACATATTATACAATTTTAACCATCGCGGTTAGTGCGACTGAGTTTGAGGAAACGGTTGTGTGTGGTGCTGGAGGAGCTCGGTCAGGTTTGAGGAAGCAACCCTGATGATGGCAGAGTCATCTCAGAGTAAGGAAGAAGGCTACAAATATAGAACAGATAAACAGATAAACTGTGTTTATGCAATATTTGATGTCTGCATAAGAAGCAGCCATGTGAAGATGTGAAGGAAGACGCCTGCTCTCTCTTCTCTCACAGGCTTCATCTGTGAAGCATTTTAAACCTTGTTCTATTGGACCAATGACCATCAGGACACTTTTCAAATGAACCCACTAATAAATGTGCTAATCATCTTCATGGTTTATCAGAATTCTGCTTCCAGTTTTACAGAACATAAAATGACAAGACATTAAGTGGAGACTCGTTTAATACCCATACAAATACCCATTTGTATGTAAAGGGTTTGCTCATAAAATCATTCAGGCTGCTCCCATTGATGGAACGAGGAAAAGCTTAGAGAGCAGTGCAGGTTTGATCATTGTAACTGTGTCAGACTGATTTGATTTTCTTTGTGCAAATGAAGTGACAGTTAAGTGATTGATTATATTATTGATATGTACATTTAATTTCTCTCTGAGTGTAATAAACCTTGTGCTGCTGCAGCTTTTCTGTTAGTTTTTTTTTGGTTTTTGTTTTTTACAGTAGGTAAAATACATTTCTCTGCACTGACGTCAGTTTTTCAAAAATCTTCCCACACTCCTCTTTACCAACAAGCAGCCTGATCCATCTTTTTGCAGCCTGATCCATCCTGACAATGTTGTGGCTGACGATCCTAAACTTTCCCACTTCCTCTATGAGGTTCAGGAATGGAGAGTAAGGTGGAGGGGAAAGTGGCACTGTCCTGAGACTGGCTGTAAACCACTCAGACTGGAAGAGAATGGTGAAACAGCACAGTGTCCCATATGATTACAAAATGTTCTGGCCTCTTTCCTCACCTGGCACAGGTCTTTGATAGAGGCCATCAAGGAATGAAACGAGGTGCTCAGTATTTTAAGGCCCAATTTGGAGTAAATGCATTTAAAAAAAATTTCTTTTCAGGTGTAAATGAAGCAGAACGCAGGAAATTACAGACTCATTCACATTAATTTTGTGTTATGTCTGGTTTAGAATTTGAACTGAACAACTTTGAGAACAGCAAATGGACTGTGAACACAGAGTTAAGGTGGTGGATGAGTTTGAGTCAGAAAACAGTTCTGATCTACAGTCTGTCTGCTGTTGTACTGATCGTGTGAAGAGTTTTGAAAACATCTGTCAGCTCATTCACTGTGTGTAACAAGAACCATGTTTGAAAAGGGCTAAAGTCGGGATATCTGAGCCTGTGTGACATCAGCTCTGACCATTCTTCTTAGTGCCTCTCTCATGACCTCCCCACATTCATGGCAGTACAATACTAAATAGCTGGAGTAACATTTTATATGTTAAAGAAAACACTATGCAAGCTAAGAGCAGAAGATGGCAACAGAATGTCACTCACCGTAGTCTAGTGATGTTTGGGACCAGGGCATGGCAACACCAGGGACGACAATCAACAAGATGAAAATGTAAAGGGAGAGAGAGAAGGACAGAAAAATACAGAGATATAAAGAGAGAGAGAGAGAGAGGCAGAGTAAGGACAACAGAAAGGAAGAGGGAGAAGCAAGAGAACAGGAACAGTCATATTGCACAACATAAACTGATACAGGTCAACAAATACACACATGTAAATCTGTCAAAGAAACTGTCAAACACAGAAAACACAGCTGGGTATTTGTCCAGTGTAAAGCACGCATTAAAGATTAGTCTCTGAGCTGGATTCAGAGAAGCCCTCAGCTCCTGTATCAGCCCTGTATGATAAATCCTGCCTATTAACAACAGACTCCCTCACAATCCTCCCCTCTCCCTGCGTCTAAAGCGATCAGGCTCCCTGGACCACTGCCATGTGATTGTCTTTGCTGATATGGCTGGTTAACTTGTTTGCTGAAAGCTTGCTGTACAGACTGTCCCTGCCCAAGCTCATTACCATGAGAGCAGTGCTGTATGGAGACAGTGCATTCAGCCTTGTTGAGGTGAGGGTGCAGTGGGTGGGGAAGGGTGCTCTTACATTGATTTCAGTCACCAGGATGTCAGTGATGCTGCCCAGCACTGTCACAAAGTCAAACACGTTCCAGGCGTCCTTCAGGTAGTTCTGAGAGACAGCAGTTGAAAATCATTAGTTTTTGTTTTTTTTTTAATTCAGGACATGAAGCTGTGCTCGGTAAACGTTACTCACCAGAGGACCAAAAGCAATGATCTTGAGGATACACTCCAGAGAGAAGAGAGTGGTGAAGACTATATTGAGGTTCTTCAGCATCGCTTCATAGAACTCTGGAGCTCCGTGGAACTGAAAGACAGAGGTGAGGGATGATACAGGGCACACTTCTGCTCATCAGGTTTTCCTTGCTGACTTGTAGCTGTAAGACTATTAAAGGAACAGTTCAACATTTTAAAAAATACTCGCTTTCTTGCTGAGAAGATCAGCACCAGCGATGAAATACATGACACACAACCTGTTATTTAGTGTGTTTATGAGGTGCTAGTTTGCAGACTGTGTTTCCTTTGGACAGACACAGGCCGGCTGTGTCCCCTCTGTGTCTATTCTTTAGTCTTCTAAGCTAAACAGCTGCTAGCTGTAGCTTCATGTTCACTGCACTGACCTGAGAGCAGTATCCGTCTGAACATCTAACCCTCAGGGAGAAAGGGACTGTGTCTCAAAATGTCTTTTCTTTCCTCAAGCTAATGAATCCAGGACTGACTTCATAAAAGATCTGAACACATCTGAACAAGCTTAACCCACTATATCAAATCTGCATTTAATAATTAACATCTTCAATAGTTCTTACCTTCATCATGAGTACCACAGTGTTGAGAGCGATCATGATCATGATGGAGTACTCAAACGGAGCTGAGACCACAAACTTCCACATCCTGTACTGGAAGGACTGCGTGTTCTCTGGCATGTAGCGTGTCAGAGGTTTGGCGTTTATGGCAAAGTCTATGCATGCCCTCTGTAACAAAGACAGACACCACACCTCTGCTTCACTGTCTCCATTCAAAGAACACATGTGTTACTGATCATTCAGATTCCGCACTGATGTGAGCAGAGGGAATCGTCTGTGACCCACGGTCTGTGGCTGGCTGTGCTCAAACGTCTCAGACACTGGCAGCCAAAACAACATAAAGCTCTGAGCTGTCTGTCATGTCTGTGCTTTACCTCGTTCTTCTCCAAGCTGCACTCAGACAGGGCCTTGTCTCCCTGCTCCTGGAAGGTAATGATGATCAGAGCGACGAAGATGTTGACAAAGAAGAAAGGGAAGACCACAAAGTAGACCACATAGAAGATGGACATTTCTATCCGGTAGCCTGGACTGGGACCCTGGTCTTCAAAGGTGGCATCCACAGAGTGCTTCAGTACACTGCAGGGAGAGAGGAGCACAACATGAAGTCAGGAGGTGAGATACAGTAACACGTCCACTCTGTAACGTTATGCTCCAATGTGGCAATACTTACTTTTTCTAATAAAACAAGATAAATAGAGAACCTTTTTACCCAGCTCCACAGACTGAGCTAAAATTCATATGTTCTAAAAAACTTTACCAAAAAGAAGAATCTAAAAGTCTTTTGTGAATGTGTCATAGACATGAATTAATTTTCAGCATTTGTTATATGAAGGAGTATTTTGCCTAACAGTGTTAAAATTCAACTTTCAGGTTATTAGCAGTGAGGTGTATATCATTGACAACTGCAAACAGACCAGGAGGTCTTCAATAATAAGGTCCCAATGGACAAGTGACCACCCCAACACTGTCTTATGACTGAAAGGTAACAGGTCAGTGTGTTCCTGTTGACAACACCATTCTCTCCTCCAGCTCAATCTTTTCCCAAAAATAACTCCGTAATATTTCAGCTGCACCTGCAAACAAAACCCTCCAGCACTTTCTGCAACATCTGAAAAGCAACATCAGAGAAAGAACAAAACGATTCCCTCCTTTCACTGTAGGATACTGCCAGTGAAAGAATGTGTATCTGCATCTATGGGAAATGTGTGGAAATATGGTTACCTGATGAAAAACAGAATGGGAAAGGAGGTGTAATACCACTGCTCTTTCATTTCGGCACAGTGTTTATGAGATTTTTAAAATCTCAAACCCAGTTTGATGTCACTTTGACATTATCAGAGTGATTTTTCTCAGATTTGACAAAAGTTCTCCAGAGACACAGAGGACATTTCTACAGGCTGAGTAGTTCTCCATAAGACAATGAAACAGAACTGTCATGTGTAAAATTACTGCTTCCTGTAGGAGGAGGAGGAGGAGGCAGCTGTTTTCAGAGAGGAAGCTCTGCCATGTTTCTCTGGAGCTGGAGCTGGAGACCAAACCGGATCTAGTTAGACTTACAAGTTTATTTAGACAGCACTTTTCAGAAGCAGTGGGCACAGTTTGTTTCCCCAAAAAAAGTGGCCAAAAAAAAAAATGAATGCAGCTTCAGTATTTCAGTGTTGGGAAAAATCATCCAATTCCACACTGTCTGCCAAGCTCAGGCTCTTAACTGAAGCTACATGCTGTTGAAATATTTAAACCAAAGATTCCATGTGCTTTTTCTTAATGGCTGCATCATTTAAGCAGATGGAGATATTCGAGATGACGTGACCTTAATTCTAAACACACGATCCAAAATTCAGCCTCAGATTTTGTGAATCTTTGGAAATTTGGGGATCTCCACTAGAATTCAAAATAAAGCTCTGTGGGACTGAACCATGTTTGGCTGCGCAGAGGGACTTAGTAAAGACTGGCCTACTGCTGGATGAGTGGGACCGAACAGGTTAGATCTGTGTGAAATGATCCTTCAGTCTGAGCCCAAAGGAAAATGAAGGCAAATCCATGTCAGTTACATACAGATGGATCCACTCTGTACAGTACGTTATCAGTATTTTAAGTTGAATATCTTCCCTTTATTGTATTTAGATTAAGTTTTTGTAGTCTTCTGTTCCTACTTGCATTTTCAATGATCCAATTTTCCCACAGGAACCGTTAAAGTAACATTTATGAATCCTGGGTGAATCCTATTTTTTAAGGCGTCACATTCACCTCAGGTGAGTGTCATTTCCACTCTGACAGCATCACACACGTCTTTAACTCAAAGAGGGAGTCACATCAACTGCACTTACGTTGGCCAGCCCTCCCCAGTGGAAACAGTGAAGAGCGTCAGGAAGGCCCACAGCACATTGTCATAATGGAAATCATATTTTTTCCACTCTCGGGTCATGGCAGCTACCTCGTCTTTGTCGTAGTCCAAGAACTGTCCTCTGGAAGATATGAAGGCATAAATACAGCTGAGTGGGGATAGACAGGCATGAGGTCGGGTTTTGACCACACCGACGTTCGATGGTTCACAGTTAAAAAGTTGCTAAAATAAGAAATGAGGAAGTTGGGGATCTTAGACCAACTTGCAGTCCTTCTCCAGGCCCTTGGACTCGTCTGTGCAGAAGAAGAATTTTCCTTTGAAGAGCTGAACTGCAATGACGGCAAAGATGAACATGAAGAGGATGTAAACGATGAGGATGTTCAGCACGTTCTTCAAAGAGTTGACCACACAGTCGAACACTGCCTGAGGACACACACAAACACACACACACGTTTCATTTGGGGAATAAGTGGAAAATTATTTCAGAACATGACAAAACATGAAAACTATTACCTGTTCCATCTGTTAATGGCATTTTTCATCTGAATTTGATTCTATATTAATCTCAGTGATACAAACATGCACCTTGTCCCAATAATGGGACAATTGCTGCATTAGCATGTCATTTATAAGGCGTGCAGCTAATAATCAATTCACGTGTGTAAGATCACTTTGCAACAACTCAAACACAGGGAGGATGGAAAAAAACAAAATGGAGCTGAGAGGAACAAACAAAGAGCAGAAAGGCTCAGCTTTCTGAGAGAAGCAGCTTAACAGTGTAAGTTACTCATACCCTATGCTCAACAAGATACCAGGGGCCTCATGTAAGAAGGACTGCACAGCTTTCAGATTTCATCATAGCACTATCTTCTAGTTGTGCCTAAGCTGCCATTCTTGCGCAATTACGCCTGACTTCACGCAGCCATTTATAGGGAAAATTATAGGGAAAATTTGGGGGAACATATTCTGTGTATAAAGAGAGTTTCTCGACTTTGTATTTTGGCACTATCAAATGACAGAGTTTGCGTGGCGGTACGCACACTCTCACGGCAGCTCGAAAATTTGAAAAAAATCCCCGCAGAGTTGATTTTTGTACATCCCGACGTGTGCGTGGAACATTGGCAACATTTTGATGCGTACGCACCGTTAGTACATGAGGCCCCACATGTATTGTGTGTAGGGTACAGGTACAGCTGGGGTCCGGTTTTCACAATGAGACAGATAAACTCTCATCTGATTTAAAACCTTGTTTTGTTTTGTTTTTTGCTTTTTTTTTTTTTTTTTTGTTAATATACATGTAACAGATTTCTGCATTTTGCAGTTCAAACAAGCATGAATGAAAACAGCTGCTGTGGTTTCTGCTGAGCTCATCCAAAGTGATGGACTTAGTTTCTAAGTTTTTTTGTTGCCTCATGAAACAGAGCAGTACTGATGCCAATTACCACTTCTACATTATTATATTTATAATCCAAAGGTAATAAACAAATAAATAGTCCCTCACAAATGAACTATTTTCTGTTTTTTTGAAAATGAAGCTGTATATTTGAACTGAAGTGGGAACCAATGGGCTTGGAACTGAGAACCACAGGGAAGATGGAGTAACACTGTTCGTCTGTTGAATTTTACAGATGAGGTGGTTATGGTGTATGGTGTAATCAGCATTTTCCATGTATGTCACAGATAATTCAAACTGAAAACAGTATTGTGGCAGTAAGATTGCCTGCCTTGATCACAGCTGAGACCTGCTAACCTGGTTAAATGAACCAAAAACAAACCAGAGAACAGTAAAGGAGCAGAACCTTGAGCTTCGGCAGACGTTTGATGGTCTTGAGAGGCCTGAGTACTCGGAGAACCCTCAGTGACTTGATAGTGCTGATGTCTTTGCCTTTGGTCCCCCTGTGGAAAGCAGCCACTGTTACACCACACACATAATTATCCACACACAGCCTGCAGTAATCAGATCTGTCAGTATTACTAATACTGATAAACAGCACATGTAGCAGAAATTGGTTTTCAGACTTTAACATCGTAGTCAGAATTCATTTGTAACTACTTTTCAAATGTGGCAGGATATGAATCAGGTGTGTTTAGATCAGCTGGGTTAATGAGACACACAACAACAACAGGTTTTTCTGGGTATCAACAAAAACATCAATGAGAAAAATGGAAAGTCTGGGGGAAACACTGTTATGTAAGGTATCCTGGTTCATGCATAATGCTCCTAATGCACAGTGCTCAGGGCATCAGTACTAGTGTTAGGCTGGGCAGAGAGGAGGCCAATCTTTGCAGCCAGTGTAACCCTGTGACTGGCTTCCTATCCGTTGTCCTGTCGCATTACCTCGGTAACTACACCACTGATGTTAACCATTTGATATTAAGAAATGTAGCTGGCACTACTCTAATTTACTTTACCAAGACACATTTTCTTCTTCATACATGGATGAAAATGTCTAGTATTTCTAGGATACCATGGTGGAGAGAGATTTTATACTTAAAGGAACAGTTCAACCTTCTTTCAGAGACTGAGATGAGAAGATTGATACCAGTGTTATGTCTGCGTGTTAAGTGCAGAGCTGTAATCATCACCTCAACACCTGTCTCACTGCCTGTCTTATGTTCAGCAACATTTTTTTTCAAGAGAATGAAGTGCTGCATTTAAGTACCATGCTAGAGGGAGGTGGTCAGGGTGGGTGGTAGATATACAAAGTGCAGGACTGGTCCACCTATGTGTGCTCACTTCCAGAGTCCTGCATGCAGCCATAGAGCAGTCTGGTTTCTCCCTGTATGGAGCTGACCATTCTGCCATTGTCTGATTCCATGTTAACAACTGCTGGTGCCTGGATGGTCACCAGCTATCACAATCCTGCTCTCTGGACCATGAGACCCCCATGTTTCAGATCCAGACCTTAGTGCCATGTCCAGGAGTTCTCATCAGCTAAAATAGTACAAGTACAGACTCCAGCGTAAGCAAAGTAATGAGATCATGGTCAGATGTGACAAACAGCAGGTTAATGGACAGCCTGGACTGCATCATCTGGGACGTTTGTACAGACTCTTGTTCTTTTACTGGTGAACACAGTGACGTCTTATTTCAGTTACAGTGAAGATGTTGCGGCCTCTCATCTAAGCCAGTGACTTTCTATAGTAACAGCAAACCCTGGTTTAACACGGGTCTTAAAGCAGTGTATGAGAACAAAATGCTGCTTTTCAAAGTGGAGATAAAATTCTGTATAAAGCTGCCAAATACTGTATGAAACAGAAAGAGCAGAGCAACAAGCAAGAAGGTAACACAAAGAGAAACTGAAGGATAGAATTCATAGTGGGGACGGTGGAGGGATGAGGAAATGTTTGCAGGAGATAACAGATTTGAAGAAGGGAAGGGACGAGTTCTAGGATAATTTAAAATTAGCCAGTAAATGAAATGAGTTTTAACATATTTTAACCTCTATTTTTAATGGGTTCAGGTCTGTCGGTCATCTCAAGGATCCAGCTGTGGTGCCTGGGCCTAAAAAACAGGTTTCCTCATCTGTATGTATATTGTTAACTGATTACAGTTATGAATACAGTTAATCCCAGAGAAACTCTTTTGAAGCTTCTGGATTCTTGACTTGTTGCAGGAAGGAAAACTTCCAACTTTCTGCTGAACCCACATACAATTAACTCTGAGCCTCCACAGAACTGGTGCCTTTCTCCACTGCTTTACACAAATGACTGGACAACCTGTGATGACTCAGTTAAAATATTTCAGTTTGCTGATGATGCCACAGTGAGGAAATACCCTCTGGGAAGAGGGTCAATGGTAAACCTGTGGCACTTAAAGGTACATTTTGATTTGAGTTGTCTTTGTAATTATTTATGGTTTATGTATTTTTATTATGTTCAGGTTCTTCAACCTCCGAACTTTAGGTTGTCTTCTGTGTCTATTTTACTTTACAAATATGCCACAAGGCTGCAGGTGCATGAAGCAACAAAGTGCACAGGGAGAGAGGGAGAGAGGGAGAGAGAGAGTAGAGAAAGTAGCAGAAGCTTCAGTATAAGTAAAGGACTGGTATTGGTCTTTACATCTAACTCTCAGAAAGAAAGGAGAATAAGCCTGTTTCCAAGAAACTGTTCCTTTCACAGCCACTTTAGAATCATTATGCACATTTTAGCCATATCTTATACCACAGAGTGGCCTGCAAAAACATAATCACTTTTTTTCTTTTCACTTTTTTCTTTTTTGTGTTTCCACTGTTTTCCACTGTGAGTAGAATATTCACACAGCAGCCCAGAGAATCACTGACTTTACCCTCTATTATAATCTACTATAAAGCAATATGTTGTAGAAAGGCCGAAACAGCTGATTCTATCAAAAACAAAACATCCAAAGAAACAATAAATGGTAAAATATGTATTTTACTATATTTATAATACATGACTGTATGGGGTTGGAGGGAATACGTTTAAAGCACACTAACTGGGGTATGTGAGACTAGTTGTGATGTTATTCCTGAGCACTAAACACTCCACTATACAGGCAGCCTCACACAGGGACATGCACCCCCCCCCCCCCCCCCCCCCACAACCATTCAGCTGTGTGTATCATGTAATCCTGGTTTACATGAACAAGTCAGTGTGAAATCTGTGTGTGAACATGCAGTCAGTCAGGTAATTCACAGGAAGGCTTCCTTTGTCCTTTAGTTAAAGGAGGACTCCATTGTTCTCCATGCAAATCTGATCATACTTGAGACTGTGCATCAGGGATCTTAATCAACAACATGTCCAGTGGACACCTCAGTGATTAAGATCTTAAACTAATCTGCTACTGAAAAGGAAAAAAAAACAAAAAACTAAACATTTTTTTTTAATTTATCATGTCACTGTCTGGGGTGAGATGTTTGAATAAACCTCTGTGAGTTTCATCTTTGCAGTTTCTATTTCTTTTCTTCTGTTTATTCAGCGATTTTATGACTTTGTCAGAAACACACGATGAGCACAGAGTCTGATAGAAACTGATCAACTTACCACTGCACAGCAAGTAACAACAGATGCTTCTCTCATGTGTCTGAGGTGGATTTTCTAGGACTAGGACAAGCTAACACCAGAGTTTGTCTATACTGGAGACTGATGGAAAATGAATACACGTATGTCAAAGTGACAACAATACCCAGAGCTCATTAGAGAATAGTATAAAACAGTATATCAGACTGACTCTCAACAACTCTCCCTGCCACATTCTTATGACACTAAAGCCTTTAAAGCCTTTCTTTTTTTTTTTTTTAACCAGTTTCAGCCTCTTACCATGAACGATGGGCTCATACATGACCACAACATTCTCGGCCAAGGTTTGAAGAGTTGACATATTGATGTCATTGTGTTTTTGCTGGTGCTATTTTTACTGATCTGAAGTGGGCGGAGCTCAGTTGGACACCAAAAAGGATCCAAATGAGGATTTGCACTATTTGAATCAACATCCCATTACAGTTGTAGGGTTGTTACGTTTTTTTTTTTTTGTGTTAAAGTATTATTAAATAACTATTATATTTGGTGTGACACTAGATCCACTGTAGTTTCCTCCAGTGGAAGCTGCAAGGTCATCAACAGAGGAATTTGAAAACAGCTAAGTCTTTATCAATACAACACCCTTCGTGTCCTTCTCTGTACTCACAACACGGCAGAAGGCATTGGCTCCCAACACTACTGCAGTGTAATTCCAAGATAATAGTCCTAACCCGTCAGTTGTGGGGCATCAGGTACAAAAATAAACATCGGGCTAGTTTCCTCCCGTGTGGTGAGTCATCATGGAGGACAGTGACACAGCATCTGTGACACCTCACACCATGTCTTGACAAAAAGACGTGACATCCTTTTGGTTCCTGCTCTTGGTTAGTTTGCTCAGTAGTACATCGTGTTTCTATAGCTTTTCTGAATGGCCACACTCAGTGGCAGGGTAAAGTTCCTGCTGTCATAGAAAGACATGATAAACCATAGAAATGGGAATAAGTTAATGGATGCACGTTTAGCTTAAAGGTTCACATGATGCCGCAGTCATTTGTAAACATGTAAAGTGATGGTGGAAGCTGTGTGAAGAATAATAAAAAATAAAAAAAAAGCTTGAGATCAAGGTTCAAACCCTGTCTACTTCCTCATCCCATCACACCTGACCAATCAGATGCTAACTGACAGATTCAATTTCCATTCTCATTCTTTAGGTCACTGCCTAAATATCTTGACTGCAGATGAGGGCGGGAACACAGACAGACTGCCCAGCTCCTCCTCAGCCCAGGGGTCCACTACCACACCCACATTACTGCAGAGGCCACACCAATTCATCTGTTGACCTCACGGCCCATTTTACCCTCATTTGTGAACAAGACAGAGAGGTACTTGAACTGGCAGACCAGGGTGGTTTTAAAAAAGGGAGCTGATGGTATGTTCCAATTATTACTGTAGCATATTAGACTGCTCAGCCTCCATGGGAAAGCTTATCAGTTATGGTGCCACAGGCTCTGTAGAAGCCCTAAAATGACCCTGGACTCCACAGCAATTAGCTCTGGTGTAACAAACAGCGTGGCATCCATGTGATACGATGACAGGGCTTCTGTCTTCCTCTGTGGCCTTATGAGGCCCCTTTACTCCAATCACAACCACATGCAACAACTTCCATGCTCTGATGCACATTAGTCTAGCATGCCTTTACAGTGACCAGGGGGCCAGAGTGGTTTTAGACCAGACACTCACACATTTACAAAGAGGACTAAGGGAACAACCACATAAGATATTCTGATAGCTTTCAAAGAATACCCCTCAACACCCAGATACAGCCAGGAAACAGGAGAGAAAGTGAGATTGGACTAGTTTCAGTGGCTAAAATGTGACGCTTATGGGGATGTGAAGGTTCAAATGATAATGAGGACATCTGGCTCAGATGAGGCTGAGGCCACAACTGTTCATCATCATATTCCTGGACTGAGAACAGAGAGCTGGACCCTGAAAACAAAATCCCTCTTGCAACTCTCTCAACACTGCTCTGTTTTCACTTCCATTACAGTCCAGAGTCTGTTTGTCTCAATTTCTCCCTTTCACTCTCACTCCATCCTGCAGAGTATGGCCTGTAATATTCAGCAGGCCATCTGCATTCAAAAATAATTTAAAGGACAGGTTCAGATTTCATTCATTGCACACTAGATATGAAGCATTTACACTCATAGAAGCGGTAAAGTAAAGTAAATATGTGTTAATGTACAGAAGCCAGTGGGCGAGACAACTGAGGCAAAGACACATGCATGTGAGCTGAAAAAGTTTCACATTGATTGTGTGTTCAACACCCATTGGCCATGTTCCTTAGTGTCCCATTATTTGACATTAGCCAGAGCTAATAGTGGGGTTCAGAAGTCGTTACTATCTATCTTCACTGTGGTGGTCATATGTAGCTTTCATTGTTGGCACTGTGTCGCAGCAACAAAATCAAACTACATGAAACTACCAGTGATTTTCCTCAGCTGTGTCTCACACAGTGAAATTTGTACTAAAAGCACTTTGTGAGATGAACAGGCTTCAGCTGAACTTCAGAAAAGCATTTCTGCACAGAACAAGAACTGGACTTTGATCGCCATCGTTTTCATTGTTTCATTTCAGTTACGTAGGAAGGAATCACTTCATGGTCAGTGTGGAGAGAAAGAACAATTACAGTAACCAGTAACCCTCTAAAACTACATATGACATGTGAGTATGAGAAAATCTGAACCAATCCTTTAAAATGTTTGTTCTTAATTTTTTCAGGTTGAGTAAAAAGATAAAATAATAAAAGAACAGATTTATTATCTATTGTAAACACATTATTTTGGTTACATTATTGTATCCTATAGGGGGAGACCGTAGTGTTAGAAATACCAAACTGATCTCGCTCTTGTATTATTGTATTAATAATGGAATGTGAGGTAAATAATCTTTAGCCACTCACATTTTCAACAGTAAAAATGTCCATATTTACACTCTTGGTGTCTTAAACAGCAGGAAGTAGCCCAGTTATCACACATTCCCCAAACAAGTGAAGGATTTCCTTCTATTCAGTACAGTGCTACTCTTCATAGGATTCCCTACAATGTATTCACTTTGCTTTTCTCAACCAACAATTATAAACACAAACCTATATTTTTTTTCTGTTTTGTGTGATTCATCATTCATTCACCTCCTAACAACCTTCCACTGGCTACCTGTTCTCCGTGCTGGCAAACACTGGCTGTATGTGCACTGTGGGAGGTGGGAGGTGTTATAATGCTGTTACTGTGGTACTTGATGTTACTCAGGTTGGAAGAAGGGAAATTCTGTGTGAACAGACCTGAGTTTGCTGACAGTGGATGTTGTGAACAAAGACACAAAAATATTGCTTTTTAAAGACACTGACCTCAAAATGACAGGTTTCATTCCAAGATGCATTATAAAGAATTTCTTTAAACTATTTACTACCACACTGATTATCACTGGCTATTACTGAAACTGGATACTATTAAAATAATTATCAAGTTCATTTAAAGAACTCTTCTTTATTGTTTATTGAAGTCATGATTTCTACTTAATAGAAAATAAATACAGGAAAATATTTCCACCCCAAAAAAGGGCAAAATAGCATTTTGGAATGAAATGGCCAAAACCATGGATGGTGTTGGGAGGCAGAGGCAGGTTTCAGTTGAAAGCTGTCAGACAGAGGTTACTGATGTGTTAAAACGGCATTTGATTCACTGTATGTATGGGTTTAATATATTATACATGGAGCTGATCTAAGCATAGGAAGAATGGTACTTAGAGAGGGTTGGATTTAAGGGAGGAGTGTTGGGGTAAGGTATGGGTACAGGGTGAGGAGTCAAGGAGGAGGTCGAGGTGGCATAGGAGGGTTCCCCACCTGGTCACACCTTGTTGCGATCTACTTGGGGGAAAACAGTGGTAAAACAAGGTACAGCACATTTATGGATGCTTCACACATACAAACAAAATAAAGCATATGTTTGCATCAGATGACAACACCATAGTTTCCATTAATGAAAACAGATGTAAAACTGTTCATATTTTGGTTGGTAGCAGACAACTGTGTGAGGAAATCCCAGTAAAGAATAGGCCCCACAGTGGATCCAGCTACAGGCCACGTGAGGCCACGTGAGGAGAAAACAGCAGCTGTGCTTGGATGCTGAATGTGCCTGTTAGTTTTGGAGGTAGCCTATCACTGAAGTCAAACACAAATCGGGACTGTTGGTTGTTGAAACAGGCATTTGTTCAGCCCTTGTTCTGTAATTGTACGCTGCTACAACTTCTCAGTCTCAACCAAAACATCACATAATAAAAAGCAAATGCCAACAAAGGGCTAAACATGAGATAATCTAAATAATAATACTAATAATTCTAAGAAAACAAATAGAAATATCATCCCAGCCCTGAAAAACAGGTTATCTCTAGCACCTGAAGCTGACATTAAATGGCAGTATTGCACTTTGCAGCATCAAACGTGAAATGCACCAAAAAGCTGCAGACTAAGCTCAACACTTTCGAGGTTCCAGTAGGTGAGATGACACATTCACAGATACAGCTCTGATGGAGATGCTATGGTTTGTTGTCCTTGCCACAGGCAGTCGATCAAATGGAAATCAGGCAGCCCGAGCTCCGGAGACATGCATGGTGAGTGAATGGCAGCTGTCAATCAAACAAGGCTTTCTATTTGTAACTGCCAATGTGGAAGTGACCTGGTGCCAAACAGCCTTTGCAAATAATTTGTCTGAGTTTGATTTAACCTGCTGAAGAATCTGAGTGGGACGAAGAACAAGGCAGAATCACAGCCAAGGTGATCCTAAGTGTTCTATAGTAAATAAATCAATGAGCCATATATTATGAAACTGAATTTCATCCTGTTTCTTTTTCCAACCACAGAGATTACTGCAGATTAATATCACCCAAGGCATTTATTTTAAACTTTTAACATCCTGGGATAATGTCTCCTGATTTTTTGATCACAAATTTTAAAAGAAATTATCTTAAATATGCCAAATCCATTATATTGTCCTAAAACACCCAGGATAAAGCTGCATGTCCGGGTAAAAATTAAATGTAGAGCTCATCAGTACTAAGCATGGCAGGAAAAAACGTACTGTTCTAACATAACATCGTCTGGCAGCCTAGCTCATGTACTTGCTCATATATTTAAACAGTATGTTTTGACTTTTAACATCACATCAAAGGGCTTTTAGGATTAGGATGAAATAAAGTATCTAGGAAACAGCTGTCTGTGGTTGCTGGAATGTAAAAGGTAAAAGGAGCTGCTGATATGTGGTAACATCCAGGACCAGCTTCCACATACCATGGATGTGTCAGTCCTGAATAACCATTAACCCCACAAACCAATGTAGTTAGTTAATGATATGCTAACTCTTTTCCCTGTAACTAGTGCTAGGTTACCATGTAGATAGTTAAGAAGTTAGCATCATTTCATAAGGTCTTACTTATTTAATATTGAACCCTTAGACAGGCTGTCAGTCCCTGAAAAGTTCTGTATATGAAAAAAAAAAAGTATTCACAAATGCTATTCAGCACAGGTTTGGATCCAAACCATATGAATATATCTCCATCTGCAGCAGGATGCTGAGTCACTCGGATACAGGCTAAGTAGGAAAGTATAGAATAAACTGAATGGAAATGGAAATGACGGGGCAATATGGTCATAGGGCGGTCATTAAAAACCTACAGCTAACAGCATACATGTCATAAGTCCATCTGATGTGCATGCTAAGATCACAGAGAAGGCTGATACTCCCTGAGTCGTACTCATGCCCTGCGACAGCAGCCTCGGGTGAATTAATAACAGGGAATGTGAAATTGATGGTATCATTCCAGCCTAAGCAGAGCCGTGTCGAGGCAAAGTGCTGATGAAAATACTTCCCATCAGAGGCTCGAGGAAGATAAGGATGATGAACGCGCAGGTCACATGCCCCTCTATAACAGAGGAGAGCATGGAGGAAGGACCTTTAGCCAAGCACATGAGGGTCAAGTACAGGAAGGTCTTAGGTGGACGACGAGATGGGAATGTGTCCCAGGCGCAACCGTGAACACTGCAAAATACACACCCGTCCACACAAGCAATTTCACTCCACATACTGCATTGCCTTACAGTCGTTTCAAGGGAAAATACACCTGCTGAACACCACAGCTGATAGTGATGCATCTTGTAATGCTTTAGGTTCAGGTTGAACTAAACCAATTCATATTTACTTTTCTGAAACAAACTCTGTTTTTTTAAAAATGTTTTTTACTCTTTTCTGTGAAAGACGTAAGACTGAATATGTGAGGAAATGACTTGGTTTTGCAGTGGGAGTCATGTATGTTTTCTCTCGCACATACATACACACAGAGAATGACACAGACGAGCAAGGTGAGAGAGATAGAGGAGGCATTACCCCATGAAGCTCCTTCACAACGATCCCAGCACAGAAACAGGGAGAGGATCATGTCAATAAACACACAGCACAGCACAACACCACAACACACACACATAGACACTACTGACTCACAAATATAACGCAACAATAGAACTGTCACATAAAAGACTGTCACCTAAAAACACCATACTGATGATTATATTTTAGTCTTCTGACTGGGCTCTGTGGGTTGACAGTATCAGCCTTGTGGATCCATACGATGACGTTTACATAACGCAAGCTCAGCCATCCAACCTGGGATGAGTCCATCAATATGACTCTCATAAAAAAGGGATGTTCACTAATTACTGGATCCACTTACGTTCAGCATCTGGCTGAACTGGCAGGGTAGCAGACGGACAGGGTCCCACATGTTTACAGAACTTGACTTGTAAGACATAATCACTTTGAACAAGCTTTTGCTCTGTAGCAGGGCTTTGCCAAAAGATGAGCTCACCTTCCTCTACTGTTTAATTACCTTCTGGTTTACAGTTTAAACACACTGGTCCTTTTTCCTCTATTGAACATGTGGCAGACTAAAAGCTGCACCACAGGTTTCTGCCCCCCCCCCCCCGCCCCCCACCGTCCAAACATACTCCAACATTTCTCACTGAGGTTTGGTTTAAGATTTGGATTAACAACTTACAAACTGGAGACGACTCATTTTATGACAAAAAGGTAGGAGTTTTTGAACTTACGAAAATGCAAAAGCCACCAGCGCCCCACTGACCACTATGAAGTCCAGAATGTTCCACAGGTCTCTGAAGTAGGATCCAGGATGAAGCAGCAGGCCCAAGTCCACCATCTAAACCAAAAACACCACTGTTATGTCGTTTTATTCATTGTTTAATTCATTTTATTTTAGGATGTTTAATAGGATTAAATTTCAAATGATTTAAATCACCTTAATTCTGATATGGAACTATGTTATTAGACCTGTACTGGGTGAGTCTGCTATACTACTATAGTGGTTGATGATCACTGATTAGACTTAATTAATAATAATTAAAAAAAGTCATAAAGCATTTTAATATTAATCACATCAGACTTTTAAAGTCTGCTGTAATTAAAGTAAAGGGAGTGGAAGAAGCGAGGCCTAAAGGTGCTGTGGGACGGGGTGAAGCAGAGGCTGTCAGCCTGCAGAGGGCAGAGAACAGGCGCAGAGGGAGAACGAAAGGAGCAACTTTCCTTGTGAGAATCCTTTCAAGCACACTGGAGGACAAGAGGTGCGGGAAGCTGGAAATTACCCGAAGCCGAGCTTGAAAAACTCAAAGTGCCGTACAGCAAAGGCAGTCCCATTAGGATCACCCAGCTGGTTCCTGTGAGGTGACAGAGGTCATCAGAATGGATGAACGTAGAGGGGAAAATTTTCTTTTCTATTATGGCCAAGAGGATGAACAGATCCAGAGGGCCAAGAGAGAGAAAGGCGAGCTGCATGTCGTGTGGCTGGATTTTAAAAATGCATATGGCTCTGTTCCCCAGCAACGTTGCTCTGGAATTTTTCAACATGCCTGTTTGAATCAGAGGCTTGGTAGTGAAATGCTTCAAGGATGTTTGAATGTGCTGTTCCCTCCAAGATTTCACCACAAGCTGGCCACAGCCAGAAGTAGGCATCACAGGCAGATTGTTGGAGGAGCGAAACTACCATCAGGACAAAGGCTTCTGCCACTGAGACGCTATATGGACAACATCACAAGCGTACTCCAGAAATCAGGATGCACATCATGACTGCTGAAGAGGCTAGATAAGCTTGTGATGCGCTGGAAAGAAGATCAAGCCCTTCAAGACGCAAAGTCTGTTTATCCGAAAAGGGATCAGAAGAGATGACATATTTTGCAGGTGGGGAAGAGATTCTCGGACAGGGAGACGGGGAGAGTAGCTCAGAGACAGATTTCAGATGGCCTTTCAAGTATCAACCAGAGCCAGCACCCTGGCAAGTATAAAGTATGGTGTTACCAATTCAATGTGCATTTCATTTTAAAATGAAAGAGGTCAAGGAGGTTAGAGGATGCTGTGAGGAATGATGGACAGCCCAGCTGTCTCCAGCACATCCTGTCAGGTTGTATGACGGCAGTATGTTGAGGAAACTGGCTGAAGTGATTGAGACATGCAGGCAGAACCAAACAGCAGACCTTCCTCTTCAGCCAAGCATCTCATTCAGTTCATCAGGTCTGGTGAGAGTGCCAAAGGCCTCTGCCTAAGAGAATCAGCAAGACTCCTCACACCTGGGAAAGCAGCTCCAGTTACTGAGGGAGACAACTGGCCCAACACAGAAGTCATGATACCATGGGAGGAGGGGTTAGAGGCTGCCGATGAGCGAAAGCACTCAAAGTACTCTGGCCTGGCAACCGAGTGTAGAGAGGCTGGATGTTGGGCCTTCCTTCACCCTGAGGAGGCGGGATGCTGGGATTTGTCAACTTCTCAACATCTAGAGTTCTCAGTGAAATGGGAGTGACAGGGAAAAAGCACTGACAAGCTATTCAAGATCTGGCGGAAGAGGCCGTGAAGGGCAGCTTTTGGGTGTAGCTCAGGCAGAAGCATAGGAGTAGGGGCCCAGGAAACACTGTGGGTATCAGCAGGGGGGTGGCAGGGAGATGTACTGAGGTTAAAGGAGAGAAACATTTAACATTTGTAAAGTGTTAATTTTGAACTACCAATGGGTTTAAACACCACTGTGTTAGAGTAATCAGTGACACACAGTAAATGATGATGATTTTAGATGAAAATACAGTGGATTATCAATAAAAAAAGGTAATGCATCCTGATCCCCTGAGTGCACTATAATGGTCACAGTGAGGTAAGGTCCTGGCACTGACTGCCTCCCCGTCCTCTCCTCATTCATCACTTCAGTCTGTAGACAGTTTAACTCAAGAGGAAGAAAAGTGCAGTGAAAGACAAAGAGACACTGAGGTTATTTCTCTTTTAATGGTGCATGTACATGCTTACCTTTATCACCATTTCAAAAGTGAAAACACCAGTGAAGGCGTAGTCCAGATATTTGAGCACCTGCAGAAACAGAGACTGCATTAGCACTGCATAATGTATATGTACATATGTATAGGTGTGGAATAATCAAGTGTATAATATGCATGTAGTGTGCATTTGAGTGTATGTTTATGTGCACTGTGTCTCACATTGTTGCGAGGGGCATTTGTCCAGACAGGGTCCTCTGCTGCTAAAGCGATGCTGCTCATAGCTATGACAACCAGGATGGACATCTCAAAATAACGCAGGGTCACAATGTAGTGACACAACCGCCTCACCCTGCGGAGAAGAAGGCAGGGAAAGACAGACGGGAGACAGGGAGACCAACAGTCAACAGGAGACACAGATTTAACAAAGGTTGAACTGTGGCAGCAGCTTCTGTTTCCTCACCATTTATTATTAAAGTCTAAAGTTATTAAGTCTAAATCTTAGGCTTTAAATAAAGCCAGGATCTCAGTCACTTCATCAAGGACAATGTTTAACAAAGACAAAACCAAGTTCTCATAATGACACCAAACTGAGCACATCCTTGCTTTTTCATTCACTTGTCAAACAAGTGAAGAAATACCAGGATATTTACTATACACAAGCACTGGAGGAATATACGATGGAAATCATGATGCAGATTAATCATTTAAATGTTTCAACAATACCGTATGAATGAAATGAATTGAAACACTGGCTTACAAGAGGCCACAGCCATGAATATAACCTCTCATCTGACTGTGTCGATATAACTAGATGCTGTCACTCTGACTTCATAAATAAAGGTCATCTAAATCAGCAGAGAGCAAGTTTATAGATATGAAATAAAAGAGCTGCCCAGTCTCTGAAGGATCCGACTTCCATCACATACTGGAGGTTCTACAACAAAAAGTGAGTGGACAAACAAGGCTGAGGGGACTCACGGATTGGTCTGTCCAAAGATGAACATAGAACTGTAAGGCAGGATGGGTTTGGGACCACTTTGACCGAGGTCCTCCAGGGTCTTCTCATTCATGGGCATTGTCTCACAGTCAATACTGTTCACTGGGAAGACAGACAGTTCAATTGCAGCAACAATCTGAGAACATGGTGGTATTGAACAGAGTGGAACAGAAATTAGATCTCTTCTTTGTCCTCTTCTAGAGCCCGTACACAGCCCGTAGACTCTTTACCATTAACATTTAACCAAACACAGACTGTCACAGATACATGAGCAAATCAAAATTCTTTGCGATGGGAGTTGTCAGTCTCCAGTGACCTGCTGTCACATGTTTTGGTCATGTATCAGGATCAAGGTGCCAACCACAGACAATAATGTTCCCAGTTCACATCCAGTCCTGTGTTGCATGTTGCTCCCCATTTTTCTTTCCCTCATTTCCTGCTATCTCTATACTGGCTGATAAAAATTTATTTAATATAAAGATCCTATGCTTTTCTATGGGGACCATTTTTCATATAAGCAAGAAACTGGTCATCTGAAATGGATAAACTCAACTTTTTGTGGTTTATTTCCAGTCCAATTTAATTTTACTATTATTACTATACTAGTTTTATTCATTTAATCTTTTTTGTCAACTCGCCATATACATTTTTATTTTTGCCTTTTAGAATTTCAGTGTACAGAGAGCTGTACACCACACAGTTTAACACCTGAATGGCAATGCAATATGATTTATTGAGGATAGTTTTGGCGCAGACACCAACTCCAGGTCTGTTACAGTCCGAGGCTGGAGCAGATCCTGTCAGTGTGTGAGCTGCATGAGGGCGTCTCAACCTTCCCAGGTGTACAAACACATGAGTAATTAAGCCCTCTGTTTGGTCTCAGCATGCTGGTATCCCCGACATGGTGTTCCTTTGGCTCAGAGGAGTATTTCTTTTTGTTTTTCTTTTTTTGCAATTTTCTTTTCCCATTTTATTTCTCATGTCTTTAAAACTTGAATTGATTCGATAGAAATCAGAAAAAATAATTTCCTAAGGCCAAATATTCAATCACTATTCAATCTCTATGAAAGGGAAAAGACCTGATGAATATCTACATCTGTCTAATCTGTATTTGAATTCTCTGTGAACTGTTCTTGTTTTAACTGTGGCTATGAATAAACCTTCGAGTATTCTGAGTCACATTATATGTGCGGCTTGATACTGACTTTGTATGAGGGTGGTCTCTCCAGGTGGGGAGGTGATAGTCACAGGAGGAATTTGGATGGAGCTTCGGCCAGTTCGTTGGACATTCCGCTGGTTGTCTGAGTCCTCTGGTCCGTCAGGAGGCCAGTTGGCCCCCTTAGAGTCCTGCTGAGGGGAGATGGCTAGGGACTCCCCCTCTGAGTCACCAAACCTGTCCCTAGAACAGAGACAGGAGTTTAGATATTAATATACAGAATATTCTCAAATAACATCCCATTCTTAAGTCCCTTCAGGGAAGAAATGACTGTGCTACTTGTCACCACTGTCAGTGACATTTAGTTTGGCTGAATAAAAGCTGTTGGATCTGGATAAACATTTACAGAGCAGGAGCAACACCATTTTGTCACCCCCCCCCCGCCAAGCCTGCAGTCTCCCTTTCCCTGTATGTCTGTGTGAGAGTCTGAGTGGAGACAGGTCTGCTGGACTCAGAGCAGAACCCACCACCAGCTGCATCCCATCCTGCAATCAAGACTTCCACAAAGACCCAGCTCTGCCACTACCACCATGGTACCACTCTAATATATATTTTGCTTGTTGCCTTGTTGCCTTGTTGCTTAATCTGTTCTCCTCTTCCTGCAGTCCTGTCTGCCCCTGTCTCCAGCGGCCCAGCTTCCCATTGTCTGGACACTCTGGTGGGTTCAGCCCTGGCTTTTCCCCTAAGCCACCAGCCCAGTCCCACACGCTCCCAGCCATCCCCTCTGGCTCAAATCCCATCCCTTTAACCCTGCAATAAATACTCTTCTATTCCGCTCCAGTCTCCTCTCCTCCCTGTGTTGTGCACTTGGCTGGAAATTGTCCATAACTCATTCACGATCTGTCCAATCATCATAAATCTTGGTAGATATTTTCAGACTGGATTTGGGAGTAGGCCTACCAAAGCATCCTGAGCCTCACTGATAGTGGACGCCACAGATACCAAAAACATGTATCTCAAAACCTGGAGGACAGGTAGTAACAAAAATCAGGAGTAACATGTTGTGTGGTGCATGTGGGCGTGGTCCGTGACTGTTACCAAAGAAAAAAAACAAAACAAAAACAGATATTAAATGAATATTGAATGAATTCTTCACCACTAATCAGCTACAGCATGACAGAAACTACAACTGGCTTAAATGAGCTTAGAGCCCTCAAAGTCCCAAAGTCTGTTCAGAGGAAAGAGTGCTGACTGTGCGGCAGCTTTGATTTTTCAATCCTTTTTACCTGTGACCATGAGTCTTCTCTCTTTCGTTGGACTCCTCTCCCTCAACTGTGGATTGGCCCCTGGATCCATGAGTCCGATGTCTCCTCCTCTCTCCATTGGCGCCGCTGTCTCCCCTGGAACTCCTGTCCCCATCCCTGTGAGAAGAACGTCCATCTTTGTGCCGGGATCTTCGCTCTCCCCTCCCTCCACTGTTCACTGTCCCGTTGCCCCCTCGGGACTGCCGGTGTGAATGATGATGGCGATGCTCTCTCTCGCTCGTGACTCCTCCACCTCCGCTGTCATCCACCGAGCTCTGATGGTGATGCCTCCTGCCTCCCTCTCGGCTGCGGGACCTCTCGCTCTTCCCCTCTTTGCCCCGACTGCCATCATAATCTTTGGAGCGACTGTGATGGACGTGGTGTCTCCCACCAGTGTCACCGTTATCATTTGTCTCCTCTTTATTTCTGGTGCGGTCCCTGTCTCTGTGGCGGTGGTGGCGGCGAGGCTGGTGAGGCACAGGAGGGTCGGCGGCAGTTTCACCCTCCTCTGGCATGCAGGGCTTATGATGGTGGTGCTGGTGGCCGCCCAGCATAGGCCCGTCGCAGGGCTCGACAAGCAGTGGCCGGTCGTGGTGGGTCTTGTGGGGGGCCGAGGACAGACGGAGGCGCTCCTCAGGCTCCAGTTCACTGTACAGGGCCTCACAGCTCGCCCGGTTCTGCCTCCTCAGCTGGTTGGCCCTCTGCTCCCACACCGACATTGTCTTCATTGACTTCTGCTGCTCCTTACTAAGGGAGGGGCAGAAGAAACAGACAAATCACAACCACTGAAAACATTGACACCACAATACAAAATCCCATGCAAATTATTTACCAATCCCTCTACTTTGATATCGGTGACAGAGTTTTTTCACAACACTTGTCTTTTCTACAAAGGATTTAAGCATTTCCAATGGATACACTGGCAGGCACGGTTTTCTATTGAGTTGTGACACATTCAGTATGTATGTACTTTATACTTCATGGCACATAAAACCTGCAGTATATTTCATTTTACATCCCACGATGGCACACATAGTCCCTACATGCTTGAATGATTTACAGTATGAACAAGGTGCAATGGAGCTTTCAACACAGCAAACCACTGCGTTCACTTATCACAGTTGTACTGTGGAGAGGGCTCATCCATGGATATGTCTGAACAAAGGCCAAGCATGGCCACATAACCATGCTGTGACATGCAGCACCTTTTTTTTTCTGTCAATGTCTGTGTAATACAGCACTGTGAAATGGCTGAATGCATGCACTGTTGACTCTGTGTGAACTTTTAACAGTGCTATCTCTTCACATTATTTTACAGTTGGAAAATGACATGTAACCATGCCATCTCCGAACGTGGCATTGGGTCAAATAAGTCAGATTATAAGGACAGAATGTAACTTTAGTCCATGCTTTCAATGCTCCATCATCCTGCCCTTACATTCTTCATACTCACCTTCTACATATGTAAAACTATGTAACACACTGCACTGTGATCCTGCTAAGAGCGTAGATGGACAACATGGGACTGGACTCACTGAATGAACGGGAAAGCCCGTAACATGGTGTGTATGACAGCAATGCAGGGCAGGTCTGTTTTATTTATGTGGTCTTGCTTTCAAAGGATGTAAATAATGAGAAAATGATTATGTATGTTTTTACGTATGTAATCATCATCATCATCATCACCATCATCCACCACCTTGCTAGCAGGCGGCTGGGTTTACCTCAGGAAGTGATGGACTGGGGTGCAGACATAACTCCTACAAACACATAAAGGGAGCAACATTGAAACAAACAGAGGGAGAGAAGGAATTTCAAAGGGACAGAAACAAGTTACAGACAAAAGCACAGAGGGAGCAAATAAGCTTCAGGAATCTGACGAGGGGAGAAACGTGTACAGTAGAGATGCAAAATTATACAAAAACTCCAACAGAAATTGTTTGTGCTGAGAGGGAGCAGGGTAATAATGGGGGGCAGGAGATAAAAAATACTGAACTCTGAATGCAAACTTGTGCCGTTACAGTGGAAAAGAGCTGTGTAATGTTTGGCTTGACTGATCTGATTGACCGTTCATAGCATTATTTCACTATGGGATCTGCCTCCATTGCACTGAAGTAAACTATAGTTTTGCATAGTCTTTGTCGCAATGCAAGAGGTGCATGAGAGCATATCCCACACTGAGACATCGCACTCAAACTACTCATAGAACCAGGGTTGCACAAGTAACTGAAGAATGTGTATATATGTGCTACTAGCTGTCATTATTTATACAAATGAAATTACAGAACAAACAAATACTGAAAATAGTACAAAAATGACAGTTTTATGGCCAATTACAACACTAATTCTGTCTTTCAGCTGTTAGACCCTCAGTATCTGCCAGACCTAAAGCTGCTTTATAATTACAGAGTGAAGATGTGTGATCTGATCTGAGATTAGGGGGGCAAACCCTTTCTTGCTTGCTGGCAACAAATATTGGATATCACAGAATCTGCAGCCTAAAGAAGGAAACTCTTAGTTGCTTATCTCAGTATCACTTACTGAAAGTGCTACAACAATTTTGGAGATAGTCTGGTAAAGTGTATGCAATCTAGTAACGAATTATTGTTACAGTGTAATCTATGTATTTACACATGACCACAGTAGGCGTAAAGACACCTTAGTTGATGGCCAAGTGAAAGGTCACTTGAGAGCTTTCTACCAAATCTTCATGGTTATAAGGTTAATGAGGTTTCATTTAGTGCTTTTGTTGCTTTGAAGATTGTTGCATTTAACAATACAGAATATGGGAAACAACTCAATTTTTTAAAAATTGTTTTCTTATTGTCAACAAATCCAATGAAAAGATTAAAACCAACAGTATGCTAGCTTGTCTCGGTGGCTTTAAGCCTCTAGCTCATTGCTTACTGAAGACGTAAACCTTTAAACCTCACACCTCACAAATATATAATTTCATTTTTTAAAAAGTTTCAGTAATTTCCTCAAATAGCTGGTCACTGTGGTTTTTAGCAAACGTTACTCAATAGTTCATTTGTTGGAGACTGTTTTGGTGCACTAATCTGTATCCGAGGCAGCAGGATGGTGCATGTGGGATTGAGACAAAATAAAAACATTCGTATGAATGTGTGTGTGACCGGGTGAATGTGGCCTGTAGAGTAAAGTGCTCTGAGTGGTCGATAAGATCAAACAAGACAAGAGAAGTGCTACATAAATACTCTCCATTCATTTTCATGGGAATTGTTGACAATATGAAAATTCTATAAAATTTCCCCAGCAGCGTGAGTCCACTAGTGTCACTGTCAGCCGTCAAAGTCCCACATCGTTCTGACTCACCACAAATCACTGTACAAATAAGAATGATAGTAACTGCTATCAAAAGCTGCTGTGTTTCTACTGAGCAGTCCCATTCTTTATCTGTAAAACACAAGCATACAGCTGACACTGCAGTTATAACGTACAACACATATTTACAACCAGCTTGGGAAATGAATCATATCACATACAGAATGAACAGTGATATGTAGCATCTTGAGATTTACAGAAGAAGAAGTGCAGTCAGTGAGAAATCGCTCTGAGACAGAAGGATGTGGATCACAGACAGTCAGATACTACCATCACTGACAAAGACACTTGTGACCCTTGTTGTCCACAGGGAAATAATGAAAACACAACACGTGCATGGAAATACTGAAACACACACACACACACAGCTCTGTGAGCACAGAAGAGCTGCCACGTTCTTTTGGACAACTCACACAGAAGAAAGACATGATGACACCAGAAGAAGAAAGGGTTTAGCAGCAGAAGAGAAGGAATGAGAGAAGGATCATGAGAGGACTTTAAAAAGTGTATCAGAGAGGTAATAACTCACAGTGAGTTAACGCTGCAGATGGATGAGCTGCTAGAATGCGCGTTACCTCGACTGCGTGTTAGAAAACTGCACATGCACAAAACAAAAATGGGGGAGGGGGGAGGGGACATCATTTAGGATGAAGTCAGGGAAACAGCCAGACACCATTCGACATTTCTCTGCTTGTCCGTTAGCCCCTCCCATCACATTTCAATGTAATGAACAGTCAAAGCTCAGAAACACAAAACTGAGACTGAACCAGAAAGGAAATGTCACACAAATGGGCCATCAGGGACATTTTGACTTATATGCTACAATGAGGAAGGGAAATACTTGTACAGCCCAGTCATGACAGAGTGGAGTTACACTGAAATCTATAAACACGCACAATTTCACTGAGTGGTGCAAAGGCAAACTGAATTGAATTATAGATGTGTAGACACAGAGTGGTGTGGATACAGGAATAATTTCATGGGTGGAGCTGAAAAAAAAAAATTCTTTATTTAACAAAAATTCTGACATTAGTATTAAATCCATAACTGATGCCAATGTCTCACTGTGTTTCTGTAAATAAGATTTCATTTAACTGGGCACACTGAAAATGCATCTGGTTTCAGTTGTGGGCCAGAACCTCCACTCACACTGACACAGTCTGTTTTCCAAACCAGTTCTCAAGTAGCCCTTGCATTAGGTTTGGAGTCAGGACCTACAGTCTCAAAGCTGCTTTTTGTTGTTGATATACTATCTGATATATTATCCCCTTGTAAAATTGTTATGGTGAACATGGAGCAGTGGCTTATTTACACATCCAGCAGACAGTGCTTCCAGATTAAAGGTGTACTGTTCCTTTTCCCAAACCTTCTTCGTTGCCGTGGAGAACTCAGGACAGCTGCCATGTTCTCCAAAAAAAAAAAAAAGCTCAAGAATTCTGTTTGAGGTTCAGCTCCACCAGTGAAATTATTTATGCCTGAGGAGCAGCAATCTTATGTTTGTGTTACACAACCTTTATGTTCACAAATGAGCCTTAACAGCTAATGCAATAATAACAGTTTGTTACAGAATACAGAGCAGTGCACAGACTATGTTGTCATTCTTCTACAGAAACACAACAGTATCTTAAGAAGAATGGACAGTTCACAACAATGCAATGTAAATGCTTCTGTACATCTTATGTTGACTGCTGTAAACCAAAATAATGAAACAAGGATAAATTAAACTGACAAGAACTAAAACAATACAATGACTACACCAATAAATGTATGAAATATCACTTAACATTATAATACGCATCATGTACTGCCTGGAGAATCTACAGTTAGTCCATAATTAGCCTTGTGAATGGTTATAATTAAAATTGCACAACAGCTTCAGTATCTTTGCTTCCTCTGAAAAGCTTTTTGTTAAATATCTGTCCATCCCAGTATCATATATGCTGTATGTCTGTGCCCATGGTTGGTTGTCAGAAATATAATGGGATCTCATGGGCGTACTGGTTGTTTAAGAGTGTAAAACATTTCTCATTTCACTTGTGAGTAGTATTTTGTCTGCTGATGTTATGATTCTTCTCCGGGACCCTGCAGAACTCTACAGCAGAGGCCATTTGGGAGGCAGAGAGCGGGGGATCTGCTTTGTGAAGAAAAGACTGTGTGGGTGAGCAGAGTAGCACTGACTTTCACTGGGACATTGACTCTGAGAATGTTAATCAACATCATGCTTCAACATGTGGCTGTCATCTGGGAAAAGCAGCCCCGAGAGCTAAATCAAACAGGGACCAAGTACGAAGATATCAAAAGAAAATTCTGACTATGCTGTCTGTTTGTCTAAATATTCTGCTTCCCTGAAATAAACAGGAAAAATAACGACCTAGAGATGTTAACATTCTGCTATATTTATACTGAATTATTGGAGGATTCTGTATACATAGCTGTTTTATATTTTTGCCTTTCATCTTTATTTTTTGCTCCCATTTTTTAGGCTAGGGTTAAGGGTTTGTGCCCTAAGCTAAACGCTAACCTGAGAATTGAATCACCGAGCAGGATGGACGTGTGCCCTGCAGAGTCATGAGTGCTGACATATTGGTGAACTGCTCTTTAGCATGGGTAGCTGTAGAACTAAAATTCCCAGAATTCCCATGTGTCTTTTTTTTTTTTTTTTTTTTTTTTGTGGGTGAGAGCTGAGCAATAAAAGAGAAGAACAGAGATTTCAGAAAGGCTGGAACGAACATTAGATAACAGAGGTTGACTTACGCTGTGATGGAAATGTTAGCGGCTGACATGGGGCTGACCTCCTTTACCTCCTTGGCCTTCTGGAGGGTGAGTTTCTTATTGATGGCCTCCTCCTGCTCTTCCTCATCCTGGACAGTATTGGCAAAATACATACATACCATACATACAGTACAAATAGCACAAGTTTACCTGCTATTTTGATCAATTCAGTATAATAGTATATACGTTTTCGATTCACTCATTTCACCTACTCGCTTCCACTTTCCTGTTTGGAAGGCTGTTAAACTACTGTCAGTGAAACTCAACACTGCACAGATTCATGCAGTTTCACATCAGAACAAGAGTCTTAGAGTCTGACAGCTGGTCAGTGGACCTAGTTTTACCCTTTCCTGGTGCTTTTTAATGTTAAAAACCTGTGGAAAGTTTCACGGAGAGCAGCTGAACAGCAATCAATTTAAAAAGAAAGAAAGAAGTGAAATGAGTGAGTGATTAAAAACAATATTTTTATTAGAGCACAGAAAGTGAGAGCAGCAGAGGGCTGAGAATGGCATGACTCTGATGTTATATGATGCAATTAGTGCTGAAATAAATGTTAATTATACTAAAATTATTGTGAATTATTATAGAACAGGTGATTCTACAACCCTCCCCCCAGTTTTTCACCCAGCCCTGAACAACCACCGGTCTTTATCACTACTGGCCTACAATTCCAGACTGTCATTATTTTAGGAGCCACTTTTATGGAGTCATTTCATTGATTTTCTTCCGTTTTTATGAATAAGATCTGATTTGTTCTTACTCAGTATGATTTGTAACTGGACACGACGTGTACACAGAGATGCTGCAGGATTAATCAATAAGACTACAGCCTCTTAAGAAGTCAGTGACACAGTGGATAACAGCTTCTTCCTCAGTGTGAGGTGTTAACAGCTGCCGATTATGTTGAGTTACAGAGGCAGCATTACATCAGTCATACTACAGTAGCCCCCCCCCCCACCACACACACACACACACACACACACACACACCTCCAAAGGGAACAGTCTTGCGAAACCAGTTACCCAAGTTACCCTCATATCCTATGAATATTTACTATGTTGTAAAGAAAGGGGATAAAAAAAGCAAGTAACTGTGGGATATGATTTAAGCTATATGACTTCTGCTGACGGCTGCTGTTGGGTAAGACAGTGCTACTGCCTCATCCCAAACCCCTATAAAGCCATAAAGAATCACTGTACCTTAGTGAGCTCCTGGGCATTTGCAAGGTTATCAACAGCGATGGCCAAGAACACGTTGAGGAGTGTGTCTGGTTATTTGTGGGTTCAGGAAAAGATTATAAATGTCTGATAAACACAGAAGCAGCGTTTATAATTGCAGCTGTTCTTCAAATCAATGATAAATTCGTTCACTGTGCTATAAGGCTGCCTGACAGCCACAAGGCCCAGTCGATCTGGATCGATCAATGGGGCAGGATACAGTTTCCAAAGAGAGTGAGAACGATGAAATAAATGGAGGAGAACATTCCCCCATGAACGCCCCCCTGCGACTCGATGCCGTGGTACATGACTGCGTTCCAGTCTTCCCCAGTTAGGATCTGCAGGAGAGACACAGGGCTGGTTTCTGAGTCTAGCTCAGAGGAACAAGCAGAGCAGGATGAAAAAAAAAAAAAACATGCATGATGGAGTTGACCTTTACCTGGAAGACGGTGAGAATGGCTGCTGGGAACGTGTCAAAGTTAGTTGTCGGCGTTTCGTCTTCAAAATTAAACCTGCAGGGAGAAAATTAACAGTCTCTGAATGTAATCAAACTCCAAAGCCATGACACAGTCACATTCACTCCTCCACCTACAGCTGGATCGGGCACTTTATTATCCTCTCCATTAGCCTGTTGCACATTATTCCAGTGCAATATATGCCCATTACATTTGTGTCATCTGAGTGCCTGGTCTGTGTGACCTTATGGATGATGTCTGAGTGTTTATTCTTCTCAAATGGATGAGTTTGTGCTAATGCTGACATTTTGTATCTCTGTCTGTCTACTGGGACCTAATTACATCTCCCCCCAAAACCGAGGGATGCAAACAGAGAAGGCTGGGATGGCAGCAGAATCTGTCTTGTGCCTTCTGAAAATCTGAGAAAGCTTCTTTCTGTCTGAGTCTCATTAAAAGACAGCCACAGAGAGGAGAGAGGGAAAACTGCATTTGTTCCAGAGGCCTGCTCTGAAATGTGTTTTTATTTTCATCATATTCTGCTGGGAGTTTTTACTCCTTTAATTATTCCAAGATTCTTTTTAAGATTCAAGTATTCACTGTTATATTTTAAGACTTAATTTCTAACTTGTGTATATGTCCCATTATTTCAAAGTGCAGAGAGATGCTGACAGCAGCTGAGGGCTGAATCATGATGCTCTGTCCATGTTTCTAGAATAAGTGACAAAATATTATATTCTTCTTTAACCCTTTGACCTCTGGGCTGTTTTTGCTGAGTTTTTTTTTTTGAGTTTGTAGTTATAACGTTGCTTTTTTTTTTGTTTTGTTAGCCCACTTTAACCTGCAGGAGTTAAAGTGGGCTAACGAGTGAGAGAATCTGTCAAACAGCCAAGAAGTACAGCTGTCACAGATGATGCTAACAGATAAGTAGCCAGATGCTGTTACACTGTCAAAGGATGGAAGGACGAGAAACTCACGATCCATTCAAATCAAATCCATTAAGCCTTGTTTTACCAGAGTCATTCTGTATGGAGTCAGTGTAAAGTCCCTCAAGATGGCTGTGTTTTATTTCTTCACTACGAGCAGCAGCAACATTAGAAATAAATTACTCACTGGCCACCAAACAGCTGCATGCCCAGCAGAGCGAAGACCACGATGAAGAGGAAGAGGAGGAACAACAGGCTGATGATAGACTTCATGGAGTTGAGCAGAGATACCACCAGGTTCCTCAAAGAGTTCCAGTACCTACACACACGGAGATACACTGTATGAACATATATGACGTAATCAGTGATCCCCAGCACATAAACAGATATATGCGCTGACTCACTTGGTGACTTTGAAGATCCTGAGCAGTCTCAGAGCTCGCAGGACACTAATCCCAAATGAGGCCCCAGGTTTGATGGCAGCCCAGATCACCTCAAAAATACTGCCAATAATCACCTGTGAACACATTCTGATAAATACAGCTGGCAAGCACTTTATCCCAAACACTTTACTCTGCCAATAATCAAACACATTTTTCTTCTGAAGCAGCAGCAGCCCTGAATTACATGAATTACACTACACATGCTCATGCATTGATTGAACTCCCAGCCGAACAGGAAGACTCACCCCAAAGTCAAAACAGTTGAACGAGGAGTGGAAGTAGTTCTGGGGTCCGAGGCCGTACATTTTCATGGACATCTCTGCCAGAAACAGGCCCAGGAATACAAACTCAGCCAAGTCTGTCCAGGGAGAAGAAGAAAACATACAGATCAATGAGCAGGTTAAAAAGAGCTCTGCTGCTGATCTTCACTATTCAATAGAGCTGAGCTTCTGCTGCCTGTTCAGCTGTGCCCACAGCGAATAAGACGCTCAGATGAGTCCCACAACGTCAATGAGGAAACACACACACCTCAAAGGGGGGATGCCAGTGGGAATGACCTGAATCAGCCACATGCTGATTACTGAGTTAGGAACTTGCTCTGGTGGTGGTAGGTCTAACATTATGCTCCTTTTAAATTGATAAGTATTTATTGCATCCTTTAATATCATACATATTGTATAGCTGCTGTGCTGTGTATGTATATATTGTATGTTGTATATTGTAAGTCTTTACTGTACTGTATACTATAACAATTCATCAACAAGTGAGCCCAAATAGTGTATAGCTAATTTTTTAATTAGCTGAATAAACTGAAGAAGTTTTTTTTTTTTTTGCTGAGGGTGATGTTGTTGCTCATCAGCATTTTGGACCCATATAGGGAAAACACATTTTGGGGACTGACAGCCGTTCATGCAGCACTTTCCGACTTCCGGATTTGTCAGGAAACATCCCAGCACTCTCATGCTACCACACATATATGTAACTATAGTTGTCAGATGATTTGCATATAAGTCTCTCATACAGATCCTTGACAACCCTAAACAAAAGTACCACTCTCCCAACTCACTTATATGGGGGAACTTCAAATGCTCATAACTCTGGAACCGTAAGTCCTAGAGACTTAAGGGTGGTACCATTGGACTCGGGGTACACACAAATGGGGGGGGGGGGGGTAGGACAAGGTCTCATGTCTCTATCTTGCTCCCTGAGGATGGGTCAAAACTGACCCTTGTTAAAACCCCAAATTTTGACTCTCCCAACTCACTTATATGGGGGAACTTCAAATGCTCATAACTCCGGAACCCTATGTGCTAGAGACTCAAGGGTGGTACCGTTGGACTCGGGGTAAACACAAATGGGGGGGTAGGACAAGGTCCCATGTCTCTATCTTACCCCCATGAGGATCGGTCAAAACTGACCCTGATTAAAACTTCAAGCCCTGTACACTCTTGACAACCCTAAACACCAACTTCACCTTGAAAAAAAGTACCACAAAAAGGGGGGTCCAAACCACTCCTAAGGTTCTGAAACGTGCTCCTAGACACTTTCTGGGGGAACACTTTTGGCATCTCACACTTAGGAAAATTTTGACTCTCCCAACTCACTTATATGGGGGAACTTCAAATGCTGATAACTCTGGAACCCTAAGTCCTAGAGACTTAAGGGTGGGACCGTTGGACTCGGGGTACCCACAAATGGGGGGATAGGACAAGGTCTCATGTCTCTATCTTGCTCCCTGAGGATGGGTCAAAACTGACCCTTGTTAAAACCCCAAATTTTGACTCTCCCAACTCACTTATATGGGGGAACTTCAAATGCTCATAACTCCGGAACCCTATGTGCTAGAGACTCAAGGGTGGTACTGTTGGACTCGGGGTACCCACAAATGGGGGGGTAGGACAAGGTCTCATGTCTCTATCTTGCGCCCTGAGGATGGGTCAAAACTGACCCTTGTTAAAACCTCAAATTTTGACTCTCCCAACTCACTTATATGGGGGAACTTCAAATGCTCATAACTCTGGAACCCTAAGTCCTAGAGACTTAAGGGTGGGACCGTTGGACTCGGGGTACCCACAAATGGGGGTGTAGGACAAGGTCTCATGTCTCTATCTTGCTCCCTGAGGATGGGTCAAAACTGACCCTTGTTAAAACCTCAAATTTTGACTCTCCCAACTCACTTATATGGGGGAACTTCAAATGCTCATAACTCCGGAACCCTATGTGCTAGAGACTTAAGGCTGGTACCGTTGGACTCGGGGTACACACAAATAGGGGGGTAGGACAAGGTCCCATGTCTCTATCTTACCCCCCTGAGGATCGGTCAAAACGGACCCTGGTTAAAACCCCAGATTTTGACTCTCCCAATTCACTTATATGGGGGAACTTCAAATGCTCATAACTCCGGAACCCTATGTGCTAGAGACTCAAGGCTGGTACCGTTGGACTCGGGGTACACACGAATGGGGGGGTAGGACAAGGTCCCATGTCTCTATCTTACCCCCCTATGGATCGGTGAAAACTGACCCTGATTAAAACTCCAAGCCCTGTACACTCTTGACAACCCTAAACACCAACTTCACCTTGACAAAAAGTACCACAAAAAGGGGGATCCAAACCACTCCTAAGGCTCTGAAACGTGCTCCTAGACACTTTCTGGGGGAACACTTTTGGCATTTCACACTTAGGAAAATTTTCACTCTCCCAACTCACTTATATGGGGGAACTTCAAATGCTCATAACTCTGGAACCCTAAGTCCTAGAGACTCAAGGGTGGGACCGTTGGACTCGGGGTACCCACAAATGGGGGTGTAGGACAAGGTCTCATGTCTCTATCTTGCTCCCTGAGGATGGGTCAAAACTGACCCTTGTTAAAACCTCAAATTTTGACTCTCCCAACTCACTTATATGGGGGAACTTCAAATGCTCATAACTCTGGAACCCTATGTGCTAGAGACTCAAGGCTGGTACCGTTGGACTCGGGGTACACACAAATGGGGGGGTAGGACAAGGTCCCATGTCTCTATCTTACCCCCCTGAGGATCGGTCAAAACTGACCCTGGTTAAAACTCCAAGCCCTGTACACTCTTGACAACCCTAAACACCTACTTAACCTTGAAAAAAAGTACCACAAAAAGGGGGTCCAAACCACTCCTAAGGCTCTGAAACGTGCTCCTAGACACTTTCTGGGGGAACACTTTTGGCATTTCACACAGGAAAATTTTCACTCTCCCAACTCACTTATATGGGGGAACTTAAAATGCTCATAACTCAGTTAAAACTGACCCTTGTTAAAACCTCAAATTTTGACTCTCCCAACTCACTTATGTGGGGGAACTTCAAATGCTCATAACTCTGGAACCCTATGTGCTAGAGACTCCAGGCTGGTACCGTTGGACTCGGGGTACACACAAATGGTGGGGTAGGACAAGGTCTCATGTCTCTATCTTACCCCCCTGAGGATTGGTCAAAACTGACCCTGGTTAAAACTCCAAGCCCTGTACACTCTTGACAACCCTAAACACCTACTTAACCTTGAAAAAAAGTACCACAAAAAGGGGGTCCAAACCACTCGTAAGGCTCTGAAACGTGCTCCTAGACACTTTCTGGGGGAACACTTTTGGCATTTCACAGGAAAATTTTCACTCTCCCAACTCACTTATATGGGGGAACTTCAAATGCTCATAACTCTGGAACCCTAAGTCCTAGAGACTTAAGGGTGGGACCGTTGGACCCGGGGTACCCACAAATGGGGGTGTAGGACAAGGTCTCATGTCTCTATCTTGCTCCCTGAGGATGGGTCAAAACTGACCCTTGTTAAAACCTCAAATTTTGACTCTCCCAACTCACTTATATGGGGGAACTTCAAATGCTCATAACTCCGGAACCCTATGTGCTAGAGACTCAAGGCTGGTACCGTTGGACTCGGGGTACACACGAATGGGGGGGTAGGACAAGGTCCCATGTCTCTATCTTACCCCCCTATGGATAGGTGAAAACTGACCCTGATTAAAACTCCAAGCCCTGTACACTCTTGACAACCCTAAACACCAACTTCACCTTGACAAAAAGTACCAGAAAAAGGGGGGTCCAAACCACTCCTAAGGCTCTGAAACGTGCTCCTAGACACTTTCTGGGGGAACACTTTTGGCATCTCACAGGAAAATTTTCACTCTCCCAACTCACTTATATGGGGGAACTTCAAATGCTGATAACTCTGGAACCCTAAGTCCTAGAGACTTAAGGGTGGGACCGTTGGACTCGGGGGTACCCACAAATGGGGGTGTAGGACAAGGTCTCATGTCTCTATATTGCTCCCTGAGGATGGGTCAAAACTGACCCTTGTTAAAACCCCAAATTTTGACTCTCCCAACTCACTTATATGGGGGAACTTCAAATGCTCATAACTCCGGAACCCTATGTGCTAGAGACTCAAGGGTGGTACCGTTGGACTCGGGGTAAACACAAATGGGGGGGGGGGTAGGACAAGGTCCCATGTCTCTATCTTACCCCCCTGAGGATCGGTCAAAACTGACCCTGATTAAAACTCCAAGCCCTGTACACTCTTGACAACCCTAAACACCAACTTCACCTTGACAAAAAGTACCACAAAAAGGGGGGTCCAAACCACTCCTAAGGCTCTGAAACGTGCTCCTAGACACTTTCTGGGGGAACACTTTTGGCATTTCACACTTAGGAAAATTTTCACTCTCCCAACTCACTTATATGGGGGAACTTCAAATGCTCATAACTCTGGAACCCTAAGTCCTAGAGACTTAAGGGTGGGACCGTTGGACTCGGGGTACCCACAAATGGGGGTGTAGGACAAGGTCTCATGTCTCTATCTTGCTCCCTGAGGATGGGTCAAAACTGACCCTTGTTAAAACCTCAAATTTTGACTCTCCCAACTCACTTATATGGGGGAACTTCAAATGCTCATAACTCCGGAACCCTATGTGCTAGAGACTCAAGGCTGGTACCGTTGGACTCGGGGTACCCACAAATGGGGGGGGTAGGACAAGGTCTCATGTCTCTATCTTGCTCCCTGAGGATGGGTCAAAACTGACCCTTGTTAAAACCTCAAATTTTGACTCTCCCAACTCACTTATATGGGGGAACTTCAAATGCTCATAACTCTGGAACCCTAAGTCCTAGAGACTTAAGGGTGGGACCGTTGGACTCGGGGTACCCACAAATGGGGGGGTAGGACAAGGTCTCATGTCTCTACCTTGCTCCCTGAGGATGGGTCAAAACTGACCCTTGCTAAAACCCCAAATATTGACTCTCCCAACTCACTTATATGGGGGAACTTCAAATGCTCATAACTCCGGAACCCTATGTGCTAGAGACTCAAGGGTGGTACCGTTGGACTCGGGGTACACACAAATGGGGGGGTAGGACAAGGTCCCATGTCTCTATCTTACCCCCCTGAGGATCGGTCAAAACTGACCCTGATTAAAACTCCAAGCCCTGTACACTCTTGACAACCCTAAACACCAACTTCACCTTGACAAAAAGTACCACAAAAAGGGGGGTCCAAACCACTCCTAAGGCTCTGAAACGTGCTCCTAGACACTTTCTGGGGGAACACTTTTGGCATTTCACACTCAGGAAAATTTTGACTCTCCCAACTCACTTATATGGGGGAACTTCAAATGCTCATAACTCTGGAACCCTAAGTCCTAGAGACTTAAGGGTGGGACCGTTGGACTCGGGGTACCCACAAATGGGGGGGTAGGACAAGGTCCCATGTCTCTATCTTACCCCCGAGGATCGGTCAAAACGGACCCTGGTTAAAACCCCAGATTTTGACTCTCCCAACTCACTTATATGGGGGAACTTCAAATGCTCATAACTCCGGAACCCTATGTGCTAGAGACTCAAGTCTGGTACCCTTGGTCTCGGGGTACACACAAATGGGGGGGTAGGACAAGGTCCCATGTCTCTATCTTACCCCCCTGAGGATCGGTCAAAACGGACCCTCGTTAAAACCCCAGATTTTGACTCTCCCAACTCACTTATATGGGGGAACTTCAAATGCTCATAACTCCGGAACCCTATGTGCTAGAGACTCAAGGCTGGTACCGTTGGACTCGGGGTACACACAAATGGGGGGGTAGGACAAGGTCCTATGTCTCTATCTTACCCCCCTGAGGATCGGTCAAAACTGACCCTGATTAAAAGTCCAAGCCCTGTACACTCTTGACAACCCTAAACACCAACTTCACCTTGACAAAAAGTACCACAAAAAGGGGGGTCCAAACCACTCCTAAGGCTCTGAAACGTGCTCCTAGACACTTTCTGGGGGAACACTTTTGGCATTTCACACTTAGGAAAATGTTGACTCTCCCAACTCACTTATATGGGGGAACTTCAAATGCTCATAACTCTGGAACCCTAAGTCCTAGAGACTTAAGGGTGGGACCGTTGGACTCGGGGTACCCACAAATGGGGGGGTAGGACAAGGTCTCATGTCTCTACCTTGCTCCCTGAGGATGGGTCAAAACTGACCCTTGCTAAAACCCCAAATATTGACTCTCCCAACTCACTTATATGGGGGAACTTCAAATGCTCATAACTCCGGAACCCTATGTGCTAGAGACTCAAGGGTGGTACCGTTGGACTCGGGGTACACACAAATGGGGGGGTAGGACAAGGTCCCATGTCTCTATCTTACCCCCGAGGATCGGTCAAAACGGACCCTGGTTAAAACCCCAGATTTTGACTCTCCCAACTCACTTATATGGGGGAACTTCAAATGCTCATAACTCCGGAACCCTATGTGCTAGAGACTCAAGGCTGGTACCGTTGGACTCGGGGTACACACAAATGGGGGGGTAGGACAAGGTCCCATGTCTCTATCTTACCCCCCTGAGGATCGGTCAAAACGGACCCTGGTTAAAACCCCAGATTTTGACTCTCCCAACTCACTTATATGGGGGAACTTCAAATGCTCATAACTCCGGAACCCTATGTGCTAGAGACTCAAGGCTGGTACCGTTGGACTCGGGGTACACACAAATGGGGGGGGGGGGGGGGGGGGGGGGGGGGGGTAGGCCAAGGTCCCATTTCTCTATCTTACCCCCCTGAGGATCGGTCAAAACGGACCCTGGTTAAAACCCCAGATTTTGACTCTCCCAACTCACTTATATGGGGGAACTTCAAATGCTCATAACTCCGGAACCCTATGTGCTAGAGACTCAAGTCTGGTACCCTTGGACTCGGGGTACACACAAATGGGGGGGTAGGACAAGGTCCCATGTCTCTATCTTACCCCCCTGAGGATCGGTCAAAACGGACCCTGGTTAAAAGTCCAAGCCCTGTACACTCTTGACAACCCTAAACACCAACTTCACCTTGACAAAAAGTACCACAAAAAGGGGGGTCCAAACCACTCCTAAGGCTCTGAAACGTGCTCCTAGACACTTTCTGGGGGAACACTTTTGGCATTTCACACTTAGGAAAATTTTGACTCTCCCAACTCACTTATATGGGGGAACTTCAAATGCTCATAACTCTGGAACCCTAAGTCCTAGAGACTTAAGGGTGGGACCGTTGGACTCGGGGTACCCACAAATGGGGGGGTAGGACAAGGTCTCATGTCTCTACCTTGCTCCCTGAGGATGGGTCAAAACTGACCCTTGTTAAAACCCCAAATATTGACTCTCCCAACTCACTTATATGGGGGAACTTCAAATGCTCATAACTCCGGAACCCTATGTGCTAGAGACTCAAGGGTGGTACCGTTGGACTCGGGGTACACACAAATGGGGGGGGTAGGACAAGGTCCCATGTCTCTATCTTACCCCCCTGAGGATCGGTCAAAACGGACCCTCATTAAAACCCCAGATTTTGACTCTCCCAACTCACTTATATGGGGGAACTTCAAATGCTCATAACTCCGGAACCCTATGTGCTAGAGACTCAAGGCTGGTACCGTTGGACTCGGGGTACACACAAATGGGGGGCTAGGACAAGTTCCCATGTCTCTATCTTACCCCCCTGAGGATCGGTCAAAACTGACCCTGATTAAAAGTCCAAGCCCTGTACACTCTTGACAACCCTAAACACCAACTTCACCTTGACAAAAAGTACCACAAAAAGGGGGGTCCAAACCACTCCTAAGGCTCTGAAACGTGCTCCTAGACACTTTCTGGGGGAACACTTTTGGCATTTCACACTTAGGAAAATTTTGACTCTCCCAACTCACTTATATGGGGGAACTTCAAATGCTCATAACTCTGGAACCCTAAGTCCTAGAGACTTAAGGGTGGGACTGTTGGACTCGGGGTACCCACAAATGGGGGGGTAGGACAAGGTCTCGTGTCTCTACCTTGCTCCCTGAGGATGGGTCAAAACTGACCCTTGTTAAAACCCCAAATATTGACTCTCCCAACTCACTTATATGGGGGAACTTCAAATGCTCATAACTCCGGAACCCTATGTGCTAGAGACTCAAGGGTGGTACCGTTGGACTCGGGGTACACACAAATGGGGGGGTAGGACAAGGTCCCATGTCTCTATCTTACCCCCGAGGATCGGTCAAAACGGACCCTGGTTAAAACCCCAGATTTTGACTCTCCCAACTCACTTATATGGGGGAACTTCAAATGCTCATAACTCCGGAACCCTATGTGCTAGAGACTCAAGGCTGGTACCGTTGGACTCGGGGTACACACAAATGGGGGGTAGGACAAGGTCCCATGTCTCTATCTTACTCCCCTGAGGATCGGTCAAAACGGACCCTGGTTAAAACCCCAGATTTTGACTCTCCCAACTCACTTATATGGGGGAACTTCAAATGCTCATAACTCCGGAACCCTATGTGCTAGAGACTCAAGGCTGGTACCGTTGGACTCGGGGTACACACAAATGAGGGGGTAGGACAAGGTCCCATGTCTCTATCTTACCCCCCTGAGGATCGGTCAAAACTGACCCTGATTAAAAGTCCAAGCCCTGTACACTCTTGACAACCCTAAACACCAACTTCACCTTGAGAAAAAGTACCACAAAAAGGGGGGTCCAAACCACTCCTAAGGCTCTGAAACGTGCTCCTAGACACTTTCTGGGGGAACACTTTTGGCATTTCACACTTAGGAAAATTTTGACTCTCCCAACTCACTTATATGGGGGAACTTCAAATGCTCATAACTCCGGAACCCTATGTGCTAGAGACTCAAGTCTGGTACCCTTGGACTCGGGGTACACACAAATGGGGGGGTAGGACAAGGTCCCATGTCTCTATCTTACCCCCCTGAGGATCGGTCAAAACGGACCCTGGTTAAAACCCCAGATTTTGACTCTCCCAACTCACTTATATGGGGGAACTTCAAATGCTCCTAACTCTGGAACCCTAAGTCCTAGAGACTTAAGGGTGGGACCGTTGGACTCGGGGTACCCACAAATGGGGGGGTAGGACAAGGTCTCATGTCTCTACCTTGCTCCCTGAGGATGGGTCAAAACTGACCCTTGTTAAAACCCAAAATATTGACTCTCCCAACTCACTTATATGGGGGAACTTCAAATGCTCATAACTCCGGAACCCTATGTGCTAGAGACTCAAGGGTGGTACCGTTGGACTCGGGGTACACACAAATGGGGGGGTAGGACAAGGTCCCATGTCTCTATCTTACCCCCGAGGATCGGTCAAAACGGACCCTGGTTAAAACCCCAGATTTTGACTCTCCCAACTCACTTATATGGGGGAACTTCAAATGCTCATAACTCCGGAACCCTATGTGCTAGAGACTCAAGGCTGGTACCGTTGGACTCGGGGTACACACAAATGGGGGGGTAGGACAAGGTCCCATGTCTCTATCTTACCCCCCTGCGGATCGGTCAAAACGGACCCTGGTTAAAACCCCAGATTTTGACTCTCCCAACTCACTTATATGGGGGAACTTCAAATGCTCATAACTCCGGAACCCTATGTGCTAGAGACTCAAGGCTGGTACCGTTGGACTCGGGGTACACACAAATGGGGGGGTAGGACAAGGTCCCATGTCTCGATCTTACCCCCCTGAGGATCGGTCAAAACGGACCCTGGTTAAAACCCCAGATTTTGACTCTCCCAACTCACTTATATGGGGGAATTTCAAATGCTCATAACTCCGGAACCCTATGTGCTAGAGACTCAAGGCTGGTACCGTTGGACTCGGGGTACACACAAATGGGGGGGTAGGACAAGGTCCCATGTCTCTATCTTACCCCCCTGCGGATCGGTCAAAACGGACCCTGGTTAAAACCCCAGATTTTGACTCTCCCAACTCACTTATATGGGGGAACTTCAAATGCTCATAACTCCAGAACCCTATGTTCTAGAGACTCAAGGCTGGTACCGTTGGACTCGGGGTACACACAAATGGGGGGGTAGGACAAGGTCCCATGTCTCTATCTTACCCCCCTGCGGATCGGTCAAAACGGACCCTGGTTAAAACCCCAGATTTTGACTCTCCCAACTCACTTATATGGGGGAACTTCAAATGCTCATAACTCCGGAACCCTATGTGCTAGAGACTCAAGGCTGGTACCGTTGGACTCGGGGTACACACAAATGGGGGGGTAGGACAAGGTCCCATGTCTCTATCTTACCCCCCTGAGGATCGGTCAAAACTGACCCTGATTAAAAGTCCAAGCCCTGTACACTCTTGACAACCCTAAACACCAACTTCACCTTGACAAAAAGTACCACAAAAAGGGGGGTCCAAACCACTCCTAAGGCTCTGAAACGTGCTCCTAGACACTTTCTGGGGGAACACTTTTGGCATTTCACACTTAGGAAAATTTTGACTCTCCCAACTCACTTATATGGGGGAACTTCAAATGCTCATAACTCTGGAACCCTAAGTCCTAGAGACTTAAGGGTGGGACCGTTGGACTCGGGGTACCCACAAATGGGGGGGTAGGACAAGGTCTCATGTCTCTACCTTGCTCCCTGAGGATGGGTCAAAACTGACCCTTGTTAAAACCCCAAATATTGACTCTCCCAACTCACTTATATGGGGGAACTTCAAATGCTCATAACTCCGGAACCCTATGTGCTAGAGACTCAAGGGTGGTACCGTTGGACTCGGGGTACACACAAATGGGGGGGTAGGACAAGGTCCCATGTCTCTATCTTACCCCCGAGGATCGGTCAAAACGGACCCTGGTTAAAACCCCAGATTTTGACTCTCCCAACTCACTTATATGGGGGAACTTCAAATGCTCATAACTCCAGAACCCTATGTGCTAGAGACTCAAGTCTGGTACCCTTGGACTCGGGGTACACACAAATGGGGGGGTAGGACAAGGTCCCATGTCTCTATCTTACTCCCCTGAGGATCGGTCAAAACGGACCCTGGTTAAAACCCCAGATTTTGACTCTCCCAACTCACTTATATGGGGGAACTTCAAATGCTCATAACTCCGGAACCCTATGTGCTAGAGACTCAAGGCTGGTACCGTTGGACTCGGGGTACACACAAATGGGGGGGTAGGACAAGGTCCCATGTCTCTATCTTACCCCCCTGAGGATCGGTCAAAACGGACCCTGGTTAAAACCCCAGATTTTGACTCTCCCAACTCACTTATATGGGGGAACTTCAAATGCTCATAACTCCGGAACCCTATGTACTAGAGACTCAAGGCTGGTACCGTTGGACTCGGGGCACACACAAATGGGGGGGTAGGACAAGGTCCCATGTCTCTATCTTACCCCCCTGAGGATCGGTCAAAACTGACCCTGATTAAAAGTCCAAGCCCTGTACACTCTTGACAACCCTAAACACCAACTTCACCTTGACAAAAAGTACCACAAAAAGGGGGGTCCAAACCACTCCTAAGGCTCTGAAACGTGCTCCTAGACACTTTCTGGGGGAACACTTTTGGCATTTCACAATTAGGAAAATTTTGACTCTCCCAACTCACTTATATGGGGGAACTTCAAATGCTCATAACTCTGGAACCCTAAGTCCTAGAGACTTAAGGGTGGGACCGTTGGACTCGGGGTACCCACAAATGGGGGGGTAGGACAAGGTCTCATGTCTCTACCTTGCTCCCTGAGGATGGGTCAAAACTGACCCTTGTTAAAACCCCAAATATTGACTCTCCCAACTCACTTATATGGGGGAACTTCAAATGCTCATAACTCCGGAACCCTATGTGCTAGATACTCAAGGGTGGTACCGTTAGACTCGGGGTACCCACAAATGGGGGTGTAGGACAAGGTCTCATGTCTCTATCTTGCTCCCTGAGGATGGGTCAAAACTGACCCTTGTTAAAACCCCAAATTTTGACTCTCCCAACTCACTTATATGGGGGAACTTCAAATGCTCATAACTCCGGAACCCTATGTGCTAGAGACTCAAGGCTGGTACCGATGGACTCGGGGCACACACAAATGGGGGGGTAGGACAAGGTCCCATGTCTCTATCTTACCCCCCTGAGGATCGGTCAAAACGGACCCTGGTTAAAACCCCAGATTTTGACTCTCCCAACTCACTTATATGGGGGAACTTCAAATGCTCATAACTCCAGAACCCTATGTGCTAGAGACTCAAGGCTGGTACCGTTGGACTCGGGGTACACACAAATGAGGGGGTAGGACAAGGTCCCATGTCTCTATCTTACCCCCCTGAGGATCGGTCAAAACTGACCCTGATTAAAAGTCCAAGCCCTGTACACTCTTGACAACCCTAAACACCAACTTCACCTTGACAAAAAGTACCACAAAAAGGGGGGTCCAAACCACTCCTAAGGCTCTGAAACGTGCTCCTAGACACTTTCTGGGGGAACACTTTTGGCATTTCACACTTAGGAAAATGTTGACTCTCCCAACTCACTTATATGGGGGAACTTCAAATGCTCATAACTCTGGAACCCTAAGTGCTAGAGACTTAAGGGTGGGACCGTTGGACTCGGGGTACCCACAAATGGGGGGGTAGGACAAGGTCTCATGTCTCTACCTTGCTCCCTGAGGATGGGTCAAAACTGACCCTTGCTAAAACCCCAAATATTGACTCTCCCAACTCACTTATATGGGGGAACTTCAAATGCTCATAACTCCGGAACCCTATGTGCTAGAGACCCAAGGGTGGTACCGTTGGACTCGGGGTACACACAAATGGGGGGGTAGGACAAGGTCCCATGTCTCTATCTTACCCCCGAGGATCGGTCAAAACGGACCCTGGTTAAAACCCCAGATTTTGACTCTCCCAACTCACTTATATGGGGGAACTTCAAATGCTCATAACTCCGGAACCCTATGTGCTAGAGACTCAAGGCTGGTACCGTTGGACTCGGGGTACACACAAATGGGGGGTAGGACAAGGTCCCATGTCTCTATCTTACCCCCCTGAGGATCGGTCAAAACGGACCCTGGTTAAAACCCCAGATTTTGACTCTCCCAACTCACTTATATGGGGGAACTTCAAATGCTCATAACTCCGGAACCCTATGTGCTAGAGACTCAAGTCTGGTACCCTTGGACTCGGGGTACACACAAATGGGGGGGTAGGACAAGGTCCCATGTCTCTATCTTACCCCCCTGAGGATCGGTCAAAACGGACCCTGGTTAAAACCCCAGATTTTGACTCTCCCAACTCACTTATATGGGGGAACTTCAAATGCTCATAACTCCGGAACCCTATGTGCTAGAGACTCAAGGCTGGTACCGTTGGACTCGGGGTACACACAAATGGGGGGGTAGGACAAGGTCCCATGTCTCTATCTTACCCCCCTGAGGATCGGTCAAAACTGACCCTGATTAAAACTCCAAGCCCTGTACACTCTTGACAACCCTAAACACCAACTTCACCTTGACAAAAAGTACCACAAAAAGGGGGGTCCAAACCACTCCTAAGGCTCTGAAACGTGCTCCTAGACACTTTCTGGGGGAACACTTTTGGCATTTCACAATTAGGAAAATTTTGACTCTCCCAACTCACTTATATGGGGGAACTTCAAATGCTCATAACTCTGGAACCCTAAGTCCTAGAGACTTAAGGGTGGGACCGTTGGACTCGGGGTACCCACAAATGGGGGGGGGGTAGGACAAGGTCTCATGTCTCTACCTTGCTCCCTGAGGATGGGTCAAAACTGACCCTTGTTATAACCCCAAATATTGACTCTCCCAACTCACTTATATGGGGGAACTTCAAATGCTCATAACTCTGGAACCCTATGTGCTAGAGACTCAAGGGTGGTACCGTTGGACTCGGGGTACACACAAATGGGGGGGGTAGGACAAGGTCCCATGTCTCTATCTTACCCCCCTGAGGATCGGTCAAAACTGACCCTGATTAAAAGTCCAAGCCCTGTACACTCTTGACAACCCTAAACACCAACTTCACCTTGACAAAAAGTACCACAAAAAGGGGGGTCCAAACCACTCCTAAGGCTCTGAAACGTGCTCCTAGACACTTTCTGGGGGAACACTTTTGGCATTTCACACTTAGGAAAATTTTGACTCTCCCAACTCACTTATATGGGGGAACTTCAAATGCTCATAACTCTGGAACCCTAAGTCCTAGAGACTTAAGGGTGGGACCGTTGGACTCGGGGTACCCACAAATGGGGGGGTAGGACAAGGTCTCATGTCTCTACCTTGCTCCCTGAGGATGGGTCAAAACTGACCCTTGTTAAAACCCCAAATATTGACTCTCCCAACTCACTTATATGGGGGAACTTCAAATGCTCATAACTCCGGAACCCTATGTGCTAGAGACTCAAGGGTGGTACCGTTGGACTCGGGGTACACACAAATGGGGGGGTAGGACAAGGTCCCATGTCTCTATCTTACCCCCGAGGATCGGTCAAAACGGACCCTGGTTAAAACCCCAGATTTTGACTCTCCCAACTCACTTATATGGGGGAACTTCAAATGCTCATAACTCCAGAACCCTATGTGCTAGAGACTCAAGGCTGGTACCGTTGGACTCGGGGTACACACAAATGGGGGGTAGGACAAGGTCCCATGTCTCTATCTTACCCCCCTGAGGATCGGTCAAAACGGACCCTGGTTAAAACCCCAGATTTTGACTCTCCCAACTCACTTATATGGGGGAACTTTAAATGCTCATAACTCCAGATCCCTATGTGCTAGAGACTCAAGTCTGGTACCCTTGGACTCGGAGTACACACAAATGGGGGGGTAGGACAAGGTCCCATGTCTCTATCTTACCCCCCTGAGGATCGGTCAAAACGGACCCTCATTAAAACCCCAGATTTTGACTCTCCCAACTCACTTATATGGGGGAACTTCAAATGCTCATAACTCCGGAACCCTATGTGCTAGAGACTCAAGGCTGGTACCGTTGGACTCGGGGTACACACAAATGGGGGGCTAGGACAAGTTCCCATGTCTCTATCTTACCCCCCTGAGGATCGGTCAAAACTGACCCTGATTAAAAGTCCAAGCCCTGTACACTCTTGACAACCCTAAACACCAACTTCACCTTGACAAAAAGTACCACAAAAAGGGGGGTCCAAACCACTCCTAAGGCTCTGAAACGTGCTCCTAGACACTTTCTGGGGGAACACTTTTGGCATTTCACACTTAGGAAAATTTTGACTCTCCCAACTCACTTATATGGGGGAACTTCAAATGCTCATAACTCTGGAACCCTAAGTCCTAGAGACTTAAGGGTGGGACTGTTGGACTCGGGGTACCCACAAATGGGGGGGTAGGACAAGGTCTCGTGTCTCTACCTTGCTCCCTGAGGATGGGTCAAAACTGACCCTTGTTAAAACCCCAAATATTGACTCTCCCAACTCACTTATATGGGGGAACTTCAAATGCTCATAACTCCGGAACCCTATGTGCTAGAGACTCAAGGCTGGTACCGTTGGACTCGGGGTACACACAAATGGGGGGGTAGGACAAGGTCCCATGTCTCTATCTTACCCCCGAGGATCGGTCAAAACGGACCCTGGTTAAAACCCCAGATTTTGACTCTCCCAACTCACTTATATGGGGGAACTTCAAATGCTCATAACTCCAGAACCCTATGTGCTAGAGACTCAAGGCTGGTACCGTTGGACTCGGGGTACACACAAATGGGGGGTAGGACAAGGTCCCATGTCTCTATCTTACTCCCCTGAGGATCGGTCAAAACGGACCCTGGTTAAAACCCCAGATTTTGACTCTCCCAACTCACTTATATGGGGGAACTTCAAATGCTCATAACTCCGGAACCCTATGTGCTAGAGACTCAAGGCTGGTACCGTTGGACTCGGGGTACACACAAATGAGGGGGTAGGACAAGGTCCCATGTCTCTATCTTACCCCCCTGAGGATCGGTCAAAACTGACCCTGATTAAAAGTCCAAGCCCTGTACACTCTTGACAACCCTAAACACCAACTTCACCTTGAGAAAAAGTACCACAAAAAAGGGGGTCCAAACCACTCCTAAGGCTCTGAAACGTGCTCCTAGACACTTTCTGGGGGAACACTTTTGGCATTTCACACTTAGGAAAATTTTGACTCTCCCAACTCACTTATATGGGGGAACTTCAAATGCTCATAACTCCGGAACCCTATGTGCTAGAGACTCAAGTCTGGTACCCTTGGACTCGGGGTACACACAAATGGGGGGGTAGGACAAGGTCCCATGTCTCTATCTTACCCCCCTGAGGATCGGTCAAAACGGACCCTGGTTAAAACCCCAGATTTTGACTCTCCCAACTCACTTATATGGGGGAACTTCAAATGCTCCTAACTCTGGAACCCTAAGTCCTAGAGACTTAAGGGTGGGACCGTTGGACTCGGGGTACCCACAAATGGGGGGGTAGGACAAGGTCTCATGTCTCTACCTTGCTCCCTGAGGATGGGTCAAAACTGACCCTTGTTAAAACCCCAAATATTGACTCTCCCAACTCACTTATATGGGGGAACTTCAAATGCTCATAACTCCGGAACCCTATGTGCTAGAGACTCAAGGGTGGTACCGTTGGACTCGGGGTACACACAAATGGGGGGGTAGGACAAGGTCCCATGTCTCTATCTTACCCCCGAGGATCGGTCAAAACGGACCCTGGTTAAAACCCCAGATTTTGACTCTCCCAACTCACTTATATGGGGGAACTTCAAATGCTCATAACTCCAGAACCCTATGTGCTAGAGACTCAAGGCTGGTACCGTTGGACTCGGGGTACACACAAATGAGGGGGTAGGACAAGGTCCCATGTCTCTATCTTACCCCCCTGAGGATCGGTCAAAACGGACCCTGGTTAAAACCCCAGATTTTGACTCTCCCAACTCACTTATATGGGGGAACTTCAAATGCTCATAACTCCGGAACCCTATGTGCTAGAGACTCAAGGCTGGTACCCTTGGACTCGGGGTACACACAAATGGGGGGGTAGGACAAGGTCCCATGTCTCTATCTTACTCCCCTGACGATCGGTCAAAACGGACCCTGGTTAAAACCCCAGATTTTGACTCTCCCAACTCACTTATATGGGGGAACTTCAAATGCTCATAACTCCGGAACCCTATGTGCTAGAGACTCAAGGCTGGTACCGTTGGACTCGGGGTACACACAAATGGGGGGGTAGGACAAGGTCCCATGTCTCTATCTTACCCCCCTGCGGATCGGTCAAAACGGACCCTGGTTAAAACCCCAGATTTTGACTCTCCCAACTCACTTATATGGGGGAACTTCAAATGCTCATAACTCCGGAACCCTATGTGCTAGAGACTCAAGGCTGGTACCGTTGGACTCGGGGTACACACAAATGGGGGGGTAGGACAAGGTCCCATGTCTCGATCTTACCCCCCTGAGGATCGGTCAAAACGGACCCTGGTTAAAACCCCAGATTTTGACTCTCCCAACTCACTTATATGGGGGAATTTCAAATGCTCATAACTCCGGAACCCTATGTGCTAGAGACTCAAGGCTGGTACCGTTGGACTCGGGGTACACACAAATGGGGGGGTAGGACAAGGTCCCATGTCTCTATCTTACCCCCCTGCGGATCGGTCAAAACGGACCCTGGTTAAAACCCCAGATTTTGACTCTCCCAACTCACTTATATGGGGGAACTTCAAATGCTCATAACTCCAGAACCCTATGTTCTAGAGACTCAAGGCTGGTACCGTTGGACTCGGGGTACACACAAATGGGGGGGTAGGACAAGGTCCCATGTCTCTATCTTACCCCCCTGCGGATCGGTCAAAACGGACCCTGGTTAAAACCCCAGATTTTGACTCTCCCAACTCACTTATATGGGGGAACTTCAAATGCTCATAACTCCGGAACCCTATGTGCTAGAGACTCAAGGCTGGTACCGTTGGACTCGGGGTACACACAAATGGGGGGGTAGGACAAGGTCCCATGTCTCTATCTTACCCCCCTGAGGATCGGTCAAAACTGACCCTGATTAAAAGTCCAAGCCCTGTACACTCTTGACAACCCTAAACACCAACTTCACCTTGACAAAAAGTACCACAAAAAGGGGGGTCCAAACCACTCCTAAGGCTCTGAAACGTGCTCCTAGACACTTTCTGGGGGAACACTTTTGGCATTTCACACTTAGGAAAATTTTGACTCTCCCAACTCACTTATATGGGGGAACTTCAAATGCTCATAACTCTGGAACCCTAAGTCCTAGAGACTTAAGGGTGGGACCGTTGGACTCGGGGTACCCACAAATGGGGGGGTAGGACAAGGTCTCATGTCTCTACCTTGCTCCCTGAGGATGGGTCAAAACTGACCCTTGTTAAAACCCCAAATATTGACTCTCCCAACTCACTTATATGGGGGAACTTCAAATGCTCATAACTCCGGAACCCTATGTGCTAGAGACTCAAGGGTGGTACCGTTGGACTCGGGGTACACACAAATGGGGGGGTAGGACAAGGTCCCATGTCTCTATCTTACCCCCGAGGATCGGTCAAAACGGACCCTGGTTAAAACCCCAGATTTTGACTCTCCCAACTCACTTATATGGGGGAACTTCAAATGCTCATAACTCCAGAACCCTATGTGCTAGAGACTCAAGGCTGGTACCGTTGGACTCGGGGTACACACAAATGAGGGGGTAGGACAAGGTCCCATGTCTCTATCTTACCCCCCTGAGGATCGGTCAAAACGGACCCTGGTTAAAACCCCAGATTTTGACTCTCCCAACTCACTTATATGGGGGAACTTCAAATGCTCATAACTCCGGAACCCTATGTGCTAGAGACTCAAGGCTGGTACCCTTGGACTCGGGGTACACACAAATGGGGGGGTAGGACAAGGTCCCATGTCTCTATCTTACTCCCCTGACGATCGGTCAAAACGGACCCTGGTTAAAACCCCAGATTTTGACTCTCCCAACTCACTTATATGGGGGAACTTCAAATGCTCATAACTCCGGAACCCTATGTGCTAGAGACTCAAGGCTGGTACCGTTGGACTCGGGGTACACACAAATGGGGGGGTAGGACAAGGTCCCATGTCTCTATCTTACCCCCCTGCGGATCGGTCAAAACGGACCCTGGTTAAAACCCCAGATTTTGACTCTCCCAACTCACTTATATGGGGGAACTTCAAATGCTCATAACTCCGGAACCCTATGTGCTAGAGACTCAAGGCTGGTACCGTTGGACTCGGGGTACACACAAATGGGGGGGTAGGACAAGGTCCCATGTCTCGATCTTACCCCCCTGAGGATCGGTCAAAACGGACCCTGGTTAAAACCCCAGATTTTGACTCTCCCAACTCACTTATATGGGGGAATTTCAAATGCTCATAACTCCGGAACCCTATGTGCTAGAGACTCAAGGCTGGTACCGTTGGACTCGGGGTACACACAAATGGGGGGGTAGGACAAGGTCCCATGTCTCGATCTTACCCCCCTGAGGATCGGTCAAAACGGACCCTGGTTAAAACCCCAGATTTTGACTCTCCCAACTCACTTATATGGGGGAATTTCAAATGCTCATAACTCCGGAACCCTATGTGCTAGAGACTCAAGGCTGGTACCGTTGGACTCGGGGTACACACAAATGGGGGGGTAGGACAAGGTCCCATGTCTCTATCTTACCCCCCTGCGGATCGGTCAAAACGGACCCTGGTTAAAACCCCAGATTTTGACTCTCCCAACTCACTTATATGGGGGAACTTCAAATGCTCATAACTCCAGAACCCTATGTTCTAGAGACTCAAGGCTGGTACCGTTGGACTCGGGGTACACACAAATGGGGGGGTAGGACAAGGTCCCATGTCTCTATCTTACCCCCCTGCGGATCGGTCAAAACGGACCCTGGTTAAAACCCCAGATTTTGACTCTCCCAACTCACTTATATGGGGGAACTTCAAATGCTCATAACTCCGGAACCCTATGTGCTAGAGACTCAAGGCTGGTACCGTTGGACTCGGGGTACACACAAATGGGGGGGTAGGACAAGGTCCCATGTCTCTATCTTACCCCCCTGAGGATCGGTCAAAACTGACCCTGATTAAAAGTCCAAGCCCTGTACACTCTTGACAACCCTAAACACCAACTTCACCTTGACAAAAAGTACCACAAAAAGGGGGGTCCAAACCACTCCTAAGGCTCTGAAACGTGCTCCTAGACACTTTCTGGGGGAACACTTTTGGCATTTCACACTTAGGAAAATTTTGACTCTCCCAACTCACTTATATGGGGGAACTTCAAATGCTCATAACTCTGGAACCCTAAGTCCTAGAGACTTAAGGGTGGGACCGTTGGACTCGGGGTACCCACAAATGGGGGGGTAGGACAAGGTCTCATGTCTCTACCTTGCTCCCTGAGGATGGGTCAAAACTGACCCTTGTTAAAACCCCAAATATTGACTCTCCCAACTCACTTATATGGGGGAACTTCAAATGCTCATAACTCCGGAACCCTATGTGCTAGAGACTCAAGGGTGGTACCGTTGGACTCGGGGTACACACAAATGGGGGGGTAGGACAAGGTCCCATGTCTCTATCTTACCCCCGAGGATCGGTCAAAACGGACCCTGGTTAAAACCCCAGATTTTGACTCTCCCAACTCACTTATATGGGGGAACTTCAAATGCTCATAACTCCAGAACCCTATGTGCTAGAGACTCAAGGCTGGTACCGTTGGACTCGGGGTACACACAAATGAGGGGGTAGGACAAGGTCCCATGTCTCTATCTTACCCCCCTGAGGATCGGTCAAAACGGACCCTGGTTAAAACCCCAGATTTTGACTCTCCCAACTCACTTATATGGGGGAACTTCAAATGCTCATAACTCCGGAACCCTATGTGCTAGAGACTCAAGGCTGGTACCCTTGGACTCGGGGTACACACAAATGGGGGGGTAGGACAAGGTCCCATGTCTCTATCTTACTCCCCTGACGATCGGTCAAAACGGACCCTGGTTAAAACCCCAGATTTTGACTCTCCCAACTCACTTATATGGGGGAACTTCAAATGCTCATAACTCCGGAACCCTATGTGCTAGAGACTCAAGGCTGGTAACGTTGGACTCGGGGTACACACAAATGGGGGGGTAGGACAAGGTCCCATGTCTCTATCTTACCCCCCTGAGGATCGGTCAAAACTGACCCTGATTAAAAGTCCAAGCCCTGTACACTCTTGACAACCCTAAACACCAACTTCACCTTGACAAAAAGTACCACAAAAAGGGGGGTCCAAACCACTCCTAAGGCTCTGAAACGTGCTCCTAGACACTTTCTGGGGGAACACTTTTGGCATTTCACACTTAGGAAAATGTTGACTCTCCCAACTCACTTATATGGGGGAACTTCAAATGCTCATAACTCTGGAACCCTAAGTCCTAGAGACTTAAGGGTGGGACCGTTGGACTCGGGGTACCCACAAATGGGGGGGTAGGACAAGGTCTCATGTCTCTACCTTGCTCCCTGAGGATGGGTCAAAACTGACCCTTGTTAAAACCCCAAATATTGACTCTCCCAACTCACTTATATGGGGGAACTTCAAATGCTCATAACTCCGGAACCCTATGTGCTAGAGACTCAAGGGTGGTACCGTTGGACTCGGGGTACACACAAATGGGGGGGTAGGACAAGGTCCCATGTCTCTATCTTACCCCTGAGGATCGGTCAAAACGGACCCTGGTTAAAACCCCAGATTTTGACTCTCCCAACTCACTTATATGGGGGAACTTCAAATGCTCATAACTCCGGAACCCTACGTGCTAGAGACTCAAGTCTGGTACCCTTGGACTCGGGGTACACACAAATGGGGGGGTAGGACAAGGTCCCATGTCTCTATCTTACCCCCCTGAGGATCGGTCAAAACGGACCCTGGTTAAAACCCCAGATTTTGACTCTCCCAACTCACTTATATGGGGGAACTTCAAATGCTCATAACTCCGGAACCCTATGTACTAGAGACTCAAGGCTGCTACCGTTGGACTCGGGGCACACACAAATGGGGGGGTAGGACAAGGTCCCATGTCTCTATCTTACCCCCCTGAGGATCGGTCAAAACGGACCCTGGTTAAAACCCCAGATTTTGACTCTCCCAACTCACTTATATGGGGGAACTTCAAATGCTCATAACTCCAGAACCCTATGTGCTCGAGACTCAAGGCTGGCACCGTTGGACTCGGGGTTCACACAAATGGGGGGTAGGACAAGGTCCCATGTCTCTATCTTACCCCCCTGAGGATCGGTCAAAACGGACCCTGGTTAAAACCCCAGATTTTGACTCTCCAAACTCACTTATATGGGGGAACTTCAAATGCTCATAACTCCGGAACCCTATGTGCTAGAGACTCAAGACTGGTACCGTTGGACTCGGGGTACACACAAATGGGGGGGTAGGACAAGGTCCCATGTCTCTATCTTACCCCCCTGAGGATCGGTCAAAACGGACCCTCGTTAAAACCCCAGATTTTGACTCTCCCAACTCACTTATATGGGGGAACTTCAAATGCTCATAACTCCGGAACCCTATGTGCTAGAGACTCAAGGCTGGTACCGTTGGACTCGGGGTACACACAAATGGGGGGCTAGGACAAGGTCCCATGTCTCTATCTTACCCCCCTGAGGATCGGTCAAAACTGACCTTGATTAAAAGTCCAAGCCCTGTACACTCTTGACAACCCTAAACACCAACTTCACCTTGACAAAAAGTACCACAAAAAGGGGGGTCCAAACCACTCCTAAGGCTCTGAAACGTGCTCCTAGACACTTTCTGGGGGAACACTTTTGGCATTTCACACTTAGGAAAATTTTGACTCTCCCAACTCACTTATATGGGGGAACTTCAAATGCTCATAACTCTGGAACCCTAAGTCCTAGAGACTTAAGGGTGGGACCGTTGGACTCGGGGTACCCACAAATGGGGGGGTAGGACAAGGTCTCATGTCTCTACCTTGCTCCCTGAGGATGGGTCAAAACTGACCCTTGTTAAAACCCCAAATATTGACTCTCCCAACTCACTTATATGGGGGAACTTCAAATGCTCATAACTCCGGAACCCTATGTGCTAGAGACTCAAGGCTGCTACCGTTGGACTCGGGGCACACACAAATGGGGGGGTAGGACAAGGTCCCATGTCTCTATCTTACCCCCCTGAGGATCGGTCAAAACGGACCCTGGTTAAAACCCCAGATTTTGACTCTCCCAACTCACTTATATGGGGGAACTTCAAATGCTCATAACTCTGGAACCCTAAGTCCTAGAGACTTAAGGGTGGGACCGTTGGACTCGGGGTACCCACAAATGGGGGGGTAGGACAAGGTCTCATGTCTCTACCTTGCTCCCTGAGGATGGGTCAAAACTGACCCTTGTTAAAACCCAAAATATTGACTCTCCCAACTCACTTATATGGGGGAACTTCAAATGCTCATAACTCCGGAACCCTATGTGCTAGAGACTCAAGGGTGGTACCATTGGACTCGGGGTACACACAAATGGGGGGGTAGGACAAGGTCCCATGTCTCTATCTTACCCCCGAGGATCGGTCAAAACGGACCCTGGTTAAAACCCCAGATTTTGACTCTCCCAACTCACTTATATGGGGGAACTTCAAATGCTCATAACTCCAGAACCCTATGTGCTAGAGACTCAAGTCTGGTACCCTTGGACTCGGGGTACACACAAATGGGGGGGTAGGACAAGGTCCCATGTCTCTATCTTACTCCCCTGAGGATCGGTCAAAACGGACCCTGGTTAAAACCCCAGATTTTGACTCTCCCAACTCACTTATATGGGGGAACTTCAAATGCTCATAACTCCGGAACCCTATGTGCTAGAGACTCAAGGCTGGTACCGTTGGACTCGGGGTACACACAAATGGGGGGGTAGGACAAGGTCCCATGTCTCTATCTTACCCCCCTGAGGATCGGTCAAAACGGACCCTGGTTAAAACCCCAGATTTTGACTCTCCCAACTCACTTATATGGGGGAACTTCAAATGCTCATAACTCCGGAACCCTATGTACTAGAGACTCAAGGCTGGTACCGTTGGACTCGGGGCACACACAAATGGGGGGGTAGGACAAGGTCCCATGTCTCTATCTTACCCCCCTGAGGATCGGTCAAAACTGACCCTGATTAAAAGTCCAAGCCCTGTACACTCTTGACAACCCTAAACACCAACTTCACCTTGACAAAAAGTACCACAAAAAGGGGGGTCCAAACCACTCCTAAGGCTCTGAAACGTGCTCCTAGACACTTTCTGGGGGAACACTTTTGGCATTTCACAATTAGGAAAATTTTGACTCTCCCAACTCACTTATATGGGGGAACTTCAAATGCTCATAACTCTGGAACCCTAAGTCCTAGAGACTTAAGGGTGGGACCGTTGGACTCGGGGTACCCACAAATGGGGGGGTAGGACAAGGTCTCATGTCTCTACCTTGCTCCCTGAGGATGGGTCAAAACTGACCCTTGTTAAAACCCCAAATATTGACTCTCCCAACTCACTTATATGGGGGAACTTCAAATGCTCATAACTCCGGAACCCTATGTGCTAGATACTCAAGGGTGGTACCGTTGGACTCGGGGTACCCACAAATGGGGGTGTAGGACAAGGTCTCATGTCTCTATCTTGCTCCCTGAGGATGGGTCAAAACTGACCCTTGTTAAAACCCCAAATTTTGACTCTCCCAACTCACTTATATGGGGGAACTTCAAATGCTCATAACTCCGGAACCCTATGTGCTAGAGACTCAAGGCTGTTACCGATGGACTCGGGGCACACACAAATGGGGGGGTAGGACAAGGTCCCATGTCTCTATCTTACCCCCCTGAGGATCGGTCAAAACGGACCCTGGTTAAAACCCCAGATTTTGACTCTCCCAACTCACTTATATGGGGGAACTTCAAATGCTCATAACTCCAGAACCCTATGTGCTAGAGACTCAAGGCTGGTACCGTTGGACTCGGGGTACACACAAATGAGGGGGTAGGACAAGGTCCCATGTCTCTATCTTACCCCCCTGAGGATCGGTCAAAACTGACCCTGATTAAAAGTCCAAGCCCTGTACACTCTTGACAACCCTAAACACCAACTTCACCTTGACAAAAAGTACCACAAAAAGGGGGGTCCAAACCACTCCTAAGGCTCTGAAACGTGCTCCTAGACACTTTCTGGGGGAACACTTTTGGCATTTCACACTTAGGAAAATGTTGACTCTCCCAACTCACTTATATGGGGGAACTTCAAATGCTCATAACTCTGGAACCCTAAGTCCTAGAGACTTAAGGGTGGGACCGTTGGACTCGGGGTACCCACAAATGGGGGGGTAGGACAAGGTCTCATGTCTCTACCTTGCTCCCTGAGGATGGGTCAAAACTGACCCTTGTTAAAACCCCAAATATTGACTCTCCCAACTCACTTATATGGGGGAACTTCAAATGCTCATAATTCCGGAACCCTATGTGCTACAGACTCAAGGGTGGTACCGTTGGACTCGGGGTACACACAAATGGGGGGGGGTAGGACAAGGTCCCATGTCTCTATCTTACCCCCGAGGATGGGTCAAAACGGACCCTGGTTAAAACCCCAGATTTTGACTCTCCCAACTCACTTATATGGGGGAACTTCAAATGCTCATAACTCCGGAACCCTATGTGCTAGAGACTCAAGGCTGGTACCGCTGGACTCGGGGTACACACAAATGGGGGGTAGGACAAGGTCCCATGTCTCTATCTTACCCCCCTGAGGATCGGTCAAAACGGACCCTGGTTAAAACCCCAGATTTTGACTCTCCCAACTCACTTATATGGGGGAACTTCAAATGCTCATAACTCCGGAACCCTATGTGCTAGAGACTCAAGTCTGGTACCCTTGGACTCGGGGTACACACAAATGGGGGGGTAGGACAAGGTCCCATGTCTCTATCTTACCCCCCTGAGGATCGGTCAAAACGGACCCTGGTTAAAACCCCAGATTTTGACTCTCCCAACTCACTTATATGGGGGAACTTCAAATGCTCATAACTCCGGAACCCTATGTACTAGAGACTCAAGGCTGGCACCGTTGGACTCGGGGTACACACAAATGGGGGGGGTAGGACAAGGTCCCATGTCTCTATCTTACCCTCCTGAGGATCGGTCAAAACTGACCCTGATTAAAAGTCCAAGCCCTGTACACTCTTGACAACCCTAAACACCAACTTCACCTTGACAAAAAGTACCACAAAAAGGGGGGTCCAACCCACTCCTAAGGCTCTGAAACGTGCTCCTAGACACTTTCTGGGGGAACACTTTTGGCATTTCACACTTAGGAAAATTTTGACTCTCCCAACTCACTTATATGGGGGAACTTCAAATGCTCATAACTCTGGAACCCTAAGTCCTAGAGACTTAAGGGTGGGACCGTTGGACTCGGGGTACCCACAAATGGGGGGGTAGGACAAGGTCTCATGTCTCTACCTTGCTCCCTGAGGATGGGTCAAAACTGACCCTTGTTAAAACCCCAAATATTGACTCTCCCAACTCACTTATATGGGGGAACTTCAAATGCTCATAACTCCGGAACCCTATGTGCTAGAGACTCAAGGGTGGTACCGTTGGACTCGGGGTACACACAAATGGGGGGGTAGGACAAGGTCCCATGTCTCTATCTTACCCCCGAGGATCGGTCAAAACTGACCCTGGTTAAAACCCCAGATTTTGACTCTCCCAACTCACTTATATGGGGGAACTTCAAATGCTCATAACTCCGGAACCCTATGTGCTAGAGACTCAAGGCTGGTACCGTTGGACTCGGGGTACACACAAATGGGGGGTAGGACAAGGTCCCATGTCTCTATCTTACCCCCCTGAGGATCGGTCAAAACGGACCCTGGTTAAAACCCCAGATTTTGACTCTCCCAACTCACTTATATGGGGGAACTTCAAATGCTCATAACTCCGGAACCCTATGTTCTAGAGACTCAAGTCTGGTACCCTTGGACTCGGGGTACACACAAATGGGGGGGTAGGACAAGGTCCCATGTCTCTATCTTACCCCCCTGAGGATCGGTCAAAACGGACCCTGGTTAAAACCCCAGATTTTGACTCTCCCAACTCACTTATATGGGGGAACTTCAAATGCTCATAACTCCGGAACCCTATGTGCTAGAGACTCAAGGCTGGTAACGTTGGACTCGGGGTACACACAAATGGGGGGGTAGGACAAGGTCCCATGTCTCTATCTTACCCCCCTGAGGATCGGTCAAAACTGACCCTGATTAAAAGTCCAAGCCCTGTACACTCTTGACAACCCTAAACACCAACTTCACCTTGACAAAAAGTACCACAAAAAGGGGGGTCCAAACCACTCCTAAGGCTCTGAAACGTGCTCCTAGACACTTTCTGGGGGAACACTTTTGGCATTTCACACTTAGGAAAATGTTGACTCTCCCAACTCACTTATATGGGGGAACTTCAAATGCTCATAACTCTGGAACCCTAAGTCCTAGAGACTTAAGGGTGGGACCGTTGGACTCGGGGTACCCACAAATGGGGGGGTAGGACAAGGTCTCATGTCTCTACCTTGCTCCCTGAGGATGGGTCAAAACTGACCCTTGTTAAAACCCCAAATATTGACTCTCCCAACTCACTTATATGGGGGAACTTCAAATGCTCATAACTCCGGAACCCTATGTGCTAGAGACTCAAGGGTGGTACCGTTGGACTCGGGGTACACACAAATGGGGGGGTAGGACAAGGTCCCATGTCTCTATCTTACCCCCGAGGATCGGTCAAAACGGACCCTGGTTAAAACCCCAGATTTTGACTCTCCCAACTCACTTATATGGGGGAACTTCAAATGCTCATAACTCCGGAACCCTATGTGCTAGAGACTCAAGTCTGGTACCCTTGGACTCGGGGTACACACAAATGGGGGGGTAGGACAAGGTCCCATGTCTCTATCTTACCCCCCTGAGGATCGGTCAAAACGGACCCTGGTTAAAACCCCAGATTTCGACTCTCCAAACTCACTTATATGGGGGAACTTCAAATGCTCATAACTCCGGAACCCTATGTGCTAGAGACTCAAGTCTGGTACCCTTGGTCTCGGGGTACACACAAATGGGGGGGTAGGACAAGGTCCCATGTCTCTATCTTACCCCCCTGAGGATCGGTCAAAACGGACCCTGGTTAAAACCCCAGATTTTGACTCTCCCAACTCACTTATATGGGGGAACTTCAAATGCTCATAACTCCGGAACCCTATGTGCTAGAGACTCAAGGCTGGTAACGTTGGACTCGGGGTACACACAAATGGGGGGGTAGGACAAGGTCCCATGTCTCTATCTTACCCCCCTGAGGATCGGTCAAAACTGACCCTGATTAAAAGTCCAAGCCCTGTACACTCTTGACAACCCTAAACACCAACTTCACCTTGACAAAAAGTACCACAAAAAGGGGGGTCCAAACCACTCCTAAGGCTCTGAAACGTGCTCCTAGACACTTTCTGGGGGAACACTTTTGGCATTTCACACTTAGGAAAATTTTGACTCTCCCAACTCACTTATATGGGGGAACTTCAAATGCTCATAACTCTGGAACCCTAAGTCCTAGAGACTTAAGGGTGGGACCGTTGGACTCGGGGTACCCACAAATGGGGGGGTAGGACAAGGTCTCATGTCTCTACCTTGCTCCCTGAGGATGGGTCAAAACTGACCCTTGTTAAAACCCCAAATATTAACTCTCCCAACTCACTTATATGGGGGAACTTCAAATGCTCATAACTCCGGAACCCTATGTGCTAGAGACTCAAGGGTGGTACCGTTGGACTCGGGGTACCCACAAATGGGGGTGTAGGACAAGGTCTCATGTCTCTATCTTGCTCCCTGAGGATGGGTCAAAACTGACCCTTGTTAAAACCCCAAATTTTGACTCTCCCAACTCACTTATATGGGGGAACTTCAAATGCTCATAACTCCGGAACCCTATGTGCTAGAGACTCAAGGCTGGTACCGTTGGACTCGGGGTACACACAAATGGGGGGGTAGGACAAGGTCCCATGTCTCTATCTTACCCCCCTGAGGATCAGTCAAAACTGACCCTGATTAAAAGTCCAAGCCCTGTACACTCTTGACAACCCTAAACACCAACTTCACCTTGACAAAAAGTACCACAAAAAGGGGGGTCCAAACCACTCCTAAGGCTCTGAAACATGCTCCTAGACACTTTCTGGGGGAACACTTTTGGCATTTCACAATTAGGAAAATTTTGACTCTCCCAACTCACTTATATGGGGGAACTTCAAATGCTCATAACTCTGGAACCCTAAGTCCTAGAGACTTAAGGGTGGGACCGTTGGACTCGGGGTACCCACAAATGGGGGGGGTAGGACAAGGTCTCATGTCTCTACCTTGCTCCCTGAGGATGGGTCAAAACTGACCCTTGTTAAAACCCCAAATATTGACTCTCCCAACTCACTTATATGGGGGAACTTCAAATGCTCATAACTCCAGAACGCTATGTGCTAGAGACTCAAGGGTGGTACCGTTGGACTCGGGGTTCACACAAATGGGGGTTAGGACAAGGTCCCATGTCTCTATCTTACCCCCGAGGATCGGTCAAAACGGACCCTGGTTAAAACCCCAGATTTTGACTCTCCCAACTCACTTATATGGGGGAACTTCAAATGCTCATAACTCCAGAACCCTATGTGCTAGAGACTCAAGGCTGGTACCGTTGGACTCGGGGTACACACAAATGGGGGGCTAGGACAAGGTCCCATGTCTCTATCTTACCCCCCTGAGGATCGGTCAAAACTGACCCTGATTAAAAGTCCAAGCCCTGTACACTCTTGACAACCCTAAACACCAACTTCACCTTGACAAAAAGTACCACAAGAAGGGGGGTCCAAACCACTCCTAAGGCTCTGAAACGTGCTCCTAGACACTTTCTGGGGGAACACTTTTGGCATTTCACACTTAGGAAAATTTTGACTCTCCCAACTCACTTATATGGGGGAACTTCAAATGCTCATAACTCCGGAACCCTATGTGCGAGAGACTCAAGTCTGGTACCCTTGGACTCGGGGTACACACAAATGGGGGGGTAGGACAAGGTCCCATGTCTCTATCTTACCCCCCTGAGGATCGGTCAAAACGGACCCTGGTTAAAACCCCAGATTTTGACTCTCCCAACTCACTTATATGGGGGAACTTCAAATGCTCATAACTCTGGAACCCTAAGTCCTAGAGACTTAAGGGTGGGACCGTTGGACTCGGGGTACCCACAAATGGGGGGGTAGGACAAGGTCTCATGTCTCTACCTTGCTCCCTGAGGATGGGTCAAAACTGACCCTTGTTAAAACCCCAAATATTGACTCTCCCAACTCACTTATATGGGGAAACTTCAAATGCTCATAATTCCGGAACCCTATGTGCTACAGACTCAAGGGTGGTACCGTTGGACTCGGGGTACCCACAAATGGGGGGGGGGGGGTAGGACAAGGTCCCATGTCTCTATCTTACCCCCGAGGATGGGTCAAAACGGACCCTGGTTAAAACCCCAGATTTTGACTCTCCCAACTCACTTATATGGGGGAACTTCAAATGCTCATAACTCCGGAACCCTATGTGCTAGAGACTCAAGGCTGGTACCGCTGGACTCGGGGTACACACAAATGGGGGGTAGGACAAGGTCCCATGTCTCTATCTTACCCCCCTGAGGATCGGTCAAAACGGACCCTGGTTAAAACCCCAGATTTTGACTCTCCCAACTCACTTATATGGGGGAACTTCAAATGCTCATAACTCCGGAACCCTATGTGCTAGAGACTCAAGTCTGGTACCCTTGGACTCGGGGTACACACAAATGGGGGGGTAGGACAAGGTCCCATGTCTCTATCTTACCCCCCTGAGGATCGGTCAAAACGGACCCTGGTTAAAACCCCAGATTTTGACTCTCCCAACTCACTTATATGGGGGAACTTCAAATGCTCATAACTCCGGAACCCTATGTACTAGAGACTCAAGGCTGGCACCGTTGGACTCGGGGTACACACAAATGGGGGGGGTAGGACAAGGTCCCATGTCTCTATCTTACCCTCCTGAGGATCGGTCAAAACTGACCCTGATTAAAAGTCCAAGCCCTGTACACTCTTGACAACCCTAAACACCAACTTCACCTTGACAAAAAGTACCACAAAAAGGGGGGTCCAACCCACTCCTAAGGCTCTGAAACGTGCTCCTAGACACTTTCTGGGGGAACACTTTTGGCATTTCACACTTAGGAAAATTTTGACTCTCCCAACTCACTTATATGGGGGAACTTCAAATGCTCATAACTCTGGAACCCTAAGTCCTAGAGACTTAAGGGTGGGACCGTTGGACTCGGGGTACCCACAAATGGGGGGGTAGGACAAGGTCTCATGTCTCTACCTTGCTCCCTGAGGATGGGTCAAAACTGACCCTTGTTAAAACCCCAAATATTGACTCTCCCAACTCACTTATATGGGGGAACTTCAAATGCTCATAACTCCGGAACCCTATGTGCTAGAGACTCAAGGGTGGTACCGTTGGACTCGGGGTACACACAAATGGGGGGGTAGGACAAGGTCCCATGTCTCTATCTTACCCCCGAGGATCGGTCAAAACTGACCCTGGTTAAAACCCCAGATTTTGACTCTCCCAACTCACTTATATGGGGGAACTTCAAATGCTCATAACTCCGGAACCCTATGTGCTAGAGACTCAAGGCTGGTACCGTTGGACTCGGGGTACACACAAATGGGGGGTAGGACAAGGTCCCATGTCTCTATCTTACCCCCCTGAGGATCGGTCAAAACGGACCCTGGTTAAAACCCCAGATTTTGACTCTCCCAACTCACTTATATGGGGGAACTTCAAATGCTCATAACTCCGGAACCCTATGTTCTAGAGACTCAAGTCTGGTACCCTTGGACTCGGGGTACACACAAATGGGGGGGTAGGACAAGGTCCCATGTCTCTATCTTACCCCCCTGAGGATCGGTCAAAACGGACCCTGGTTAAAACCCCAGATTTTGACTCTCCCAACTCACTTATATGGGGGAACTTCAAATGCTCATAACTCCGGAACCCTATGTGCTAGAGACTCAAGGCTGGTAACGTTGGACTCGGGGTACACACAAATGGGGGGGTAGGACAAGGTCCCATGTCTCTATCTTACCCCCCTGAGGATCGGTCAAAACTGACCCTGATTAAAAGTCCAAGCCCTGTACACTCTTGACAACCCTAAACACCAACTTCACCTTGACAAAAAGTACCACAAAAAGGGGGGTCCAAACCACTCCTAAGGCTCTGAAACGTGCTCCTAGACACTTTCTGGGGGAACACTTTTGGCATTTCACACTTAGGAAAATGTTGACTCTCCCAACTCACTTATATGGGGGAACTTCAAATGCTCATAACTCTGGAACCCTAAGTCCTAGAGACTTAAGGGTGGGACCGTTGGACTCGGGGTACCCACAAATGGGGGGGTAGGACAAGGTCTCATGTCTCTACCTTGCTCCCTGAGGATGGGTCAAAACTGACCCTTGTTAAAACCCCAAATATTGACTCTCCCAACTCACTTATATGGGGGAACTTCAAATGCTCATAACTCCGGAACCCTATGTGCTAGAGACTCAAGGGTGGTACCGTTGGACTCGGGGTACACACAAATGGGGGGGTAGGACAAGGTCCCATGTCTCTATCTTACCCCCGAGGATCGGTCAAAACGGACCCTGGTTAAAACCCCAGATTTTGACTCTCCCAACTCACTTATATGGGGGAACTTCAAATGCTCATAACTCCGGAACCCTATGTGCTAGAGACTCAAGTCTGGTACCCTTGGACTCGGGGTACACACAAATGGGGGGGTAGGACAAGGTCCCATGTCTCTATCTTACCCCCCTGAGGATCGGTCAAAACGGACCCTGGTTAAAACCCCAGATTTCGACTCTCCAAACTCACTTATATGGGGGAACTTCAAATGCTCATAACTCCGGAACCCTATGTGCTAGAGACTCAAGGCTGGTACCGTTGGACTTGGGGTACACACAAATGGGGGGGTAGGACAAGGTCCCATGTCTCTATCTTACCCCCCTGAGGATCGGTCAAAACGGACCCTCGTTAAAACCCCAGATTTTGACTCTCCCAACTCACTTATATGGGGGAACTTCAAATGCTCATAACTCCGGAACCCTATGTGCTAGAGACTCAAGTCTGGTACCCTTGGACTCGGGGTACACACAAATGGGGGGGTAGGACAAGGTCCCATGTCTCTATCTTACCCCCCTGAGGATCGGTCAAAACGGACCCTGGTTAAAACCCCAGATTTCGACTCTCCAAACTCACTTATATGGGGGAACTTCAAATGCTCATAACTCCGGAACCCTATGTGCTAGAGACTCAAGGCTGGTACCGTTGGACTTGGGGTACACACAAATGGGGGGGTAGGACAAGGTCCCATGTCTCTATCTTACCCCCCTGAGGATCGGTCAAAACGGACCCTCGTTAAAACCCCAGATTTTGACTCTCCCAACTCACTTATATGGGGGAACTTCAAATGCTCATAACTCCGGAACCCTATGTGCTAGAGACTCAAGGCTGGTACCGTTGGACCCGGGGTACACACAAATGGGGGGCTAGGACAAGGTCCCATGTCTCTATCTTACCCCCCTGAGGATCGGTCAAAACTGACCCTGATTAAAAGTCCAAGCCCTGTACACTCTTGACAACCCTAAACACCAACTTCACCTTGACAAAAAGTACCACAAAAAGGGGGGTCCAAACCACTCCTAAGGCTCTGAAACGTGCTCCTAGACACTTTCTGGGGGAACACTTTTGGCATTTCACACTTAGGAAAATTTTCACTCTCCCAACTCACTTATATGGGGGAACTTCAAATGCTCATAACTCTGGAACCCTAAGTCCTAGAGACTTAAGGGTGGGACCGTTGGACTCGGGGTACCCACAAATGGGGGTGTAGGACAAGGTCTCATGTCTCTATCTTGCTCCCTGAGGATGGGTCAAAACTGACCCTTGTTAAAACCCCAAATTTTGACTCTCCCAACTCACTTATATGGGGGAACTTCAAATGCTCATAACTCCGGAACCCTATGTGCTAGAGACTCAAGGCTGGTACCGTTGGACTCGGGGCACACACAAATGGGGGGGTAGGACAAGGTCCCATGTCTCTATCTTACCCACCTTAGGATTGGTCAAAACGGACCCTGGTTAAAACCCCAGATTTTGACTCTCCCAACTCACTTATATGGGGGAACTTCAAATGCTCATAACTCCAGAACCCTATGTGCTAGAGACTCAAGGCTGGCACCGTTGGACTCGGGGTTCACACAAATGGGGGGTAGGACAAGGTCCCATGTCTCTATCTTACCCCCCTGAGGATCGGTCAAAACGGACCCTGGTTAAAACCCCAGATTTTGACTCTCCCAACTCACTTATATGGGGGAACTTCAAATGCTCATAACTCCAGAACCCTATGTGCTAGAGACTCAAGGCTGGTACCGTTGGACTCGGGGTACACACAAATGAGGGGGTAGGACAAGGTCCCATGTCTCTATCTTACCCCCCTGAGGATCGGTCAAAACGGACCCTGGTTAAAACCCCAGATTTTGACTCTCCCAACTCACTTATATGGGGGAACTTCAAATGCTCATAACTCCGGAACCCTATGTGCTAGAGACTCAAGTCTGGTACCCTTGGTCTCGGGGTACACACAAATGGGGGGGTAGGACAAGGTCCCATGTCTCTATCTTACCCCCCTGAGGATCGGTCAAAACGGACCCTGGTTAAAACCCCAGATTTTGACTCTCCCAACTCACTTATATGGGGGAACTTCAAATGCTCATAACTCCGGAACCCTATGTGCTAGAGACTCAAGGCTGGTACCGTTGGACTCGGGGTACACACAAATGGGGGGGTAGGACAAGGTCCCATGTCTCTATCTTACCCCCCTGAGGATCAGTCAAAACTGACCCTGATTAAAAGTCCAAGCCCTGTACACTCTTGACAACCCTAAACACCAACTTCACCTTGACAAAAAGTACCACAAAAAGGGGGGTCCAAACCACTCCTAAGGCTCTGAAACGTGCTCCTAGACACTTTCTGGGGGAACACTTTTGGCATTTCACAATTAGGAAAATTTTGACTCTCCCAACTCACTTATATGGGGGAACTTCAAATGCTCATAACTCTGGAACCCTAAGTCCTAGAGACTTAAGGGTGGGACCGTTGGACTCGGGGTACCCACAAATGGGGGGGGTAGGACAAGGTCTCATGTCTCTACCTTGCTCCCTGAGGATGGGTCAAAACTGACCCTTGTTAATACCCCAAATATTGACTCTCCCAACTCACTTATATGGGGGAACTTCAAATGCTCATAACTCTGGAACCCTAAGTCCTAGAGACTTAAGGGTGGGACCGTTGGACTCGGGGTACCCACAAATGGGGGGGTAGGACAAGGTCTCATGTCTCTACCTTGCTCCCTGAGGATGGGTCAAAACTGACCCTTGTTAAAACCCCAAATATTGACTCTCCCAACTCACTTATATGGGGGAACTTCAAATGCTCATAACTCCGGAACCCTATGTGCTAGAGACTCAAGGGTGGTACCGTTGGACTCGGGGTACACACAAATGGGGGGGTAGGACAAGGTCCCATGTCTCTATCTTACCCCCGAGGATCGGTCAAAACGGACCCTGGTTAAAACCCCAGATTTTGACTCTCCCAACTCACTTATATGGGGGAACTTCAAATGCTCATAACTCCGGAACCCTATGTGCTAGAGACTCAAGTCTGGTACCCTTGGACTCGGGGTACACACAAATGGGGGGGTAGGACAAGGTCCCATGTCTCTATCTTACTCCCCTGAGGATCGGTCAAAACGGACCCTGGTTAAAACCCCAGATTTTGACTCTCCCAACTCACTTATATGGGGGAACTACAAATGCTCATAACTCCGGAACCCTATGTGCTAGAGACTCAAGGCTGGTACCGTTGGACTCGGGGTACACACAAATGGGGGGGTAGGACAAGGTCCCATGTCTCTATCTTACCCCCCTGAGGATCGGTCAAAACTGACCCTGATTAAAAGTCCAAGCCCTGTACACTCTTGACAACCCTAAACACCAACTTCACCTTGACAAAAAGTACCACAAAAAGGGGGGTCCAAACCACTCCTAAGGCTCTGAAACGTGCTCCTAGACACTTTCTGGGGGAACACTTTTGGCATTTCACAATTAGGAAAATTTTGACTCTCCCAACTCACTTATATGGGGGAACTTCAAATGCTCATAACTCTGGAACCCTAAGTCCTAGAGACTTAAGGGTGGGACCGTTGGACTCGGGGTACCCACAAATGGGGGGGTAGGACAAGGTCTCATGTCTCTACCTTGCTCCCTGAGGATGGGTCAAAACTGACCCTTGTTAAAACCCCAAATATTGACTCTCCCAACTCACTTATATGGGGGAACTTCAAATGCTCATAACTCCGGAACCCTATGTGCTAGAGACTCAAGGGTGGTACCGTTGGACTCGGGGTACACACAAATGGGGGGGGTAGGACAAGGTCCCATGTCTCTATCTTACCCCCCTGAGGATCGGTCAAAACTGACCCTGATTAAAACTCCAAGCCCTGTACACTCTTGACAACCCTAAACACCAACTTCACCTTGACAAAAAGTACCACAAAAAGGGGGGTCCAAACCACTCCTAAGGCTCTGAAACGTGCTCCTAGACACTTTCTGGGGGAACACTTTTGGCATTTCACACTTAGGAAAATTTTGACTCTCCCAACTCACTTATATGGGGGAACTTCAAATGCTCATAACTCTGGAACCCTAAGTCCTAGAGACTTAAGGGTGGGACCGTTGGACTCGGGGTACCCACAAATGGGGGTGTAGGACAAGGTCTCATGTCTCTATCTTGCTCCCTGAGGATGGGTCAAAACTGACCCTTGTTAAAACCCCAAATTTTGACTCTCCCAACTCACTTATATGGGGGAACTTCAAATGCTCATAACTCCGGAACCCTATGTGCTAGAGACTCAAGGCTGGTACCGTTGGACTCGGGGCACACACAAATGGGGGGGTAGGACAAGGTCCCATGTCTCTATCTTACCCACCTTAGGATCGGTCAAAACGGACCCTGGTTAAAACCCCAGATTTTGACTCTCCCAACTCACTTATATGGGGGAACTTCAAATGCTCATAACTCCAGAACCCTATGTGCTAGAGACTCAAGGCTGGCACCGTTGGACTCGGGGTTCACACAAATGGGGGGTAGGACAAGGTCCCATGTCTCTATCTTACCCCCCTGAGGATCGGTCAAAACGGACCCTGGTTAAAACCCCAGATTTTGACTCTCCCAACTCACTTATATGGGGGAACTTCAAATGCTCATAACTCCAGAACCCTATGTGCTAGAGACTCAAGGCTGGTACCGTTGGACTCGGGGTACACACAAATGAGGGGGTAGGACAAGGTCCCATGTCTCTATCTTACCCCCCTGAGGATCGGTCAAAACTGACCCTGATTAAAAGTCCAAGCCCTGTACACTCTTGACAACCCTAAACACCAACTTCACCTTGAGAAAAAGTACCACAAAAAGGGGGGTCCAAACCACTCCTAAGGCTCTGAAACGTGCTCCTAGACACTTTCTGGGGGAACACTTTTGGCATTTCACACTTAGGAAAATTTTGACTCTCCCAACTCACTTATATGGGGGAACTTCAAATGCTCATAACTCCGGAACCCTATGTGCTAGAGACTCAAGTCTGGTACCCTTGGACTCGGGGTACACACAAATGGGGGGGTAGGACAAGGTCCCATGTCTCTATCTTACCCCCCTGAGGATCGGTCAAAACGGACCCTGGTTAAAACCCCAGATTTTGACTCTCCCAACTCACTTATATGGGGGAACTTCAAATGCTCATAACTCTGGAACCCTAAGTCCTAGAGACTTAAGGGTGGGACCGTTGGACTCGGGGTACCCACAAATGGGGGGGTAGGACAAGGTCTCATGTCTCTACCTTGCTCCCTGAGGATGGGTCAAAACTGACCCTTGTTAAAACCCAAAATATTGACTCTCCCAACTCACTTATATGGGGGAACTTCAAATGCTCATAACTCCGGAACCCTATGTGCTAGAGACTCAAGTCTGGTACCCTTGGACTCGGGGTACACACAAATGGGGGGGTAGGACAAGGTCCCATGTCTCTATCTTACCCCCCTGAGGATCGGTCAAAACGGACCCTGGTTAAAACCCCAGATTTTGACTCTCCCAACTCACTTATATGGGGGAACTTCAAATGCTCATAACTCCGGAACCCTATGTGCTAGAGACTCAAGGCTGGTACCGTTGGACTCGGGGTACACACAAATGGGGGGGTAGGACAAGGTCCCATGTCTCTATCTTACCCCCCTGAGGATCAGTCAAAACTGACCCTGATTAAAAGTCCAAGCCCTGTACACTCTTGACAACCCTAAACACCAACTTCACCTTGACAAAAAGTACCACAAAAAGGGGGGTCCAAACCACTCCTAAGGCTCTGAAACGTGCTCCTAGACACTTTCTGGGGGAACACTTTTGGCATTTCACAATTAGGAAAATTTTGACTCTCCCAACTCACTTATATGGGGGAACTTCAAATGCTCATAACTCTGGAACCCTAAGTCCTAGAGACTTAAGGGTGGGACCGTTGGACTCGGGGTACCCACAAATGGGGGGGGGTAGGACAAGGTCTCATGTCTCTACCTTGCTCCCTGAGGATGGGTCAAAACTGACCCTTGTTAAAACCCCAAATATTGACTCTCCCAACTCACTTATATGGGGGAACTTCAAATGCTCATAACTCCGGAACCCTATGTGCTAGAGACTCAAGGGTGGTACCGTTGGACTCGGGGTACACACAAATGGGGGGGTAGGACAAGGTCCCATGTCTCTATCTTACCCCCGAGGATCGGTCAAAACGGACCCTGGTTAAAACCCCAGATTTTGACTCTCCCAACTCACTTATATGGGGGAACTTCAAATGCTCATAACTCCGGAACCCTATGTGCTAGAGACTCAAGGCTGGTACCGTTGGACTCGGGGTACACACAAATGGGGGGTAGGACAAGGTCCCATGTCTCTATCTTACCCCCCTGAGGATCGGTCAAAACGGACCCTGGTTAAAACCCCAGATTTTGACTCTCCCAACTCACTTATATGGGGGAACTTCAAATGCTCATAACTCCGGAACCCTATGTGCTAGAGACTCAAGTCTGGTACCCTTGGTCTCGGGGTACACACAAATGGGGGGGGTAGGACAAGGTCCCATGTCTCTATCTTACCCCCCTGAGGATCGGTCAAAACGGACCCTCGTTAAAACCCCAGATTTTGACTCTCCCAACTCACTTATATGGGGGAACTTCAAATGCTCATAACTCCGGAACCCTATGTGCTAGAGACTCAAGGCTGGTACCGTTGGACTCGGGGTACACACAAATGGGGGGGTAGGACAAGGTCCTATGTCTCTATCTTACCCCCCTGAGGATCGGTCAAAACTGACCCTGATTAAAAGTCCAAGCCCTGTACACTCTTGACAACCCTAAACACCAACTTCACCTTGACAAAAAGTACCACAAAAAGGGGGGTCCAAACCACTCCTAAGGCTCTGAAACGTGCTCCTAGACACTTTCTGGGGGAACACTTTTGGCATTTCACACTTAGGAAAATGTTGACTCTCCCAACTCACTTATATGGGGGAACTTCAAATGCTCATAACTCTGGAACCCTAAGTCCTAGAGACTTAAGGGTGGGACCGTTGGACTCGGGGTACCCACAAATGGGGGTGTAGGACAAGGTCTCATGTCTCTATCTTGCTCCCTGAGGATGGGTCAAAACTGACCCTTGTTAAAACCCCAAATTTTGACTCTCCCAACTCACTTATATGGGGGAACTTCAAATGCTCATAACTCCGGAACCCTATGTGCTAGAGACTCAAGGCTGGTACCGTTGGACTCGGGGCACACACAAATGGGGGGGTAGGACAAGGTCCCATGTCTCTATCTTACCCCCCTGAGGATCGGTCAAAACAGACCCTGGTTAAAACCCCAGATTTTGACTCTCCCAACTCACTTATATGGGGGAACTTCAAATGCTCATAACTCCAGAACCCTATGTGCTAGAGACTCAAGGCTGGTACCGTTGGACTCGGGGTTCACACAAATGGGGGGTAGGACAAGGTCCCATGTCTCTATCTTACCCCCCTGAGGATCGGTCAAAACGGACCCTGGTTAAAACCCCAGATTTTGACTCTCCCAACTCACTTATATGGGGGAACTTCAAATGCTCATAACTCCAGAACCCTATGTGCTAGAGACTCAAGGCTGGTACCGTTGGACTCGGGGTACACACAAATGGGGGGGTAGGACAAGGTCCCATGTCTCTATCTTACCCCCCTGAGGATCGGTCAAAACTGACCCTGATTAAAAGTCCAAGCCCTGTACACTCTTGACAACCCTAAACACCAACTTCACCTTGACAAAAAGTACCACAAAAAGGGGGGTCCAAACCACTCCTAAGGCTCTGAAACGTGCTCCTAGACACTTTCTGGGGGAACACTTTTGGCATTTCACACTTAGGAAAATTTTGACTCTCCCAACTCACTTATATGGGGGAACTTCAAATGCTCATAACTCTGGAACCCTAAGTCCTAGAGACTTAAGGGTGGGACCGTTGGACTCGGGGTACCCACAAATGGGGGGGTAGGACAAGGTCTCATGTCTCTACCTTGCTCCCTGAGGATGGGTCAAAACTGACCCTTGCTAAAACCCCAAATATTGACTCTCCCAACTCACTTATATGGGGGAACTTCAAATGCTCATAACTCCGGAACCCTATGTGCTAGAGACTCAAGGGTGGTACCGTTGGACTCGGGGTACACACAAATGGGGGGGTAGGACAAGGTCCCATGTCTCTATCTTACCCCCGAGGATCGGTCAAAACGGACCCTGGTTAAAACCCCAGATTTTGACTCTCCCAACTCACTTATATGGGGGAACTTCAAATGCTCATAACTCCGGAACCCTATGTGCTAGAGACTCAAGGCTGGTACCGTTGGACTCGGGGTACACACAAATGGGGGGGGGGGGGGGTAGGCCAAGGTCCCATGTCTCTATCTTACCCCCCTGAGGATCGGTCAAAACGGACCCTGGTTAAAACCCCAGATTTTGACTCTCCCAACTCACTTATATGGGGGAACTTCAAATGCTCATAACTCCGGAACCCTATGTGCTAGAGACTCAAGGCTGGTACCGTTGGACTCGGGGTACACACAAATGGGGGGCTAGGACAAGTTCCCATGTCTCTATCTTACCCCCCTGAGGATCGGTCAAAACTGACCCTGATTAAAAGTCCAAGCCCTGTACACTCTTGACAACCCTAAACACCAACTTCACCTTGACAAAAAGTACCACAAAAAGGGGGGTCCAAACCACTCCTAAGGCTCTGAAACGTGCTCCTAGACACTTTCTGGGGGAACACTTTTGGCATTTCACACTTAGGAAAATTTTGACTCTCCCAACTCACTTATATGGGGGAACTTCAAATGCTCATAACTCTGGAACCCTAAATCCTAGAGACTTAAGGGTGGGACTGTTGGACTCGGGGTACCCACAAATGGGGGGGTAGGACAAGGTCTCGTGTCTCTACCTTGCTCCCTGAGGATGGGTCAAAACTGACCCTTGTTAAAACCCCAAATATTGACTCTCCCAACTCACTTATATGGGGGAACTTCAAATGCTCATAACTCCGGAACCCTATGTGCTAGAGACTCAAGGGTGGTACCGTTGGACTCGGGGTACACACAAATGGGGGGGTAGGACAAGGTCCCATGTCTCTATCTTACCCCCGAGGATCGGTCAAAACGGACCCTGGTTAAAACCCCAGATTTTGACTCTCCCAACTCACTTATATGGGGGAACTTCAAATGCTCATAACTCCGGAACCCTATGTGCTAGAGACTCAAGGCTGGTACCGTTGGACTCGGGGTACACACAAATGGGGGGTAGGACAAGGTCCCATGTCTCTATCTTACTCCCCTGAGGATCGGTCAAAACGGACCCTGGTTAAAACCCCAGATTTTGACTCTCCCAACTCACTTATATGGGGGAACTTCAAATGCTCATAACTCCGGAACCCTATGTGCTAGAGACTCAAGGCTGGTACCGTTGGACTCGGGGTACACACAAATGAGGGGGTAGGACAAGGTCCCATGTCTCTATCTTACCCCCCTGAGGATCGGTCAAAACTGACCCTGATTAAAAGTCCAAGCCCTGTACACTCTTGACAACCCTAAACACCAACTTCACCTTGAGAAAAAGTACCACAAAAAGGGGGGTCCAAACCACTCCTAAGGCTCTGAAACGTGCTCCTAGACACTTTCTGGGGGAACACTTTTGGCATTTCACACTTAGGAAAATTTTGACTCTCCCAACTCACTTATATGGGGGAACTTCAAATGCTCATAACTCCGGAACCCTATGTGCTAGAGACTCAAGTCTGGTACCCTTGGACTCGGGGTACACACAAATGGGGGGGTAGGACAAGGTCCCATGTCTCTATCTTACCCCCCTGAGGATCGGTCAAAACGGACCCTGGTTAAAACCCCAGATTTTGACTCTCCCAACTCACTTATATGGGGGAACTTCAAATGCTCATAACTCTGGAACCCTAAGTCCTAGAGACTTAAGGGTGGGACCGTTGGACTCGGGGTACCCACAAATGGGGGGGTAGGACAAGGTCTCATGTCTCTACCTTGCTCCCTGAGGATGGGTCAAAACTGACCCTTGTTAAAACCCAAAATATTGACTCTCCCAACTCACTTATATGGGGGAACTTCAAATGCTCATAACTCCGGAACCCTATGTGCTAGAGACTCAAGGGTGGTACCATTGGACTCGGGGTACACACAAATGGGGGGGTAGGACAAGGTCCCATGTCTCTATCTTACCCCCGAGGATCGGTCAAAACGGACCCTGGTTAAAACCCCAGATTTTGACTCTCCCAACTCACTTATATGGGGGAACTTCAAATGCTCATAACTCCGGAACCCTATGTGCTAGAGACTCAAGTCTGGTACCCTTGGACTCGGGGTACACACAAATGGGGGGGTAGGACAAGGTCCCATGTCTCTATCTTACTCCCCTGAGGATCGGTCAAAACGGACCCTGGTTAAAACCCCAGATTTTGACTCTCCCAACTCACTTATATGGGGGAACTTCAAATGCTCATAACTCCGGAACCCTATGTGCTAGAGACTCAAGGCTGGTACCGTTGGACTCGGGGTACACACAAATGGGGGGGTAGGACAAGGTCCCATGTCTCTATCTTACCCCCCTGAGGATCGGTCAAAACGGACCCTGGTTAAAACCCCAGATTTTGACTCTCCCAACTCACTTATATGGGGGAACTTCAAATGCTCATAACTCCGGAACCCTATGTACTAGAGACTCAAGGCTGGTACCGTTGGACTCGGGGCACACACAAATGGGGGGGTAGGACAAGGTCCCATGTCTCTATCTTACCCCCCTGAGGATCGGTCAAAACTGACCCTGATTAAAAGTCCAAGCCCTGTACACTCTTGACAACCCTAAACACCAACTTCACCTTGACAAAAAGTACCACAAAAAGGGGGGTCCAAACCACTCCTAAGGCTCTGAAACGTGCTCCTAGACACTTTCTGGGGGAACACTTTTGGCATTTCACAATTAGGAAAATTTTGACTCTCCCAACTCACTTATATGGGGGAACTTCAAATGCTCATAACTCTGGAACCCTAAGTCCTAGAGACTTAAGGGTGGGACCGTTGGACTCGGGGTACCCACAAATGGGGGGGTAGGACAAGGTCTCATGTCTCTACCTTGCTCCCTGAGGATGGGTCAAAACTGACCCTTGTTAAAACCCCAAATATTGACTCTCCCAACTCACTTATATGGGGGAACTTCAAATGCTCATAACTCCGGAACCCTATGTGCTAGATACTCAAGGGTGGTACCGTTGGACTCGGGGTACCCACAAATGGGGGTGTAGGACAAGGTCTCATGTCTCTATCTTGCTCCCTGAGGATGGGTCAAAACTGACCCTTGTTAAAACCCCAAATTTTGACTCTCCCAACTCACTTATATGGGGGAACTTCAAATGCTCATAACTCCGGAACCCTATGTGCTAGAGACTCAAGGCTGGTACCGATGGACTCGGGGCACACACAAATGGGGGGGTAGGACAAGGTCCCATGTCTCTATCTTACCCCCCTGAGGATCGGTCAAAACGGACCCTGGTTAAAACCCCAGATTTTGACTCTCCCAACTCACTTATATGGGGGAACTTCAAATGCTCATAACTCCAGAACCCTATGTGCTAGAGACTCAAGGCTGGCACCGTTGGACTCGGGGTTCACACAAATGGGGGGTAGGACAAGGTCCCATGTCTCTATCTTACCCCCCTGAGGATCGGTCAAAACGGACCCTGGTTAAAACCCCAGATTTTGACTCTCCCAACTCACTTATATGGGGGAACTTCAAATGCTCATAACTCCAGAACCCTATGTGCTAGAGACTCAAGGCTGGTACCGTTGGACTCGGGGTACACACAAATGAGGGGGTAGGACAAGGTCCCATGTCTCTATCTTACCCCCCTGAGGATCGGTCAAAACTGACCCTGATTAAAAGTCCAAGCCCTGTACACTCTTGACAACCCTAAACACCAACTTCACCTTGACAAAAAGTACCACAAAAAGGGGGGTCCAAACCACTCCTAAGGCTCTGAAACGTGCTCCTAGACACTTTCTGGGGGAACACTTTTGGCATTTCACACTTAGGAAAATGTTGACTCTCCCAACTCACTTATATGGGGGAACTTCAAATGCTCATAACTCTGGAACCCTAAGTGCTAGAGACTTAAGGGTGGGACCGTTGGACTCGGGGTACCCACAAATGGGGGGGTAGGACAAAGTCTCATGTCTCTACCTTGCTCCCTGAGGATGGGTCAAAACTGACCCTTGCTAAAACCCCAAATATTGACTCTCCCAACTCACTTATATGGGGGAACTTCAAATGCTCATAACTCCGGAACCCTATGTGCTAGAGACCCAAGGGTGGTACCGTTGGACTCGGGGTACACACAAATGGGGGGGTAGGACAAGGTCCCATGTCTCTATCTTACCCCCGAGGATCGGTCAAAACGGACCCTGGTTAAAACCCCAGATTTTGACTCTCCCAACTCACTTATATGGGGGAACTTCAAATGCTCATAACTCCGGAACCCTATGTGCTAGAGACTCAAGGCTGGTACCGTTGGACTCGGGGCACACACAAATGGGGGGTAGGACAAGGTCCCATGTCTCTATCTTACCCCCCTGAGGATCGGTCAAAACGGACCCTGGTTAAAACCCCAGATTTTGACTCTCCCAACTCACTTATATGGGGGAACTTCAAATGCTCATAACTCCGGAACCCTATGTGCTAGAGACTCAAGTCTGGTACCCTTGGACTCGGGGTACACACAAATGGGGGGGTAGGACAAGGTCCCATGTCTCTATCTTACCCCCCTGAGGATCGGTCAAAACGGACCCTGGTTAAAACCCCAGATTTTGACTCTCCCAACTCACTTATATGGGGGAACTTCAAATGCTCATAACTCCGGAACCCTATGTGCTAGAGACTCAAGGCTGGTACCGTTGGACTCGGGGTACACACAAATGGGGGGGTAGGACAAGGTCCCATGTCTCTATCTTACCCCCCTGAGGATCGGTCAAAACTGACCCTGATTAAAACTCCAAGCCCTGTACACTCTTGACAACCCTAAACACCAACTTCACCTTGACAAAAAGTACCACAAAAAGGGGGGTCCAAACCACTCCTAAGGCTCTGAAACGTGCTCCTAGACACTTTCTGGGGGAACACTTTTGGCATTTCACAATTAGGAAAATTTTGACTCTCCCAACTCACTTATATGGGGGAACTTCAAATGCTCATAACTCTGGAACCCTAAGTCCTAGAGACTTAAGGGTGGGACCGTTGGACTCGGGGTACCCACAAATGGGGGGGGGTAGGACAAGGTCTCATGTCTCTACCTTGCTCCCTGAGGATGGGTCAAAACTGACCCTTGTTATAACCCCAAATATTGACTCTCCCAACTCACTTATATGGGGGAACTTCAAATGCTCATAACTCTGGAACCCTATGTGCTAGAGACTCAAGGGTGGTACCGTTGGACTCGGGGTACACACAAATGGGGGGGGTAGGACAAGGTCCCATGTCTCTATCTTACCCCCCTGAGGATCGGTCAAAACTGACCCTGATTAAAACTCCAAGCCCTGTACACTCTTGACAACCCTAAACACCAACTTCACCTTGACAAAAAGTACCACAAAAAGGGGGGTCCAAACCACTCCTAAGGCTCTGAAACGTGCTCCTAGACACTTTCTGGGGGAACACTTTTGGCATTTCACACTTAGGAAAATTTTGACTCTCCCAACTCACTTATATGGGGGAACTTCAAATGCTCATAACTCTGGAACCCTAAGTCCTAGAGACTTAAGGGTGGGACCGTTGGACTCGGGGTACCCACAAATGGGGGGGGGGGGGGGGGGGGGGGGGGGGTAGGACAAGGTCTCATGTCTCTACCTTGCTCCCTGAGGATGGGTCAAAACTGACCCTTGTTAAAACCCCAAATATTGACTCTCCCAACTCACTTATATGGGGGAACTTCAAATGCTCATAACTCCGGAACCCTATGTGCTAGAGACTCAAGGGTGGTACCGTTGGACTCGGGGTACACACAAATGGGGGGGTAGGACAAGGTCCCATGTCTCTATCTTACCCCTGAGGATCGGTCAAAACGGACCCTGGTTAAAACCCCAGATTTTGACTCTCCCAACTCACTTATATGGGGGAACTTCAAATGCTCATAACTCCGGAACCCTATGTGCTAGAGACTCAAGTCTGGTACCCTTGGACTCGGGGTACACACAAATGGGGGGGTAGGACAAGGTCCCATGTCTCTATCTTACCCCCCTGAGGATCGGTCAAAACGGACCCTGGTTAAAACCCCAGATTTTGACTCTCCCAACTCACTTATATGGGGGAACTTCAAATGCTCATAACTCCAGAACCCTATGTACTAGAGACTCAAGGCTGCTACCGTTGGACTCGGGGCACACACAAATGGGGGGGTAGGACAAGGTCCCATGTCTCTATCTTACCCCCCTGAGGATCGGTCAAAACGGACCCTGGTTAAAACCCCAGATTTTGACTCTCCCAACTCACTTATATGGGGGAACTTCAAATGCTCATAACTCCAGAACCCTATGTGCTCGAGACTCAAGGCTGGCACCGTTGGACTCGGGGTTCACACAAATGGGGGGTAGGACAAGGTCCCATGTCTCTATCTTACCCCCCTGAGGATCGGTCAAAACGGACCCTGGTTAAAACCCCAGATTTTGACTCTCCAAACTCACTTATATGGGGGAACTTCAAATGCTCATAACTCCGGAACCCTATGTGCTAGAGACTCAAGACTGGTACCGTTGGACTCGGGGTACACACAAATGGGGGGGTAGGACAAGGTCCCATTTCTCTATCTTACCCCCCTGAGGATCGGTCAAAACGGACCCTCGTTAAAACCCCAGATTTTGACTCTCCCAACTCACTTATATGGGGGAACTTCAAATGCTCATAACTCCGGAACCCTATGTGCTAGAGACTCAAGGCTGGTACCGTTGGACTCGGGGTACACACAAATGGGGGGCTAGGACAAGGTCCCATGTCTCTATCTTACCCCCCTGAGGATCGGTCAAAACTGACCCTGATTAAAAGTCCAAGCCCTGTACACTCTTGACAACCCTAAACACCAACTTCACCTTGACAAAAAGTACCACAAAAAGGGGGGTCCAAACCACTCCTAAGGCTCTGAAACATGCTCCTAGACACTTTCTGGGGGAACACTTTTGGCATTTCACAATTAGGAAAATTTTGACTCTCCCAACTCACTTATATGGGGGAACTTCAAATGCTCATAACTCTGGAACCCTAAGTCCTAGAGACTTAAGGGTGGGACCGTTGGACTCGGGGTACCCACAAATGGGGGGGGGTAGGACAAGGTCTCATGTCTCTACCTTGCTCCCTGAGGATGGGTCAAAACTGACCCTTGTTAAAACCCCAAATATTGACTCTCCCAACTCACTTATATGGGGGAACTTCAAATGCTCATAACTCCAGAACCCTATGTGCTAGAGACTCAAAGGTGGTACCGTTGGACTCGGGGTTCACACAAATGGGGGTTAGGACAAGGTCCCATGTCTCTATCTTACCCCCGAGGATCGGTCAAAACGGACCCTGGTTAAAACCCCAGATTTTGACTCTCCCAACTCACTTATATGGGGGAACTTCAAATGCTCATAACTCCAGAACCCTATGTGCTAGAGACTCAAGGCTGGTACCGTTGGACTCGGGGTACACACAAATGGGGGGGGGTAGGACAAGGTCCCATGTCTCTATCTTACCCCCCTGAGGATCGGTCAAAACTGACCCTGATTAAAAGTCCAAGCCCTGTACACTCTTGACAACCCTAAACACCAACTTCACCTTGACAAAAAGTACCACAAAAAGGGGGGTCCAACCCACTCCTAAGGCTCTGAAACGTGCTCCTAGACACTTTCTGGGGGAACACTTTTGGCATTTCACACTTAGGAAAATTTTGACTCTCCCAACTCACTTATATGGGGGAACTTCAAATGCTCATAACTCTGGAACCCTAAGTCCTAGAGACTTAAGGGTGGGACCGTTGGACTCAGGGTACCCACAAATGGGGGGGTAGGACAAGGTCTCATGTCTCTACCTTGCTCCCTGAGGATGGGTCAAAACTGACCCTTGTTAAAACCCCAAATATTGACTCTCCCAACTCACTTATATGGGGGAACTTCAAATGCTCATAACTCCGGAACCCTATGTGCTAGAGACTCAAGGGTGGTACCGTTGGACTCGGGGTACACACAAATGGGGGGGTAGGACAAGGTCCCATGTCTCTATCTTACCCCCGAGGATCGGTCAAAACTGACCCTGGTTAAAACCCCAGATTTTGACTCTCCCAACTCACTTATATGGGGGAACTTCAAATGCTCATAACTCCGGAACCCTATGTGCTAGAGACTCAAGGCTGGTACCGTTGGACTCGGGGTACACACAAATGGGGGGTAGGACAAGGTCCCATGTCTCTATCTTACCCCCCTGAGGATCGGTCAAAACGGACCCTGGTTAAAACCCCAGATTTTGACTCTCCCAACTCACTTATATGGGGGAACTTCAAATGCTCATAACTCCGGAACCCTATGTTCTAGAGACTCAAGTCTGGTACCCTTGGACTCGGGGTACACACAAATGGGGGGGTAGGACAAGGTCCCATGTCTCTATCTTACCCCCCTGAGGATCGGTCAAAACGGACCCTGGTTAAAACCCCAGATTTTGACTCTCCCAACTCACTTATATGGGGGAACTTCAAATGCTCATAACTCCGGAACCCTATGTGCTAGAGACTCAAGGCTGGTAACGTTGGACTCGGGGTACACACAAATGGGGGGGTAGGACAAGGTCCCATGTCTCTATCTTACCCCCCTGAGGATCGGTCAAAACTGACCCTGATTAAAAGTCCAAGCCCTGTACACTCTTGACAACCCTAAACACCAACTTCACCTTGACAAAAAGTACCACAAAAAGGGGGGTCCAAACCACTCCTAAGGCTCTGAAACATGCTCCTAGACACTTTCTGGGGGAACACTTTTGGCATTTCACAATTAGGAAAATTTTGACTCTCCCAACTCACTTATATGGGGGAACTTCAAATGCTCATAACTCTGGAACCCTAAGTCCTAGAGACTTAAGGGTGGGACCGTTGGACTCGGGGTACCCACAAATGGGGGGGGGGGGGGTAGGACAAGGTCTCATGTCTCTACCTTGCTCCCTGAGGATGGGTCAAAACTGACCCTTGTTAAAACCCCAAATATTGACTCTCCCAACTCACTTATATTGGGGAACTTCAAATGCTCATAACTCCAGAACCCTATGTGCTAGAGACTCAAGGGTGGTACCGTTGGACTCGGGGTTCACACAAATGGGGGTTAGGACAAGGTCCCATGTCTCTATCTTACCCCCGAGGATCGGTCAAAACGGACCCTGGTTAAAACCCCAGATTTTGACTCTCCCAACTCACTTATATGGGGGAACTTCAAATGCTCATAACTCCAGAACCCTATGTGCTAGAGACTCAAGGCTGGTACCGTTGGACTCGGGGTACACACAAATGGGGGGGGTAGGACAAGGTCCCATGTCTCTATCTTACCCCCCTGAGGATCGGTCAAAACTGACCCTGATTAAAAGTCCAAGCCCTGTACACTCTTGACAACCCTAAACACCAACTTCACCTTGACAAAAAGTACCACAAAAAGGGGGGTCCAAACCACTCCTAAGGCTCTGAAACGTGCTCCTAGACACTTTCTGGGGGAACACTTTTGGCATTTCACACTTAGGAAAATTTTCACTCTCCCAACTCACTTATATGGGGGAACTTCAAATGCTCATAACTCTGGAACCCTAAGTCCTAGAGACTTAAGGGTGGGACCGTTGGACTCGGGGTACCCACAAATGGGGGTGTAGGACAAGGTCTCATGTCTCTATCTTGCTCCCTGAGGATGGGTCAAAACTGACCCTTGTTAAAACCCCAAATTTTGACTCTCCCAACTCACTTATATGGGGGAACTTCAAATGCTCATAACTCCGGAACCCTATGTGCTAGAGACTCAAGGCTGGTACCGTTGGACTCGGGGCACACACAAATGGGGGGGTAGGACAAGGTCCCATGTCTCTATCTTACCCACCTTAGGATCGGTCAAAACGGACCCTGGTTAAAACCCCAGATTTTGACTCTCCCAACTCACTTATATGGGGGAACTTCAAATGCTCATAACTCCGGAACCCTATGTGCTAGAGACTCAAGGGTGGTACCGTTGGACTCGGGGTACACACAAATGGGGGGGTAGGACAAGGTCCCATGTCTCTATCTTACCCCCGAGGATCGGTCAAAACGGACCCTGGTTAAAACCCCAGATTTTGACTCTCCCAACTCACTTATATGGGGGAACTTCAAATGCTCATAACTCCAGAACCCTATGTGCTAGAGACTCAAGGCTGGTACCGTTGGACTCGGGGTACACACAAATGAGGGGGTAGGACAAGGTCCCATGTCTCTATCTTACCCCCCTGAGGATCGGTCAAAACGGACCCTGGTTAAAACCCCAGATTTTGACTCTCCCAACTCACTTATATGGGGGAACTTCAAATGCTCATAACTCCGGAACCCTATGTGCTAGAGACTCAAGTCTGGTACCCTTGGTCTCGGGGTACACACAAATGGGGGGGTAGGACAAGGTCCCATGTCTCTATCTTACCCCCGAGGATGGGTCAAAACGGACCCTGGTTAAAACCCCAGATTTTGACTCTCCCAACTCACTTATATGGGGGAACTTCAAATGCTCATAACTCCGGAACCCTATGTGCTAGAGACTCAAGGCTGGTACCGCTGGACTCGGGGTACACACAAATGGGGGGTAGGACAAGGTCCCATGTCTCTATCTTACCCCCCTGAGGATCGGTCAAAACGGACCCTGGTTAAAACCCCAGATTTTGACTCTCCCAACTCACTTATATGGGGGAACTTCAAATGCTCATAACTCCGGAACCCTATGTGCTAGAGACTCAAGTCTGGTACCCTTGGACTCGGGGTACACACAAATGGGGGGGTAGGACAAGGTCCCATGTCTCTATCTTACCCCCCTGAGGATCGGTCAAAACGGACCCTGGTTAAAACCCCAGATTTTGACTCTCCCAACTCACTTATATGGGGGAACTTCAAATGCTCATAACTCCGGAACCCTATGTACTAGAGACTCAAGGCTGGCACCGTTGGACTCGGGGTACACACAAATGGGGGGGGTAGGACAAGGTCCCATGTCTCTATCTTACCCTCCTGAGGATCGGTCAAAACTGACCCTGATTAAAAGTCCAAGCCCTGTACACTCTTGACAACCCTAAACACCAACTTCACCTTGACAAAAAGTACCACAAAAAGGGGGGTCCAACCCACTCCTAAGGCTCTGAAACGTGCTCCTAGACACTTTCTGGGGGAACACTTTTGGCATTTCACACTTAGGAAAATTTTGACTCTCCCAACTCACTTATATGGGGGAACTTCAAATGCTCATAACTCTGGAACCCTAAGTCCTAGAGACTTAAGGGTGGGACCGTTGGACTCGGGGTACCCACAAATGGGGGGGTAGGACAAGGTCTCATGTCTCTACCTTGCTCCCTGAGGATGGGTCAAAACTGACCCTTGTTAAAACCCCAAATATTGACTCTCCCAACTCACTTATATGGGGGAACTTCAAATGCTCATAACTCCGGAACCCTATGTGCTAGAGACTCAAGGGTGGTACCGTTGGACTCGGGGTACACACAAATGGGGGGGTAGGACAAGGTCCCATGTCTCTATCTTACCCCCGAGGATCGGTCAAAACTGACCCTGGTTAAAACCCCAGATTTTGACTCTCCCAACTCACTTATATGGGGGAACTTCAAATGCTCATAACTCCGGAACCCTATGTGCTAGAGACTCAAGGCTGGTACCGTTGGACTCGGGGTACACACAAATGGGGGGTAGGACAAGGTCCCATGTCTCTATCTTACCCCCCTGAGGATCGGTCAAAACGGACCCTGGTTAAAACCCCAGATTTTGACTCTCCCAACTCACTTATATGGGGGAACTTCAAATGCTCATAACTCCGGAACCCTATGTTCTAGAGACTCAAGTCTGGTACCCTTGGACTCGGGGTACACACAAATGGGGGGGTAGGACAAGGTCCCATGTCTCTATCTTACCCCCCTGAGGATCGGTCAAAACGGACCCTGGTTAAAACCCCAGATTTTGACTCTCCCAACTCACTTATATGGGGGAACTTCAAATGCTCATAACTCCGGAACCCTATGTGCTAGAGACTCAAGGCTGGTAACGTTGGACTCGGGGTACACACAAATGGGGGGGTAGGACAAGGTCCCATGTCTCTATCTTACCCCCCTGAGGATCGGTCAAAACTGACCCTGATTAAAAGTCCAAGCCCTGTACACTCTTGACAACCCTAAACACCAACTTCACCTTGACAAAAAGTACCACAAAAAGGGGGGTCCAAACCACTCCTAAGGCTCTGAAACATGCTCCTAGACACTTTCTGGGGGAACACTTTTGGCATTTCACAATTAGGAAAATTTTGACTCTCCCAACTCACTTATATGGGGGAACTTCAAATGCTCATAACTCTGGAACCCTAAGTCCTAGAGACTTAAGGGTGGGACCGTTGGACTCGGGGTACCCACAAATGGGGGGGGGGGGGGGGTAGGACAAGGTCTCATGTCTCTACCTTGCTCCCTGAGGATGGGTCAAAACTGACCCTTGTTAAAACCCAAATATTGACTCTCCCAACTCACTTATATGGGGGAACTTCAAATGCTCATAACTCCAGAACCCTATGTGCTAGAGACTCAAGGGTGGTACCGTTGGACTCGGGGTTCACACAAATGGGGGTTAGGACAAGGTCCCATGTCTCTATCTTACCCCCGAGGATCGGTCAAAACGGACCCTGGTTAAAACCCCAGATTTTGACTCTCCCAACTCACTTATATGGGGGAACTTCAAATGCTCATAACTCCAGAACCCTATGTGCTAGAGACTCAAGGCTGGTACCGTTGGACTCGGGGTACACACAAATGGGGGGGGTAGGACAAGGTCCCATGTCTCTATCTTACCCCCCTGAGGATCGGTCAAAACTGACCCTGATTAAAAGTCCAAGCCCTGTACACTCTTGACAACCCTAAACACCAACTTCACCTTGACAAAAAGTACCACAAAAAGGGGGGTCCAAACCACTCCTAAGGCTCTGAAACGTGCTCCTAGACACTTTCTGGGGGAACACTTTTGGCATTTCACACTTAGGAAAATTTTCACTCTCCCAACTCACTTATATGGGGGAACTTCAAATGCTCATAACTCTGGAACCCTAAGTCCTAGAGACTTAAGGGTGGGACCGTTGGACTCGGGGTACCCACAAATGGGGGTGTAGGACAAGGTCTCATGTCTCTATCTTGCTCCCTGAGGATGGGTCAAAACTGACCCTTGTTAAAACCCCAAATTTTGACTCTCCCAACTCACTTATATGGGGGAACTTCAAATGCTCATAACTCCGGAACCCTATGTGCTAGAGACTCAAGGCTGGTACCGTTGGACTCGGGGCACACACAAATGGGGGGGTAGGACAAGGTCCCATGTCTCTATCTTACCCACCTTAGGATCGGTCAAAACGGACCCTGGTTAAAACCCCAGATTTTGACTCTCCCAACTCACTTATATGGGGGAACTTCAAATGCTCATAACTCCGGAACCCTATGTGCTAGAGACTCAAGGGTGGTACCGTTGGACTCGGGGTACACACAAATGGGGGGGTAGGACAAGGTCCCATGTCTCTATCTTACCCCCGAGGATCGGTCAAAACGGACCCTGGTTAAAACCCCAGATTTTGACTCTCCCAACTCACTTATATGGGGGAACTTCAAATGCTCATAACTCCGGAACCCTATGTGCTAGAGACTCAAGTCTGGTACCCTTGGACTCGGGGTACACACAAATGGGGGGGTAGGACAAGGTCCCATGTCTCTATCTTACTCCCCTGAGGATCGGTCAAAACGGACCCTGGTTAAAACCCCAGATTTTGACTCTCCCAACTCACTTATATGGGGGAACTTCAAATGCTCATAACTCCGGAACCCTATGTGCTAGAGACTCAAGGCTGGTACCGTTGGACTCGGGGTACACACAAATGGGGGGGTAGGACAAGGTCCCATGTCTCTATCTTACCCCCGAGGATCGGTCAAAACGGACCCTGGTTAAAACCCCAGATTTTGACTCTCCCAACTCACTTATATGGGGGAACTTCAAATGCTCATAACTCCGGAACCCTATGTGCTAGAGACTCAAGGCTGGTACCGTTGGACTCGGGGTACACACAAATGGGGGGGTAGGACAAGGTCCCATGTCTCTATCTTACCCCCCTGAGGATCGGTCAAAACGGACCCTGGTTAAAACCCCAGATTTTGACTCTCCCAACTCACTTATATGGGGGAACTTCAAATGCTCATAACTCCGGAACCCTATGTGCTAGAGACTCAAGGGTGGTACCGTTGGACTCGGGGTACACACAAATGGGGGGGTAGGACAAGGTCCCATGTCTCTATCTTACCCCCCTGAGGATCGGTCAAAACGGACCCTGGTTAAAACCCCAGATTTTGACTCTCCCAACTCACTTATATGGGGGAACTTCAAATGCTCATAACTCCGGAACCCTATGTGCTAGAGACTCAAGTCTGGTACCCTTGGACTCGGGGTACACACAAATGGGGGGGTAGGACAAGGTCCCATGTCTCTATCTTACCCCCCTGAGGATCGGTCAAAACGGACCCTGGTTAAAACCCCAGATTTTGACTCTCCCAACTCACTTATATGGGGGAACTTCAAATGCTCATAACTCCGGAACCCTATGTGCTAGAGACTCAAGGCTGGTACCGTTGGACTCGGGGTACACACAAATGGGGGGGTAGGACAAGGTCCCATGTCTCTATCTTACCCCCCTGAGGATCAGTCAAAACTGACCCTGATTAAAAGTCCAAGCCCTGTACACTCTTGACAACCCTAAACACCAACTTCACCTTGACAAAAAGTACCACAAAAAGGGGGGTCCAAACCACTCCTAAGGCTCTGAAACGTGCTCCTAGACACTTTCTGGGGGAACACTTTTGGCATTTCACAATTAGGAAAATTTTGACTCTCCCAACTCACTTATATGGGGGAACTTCAAATGCTCATAACTCTGGAACCCTAAGTCCTAGAGACTTAAGGGTGGGACCGTTGGACTCGGGGTACCCACAAATGGGGGGGGGTAGGACAAGGTCTCATGTCTCTACCTTGCTCCCTGAGGATGGGTCAAAACTGACCCTTGTTAAAACCCCAAATATTGACTCTCCCAACTCACTTATATGGGGGAACTTCAAATGCTCATAACTCTGGAACCCTAAGTCCTAGAGACTTAAGGGTGGGACCGTTGGACTCGGGGTACCCACAAATGGGGGGGGGTAGGACAAGGTCTCATGTCTCTACCTTGCTCCCTGAGGATGGGTCAAAACTGACCCTTGTTAAAACCCCAAATATTGACTCTCCCAACTCACTTATATGGGGGAACTTCAAATGCTCATAACTCCGGAACCCTATGTGCTAGAGACTCAAGGGTGGTACCGTTGGACTCGGGGTACACACAAATGGGGGGGTAGGACAAGGTCCCATGTCTCTATCTTACCCCCGAGGATCGGTCAAAACGGACCCTGGTTAAAACCCCAGATTTTGACTCTCCCAACTCACTTATATGGGGGAACTTCAAATGCTCATAACTCCGGAACCCTATGTGCTAGAGACTCAAGGCTGGTACCGTTGGACTCGGGGTACACACAAATGGGGGGTAGGACAAGGTCCCATGTCTCTATCTTACCCCCCTGAGGATCGGTCAAAACAGACCCTGGTTAAAACCCCAGATTTTGACTCTCCCAACTCACTTATATGGGGGAACTTCAAATGCTCATAACTCCAGAACCCTATGTGCTAGAGACTCAAGGCTGGTACCGTTGGACTCGGGGTTCACACAAATGGGGGGTAGGACAAGGTCCCATGTCTCTATCTTACCCCCCTGAGGATCGGTCAAAACGGACCCTGGTTAAAACCCCAGATTTTGACTCTCCCAACTCACTTATATGGGGGAACTTCAAATGCTCATAACTCCAGAACCCTATGTGCTAGAGACTCAAGGCTGGTACCGTTGGACTCGGGGTACACACAAATGGGGGGGTAGGACAAGGTCCCATGTCTCTATCTTACCCCCCTGAGGATCGGTCAAAACTGACCCTGATTAAAAGTCCAAGCCCTGTACACTCTTGACAACCCTAAACACCAACTTCACCTTGACAAAAAGTACCACAAAAAGGGGGGTCCAAACCACTCCTAAGGCTCTGAAACGTGCTCCTAGACACTTTCTGGGGGAACACTTTTGGCATTTCACACTTAGGAAAATTTTGACTCTCCCAACTCACTTATATGGGGGAACTTCAAATGCTCATAACTCTGGAACCCTAAGTCCTAGAGACTTAAGGGTGGGACCGTTGGACTCGGGGTACCCACAAATGGGGGGGTAGGACAAGGTCTCATGTCTCTACCTTGCTCCCTGAGGATGGGTCAAAACTGACCCTTGCTAAAACCCCAAATATTGACTCTCCCAACTCACTTATATGGGGGAACTTCAAATGCTCATAACTCCGGAACCCTATGTGCTAGAGACTCAAGGGTGGTACCGTTGGACTCGGGGTACACACAAATGGGGGGGTAGGACAAGGTCCCATGTCTCTATCTTACCCCCGAGGATCGGTCAAAACGGACCCTGGTTAAAACCCCAGATTTTGACTCTCCCAACTCACTTATATGGGGGAACTTCAAATGCTCATAACTCCGGAACCCTATGTGCTAGAGACTCAAGGCTGGTACCGTTGGACTCGGGGTACACACAAATGGGGGGGGGGGGGGGGGGGGTAGGCCAAGGTCCCATGTCTCTATCTTACCCCCCTGAGGATCGGTCAAAACGGACCCTGGTTAAAACCCCAGATTTTGACTCTCCCAACTCACTTATATGGGGGAACTTCAAATGCTCATAACTCCGGAACCCTATGTGCTAGAGACTCAAGTCTGGTACCCTTGGACTCGGGGTACACACAAATGGGGGGGTAGGACAAGGTCCCATGTCTCTATCTTACCCCCCTGAGGATCGGTCAAAACGGACCCTGGTTAAAAGTCCAAGCCCTGTACACTCTTGACAACCCTAAACACCAACTTCACCTTGACAAAAAGTACCACAAAAAGGGGGGTCCAAACCACTCCTAAGGCTCTGAAACGTGCTCCTAGACACTTTCTGGGGGAACACTTTTGGCATTTCACACTTAGGAAAATTTTGACTCTCCCAACTCACTTATATGGGGGAACTTCAAATGCTCATAACTCTGGAACCCTAAGTCCTAGAGACTTAAGGGTGGGACCGTTGGACTCGGGGTACCCACAAATGGGGGGGTAGGACAAGGTCTCATGTCTCTACCTTGCTCCCTGAGGATGGGTCAAAACTGACCCTTGTTAAAACCCCAAATATTGACTCTCCCAACTCACTTATATGGGGGAACTTCAAATGCTCATAACTCCGGAACCCTATGTGCTAGAGACTCAAGGGTGGTACCGTTGGACTCGGGGTACACACAAATGGGGGGGTAGGACAAGGTCCCATGTCTCTATCTTACCCCCGAGGATCGGTCAAAACGGACCCTGGTTAAAACCCCAGATTTTGACTCTCCCAACTCACTTATATGGGGGAACTTCAAATGCTCATAACTCCGGAACCCTATGTGCTAGAGACTCAAGTCTGGTACCCTTGGACTCGGGGTACACACAAATGGGGGGGTAGGACAAGGTCCCATGTCTCTATCTTACCCCCGAGGATCGGTCAAAACGGACCCTGGTTAAAACCCCAGATTTTGACTCTCCCAACTCACTTATATGGGGGAACTTCAAATGCTCATAACTCCGGAACCCTATGTGCTAGAGACTCAAGGCTGGTACCGTTGGACTCGGGGTACACACAAATGGGGGGTAGGACAAGGTCCCATGTCTCTATCTTACCCCCCTGAGGATCGGTCAAAACGGACCCTGGTTAAAACCCCAGATTTTGACTCTCCCAACTCACTTATATGGGGGAACTTCAAATGCTCATAACTCCGGAACCCTATGTGCTAGAGACTCAAGGCTGGTACCGTTGGACTCGGGGTACACACAAATGGGGGGCTAGGACAAGGTCCCATGTCTCTATCTTACCCCCCTGAGGATCGGTCAAAACTGACCCTGATTAAAAGTCCAAGCCCTGTACACTCTTGACAACCCTAAACACCAACTTCACCTTGACAAAAAGTACCACAAAAAGGGGGGTCCAAACCACTCCTAAGGCTCTGAAACGTGCTCCTAGACACTTTCTGGGGGAACACTTTTGGCATTTCACACTTAGGAAAATGTTGACTCTCCCAACTCACTTATATGGGGGAACTTCAAATGCTCATAACTCTGGAACCCTAAGTCCTAGAGACTTAAGGGTGGGACCGTTGGACTCGGGGTACCCACAAATGGGGGTGTAGGACAAGGTCTCATGTCTCTATCTTGCTCCCTGAGGATGGGTCAAAACTGACCCTTGTTAAAACCCCAAATTTTGACTCTCCCAACTCACTTATATGGGGGAACTTCAAATGCTCATAACTCCGGAACCCTATGTGCTAGAGACTCAAGGCTGGTACCGTTGGACTCGGGGCACACACAAATGGGGGGGTAGGACAAGGTCCCATGTCTCTATCTTACCCCCCTTAGGATCGGTCAAAACGGACCCTGGTTAAAACCCCAGATTTTGACTCTCCCAACTCACTTATATGGGGGAACTTCAAATGCTCATAACTCCAGAACCCTATGTGCTAGAGACTCAAGGCTGGCACCGTTGGACTCGGGGTTCACACAAATGGGGGGTAGGACAAGGTCCCATGTCTCTATCTTACCCCCCTGAGGATCGGTCAAAACGGACCCTGGTTAAAACCCCAGATTTTGACTCTCCCAACTCACTTATATGGGGGAACTTCAAATGCTCATAACTCCAGAACCCTATGTGCTAGAGACTCAAGGCTGGTACCGTTGGACTCGGGGTACACACAAATGAGGGGGTAGGACAAGGTCCCATGTCTCTATCTTACCCCCCTGAGGATCGGTCAAAACGGACCCTGGTTAAAACCCCAGATTTTGACTCTCCCAACTCACTTATATGGGGGAACTTCAAATGCTCATAACTCCGGAACCCTATGTGCTAGAGACTCAAGGCTGGTACCGTTGGACTCGGGGTACACACAAATGGGGGGGTAGGACAAGGTCCCATGTCTCTATCTTACTCCCCTGACGATCGGTCAAAACGGACCCTGGTTAAAACCCCAGATTTTGACTCTCCCAACTCACTTATATGGGGGAACTTCAAATGCTCATAACTCCGGAACCCTATGTGCTAGAGACTCAAGGCTGGTACCGTTGGACTCGGGGTACACACAAATGGGGGGGTAGGACAAGGTCCCATGTCTCTATCTTACCCCCCTGCGGATCGGTCAAAACGGACCCTGGTTAAAACCCCAGATTTTGACTCTCCCAACTCACTTATATGGGGGAACTTCAAATGCTCATAACTCTGGAACCCTAAGTCCTAGAGACTTAAGGGTGGGACCGTTGGACTCGGGGTACCCACAAATGGGGGGGTAGGACAAGGTCTCATGTCTCTACCTTGCTCCCTGAGGATGGGTCAAAACTGACCCTTGCTAAAACCCCAAATATTGACTCTCCCAACTCACTTATATGGGGGAACTTCAAATGCTCATAACTCCGGAACCCTATGTGCTAGAGACTCAAGGGTGGTACCGTTGGACTCGGGGTACACACAAATGGGGGGGTAGGACAAGGTCCCATGTCTCTATCTTACCCCCGAGGATCGGTCAAAACGGACCCTGGTTAAAACCCCAGATTTTGACTCTCCCAACTCACTTATATGGGGGAACTTCAAATGCTCATAACTCCGGAACCCTATGTGCTAGAGACTCAAGGCTGGTACCGTTGGACTCGGGGTACACACAAATGGGGGGGGGGGGGGGGGGGTAGGCCAAGGTCCCATGTCTCTATCTTACCCCCCTGAGGATCGGTCAAAACGGACCCTGGTTAAAACCCCAGATTTTGACTCTCCCAACTCACTTATATGGGGGAACTTCAAATGCTCATAACTCCGGAACCCTATGTGCTAGAGACTCAAGTCTGGTACCCTTGGACTCGGGGTACACACAAATGGGGGGGTAGGACAAGGTCCCATGTCTCTATCTTACCCCCCTGAGGATCGGTCAAAACGGACCCTGGTTAAAAGTCCAAGCCCTGTACACTCTTGACAACCCTAAACACCAACTTCACCTTGACAAAAAGTACCACAAAAAGGGGGGTCCAAACCACTCCTAAGGCTCTGAAACGTGCTCCTAGACACTTTCTGGGGGAACACTTTTGGCATTTCACACTTAGGAAAATTTTGACTCTCCCAACTCACTTATATGGGGGAACTTCAAATGCTCATAACTCTGGAACCCTAAGTCCTAGAGACTTAAGGGTGGGACCGTTGGACTCGGGGTACCCACAAATGGGGGGTAGGACAAGGTCTCATGTCTCTACCTTGCTCCCTGAGGATGGGTCAAAACTGACCCTTGTTAAAACCCCAAATATTGACTCTCCCAACTCACTTATATGGGGGAACTTCAAATGCTCATAACTCCGGAACCCTATGTGCTAGAGACTCAAGGGTGGTACCGTTGGACTCGGGGTACACACAAATGGGGGGGTAGGACAAGGTCCCATGTCTCTATCTTACCCCCGAGGATCGGTCAAAACGGACCCTGGTTAAAACCCCAGATTTTGACTCTCCCAACTCACTTATATGGGGGAACTTCAAATGCTCATAACTCCGGAACCCTATGTGCTAGAGACTCAAGTCTGGTACCCTTGGACTCGGGGTACACACAAATGGGGGGGTAGGACAAGGTCCCATGTCTCTATCTTACCCCCGAGGATCGGTCAAAACGGACCCTGGTTAAAACCCCAGATTTTGACTCTCCCAACTCACTTATATGGGGGAACTTCAAATGCTCATAACTCCGGAACCCTATGTGCTAGAGACTCAAGGCTGGTACCGTTGGACTCGGGGTACACACAAATGGGGGGTAGGACAAGGTCCCATGTCTCTATCTTACCCCCCTGAGGATCGGTCAAAACGGACCCTGGTTAAAACCCCAGATTTTGACTCTCCCAACTCACTTATATGGGGGAACTTCAAATGCTCATAACTCCGGAACCCTATGTGCTAGAGACTCAAGGCTGGTACCGTTGGACTCGGGGTACACACAAATGGGGGGCTAGGACAAGGTCCCATGTCTCTATCTTACCCCCCTGAGGATCGGTCAAAACTGACCCTGATTAAAAGTCCAAGCCCTGTACACTCTTGACAACCCTAAACACCAACTTCACCTTGACAAAAAGTACCACAAAAAGGGGGGTCCAAACCACTCCTAAGGCTCTGAAACGTGCTCCTAGACACTTTCTGGGGGAACACTTTTGGCATTTCACACTTAGGAAAATGTTGACTCTCCCAACTCACTTATATGGGGGAACTTCAAATGCTCATAACTCTGGAACCCTAAGTGCTAGAGACTTAAGGGTGGGACCGTTGGACTCGGGGTACCCACAAATGGGGGGGTAGGACAAAGTCTCATGTCTCTACCTTGCTCCCTGAGGATGGGTCAAAACTGACCCTTGCTAAAACCCCAAATATTGACTCTCCCAACTCACTTATATGGGGGAACTTCAAATGCTCATAACTCCGGAACCCTATGTGCTAGAGACCCAAGGGTGGTACCGTTGGACTCGGGGTACACACAAATGGGGGGGTAGGACAAGGTCCCATGTCTCTATCTTACCCCCGAGGATCGGTCAAAACGGACCCTGGTTAAAACCCCAGATTTTGACTCTCCCAACTCACTTATATGGGGGAACTTCAAATGCTCATAACTCCGGAACCCTATGTGCTAGAGACTCAAGGCTGGTACCGTTGGACTCGGGGCACACACAAATGGGGGGTAGGACAAGGTCCCATGTCTCTATCTTACCCCCCTGAGGATCGGTCAAAACGGACCCTGGTTAAAACCCCAGATTTTGACTCTCCCAACTCACTTATATGGGGGAACTTCAAATGCTCATAACTCCGGAACCCTATGTGCTAGAGACTCAAGTCTGGTACCCTTGGACTCGGGGTACACACAAATGGGGGGGTAGGACAAGGTCCCATGTCTCTATCTTACCCCCCTGAGGATCGGTCAAAACGGACCCTGGTTAAAACCCCAGATTTTGACTCTCCCAACTCACTTATATGGGGGAACTTCAAATGCTCATAACTCCGGAACCCTATGTGCTAGAGACTCAAGGCTGGTACCGTTGGACTCGGGGTACACACAAATGGGGGGGTAGGACAAGGTCCCATGTCTCTATCTTACCCCCCTGAGGATCGGTCAAAACTGACCCTGATTAAAACTCCAAGCCCTGTACACTCTTGACAACCCTAAACACCAACTTCACCTTGACAAAAAGTACCACAAAAAGGGGGGTCCAAACCACTCCTAAGGCTCTGAAACGTGCTCCTAGACACTTTCTGGGGGAACACTTTTGGCATTTCACAATTAGGAAAATTTTGACTCTCCCAACTCACTTATATGGGGGAACTTCAAATGCTCATAACTCTGGAACCCTAAGTCCTAGAGACTTAAGGGTGGGACCGTTGGACTCGGGGTACCCACAAATGGGGGGGGGTAGGACAAGGTCTCATGTCTCTACCTTGCTCCCTGAGGATGGGTCAAAACTGACCCTTGTTATAACCCCAAATATTGACTCTCCCAACTCACTTATATGGGGGAACTTCAAATGCTCATAACTCTGGAACCCTATGTGCTAGAGACTCAAGGGTGGTACCGTTGGACTCGGGGTACACACAAATGGGGGGGGTAGGACAAGGTCCCATGTCTCTATCTTACCCCCCTGAGGATCGGTCAAAACTGACCCTGATTAAAACTCCAAGCCCTGTACACTCTTGACAACCCTAAACACCAACTTCACCTTGACAAAAAGTACCACAAAAAGGGGGGTCCAAACCACTCCTAAGGCTCTGAAACGTGCTCCTAGACACTTTCTGGGGGAACACTTTTGGCATTTCACACTTAGGAAAATTTTGACTCTCCCAACTCACTTATATGGGGGAACTTCAAATGCTCATAACTCTGGAACCCTAAGTCCTAGAGACTTAAGGGTGGGACCGTTGGACTCGGGGTACCCACAAATGGGGGGGGGGGGGGGGGGGGGGGGGGGTAGGACAAGGTCTCATGTCTCTACCTTGCTCCCTGAGGATGGGTCAAAACTGACCCTTGTTAAAACCCCAAATATTGACTCTCCCAACTCACTTATATGGGGGAACTTCAAATGCTCATAACTCCGGAACCCTATGTGCTAGAGACTCAAGGGTGGTACCGTTGGACTCGGGGTACACACAAATGGGGGGGTAGGACAAGGTCCCATGTCTCTATCTTACCCCTGAGGATCGGTCAAAACGGACCCTGGTTAAAACCCCAGATTTTGACTCTCCCAACTCACTTATATGGGGGAACTTCAAATGCTCATAACTCCGGAACCCTATGTGCTAGAGACTCAAGTCTGGTACCCTTGGACTCGGGGTACACACAAATGGGGGGGTAGGACAAGGTCCCATGTCTCTATCTTACCCCCCTGAGGATCGGTCAAAACGGACCCTGGTTAAAACCCCAGATTTTGACTCTCCCAACTCACTTATATGGGGGAACTTCAAATGCTCATAACTCCAGAACCCTATGTACTAGAGACTCAAGGCTGCTACCGTTGGACTCGGGGCACACACAAATGGGGGGGTAGGACAAGGTCCCATGTCTCTATCTTACCCCCCTGAGGATCGGTCAAAACGGACCCTGGTTAAAACCCCAGATTTTGACTCTCCCAACTCACTTATATGGGGGAACTTCAAATGCTCATAACTCCAGAACCCTATGTGCTCGAGACTCAAGGCTGGCACCGTTGGACTCGGGGTTCACACAAATGGGGGGTAGGACAAGGTCCCATGTCTCTATCTTACCCCCCTGAGGATCGGTCAAAACGGACCCTGGTTAAAACCCCAGATTTTGACTCTCCAAACTCACTTATATGGGGGAACTTCAAATGCTCATAACTCCGGAACCCTATGTGCTAGAGACTCAAGACTGGTACCGTTGGACTCGGGGTACACACAAATGGGGGGGTAGGACAAGGTCCCATTTCTCTATCTTACCCCCCTGAGGATCGGTCAAAACGGACCCTCGTTAAAACCCCAGATTTTGACTCTCCCAACTCACTTATATGGGGGAACTTCAAATGCTCATAACTCCGGAACCCTATGTGCTAGAGACTCAAGGCTGGTACCGTTGGACTCGGGGTACACACAAATGGGGGGCTAGGACAAGGTCCCATGTCTCTATCTTACCCCCCTGAGGATCGGTCAAAACTGACCCTGATTAAAAGTCCAAGCCCTGTACACTCTTGACAACCCTAAACACCAACTTCACCTTGACAAAAAGTACCACAAAAAGGGGGGTCCAAACCACTCCTAAGGCTCTGAAACATGCTCCTAGACACTTTCTGGGGGAACACTTTTGGCATTTCACAATTAGGAAAATTTTGACTCTCCCAACTCACTTATATGGGGGAACTTCAAATGCTCATAACTCTGGAACCCTAAGTCCTAGAGACTTAAGGGTGGGACCGTTGGACTCGGGGTACCCACAAATGGGGGGGGGGGGGGTAGGACAAGGTCTCATGTCTCTACCTTGCTCCCTGAGGATGGGTCAAAACTGACCCTTGTTAAAACCCAAATATTGACTCTCCCAACTCACTTATATGGGGGAACTTCAAATGCTCATAACTCCAGAACCCTATGTGCTAGAGACTCAAGGGTGGTACCGTTGGACTCGGGGTTCACACAAATGGGGGTTAGGACAAGGTCCCATGTCTCTATCTTACCCCCGAGGATCGGTCAAAACGGACCCTGGTTAAAACCCCAGATTTTGACTCTCCCAACTCACTTATATGGGGGAACTTCAAATGCTCATAACTCCAGAACCCTATGTGCTAGAGACTCAAGGCTGGTACCGTTGGACTCGGGGTACACACAAATGGGGGGGGTAGGACAAGGTCCCATGTCTCTATCTTACCCCCCTGAGGATCGGTCAAAACTGACCCTGATTAAAAGTCCAAGCCCTGTACACTCTTGACAACCCTAAACACCAACTTCACCTTGACAAAAAGTACCACAAAAAGGGGGGTCCAAACCACTCCTAAGGCTCTGAAACGTGCTCCTAGACACTTTCTGGGGGAACACTTTTGGCATTTCACACTTAGGAAAATTTTCACTCTCCCAACTCACTTATATGGGGGAACTTCAAATGCTGATAACTCTGGAACCCTAAGTCCTAGAGACTTAAGGGTGGGACCGTTGGACTCGGGGTACCCACAAATGGGGGTGTAGGACAAGGTCTCATGTCTCTATCTTGCTCCCTGAGGATGGGTCAAAACTGACCCTTGTTAAAACCCCAAATTTTGACTCTCCCAACTCACTTATATGGGGGAACTTCAAATGCTCATAACTCCGGAACCCTATGTGCTAGAGACTCAAGGCTGGTACCGTTGGACTCGGGGCACACACAAATGGGGGGGTAGGACAAGGTCCCATGTCTCTATCTTACCCACCTTAGGATCGGTCAAAACGGACCCTGGTTAAAACCCCAGATTTTGACTCTCCCAACTCACTTATATGGGGGAACTTCAAATGCTCATAACTCCGGAACCCTATGTGCTAGAGACTCAAGGGTGGTACCGTTGGACTCGGGGTACACACAAATGGGGGGGTAGGACAAGGTCCCATGTCTCTATCTTACCCCCGAGGATCGGTCAAAACGGACCCTGGTTAAAACCCCAGATTTTGACTCTCCCAACTCACTTATATGGGGGAACTTCAAATGCTCATAACTCCGGAACCCTATGTGCTAGAGACTCAAGTCTGGTACCCTTGGACTCGGGGTACACACAAATGGGGGGGTAGGACAAGGTCCCATGTCTCTATCTTACTCCCCTGAGGATCGGTCAAAACGGACCCTGGTTAAAACCCCAGATTTTGACTCTCCCAACTCACTTATATGGGGGAACTTCAAATGCTCATAACTCCGGAACCCTATGTGCTAGAGACTCAAGGCTGGTACCGTTGGACTCGGGGTACACACAAATGGGGGGGTAGGACAAGGTCCCATGTCTCTATCTTACCCCCGAGTATCGGTCAAAACGGACCCTGGTTAAAACCCCAGATTTTGACTCTCCCAACTCACTTATATGGGGGAACTTCAAATGCTCATAACTCCGGAACCCTATGTGCTAGAGACTCAAGGCTGGTACCGTTGGACTCGGGGTACACACAAATGGGGGGGTAGGACAAGGTCCCATGTCTCTATCTTACCCCCCTGAGGATCGGTCAAAACGGACCCTGGTTAAAACCCCAGATTTTGACTCTCCCAACTCACTTATATGGGGGAACTTCAAATGCTCATAACTCCGGAACCCTATGTGCTAGAGACTCAAGGGTGGTACCGTTGGACTCGGGGTACACACAAATGGGGGGGTAGGACAAGGTCCCATGTCTCTATCTTACCCCCCTGAGGATCGGTCAAAACGGACCCTGGTTAAAACCCCAGATTTTGACTCTCCCAACTCACTTATATGGGGGAACTTCAAATGCTCATAACTCCGGAACCCTATGTGCTAGAGACTCAAGTCTGGTACCCTTGGACTCGGGGTACACACAAATGGGGGGGTAGGACAAGGTCCCATGTCTCTATCTTACCCCCCTGAGGATCGGTCAAAACGGACCCTGGTTAAAACCCCAGATTTTGACTCTCCCAACTCACTTATATGGGGGAACTTCAAATGCTCATAACTCCGGAACCCTATGTGCTAGAGACTCAAGGCTGGTACCGTTGGACTCGGGGTACACACAAATGGGGGGGTAGGACAAGGTCCCATGTCTCTATCTTACCCCCCTGAGGATCAGTCAAAACTGACCCTGATTAAAAGTCCAAGCCCTGTACACTCTTGACAACCCTAAACACCAACTTCACCTTGACAAAAAGTACCACAAAAAGGGGGGTCCAAACCACTCCTAAGGCTCTGAAACGTGCTCCTAGACACTTTCTGGGGGAACACTTTTGGCATTTCACAATTAGGAAAATTTTGACTCTCCCAACTCACTTATATGGGGGAACTTCAAATGCTCATAACTCTGGAACCCTAAGTCCTAGAGACTTAAGGGTGGGACCGTTGGACTCGGGGTACCCACAAATGGGGGGGGTAGGACAAGGTCTCATGTCTCTACCTTGCTCCCTGAGGATGGGTCAAAACTGACCCTTGTTAAAACCCCAAATATTGACTCTCCCAACTCACTTATATGGGGGAACTTCAAATGCTCATAACTCTGGAACCCTAAGTCCTAGAGACTTAAGGGTGGGACCGTTGGACTCGGGGTACCCACAAATGGGGGGGGGTAGGACAAGGTCTCATGTCTCTACCTTGCTCCCTGAGGATGGGTCAAAACTGACCCTTGTTAAAACCCCAAATATTGACTCTCCCAACTCACTTATATGGGGGAACTTCAAATGCTCATAACTCCGGAACCCTATGTGCTAGAGACTCAAGGGTGGTACCGTTGGACTCGGGGTACACACAAATGGGGGGGTAGGACAAGGTCCCATGTCTCTATCTTACCCCCGAGGATCGGTCAAAACGGACCCTGGTTAAAACCCCAGATTTTGACTCTCCCAACTCACTTATATGGGGGAACTTCAAATGCTCATAACTCCGGAACCCTATGTGCTAGAGACTCAAGGCTGGTACCGTTGGACTCGGGGTACACACAAATGGGGGGTAGGACAAGGTCCCATGTCTCTATCTTACCCCCCTGAGGATCGGTCAAAACGGACCCTGGTTAAAACCCCAGATTTTGACTCTCCCAACTCACTTATATGGGGGAACTTCAAATGCTCATAACTCCGGAACCCTATGTGCTAGAGACTCAAGTCTGGTACCCTTGGTCTCGGGGTACACACAAATGGGGGGGTAGGACAAGGTCCCATGTCTCTATCTTACCCCCCTGAGGATCGGTCAAAACGGACCCTCGTTAAAACCCCAGATTTTGACTCTCCCAACTCACTTATATGGGGGAACTTCAAATGCTCATAACTCCGGAACCCTATGTGCTAGAGACTCAAGGCTGGTACCGTTGGACTCGGGGTACACACAAATGGGGGGGTAGGACAAGGTCCTATGTCTCTATCTTACCCCCCTGAGGATCGGTCAAAACTGACCCTGATTAAAAGTCCAAGCCCTGTACACTCTTGACAACCCTAAACACCAACTTCACCTTGACAAAAAGTACCACAAAAAGGGGGGTCCAAACCACTCCTAAGGCTCTGAAACGTGCTCCTAGACACTTTCTGGGGGAACACTTTTGGCATTTCACACTTAGGAAAATGTTGACTCTCCCAACTCACTTATATGGGGGAACTTCAAATGCTCATAACTCTGGAACCCTAAGTCCTAGAGACTTAAGGGTGGGACCGTTGGACTCGGGGTACCCACAAATGGGGGTGTAGGACAAGGTCTCATGTCTCTATCTTGCTCCCTGAGGATGGGTCAAAACTGACCCTTGTTAAAACCCCAAATTTTGACTCTCCCAACTCACTTATATGGGGGAACTTCAAATGCTCATAACTCCGGAACCCTATGTGCTAGAGACTCAAGGCTGGTACCGTTGGACTCGGGGCACACACAAATGGGGGGGTAGGACAAGGTCCCATGTCTCTATCTTACCCCCCTGAGGATCGGTCAAAACAGACCCTGGTTAAAACCCCAGATTTTGACTCTCCCAACTCACTTATATGGGGGAACTTCAAATGCTCATAACTCCAGAACCCTATGTGCTAGAGACTCAAGGCTGGTACCGTTGGACTCGGGGTTCACACAAATGGGGGGTAGGACAAGGTCCCATGTCTCTATCTTACCCCCCTGAGGATCGGTCAAAACGGACCCTGGTTAAAACCCCAGATTTTGACTCTCCCAACTCACTTATATGGGGGAACTTCAAATGCTCATAACTCCAGAACCCTATGTGCTAGAGACTCAAGGCTGGTACCGTTGGACTCGGGGTACACACAAATGGGGGGGTAGGACAAGGTCCCATGTCTCTATCTTACCCCCCTGAGGATCGGTCAAAACTGACCCTGATTAAAAGTCCAAGCCCTGTACACTCTTGACAACCCTAAACACCAACTTCACCTTGACAAAAAGTACCACAAAAAGGGGGGTCCAAACCACTCCTAAGGCTCTGAAACGTGCTCCTAGACACTTTCTGGGGGAACACTTTTGGCATTTCACACTTAGGAAAATTTTGACTCTCCCAACTCACTTATATGGGGGAACTTCAAATGCTCATAACTCTGGAACCCTAAGTCCTAGAGACTTAAGGGTGGGACCGTTGGACTCGGGGTACCCACAAATGGGGGGGTAGGACAAGGTCTCATGTCTCTACCTTGCTCCCTGAGGATGGGTCAAAACTGACCCTTGCTAAAACCCCAAATATTGACTCTCCCAACTCACTTATATGGGGGAACTTCAAATGCTCATAACTCCGGAACCCTATGTGCTAGAGACTCAAGGGTGGTACCGTTGGACTCGGGGTACACACAAATGGGGGGGTAGGACAAGGTCCCATGTCTCTATCTTACCCCCGAGGATCGGTCAAAACGGACCCTGGTTAAAACCCCAGATTTTGACTCTCCCAACTCACTTATATGGGGGAACTTCAAATGCTCATAACTCCGGAACCCTATGTGCTAGAGACTCAAGGCTGGTACCGTTGGACTCGGGGTACACACAAATGGGGGGGGGGGGGGGGGGGGTAGGCCAAGGTCCCATGTCTCTATCTTACCCCCCTGAGGATCGGTCAAAACGGACCCTGGTTAAAACCCCAGATTTTGACTCTCCCAACTCACTTATATGGGGGAACTTCAAATGCTCATAACTCCGGAACCCTATGTGCTAGAGACTCAAGTCTGGTACCCTTGGACTCGGGGTACACACAAATGGGGGGGTAGGACAAGGTCCCATGTCTCTATCTTACCCCCCTGAGGATCGGTCAAAACGGACCCTGGTTAAAAGTCCAAGCCCTGTACACTCTTGACAACCCTAAACACCAACTTCACCTTGACAAAAAGTACCACAAAAAGGGGGGTCCAAACCACTCCTAAGGCTCTGAAACGTGCTCCTAGACACTTTCTGGGGGAACACTTTTGGCATTTCACACTTAGGAAAATTTTGACTCTCCCAACTCACTTATATGGGGGAACTTCAAATGCTCATAACTCTGGAACCCTAAGTCCTAGAGACTTAAGGGTGGGACCGTTGGACTCGGGGTACCCACAAATGGGGGGGTAGGACAAGGTCTCATGTCTCTACCTTGCTCCCTGAGGATGGGTCAAAACTGACCCTTGTTAAAACCCCAAATATTGACTCTCCCAACTCACTTATATGGGGGAACTTCAAATGCTCATAACTCCGGAACCCTATGTGCTAGAGACTCAAGGGTGGTACCGTTGGACTCGGGGTACACACAAATGGGGGGGTAGGACAAGGTCCCATGTCTCTATCTTACCCCCGAGGATCGGTCAAAACGGACCCTGGTTAAAACCCCAGATTTTGACTCTCCCAACTCACTTATATGGGGGAACTTCAAATGCTCATAACTCCGGAACCCTATGTGCTAGAGACTCAAGTCTGGTACCCTTGGACTCGGGGTACACACAAATGGGGGGGTAGGACAAGGTCCCATGTCTCTATCTTACCCCCGAGGATCGGTCAAAACGGACCCTGGTTAAAACCCCAGATTTTGACTCTCCCAACTCACTTATATGGGGGAACTTCAAATGCTCATAACTCCGGAACCCTATGTGCTAGAGACTCAAGGCTGGTACCGTTGGACTCGGGGTACACACAAATGGGGGGTAGGACAAGGTCCCATGTCTCTATCTTACCCCCCTGAGGATCGGTCAAAACGGACCCTGGTTAAAACCCCAGATTTTGACTCTCCCAACTCACTTATATGGGGGAACTTCAAATGCTCATAACTCCGGAACCCTATGTGCTAGAGACTCAAGGCTGGTACCGTTGGACTCGGGGTACACACAAATGGGGGGCTAGGACAAGGTCCCATGTCTCTATCTTACCCCCCTGAGGATCGGTCAAAACTGACCCTGATTAAAAGTCCAAGCCCTGTACACTCTTGACAACCCTAAACACCAACTTCACCTTGACAAAAAGTACCACAAAAAGGGGGGTCCAAACCACTCCTAAGGCTCTGAAACGTGCTCCTAGACACTTTCTGGGGGAACACTTTTGGCATTTCACACTTAGGAAAATGTTGACTCTCCCAACTCACTTATATGGGGGAACTTCAAATGCTCATAACTCTGGAACCCTAAGTCCTAGAGACTTAAGGGTGGGACCGTTGGACTCGGGGTACCCACAAATGGGGGTGTAGGACAAGGTCTCATGTCTCTATCTTGCTCCCTGAGGATGGGTCAAAACTGACCCTTGTTAAAACCCCAAATTTTGACTCTCCCAACTCACTTATATGGGGGAACTTCAAATGCTCATAACTCCGGAACCCTATGTGCTAGAGACTCAAGGCTGGTACCGTTGGACTCGGGGCACACACAAATGGGGGGGTAGGACAAGGTCCCATGTCTCTATCTTACCCCCCTTAGGATCGGTCAAAACGGACCCTGGTTAAAACCCCAGATTTTGACTCTCCCAACTCACTTATATGGGGGAACTTCAAATGCTCATAACTCCAGAACCCTATGTGCTAGAGACTCAAGGCTGGCACCGTTGGACTCGGGGTTCACACAAATGGGGGGTAGGACAAGGTCCCATGTCTCTATCTTACCCCCCTGAGGATCGGTCAAAACGGACCCTGGTTAAAACCCCAGATTTTGACTCTCCCAACTCACTTATATGGGGGAACTTCAAATGCTCATAACTCCAGAACCCTATGTGCTAGAGACTCAAGGCTGGTACCGTTGGACTCGGGGTACACACAAATGAGGGGGTAGGACAAGGTCCCATGTCTCTATCTTACCCCCCTGAGGATCGGTCAAAACGGACCCTGGTTAAAACCCCAGATTTTGACTCTCCCAACTCACTTATATGGGGGAACTTCAAATGCTCATAACTCCGGAACCCTATGTGCTAGAGACTCAAGGCTGGTACCGTTGGACTCGGGGTACACACAAATGGGGGGGTAGGACAAGGTCCCATGTCTCTATCTTACTCCCCTGACGATCGGTCAAAACGGACCCTGGTTAAAACCCCAGATTTTGACTCTCCCAACTCACTTATATGGGGGAACTTCAAATGCTCATAACTCCGGAACCCTATGTGCTAGAGACTCAAGGCTGGTACCGTTGGACTCGGGGTACACACAAATGGGGGGGTAGGACAAGGTCCCATGTCTCTATCTTACCCCCCTGCGGATCGGTCAAAACGGACCCTGGTTAAAACCCCAGATTTTGACTCTCCCAACTCACTTATATGGGGGAACTTCAAATGCTCATAACTCTGGAACCCTAAGTCCTAGAGACTTAAGGGTGGGACCGTTGGACTCGGGGTACCCACAAATGGGGGGGTAGGACAAGGTCTCATGTCTCTACCTTGCTCCCTGAGGATGGGTCAAAACTGACCCTTGCTAAAACCCCAAATATTGACTCTCCCAACTCACTTATATGGGGGAACTTCAAATGCTCATAACTCCGGAACCCTATGTGCTAGAGACTCAAGGGTGGTACCGTTGGACTCGGGGTACACACAAATGGGGGGGTAGGACAAGGTCCCATGTCTCTATCTTACCCCCGAGGATCGGTCAAAACGGACCCTGGTTAAAACCCCAGATTTTGACTCTCCCAACTCACTTATATGGGGGAACTTCAAATGCTCATAACTCCGGAACCCTATGTGCTAGAGACTCAAGGCTGGTACCGTTGGACTCGGGGTACACACAAATGGGGGGGGGGGGGGGGGGGTAGGCCAAGGTCCCATGTCTCTATCTTACCCCCCTGAGGATCGGTCAAAACGGACCCTGGTTAAAACCCCTGATTTTGACTCTCCCAACTCACTTATATGGGGGAACTTCAAATGCTCATAACTCCGGAACCCTATGTGCTAGAGACTCAAGTCTGGTACCCTTGGACTCGGTGTACACACAAATGGGGGGGTAGGACAAGGTCCCATGTCTCTATCTTACCCCCCTGAGGATCGGTCAAAACGGACCCTGGTTAAAAGTCCAAGCCCTGTACACTCTTGACAACCCTAAACACCAACTTCACCTTGACAAAAAGTACCACAAAAAGGGGGGTCCAAACCACTCCTAAGGCTCTGAAACGTGCTCCTAGACACTTTCTGGGGGAACACTTTTGGCATTTCACACTTAGGAAAATTTTGACTCTCCCAACTCACTTATATGGGGGAACTTCAAATGCTCATAACTCTGGAACCCTAAGTCCTAGAGACTTAAGGGTGGGACCGTTGGACTCGGGGTACCCACAAATGGGGGGTAGGACAAGGTCTCATGTCTCTACCTTGCTCCCTGAGGATGGGTCAAAACTGACCCTTGTTAAAACCCCAAATATTGACTCTCCCAACTCACTTATATGGGGGAACTTCAAATGCTCATAACTCCGGAACCCTATGTGCTAGAGACTCAAGGGTGGTACCGTTGGACTCGGGGTACACACAAATGGGGGGGTAGGACAAGGTCCCATGTCTCTATCTTACCCCCGAGGATCGGTCAAAACGGACCCTGGTTAAAACCCCAGATTTTGACTCTCCCAACTCACTTATATGGGGGAACTTCAAATGCTCATAACTCCGGAACCCTATGTGCTAGAGACTCAAGTCTGGTACCCTTGGACTCGGGGTACACACAAATGGGGGGGTAGGACAAGGTCCCATGTCTCTATCTTACCCCCGAGGATCGGTCAAAACGGACCCTGGTTAAAACCCCAGATTTTGACTCTCCCAACTCACTTATATGGGGGAACTTCAAATGCTCATAACTCCGGAACCCTATGTGCTAGAGACTCAAGGCTGGTACCGTTGGACTCGGGGTACACACAAATGGGGGGTAGGACAAGGTCCCATGTCTCTATCTTACCCCCCTGAGGATCGGTCAAAACGGACCCTGGTTAAAACCCCAGATTTTGACTCTCCCAACTCACTTATATGGGGGAACTTCAAATGCTCATAACTCCGGAACCCTATGTGCTAGAGACTCAAGGCTGGTACCGTTGGACTCGGGGTACACACAAATGGGGGGTAGGACAAGGTCCCATGTCTCTATCTTACCCCCCTGAGGATCGGTCAAAACGGACCCTGGTTAAAACCCCAGATTTTGACTCTCCCAACTCACTTATATGGGGGAACTTCAAATGCTCATAACTCCGGAACCCTATGTGCTAGAGACTCAAGGCTGGTACCGTTGGACTCGGGGTACACACAAATGGGGGGCTAGGACAAGGTCCCATGTCTCTATCTTACCCCCCTGAGGATCGGTCAAAACTGACCCTGATTAAAAGTCCAAGCCCTGTACACTCTTGACAACCCTAAACACCAACTTCACCTTGACAAAAAGTACCACAAAAAGGGGGGTCCAAACCACTCCTAAGGCTCTGAAACGTGCTCCTAGACACTTTCTGGGGGAACACTTTTGGCATTTCACACTTAGGAAAATGTTGACTCTCCCAACTCACTTATATGGGGGAACTTCAAATGCTCATAACTCTGGAACCCTAAGTCCTAGAGACTTAAGGGTGGGACCGTTGGACTCGGGGTACCCACAAATGGGGGTGTAGGACAAGGTCTCATGTCTCTATCTTGCTCCCTGAGGATGGGTCAAAACTGACCCTTGTTAAAACCCCAAATTTTGACTCTCCCAACTCACTTATATGGGGGAACTTCAAATGCTCATAACTCCGGAACCCTATGTGCTAGAGACTCAAGGCTGGTACCGTTGGACTCGGGGCACACACAAATGGGGGGGTAGGACAAGGTCCCATGTCTCTATCTTACCCCCCTTAGGATCGGTCAAAACGGACCCTGGTTAAAACCCCAGATTTTGACTCTCCCAACTCACTTATATGGGGGAACTTCAAATGCTCATAACTCCAGAACCCTATGTGCTAGAGACTCAAGGCTGGCACCGTTGGACTCGGGGTTCACACAAATGGGGGGTAGGACAAGGTCCCATGTCTCTATCTTACCCCCCTGAGGATCGGTCAAAACGGACCCTGGTTAAAACCCCAGATTTTGACTCTCCCAACTCACTTATATGGGGGAACTTCAAATGCTCATAACTCCAGAACCCTATGTGCTAGAGACTCAAGGCTGGTACCGTTGGACTCGGGGTACACACAAATGAGGGGGTAGGACAAGGTCCCATGTCTCTATCTTACCCCCCTGAGGATCGGTCAAAACGGACCCTGGTTAAAACCCCAGATTTTGACTCTCCCAACTCACTTATATGGGGGAACTTCAAATGCTCATAACTCCGGAACCCTATGTGCTAGAGACTCAAGGCTGGTACCGTTGGACTCGGGGTACACACAAATGGGGGGGTAGGACAAGGTCCCATGTCTCTATCTTACTCCCCTGACGATCGGTCAAAACGGACCCTGGTTAAAACCCCAGATTTTGACTCTCCCAACTCACTTATATGGGGGAACTTCAAATGCTCATAACTCCGGAACCCTATGTGCTAGAGACTCAAGGCTGGTACCGTTGGACTCGGGGTACACACAAATGGGGGGGTAGGACAAGGTCCCATGTCTCTATCTTACCCCCCTGCGGATCGGTCAAAACGGACCCTGGTTAAAACCCCAGATTTTGACTCTCCCAACTCACTTATATGGGGGAACTTCAAATGCTCATAACTCCGGAACCCTATGTGCTAGAGACTCAAGGCTGGTACCGTTGGACTCGGGGTACACACAAATGGGGGGGTAGGACAAGGTCCCATGTCTCTATCTTACCCCCCTGAGGATCGGTCAAAACGGACCCTGGTTAAAACCCCAGATTTTGACTCTCCCAACTCACTTATATGGGGGAACTTCAAATGCTCATAACTCCAGAACCCTATGTGCTAGAGACTCAAGGCTGGTACCGTTGGACTCGGGGTACACACAAATGAGGGGGTAGGACAAGGTCCCATGTCTCTATCTTACCCCCCTGAGGATCGGTCAAAACGGACCCTGGTTAAAACCCCAGATTTTGACTCTCCCAACTCACTTATATGGGGGAACTTCAAATGCTCATAACTCCGGAACCCTATGTGCTAGAGACTCAAGGCTGGTACCGTTGGACTCGGGGTACACACAAATGGGGGGGTAGGACAAGGTCCCATGTCTCTATCTTACTCCCCTGACGATCGGTCAAAACGGACCCTGGTTAAAACCCCAGATTTTGACTCTCCCAACTCACTTATATGGGGGAACTTCAAATGCTCATAACTCCGGAACCCTATGTGCTAGAGACTCAAGGCTGGTACCGTTGGACTCGGGGTACACACAAATGGGGGGGTAGGACAAGGTCCCATGTCTCTATCTTACCCCCCTGCGGATCGGTCAAAACGGACCCTGGTTAAAACCCCAGATTTTGACTCTCCCAACTCACTTATATGGGGGAACTTAAAATGCTCATAACTCCGGAACCCTATGTGCTAGAGACTCAAGGCTGGTACCGTTGGACTCGGGGTACACACAAATGGGGGGGTAGGACAAGGTCCCATGTCTCGATCTTACCCCCCTGAGGATCGGTCAAAACGGACCCTGGTTAAAACGGACCCTGGTTAAAACCCCAGATTTTGACTCTCCCAACTCACTTATATGGGGGAATTTCAAATGCTCATATCTCCGGAACCCTATGTGCTAGAGACTCAAGGCTGGTACCGTTGGACTCGGGGTACACACAAATGGGGGGGTAGGACAAGGTCCCATGTCTCTATCTTACCCCCCTGCGGATCGGTCAAAACGGACCCTGGTTAAAACCCCAGATTTTGACTCTCCCAACTCACTTATATGGGGGAACTTCAAATGCTCATAACTCCAGAACCCTATGTTCTAGAGACTCAAGGCTGGTACCGTTGGACTCGGGGTACACACAAATGGGGGGGTAGGACAAGGTCCCATGTCTCTATCTTACCCCCCTGCGGATCGGTCAAAACGGACCCTGGTTAAAACCCCAGATTTTGACTCTCCCAACTCACTTATATGGGGGAACTTCAAATGCTCATAACTCCGGAACCCTATGTGCTAGAGACTCAAGGCTGGTACCGTTGGACTCGGGGTACACACAAATGGGGGGGTAGGACAAGGTCCCATGTCTCTATCTTACCCCCCTGAGGATCGGTCAAAACGGACCCTGGTTAAAACCCCAGATTTTGACTCTCCCAACTCACTTATATGGGGGAACTTCAAATGCTCATAACTCCGGAACCCTATGTGCTAGAGACTCAAGGCTGGTACCGTTGGACTCGGGGTACATACAAATGGGGGGGTAGGACAAGGTCCCATGTCTCTATCTTACCCCCCTGAGGATCGGTATAAACTGACCCTGATTAAAAGTCCAAGCCCTGTACACTCTTGACAACCCTAAACACCAACTTCACCTTGACAAAAAGTACCACAAAAAGGGGGGTTCAAACCACTCCTAAGGCTCTGAAACGTGCTCCTAGACACTTTCTGGGGGAACACTTTTGGCATCTCACACTTAGGAAAATTTTCACTCTCCCAACTCACTTATATGGGGGAACTTCAAATGCTCATAACTCTGGAACCCTAAGTCCTAGAGACTTAAGGGTGGGACCGTTGGACTCGGGGTACCCACAAATGGGGGGGTAGGTCAAGGTCTCATGTCTCTATCTTACCCCCCTATGGATCGGTGAAAACTGACCCTTGTTAAAACTCCAAGCACTCTTGACAACCCTAAACACCAACTTCACCTTGAAAAAAAGTACCACAAACAGGGGGGTCCAAACCACTCCTATTCCGTTTTTGTAAAATTTCTGTCAGACTGCAAAATAATTTCTTGTTATTTGTTGATCACATCATTGTTTTGAAATCTTCATTTAGTTTGCTTCAATAAAAAATTGCATTAAACCTTTGCTTTATGCAAAACATGTCAAACTGACAGGGGTGCCAATACTTTTGTCTCCAACTGTAACTTCTGTTATGATTTGGTGCTATTTAAATAAAACAGACTTGACTTGATAAGGATTTTCCACAAAAAAGACCAATTGCCTTACTGAAAATTCCAGATCTAGTCCCTCTATAAAAATACAGTATCTACGAATATTCAACTATTACTTTCCTATTGGATGGAGGGGGAAACCTCAGAGACAAGTATGTCATAGCCTGGACAAATGGAACCAAAGCTATCGGCACAGAGAGTTACCATTAGCAATGAAGGAGATCATTTATATTTTAAAACTGGATGAACTCACTTGGCATATACACTGGTCAGCCAGGACATTAAAACCACAGGTGAAGTGAATCACACTGATTATTTTCTTACAATGGCACCTGACAAGAGTGGGAGGTAGTGGGATCCAAGAAGAGTCAAATGGAGAACAAGTGGAGTCACCTGAAGCCAAGTGAACAGCCACTTGTTGAAGTTGATGTGTTGGAAGCAGGAAAAATATGCAAGCGTAAGGTTAGATATATCTCAGAGCATCTCCAAAATGGGTGTACCCGGAATGCCTTTGTCACTAATTTACAAAAGTGGTCCAAGGCAGAACAACCAGTGAACTGGCAAAAGGGTCATGAGTGCCCAAGCCTCACTGATGGGGAGCAAAGGCAACTTACAGGACTTAAAGGAATCAAATGATAACATCTTGGTGCCTGATACCACAGGACATCCTCACAAGTCCTGCTTCCACAGGTCAGAGCTGTTTCTGTGGCGGGGGGGCTAAACAATGTCGGGCAGGTGGTTTTAATGTTGTGGCTGATCTGCGTATGTCCATAATGTAAGGTACACAGTACATCTTCTAGTGGGCCACCATTACTTACCTAGTACTGACAGCACTGAGCTTTTCAGTTTACTGTTGTACTGTGTGTTACTTCAAAAGGGAAACCAGTTCAATTTTAGATGATATACAGTACCTTGTTCCTATAAGTCTGCCCTGCATCTTCCCGTTGTCTGTTCAGAGTGGTGATTACGCTTAAAATAACTACCAGCTGCCATTCCACTCATGTACTTAGACTTTCACTCTGAGGCTAAAATTATCTAAAGTTCTAAGCAGCCTTGGATGTTTTTTTTTATGTATGGTGAAGTCACCATCTTAGCTTAGGTTGAAGGAGGTTGGTGAAATACAGAATGTAAAAAGAATATACTTGGATTTCAGGTTTCCAAAATATTGTAGAGTCCATGCCACAAAGAACTGAGGCGGTGGCTCAGGAGGTAAATGGGTCGTCCACTAATCGAAAGGTCTGGGGTTTGATCCCCGGCTCCTTCAGTCTGTATGTCGAAGTGTCCTCGGGCAAAACAAAATCCCAAATTGCCCCTGAGGGTTGTGTTCCTAATAAAATGCTAAGCCTGACCTCAGCACCCAACTCAAAAACTGAATAACTTGAAATTCTGTACTTCTCTGTGATGCTACTGATACTAAATATCACAACCAGTCAGTCTAAATCAACATTAATACCCAATTTAAAAACAGCAAAGGAAAGTTTTCCACATCCAAGTACATCAACCTCTTTGATGTACTTGACGAGCTTAAGAGAACATAAGGTGAGATTTAAAAACCTGGGAGGGCTGTTCAGTTAGTGCTGGGGGGCCGTGTTTGACAGGCTCAGGCAGTACATGGGGGATGGCAGGTCTCAGGATGCTGTTACTGTCTGTGTCTCGCTCTCCATCTGTAAGGCCTTAACACACATACAAAAACACTGAGTGTGAATCTGTTACTGAAGGTCACAATTAGAAACTCAAAGCAACATGTCAAACTGATGAATGATTTATAAAGTATGCTAAGGTGTTACTGATTTCATGGACTTAAACCGAACACTGAGAATAAAAATAGTAATTATGGCATGTGTAAGAGTTTGGGCTTTTCTCTGTTTTCAGTTGCATACAAGTGTTTGCTTACTTATCTATACTTTACTTAAACAAGATAAAAGACTAATTATTCTGTTGCCATTTAGCAACTCCAGCTGCCAAGAGGCCCTGACAGCATGCCAGTGCTTGAGACATAAGATCCCGTGGGAGATGTTTGATGTACCTATAGCCTTACCTCTGAGGTGTTCAGTAACAGTAGGATAGGAAGCAATTCCACAAATAAACAAAAGGATGAGGATGAAGAGGATGAGGCTTCGCTGCAGCCTGGACAGCTGCTTCCACTTCTGCAGGCACAAAGAAGAGAGGGAGATGAGGAATAAGGCCAGTTTCTGAAGAATTGATATGCTTTTTCTTGTCCAAACAAGCAACTTGACTGACAGGTCTTATAACTCAAACTGAATTAATCTGTGGTCTTGAACAATAAATGTTCAAGAAACCTAATTTCATCTCTGTGTACAGAAGTTTGGCCAGTGTTTGTCTATAAATAAACTAACTTGACTGCTGTTTCAGCTAAGAACTTATTTCCCCATCAGCTTTCTAATGACAGACCTTAACCCAGTGAAGCCAGTCATACATAAATACTATGCCCTGTCCCGCACTATGTACTGTGACTGGCTTATTTCATAACATATTGTTGCTCATGTTAATTACACCATGCAGTCTTTTGGTCTGATGAACAGTAATAATAATGGTGTACATTACCAGAACACCTTAGGCTGCCTGAACATGATGAGATCATTCACACACCACTATCAACACTGTTCATGTCCTGTTAAACTTGATAACACACATTTAGAGGCAATGTTAGCCCATTCTGAAGAATCAAATTGCTGTGCTGACATTGTAGCTTGGGCTTCCCATTCACACCTGACTCTGGGCCTCCCTTTAAGAATGGAGCAAAGGTCCTACACTATCACACTCTGTTGTAGCACCATCATTCCACCCATACACTCAGCTCTTCAATTAGTACATATATTGTGTACGTATCAGTACACAATAAGCACAGAGGCATGAAGTATACAATTAGTATAGAAGACATAAATTAAGTTTCTAAATGCACAATTTGAAAATGGTACCACAGGTATACCTATGAACTCTGAGCTTTAACAAATAAAATACATGCATAACTTTTTCAAACCTACAATTTTTTTTTAATTTAACACATTTAACAATTTAACACTCGTAAAGCTGTTGTATGAGCTGATAATAAACACACCCACACATACCCAACTCTACATTATGGCACAGAAAAGAAGCAGATCATGCATTCTTCACATTCACCATATCTTTTTCAGCAGATACACTGGAGAGCATCAGCAGCTAAAGCCAGCCATGGAAAAAGTGGGACACAATAGTAATGTTATCAGGTCTTAGCAGGGGTGTGTGTGTGGGGGGGGGGGGGGGGGGGGGGGGGGTAACCAGAGCATTGTGAGGATGAGAGGAGAAAAGGAAATCCATTTATGAGCAGCTCACTGATACAACCCACTTACCCTCCAGCAGGACTGCCTCCTCCACTGCTTACTGTTATTGTAACTTCCTTGTCCAGCAAAGCTTATGGATACATAGCCCTGTCGAGATGGTGGGTGCATGTCTGTAACCCAGCCCTGGAGGAAGAGACACATTCAAGAGTAGTGTGAGTGAGACGACAGTTGGATGTAAATTCCAGGTGTGGTGATCTAAACCCAGCTCGAAACAAGCTAGGGGGGGACAAAGTGCAGCTAGCATGTGAGCCTGGCTGCTAAACATAGCTGTGGTTGTGATATAATTACAAAGTAACACCAAATTGTCACACATGAAGAGTACACTTACGACCCACTTCAGCTCACTTTCCACGCATTTCACTTTACAGCAGAGATATTCTTTGAATACATGTTTAACTGAAGATTTCACGGCCGCCGAGAAAAATGAAAACATGTTCTGACATTACCTCGAAAAGTCTCCAGCTTTACATGTGCGACCAGTCTAATCCACCACCAGGAGAGTAACAGTACTCAACGGTTAGCTCAGCGTTAATGAAGAAGCCTCGGGGGTCTCTTCATGTTTAAAACACTTATTATTATTATGAAAGAAAACTGGACGTTAAACGCGATCCACTTGTAGCTCTGAACGTGATGCTGTTCTCTGTCAACAGATATGATTCAGGTGCATCCATGCTGCCTTCACGGATTTCCTCGAAGTGTCGTAAATACCAGAATCGGTATACTCTGGACCCTGAACAAAAATGTTCCCAAATAAATTAATTCAAAACACTCTTTGTGTTTTTGTCATTCTGAAACTACCGGTATTTTTTTCAATTATTTTTATTACACTGTGTTACACTGTTACTTGAAACTTCAGATTCAATTTCTTCAAATTCGTAAAGACTATAATTATAAGACAGTATTTGAATTTTCCTTCAAACGCTGATATAAAATTTTTTTAAAAAGAGTGCTTCTTTGATTTTCGTTTTCAAATACAAAAAAAGAGAGTTTTCTCGTGTCCACAGACCGGATGTTATCATTGTTTTCTTCTTCTTCTTTTATGTAATGGAGACCTGCTGCTGATACCGGCTGCAGGATTGTCGCCACCTACTGTTCTTTATCTATAATAACCTCGCGTTTGGGCGAACGGTGGAATCCAGCAGCCAGGAAGAAGAAGAAGATAGCCTAGTTCCTGTCAGAGCGGCGCGCCAACCAAAATGTCCCTGGAACCTTACAGACACATTATTTTAGCCATGGCTAAACAAGGCCTTTCCTCTGCAGAAACCTCTGCGCGAATTTCACAAGAAAGCGGCGGCAGAAGAGGATTTTCTGCAAGAAATATCAGAAAACTTTGTGCCGAAAATGGCTGCAGTTTAATGGGACGGCCCGACACGCATTTGGAGGTGGAGGTGGTGAAAGCCATCGCTGAGGTATGAACCTCGTCGTGCTACAGATGTAATTTTATGCCCATTCATCGCTACTGCGAGGAAACACTGGTATCCTTGTTGGTGCATGCGTGTTCAGTCTGATTGGATGTTGTATTATTCCCTGCATTAGAAGTCTTAGTGTATTGGATTCTTCCTCTTTATGATGATGATGATGATGATGTTTAGGTTTTGACTTCTTGTATTTTCCTCCAGCTTGCTATCAACCTAAGGACGTCTGTGTCCTACAAAAACAGCTAAATGCATATTTTCCCATATATCAGCTAATGATGTGTCTACTTAAACCTATAGGAATGTAGTCACTGATCATATAAGTTTGTTAATACTTTAATGTGACAGACAATGACTGTCTAAAGAATTTTATTTGACTTCTCATCAGGAAGAAAGTATTTTTCCACCACACTTATATACATGTGGCCTGTGATAAATGATATGAGAAAGCTTTGGAGATTCCAACAAAAAGGGTTTTGTTAAAGCTCAGGGCCTTAGATACATCATACTAAAGCACCATTTGTTTCTGAACAGCAGCCGTCCACATTTTCAAGAAAAGTTCACTTGCATAATAAGACAGAGACAGGAAGAGACTGAACAAGCTGGTCAGGAGGGCCAGCTCTGTCTTAGGCTGCCTGCTGGACACTGTGGAGGAGGTGGGTGAGGATGTTAGGAGGATGTTAGCCAAGCTGGCATCCATTATGGACAACACCTCTCACCCCCTGCACCAGACTGTGGAAGCACTGAGCAGCTCCTTCAGCGGCAGACTTAGACATCCACAATGTAGGAAGGAGCTCGACCGCAGGTCCTTCATTCCCTCTGCTGTCACTGTACAACTCAACTGTTTGGTTAGTTACAACTGTTAGTTGTACACTGGTCTGGTCTAACATTTCATTTGTCCATGTGGGACTGTGCATATCTATCTATCTATCTACCCCTCCACCATCATGTAAATTTGTATATTGCCAGTTTTTACTAATTTTTACTGTTTTTGTATTTTGTGTACTGGTTTTTTGTAACTTTACTTTCTTTTTTCTTTAGATTGTAAATACTATTTTTTGCACATTGTTCCTTATACTTGAATCACATGCACACTTCTGCACTTCATCCTTTTCTTGTCTCATGTTTTTGCTTGTGAGCTGCCTAATAAGTGGATTTCCCTGCTGTGGGATCAATAAAGTGCTATCTTATCTTATCTTATCTTATGTCAGTTACATTCTGTTGGGCAGGGTCACTTTCTGTGTCCGTAGCTTGTTGGCCCTTCTTGTCACCTATGTTTGATGTCTTTTAATGAGCTTTTGTTTTTTACTCTTTATTATGTGTGTAAGTCCAAATAAACTCTGTTGTGTTGCCTCTTTTGATGTTTCTTAACTGTTTTGCAGACACATTTCCCAGTGAGGACTGTTGGATGGATTTGACACTTTTACTCTGCATGAACTGAAACAATAAGACATGCCTCATGAACCTTAAACACTAATAAAAGAGAAATCAAGTGAGCTCTTCCTACTGAGAGCTCACTCTGTGTGTATGTGTGGAGTGAAAATATAACTGGAGATTTTGCTGAGTAATTGTGATGGGAAGGCCACAGGTGACACACACCTTTGAAAGAAATTCACTGTGGCCCGTTTGAAGTAGGGAACTTTCGGTAAACTTCATATTGTAACATGGTTATAATGACCATGATGGAAGACAGTTGACAGCAGATTCACTGGTTGACTTTGTTTGCTTTTGAACGCACCTTATATGACATATATAGTTTGCATTATCCAGATTCAGACTGACCCACTGCACTATTGCTATTTGTGGCAATAAAGTAGTTGTTCTGTTGGTTGTGTTGTTGTTCTGTAGTGCCTGAGAGCAAAGGAAAACCAAAGTCAAATTCCTTGTTTGTATCATAAATTTGGCCAATAAAACTGATTCAGATTGAAGTCTTTAATGCATAAAGCCATGGAGTCAGATTGAAAGTGAACCTCTGGTGATTATTTCAAACACCTGTTCTGTGTTGGACCCGCATTCAGATGTTACTGCTGCTTTATGAGGGCAGTCACCGCAGGTCTCTCCTACCACTTCACGTATTAGTCCCGTCCAATCAGAGTCCAGTTTGAGCCGCGCCAAAACTCAGCCGCACCTGTTACCCATGCGCTAATCAAACCCATGTGACCGGGGAGGAGAGGGCTCAGCCAATAGCAGGGTAGAGTTTTTCTGCAGGTGCGGGGTAACGCTGGCTCGAGTCTCCCGTGAAATACGGGAAGCGTCGGTAACGTTCTGGTTTGCCAAACTCGTTTTCTGGTAAGTGGAGCGAACTGAACTCGTTACCTGTGGACAGAGGAAGCCTGTGTGTTCATGTTTCACGGGTTATTTGTTGTTGTACAGTGAAAGCTGTGGCTGAGAGCAGAGAGACGATTCAGGCCTAGAGGAGCTGGAAGTTCGGCGTGAGCCCGAGACAGGCGTGTCCGGAGCAATGCAGAGGAAAATGGCGGACGTGGAGGCAGGTAAGGCCCACACAGAACGTTTAAAATGCAAAGCTTGAGTTGATTTGAGACCAGAAGCTAACATGTTTGATAATGTGCCGGGTTTCCGCAGGACGGACGAAGGGATCCAGCGGAGCAGCCGAGACCATTTGGGAGAAAGCACCGCGTTTGGCTTCGCTCATCGGCTCTACACTTATGTGCGTGTGTGTGATCTGAGTGTTGGAAGTGCAGGCTTGTATCTTTAGCTCGGTTGAGATGGACTTTGTAACCAGTATAGCTGCTTTGGAGTTTGGGACTGGCCAAGTGTTGGAAAGGTTTAGTTGTGGATGGATTCAGTGAGTGGAAGGCATCTGGCCTGCATAGGTTTGGAGCGCGCGTTTGATATTGCTGCGTCGTTGCGTCGGTGTTGTCGGTCTGTGGAAGCATATATGCAGTTGTGATCCGGACACAGCTGGGTATATGTGGAAGCCTGTGGGCAGATGGTGTTGGCAGCATGGATTGAGTTGCGTGTCGTGTTGTCAGGTTTGATTGTGGGTAGTTAGTAGTGTAGTAGTCAGTGTGCATGGCCCTGAGGTCCGTGTAGGGTGTGTGTTCAGCAGTGTGGATGAGGCCATGGCCAGGGTGGTGCCTAGGTGAGCCCTCAGCTGCACCTTGAAGTGCTGCTGAATGTTTAAAATTCTAGGTTTAATATCCAAAGCCTGTGTGTGAGTGTGTGTATGCATGAGCTTTCTCTGCAGGAAGGATGAGCTGCTCCAGAGGATCATCAGAGGGTAAGAGAAAGCATGGAAGTCAACATTGATTAGTGTTTCTACATTTAAACATGTAATTGTCTGTGTGTGTTTAGTAGGTGGCTGCATCTGGCTGAGTGGGGCTCCAGCTTGGATGAGGCCATGGCCAGTGTGGAGCTCAGGTACGCCCCCTGCTGCATGTGGAAGTGTTGTAAGATGTTTTAACTTCCAGGGTTTGACTTACCTAGTACCTATGGCTAATGTTGAGTGTGTTTCTTTGTGTGTTGTGCAGGATGGAGGAGCTGCTGATCCAGAGAACCATGAGGATGCATGTTGGCCAATACTGCTCAGTGTTTCTACACTCAAGGATTCATCTGTGTACACTCCCAGCAACTGTGTGTGTACTGCATCAGAGTGGAAGACCTGGGGAGAAGAACCTCAAGGACTCATCAGTCACAGTGGTCACGTGACTGTAGGCCTGCTGAAGCAGGGATGGAACCACTGTCTCTCAACACTTCTGCTTCAAAAGATGGACACTGCGTCGAGAACATCTCTAGTTGTGCAGGATGGAGGAGCTGCTCAAGAGGACAATGAGAAGATGCAACTTCGCCAATATTGCTCAATGTTTCTGCATTGAAGGACTCAGTTGTATCTTGCTTTTTGGTTGTTGTTGTGTGTTGTTTTTTTTTTTGTTTTTTTTTGTTTGTGTTTTCCTTTGTGTCCAGCAGGTGGCTGCATCTGGCTGAGTGGGGCTCCAGCTTGGATGAGGCTGTGGCCAGTGTGGAGCTCAGGTAGCCCTGCTGCAAAATCTTGCAAAAAAAAAAGTTTTGATCAGATTAGTATCCAAAGTCAGGTTTTTTTTTCTTTGCTGCAGGTGGGTGGAGCTGATCCAGAGGACCCTTTGAGAGCAGGTGTGTGAATGCCACATGGTGCAGTGTTTCTACCCATATGCATGCATTATTTTTACTCAGTGTGTGTGTGTGAGTGTGAGAGTGAGAGAGAGAGAGAGTGAGTGTTGTAGGTGTATATGGGGTGGAGCCAGTGAAGGTGCTGCTGGTGAGGATAGAGCGCCATCCTGTGGGAGAGTGAGGGACACACTGCAACTATTGTGTGTTGTCAGAGATCTTTGTGGTAAGTGGATTAAAAAAAAAAAAATAATAATAATAATCAAGGGCTGTTTCAAAGGTGGTTTGTGTGCTGATGCTTCCTGGTTGTGTTTCTCTTGCAGGATGGCAGAGCTTATTGGGAGAACCAAGAGAGACCAGGTGAGACGCTGCCTGTTGGTTAACATTGTTTAGTGTTTCTACACATGTGCATGCATTAATTTCTTTGTGTGTGTGTGTGTGTGTGTGTATGCATGCATGTGTCTTCTCTGCAGGAAGGATGAGCTGCTCCAGAGGATTATCAGAGGGTAAGAGAAAGCATGGAAGTCAACATTGATCAGTGTTTCTACATTTAAACATGTGTTTGTCTGTGTGTGTTTAGCAGGTGGCTGCATCTGGCTGAGTGGGGCTCCAGCTTGGATGAGGCCATGGCCAGTGTGGAGCTCAGGTACGCCCCCTGCTGCATGTGGAAGTGCTGTAAGATGTTTTAACTTCCAGGGTTTGACTTACCTAGTGCCTATGGCTAATGTTGAGTGTGTTTCTTTGTGTGTTGTGCAGGATGGAGGAGCTGCTGATCCAGAGAACCATGAGGATGCATGTTGGCCAATACTGCTCAGTGTTTCTACACTGAAGGATTCATCTGTGTACACTCCCAGCAACTGTGTGTGTACTGCATCAGAGTGGAAGACCTGGGGAGAAGAACCTCAAGGACTCATCAATCACAGTGGTCACATGACTGTAGGCCTGCTGAAGCAGGGATGGAACCACTGTCTCTCAACACTTCTGCTTCAAAAGATGGACACTGTATCGAGAACATCTCTAGTTGTGCAGGATGGAGGAGCTGATCAAGAGGACCATGAGAAGATGCATCTTAGCCAATGTTGCTCAATGTTTCTGCATTGAAGGACTCAGTTGTATCTTGCAGTTTGTATTTTTTGTTTGGATATTTTTTTATTTTTTTTTTTTTTTTTTTTGTTTGGTTGTTTTGTTTTGTTTTTTGGTTTTTTTTGTGTGTTTTCCTTTGTGTCCTGCAGGTGGCTGCATCTGGCTGAGTGGGGCTCCAGCTTGGATGAGGCTGTGGCCAATGTGGAGCTCAGGTAGCCCTGTTGCAAAATCTTAAAAAAAAAAAAAAAAAAAGTTTTGATCAGATTAGTATCCAAAGTCAAATTTGTTTTTTTTTTTTTGTTTTTTGTTTTTTTTTTTTCTGCAGGTTGGAGGAGCTGATCCAGAGGACCCTTTGAGAGCAGGTGCATGAAGGCCACATTCTACAGTGTATTTACCAGTATGCATGCATCCATGTCTGAGTGTGAGAATGTGTCTATTAAAATCAGAAAGAAGGAAGTTCCTGCTTTTGTCTTTAATGTGCTTTAGATGGGGCTTAGATCAGTCCTTGGGAGAGGGAGAAGGAGGAGAGGGGAGGGGAGGGGAGGGGAGGGGGCACAGGGGTCTTTTTATTTCCAGGCTGTTGCATCAGTGTGTGGAAACACATTATGCAGTTGTGATCCGGACACAACTGTATATGTGTGGAAGCCTATCAGCAGGTAGTGTTGGGAGCACAGGCTCTATTGTGTAGTTTAGTATTGTCAGGCTTAGTTGTGGGTATTTGTCACTATATGGTTGGCACTGGGGTCAGTGTGGGTTTAGTGTGTGTGTGTGTGTGTGTGTGTGTGTGTGTGTGTGTGTGTGTGTGAGTCATAGTTGGTGCTTGATGTAGAAGAAAACTTATGCATGCATTAATGTCTCCTTGTTTCTTTCTGTGTGCGGCTGCTTCTGGCTGAGTGGCCATCTGACTTTGAGGCCATGGGCAATGTGGAGCTCAGGTAAAGCTCCTGCTGCAGCTGGATGTGAAGCAGAATATTACAAGTTCAACCATTGACCTGATTAGTATCCAAAACCAATGTGTTTGTGTTTTTCAGCAGGAGGGAGGAGCTGAGTGAGAGGACCATTTGAGACCAGGTGAGCAAGAGCCACATTGTAGTCTTTCTACACTTATGCATGCACTAATTTTATATTTTCTGTGTGTGTGTGTGTGTGTGTGTGTGTGTGTGTGTGTGTGTGTGTGTGTGTGTGTGTGTGTGTGTGTGTGTGTGTGAGAGAGAGAGAGTGTTGTAGGTGTATGTGGGGTGGAGCCAGTGAAGGTGCTGCTGGTGAGGAGAAAGCGCCATCCTGTGGGAGTGAGGGACACACTGTGGCTGTTGTGTGTTGTCAGAGATCTTTGTGTTAAGTGGATTCATTAATTAATTATGTAATAAATAAATAAATAAAAATTGTGGTGTTTCTCTTGCAGGATGGCAGAGCTGATTGGGAGAACCAAGAGAGACCAGGTGAGACGCTGCCTGTTGGTTAACATTGTTTAATGTTTCTACACATATGCATGAATTAATCTCTCTCTCTCTCTCTCTCTCTCTCTCTCTCTCTCTCTCTCTCTCTCTCTCTCTCTCTCTCTCTCTCTCTCTCTCTCTCTCTCTGTGGGTGAGTGCGTGTGCGTGGTTGCAGTGCAGGCCTGTCTTCAGCTCAGTTTAGATGTGGCTTTGTTCTGTATCCAGGTGCATTGGAGTTTGGGTCTGGCTGAGTATTGTCAGGGTTTAGTTGTGGATGGATTCAGTGTGTGTGAAAAGCATTGAGGTCGGTGTAGGTTTACAGTGTTTGTGCTTGTGTCTGTAGGTGGAAGCATATATGCAGTTGTGATCCGGACACAACTGTGTATATGTGGAAGCCTATGGGCAGATAGTGTTGGCAGTGCAGGCTGAAGTGTGTAGCAGAGTGTTGTCAGGCTTAGTTGTGTTCCAGTGTTGTTGTTGTTTTTTTTTGTTTGTTTTAACATTTAAGAGTTCATTTGTTTCTCACTTTCTCTGTTTCTGTGTTTTATTCAGGAAGTGTTGGATCAGAGGCAGTTGGTGTGTGTCCTGGGCCATGAAGAGGAAGAATTGGAAAGAGCTTTGTCTCCTGTTGGGGTTGTGCAGGGTGTGTTTGCAAATAAAGGCTTGATTTGTACCCAATGGCAATTGTCTGTTTGTTGGTTGTGCTTATTTTGTGATGTACAAACTGATTTCAAGGCTGCATGGAGTTTGGATAATGTGCCATGTTTAAACTTAGTGACTGGCTCCACACTTTAGGTTTAGGGCTTTTAGTTAATTCTTTGTTTAAATTAACTGTCAGTGTAAATGCAGTTGTAACATTTTGAGTTGTAGGTAACAGAAAATCTTTAGACAAACAGTTAATATGCAGATGAAACAGTGCAGGTTGTGCTGTGTGGATGCCAGATTCTCAGGCTTTAAACTGAGGTGTTAGATGTATCACTTAGACTTGACACTTTTACATATTCTTGGTTTAAACAGACCAAACCTATGTTAGAGCTGTATGCTGTGGCTGTTGGCCTGTGGTGTCTGGGTGCCATAGTGTAAGAGTTTAAACTGGGGTGTTGGGTGCAATAGTAAGATCTATGGGTAACTGTTAGCTGTCCCACTTTAATTTTAGACATAGACATGTCTGACTTGTTTTGTATGAGCACATGTATGTCAGAGTTTGGCACCGTGACTTTTAGACTGTGCTGTGTGGACGCCAGGCTGAGTTTAAACCCTGATGTGACAAATGTTCATTGTTTTTACACATATCCATTAATGTGTCTCTCTTCCCAGCTGTATGTGGCCGAGTGGGGCTCTGGCTTGGATGAGGCCATATCCAGGGTGGAGCTCAGGTACGCCCCCTGCTGTATGTGGAAGTGTAGCAGAATGTTTGAAACAGGTTTGACTGTACCTGTATCTGATGTAGAGTGTTTGTCCTGTGCAGGATGGAGCAGCTGATCCAGAGGACGATGAGAAACAAGGTGAGAGCAAGTATGTTTGTCAGTGTTTCTACAGATATGCATGCATTAATTTCTGTTTGTGTGTGTGTGTGTGCGTGGTTGCAGTGCAGGCCTGTCTTCAGCTCAGTTTAGATGTGGCTTTGTTCTGTATCCAGGTGCATTGGAGTTTGGGTCTGGCTGAGTAGTGTCAGGGTTTAGTTGTGGATGGATTCAGTGTGTGTGAAAAGCATTGAGGTCGGTGTAGGTTTACCGTGTTTGTGCTTGTGTCTGTAGGTGGAAGCATATATGCAGTTGTGATCTGGACACAACTGTGTATATGTGGAAGCCTATGGGCAGATAGTGTTGGAAGTGCGGGCTGAAGTGTGTAGCTGAGTGTTGTCAGGCTTAGTTGTGGTTATTTGTCAGTGTAGGTTTAGTGTGTGTGTTAGATGTTAGTGGCTCTTGATGTAGAGGCTGTCAGTAGTTGTGTATTGTTGATGGTGCTGTGCTTGGGCCTGTAGGTGTGAGTATGTGTGTGGCTGTGATTAGCAGGTTGATGAAGATTGGCATGAAGGTCACAGTCAAAGTGGAGCTCAGGTAGGCCTCCTGCTGCATCTGGAAACGTTTGAAAATGCAAAGTTAGACTTTTTCTTTTCTTCCTGTGGCTCATATTTAGTTTCTTTGTGCATTGTGCAGATGGAGCAGCTGATCAAGACGACCATGAGAAACAAGGTGAGAGCAAGCATGTTGGTCACCGTTGTTCAGTTTTTGTTTTTAACATGTCAGGAATCATTTGTGTCTCCTTGTCTCTGTTTCTGTGTTAAATTCAGGAGGCGTCGGGTCAGAGGCAGTTGGTCTGTGTCCTGGGCCATGAAGAGGAAGAATTGCATCTGGACTGTGGAGGGTGTTTGCAAATTAAAGGCTTGATTTTTACCCAGTGGCAGCTGTCTGCTTGTTGGCTTTGCTTATTTTGCAATGCACCAACTAATTTCCAGGCTGTGCAGAGACTGTGCCATGTTTAATCTTGGTGACCGGCTCCACACTTTAGGTTAACATTTCAACCTTAGGTATAGGACTTTTCTTTGTTTAGAGCCATCTGTGAGGACTGCCAGAGAGTAAATGAGACAAATATTTAATATCTAGATGAAACAGCGCAGGCTGTGCTGTGTGGATGCCAGATTCTTTGGCTTTAAACTGGGATGTGTTAAAAGCATCACTTAGACTTGATAGAATTTGAAGAACTCTGTTCTTTTTTTCTTGGTTTAAACAGACCAAACCTATGTTAGAGAGTTTTATGCTTCCAGTCCACTTGATAGTCAAAGTGCCATGATTTTAGTTTTTTTGTTGCTGCAATAAAGTGGATTTGTGTCTGTTGTCTTTTTTTGTCTTAAGCTTGACATGTAACAAATAGGGCAAATAGAAAAAAGATGACTTGAGTAGCCGCGATACAGGTCTACATGTACAGTGTGTCACACTTTACAAGTTTTTGTTGTTGCAGCAATAAAGTGGATTTGTGTTTGCGTTGTCTTTTCTGTCTTAAGCTTGACATGTACCAAATAGGGGAAATAGAAAGAAAGTTGACTTGAGTAGCCACGATACAGGTCTACATGTACAGTGTGTCACACTTTACAAGTTTTTTTTTTGTTGTTGTAATAAAGTGTCTTTGTGCCTGTGTTGTCTTTTTTGTCTTGAGGTTGACATTTACCAAATAGGGGGAAGGACAACAAAGGAAAATTTAAAAAAAAAAAAAAAAAAAAAAAAAAGGACTTTTCTGGCTAAAGACCGAAAGATGCAGCATTTAAAATTCAAAAACAGTAAGTAGAGATGTAATGAATGAGAAGAACAAAGTCATTGATTATTGAAGTAATCACATACCTAAAGAATTGAGTAAACAAACCAATCAAGTAGTAAAATATCTGAATACTGAGGTAATGGAGTAGTTAAGCCAAATGCGATAAAAGAACAAGTAATGGGGTAATTTAAGTATTTCAGCGAATAAAGTAATGGAGAAGTAAATCAAATATATTAAGTATTGAAGTAGTAAATCATATATATTAAGTATTGAAGCAGTCATGAGGTTAAATAAATGATTAGTTAAGTAATGTAATGGAGAAGTAAATCATATATATTAAGTACTGAAGTAGTAAATTATATATATTAAATATTGAAGTAGTAAATCATATATATAAGTATTGAAGTAGTAAATCATATATATATAAGTATTGAAGTAGTAAATCATATATAAGTATTGAAGTAGTAAATCATATATATTAAGTATTGAAGTAGTAAATCGTATATATTAAGTACTGAAGTAGTAAATCATATATATAAGTATTGAAGTAGTAAATCGTATATATAAGTATTGAAGTAGTAAATTGTATATATTAAGTATTGAAGTAGTAAATCGTATATATAAGTATTGAAGTAGTAAATCGTATATATAAGTATTGAAGTAGTAAATCATATATATAAGTATTGAAGTAGTAAATCATATATATCAAGTATTGAAGCAGTCATGAGGTTAAATAAACGATTAGTTAAGTAATGTAATGGACTAGATATTCAAAATATAAATAAAAAAAAAACCCTTTTTGGTGTTATTTCTGACTCACATTCAACCACTGGAACCTCTCACACACACACCCACACACACACGCATTACATACATTTACAAGCATTACATACATTTACAAGCATTACATACATTTACAAGCATTACATTTCATACACGTTTCATGTGGGGATCGAACCCCGGACCCTTGGGTTGGGAAACAACGTGCTCTACCAACTGAGCTATCCAACCACGCTTTCGGCCTCGCTTTCACCGCCTTATGAGCCTCTCCTCAGTGGATTCAACAACGGGAGCTATGCTATAGTCTATTGTGCTTTGGTACGCTGACCCTTGGTGTTGATGTAACCGTAAGTAACCGACTAAATTTGCAAAATGGCGTCGAAAAATAAATTTAAAAAAAAAAAAAAAAAATTTCCCCCCGTTTTTTGTCCCCCTTTTCTCTTTCTCTGCAATTCCCACCACACACTCATATACATACACACACTCACACACATAGTTCACAGACACACAGACAAGCTTTACATACATTTCACAAGCATTACATACATTTACAAGCATCACATTTCATACACGTTTCAAGTGGGGACCGAACCCCCGACCCTGTGATTGGGAAGCAACGCGCTCTACCGACTGAGCCATCCAACCACGCTTTCGGCCCACCTTTCACCGCCTTATGAGCCTCTCCTCAGTGGATTCAACAACGGGAGCTATGCTATAGTCTATTGTGCTTTGGTACGCTGACCCCTGGTGTTGATGTGAAAAGCTCGAAAAACACGGGCTGCGGCGTGAGCTCGGTTAGCTCAGGCGGTTAGGTGAAGGGTTGGTAACCAAGAGTCTGCGGGTTCAAATCTTTATGGGAGTCATCTCTACTTTTAAAACCAGACACCCCGGTTGCCAATTGAAGAGGGCTCCGAATGCGATGGCCAGTGCGACGGCCAGTGGTGGCGCATGTGTATCGGTCGCGGTTTGAAAGCCGTACCGACCCTCTAGAAGCTGGTTCGAGACCAGGTCGTTCCACCGTGTAGAAACACTTTATCAATATAACATCAATGTTTACTAAAAGCAAGCGCAATGGAAACAACTGTTTTGGTAAAAGTTTTTGGCTTTTTCTTAATGATAATAAAAAAAAAAAAAAAAAAAAAACCATTTTTTTTTAATGATTTAAAAAAAAAACATCAATTTTTTGTAATGATTAAAAAAAAAAGAAGAAAGAGAGGGAAAGAAAGAAAGAAAGAAAGAGAGAGAGAGAGAAAGAAAGAAAAAAAGAGAGAGAAAGAGAAAGAAAGAGAGAGAGAGAGAGAAAGAAAAAGAAAGAAGAAAAGAAAAAGAAGAAAAGAAAAGTAAAAAAAAAAGTTTTCTTTTTGTATAATAATGTGGCTGTATTGTTACTATGCAAGCAAAGGCGTAAAGCTGAGTAGGAAGAGAGTAGGAAGAGAGTCTGCGAGCTCGAATCGACCCAGGGAGTCAAAATCCGAGCAGTAGGTCCGCGCAGCTTGCTGCGCGGACCATACTGCTCGGATTTTGGCTCCCTGGGTCGATTCGAGCGAGCTGCGTATAGTGATGCGTACATTCTTAATGACTCTGTAAAAAAAAAAAAAACTCCAAAAAAAAAAAAGAAAAGAAAAAAAAAAACGTTTACTTTTTCGTTTTGCATGACAATATAGCGAAAGACGGCATCGCTTGCGATGCCGTTTTTCGCTATATTGTCATTAAAAAAGTCATTAAAAAAGCAAAAAATTTCGCCAAAATAACTGCTTCGTTTGCGCTTGCTTTTTGTAAATATTAAAGTTAGATCGTTAAAGAGTTTATACACGGTGAACGATCTGGTCTCGAACCCGCTTCTTCGGGGGTGGTGCGGCTTTCAAACCGCGAGCGATCCACGTACGCCACCGCTGGCCGTCGCACTGGCCGCTGCATTCGGAACCTTCTTCAATCTGCAACCTGGACGTGTGGTTTTAAAAATAGAGATCGTTCCCAGCAGGAATCGAACCCGCAGACTCATGGTCTCCAACCCGCAGCTTTACCGCCTGAGCTATCCGAGCTCACGCCGCTGCTCGTCGTTTACGCGCTTTTCACGTTAGCGTACCAAAACACGATTAACATGTTGTTAGATTCACTCATGGGAGACTCATAAGACGGTGAGAGCGGGGCCGAAATCGTGGTTGGCTAGCTCAGCTGGTAGAGCGCCTTGTCTCCCAATCACAGGGTCGGGGGTTCGATCCCCACATGAAATGTGTATGAAATGTAATGCTTGTAAATGTATGTAATGCTTGTAAATGTATGTGGTGTCTGTATGTCTGTGAATGCCTATGAATTGTGTGTGTGTGTGTGTGTGGTGAGGGTTACAGAGAAGGAGAGGGGGGAAAAACAAAATATAACCAACTTTTAAAAAATTACTTTTTTTCGACGCCATTTTCCAAATTTAGTCAATTACTTATGTAACAGATTACTCTGTTCGATTATTAACTGTCGCAAAAATACATGCTAAAATGAAGCAATTAAGAACAAAAACCGTAAAACTAATTTAACCATAGACGAAACGGTCTCGAACCAGCCACAGCCCGACATGTGTGGCTTTAAAGCCGTGATCCAGCAACCCTGAGCCGATCCCCACATGAAATGTATGCTGTATGTAATGCTTGTACGATGTATGTAATGCATGTTAAATGTATGCAATACCTGTGTGTGTGTGTGTGTGTGTGTGTGTGATATGGGCCGCAGTGGGTGAATGCGACAGCAGTAACAAACACCAGCAAAAAAAAATTCTTTAAAATTATATTTTGCATATCTAATCCATTACATTACTTAACTAATCGTTTGTTTAACCTCATGACTAATTAAATACTCTAAGTAGTATTTAAGATTACTTGTTCTTTTATCACATTTGGCTTAACTACTCCATTAGCTCAGTATTCAGATATTTTACTACTTAATTGGTTTGTTTACTCAATTCTTTAAGTATGTGATGGTTTTGTTTGCTTTTTAATGTTAAGTGCTGCATTTTCCATCTTTAGCAGAAATGCAGCAATTCCATTTGCAGAGAAAGCAGCACACAAGATTATTTGATTTCTTCTCTATTGTCCCTGCATAAGTTCCTACACGTCTTCATTGCTTATAAATAGAAAATGAAAATAGTTCATTGATAACGGGCCGGTAGGACTGAGTCATGGAGGAGGTCACGGTCAAAGTGGAGCCCGGTAGGCGCTTCCCTGGATCTGTGAGTTTGGCAGAATGTTTTAACCACAGGCTCTGCTACAAGATGAATTCATTCAAAACAGCTTATGACTCATTGAAACAGGGGTAAGCTTCCATCATGAAAGTCCACTACACTGTTGATGTGCAGTTGCATACATGGGCCCACTCAGTGCCACACAATACCAAATGAGAGTTACGTAGAGTGGCACTTTGTAAGAGTTTGAGTTGTAAAGTGTGACACACTTTGCACATGTAGACCTGTATTGTGGCTACTCGTCTATTTTCCTCTTTTTGACCTTTCCCCTATTTGCTACATGTCAAACTTAAGACAAAAAAAAGACAACACAGACACAAATCCACTTTAATACAACAACAACAAAAACCTGTAAAGTGTGACACACTTTGTACATGTAGACCTGTATCATGGTTACCCAAGTCATTTTTTTTCTATTTCACCTATTTGGTACATGTCAAGCTTAAGACAAAAAAAGACAACGCAGACACAAATCCACTTTATTGCAGCAACAAAAACTTGTAAAGTGTGACACACTTTGTACATGTAGACCTGTATGGCTACCCAAGTCATCTTTTTTCCATTTCCCACATGTCAAAAAAGACAACACAGACACAAATCCACTTTATTGCAGCAACAACAACAAAAATCATCACACTTTGACTATCAAGTCAACAGGAAGCATAAAACTCTCTAACATAGGTTTGATCTGTTGAAAAAAAAAAACAAAAAAAAAAAAACAGAGTTCTTAAAATTCTATCAAGTCTAAGTGGTGCATCAAACACCTCCCAGTTTAAAGCCTAAGAATCTGTCATCCACAGAGCACAGCCTGCGCCGTTTCATCTACATATTAACTATTTGTCTCAAAATTGAGCCAAAACTCAAAACCATTACAACTACATTTACTCTCTGGCAGTCCTCACAGATGGCTGTAAACAAAGAAAAGTCCTATACCTAAGGTTGAAATGTTAACCTAAAGTGTGGAGCCAGTCACCAAGATTAAACACGGCACAGTCTCTGCGCAGCCTGGAAATCAGTTGGTGCATTGCAAAATAAGCACAGCCAACAAGCAGACAGCTGCCACTGGGTACAAACCAAGCCTTTAATTTGCAAACACCCTTCTGCTTCAATTCTTCCTCTTCATGGCCCAGGACACACACCAACTGCCTCTGACCCAACGCCTCCTGAATTGAACACAGAAATGGAGACAGGGAGACACAAATGAACCCTGAAATGTTAAATAAAAAAAATAAAAAAAAATAAAGAAGAACAAAACAACAAAAGACTGAGCCATGTTGACCAACATGTTTGCTCTCACCTTATTTCTTGTGGTCCTCTGGATCAGCTCCTCCATCCTGTATAGGACAAATACACTCTACATCAGATACAGGTACAAACAGTCAGACCTATTTTAAACATTCTGCTACACTTCCACATACAGCAGGGGGCGTACCTGAGCTCCACCCTGGATATGGCCTCATCCACATGCAGCTGGAAAGAGACAGACATTAATGCATATGTGTAAAAACACTGAACATTTGTCACATCTGGGTTTAAACTCAGCCTGGCGTCCACACACCACAGTCTAAAAGTCACAGTGCCAAACTCTAACATACATGTGCTCATACCAAACAAGTCTGACATATAAAGCCAACTATTACACACACATCTACTTATTCATGTCTAAAGTCAGAGAGGTACAGCCAAACAGTTACCCATAAATCTTACTATTGCATCCAACAGCTCACAGTTTAAACTCTTACACTATGGCACCCAGACACCACAGGTCAACAGCCAAAGCATTCAGCTCTCTAACAGAGGTTTGGTCTGTTTAAACCAATAGAAAAAGAACAGTGTTTTTAAAACTCCATCAAGTCTAAGTGGAGCATCTAACACCTCCCAGTTTAAAGCCTAAGACTCTGTCATCCACACAGCACAGCCTGCGCTGTTTCATCTGCATATTAACTAGTTGTCTAAAAATTTTCAACTACATTTACACTCTGACAGTCCTCACAGATGACTCTAGCCACTTAAAGAATTAACTAAAAGTCCTAAACCTAAGGTTGAAATGTTAAAGTGTGGAGCCAGTCACTAAGTTTAAACATGGCACATTCTCCAAACTCCATGCAGCCTTGAAATCAGTTTGTACATCACAAAACAAGCACAGACAACAGACAACTGCCACTGGGTACAAATCAAGCATTTATTTGCAAACACACCCTCCACAAGCCCAACAGGAGACAAAGCTCTTTACAATTCTTCCTCTTCATGGCCCAGGACACACACCAACTGCCTCTGATCCAACACTTCCTGAATTGAACACAGAAATGGAGACAGTGAGACACACATGAACCCTGAAATGTTTAAAAACAAAAAAAAAAACCCACAAGACTGAGCCACGTTGACCAACATGTTTGCTCTCACCTTGTCTCTCACAGTCCTCTGGATCAGCTGCTCCATCCTGCACAATGCACAAAGAAACTAAACATGAGCCACAGGAAGAAAGAAAGTCTAACCTTGAATTTTTAAACACATACAGCAGGGGGCGTACCTGAGCTCCACTTTGACTGTGACCTCCTCCACGACCTTCATGCCAATCTTCATCAACCTGTTAAACACAGCCACACACAGACTCACACCTACAGGCCCAAGTACAGCACCTAACCACCGAGCCACACAGCTCCATCAACAATACACAACTACTGACAGCCTCTACATCAAGAGCCAACTACATCTAACACACACACTAAACCTACACTGACAAATAACCACAACTAAGCCTGACAACACTCAGCTACACACTTCAGCCTGCACTGCCAACACTATCTGCCCATAGGCTTCCACATATACACAGTTGTGTCCGGATCACAACTGCATATATGCTTCCACCTACAGACGACACTGACACAAGCACAAACACTAAACCTGCACCGACCCCAATGCTTTTCACACACACTGAATCCATCCACAACTAAACCCTGACAATACTCAGCCAGACCCAAACTCCAATGCACCTGGATACAGAACAAAGCCACATCTAAACTGAGCTGAAGACAAGCCTGCACTGCCAACACTCGCACACTCAGAGACACACACACACAGAAATTAATGCATGCATATCTGTAGAAACACTAAATGTTAACCAACAGGCAACCTGGTCACATGGTCTCTCCCAATAAGCTCTGCCATCCTGCAAGAGAAACACAAACAGGAAGCATCAACACACAAAGCACCTTTGAAACAGCCCTTGATATTTTTTTTAAATCCACTTACCACAAAGATCTGACAACACACAACAGTTGCAGTGTGTCCCTCACTCCCACAGGATGGCGCTCTATCCTCACTGGCAGCACCTTCACTGGCTCCACCCCATATACACCTACAACACTCACTCTCACTCTCACTCTCACTCTCACACACAGTGTAAAATTAGTGCATGCATAAGTGTAGAAAGACTACAATGTGGCATTCACACACCTGCTCTCAAAGGGTCCTCTGGATCAGCTCCACCCACCTGCAGCAAAAAAAAAAAAAAAAAAAAATCTGACTTTGGGTACTAATCTGATCAAAACTTTTTTTTTTTAAAGATTTTGCAACAGGGCTACCTGAGCTCCACATTGGCCACAGCCTCATCCAAGCTGGAGCCCCACTCAGCCAGATGCAGCCACCTGCTGGACACAAAGGAACACAAAAAAACAAACCCCACAACAAACAAAAGCAAGATACAACTGAGTCCTTCAATGCAGAAACATTGAGCAATATTGGCGAAGTTGCATCTTCTCATTGTCCTCTTGCGCAGCTCCTCCATCCTGCATAACTAGATGTTCTCGATACAGTGTCCATCTTTTGAAGCAGAAGTGTTGAGAGACAGTGGTTCCATCCCTGCTTCAGCAGGCCTACAGTCACGTGACCACTGTGATTGATGAGTCCTTGAGGTTCTTCTCCCCAGGTCTTCCACTCTGATGCAGTACACACACAGTTGCTGGGAGTGTACACAGATGAATCCTTGAGTGTAGAAACACTGAGCAGTATTGGCCAACATGCATCCTCATGGTTCTCTGGATCAGCAGCTCCTCCATCCTGCACAACACACAAAGACACACACTCAACATTAGCCATAGGTACTAGGTAAGTCAAACCCTGGAAGTTAAAACATCTTACAGCACTTCCACATGCAGCAGGGGGCGTACCTGAGCTCCACACTGGCCATGGCCTCATCCAAGCTGGAGCCCCACTCAGCCAGATGCAGCCACCTGCAGGACACAAAGGAACAAAGAAAACAACAAACAAACAAACAAACAGCAAAATACAACTGAGTCCTTCAATGCAGAAACACTGAGCAGTATTGGCTAAGACGCATCTTCTCATGGTCCTCTTGATCAGCTCCTCCATCCTGCACAACTAGTGATGTTGTTCTCGACGCAGTGTCCATCTTTTGAAGCAGAAGCGTTGAGAGACAGTGGTTCCATCCCTGCTTCAGCAGGCCTACAGTCACGTGACCACTGTGATTGATGAGTCCTTGAGGTTCTTCTCCCCAGGTCTTCCACTCTGATGCAGTACACACACAGTTGCTGGGAGTGTACACAGATGAATCCTTGAGTGTAGAAACATTGAGCAGTATGGGCCAACATGCATCCTCATGGTTCCTCATGGTTCCTCATGGTTCTCTGGATCAGCAGCTCCTCCATCCTGCACAGCACAAAGAAACACAGTCAACATGTTTAAATATAGAAACACTGAGTAATGTTGACTTCCATGCTTTCTCTTACCCTCTGATGATCCTCTGGAGCAGCTCATCCTTCCTGCAGAGAAAACACATGCACACGCACACAGAAATTAATGCATGCACATGTGTAGAAACACTAAACAATGTTAACCAACAGGCAGCGTCTCACCTGGTCTCTCTTGGTTCTCCCAATCAGCTCTGCCATCCTGCAAGAGAAACACAACCAAGAACCATCAGCACTCAAACCACCTTGGAAATGGCACTTGATTTATTTATTTATTTTTTTAATCCACTTACCACAAAGATTTCTGACAACACACAACAGCCACAGTGTGTCCCTCACTCCCACAGGATGGCGCTTTCTCCTCACCAGCAGCACCTTCACTGGCTCCACCCCACATACAACTACAACTACAACTACAACACACACTCTCTCTCTCTCTCTCTCTCTCTCTCTCTCTCTCTCTCTCTCTCTCTCTCTCTCTCTCTCTCTCTCTCTCTCTCTCTCTCTCTCTCTCTCTCTCTCTCTCTCTCTCTCTCACACTCTCACACACACTCACACACTCACACACACACACACACACACAGAAAATATAAAATTAGTGCATGCATAAGTGTAGAAAGACTACAACGTGGCTCTTGCTCACCTGGTCTCAAATGGTCCTCTCACTCAGCTCCTCCCTCCTGCTGAAAAACACCAACACATTGGTTTTGGATACTGATCAAGTCAATGGTTGAACTTGTAATATTCTGCTTCACATCCAGCTGCAGCAGGAGCTTTACCTGAGCTCCACATTGCCCATGGCCTCAAAGTCAGATGGCCACTCAGCCAGAAGCAGCCGCACCCAGAAAGAAACAAGGAGACATTAATGCATGCATAAGTTTTCTTCTACATCAAGCACCAACTATGACTCACACACACTAAACACACACTGACCCCAGTGCCATCCATATAGTGACAAATAGCCACAACTAAGACTGAAAATACTAAACTACACAATAGAGCCTGTGCTCCCAACACTACCTGCTGATAGGCTTCCACACATATACAGTTGTGTCCGGATCACAACTGCATAATGTGTTTCCACACACTGATGCAACAGCCTGGAAATAGCAAACCCACACTGCAAACCTAGTTGGACCCCAGTGCACCGCCCCCAGAGAACTGATCTAAGCACCATATAGAGTGCATTAAAGACAAAAGCAGGCACTTCCTTCTTTCTGATTTTAATAGACACATTCTCACTCAGACATGGATGCATGCATACTGGTAAAAACACTGAACAATGTGGCCTTCATGCACCTGCTCTCAAAGGGTCCTCTGGATCAGCTCCTCCAACCTGCAGAAAAAAGGAAAAATAAAATCAAAGTTTAAAAAAAAATCTGACTTTGGGTACTAATCTGGTTAATTATTATTATTTTTTAAAAGATGGTGAAACAGGGTTACCTGGGTTCCACACTGGCCACAGCCTCATCCAAGCTGGAGCCCCACTCAGCCAGATGCAGCCACCTGCAGGACACAAAGGAACAAAGAAAACAACAAACAAACAAACAAACAGCAAAATACAACTGAGTCCTTCAATGCAGAAACATTGAGCAGTATTGGCTAAGACGCATCTTCTCATGGTCCTCTTGATCAGCTCCTCCATCCTGCACAACTAGTGATGTTGTTCTCGACGCAGTGTCCATCTTTTGAAGCAGAAGTGTTGAGAGACAGTGGTTCCATCCCTGCTTCAGCAGGCCTACAGTCACGTGACCACTGTGACTGATGAGTCCTTGAAGTTCTTCTCCCCAGGTCTTCCACTCTGATGCAGTACACACACAGTTGCTGGGAGTGTACACAAATGAATCCTTGAGTGTAGAAACACTGAGCAGTATGGGCCAACATGCATCCTCATGGTTCCTCGTGGTTCTCTGGATCAGCAGCTCCTCCATCCTGCACAGCACAAAGAAACACAATCAACATGTTTAAATATAGAAACACTGAGTAATGTTGACTTCCATGCTTTCTCTTACCCTCTGATGATCCTCTGGAGCAGCTCATCCTTCCTGCAGAGAAAACACATGCATACACACACAGAAATTAATGCATGCACATGTGTAGAAACACTAAACAATGTTAACCAACAGGCAGCGTCTCACCTGGTCTCTCTTGGTTCTCCCAATCAGCTCTGCCATCCTGCAAGAGAAACACAACCAAGAACCATCAGCACTCAAACCACCTTGGAAATGGCACTTGATTTATTTATTTATTTTTTTAATCCACTTACCACAAAGATTTCTGACAACACACAACAGTTGCAGTGTGTCCCTCACTCCCACAGGATGGCGCTCTATCCTCACCAGCAGCACCTTCACTGGCTCCACCCCATATACACCTACAACACTCTCACTCTCTCTCTCTCTCACTCTCTCACTCTCTCTCTCTCTCTCTCTCTCACACTCACACTCACACTCACACACTGAGTAAAAATAGTGCGTGCATATGGGTAGAAACACTGCACCATGTGGCATTCACACACCTGCTCTCAAAGGGTCCTCTGGATCTAATCTGATCAAAAGTCTTTTTTTTTTTTTTTTTTGCAAGATTTTGCAGCAGGGCTACCTGAGCTCCACATTGGTCACAGCCTCATCCAAGCTGGAGCCCCACTCAGCCAGATGCAGCCACCTGCTGGACACAAAGGAACACAAAAAAACAAACCCCACAACAAACAAAACCAAGATACAACTGAGTCCTTCAATGCAGAAACATTGAGCAATATTGGCGAAGTTGCATCTTCTCATTGTCCTCTTGAGCAGCTCCTCCATCCTGCACAACTAGAGATGTTCTCGATACAGTGTCCATCTTTTGAAGCAGAAGCGTTGAGAGACAGTGGTTCCATCCCTGCTTCAGCAGGCCTACAGTCACGTGACCACTGTGACTGATGAGTCCTTGAGGTTCTTCTCCCCAGGTCTTCCACTCTGATGCAGTACACACACAGTTGCTGGGAGTGTACACAGATGAATCCTTCAGTGTAGAAACACTGAGCAGTATTGGCCAACATGCATCCTCATGGTTCTCTGGATCAGCAGCTCCTCCATCCTGCACAACACACAAAGACACACACTCAACATTAGCCATAGGTACTAGGTAAGTCAAACCCTGGAAGTTAAAACATCTTACAACACTTCCACATGCAGCAGGGGGCGTACCTGAGCTCCACACTGGCCATGGCCTCATCCAAGCTGGAGCCCCACTCAGCCAGATGCAGCCACCTGCTAAACACACACAGACAATTACATGTTTAAATGTAGAAACACTGATCAATGTTGACTTCCATGCTTTCTCTTACCCTCTGATGATCCTCTGGAGCAGCTCATCCTTCCTGCAGAGAAAGCTCATGCATACACACACTCACACACAGGCTTTGGATATTAAACCTAGAATTTTAAACATTCAGCAGCACTTCAAGGTGCAGCTGAGGGCTCACCTAGGCACCACCCTGGCCATGGCCTCATCCACACTGCTGAACACACACCCTACACGGACCTCAGGGCCATGCACACTGACAACTACCCACAATCAAACCTGACAACACGACACGCAACTCAATCCATGCTGCCAACACCATCTGCCCACAGGCTTCCACATATACACAGTTGTGTCCGGATCACAACTGCATATATGCTTCCACAGACCGACAACACCGACGCAACGACGCAGCAATATCAAACGCGCGCTCCAAACCTATGCAGGCCAGATGCCTTCCACTCACTGAATCCATCCACAACTAAACCTTTCCAACACTTGGCCAGTCCCAAACTCCAAAGCAGCTATACTGGTTACAAAGTCCATCTCAACCGAGCTAAAGATACAAGCCTGCACTTCCAACACTCAGATCACACACACGCACATAAGTGTAGAGCCGATGAGCGAAGCCAAACGCGGTGCTTTCTCCCAAATGGTCTCGGCTGCTCCGCTGGATCCCTTCGTCCGTCCTGCGGAAACCCGGCACATTATCAAACATGTTAGCTTCTGGTCTCAAATCAACTCAAGCTTTGCATTTTAAACGTTCTGTGTGGGCCTTACCTGCCTCCACGTCCGCCATTTTCCTCTGCATTGCTCCGGACACGCCTGTCTCGGGCTCACGCCGAACTTCCAGCTCCTCTAGGCCTGAATCGTCTCTCTGCTCTCAGCCACAGCTTTCACTGTACAACAACAAATAACCCGTGAAACATGAACACACAGGCTTCCTCTGTCCACAGGTAACGAGTTCAGTTCGCTCCACTTACCAGAAAACGAGTTTGGCAAACCAGAACGTTACCGACGCTTCCCGTATTTCACGGGAGACTCGAGCCAGCGTTACCCCGCACCTGCAGAAAAACTCTACCCTGCTATTGGCTGAGCCCTCTCCTCCCCGGTCACATGGGTTTGATTAGCGCATGGGTAACAGGTGCGGCTGAGTTTTGGCGCGGCTCAAACTGGACTCTGATTGGACGGGACTAATACGTGAAGTGGTAGGAGAGACCTGCGGTGACTGCCCTCATAAAGCAGCAGTAACATCTGAATGCGGGTCCAACACAGAACAGGTGTTTGAAATAATCACCAGAGGTTCGCTTTCAATCTGACTCCATGGCTTTATGCATTAAAGACTTCAATGTGAATCAGTTTTATTGGCCAAATTTATGATACAAACAAGGAATTTGACTTTGGTTTTCCTTTGCTCTCAGGCACTACAGAACAACAACACAACCAACAGAACAACTACTTTATTGCCACAAATAGCAATAGTGCAGTGGGTCAGTCTGAATCTGGATAATGCAAACTATATATGTCATATAAGGTGCGTTCAAAAGCAAACAAAGTCAACCAGTGAATCTGCTGTCAACTGTCTTCCATCATGGTCATTATAACCATGTTACAATATGAAGTTTACCGAAAGTTCCCTACTTCAAACGGGCCACAGTGAATTTCTTTCAAAGGTGTGTGTCACCTGTGGCCTTCCCATCACAATTACTCAGCAAAATCTCCAGTTATATTTTCACTCCACACATACACTCAGTAGGAAGAGCTCACTTGATTTCTCTTTTATTAGTGTTTAAGGTTCATGAGGCATGTCTTATTGTTTCAGTTCATGCAGAGTAAAAGTGTCAAATCCATCCAACAGTCCTCACTGGGAAATGTGTCTGCAAAACAGTTAAGAAATATCAAAAGAGGCAACACAACAGAGTTTATTTGGACTTACACACATAATAAAGAGTAAAAAACAAATAAAAGCTCATTAAAAGACATCAAACATAGGTGACAAGAAGGGCCAACAAGCTACGGACACAGAAAGTGACCCTGCCCAACAGAATGTAACTGACATAAGATAAGATAAGATAAGATAAGATAAGATAAGATAAGATAAGATAAGATAAGATAAGATAGCACTTTATTGATCCCACAGCAGGGAAATCCACTTATTGGGCAGCTCACAAGCAAAAACAGGAGACAAGAAAAGGATGAAGTGCAGAAGTGTGCATGTGATTCAAGTATAAGGAACAATGTGCAAAAAATTGTATTTACAATCTAAAGAAAAAAGAAAGTAAAGTTTCAAAAAAACAGTACACAAAATACAAAAACAGTAAAAACTAGTAAAAACTGGCAATATACAAATTTACATGATGGTGGAGGGGTGAAGAGTAGGATCTTGTGGGAGAGAGAAAATAAATAAATGAATGAATGAAAAAACAAAATGATGGAGTCTACACTGTGTGCCAAATTATTATGCAAGTGATCTTTTCTTGAAAATGTGGACGGCTGCTGTTCAGAAACAAATGGTGCTTTAGTATGATGTATCTAAGGCCCTGAGCTTTAACAAAACCCTTTTTGTTGGAATCTCCAAAGCTTTCTCATATCATTTATCACAGGCCACATGTATATAAGTGTGGTGGAAAAATACTTTCTTCCTGATGAGAAGTCAAATAAAATTCTTTAGACAGTCATTGTCTGTCACATTAAAGTATTAACAAACTTATATGATCAGTGACTACATTCCTATAGGTTTAAGTAGACACATCATTAGCTGATATATGGGAAAATATGCATTTAGCTGTTTTTGTAGGACACAGACGTCCTTAGGTTGATAGCAAGCTGGAGGAAAATACAAGAAGTCAAAACCTAAACATCAACATCATCATCATCATCATCATCATCATCATCATAAAGAGGAAGAATCCAATCAGTAAACAAATCAGCAGACCAGTCTCAGCCAGAGAGGCCATCTGGTGTGTGACTGACCTGTCAATAGACCTTACACTGAGACTTCTAATGCAGGGAATAATACAACATCCAATCAGACTGAACACGCATGCACCAACAAGGATACCAGTGATTCCTCGCAGTAGCGATGAATGGGCATAAAATTACATCTGTAGCACGACGAGGTTCATACCTCAGCGATGGCTTTCACCACCTCCACCTCCAAATGCGTGTCGGGCCGTCCCATTAAACTGCAGCCATTTTCGGCACAAACTTTTCTGATATTTCTTGCAGAAAATCCTCTTCTGCCGCCGCTTTCTTGTGAAATTCGCGCAGAGGTTTCTGCAGAGGAAAGGCCTTGTTTAGCCATGGCTAAAATAATGTGGCTGTAAGGTTCCAGGGACATTTTGGTTGGCGCGCCGCTCTGACAGGAACTAGGCTATCTTCTTCTTCTTCCTGGCTGCTGGATTCCACCGTTCGCCCAAACGCGAGGTTATTATAGATAAAGAACAGTAGGTGGCGACAATCCTGCAGCAGCAGCAGGTCTCCATTACATAAAAGAAGAAGAAGAAAACAATGATAACATCCGGTCTGTGGACACGAGAAAACCGTCTATTCTCGTTTCTGCCTCTGCGTGATTTTGTATTTTGTTGCGTTAAGTAGAAGAAGAAAATCTAAGTCAGTTTTAAATTTCGAGGACTCACTTCAGACCCACAAAAAATAGAATGCCTCGTATTTAAATTTTGGGTTTTTTTGTATCAAATAAACGCTTTTTTAAAATTTTTAACACAGCTGTATCCAAACACTCAAATCATTCAGCTCATGAGAGACAGTTTAATTTCATTCTTTTTTATTTCAAGGAACTTTGCTTCATACAAAATGTTTAATGTAGAAACAACTGTAGAATTCAAAGTCTGGCCAAGAAACAGAAAATCAGGCAAACAAACATTTCACTGAATCCCAAGACCCAAATAAAGGAATGTTCCAGCTCTGCTGCATGGGGTGGAACTATCAACAATGTTCAATACTGTTTTTAATAGAAATTAGTTTTTTTCAACAAACCCCACAGTTTATATCAAATATTAAAAATCAACAACAAAATAACACATAGTATCTAAAAGTACTAAGTTTTCTACATGCACATACATTGTTAGAACATGCAAACATTTGTATTTTCTCAAGAAAAAGCCACATCTACACTGCCAATAGGATGCAGAAAGAAAGAGACTGGATCGCTTCTCGTGTTTGGTGGTCCACTGGTCCGGACTTGGACACAGGTTCATTTGACACTATACAGAGGCCACGTAGTCTAAGAAGGTACAGGAACTTTGAGGATTTCTCTGCCTTAGTGTGACGTAACTTTAAAATAATGGATGTGATTGATCTGCAGAAGAACGTGTTCCCCTCTTTAACAAAAAGAATCACTTTGACAGTATTCAGGGTTGCTTTCTGAAAACCCCTTTTATTACAGGAAACAGCTCCTCCCATTTAGAGCCATGGGATTTCCATTTGACATTTTCAAAGTGGCTAAATGTTATGCATGCAAATATATGTATAAAGTTGCTGTACTCCTAAATATTCTGCTTCTCGTTTACACTTTGTGCCTTTATGTATTTTCAGTCTTTTTCGTCTGCATGGTTTTTTTTTTCAAAGCATTTTCTATAAAACATTTGGTCACACTCATGCTGAAGCCTGAATCTGAAGAGACCAGCATGTAAAGCTACAGAATGGATGGACAAATGGGTTTTGTCTTGTTGCATAGCCCTACTCTGTGGTCTTGTGTCTGGCCCCTGTAGTGTGTGTCACTGTGGATAAAAAAGGCCCCTATCTTCCCCCTTCTGACCGACAGGGGGGGGGGGGTCTTTCAAGAAATCCTCCACAAACACCTTCTACCCAATCAGCAGCTGCAAAGGTTAACACCCCCCCCCCCCCCTTACCATGATGTAAAAGCTCAGCAATACATCAACAGTTCACAAAAGACAATCTGATATTGAAGTCAATCATGTGTATCAAGCAAGTTGCATATAACAAATATTGTTTGTGTGTAAATCAGCCTACGTATATCAGAGCAGATTATAGTTTCAGGCATCAGCAGTCAGTCCTCCAGAGCTCTGTGACTGGTAGATGCTGTGAAGATGTGTGTTTCTAAAAATCTGACAGCAGGAGAATTTCTTCCTTCAAATTGGAAGCAGAGATCAGTGAGGCAGCAGGGCAGCTGTTGGCCAGTCGGACAACTTGAAGGAAAAATCCACCCTCCAGCACTGTCAGATAGACATCAGTCAAAAGGTCGTAGTTCTGTAGTGTTTCAGTAGATGTTTTGTGATTTGAGTTGTGATTTATCTTGTTGCCACGTTCTCTCCAGTCTCACAGAGCCAGATGAGATTTTGTTAGTTTGAGGCAGAAAGTTAAACTTGGTTTTCAGTCTCAGTATTAAAGTAGCTGATCGTGCAAGACTCCCTCAGTCTGCCTCATCTCCTACGTCTACAGTACTTCTCCTCTAAAGGGATTTCCTACATTTCCCAGAATGCATCTTGCCAAGCTCCAGCAAAAAGGCATTAACTTCTTGCTTTCGTTTAAAAGTGTGTGTGTGGACATATGAGGTGTGTCTCAGTTCCATACAACATACTAACAGTTTACAGTATCTGTTGTCAGATAGTTTAAACTTAAATAGAGATAAATGGTCTCAGCTACAAAATCCAGCATTCAGTAATATATTGTTTAGCAGATAATATACAAATAATCAATCTATTTTACCATTTTCTACTAATAACAAATGATATAAGACAATCATCAACAGATGTCAATCAAAATGCAAATTTGGAATGAAACTGATAATTAAACTTAACAAAAGGAAAGTAAAGTATGCCTGAGCAAAAAATGTATATGTATATAAAAGGTACATTTTGTTTTTAAAACGTTTACTGATATTATTTGCAGTCCTAGTACAATAACTTTTGTTATTGTGTGCAATCCCTTTCTCTAAAAGTTTCTCTTTGCATTTCATTGTCCACCAAAAAGCCAAGCAGATTCACAGAATGACATCTTTGAGTATACTTTTTTTTTTTTTTTCTTCAGTGTGAACACTCCACTGTGCATTCAACAAACCTGCTTAGAGTTAGTATGTGGTATGGAACTGGGACAGTGAATGATGCAGTTGTGTTGTGGTTTGTTTGCTGTTGATGTGGGTGGAGATGTTAGTCACTCCAGCTCCTTCACCGGCTCTAGAGAAAGAAAACTTTTTCATTCTGACACCAAAGCCTGATCTTTAATATGAATGAGTTAGATTGCTGTAACATTTCCTGCTGTCAGACTCCATGGTACAGTAAGTGCTGGAAATATCTTGGCATGACAGGATACAGGATCAGTTTTTTTTTTCTTTTTTTTTTGCCAGTTATACATGAGAGTATGAAAAAAATAAATAATTAAAGGAAGAAACAGCACGAAACAACAAACTGGATCCAGATATGTAAAATGTATCCACCAAAGCTGATGCTTACCAATGTTAATTTGAATCCACATACACGCACGTGCAAACACACATGCATGCACACACACATACACAGCGCCTGGTTTGACCCAAATACCCATCAAGAGTCAGACTACGTTACCCTTTGCTACTTTGGGTCCCAAATCAGACAATGCAGACTCTGTCACACCTCCCCACCACTCAGTCCCATCAGACCTCAGCTGACCAACGCACTCAGCAGCTCAAATAAGACGGGAGCTCACACTGGGACACCCTTTCAAAAAACAAATAAATAAATAAATCGAAAAGAAACTCTACACGGTGGTCATAGCAGGTAGCTGGCCAGGTCTACCATCTAAACATGCACAATGTGTTACTGGCATTAACGTAGCTGGAACACATATATTTATGCAGTTTTCATAGCGTTTCCACAACGTTTTTCATGGTTTATCAAAAACAAGAAAAATAATCAACTTTCATAAGGTCATTTTTTGATTCCTGTCGTTTAAGCGTACTGTAGGTATCGTTTCTCTCCTTGCAGATAAGGCTTTCTGTACAACATGTTTTCCAGCAGAGCTACATACAGAATGAACCAAACACCTACTCCAAATGTGGATGCATTAGAAAACAGTTGACATTGCATCTTTTTCTACAGTATATCTAAAAGGATAGGCACTTTGTCTTAAAACATGGCAAAGAAGTCTGTAAGAAACATTAGACCTGAAACGATGGCAAACCAGAAGCAGTTCACGTAAAACACACTGTGGTCTTTTTTTTTTTTTTTTTTTTAACGTCATACAAAAAAAAAAAAAAAAGACAAAGAAAAGAAAACATATACAAGGACATTTTAATAGAAAACAAATCAGTCAGTCAGGTACTTCTCACTACCACGGGCTGCTTCTCTCTTCAAGTTTGCAAGAAACATTTAACAGGTAAACAATCACCGCTGCCTGTGTGACAGCACTTCATCTGTTCGACTGACACAAAGGGAATGTCATAAAGGATTAGGCATAATCATAGAAGGGTAGAGTCCTAAACTAAAGAACATCACAGCTATTTGTACAGTGTAATAACGTCTTTGAGGTTTTCCAACGTTTTAAACTATCATTTCACTGAACTACTGAGCTGCTTTTTGTCCTGCTTCCATGATGTGCAGTGCCATCACTTTCTTTTGAAACTGCCATACTGACTCTCAAACGCACTTTCAGCTACTGTTTGATTCAATAACTGACTTCACGTACAGCTTAAAAATTAAACGGTCTGTTAGACTTTATGTTGCCCTGTTGGGTGTAATAATAATGTGGAAGAAGCAAGAGCGGCTGATAAAGAGAGCACAACTCATCTTGAGTCTGAAAAAACCTGATTTTGCATATGTGCCTCATCGAGATTTGACGGTACACAGAGTGGAGCGCTGTTAAACTCGTTTTATCATGTAGATCTTTGCAAAAGTAATTTTCCCTGGTAAACAGATAGTTAGAATCTAACTTTAAAGCAGCACTAATCAATATTTTTATACTCGTGTATAGTCTGTGTTTCTGATGTAATGCAGTTTGAGGGTCGATATGGTGGTGTCAACAAAACACTGGTCAAAGCAAATCAAGGATAGCTACGGTAAGATATCTGATGTTGGCAAAAAGTCTACTTCATAACGCTATGTGCCCTTACAATTTGTTGTTCACATTCAAATATTACCCACTTCAAGTGTTCTCCCTGTTTAGATGTTCTCCCTAAACTTAGCTCTCCAAGTTTGGATTAAAATACAGCATTAAACACACACAGTGACAATGTAAACTAAAGCCTTCAAAGAAGATGATAAAACTCATCACAGTTCCTCAAAAATGCATTAAAAAGGTTGGTTTAAAGCCATGCTAGCACCATTCGTCCTCCTCTGCCTCCTGGTAATACCTGGGTGCCCTGACGCCAGAGCCTGGGCTGGTGTTGCCCCCGAAGCTGAAGTGGTACCCATTGGGCACCCCAAGGTTCTGCTGTGGAGCCGGAAGCAGGGCTCCCATCATGCGAGGCAGTGCGGTCCAAGATGAGCGTCCGGCACGGGGGCTGGGCGACAGTGACGCCACATCCTGGAAGACGTCTAGCTGGTCCCGGAGGCTGCCGTAGGGGCTGCCCAGGGCATCGCCATGGCCCCGGCCCAAGAAGGGCTCGGAGCTGATACGAGTGACAGGGCAGGGGAAGTGGCGGGAGCCGCTGTGCCGGAGGGCGTTGTGCTCCGACAGGCCGCGGCTCAGCCGGCCAGGACTCAGAGAGGCCTGGCTGGACACAAAGTGCACGGGGGAAGAATTGGCAGTCTTGTAGGCCACCCCTGGCCGTGGGGTGAGGGGGGTCTGGGGGAGCTGCCGACGTCCGCGGCTTGGCGTGCTAGAACTGGAACTCAGTGCCACTGGGCTGCCTTTAACCCAACCACTGCCCTAGATGAAAATTGAACAAGCAATTTGAAACGAGAGAACGATGAGCAAAATATATAAGAGAGGAAAGGTAAAGGGAAGGAAACAGGGACAGGGCCACCAGAGGGAGGAGAGGAGAGGAGAGGAGAGGAAAGGAAAGACATCAAAATGTGATATGTGATGACACAGAACAAATGAGGGACAGAACAAAGGATGAAAGAACAAACACTAACGGAAAGGTAACGACAGACAGACAAAATGGATGGAAAATGATGAAAAGAGAAAGTGGGAAAAGAAGTGAAAGGCCATGAGAGGCTGCACTGAAGGCAGTAATACGAGGAGAAAGCAGTAATACGAGCATGCAGAGGGATCATCAGCCTTCAGTTTCCCTGCTTCTTCTCACTTTTTCCTGAACTGCCTCTCCTACACTCAACACGCTACCTGCACCATGCTGGTCTAAGGCCGCGCTGCTGCGTCAGTCATCATCAACATGCAGATGTATAGCAGACTGACAACGAGCTTGTATTAAGAAACACATCTGGTCAAAGCAGTTCACCTCTAGGACACATTTATGATGCAACTGATCCATTTACACACAGAGGCCTCTGAGGCCTCTAGTTTCACAGAGATAAAACTACTATGAAGTGGAAAGGTGGTGTGTGTCTTAATGGAGCTGCTCTTTAAGCTGGTTTACTTAAGCTGAAATCTCACATGGGTCATTAATATTCACAACAAAACGTACACACTGCAACATGTTTTGAAGGGGACCCTACCACACACCAACAAACAAACACACACACCCACATGCCGTGTGTTAGCAATACAACATAGGCTGTGCCTGTGTAGCGGCTGGCCAGTTCACTACATGGACATCTGCAGCCTGCAGGTAGATTTTAGCTGGTCTGGAGGTGGATGAACTGTAACAGTCACACTTCACACATCAGATATAACAGCATTAGTTTTAATCAGCCATCAAAACTGCTGTGAAAAGTATAAAGTATCATTTTGAGCAATGGCTGAAACCACAGACCCTTTAGAAATCCTCTTCACCTGGTCTTAAGTCTCATCTGGCCCTACTCTACACGCCTGTGCCCTCCCACCTGCTTGTTGCTGGTTTCCTGCCCCTCGCTGGGGGAGGCGGCGCAGCTAGCGGTGGCAGATTTGGTGTGGCAGTGTTCCCGGCTGCAGAAGCGGTCGCAGGAGTAGTAGCGCTGCTTGTCCGCTGAGGAGTGGTGGTGTTTCCTCTCGTGGGAGCGTCCGCGGTCGTGGGCTCGCTCTCTGGAGGCAGCTGGGTCAGACCCTGGCTCTCCTGGTGCAACCGGGGATTAGGAAAATATTACAGGGTGAAAGTGTACGTTTCTCTACTCTAGATAAAATTAGAGTTTTTGATGGATTTACTTTGGTTCTGGAGTGCCTGTCTACTTGTCATGGCATTTATTTCTGTTCAGTAAGAAATAAGAAGTTATTATTCTCAGCAGATATTTGTCACAGTAGGAAAAGCACAGGTTTCACTACTAACATGAACGATGGCTCTGTTCTGTTCCAGTGTCCCACTAAATCATGACAGTGTACCACTATGGACAATACCAGGACCCTGAAACTGAAGCAGCTACATGGAATTCAGCCATTGTGCATTTGATCATTCACACACGTGCTTTTCCTGAGGTCACATGTCAAAATGAAAATGCAGCTGTGTGCTCTTGCAGGTGACGCAGGTGTATATTTGGGAAATCACTTACAAGACTGAGGCCCTGTTCAGACCTGGTATTAGCAAGAGTCTCAGGTGATCCGATCACAAGTGGACAGCTCTAAGTACAGGTGTGAATGCACCCAAGACACATTGAGATCCAATCAGTCAGACCATGTTTGGAGGCCACATTCTTTTTATATGAATGTGTCCTGTATGTAATCATTCATGTTCTCAAATCTCATAAGCTAACTTTGTCCACAACGAAATTTTCAAAAAAATTTGTCTGGAACATGCCAAGGAACAGATCCAGTCTGTATTGTAATTCTTTCTTGCCACCGGTTAAAAACAACAACAGTCCATGTTCTTACTTTTTCAGATGTTCGTCCACCCTCACAAGAACAACATTCTTTGTAAATGCTTAAAGTCTAATATAAAAAGAACCTAAAATGATAGAATACCAGATAAGAGGATCTTCAGTCCAACAATACTGGCCTCACTGTTTGCCTATAAACACCACTCTGTCTACACTCAGTGAGCAGCTGGTCCTTTGGACACTCTGTCCTCAGCTGAAGCAGAGAACTCTGCAGCAGCCTTAAGACAGACAGTGAAGGGTTTTTATCCCTTCTACTGACTGTTTTCCTTTCTCCACAGCTTCACCCTGCAGAGCAGCTACCTATTAATCAATGGGTCGTCATGTCTTTCAGTCTCTTTTATCTGAGTGTGTGTCTGGAGCTGCCGTCTCACAGTCAGACCCAGAGAGACCACTGCTGATCTCTATCACAGCTGAGACCCTGCAGGGTCTCCACTCCACTTCTTTAATACCCTTACACATTTTTATAGATGGCTTATTACATGTGATCACATGTAGCATTGAATTTCATTTCTGAAACGCACCATAAACTGTGACTGTTAACAAAGGTTTAAACCAAAATGTACATTGCAGCAAACTGCACTGTGTCGTCAAAGTCAAGGACACTTATATAAAATGATTAATTTTGTCCAAGGGAAACATTTTGGGGAAATACACTTATTAACTTTCTGGCAGAGAGATGACAAGATTAATACCACTCTCATATCTATTCATTAAATTTAGAGCCACAGCCAGCAGCCCGTTAGCTTAGCACTTAATACTGGAAAGAGCTAGCCTGGCTCTGTCCATAGGGGACAAACTCTGTCTCCCACCACTAAATAACATCTCCTTTACTTAACCTGTAAAAAATATTAAAAATGACAATTTACTGTTTGATGGGGATCATGTGCTGGACACTTGTTGCTTAGCAGTTGCCAGGCAACCAGCAGAGGCTCTCCACCAAAATGAGAGGGAGTGAATTTCCCAAAAAAGACCTTTGATAAAGTCTCTCAGGACTGACAACTGTTTCTCAACAACAAACAATAATGTAGGATTTGTCCAAGTATATTTGAATTCAGTACTAAATGCAGTATAACAGTTTATCAGCCCTGCTCACCTGTATAGTTACTTTACTATTGACATTTTAGCATTTTCTTTTTTTATTGTATTTTAAGACTGGACTTTGGTTACAGGGCAGCCAGTGTGACTGTCCACTGACATTATTTCTGTTTCTTTTGTTTCTTCTATTTTGTAACAACTGAACGATCAGCCACAACATTAAAACCAGTTACTGAGGAGACAGTCCTGAGGGTGTTTTGGAAGAAATATCCAACAAATGCGACTTTTGAATACACAGTGTGTTTGTGTGTGTGTGTGTGTGTGTGTGCTGACTAACCAGCAGAGGCTGGAGGTTGTCCACCTAGAGGTGTATCCAAAGACCTCTGCCTCTTCTCTCTGTCTTTATCCCTGTCTCTGCGGTGGTGGCAGCGGTGGTGGTGGTGATGGTGGTGGGGCCGCTCCTGGCTGGGTTTCTCCAGGGTGTAGTCCCTCAGGTTGACTTCCTGGGGTCGCTGTGGGGCCACAGTGGAGGCTGAGCGCCTCATGGGACTGGCATCAGGGACAGACTGAGGGAGGGAGGGGGGATAGAGGGACAGAGAGGGTCACTGAGCACTTGTAGTTTTCATATAGCTCCAGTTTCATACTAAGACTACACCTGATTCTTCTGAGTGCTCATTTGTTGACTCACTTACTGAACCCTCTGACACGCTCCACTGAGCAGGATCTGACTGTTCCCACTGCAGATGGTATGAATCCACATTAAAACACCAGAATTTTATTCACGATACCACGTGATTAAAGACAATTAAGGCGTGAAATGATATGAAAGTATACATAAAGTTTTAAAACAAATTGACTGTGCTGCCATATAGAAGAGTAAAGCTTTTAATAGCTTTATATAAGGACTGCAGCAGTGGGAACACCTGGTGCTCCTGCACCAACAGCTCTGACTTAACCACATTTCCACTGTACCGCTGAAGAATAAAGGAGCAGGTGTTTCATCCAAAGTGGAAGTTCCTTCATTAGCTAAAACAGACTCCCTTTGTTTACAAGGACTCGTTAGGAAACCATCTGAACTTGTTAATGTGTGATGAGATATATATACTGCACATACACATATATAATTAAGCTAAATATTAAGGAATTTGACATTAGATCCTCAACCAGAATTACATACCTGGTCAGAAATGTCGTAGGTAAGACTTAGATAAGAGTTCTGCTGGAGCAGTTTTAACTCATGACCTCAGGGTTTCAAAGATCCAGACTACAGCCCTGTCTGGATCCTATGTATTTTTGTGTCATGTTATTAGACACACAGAATCAACTGCATCAACAATGACAAGACCTATACAAATAGCTTAACATACGCTGGTAACAACAGATGCAGTGGCAAAAATGTCCTCTCAAATCCTGCCACTGGGGGGCGTCAAAGTTGGAAGTTTTCACATGCCACACAGAGGGGCTTTAAAGCTACGGGGCCATACACGATTCAGGCTCATGATCCAGAATAATAGTGATTCTGGTTGTATGCTGGTGTTGGTCCATGTGAGTCCATGTGATCATCTGACATCACCATCTCAATACAATACACTCAATACAGGAACCATAAACGGGTATATACTGTAGGCTGTGTGACAGCGTGTACGTACAGGTAGATGGATCCCTGGAGAGTGTCGTGAGTGGCCCCGCTGTTTCACAGGAGAGGAAGCAGAAAAAAAAAAGAACAGCAGAGAAAGAGAGGAGGGACATTAAGCAACATCAGCAGCAGCTACAGTTTTGTTCTGATGAAAGCGATCAAATCTTTCACTGACAGCCAACTTCTGTGCAGTTCTTATGTCATTAAAGTCGTTTTGTTTGTAGAAAAATGACACAATCCTGTTGAAAGCTGATGCTTTACAGTTATTTAGGACAGAGGGGGGTAGTGGCAAGTATTACTGTCTGTCTTTTGTGATAGCAAGTGGTTACTTTACATATTTATATCTGACATGTAAAATATGTAAAGGAACTAAAAATCATGGAGAAAAAACAAATAGGTATCAAGCTGCATTACCCAGAAACACTCAGGTACCTCAACACTGTATTTCAGTCAGCTACTTTACTGAACCATGTGCTGTTCTGTGATGTCTGTTGCAGGTTTCATCAGCTGCCAGAGAGAAAAAAAAAAAAAATAACACACTGCACAGGATGAAACACAGACATTTTTCTGTGGGTTTCTGTCCAGTGCTCACTCTGTCTGCTTCTTTCAGCACATCCTGGACTCTGCCTCCGTGACTCTGTCAGATAACTCGGAGAACATACCAGTATCGATTCCCTCTGTTCTCGCCTGCCAGGCTTGTTATTTGGAGAGAGGCCGACCGGAGCATATCCTACAGATTAAAATGAGGGTTCGGCACATACTGTATTAAAAGGTGATGAAACTGCAAAAATCAGGATTGAATGTTCAGTATCACCTGGGTTAGAGGAACAGAGAGTGGGGCTTTGCTTTCTCAGCGACCTCACTGTGAACAGACAGGCCAGACTGACTGAGTCACTCAGGTTTCCCATGTCACCACAGCACAAAGAAGGATCTTAAAGAGCAGAACACGTCTTAACACATGTCACCTCCTGATCCTCAGCTCAAATTAAGCAAAAGAAATGCAATAGCAAGAATGACAGATAAACTCCTGCAACTGAGGAGCGGAGGCCCCAGAGTTCAGACTGCACGGTACAGTTCCCAGCACACTCCAGCAGCCGCAGGCAACTTCCAAAAGGCCAGCATTAATTGAATTGGCTAAAGGATTTCCTGCCCTCTGTTCCAAAAGGTGAGAAAAATAAGACAGCAAGTCAACAAGGCAACCTCCCGCCCCTGTTCTTTACATCCTTTCATTATTACTCTAGATTCTCTCACTTCTACAGTAACCCAATTACCGTCTTCCTCTCCCATGCATCTTGTGCCCAAAGCCATTTGGAGCCACTACCATCTTTTCAGTTGGCAGCAGGAGAAAAACAATAGTGGACAAACAGCTGGCGACCGGCCAGGATCTAATCAGATTACTGTAGACTTCTCCTCTGCAGCGAAAGTAGGATCAACAACAGCTCTTTCCAAATGGGCTGTGAGAGGAATGCACTTTAAATGCATGAATCGATCAATATCAACATCACTCAGGAAATGAGGGGCTTATTATATTTCTTAGGTTCTAGTGAAAGATTCATTTAGAGTTTTTCAGCCTTAACCGGATGAATAGTGAGTCCATGCTTCCATGCTGTTTCAGAAGAAACGTTCTATGTGATGGTTCACTACACTGTTACAAAAAAAAGCACTGACTGACTGTTGTTCTGGGTTATTTTCAGTAATGTAAGCACAGCACACTTTTCCTTCACTCACTGAAAATGTAGAGCTATGATATGATGTGTTTAACAGCCCTCTCGCTAAAGAAAGAAAGTTCCAAACACTCTGGTGGTGGTAGAAGTTAACAGAAAGTTGTAGGTGTGGTACAGTGTTTCTTCAGTCAACAAAAACTGTGACCAAAAAAAAGCAAATCGATTGACAACACTTTTTAAAAAGACAAACAAAGCAATAAACTGAAAAAAGTGATCTTTTCAACAAAAACTATGAGGAATTTTATTACAGATTCTGTCTACAAATAAAACTGTGGGAGGAGATGAATGGACAAATGAACTAATCTTTCCCTTTGGAAATTAGCTTCAGCTTTATACACATGAACAGTACATCGGACACTGCTTCTGCAACTGAACCTGTTCCTAACAAATAAACTAAATACACTTAAAGACATAAATACATAATGAAGAACACATGAAGCTGCTGCAGACACTCTGCTAATGTGCTGCTCACAGCTCCTGTGTAATAAAGATGTGTAATATAACAGAAATGTCACAATTGTACAGACTAAATGAATCTTTAGTCCCATTTAAAATTAGATAAAACATCTGAGGAAAAGGACGAGAAAAAAAAGGATTGAGTGCTGGATGTAAGCAGGATGTTAAACATTTAAAACTTACTGCAGCTTTTCTCTAAAGGTATATTACTGCAAAAATGTTATCTGGCTGGCTTAAGTTGCTCATCTGAAGCTAAACCCAGATACTGAACAGTGCTTTAGTGAATATGTGAGTGAATCCAGCCTCTGCTCTGCAGACGAGAGGACAGGAGTGACTGGGCGACTCTGTTCAAGCAGCCAGAGTCTGGGAACGACAGGTGGATTTACTGAGGAGAGTCGATCTGTTGTATCACTGCAGAGCAGGATGACATGAGCACTGTGTGTGTGAGCCATTACATTCTGCTATGAAGAGGCACAGTGTTTTCTCTCCTAATCTCCCAACAGGCTAGAAAAACACAACATCAGAATTAAAAATGCAGGACAAAGATCTGACTAAAACTCTATAAAGATCTTTAGTTTTTGTTATTGACTGAAACAACTAAGATGTGACTATAAATAATATGCATCCTTGTCAGATGACTAAGACTAAAACTGAGTCTAATTAAGTTTTGAACACAAATGTGGAGCAGATGAGATGTTACCTGCAGCTCAGCAGTAAGGCGAGGCATAGAAGCAACTCTGCCCTGGTTCTCCAGACCCGTGCCAGGGACTGGGATCGTACTGCTGGCACTGGTCTCCATCCTCCTCATCTCCACTGACTCCTGGACACACACACACACACAAGCCCATTAGCATCACTGGTGTGTGTAGGGGTAGGGTGGACTGAGAGTTACTTTTCCTCTTTACTTCTCCTTAAGCAGCAGATGTTAAACAGCCTGAACCCTGTGCTGATCAATGTTACTGTAATGTTCACACAAACTCTGAATCCTGCAAACTGCTGCACTTACACACAGGTAGGCTGGACTTAATATAATGACTCACTCAGTTAATTTACTATAGTGTACATTTCCACAGTACTAATTGCATCAGTACAACAACTAAGTCCTGTCACATTCAACAGGAGCAGATCAGAACATGTGTACAGGTTCACATACACACCACGTGTTGGACGGTACCTGAATGACGGCAGTGTCTGGTGTGTCCTCTGACGGGCCCCTGGATATGGTTCTCTTAGCCTTGGGTTTCTCCATCACCAAGGAAGGTGATGGCTTGATGTTGTGATCATGACCCGGCCTGTGTGTTATATCAGTCACAGCTCAGCATAATAATAATAATAATAATAATAATCATCATCATCATCATCATCATCATACAGTGTAAATCAGGTTACAGAGTAACAGGTTAACATTTTCACACTTAGAGCTGTATTCATTCAGTGTGTGAGCACCGTTCAGTGGTTTGAGTGAAACCTTTAATTGGATTTGAACCATCTATATAGCTATTATCCAATATTTGATACACACGGTTCTGTGAATATTATTTTGAATGAAAATGTGAGTGAAACAGTAAAAGCAAACCCACTCTTTGTTTAAGAAGCTCCTCTAGCATGGTAGGTTTTTCTGAGACCATGTTACATTGTGTTGTATCATTATTACATTATTACATTATCTTTTATATTCTCCGTAATGTAGAATATTCTCAGACACAAATACCAAGTGGCCTAATGACCCACGTTACCTCAACCACTCTCACTGGTTGTGTCCAACATCCCCTCCTTGTTTACTCACTCATTGTTCTCCATGTAGCAGACACTCAGATACTACTACTGCATACTACTTTTTGGTTTCATTGTGGGGAAAAATACATTTTATTTATAAAGCACTTTTCAAAACATAGTTACAAAGTGCTTTACTTAACAACAATAAGATAAGTAACATAAAATCTGATAATCTAGTGCATAGGGGGAGAGCAGCCAAAGCATGAACATCCCCACAGAGATTAAAGGCCTGGGACTCACCACCAGTCAGTCAGACCTGAAGCTTTTCAGATGAGAGGTGAAACGTCTCAGAGAATCTAAAGCAGCTGCTTCTGACTTAGCTCTCTTCCCCCGTTATACAGTACGCTCATTTATGTCTCTGAATGAAAAACACAGCAGTGCCAGAGGGAAAATACATAGAGTACAGCAGACAAACTTGGATTCACATCCCCTGCAGTAAACCTTCTCATCTGAGCAGACGTAAGATCAGGATGGGAAATTAGCCTGAGCTGCTGGTTAAGAGCAGATCTGCTTCTCTCTCAAGGTTCAGTGGCCTTTAACACTCAGACTGATTTAAAGTTCAGAGTAGGAGTTACCCATCAACTCAACACTAAACACTGTGTGGATGAGTCATGAATTATCTGACAGTGTAGATTATAATCCTAAAGTAATCATGAGTCATTGACTTTGTACAGTGGCCCCTAAGGACAAAGCACATACAAATACAAAAAAACCCAAAAACGCTCCAGATATGAAAACACAGACAAAAGTGAAAACACAAACACTCAGGGAAACACGCTACAAATCCAGAAATGTGACAAATACAACAACACATGCAACACAGATCTGCTGCACCAGGAGTGCTCTGGAGTGATGGGCTTGATTTGGATAAGCAGCGACAGATTTATTTGCTTATGTCAATAACCTAACCCTTTACTAAAGTGGGATATTTTTTCCAGGAGAGGAAGTAACCATTTAGATTTCAAACATGCGGTCAGTTTATCCAAGTAATGTCCGTGTGATCTGACATTTTCAGACATTTGAGGAAAGGCCTTCTGGGTGAGACTAGCAAGACAGTCAGTGTCCTGTCTTATCTCTGCAAGTCCTCTGGTAATTTACAGCTGGCTCTGTTGTCCATAGCTTTTTGAAATACAATTGAATTCCTTTAGGATGATAAAATGTGGCCTCAGATTTAAATATAATATTTGTTGATGTCAGTTTATCTGAAGGTAAAGCTAAATACATAATAAATACATGTGTTATTGGGCAGTTTAACAACATCTCTGTGGACTTTGGGGTTTTTATACAAACAAAATGAATAGAGGCAGTGTTTTCACTCATGGATGTCCTTTGTTCATAGGGGCCACAGTTACTGGAGAAGAGAATTTTACTGAGCCTTTACTGAGAGGTATCACAGTGGTCTCAGTGCAGCGGCCCTGACACGTACTGTAACAGGTTTAAGGAGGTGCACATTAGCTGCCTCTATGTAGCTAAGGAGTCTAAGCACAGCCGAGCAGAGAAGCATAAATCTGCATGTAGCACCCATCATACTTTCAAAAAGATCCAGTGGTAAATTGAACCTTACACCTGACCATGTACTTATGCTATATACTCCTGGTACACCAGGTTAAAGCAGTTGCAGGTTACAGTAGGTGCATAGTACCTTGTCTTAACTGTCAGTCTTGACACAGTAAATGTGAACGTAGGTTTTAGTTTTTATGTAGTAAATCCAGCTTAAATGTGTTGTATTCCTGTGCTAAATTACATCATACTGTTTGGTCTCCATGTGATAAACCTGATCTTAGATTTTTGTCTTGGTGTATTAAACACAAGACAAAAATCTACTTCAGTTCTCAGCCTCTGTAGATCAGGCACAAACAGTGCAGAGAGGATTTACAAGAGCCACGTGTCAGGATGGAGCAGCAGAAATATATATATATATATATGCATTAAATATAGAATTACAATGACGAAACATACAACTAAGCTTCTCTTTTTTCTGATATATTAAAGTGAGTGTGTTGCTGTATTTTACCTCATTACTAACATCAACACCATCTCCACCTCCTCCTGCCCCCAGCTGCTGGACCTGCACCCCCCCCCCCCCCCGATGGCTGAAGTTTTTGTGTCTTTCCCATGAACATGCTTATCATTATGTCATCTGAATACACTCAGACTGTGACCCAAAAGTAAATATGTCCCTCAGTCTTTACATTTATATGGTAAATAAGAAGTTAATTTTCAGCCTGGATGCAGTATTCTACACCAAAATCTAGTATTAATCTAAATGCTGGTACTTGGTTTGTACTCTGGATGCAGTGAACCCAACTGTAGGTTTTAAAATTCATGTGGAAAATGAAGTTTTAGTTCCTGAAGCGTTGAACTTACAGCGTGCCTCCATTGTTGAGGGAGTTGGAGCTAGGTCTGGTCTGTGGCTGGGACTTGACATTGGATTTGGGCTGGGACTGAAGCATGCTGGGAGGCTCCACACTGTTTAACATCATAGGCAGGCCTTTCTCCTGCATGTGAGTCAGAGGCAGCAATGGCTTAAACAGAGCCCCGACCTTGCACTGTGGAGGAGAGATGGATGGCAACATGCTGAAGACATTCAGAGGCAGCAGGCAGAATATTGTCGGACCCAGATCTGACAGCGGGGGGCTCAGTGCCACCCAGATGTAGAGACTGGGGCCAGAATATTCATTTCTCGCAGTCATGCTTGTATGTAGCACTGTACAACTGTGTGCATCTGTGTGAGTGTTTGTGTATGCAGAAACAAACATACACCTGTACAGTAGATGTGCAAGGTTGCAAATAACTACCGACCAGCAGCCAAACGCAGATTCATCTTTGGCTGTGGCTTGTGAGTGCGCCTTCAATGCAAACTGGATCAATAGTAATAGGTAACCGATCACTGGGTGCTTTTACAGTGGAAATATTAAATTGGGGAAGCAGCTGATTGATTTTGTCATCCACCGCTGAACGGCTGGTGGATACAAAAGCATCTTCTTTGCATGTGTGTATGCATGCAGGCATACCGTCAAAGTGTGGGTCAGTGTGTGCATACACAGTGTAAGTGGGCGCATGCATACGGGTTTGCACTACTGCATCCAATGTGGGTGTGCTTCAGTGCATGTGTGTGTGTGTAGCTGCGGGTACGTGTGGTGTGCATGTTGTACCTGGGAGCCTGACGCGTTCTGCTGCTGCTGCTGCTGCAGCTGCAGCCTCCTCGCTCGATTCTGCTTGTAGTAGTCGAAGATCATCAGGGCTGCGTAAACCTTCCCTACCGTCAGTTCATTGGCTGGTGAGGAGAGAGAGGAGAGAAGAAATGATGTGAGGAAGGAGGACAGTACAGGAAAGAAAGGAGGGAGCGGAGGAGGAAATTCTGCTGACTCATTCATCCCTCCCTCCTCAGTTCATCTCTATTTGCCTGCTCGTCTCCCTAATGGTTTAGTTTTAAGAAAAGAAACTTCTTAATGAGTGTGATTTAATGAATTCACAGCAGGTAATTAAAATAGATTTTTAATGTAAACAAAAAGAGCATCATGAAAGAGCTGACTGAAAATGCCTCTGTGTAGATAGGTGGTGAACACTTCTTACCAACAGGTGGCAGCAAAAGCAAAGCTCACAGCTGCACAGGAGGGTTCGTCTTTTAATGCACTCATGTGGATGGACACATGCACAGGTACTCACTCACTGCACTGACCAAACTGTACTTTATCAAACCCTTTACTTTCACCTGTACTCTTAATTTTAATTTAATTTACCAGAATTATCAACATGGTACTAAACATATTATTTATCTAATGCTCATCATCTGTAAGCAGCAGAATTTCTTTCCTGCTCCACTTTTGTTTTCTTTTTCTTTCCACTTCATACAGTCAGTTTACAGGTGTTGTGGTGTACTACCACATAATGTAAAAGAGGTTGTATCAAGCTTTTTGTGTCTCCAGCTGTGTGAAGTCTGATTAATGTCCTCAAGTGATGTCACGTGAGTCTACAAGTTAGCATAACACACCCAAACCCTCCAACCCAGCAGTCAGCAGTCAAATTGTCTTGTGGGTAATGAAAATATCAGGTTTTAACAACGAGTTTTTGCATTGAGACGGACTCTAGTAAACCTGGGCCTGGTGTCTGTGGTGTGTAGGTTTCTGAAAGGACGTGGGTCTTTGGCTCTGAGTGCAACCCAGGAGAGCTGATTTGGAAGTGACATGGTACAAGACAGAAAACAGGCTTGTGTTTAAGAATTTGTAACTTCTTAGTCAGTAAACAAATGGCAAACAATTGACAAAAAGAATCTGTGGCATCACTTGGAGTAAGAAACTTTAAACCTTCCCTCACTCACTCCTCTGTAAATAAAAGACACTCGTAGTTGCTTTCTCAGTCGTGAGAGGCAACCTGAGATTTTGGACACTTGATAATCATCATCATTCTGTCATCACTGACAGTTCCCACACAGCGTTTTGTCGTTTTGCACGTTTTGGTTGGACAATCGCTGATGTTGATCTCATAAGGAGAAATCAGTCAATCATCAGTGGTCTTCCTGGATTAATCCCTTATTTTGGGCAGTGGAAGGGACAGACTACCAGTGAAGGCATTCACTACCTAATGGAGACTTATTTTATTCAACGTTCACTGTACATTTACTGAACATTTACCCAAAGTAACTGACACGTTAACTAATCCTTAGCTTATCATTTTTACTATTTTTACTAGCTCATTCAGGTTAATAAGGCTGCCAGCTAGAGTGCACTCAGAACACTGTGGCTGATTTAATCTTGAGCTCACATGTAGATTTTTTTTTTTACTTTCCCTGAGAACAACTGAGTGGTTGAAGAGTAGATACATTTTCAGGCGGCCAAGATTTTTTTTGGTTGACTGCAGCTCTCCTCTACAGTAAGCAGGGAGTGATTTTAGACTCAGCTCTGGAGTTTGTTCTGATGAAAACTTAATAAAGTTTTTCTAATTCTGATTAGTGCTGTACTGGATCTGATTTGTCTGAACATATGGAAAGTAAATCTCAGGAACATGCTTAAGCTTTCAGAGCGACCAATTAAAGAAAAGCTGAGTGAGAGTTTGCAGTGAGTTACAGCAGAGCAGAGACCACCTGCTGGAACAATACATCATGACTTCAACTCTCTATTGTATCTTGGCATCTCTGGGTTGGCTTCAGCCCTGAAGAGTGGAGGCTGTCACAGTCAATTGATATGAAATATATATATAAAAAATAAAAAAAACATGAAAAAAATGTATAGGCGTGAGTATTTTTTTCCTGATTATCCATCAGGGGCTCTGACTGATGGTGAAGAGGACAAATCCAAAGCACGTCGTGCAGAATAAAAACATCCACAACGCCTCATTACGTACTGTCACCATGGTAATAACCCTGAGACATCCAGGCTAATTACTTAATGATGAACTGTCCTTTATGAATGTGAGAAAAAAGATTAGATAAGGTGTGAAAAGTTACGCTTGAACTTTCACATAAAGACAGTTTTGTTTAATTAGTAAGTTAGTGCTCAGTGAAGAAAAGACATCATTTGTAGAGAAATTATAATTTATGTTACTCTACATTACGGAGAACGTCTTTTTAGGAGATCCAGATATTTAGGTGACTGTGATGGTGCTGATGGTGGAATGCTTACGTTTATGTGGCGTCACCAACAGGTCCATGGTCTTTTGTGAGAGGTTGGGCCACACTGTGGACAACTCCTTCTTTAACTCAGCGTCAGATAATCGCTGGGCTACCATACCTAAAAATCCAAAGAGAGAGAGAAAGAGAAAGAGACAGACCTTTAACCCCCTTTATCAAAACACATAGTTGTGAAGGAGTTGTTCCTGAGACGAGGGATGAAGAGAAGTCAGTAAAGAAAAAAGCTGAGGCTTCAGAGGCAGTGAAGCCAGGAGAGAGAATCCAGCAGACACACCCAGCACAGCACAAAGACGTGTAATGAGCCCAAATGGGAGATTTGCAGCTCTGAGAACAATAAATAGCAGCTGGTTCTTGCACACATCTGTCACTGTGGTTGGGACTGGCTGGCTGCTAAAGGTGGCATTTCACATAACATCGCAGTGAGGCGCATTTTGGAGTTTGAGACATTTGAAGTCATTTGTTTTTTGCTATGACTTTATCAGTTATTTGGGAACATTTTAGGTGAACTGCAAAAAAACGGCATATTTAATAAAGTAGTTTAACTGGTGACTAACTATATATTCAACCTAAATAATATGAACATCATATTTACTTAGTTTAGTTCATCAGACATTAGAAGAAGACTGACTGTTCAGTCCACAGTCCATTGGTCTGAAATGAAGCTGTCAGGCTCCCATGGCTTCAAGAATACAGTTAATCAGTAATCACTCCTAAAGTACAATAGATTGGCTCCAAGCTACGTTTCTCACCTGCTACACCCTTAAGTACAGGGGTTTACACGCCACAGAGAATGCCTTTACATATGTCTATTCTACTCATTTTTATTATCTTCTGTGTTGCGTTTCTCTGACCTGAGGCCAGTTTGATCTCCAGGGCGGTGCGGATCAGGGCCATCAGGGTGGAGGTGAAGTGGACGGTGTTGTCATCAGCGATGGGCATGTTCATTTTGACGAGACGCTGAGAAGAGGAGACAAGTGGTGACAGACTGACATTAGACCACCACAACCAAGTTCTAACAAACAGCCCAGTCAGAACATACAGTCCACCCAGAGAAATCAATCTGTGTGCTGCTGTGATCAAATACCCTCCATGGATTCATTCTCTGAGCATAAAGGCGCTTTGCTAAGTTTTGTTTCATGTTTGAACTATGGCCGTATTGACAGAATGTTACTGTGACTCAGTTCAGCACACAAAAAGCCTTCTCTACAAGTACGTACAGAGGAGACAAACTGGACATTCACATTCACTGCTACTGGCTACAGTATGCAATACGCTGCAAGTCAAAGTGCACTGGTGCAAGACTGACATTGACCGAAAGAAAAGGTGAGAGAAGGCATGTAACGCATAACCATGAAGGTGCCTCGGCAGTCGCAGGAGCTCGACTCTGTGGTTGCCATCCTAACAATCGTCAACTTGGAGTTGAGGAGGTTGAGTGTGTGAGCTAACAATAAAAAAAAGTGTCCATTCCACCAAGCTTGGGCAGCCGTAGCAGGAAGACTTGGTTCATATAGGACTGATAGCAAGCACTAAGATGCATCAGAATGATGTGGGATTGTTGCTGAAAGAGTTGAGCTCCCCTGAACACAAAAAGCATTCATATACATGTGCTCTCAGTGGCAGTGCAGAGAGTAAGAAAGACCAGAGTCAGAATGAGACGGAGATGGAGAGCTGAGGGGCAAACACACACACACGCATACACACACCTTCACATATACACTATACAACCATGTTAATTTGCATATGATCACACACACACCCACACATACGTACACACAACCACAGGCTGCACAACCAGTTAGAGAGAAAGCAATACTAGCAACTAGAAACTAAAGACTAAATAACTGAGATCATAGATTGTACTTAAAGACAATCTTAACCAGGTCTTATCTGCAAACCTTTTTTACAGCATACGTGAAAAATTGTGGATATGGATCATTGGGTCCGTGTGGACTTAATACAACCTCCACCTGGTAACAACATGCAACCTGTATCTGGATTTGTTATCTCATCATGGGCCTTTGCCTTTACACCTGGTATCATCATCTGGATTCAGCTTGTGAGTAGATCTCAACACACATTATAAGGTACTCAGAGCTGGTAGGTTTTTTAATAAACACAATGGATCTGTTCAAGAGACTCATTTTCATCTACACCTGTTACAAAAGAAACAGCTGTAAGATGATGAACAGTCCAGTGAGCTTAAACTGGAATGAAATGGGTATATACATAATACGTGTATGGAAGGCAGCCCTGCTAACTAGGCTGATGTTACTGATCATAGCCAGTTGGGATCCTTGCTAACCCTACTGCTAGATCTGATCTGATCCCAATATGACCAGTGCTAATGATGATCACGCCTGATCCCCTGCAACATGTGGCTTTCCTGACTCAGATAAGACATCCAGATACCGATCACACATTAATATCAGGTGGAAATGGAGGCTTTTCTCATTTATATCAGTCAATGTTCAGCAATAAATAAATAAAATCTAAATCACAGTGATGTATTTTGTGGATGTTGTGCAGCAGTAACATTCTAACACGCAAACACACACACAACTTTTCCAACAGTGGATAGGCTGAGATGAAATGCGAGAAAGAATGAGAGGGTCGGGTAGCAAAGACAGAACCACACAGTGAAAATCGTATATAGAAAGAAGATCTTCCACAGAAAAGCAACAGAAGCTACGCACACACCCAACTACACACACATACACACACACACACACAGGCACACACACACTGCTCCACAAAATAAAACCCCAACTAGGGCGTACCACTCAAAGGAAATACTGACATAGGAGCAAGTTTCCTCCATAAACATAATATATCTTAGTTAACACGTCTTAAAGTTTTTTTCATTGAGCTCTATGCTGTTATCATTAGTGATGGGTCTTAGCCCCACACAAGCAGCTATGCTCAAAGAAACAGTAAAGACAGTAAAGATGAGGTGGGGGCTTACACCAAAAATATCAGAGCGCTAGCAAAAACAAAGTGAATAAACGAGGGAACACTGCAGAGCACAGACACTGGCTTTGAGTTCACGCCAGTGGAAGAAAGGTTGTCGAGCACAGGGAAGAAGGTAGAGGAAGAAGTGGGTCTACCTTGTAGGCGACTCTTGGCGGACATTTCTTTCCCAAACCTAATGGTGGGGACATGTGGAGCAGCATCTGATACATATCGAGGTACTTGATACGGCCACTTCACAGGGAAGGAAATCAAAAACAAACAAAACCCAAAACAGAGAAGGATGGGGAGTTAGAGAAGGAGGAGAGGAACAAAGGGAGGAAATCAACAAAACAAGAGAATAATGGAAAGGAAAAACAGAAATCTGTTGTTAATAGATTTCCTAAAGTGTGATGTTAGGTGGATGCCATCCTCGGCCACTGCGTGGGGGCACGGGGATGCATCGCTGTGGACCTCAGGATCCCTGAGAGGAGACATGGGATGGTGAAGAGTGAGTTTGGTGGGAGAGGGGAGGAGGGGAGAGAAGAAAGGACGATGGGTTGACCCAACACACAGGATGCTGATGGGAGGGAAGAGAAATGACAGCATTGTAACAGGGATGTCTGCCTCAGCATGCTTGCAAACATCCCACTGGTACTTCAACCAGGGAACACAGAGACAAAGGTTTCAATGCCAGCCCAAGCTCTGGTTTGGGGCTTTCACTCATAGCCTGACTTTCCTCTAGAATACGTCTTCATGTAAAGATCAAATCATACTCTTCATAAGGCTTTTGATCTGATTCAGCTGTGTAGCAATCGGGTCCTTCAAGACTTTCAAGGGTGATTTTCTTTCAAAGTCTTGAAGACTTTTCAAGACTTTTTCTTTCAATACTTTTTTTTTTTTTACATTTGAATCTGATAGAAATGTGAGGTAAAACATTTCTGCCATCTAAACATTACAGACAGGAGAAAGTAGGCATGGCAGGCGGCATGTTGGGACAATGCCGTGGCTTTGAAAGCTTTGTTTCCACTCCGGCATCATCAACCAAAGCCAGTCAGTTTGGAGGGGCAGGTGCTAGACTAAAGGCGATTTCATTGGTGCACAGCCATTCAGTTCAAAGTTTCTTGGTATAGAGGTACACAAAGCACCCTTGTGACGGAAATGTCTGGTATTTGCAAACCTTGTATGCTACCCTATTAGGGCAGTTCTTCCCTAAGCCAAGGGGGGGTGAGATAACGCGTAACAAATTGTACATATCCTTATAGGAAATCCGTCCGCTGTGGAAAAGAACAAGCACATAAATAAACAAACGTTCAGGACAGCTTAAAATAAAACAATGATCATCAGTGGGCTGACTGCATACAACAAGGTACAGGACTGAGGCCTGTGTATGAGGCCTCATTAAGTCACCTTAATCACAAACGGGGAAGAGAGGAGCAAGGTTAGGCTGTCTATTCCCTCCACTTTACTTTGTATTTTATCCTCTGGGGCTCAGAGGGAGCTTTGAACATACCACGCAGCTGGGTCGTACTCGGCCCAAACCCGGATGAACTCATCGAGGTGATGAGGTCCCAGGATGGAGGAATCTCTGGTTAGGTACTCAAAGTTATCCATGATGACAGCCACAAACAGGTTCAGCATCTGGAACACAGACATTAGGTTGGGTTTACACCTCTGTTCTGGTTTAGTGTTTAAAACAGTACGTTTGGAGCCAGATCAGTTCATCTCAGTGGCACCGGCATGATGAGCCGAGACGCTTGTGGAGGCAAAGAAAATCCACACATATCTTATGTCTTATCTTACGAACTTTGACGTGTCAATCTGTACGGCTGAACAATACCAACATCTTGACAGTGCTGACCACTGAGGGAACTCAGGTCCTGAGTGTCCATAGCTATAGTATCATAGGGCGGCTAGCTTGTTAGTGGTTAGATGGCTGTATGATAATATGTATGATTATAACAATGTAACATTAATATTGTGTATTTTGTTGTAAAATACACAATATTATTTGTGTATTATTATTATTTTTTTATACTTTGCTGTAAAAAATATGATTGGACATATACAATAAGTCAAATTACATTTGTTTACACTCACTACAAACAAACCACAAGCTTTTGTCACTGTGACCTGAGACAGAATGAATCAGAGGCCACAGCTGTTACAGTGGCTACAGTGCTGGTGTATTTCAGTACTGACCAGGAAGGAGCACAGGAAGATAAAGGAGACAAAGTAGAAGTAGGCAAAATCACTGCCGCACTCTTTCCCATGGGTCCCTGATCGCTCGTCACAGGGTCGGCGACTCAGACATGATAACATGATCTCGTGCCAGGCCTCACCAGTTGCACTCCTGATACACAGAATATCACAGACACACACACACACACACACAGAAGACACATAAAAAGACTGGCAGCATGTGACAGGTCTGTTACTGTTCAGCTTCAACAAATGAGAATTTAATTAGAGCTGAGTGATGTTAAATTAACGCCTCTTACAGAAAAAGTCAGATAATGCAGATGCTGCAGGAGCTGAATTAAAAATGTGCAGTTGGCTTGAAGCTAAAGTGAACCTGGCTGGCAGATTGCGTTTTACTGTGTGTTGCTGTAACAATGTTTTACTTAAAGATCCTATAAACCTGGTTTCAAATCTTAACACAACAAGCAACAAAAAACATCCTTAAAGACCCGGCTTCTGTGCTTCAGCAGCACTGTGCGTCTGTGGTTTGATCACATTTGACTGACGGGACAGAATTCTGATTAGATCTCAAAGTGTTCCTTCTTCCAACAGAGCAACAGAGGCCCAACTCAGCAAACTCCATCCACTGAGGAAGAGCGGTGCAGTGTAAACGTTGGAAATGAACCTTTTTTGTCACATTACTGTTTCTAGGGTTAAGAATGAACTCAGTGCTCTGTGTCTTCCACTGTTCTCACAAATTACAGTTTCAGTGGGGATGTATTGACTCGTTCTTAGTATACAACTTCTTAAAACTTCAGAATCTGCTGCCACCTGAGATCCCTCCTGGCAAGGGACCATCCAGCCCACTGAGTTTGATGATTTGCTGTTTCTCAGTGTATTCACCTCATGGCTGATATCCAAGTATTTGCAGAAATTCAAATGAAATGGATAATTTGTTTCAGAAGAAAAAAGGCTGCAAGTAAACAAGAAGCCACGGCCAAATCACAAACCCGAACACTGACTGTTCCAATCATGGACGGTCATTTTAAATTCCCCATCAGCTTTAAAATGCAGCATCTGTGTAACAGAGATGTACTCAGAGTTTGAGGATGTTTATCCGAGTATTACTACTCCTATGATTTTAGTGGTAGCAGTAAAAAATATTGCATTTGCATTTCACCTCGACTAGCCGCAAAAATGGTATGTTTCTTATACATGAATACATAAGTACTAATATTCCAAGAATACTAATACTGTAATTATTTAACCCTGTAGTTGTTTTGGGTGATAAACTTTGTTAATTAAGCAGGTCATTACCTTTAATGGATATGTAAGTCAAAGATCTGATTGTGCTGCTGCAGGTTAGGACCATAGACTAGTTTGTAGTTTCCTAAAGAATGACAATGGATCTCCCTCCTCTCCTGCCTCACTTTATAAGAGTCTCACAGATAGGATGGATTGTCTGACTGTGTCTTCAGGTCCAGAGTGTTTCCCCTCCAAGTTCTTGTACTTGTATAATGAGTCATTATATCCAGTGGACTAATTCTAGGTTTCTGTCCATGTTTGCTGAACACACACTACTGTGCCTTGTTTATACCTTTCCCTATAACTGCCATTGTAGCTGTGATATCATCAAATATAGATGAGGTACAATTTCATGTTTAAATAACACTATGGTTTTGGTTCAGCTGCTCATTACCTACTGGGCTGTTTGCCCAACTGGAAGGGATGACTCTTTCATGGAAAACAGTCTGTGTTTGGTCAAAGTGCTCTAACGTGCTCATGTGATGTATTTATGTTTATATAATAAGGCTTCTTATACCTGAACAGCAGCATGAGAGCCTGGAGGAATGTGCGGAAGTTGTTGTGGTGATTGATGGCTGTGTCCTCATTCAGGTCAATGTTTCCAAACACCTGCAGACACAGAGACACAGAGAGGGAAATGGATTTGTCCTGTCTTAGCAAGGTGCAATTAATATTTCTCATGTTTAAGCCACAACAATTTAATGATGTGTCTTAAACTGTATGAGTATCATGACCTCTGTGACCACAGCGGAGCGGCATCACGCACCTGCATCCCAATGATGGCATAGATGAAGAACAGCATAGCAATCAGCAGGCAAACATAAGGCAGGGCCTAAAGGGAACAATGGGAAACCAAAACACACTTAATTATTAATATCCACTCTGAATTATTCCAGGATGTTTGAGTTTGCGTGTGCAGGGAGATACTGTACATGGCTGTGAAGCGAGTTTGTGAAAGTAAACTAGTCTGTGTGCACGCCAATGTGGATGCTAACATACACACACGGCATGTGTGTGTGCGTGTGCAAAGTGAGCGTGTGACACAGTGTGTGAGCACCTTGAAGGACTGGACGAAGGTCCACAGCAGGATGCGGATGGTGTATCCCTGCCTCAGCAGCTTGATGAGCCGAGCGGCTCTGAACAGCCTCAGGAAGCTCAGGTTCAGCAGTCTGTCCTGTGAGACATACGTGGGACATCAAGCACTTACCAACCAAATACCCCTCTCACCTCTCTGATTAAAACACACCCTTATCAGGGTTTCATTATTTTAAAAGTCACTTCAGCTGGTTACAGATTATCAGCTGGTGACGGGCACTCTGTGTTGAAGGCATCATTCAGCAAAGAAACTGTGTAGACTGTTGGCCCATCACTAAACATGACAGCCTGTCCCTGCTGTGAATCATTCCACACACCCCCAGAAGAAGAACGTTCTCATGCGACGAGCTGAGCTCACTGAAACACGCTGTGATGGCCCACTAGAGACAAACCCATCTCCTGCCACAGAGGAGCACTCCAATGATTCAATATTTCAACATATTATACAATTTTAACCATCGCGGTTAGTGCGACTGAGTTTGAGGAAACGGTTGTGTTTGAGGAAGCAACCCTGATGATGGCAGAGTCATCTCAGAGTAAGGAAGAAGGCTACAAATATAGAACAGATAAACAGATAAACTGTGTTTATGCAATATTTGACGTCTGCATAAGAAGCAGCCATGTGAAGATGTGAAGGAAGACGCCTGCTCTCTCTTCTCTCACAGGCTTCATCTGTGAAGCATTTTAAACCTTGTTCTATTGGACTAATGGCCATCAGGACACTTTTCAAATGAACCCACTAATAAATGTGCTAATCATCTTCATGGTTTATCAGAATTCTGCTTCCAGTTTTACAGAACATAAAATGACAAGACATTAAGTGGAGACTCGTTTAATACCCATACAAATACCCATTTGTATGTAAAGGGTTTGCTCATAAAATCATTCATGCTGCTCCCATTGATGGAACGAAGAAAAGCTTAGAGAGCAGTGCAGGTTTGATCATTGTAACTGTGTCAGACTGATTTGATTTGATTTTCTTTGTGCAAATGAAATGACAGTTAAGTGATTGATTATATTATTGATATGTACATTTAATTTCTCTCTGAGTGTAATAAACCTTGTGCTGCTGCAGCTTTTCTGTTTGTTTTTTACAGTAGGTAAAATACGTTTCTCTGCACTGACGTCAGTTTCTCAAAAATCTTCCCACACTCCTCTTTACCAACAAGCAGCCTGATCCATCCTGACACTCTTGTGGCTGGTGATCCTAAACTTTCCCACTTCCTCTATGAGGTTCAGGAATGGAGAGTAAGGTGGAGGGGAAAGTGGCACTGTCCTGAGACTGGCTGCAAACCACTCAGACTGGAAGAGAATGGTGAAACAGCACAGTGTCCCATATGATTACAAAATGTTCTGGGTTCTGTCTCACCTGGCCTCTTTCCTCACCTGGCACAGGTCTTTGATAGAGGCCATCAAGGAATGAAACGAGGTGCTCGGTATTTTAAGGCCCAATTTGGAGTAAATGCATTTTTTAAAAATTTCTTTCCAGGTGTAAATGAAGCAGAACGCAGGAAATTACAGACTCATTCACATTAATTTTGTGTTATGTCTGGTTTAGAATTTGAATTTAACAACTTTAAGAACAGCATGTACTCATGTGCAAATGGACTGTGAACACAGAGTTAAGGTGGTGGATGAGTTTGAGTCAGAAAACAGTTCTGATCTACAGTCTGTCTGCTGTTGTACTGATCGTGTGAAGAGTTTTGAAAACATCTGTCAGCTCATTCACCGTGTGCAAGAAGAACCATGTTTGAAAAGGGCTAAAGTCGGGATATCTGAGCCTGTGTGACATCAGCTCTGACCATTCTTCTTAGTGCCTCTCTCATGACCTCCCCACATTCATGGCAGTACAATACTAAATAGCTGGAGTAACATTTTATATATTAAAGAAAACACTATGCAAGCTAAGAGCAGAAGATGGCAACAGAATGTCACTCACCGTAGTCTAGTGATGTTTGGGACCAGGGCATGGCAACACCAGTGACGACAATCAACAAGATGAAAATGTAAAGGGAGAGAGAGAAGGACAGAAAAATACAGAGATATAAAGAGAGAGAGAGAGAGAGGCAGAGTAAGGACAACAGAAAGGAAGAGGGAGAAGCAAGAGAACAGGAACAGTCATATTGCACAACATAAACTGATACAGGTCAACAAATACACACATGTAAATCTGTCAAAGAAACTGTCAAACACAGAAAACACAGCAGGGTATTTGTCCAGTGTAAAGCACGCATTAAAGATTAGTCTCTGAGCTGGATTCAGAGAAGCCCTCAGCTCCTGTATCAGCCCTGTATGATAAATCCTGCCTATTAACAACAGACTCCCTCACAATCCTCCCCTCTCCCTGCATCTAAAGCGATCAGGCTCCCTGGACCACTGCCATGTGATTGTCTTTGCTGATATGGCTGGTTAACTTGTTTGCTGAAAGCTTGCTGTACAGACTGTCCCTGCCCAAGCTCATTACCATGAGAGCAGTGCTGTATGGAGACAGTGCATTCAGCCTTGTTGAGGTGAGGGTGCAGTGGGTGGGGAAGGGTGCTCTTACATTGATTTCAGTCACCAGGATGTCAGTGATGCTGCCCAGCACTGTCACAAAGTCAAACACGTTCCAGGCGTCCTTCAGGTAGTTCTGAGAGACAGCAGTTGAAAATCATTAGTTTTTGTTTTTTTTTTAATTCAGGACATGAAGCTGTGCTCGGTAAACGTTACTCACCAGAGGACCAAAAGCAATGATCTTGAGGATACACTCCAGAGAGAAGAGAGTGGTGAAGACTATATTGAGGTTCTTCAGCATCGCTTCATAGAACTCTGGAGCTCCGTGGAACTGAAAGACAGAGGTGAGGGATGATACAGGGCACACTTCTGCTCATCAGGTTTTCCTTGCTGACTTGTAGCTGTAAGACTATTAAAGGAACAATTCAACATTTTAAGAAATAGGCCAACTCACTTTCTTGCTGAGAAGATCAGCACCAGCGATGAAATACATGACACACAACCTGTTATTTAGTGTGTTTATGAGGTGCTAGTTTGCAGACTGTCTTTCCTTTGGACAGACACAGGCCGGCTGTGTCCCCTCTGTGTCTATTCTTTAGTCTTCTAAGCTAAACAGCTGCTAGCTGTAGCTTCATGTTCACTGCACTGACCTGAGAGCAGTATCCGTCTGAACATCTAACCCTCAGGGAGAAAGAGGCTGTGTCTCAAAATGTCTTTTCTTTCCTCAAGCTAATGAATCCAGGACTGACTTCATAAAAGATCTGAACACATCTGAACAAGCTTAACCCACTATATCAAATCTGCATTTAATTATTAACATCTTCTTCAATAGTTCTTACCTTCATCATGAGTACCACTGTGTTGAGAGCGATCATGATCATGATGGAGTACTCAAACGGAGCTGAGACCACAAACTTCCACATCCTGTACTGGAAGGACTGCGTGTTCTCTGGCATGTAGCGTGTCAGAGGTTTGGCGTTTATGGCAAAGTCTATGCATGCCCTCTGTAACAAAGACAGACACCACACCTCTGCTTCACTGTCTCCATTCAAAGAACACATGTGTTACTGATCATTCAGATTCTGCACTGATGTGAGCAGAGGGAATCGTCTGTGACCCACGGTCTGTGGCTGGCTGTGCTCAAACGTCTCAGACACTGGCAGCCAAAACAACATAAAGCTCTGAGCTGTCTGTCATGTCTGTGCTTTACCTCGTTCTTCTCCAAGCTGCACTCAGACAGGGCCTTGTCTCCCTGCTCCTGGAAGGTAATGATGATCAGAGCGACGAAGATGTTGACAAAGAAGAAAGGGAAGACCACAAAGTAGACCACATAGAAGATGGACATTTCTATCCGGTAGCCTGGACTGGGACCCTGGTCTTCAAAGGTGGCATCCACAGAGTGCTTCAGTACACTGCAGGGAGAGAGGAGCACAACATGAAGTCAGGAGGTGAGATACAGTAACACGTCCACTCTGTAACGTTATGCTCCAATGTGGCAATACAGCTCCACAGACTGAGCTAAAATTCATATGTTCTAAAAAACTTTACCAAAAAGAAGAATCTAAAAGTCTTTTGTGAATGTGTCATAGACATGAATTAATTTTCAGCATTTGTTATATGAAGGAGTATTTTGCCTAACAGTGTTAAAATTCAACTTTCAGGTTATTAGCAGTGAGGTGTATATCATTGACAACTGCAAACAGACCAGGAGGTCTTCAATAATAAGGTCCCAATGGACAAGTGACCACCCCAACACTGTCTTATGACTGAAAGGTAATAGGTCAGTGTGTTCCTGTTGCCAACACCATTCTCTCCTCCAGCTCAATCTTTTCCCAAAAATAACTCCGTAATATTTCAGCTGCACCTGCAAACAAAACCCTCCAGCACTTTCTGCAACATCTGAAAAGCAACATCAGAGAAAGAACAAAACAATTCCCTCCTTTCACTGTAGGATACTGCCAGTGAAAGAATGTGTATCTGCATCTATGGGAAATGTGTGGAAATATGGTTACCTGATGAAAAACAGAATGGGAAAGGAGGTGTAATACCACTGCTCTTTCATTTCGGCACAGTGTTTATGAGATTTTTAAAGACTCAAACCCAGTTTGATGTCACTTTGACATTATCAGAGTGATTTTTCTCTGATCGCTTCCTGTAGGAGGAGGAGGAGGCAGCTGTTTTCAGAGAGAAAGCTCTGCCATGTTTCTCTGGAGCTGGAGCTGGAGACCAAACCGGATCTAGTTAGACTTACAAGTTTATTTAGACAGCACTTTTCAGAAGCAGTGGGCACAGTTTGTTTCCCCAAAAAAAGTGGCCAAAAAAAAAAATGAATGCAGCTTCAGTATTTCAGTGTTGGGAAAAATCATCCAATTCCACACTGTCTGCCAAGATCAGGCTCTTAACTGAAGCTACATGCTGTTGAAATATTTAAACCAAAGACTCCATGTGCTTTTTCTTAATGGCTGCATCATTTAAGCAGATGGAGATATTCGAGATGACGTGACCTTAATTCTAAACACACGATCCAAAATTCAGCCTCAGATTTTGTGAATCTTTGGAAATTTGGGGATCTCCACTAGAATTCAAAATAAAGCTCTGTGGGACTGAACCATGTTTGGCTGCGCAGAGGGACTTTGTAAAGACTGGCCTACTGCTGGATGAGTGGGACCGAACAGGTTAGATCTGTGTGAAATGATCCTTCAGTCTGAGCCCAAAGGAAAATGAAGGCAAATCCATGTCAGTTACATACAGATGGATCCACTCTGTACAGTACGTTATCAGTATTTTAAGTTGAATATCTTCCCTTTATTGTATTTAGATTAAGTTTTTGTAGTCTTCTGTTCCTACTTGCATTTTCAATGATCCAATTTTCCCACAGGAACCGTTAAAGTAACATTTATGAATCCTGGGTGAATCCTATTTTTTAAGGCGTCACATTCACCTCAGGTGAGTGTCATTTCCACTCTGACAGCATCACACACGTCTTTAACTCAAAGAGGGAGTCACATCCACTGCACTTACGTTGGCCAGCCCTCCCCAGTGGAGACAGTGAAGAGCGTCAGGAAGGCCCACAGCACATTGTCATAATGGAAATCATATTTTTTCCACTCTCGGGTCATGGCAGCTACCTCATCTTTGTCGTAGTCCAAGAACTGTCCTCTGGAAGATATGAAGACATAAATACAGCTGAGTGGGTATAGACAGGCATGAGGTCGGGTTTTGACCACACCGACGTTCGATGGTTCACAGTTAAAAAGTTGCTAAAATAAAAAATGAGGAAGTTGGGGGATCTTAGACCAACTTGCAGTCCTTCTCCAGGCCCTTGGACTCGTCTGTGCAGAAGAAGAATTTTCCTTTGAAGAGCTGAACTGCAATGACGGCAAAGATGAACATGAAGAGGATGTAAACGATGAGGATGTTCAGCACGTTCTTCAAAGAGTTGACCACACAGTCGAACACTGCCTGAGGACACACACAAACACACACACACACACGTTTCATTTGGGGAATAAGTGGAAAATTATTTCGGAACATGACAAAACATGAAAACTATTACCTGTTTTATCTGTTAATGGCATTTTTCATCTGAATTTGATTCTATATTAATCTCAGTGATACAAACATGCACCTTGTCCCAATAATGGGACAATTCCTGCATTAGCATGTCATTTATAAGGCGTGCAGCTAATAATCAATTCACGTGTGTAAGATCACTTTGCAACAACTCAAACACAGGGAGGATGGAAAAAAACAAAATGGAGCTGAGAGGAACAAACAAAGAGCAGAAAGGCTCAGCTTTCTGAGAGAAGCAGCTTAACAGTGTAAGTTACTCATACCCTATGCTCAACAAGATACCAGGGGCCTCATGTAAGAAGGATTGCACAGCTTTCAGATTTCATCATAGCACTATCTTCTAGTTGTGCCAAAGCTGCCATTCTTGCGCAATTACGCGTGACTTCACGCAGCCATTTATAGGGCAAATTATAGGGAATATTTGGGGGAACATATTCTGTGTATAAACAGAGTTTCTCGACTTTGTATTTTGGCACTATCAAATGACAGAGTTTGCGTGGTGGTACGCACACTCTCACGGCAGCTCGAAAATTTGAAAAAAATCCCCGCAGAGTTGATTTTTGTACATCCCGACGTGTGCGTGGAACATTGGCAACATTTTGATGCGTACGCACCGTTAGTACATGAGGCCCCACATGTATTGTGTGTAGGGTACAGGTACAGCTGGGGTCCGGTTTTCACAATGAGACAGATAAACTCTCATCTGATTTAAAACCTTGTTTTTTTTTTTGTTAATATACATGTAACAGATTTCTGCATTTTGCAGTTCAAACAAGCATGAATGAAAACAGCTGCTGTGGTTTCTGCTGAGCTCATCCAAAGTGATGGACTTAGTTTCTAAGTTTTTTTGTTGCCTCATGAAACAGAGCAGCACTGATGCCAATGACCACTTCTACATTATTATATTTATAATCCAAAGGTAATAAACAAATAAATAGTCCCTCACAAAGGAACTATTTTCTGTTGTTTTGAAAATGAAGCTGTATATTTGAACTGAAGTGGGAACCAATGGGCTTGGAACTGAGAACCACAGGGAAGATGGAGTAACACTGTTCGTCTGTTGAATTTTACAGATGAGGTGGTTATGGTGTATGGTGTAATCAGCATTTTCCATGTATGTCACAGATAATTCAAACTGAAAACAGTATTGTGGCAGTAAGATTGCCTGCCTTGATCACAGCTGAGACCTGCTAACCTGGTTAAATGAACCAAAAACAAACCAGAGAACAGTAAAGGAGCAGAACCTTGAGCTTCGGCAGACGTTTGATGGTCTTGAGAGGCCTGAGTACTCGGAGAACCCTCAGTGACTTGATAGTGCTGATGTCTTTGCCTTTGGTCCCCCTGTGGAAAGCAGCCACTGTTACACCACACACATAATTATCCACACACAGCCTGCAGTAATCAGATCTGTCAGTATTACTAATACTGATAAACAGCACATGTAGCAGAAATTGGTTTTCAGACTTTAACATCGTAGTCAGAATTCATTTGTAACTACTTTTGAAATGTGGCAGGATATGAATCAGGTGTGTTTAGATCAGCTGGGTTAATGAGACACACAACAACAACAGGTTTTTCTGGGTATCAACAAAAACATCAATGAGAAAAATGGAAAGTCTGGGGGAAACACTGTTATGTAAGGTATCCTGGTTCATGCATAATGCTCCTAATGCACAGTGCTCAGAGCATCAGTACGAGTGTTAGGCTGGGCAGAGAGGAGGCCAATCTTTGCAGCCAGTGTAACCCTGTGACTGGCTTCCTATACGTTATCCTGTCGCATTACCTTGGTAACTACACCACTGATGTTAACCATTTGATATTAAGAAATGTAGCTGGCACTACTCTAATTTAATTTACCAAGACACATTTTCTTCTTCATACATGGATGAAAATGTCTAGTATTTCTAGGATACCATGGCGGAGAGAGATTTTATACTTAAAGGAACAGTTCAACCTTTTAGGAAATACACTTGTTCGCTTTCTTTCAGAGACTGAGATGAGAAGATTGATACCAGTGTTATGTCTGCGTGTTAAGTGCAGAGCTGGAATCATCACCTCAACACCTGTCTCACTGCCTGTCTTATGTTCAGCAACATTTTTTTTCAAGAGAATGAAGTGCTGCATTTAAGTACCATGCTAGAGGGAGGTGGTCAGGGTGGGTGGTAGATATACAAAGTGCAGGACTGGTCCACCTATGTGTGCTCACTTCCAGAGTCCTGCATGCAGCCATAGAGCAGTCTGGTTTCTCCCTGTATGGAGCTGACCATTCTGCCATTGTCTGACTCCATGTTAACAACTGCTGGTGCCTGGATGGTCACCAGCTATCACAATCCTGCTCTCTGGACCATGAGACCCCCATGTTTCAGATCCAGACCTTAGTGCCATGTCCAGGAGTTCTCATCAGCTAAAATAGTACAAGTACAGACTCCAGCGTAAGCAAAGTAATGAGATCATGGTCAGATGTGACAAACAGCAGGTTAATGGACAGCCTGGACTGCATCATCTGGGACGTTTGTACAGACTCTTGTTCTTTTACTGGTGAACACAGTGACGTCTTATTTCAGTTACAGTGAAGATGTTGCGGCCTCTCATCTAAGCCAGTGACTTTCTATAGTAACAGCAAACCCTGGTTTAACACGGGTCTTAAAGCAGTGTATGAGAACAAAATGCTGCTTTTCAAAGTGGAGATAAAATTCTGTATAAAGCTGCCAAATACTGTATGAAACAGAAAGAGCAGAGCAACAAGCAAGAAGGTAACACAAAGAGAAACTGGAGGATAGAATTCATAGTGGGGACGGTGGAGGGATGAGGAAATGTTTGCAGGAGATAACAGATTTGAAGAAGGGAAGGGATGAGTTCTAGGATAATTTAAAATTAGCCAGTAAATGAAATGAGTTTTAACATATTTTAACCTCTATTTTTAATGGGTTCAGGTCTGTCGGTCATCTCAAGGATCCAGCTGTGGTGCCTGGGCCTAAAAAACAGGTTTCCTCATCTGTATGTATATTGTTAACTGATTACAGTTATGAATACAGTTAATCCCAGAGAAACTCTTTTGAAGCTTCTGGATTCTTGACTTGTTGCAGGAAGGAAAACTTCCAACTTTCTGCTGAACCCACATACAATTAACTCTGAGCCTCCACAGAACTGGTGCCTTTCTCCACTGCTTTACACAAATGACTGGACAACCTGTGATGACTCAGTTAAAATATTTCAGTTTGCTGATGATGCCACAGTGAGGAAATACCCTCTGGGAAGAGGGTCAGTGGTAAACCTGTGGCATTTAAAGGTACATTTTGATTTGAGTTGTCTTTGTAATTATTTATGGTTTATGTATTTTTATTATGTTCAGGTTCTTCAACCTCCGAACTTTAGGTTGTCTTCTGTGTCTATTTTACTTTACAAATATGCCACAAGGCTGCAGGTGCATGAAGCAACAAAGTGCACAGGGAGAGAGGGAGAGAGGGAGAGAGAGAGTAGAGAAAATAGCAGAAGCTTCAGTATAAGTAAAGGACTGGTATTGGTCTTTACATCTAACTCTCAGAAAGAAAGGAGAATAAGCCTGTTTCCAAGAAACTGTTCCTTTCACAGCCACTTTAGAATCATTATGCACATTTTAGCCATATCTTATACCACAGAGTGGCCTGCAAAAACATAATCACTTTTTTTCTTTTCACTTTTTTCTTTTTTGTTTTTCCACTGTTTTCCACTGTGAGTAGAATATTCACACAGCAGCCCAGAGAATCACTGACTTTACCCTCTATTATAATCTACTATAAAGCAATATGTTGTAGAAAGGCCGAAACAGCTGATTCTATCAAAAACAAAACATCCAAAGAAACAATAAATGGTAAAATATGTATTTTACTATATTTATAATACATGACTGTATGGGGTTGGAGGGAATACGTTTAAAGCACACTAACTGGGGTATGTGAGACTAGTTGTGATGTTATTCCTGAGCACTAAACACTCCACTATACAGGCAGCCTCACACAGGGACATGCACCCCCCCCCCCCACAACCATTCAGCTGTGTGTATCATGTAATCCTGGTTTACATGAACAAGTCAGTGTGAAATCTGTGTGTGAACATGCAGTCAGTCAGGTAATTCACAGGAAGGCTTCCTTTGTCCTTTAGTTAAAGGAGGACTCCATTGTTCTCCATGCAAATCTGATCATACTTGAGACTGTGCATCAGGGATCTTAATCAACAACATGTCCAGTGGACACCTCAGTGATTAAGATCTTAAACTAATCTGCTACTGAAAAGGAAAAAAAAACAAAAAACTAAACATTTTTTTTAAATTTATCATGTCACTGTCTGGGGTGAGATGTTTGAATAAACCTCTGTGAGTTTCATCTTTGCAGTTTCTATTTCTTTTCTTCTGTTTATTCAGCGATTTTATGACTTTGTCAGAAACACACGATGAGCACAGAGTCTGATAGAAACTGATCAACTTACCACTGCACAGCAAGTAACAACAGATGCTTCTCTCATGTGTCTGAGGTGGATTTTCTAGGACTAGGACAAGCTAACACCAGAATTTGTCTATACTGGAGACTGATGGAAAATGAATACACGTATGTCAAAGTGACAACAATACCCAGAGCTCATTAGAGAATAGTATAAAACAGTATATCAGACTGACTCTCAACAACTCTCCCTGCCACATTCTTATGACACTAAAGCCTTTAAAGCCTTTCTTTTTTTTTTTTTTAACCAGTTTCAGCCTCTTACCATGAACGATGGGATCATACATGACCACAACATTCTCGGCCAAGGTTTGAAGAGTTGACATATTGATGTCATTGTGTTTTTGCTGGTGCTATTTTTACTGATCTGAAGTGGGCGGAGCTCAGTTGGACACCAAAAAGGATCCAAATGAGGATTTGCACTATTTGAATCAACATCCCATTACAGTTGTAGGGTTGTTACGTTTTTTTTTTTTTGTGTTAAAGTATTATTAAATAACTATTATATTTGGTGTGACACTAGATCCACTGTAGTTTCCTCCAGTGGAAGCTGCAAGGTCATCAACAGAGGAATTTGTAAACAGCTAAGTCTTTATCAATACAACATCCTTCGTGTCCTTCTCTGTACTCACAACACGGCAGAAGGCATTGGCTCCCAACACTACTGCAGTGTAATTCCAAGATAATAGTCCTAACCCGTCAGTTGTGGGGCATCAGGTACAAAAATAAACATCGGGCTAGTTTCCTCCCGTGTGGTGAGTCATCATGGAGGACAGTGACACAGCATCTGTGACACCTCACACCATGTCTTGACAAAAAGACGTGACATCCTTTTGGTTCCTGCTCTTGGTTAGTTTGCTCAGTAGTACATCGTGTTTCTATAGCTTTTCTGAATGGCCACACTCAGTGGCAGGGTAAAGTTCCTGCTGTCATAGAAAGACATGATAAACCATAGAAATGGGAATAAGTTAATGGATGCACGTTTAGCTTAAAGGTTCACATGATGCCGCAGTCATTTGTAAACATGTAAAGTGATGGTGGAAGCTGTGTGAAGAATAATAAAAAATAAAAAAAAAGCTTGAGATCAAGGTTCAAACCCTGTCTACTTCCTCATCCCATCACACCTGACCAATCAGATGCTAACTGACAGATTCAATTTCCATTCTCATTCTTTAGGTCACTGCCTAAATATCTTGACTGCAGATGAGGGCGGGAACACAGACAGACTGCCCAGCTCCTCCTCAGCCCAGGGGTCCACTACCACACCCACATTACTGCAGAGGCCACACCAATTCATCTGTTGACCTCACGGCCCATTTTACCCTCATTTGTGAACAAGACAGAGAGGTACTTGAACTGGCAGACCAGGGTGGTTTTAAAAAAGGGAGCTGATGGTATGTTCCAATTATTGCTGTAGCATATTAGACTGCTCAGCCTCCATGGGAAAGCTTATCAGTTATGGTGCCACAGGCTCTGTAGAAGCCCTAAAATGACCCTGGACTCCACAGCAATTAGCTCTGGTGTAACAAACAGCGTGGCATCCATGTGATACGATGACATGGCTTCTGTCTTCCTCTGTGGCCTTATGAGGTCCCTTTACTCCAATCACAACCACATGCAACAACTTCCATGCTCTGATGCACATTAGTCTAGCATGCCTTTACAGTGACCAGGGGGCCAGAGTGGTTTTAGACCAGACACTCACACATTTACAAAGAGGACTAAGGGAACAACCACATAAGATATTCTGATAGCTTTCAAAGAATACCCCTCAACACCCAGATACAGCCAGGAAACAGGAGAGAAAGTGAGATTGGACTAGTTTCAGTGGCTAAAATGTGACGCTTATGGGGATGTGAAGGTTCAAATGATAATGAGGACATCTGGCTCAGATGAGGCTGAGGCCACAACTGTTCATCATCATATTCCTGGACTGGGAACAGAGAGCTGGACCCTGAAAACAAAATCCCTCTTGCAACTCTCTCAACACTGCTCTGTTTTCACTTCCATTACAGTCCAGAGTCTGTTTGTCTCAATTTCTCCCTTTCACTCTCACTCCATCCTGCAGAGTATGGCCTGTAATATTCAGCAGGCCAGCTGCATTCAAAAATAATTTAAAGGACAGGTTCAGATTTCATTCATTGCACACTAGATATGAAGCATTACACTCATAGAAGCGGTAAAGTAAATATGTGTTAATGTACAGAAGCCAGTGGGCGAGACAACTGAGGCAAAGACACACGCATGTGAGCTGAAAAGGTTTCACATTGATTGTGTGTTCAACACCCACTGGCCATGTTCCTTAGTGTCCCATTATTTGACATTAGCCAGAGCTAATAGTGGGGTTCAGAAGTTGTTACTAGCTATCTTCACTGGCTATCTTCACTGTGGTGGTCATATGTAGCTTTCATTGCTGGCACTGTGTCGCAGCAACAAAATCAAACTACATGAAACTACCAGTGATTTTCCTCAGCTGTGTCTCACACAGTGAAATTTGTACTAAAAGCACTTTGTGAGATGAAAAGGCTTCAGCTGAACTTCAGAAAGGCATTTCTGCACAGAACAAGAACTGGACTCACTTCATGGTCAGTGTAGAGAGAAAGAACAATTACAGTAACCAGTAACCCTCTAAAACTACATATGACATGTGAGTATGAGAAAATCTGAACCAGTCCTTTAAAATGTTTGTTCTTAATTTTTTCAGGTTGAGTAAAAAGATAAAATAATAAAAGAACAGATTTATTATCTATTGTAAACACATTATTTTGGTTACATTATTGTATCCTATAGGGGGGAGACCGTAGTGTTAGAAATACTAAACTGATCTCGCTCTTGTATTATTGTATTAATAATGGGATGTGAGGTAAATAATCTTTAGCCACTCACATTTTCAACAGTAAAAATGTCCATATTTACACTCTTGGTGTCTTAAACAGCAGGAAGTAGCCCAGTTATCATACATTCCCCAAACAAGTGAAGGATTTCCTTCTATTCACTACATGTACTGTGGTTTTTGTTTGAGTGTGACCTCACCACAGTGAATACTGACGGCTGCTGCTACTCTTCATAGGATTCCCCGCAATGTATTCACTTTGCTTTTCTCAACCAACAATTATAAACACAAACCTATATTTTTTTTCTGTTTTGTGTGATTCATCATTCATTCACCTCCTAACAACCTTCCACTGGCTACCTGTTCTCCGTGCTGGCAAACACTGGCTGTATGTGTACTGTGGGAGGTGGGAGGTGTTATAATGCTGTTACTGTGGTACCTGATGTTACTCAGGTTGGAAGAAGGGAAATTCTGTGTGAACAGACCTGAGTTTGCTGACAGTGGATGTTGTGAACAAAGACACAAAAATATTGCTTTTTAAAGACACTGACCTCAAAATGACAGGTTTCATTCCAAGATGCATTATAAAGAATTTCTTTAAACTATTTACTACCACACTGATTATCACTGGCTATTACTGAAACTGGATACTATTAAAATAATTATCAAGTTCATTTAAAGAACTCTTCTTTATTGTTTATTGAAGTCATGATTTCTACTTAATAGAAAATAAATACAGGAAAATATTTCCACCCCAAAAAAGGGCAAAATAGCATTTTGGAATGAAATGGCCAAAACCATGGATGGTGTTGGGAGGCAGAGGCAGGTTTCAGTTGAAAGCTGTCAGACAGAGGTTACTGATGTGTTAAAACGGCATTTGATTCACTGTATGTATGGGTTTAATATATTATACATGGAGCTGATCTAAGCATAGGAAGAATGGTACTTAGAGAGGGTTGGATTTGAGGGAGGAGGGTTGGGGTAAGGTATGGGTACAGGGTGAGGAGTCAAGGAGGAGGTCGAGGTGGCATAGGAGGGTTCCCCACCTGGTCACACCTTGTTGCGATCTACTTGGGGGAAAACAGTGGTAAAACAAGGTACAGCACATTTATGGATGCTTCACACATACAAACAAAATAAAGCATATGTTTGCATCAGATGACAACACCATAGTTTCCATTCATGAAAACAGATGTAAAACTGTTCATATTTTGGTTGGTAGCAGACAACTGTGTGAGGAAATCCCAGTAAAGAATAGGCCCCACAGTGGATCCAGCTACAGGCCACGTGAGGCCACGTGAGGAGAAAACAGCAGCTGTGCTTGGATGCTGAATGTGCCTGTTAGTTTTGGAGGTAGCCTATCACTGAAGTCAAACACAAATCAGGACTGTTGGTTGTTGAAACAGGCATTTGTTCAGCCCTTGTTCTGTAATTGTACGCTGCTACAACTTCTCAGTCTCAACCAAAACATCACATAATAAAAAGCAAATGCCAACAAAGGGCTAAACATGAGATAATCTAAATAATAATACTAATAATTCTAAGAAAACAAATAGAAATATCATCCCAGCCCTGAAAAACAGGTTATCTCTAGCACCTGAAGCTGACATTAAATAGCAGTATTGCACTTTGCAGCATCAAACGTGAAATGCACCAAAAAGCTGCAGACTAAGCTCAACACTTTCGAGGTTCCAGTAGGTGAGATGACACATTCACAGATACAGCTCTGATGGAGATGCTATGGTTTGTTGTCCTTGCCACAGGCAGTCGATCAAATGGAAATCAGGCAGCCCGAGCTCCGGAGACATGCATGGTGAGTGAATGGCAGCTGTCAATCAAACAAGGCTTTCTATTTGTAACTGCCAATGTGGAAGTGACCTGGTACCAAACAGCCTTTGCAAATAATTTGTCTGAGTTTGATTTAACCTGCTGAAGAATCTGAGTGGGACGAAGAACAAGGCAGAATCACAACCAAGGTGATCCTAAGTGTTCTATAGTAAATAAATCAATGAGCCATATATTATGAAACTGAATTTCATCCTGTTTCTTTTTCCAACCACAGAGATTACTGCAGATTAATATCACCCAAGGCATTTATTTTAAACTTTTAACATCCTGGGATAATGTCTCCTGATTTTTTGATCACAAATTTTAAAAGAAATTATCTTAAATATGCCAAATCCATTATATTGTCATAAAACACCCAGGATAAAGCTGCATGTCTGGGTAAAAATTAAATGTAGAGCTCATCAGTACTAAGCATGGCAGGAAAAAACGTACTGTTCTAACATAACATCGTCTGGCAGCCTAGCTCATGTACTTGCTCATATATTTAAACAGTATGTTTTGACTTTTAACATCACATCAAAGGGCTTTTAGGATTAGGATTAAATAAAGTATCTAGGAAACAGCTGTCTGTGGTTGCTGGAATGTAAAAGGTAAAAGGAGCTGCTGATATGTGGTAACATCCAGGACCAGCTTCCACATACCATGGATGTGTCAGTCCTGAATAACCATTAACCCCACAAACCAATGTAGTTAGTTAATGATATGCTAACTCTTTTCCCTGTAACTAATGCTAGGTTACCATGTAGATAGTTAAGAAGTTAGCATCATTTCATAAGGTCTTATTTATTTAATACTGAACACTTAGACAGACTGTCAGTCCCTGAAAAGTTCTGTATATGAAAAAAAAAAGTATTCACAAATGCTATTCAGCACAGGTTTGGATCCAAACCATATGAATATATCTCCATCTGCAGCAGGATGTTGAGTCACTCGGATACAGGCTAAGTAGGAAAGTATAGAATAAACTGAATGGAAATGGAAATGACGGGGCAATATGGTCATAGGGCGGTCATTAAAAACCTACAGCTAACAGCATACATGTCATAAGTCCATCTGATGTGCATGCTAAGATCACAGAGAAGGCTGATACTCCCTGAGTCGTACTCATGCCCTGCGACAGCAGCCTCGGGTGAATTAATAACAGGGAATGTGAAATTGATGGTATCATTCCAGCCTAAGCAGAGCCGTGTCGAGGCAAAGTGCTGATGAAAATACTTCCCATCAGAGGCTCGAGGAAGATAAGGATGATGAACGCGCAGGTCACATGCCCCTCTATAACAGAGGAGAGCATGGAGGAAGGACCTTTAGCCAAGCACATGAGGGTCAAGTACAGGAAGGTCTTAGGTGGACGACGAGATGGGAATGTGTCCCAGGCGCAACCCGTGAACACTGCAAAATACACACCCGTCCACACAAGCAATTTCACTCCACATACTGCATTGTCTTACAGTCGTTTCAAGGGAAAATACACCTGCTGGACACCACAGCTGATAGTGATGCATCTTGTAATGCTTTCGGTTCAGGTTGAACTAAACCAATTCATATTTACTTTTCTGAAACAAACTCTGTTTTTTTTTAAATGTTTTTTACTCTTTTCTGTGAAAGATGTAAGACTGAATATGTGAGGAAATGACTTGTTTTTGCAGTGGGAGTCATGTATGTTTTCTCTCGCACATACATACACACAGAGAATGACACAGACGAGCAAGGTGAGAGAGATAGAGGAGGCATTACCCCATGAAGCTCCTTCACAACGATCCCAGCACAGAAACAGGGAGAGGATCATGTCAATAAACACACAGCACAGCACAACACCACAACACACACACATAGACACTACTGACTCACAAATATAACGCAACAATAGAACTGTCACATAAAAGACTGTCACCTAAAAACACCATACTGATGATTATATTTTAGTCTTCTGACTGGGCTCTGTGGGTTGACAGTGTCAGCCTTGTGGATCCATACGATGACGTTTACATAATGCAAGCTCAGCCATCCAACCTGGGATGAGTCCATCAATATGACTCTCATAAAAAAGGGATGTTCACTAATTACTGGATCCACTTACGTTCAGCATCTGGCTGAACTGGCAGGGTAGCAGACGGACAGGGTCCCACATGTTTACAGAACTTGACTTGTAAGACATAATCACTTTGAACAAGCTTTTGCTCTGTAGCAGGGCTTTGCCAAAAGATGAGCTCACCTTCCTCTACTGTTTAATTACCTTCTGGTTTACAGTTTAAACACACTGGTCCTTTTTCCTCTATTGAACATGTGGCAGACTAAAAGCTGCACCACAGGTTTCTGCCCCCCCCCCCCCGCCCCCCACCGTCCAAACATACTCCAATATTTCTCACTGAGGTTTGGTTTAAATTGTATATCATACCTGACAAACCAGATCCAGCACATCTGATAATCAGGATTAACAACTTACAAACTGGAGACGACTCATTTTATGACAAAAAGGTAGGAGTTTTTGAACTTACGAAAATGCAAAAGCCACCAGCGCCCCACTGACCACTATGAAGTCCAGAATGTTCCACAGGTCTCTGAAGTAGGATCCAGGATGAAGCAGCAGGCCCAAGTCCACCATCTAAACCAAAAACACCACTGTTATGTCGTTTTATTCATTGTTTAATTCATTTTATTTTAGGATGTTTAATAGGATTAAAGTTCAAATGATTTAAATCACCTTAATTCTGATATGGAACTATATGATATGTTACATTCTGATATGTTATTATGTTATTATAAAGCATTTTAAAATTAATCACATCAGACTTTTAAAGTCTGCTGTAATTAAAGTAAAGGGAGTGGAAGAAGCTAGGCCTAAAGGTGCTGTGGGACGGGGTGAAGCAGAGGCTGTCAGCCTGCAGAGGGCAGAGAACAGGTGCAGAGGGAGAACGAAAGGAGCAACTTTCCTTGTGAGAATCCTTTCAAGCACACTGGAGGACAAGAGGTGTGGGAAGCTGGAAATTACCCGAAGCCGAGCTTGAACAACTCAAAGTGCCGTACAGCAAAGGCAGTCCCATTAGGATCACCCAGCTGGTTCCTGTGAGGTGACAGAGGTCATCAGAATGGATGAACGTAGAGGGGAAAATTTTCTTTTCTATTATGGCCAAGGGGATGAACAGATCCAGAGGGCCAAGAGAGAGAAAGGCGAGCTGCATGTTGTGTGGCTGGATTTTAATTTTAATTTTTTTAATTTTTAATTTTAAATGCATATGGCTCTGTTCCCCAGCAACGTTGCTCTGGAATTTTTCGACATGCCTGTTTGAATCAGAGGCCTGGTAGTGAAATGCTTCAAGGATGTTTGAATGTGCTGTTCCCTCCAAGATTCCACCACAAGCTGGCCACAGCCAGAAGTAGGCATCACAGACAGATTGTTGGAGGAGCGAAACTACCATCAGGACAAAGGCTTCTGCCACTGAGACGCTATATGGACAACATCACAAGCGTACTCCAGAAATCAGGATGCACATCATGACTGCTGAAGAGGCTAGATAAGCTTGTGATGCGCTGGAAAGAAGATCAAGCCCTTCAAGACGCAAAGTCTGTTTATCCGAAAAGGGATCAGAAGAGATGACATATTTTGCAGGTGGGGAAGAGATTCTCGGACAGGGAGACGGGGAGAGTAGCTCAGAGACAGATTTCAGATGGCCTTTCAAGTATCAACCAGAGCCAGCACCCTGGCAAGTATAAAGTATGGTGTTACCAATTCAATGTGCATTTCATTTTAAAATGAAAGAGGTCAAGGAGGTTGGAGGATGCTGTGAGGAATGATGGACAGCCCAGCTGTCTCCAGCACATCCTGTCAGGTTGTATGACGGCAGTATGTTGAGGAAAATGGCTGAAGTGATTGAGACATGCAGGCAGAACCAAACAGCAGACCTTCCTCTTCAGCCAAGCATCTCATTCAGTTCATCAGGTCTGCTGAGAGTGCCAAAGGCCTCTGCCTAAGAGAATCAGCAAGACTCCTCACACCTGGGAAAGCAGCTCCAGTTCCTGAGGGAGACAACTGGCCCAACACAGAAGTCATGATACCATGGGAGGAGGGGTTAGAGGCTGCCGATGAGCGAAAGCACTCAAAGTACTCTGGCCTGGCAACCGAGTGTAGAGAGACTGGATGTTGGGCCTTCCTTCACCCTGAGGAGGCGGGATGCTGGGATTTGTCAACTTCTCAACATCTAGAGTTCTCAGTGAAATGGGAGTGACAGGGAAAAAGCACTGACAAGCTATTCAAGATCTGGCGGAAGAGGCCGTGAAGGGCAGCTTTTGGGTGTAGCTCAGGCAGAAGCATAGGAGTAGGGGCCCAGGAAACACCGTGGGTATCAGCAGGGGGGTGGCAGGGAGATGTACTGGGGTTAAAGGAGAGAAACATTTAACATTTATAAAGTGTTCATTTTGAACTACCAATGGGTTTAAACACCACTGTGTTAGAGTAATCAGTGACACACAGTAAATGATGATGATTTTAGATGAAAATACAGTGGATTATCAATAAAAAAAGGTAATGCATCCTGATCCCCTGAGTGCACTATAATTGTCACAGTGAGGTAAGGTCCTGGCACTGACTGCCTCCCCGTCCTCTCCTCATTCATCACTTCAGTCTGTAGACAGTTTAACTCAAGACGAAGAAAAGTGCAGTGAAAGACAAAGAGACACTGAGGTTATTTCTCTTTTAATGGTGCATGTACATGCTTACCTTTATCACCATTTCAAAAGTGAAAACACCAGTGAAGGCGTAGTCCAGATATTTGAGCACCTGCACAAACAGAGACTGCATTAGCACTGCATAATGTATATGTACATATGTATAGGTGTGGAATAATCAAGTGTATAATATGCATGTAGTGTGTATTTGAGTGTATGTTTATGTGCACTGTGTCTCACATTGTTGCGAGGGGCATTTGTCCAGACAGGGTCCTCTGCTGCTAAAGCGATGCTGCTCATAGCTATGACAACCAGGATGGACATCTCAAAATAACGCAGGGTCACAATGTAGTGACACAACCGCCTCACCCTGCGGAGAAGAAGGCAGGGAAAGACAGACGGGAGACAGGGAGACGACCAGTCAACAGGAGACACAGATTTAACAAAGGTTGAACTGTGGCAGCAGCTTCTGTTTCCTCACCATTTATTATTAAAGTCTAAAGTTATTAAGTCTAAATCTTAGGCTTTAAATAAAGCCAGGATCTCAGTCACTTCATCAAGGAAAATGTTTAACAAAGACAAAACCAAGTTCTCATAATGACACCAAACTGAGCACATCCTTGCTTTTTCATTCACTTGTCAAACAAGTGAAGAAATACCAGGATATTTACTATACACAAGCACTGGAGGAATATACGATGGAAATCATGATGCAGATTAATCATTTAAATGTTTCAACAATACTGTATGAATGAAATTTATTGAAACACTGGCTTACAAGAGGCCACAGCCATGAATATAACCTCTCATCTGACTTCATAAATAAAGGTCATCTAAATCAGCAGAGAGCAAGTTTATAGATATGAAATAAAAGAGCTGCCCAGTCTCTGAAGGATCCGACTTCCATCACATACTGGAGGTTCTACAACAAAAAGTGAGTGGACAAACAAGGCTGAGGGGACTCACGGATTGGTCTGTCCAAAGATGAACATAGAACTGTAAGGCAGGATGGGTTTGGGTCCACTTTGACCGAGGTCCTCCAGGGTCTTCTCATTCATGGGCATTGTCTCACAGTCAATACTGTTCACTGGGAAGACAGACAGTTCAATTGCAGCAACAATCTGAGAACATGGTGGTTTTGAACAGAGTGGAACAGAAATTAGATCTCTTCTTTGTCCTCTTCAAGAGCCCGTACACAGCCCGTAGACTCTTTACCATTAACATTTAACCAAACACAGGCTGTCACAGATACATGAGCAAATCAAAATTCTTTGCGATGGGAGTTGTCAGTCTCCAGTGACCTGCTGTCACATGTTTTGGTCATGTATCAGGATCAAGGTGCCAACCACAGACAATAATGTTCCCAGTTCACATCCAGTCCTGTGTTGCATGTTGCTCCCCATTTTTCTTTCCCTCATTTCCTGCTATCTCTATACTGACTTATAAAAATGTATTTAATATAAAGATCCTATTCTTTTCTATGGGGACCATTTTTCATATAAGCAAGAAACTGGTCATCTGAAATGGATAAACTCAACTTTTTGTGGTTTATTTCCAGTCCAATTTAATTTTACTATTATTACTATACTAGTTTTATTCATTTAATCTTTTTTGTCAACTCGCCATATACATTTTTATTTTTGCCTTTTAGGATTTCAGTGTACAGAGAGCTGTACACCACACAGTTTAACACCTGAATGGCAATGCAATATGATTTATTGAGGATAGTTTTGGCGCAGACACCAACTCCAGGTCTGTTACAGTCCGAGGCTGGAGCAGATCCTGTCAGTGTGTGAGCTGCATGAGGGCGTCTCAACCTTCCCAGGTCTACAAACACATGAGTAATTAAGCCCTCTGTTTGGTCTCAGCATGCTGGTATCCCCGACATGGTGTTCCTTTGGCTCAGAGGAGTATTTCTTTTTGTTTTTCTTTTTTTGCAATTTTCTTTTCCCATTTTATTTCTCATGTCTTTAAAACTTGAATTGATTCGATAGAAATCAGAAAAAATAATTTCCTAAGGCCAAATATTCAATCCCTATTCAATCTCTATGAAAGGGAAAAGACCTGATGAATATCTACATCTGTCTAATCTGTATTTGAATTCTCTGTGAACTGTTCTTGTTTTAACTGTGGCTATGAATAAACCTTCGAGTATTCTGAGTCACATTATATGTGCGGCTTGATACTGACTTTGTATGAGGGTGGTCTCTCCAGGTGGGGAGGTGATAGTCACAGGAGGAATTTGGATGGAGCTTCGGCCAGTTCGTTGGACATTCCGCTGGTTGTCTGAGTCCTCTGGTCCGTCAGGAGGCCAGTTGGCCCCCTTAGAGTCCTGCTGAGGGGAGATGGCTAGGGACTCCCCCTCTGAGTCACCAAACCTGTCCCTAGAACAGAGACAGGAGTTTAGATATTAATATACAGAATATTCTCAAATAACATCCCATTCTTAAGTCCCTTCAGGGAAGAAATGACTGTGCTACTTGTCACCACTGTCAGTGACATTTAGTTTGGCTGAATAAAAGCTGTTGGATCTGGATAAACATTTACAGAGCAGGAGCAACACCATTTTGTCACCCCCCCCCCGCCAAGCCTGCAGTCTCCCTTTCCCTGTATGTCTGTGTGAGAGTCTGAGTGGAGACAGGTCTGCTGGACTCAGAGCAGAACCCACCACCAGCTGCATCCCATCCTGCAATCAAGACTTCCACAAAGACCCAGCTCTGCCACTACCACCATGGTACCACTCTAATATATATTTTGCTTGTTGCCTTGTTGCCTTGTTGCTTAATCTGTTCTCCTCTTCCTGCAGTCCTGTCTGCCCCTGTCTCCAGCGGCCCAGCTTCCCATTGTCTGGACACTCTGGTGGGTTCAGCCCTGGCTTTTCCCCTAAGCCACCAGCCCAGTCCCACACGCTCCCAGCCATCCCCTCTGGCTCAAATCCCATCCCTTTAACCCTGCAATAAATACTCTTCTATTCCGCTCCAGTCTCCTCTCCTCCCTGTGTTGTGCACTTGGCTGGAAATTGTCCATAACTCATTCACGATCTGTCCAATCATCATAAATCTTGGTAGATATTTTCAGACTGGATTTGGGAGTAGGCCTACCAAAGCATCCTGAGCCTCACTGATAGTGGACGCCACAGATACCAAAAACATGTATCTCAAAACCTGGAGGACAGGTAGTAACAAAAATCAGGAGTAACATGTTGTGTGGTGCATGTGGGCGTGGTCCGTGACTGTTACCAAAGAAAAAAAACAAAACAAAAACAGATATTAAATGAATATTGAATGAATTCTTCACCACTAATCAGCTACAGCATGACAGAAACTACAACTGGCTTAAATGAGCTTAGAGCCCTCAAAGTCCCAAAGTCTGTTCAGAGGAAAGAGTGCTGACTGTGCGGCAGCTTTGATTTTTCAATCCTTTTTACCTGTGACCATGAGTCTTCTCTCTTTCGTTGGACTCCTCTCCCTCAACTGTGGATTGGCCCCTGGATCCATGAGTCCGATGTCTCCTCCTCTCTCCATTGGCGCCGCTGTCTCCCCTGGAACTCCTGTCCCCATCCCTGTGAGAAGAACGTCCATCTTTGTGCCGGGATCTTCGCTCTCCCCTCCCTCCACTGTTCACTGTCCCGTTGCCCCCTCGGGACTGCCGGTGTGAATGATGATGGCGATGCTCTCTCTCGCTCGTGACTCCTCCACCTCCGCTGTCATCCACCGAGCTCTGATGGTGATGCCTCCTGCCTCCCTCTCGGCTGCGGGACCTCTCGCTCTTCCCCTCTTTGCCCCGACTGCCATCATAATCTTTGGAGCGACTGTGATGGACGTGGTGTCTCCCACCAGTGTCACCGTTATCATTTGTCTCCTCTTTATTTCTGGTGCGGTCCCTGTCTCTGTGGCGGTGGTGGCGGCGAGGCTGGTGAGGCACAGGAGGGTCGGCGGCAGTTTCACCCTCCTCTGGCATGCAGGGCTTATGATGGTGGTGCTGGTGGCCGCCCAGCATAGGCCCGTCGCAGGGCTCGACAAGCAGTGGCCGGTCGTGGTGGGTCTTGTGGGGGGCCGAGGACAGACGGAGGCGCTCCTCAGGCTCCAGTTCACTGTACAGGGCCTCACAGCTCGCCCGGTTCTGCCTCCTCAGCTGGTTGGCCCTCTGCTCCCACACCGACATTGTCTTCATTGACTTCTGCTGCTCCTTACTAAGGGAGGGGCAGAAGAAACAGACAAATCACAACCACTGAAAACATTGACACCACAATACAAAATCCCATGCAAATTATTTACCAATCCCTCTACTTTGATATCGGTGACAGAGTTTTTTCACAACACTTGTCTTTTCTACAAAGGATTTAAGCATTTCCAATGGATACACTGGCAGGCACGGTTTTCTATTGAGTTGTGACACATTCAGTATGTATGTACTTTATACTTCATGGCACATAAAACCTGCAGTATATTTCATTTTACATCCCACGATGGCACACATAGTCCCTACATGCTTGAATGATTTACAGTATGAACAAGGTGCAATGGAGCTTTCAACACAGCAAACCACTGCGTTCACTTATCACAGTTGTACTGTGGAGAGGGCTCATCCATGGATATGTCTGAACAAAGGCCAAGCATGGCCACATAACCATGCTGTGACATGCAGCACCTTTTTTTTTCTGTCAATGTCTGTGTAATACAGCACTGTGAAATGGCTGAATGCATGCACTGTTGACTCTGTGTGAACTTTTAACAGTGCTATCTCTTCACATTATTTTACAGTTGGAAAATGACATGTAACCATGCCATCTCCGAACGTGGCATTGGGTCAAATAAGTCAGATTATAAGGACAGAATGTAACTTTAGTCCATGCTTTCAATGCTCCATCATCCTGCCCTTACATTCTTCATACTCACCTTCTACATATGTAAAACTATGTAACACACTGCACTGTGATCCTGCTAAGAGCGTAGATGGACAACATGGGACTGGACTCACTGAATGAACGGGAAAGCCCGTAACATGGTGTGTATGACAGCAATGCAGGGCAGGTCTGTTTTATTTATGTGGTCTTGCTTTCAAAGGATGTAAATAATGAGAAAATGATTATGTATGTTTTTACGTATGTAATCATCATCATCATCATCACCATCATCCACCACCTTGCTAGCAGGCGGCTGGGTTTACCTCAGGAAGTGATGGACTGGGGTGCAGACATAACTCCTACAAACACATAAAGGGAGCAACATTGAAACAAACAGAGGGAGAGAAGGAATTTCAAAGGGACAGAAACAAGTTACAGACAAAAGCACAGAGGGAGCAAATAAGCTTCAGGAATCTGACGAGGGGAGAAACGTGTACAGTAGAGATGCAAAATTATACAAAAACTCCAACAGAAATTGTTTGTGCTGAGAGGGAGCAGGGTAATAATGGGGGGCAGGAGATAAAAAATACTGAACTCTGAATGCAAACTTGTGCCGTTACAGTGGAAAAGAGCTGTGTAATGTTTGGCTTGACTGATCTGATTGACCGTTCATAGCATTATTTCACTATGGGATCTGCCTCCATTGCACTGAAGTAAACTATAGTTTTGCATAGTCTTTGTCGCAATGCAAGAGGTGCATGAGAGCATATCCCACACTGAGACATCGCACTCAAACTACTCATAGAACCAGGGTTGCACAAGTAACTGAAGAATGTGTATATATGTGCTACTAGCTGTCATTATTTATACAAATGAAATTACAGAACAAACAAATACTGAAAATAGTACAAAAATGACAGTTTTATGGCCAATTACAACACTAATTCTGTCTTTCAGCTGTTAGACCCTCAGTATCTGCCAGACCTAAAGCTGCTTTATAATTACAGAGTGAAGATGTGTGATCTGATCTGAGATTAGGGGGGCAAACCCTTTCTTGCTTGCTGGCAACAAATATTGGATATCACAGAATCTGCAGCCTAAAGAAGGAAACTCTTAGTTGCTTATCTCAGTATCACTTACTGAAAGTGCTACAACAATTTTGGAGATAGTCTGGTAAAGTGTATGCAATCTAGTAACGAATTATTGTTACAGTGTAATCTATGTATTTACACATGACCACAGTAGGCGTAAAGACACCTTAGTTGATGGCCAAGTGAAAGGTCACTTGAGAGCTTTCTACCAAATCTTCATGGTTATAAGGTTAATGAGGTTTCATTTAGTGCTTTTGTTGCTTTGAAGATTGTTGCATTTAACAATACAGAATATGGGAAACAACTCAATTTTTTAAAAATTGTTTTCTTATTGTCAACAAATCCAATGAAAAGATTAAAACCAACAGTATGCTAGCTTGTCTCGGTGGCTTTAAGCCTCTAGCTCATTGCTTACTGAAGACGTAAACCTTTAAACCTCACACCTCACAAATATATAATTTCATTTTTTAAAAAGTTTCAGTAATTTCCTCAAATAGCTGGTCACTGTGGTTTTTAGCAAACGTTACTCAATAGTTCATTTGTTGGAGACTGTTTTGGTGCACTAATCTGTATCCGAGGCAGCAGGATGGTGCATGTGGGATTGAGACAAAATAAAAACATTCGTATGAATGTGTGTGTGACCGGGTGAATGTGGCCTGTAGAGTAAAGTGCTCTGAGTGGTCGATAAGATCAAACAAGACAAGAGAAGTGCTACATAAATACTCTCCATTCATTTTCATGGGAATTGTTGACAATATGAAAATTCTATAAAATTTCCCCAGCAGCGTGAGTCCACTAGTGTCACTGTCAGCCGTCAAAGTCCCACATCGTTCTGACTCACCACAAATCACTGTACAAATAAGAATGATAGTAACTGCTATCAAAAGCTGCTGTGTTTCTACTGAGCAGTCCCATTCTTTATCTGTAAAACACAAGCATACAGCTGACACTGCAGTTATAACGTACAACACATATTTACAACCAGCTTGGGAAATGAATCATATCACATACAGAATGAACAGTGATATGTAGCATCTTGAGATTTACAGAAGAAGAAGTGCAGTCAGTGAGAAATCGCTCTGAGACAGAAGGATGTGGATCACAGACAGTCAGATACTACCATCACTGACAAAGACACTTGTGACCCTTGTTGTCCACAGGGAAATAATGAAAACACAACACGTGCATGGAAATACTGAAACACACACACACACACAGCTCTGTGAGCACAGAAGAGCTGCCACGTTCTTTTGGACAACTCACACAGAAGAAAGACATGATGACACCAGAAGAAGAAAGGGTTTAGCAGCAGAAGAGAAGGAATGAGAGAAGGATCATGAGAGGACTTTAAAAAGTGTATCAGAGAGGTAATAACTCACAGTGAGTTAACGCTGCAGATGGATGAGCTGCTAGAATGCGCGTTACCTCGACTGCGTGTTAGAAAACTGCACATGCACAAAACAAAAATGGGGGAGGGGGGAGGGGACATCATTTAGGATGAAGTCAGGGAAACAGCCAGACACCATTCGACATTTCTCTGCTTGTCCGTTAGCCCCTCCCATCACATTTCAATGTAATGAACAGTCAAAGCTCAGAAACACAAAACTGAGACTGAACCAGAAAGGAAATGTCACACAAATGGGCCATCAGGGACATTTTGACTTATATGCTACAATGAGGAAGGGAAATACTTGTACAGCCCAGTCATGACAGAGTGGAGTTACACTGAAATCTATAAACACGCACAATTTCACTGAGTGGTGCAAAGGCAAACTGAATTGAATTATAGATGTGTAGACACAGAGTGGTGTGGATACAGGAATAATTTCATGGGTGGAGCTGAAAAAAAAAAATTCTTTATTTAACAAAAATTCTGACATTAGTATTAAATTCATAACTGATGCCAATGTCTCACTGTGTTTCTGTAAATAAGATTTCATTTAACTGGGCACACTGAAAATGCATCTGGTTTCAGTTGTGGGCCAGAACCTCCACTCACACTGACACAGTCTGTTTTCCAAACCAGTTCTCAAGTAGCCCTTGCATTAGGTTTGGAGTCAGGACCTACAGTCTCAAAGCTGCTTTTTGTTGTTGATATACTATCTGATATATTATCCCCTTGTAAAATTGTTATGGTGAACATGGAGCAGTGGCTTATTTACACATCCAGCAGACAGTGCTTCCAGATTAAAGGTGTACTGTTCCTTTTCCCAAACCTTCTTCGTTGCCGTGGAGAACTCAGGACAGCTGCCATGTTCTCCAAAAAAAAAAAAAAGCTCAAGAATTCTGTTTGAGGTTCAGCTCCACCAGTGAAATTATTTATGCCTGAGGAGCAGCAATCTTATGTTTGTGTTACACAACCTTTATGTTCACAAATGAGCCTTAACAGCTAATGCAATAATAACAGTTTGTTACAGAATACAGAGCAGTGCACAGACTATGTTGTCATTCTTCTACAGAAACACAACAGTATCTTAAGAAGAATGGACAGTTCACAACAATGCAATGTAAATGCTTCTGTACATCTTATGTTGACTGCTGTAAACCAAAATAATGAAACAAGGATAAATTAAACTGACAAGAACTAAAACAATACAATGACTACACCAATAAATGTATGAAATATCACTTAACATTATAATACGCATCATGTACTGCCTGGAGAATCTACAGTTAGTCCATAATTAGCCTTGTGAATGGTTATAATTAAAATTGCACAACAGCTTCAGTATCTTTGCTTCCTCTGAAAAGCTTTTTGTTAAATATCTGTCCATCCCAGTATCATATATGCTGTATGTCTGTGCCCATGGTTGGTTGTCAGAAATATAATGGGATCTCATGGGCGTACTGGTTGTTTAAGAGTGTAAAACATTTCTCATTTCACTTGTGAGTAGTATTTTGTCTGCTGATGTTATGATTCTTCTCCGGGACCCTGCAGAACTCTACAGCAGAGGCCATTTGGGAGGCAGAGAGCGGGGGATCTGCTTTGTGAAGAAAAGACTGTGTGGGTGAGCAGAGTAGCACTGACTTTCACTGGGACATTGACTCTGAGAATGTTAATCAACATCATGCTTCAACATGTGGCTGTCATCTGGGAAAAGCAGCCCCGAGAGCTAAATCAAACAGGGACCAAGTACGAAGATATCAAAAGAAAATTCTGACTATGCTGTCTGTTTGTCTAAATATTCTGCTTCCCTGAAATAAACAGGAAAAATAACGACCCAGAGATGTTAACATTCTGCTATATTTATACTGAATTATTGGAGGATTCTGTATACATAGCTGTTTTATATTTTTGCCTTTCATCTTTATTTTTTGCTCCCATTTTTTAGGCTAGGGTTAAGGGTTTGTGCCCTAAGCTAAACGCTAACCTGAGAATTGAATCACCGAGCAGGATGGACGTGTGCCCTGCAGAGTCATGAGTGCTGACATATTGGTGAACTGCTCTTTAGCATGGGTAGCTGTAGAACTAAAATTCCCAGAATTCCCATGTGTCTTTTTTTTTTTTTTTTTTTTTTTGTGGGTGAGAGCTGAGCAATAAAAGAGAAGAACAGAGATTTCAGAAAGGCTGGAACGAACATTAGATAACAGAGGTTGACTTACGCTGTGATGGAAATGTTAGCGGCTGACATGGGGCTGACCTCCTTTACCTCCTTGGCCTTCTGGAGGGTGAGTTTCTTATTGATGGCCTCCTCCTGCTCTTCCTCATCCTGGACAGTATTGGCAAAATACATACATACCATACATACAGTACAAATAGCACAAGTTTACCTGCTATTTTGATCAATTCAGTATAATAGTATATACGTTTTCGATTCACTCATTTCACCTACTCGCTTCCACTTTCCTGTTTGGAAGGCTGTTAAACTACTGTCAGTGAAACTCAACACTGCACAGATTCATGCAGTTTCACATCAGAACAAGAGTCTTAGAGTCTGACAGCTGGTCAGTGGACCTAGTTTTACCCTTTCCTGGTGCTTTTTAATGTTAAAAACCTGTGGAAAGTTTCACGGAGAGCAGCTGAACAGCAATCAATTTAAAAAGAAAGAAAGAAGTGAAATGAGTGAGTGATTAAAAACAATATTTTTATTAGAGCACAGAAAGTGAGAGCAGCAGAGGGCTGAGAATGGCATGACTCTGATGTTATATGATGCAATTAGTGCTGAAATAAATGTTAATTATACTAAAATTATTGTGAATTATTATAGAACAGGTGATTCTACAACCCTCCCCCCAGTTTTTCACCCAGCCCTGAACAACCACCGGTCTTTATCACTACTGGCCTACAATTCCAGACTGTCATTATTTTAGGAGCCACTTTTATGGAGTCATTTCATTGATTTTCTTCCGTTTTTATGAATAAGATCTGATTTGTTCTTACTCAGTATGATTTGTAACTGGACACGACGTGTACACAGAGATGCTGCAGGATTAATCAATAAGACTACAGCCTCTTAAGAAGTCAGTGACACAGTGGATAACAGCTTCTTCCTCAGTGTGAGGTGTTAACAGCTGCCGATTATGTTGAGTTACAGAGGCAGCATTACATCAGTCATACTACAGTAGCCCCCCCCCCCCCACCACACACACACACACACACACACACACACACCTCCAAAGGGAACAGTCTTGCGAAACCAGTTACCCAAGTTACCCTCATATCCTATGAATATTTACTATGTTGTAAAGAAAGGGGATAAAAAAAGCAAGTAACTGTGGGATATGATTTAAGCTATATGACTTCTGCTGACGGCTGCTGTTGGGTAAGACAGTGCTACTGCCTCATCCCAAACCCCTATAAAGCCATAAAGAATCACTGTACCTTAGTGAGCTCCTGGGCATTTGCAAGGTTATCAACAGCGATGGCCAAGAACACGTTGAGGAGTGTGTCTGGTTATTTGTGGGTTCAGGAAAAGATTATAAATGTCTGATAAACACAGAAGCAGCGTTTATAATTGCAGCTGTTCTTCAAATCAATGATAAATTCGTTCACTGTGCTATAAGGCTGCCTGACAGCCACAAGGCCCAGTCGATCTGGATCGATCAATGGGGCAGGATACAGTTTCCAAAGAGAGTGAGAACGATGAAATAAATGGAGGAGAACATTCCCCCATGAACGCCCCCCTGCGACTCGATGCCGTGGTACATGACTGCGTTCCAGTCTTCCCCAGTTAGGATCTGCAGGAGAGACACAGGGCTGGTTTCTGAGTCTAGCTCAGAGGAACAAGCAGAGCAGGATGAAAAAAAAAAAAAACATGCATGATGGAGTTGACCTTTACCTGGAAGACGGTGAGAATGGCTGCTGGGAACGTGTCAAAGTTAGTTGTCGGCGTTTCGTCTTCAAAATTAAACCTGCAGGGAGAAAATGAACAGTCTCTGAATGTAATCAAACTCCAAAGCCATGACACAGTCACATTCACTCCTCCACCTACAGCTGGATCGGGCACTTTATTATCCTCTCCATTAGCCTGTTGCACATTATTCCAGTGCAATATATGCCCATTACATTTGTGTCATCTGAGTGCCTGGTCTGTGTGACCTTATGGATGATGTCTGAGTGTTTATTCTTCTCAAATGGATGAGTTTGTGCTAATGCTGACATTTTGTATCTCTGTCTGTCTACTGGGACCTAATTACATCTCCCCCCAAAACCGAGGGATGCAAACAGAGAAGGCTGGGATGGCAGCAGAATCTGTCTTGTGCCTTCTGAAAATCTGAGAAAGCTTCTTTCTGTCTGAGTCTCATTAAAAGACAGCCACAGAGAGGAGAGAGGGAAAACTGCATTTGTTCCAGAGGCCTGCTCTGAAATGTGTTTTTATTTTCATCATATTCTGCTGGGAGTTTTTACTCCTTTAATTATTCCAAGATTCTTTTTAAGATTCAAGTATTCACTGTTATATTTTAAGACTTAATTTCTAACTTGTGTATATGTCCCATTATTTCAAAGTGCAGAGAGATGCTGACAGCAGCTGAGGGCTGAATCATGATGCTCTGTCCATGTTTCTAGAATAAGTGACAAAATATTATATTCTTCTTTAACCCTTTGACCTCTGGGCTGTTTTTGCTGAGTTTTTTTTTTTGAGTTTGTAGTTATAACGTTGCTTTTTTTTTTGTTTTGTTAGCCCACTTTAACCTGCAGGAGTTAAAGTGGGCTAACGAGTGAGAGAATCTGTCAAACAGCCAAGAAGTACAGCTGTCACAGATGATGCTAACAGATAAGTAGCCAGATGCTGTTACACTGTCAAAGGATGGAAGGACGAGAAACTCACGATCCATTCAAATCAAATCCATTAAGCCTTGTTTTACCAGAGTCATTCTGTATGGAGTCAGTGTAAAGTCCCTCAAGATGGCTGTGTTTTATTTCTTCACTACGAGCAGCAGCAACATTAGAAATAAATTACTCACTGGCCACCAAACAGCTGCATGCCCAGCAGAGCGAAGACCACGATGAAGAGGAAGAGGAGGAACAACAGGCTGATGATAGACTTCATGGAGTTGAGCAGAGATACCACCAGGTTCCTCAAAGAGTTCCAGTACCTACACACACGGAGATACACTGTATGAACATATATGACGTAATCAGTGATCCCCAGCACATAAACAGATATATGCGCTGACTCACTTGGTGACTTTGAAGATCCTGAGCAGTCTCAGAGCTCGCAGGACACTAATCCCAAATGAGGCCCCAGGTTTGATGGCAGCCCAGATCACCTCAAAAATACTGCCAATAATCACCTGTGAACACATTCTGATAAATACAGCTGGCAAGCACTTTATCCCAAACACTTTACTCTGCCAATAATCAAACACATTTTTCTTCTGAAGCAGCAGCAGCCCTGAATTACATGAATTACACTACACATGCTCATGCATTGATTGAACTCCCAGCCGAACAGGAAGACTCACCCCAAAGTCAAAACAGTTGAACGAGGAGTGGAAGTAGTTCTGGGGTCCGAGGCCGTACATTTTCATGGACATCTCTGCCAGAAACAGGCCCAGGAATACAAACTCAGCCAAGTCTGTCCAGGGAGAAGAAGAAAACATACAGATCAATGAGCAGGTTAAAAAGAGCTCTGCTGCTGATCTTCACTATTCAATAGAGCTGAGCTCCTGCTGCCTGTTCAGCTGTGCCCACAGCGAATAAGACGCTCAGATGAGTCCCACAACGTCAATGAGGAAACACACACACCTCAAAGGGGGGATGCCAGTGGGAATGACCTGAATCAGCCACATGCTGATTACTGAGTTAGGAACTTGCTCTGGTGGTGGTAGGTCTAACATTATGCTCCTTTTAAATTGATAAGTATTTATTGCATCCTTTAATATCATACATATTGTATAGCTGCTGTGCTGTGTATGTATATATTGTATGTTGTATATTGTAAGTCTTTACTGTACTGTATACTATAACAATTCATCAACAAGTGAGCCCAAATAGTGTATAGCTAATTTTTTAATTAGCTGAATAAACTGAAGAAGTTTTTTTTTTTTTTGCTGAGGGTGATGTTGTTGCTCATCAGCATTTTGGACCCATATAGGGAAAACACATTTTGGGGACTGACAGCCGTTCATGCAGCACTTTCCGACTTCCGGATTTGTCAGGAAACATCCCAGCACTCTCATGCTACCACACATATATGTAACTATAGTTGTCAGATGATTTGCATATAAGTCTCTCATACAGATCCTTGACAACCCTAAACAAAAGTACCACTCTCCCAACTCACTTATATGGGGGAACTTCAAATGCTCATAACTCTGGAACCGTAAGTCCTAGAGACTTAAGGGTGGTACCATTGGACTCGGGGTACACACAAATGGGGGGGGGGGGGGGGGTAGGACAAGGTCTCATGTCTCTATCTTGCTCCCTGAGGATGGGTCAAAACTGACCCTTGTTAAAACCCCAAATTTTGACTCTCCCAACTCACTTATATGGGGGAACTTCAAATGCTCATAACTCCGGAACCCTATGTGCTAGAGACTCAAGGGTGGTACCGTTGGACTCGGGGTAAACACAAATGGGGGGGTAGGACAAGGTCCCATGTCTCTATCTTACCCCCCTGAGGATCGGTCAAAACTGACCCTGATTAAAACTTCAAGCCCTGTACACTCTTGACAACCCTAAACACCAACTTCACCTTGAAAAAAAGTACCACAAAAAGGGGGGTCCAAACCACTCCTAAGGTTCTGAAACGTGCTCCTAGACACTTTCTGGGGGAACACTTTTGGCATCTCACACTTAGGAAAATTTTGACTCTCCCAACTCACTTATATGGGGGAACTTCAAATGCTCATAACTCTGGAACCCTAAGTCCTAGAGACTTAAGGGTGGGACCGTTGGACTCGGGGTACCCACAAATGGGGGGATAGGACAAGGTCTCATGTCTCTATCTTGCTCCCTGAGGATGGGTCAAAACTGACCCTTGTTAAAACCCCAAATTTTGACTCTCCCAACTCACTTATATGGGGGAACTTCAAATGCTCATAACTCCGGAACCCTATGTGCTAGAGACTCAAGGGTGGTACTGTTGGACTCGGGGTACCCACAAATGGGGGGGTAGGACAAGGTCTCATGTCTCTATCTTGCGCCCTGAGGATGGGTCAAAACTGACCCTTGTTAAAACCTCAAATTTTGACTCTCCCAACTCACTTATATGGGGGAACTTCAAATGCTCATAACTCTGGAACCCTAAGTCCTAGAGACTTAAGGGTGGGACCGTTGGACTCGGGGTACCCACAAATGGGGGTGTAGGACAAGGTCTCATGTCTCTATCTTGCTCCCTGAGGATGGGTCAAAACTGACCCTTGTTAAAACCTCAAATTTTGACTCTCCCAACTCACTTATATGGGGGAACTTCAAATGCTCATAACTCCGGAACCCTATGTGCTAGAGACTTAAGGCTGGTACCGTTGGACTCGGGGTACACACAAATAGGGGGGTAGGACAAGGTCCCATGTCTCTATCTTACCCCCCTGAGGATCGGTCAAAACGGACCCTGGTTAAAACCCCAGATTTTGACTCTCCCAATTCACTTATATGGGGGAACTTCAAATGCTCATAACTCCGGAACCCTATGTGCTAGAGACTCAAGGCTGGTACCGTTGGACTCGGGGTACACACGAATGGGGGGGTAGGACAAGGTCCCATGTCTCTATCTTACCCCCCTATGGATCGGTGAAAACTGACCCTGATTAAAACTCCAAGCCCTGTACACTCTTGACAACCCTAAACACCAACTTCACCTTGACAAAAAGTACCACAAAAAGGGGGATCCAAACCACTCCTAAGGCTCTGAAACGTGCTCCTAGACACTTTCTGGGGGAACACTTTTGGCATTTCACACTTAGGAAAATTTTCACTCTCCCAACTCACTTATATGGGGGAACTTCAAATGCTCATAACTCTGGAACCCTAAGTCCTAGAGACTCAAGGGTGGGACCGTTGGACTCGGGGTACCCACAAATGGGGGTGTAGGACAAGGTCTCATGTCTCTATCTTGCTCCCTGAGGATGGGTCAAAACTGACCCTTGTTAAAACCTCAAATTTTGACTCTCCCAACTCACTTATATGGGGGAACTTCAAATGCTCATAACTCTGGAACCCTATGTGCTAGAGACTCAAGGCTGGTACCGTTGGACTCGGGGTACACACAAATGGGGGGGTAGGACAAGGTCCCATGTCTCTATCTTACCCCCCTGAGGATCGGTCAAAACTGACCCTGGTTAAAACTCCAAGCCCTGTACACTCTTGACAACCCTAAACACCTACTTAACCTTGAAAAAAAGTACCACAAAAAGGGGGTCCAAACCACTCCTAAGGCTCTGAAACGTGCTCCTAGACACTTTCTGGGGGAACACTTTTGGCATTTCACACAGGAAAATTTTCACTCTCCCAACTCACTTATATGGGGGAACTTAAAATGCTCATAACTCAGTTAAAACTGACCCTTGTTAAAACCTCAAATTTTGACTCTCCCAACTCACTTATGTGGGGGAACTTCAAATGCTCATAACTCTGGAACCCTATGTGCTAGAGACTCCAGGCTGGTACCGTTGGACTCGGGGTACACACAAATGGTGGGGTAGGACAAGGTCTCATGTCTCTATCTTACCCCCCTGAGGATTGGTCAAAACTGACCCTGGTTAAAACTCCAAGCCCTGTACACTCTTGACAACCCTAAACACCTACTTAACCTTGAAAAAAAGTACCACAAAAAGGGGGTCCAAACCACTCGTAAGGCTCTGAAACGTGCTCCTAGACACTTTCTGGGGGAACACTTTTGGCATTTCACAGGAAAATTTTCACTCTCCCAACTCACTTATATGGGGGAACTTCAAATGCTCATAACTCTGGAACCCTAAGTCCTAGAGACTTAAGGGTGGGACCGTTGGACCCGGGGTACCCACAAATGGGGGTGTAGGACAAGGTCTCATGTCTCTATCTTGCTCCCTGAGGATGGGTCAAAACTGACCCTTGTTAAAACCTCAAATTTTGACTCTCCCAACTCACTTATATGGGGGAACTTCAAATGCTCATAACTCCGGAACCCTATGTGCTAGAGACTCAAGGCTGGTACCGTTGGACTCGGGGTACACACGAATGGGGGGGTAGGACAAGGTCCCATGTCTCTATCTTACCCCCCTATGGATAGGTGAAAACTGACCCTGATTAAAACTCCAAGCCCTGTACACTCTTGACAACCCTAAACACCAACTTCACCTTGACAAAAAGTACCAGAAAAAGGGGGGTCCAAACCACTCCTAAGGCTCTGAAACGTGCTCCTAGACACTTTCTGGGGGAACACTTTTGGCATCTCACAGGAAAATTTTCACTCTCCCAACTCACTTATATGGGGGAACTTCAAATGCTGATAACTCTGGAACCCTAAGTCCTAGAGACTTAAGGGTGGGACCGTTGGACTCGGGGTACCCACAAATGGGGGTGTAGGACAAGGTCTCATGTCTCTATATTGCTCCCTGAGGATGGGTCAAAACTGACCCTTGTTAAAACCCCAAATTTTGACTCTCCCAACTCACTTATATGGGGGAACTTCAAATGCTCATAACTCCGGAACCCTATGTGCTAGAGACTCAAGGGTGGTACCGTTGGACTCGGGGTAAACACAAATGGGGGGGGGGGGTAGGACAAGGTCCCATGTCTCTATCTTACCCCCCTGAGGATCGGTCAAAACTGACCCTGTTTAAAACTCCAAGCCCTGTACACTCTTGACAACCCTAAACACCAACTTCACCTTGACAAAAAGTACCACAAAAAGGGGGGTCCAAACCACTCCTAAGGCTCTGAAACGTGCTCCTAGACACTTTCTGGGGGAACACTTTTGGCATTTCACACTTAGGAAAATTTTCACTCTCCCAACTCACTTATATGGGGGAACTTCAAATGCTCATAACTCTGGAACCCTAAGTCCTAGAGACTTAAGGGTGGGACCGTTGGACTCGGGGTACCCACAAATGGGGGTGTAGGACAAGGTCTCATGTCTCTATCTTGCTCCCTGAGGATGGGTCAAAACTGACCCTTGTTAAAACCTCAAATTTTGACTCTCCCAACTCACTTATATGGGGGAACTTCAAATGCTCATAACTCCGGAACCCTATGTGCTAGAGACTCAAGGCTGGTACCGTTGGACTCGGGGTACACACAAATAGGGGGGTAGGACAAGGTCCCATGTCTCTATCTTACCCCCCTGAGGATCGGTCAAAACGGACCCTGGTTAAAACCCCAGATTTTGACTCTCCCAATTCACTTATATGGGGGAACTTCAAATGCTCATAACTCCGGAACCCTATGTGCTAGAGACTCAAGGCTGGTACCGTTGGACTCGGGGTACACACGAATGGGGGGGGTAGGACAAGGTCCCATGTCTCTATCTTACCCCCCTATGGAAAGGTGAAAACTGACCCTGATTAAAACTCCAAGCCCTGTACACTCTTGACAACCCTAAACACCAACTTCACCTTGACAAAAAGTACCACAAAAAGGGGGGTCCAAACCACTCCTAAGGCTCTGAAACGTGCTCCAAGACACTTTCTGGGGGAACACTTTTGGCATCTCACACTTAGGAAAATTTTCACTCTCCCAACTCACTTATATGGGGGAACTTCAAATGCTCATAACTCCGGAACCCTATGTGCTAGAGACTCAAGGGTGGTACCGTTGGACTCGGGGTAAACACAAATGGGGGGGGTAGTACAAGGTCCCATGTCTCTATCTTACCCCCCTGAGGATCGGTCAAAACTGACCCTGATTAAAACTTCAAGCCCTGTACACTCTTGACAACCCTAAACACCAACTTCACCTTGAAAAAAAGTACCACAAAAAGGGGGGTCCAAACCACTCCTAAGGTTCTGAAACGTGCTCCTAGACACTTTCTGGGGGAACACTTTTGGCATCTCACACTTAGGAAAATTTTGACTCTCCCAACTCACTTATATGGGGGAACTTCAAATGCTCATAACTCTGGAACCCTAAGTCCTAGAGACTTAAGGGTGGGACCGTTGGACTCGGGGTACCCACAAATGGGGGGATAGGACAAGGTCTCATGTCTCTATCTTGCTCCCTGAGGATCGGTCAAAACTGACCCTTGTTAAAACCCCAAATTTTGACTCTCCCAACTCACTTATATGGGGGAACTTCAAATGCTCATAACTCCGGAACCCTATGTGCTAGAGACTTAAGGGTGGTACCGTTGGACTCGGGGTACCCACAAATGGGGGGGGTAGGACAAGGTCTCATGTCTCTATCTTGCTCCCTGAGGATGGGTCAAAACTGACCCTTGTTAAAACCTCAAATTTTGACTCTCCCAACTCACTTATATGGGGGAACTTCAAATGCTCATAACTCTGGAACCCTAAGTCCTAGAGACTTAAGGGTGGGACCGTTGGACTCGGGGTACCCACAAATGGGGGGGTAGGACAAGGTCTCATGTCTCTACCTTGCTCCCTGAGGATGGGTCAAAACTGACCCTTGCTAAAACCCCAAATATTGACTCTCCCAACTCACTTATATGGGGGAACTTCAAATGCTCATAACTCCGGAACCCTATGTGCTAGAGACTCAAGGGTGGTACCGTTGGACTCGGGGTACACACAAATGGGGGGGTAGGACAAGGTCCCATGTCTCTATCTTACCCCCCTGAGGATCGGTCAAAACTGACCCTGATTAAAACTCCAAGCCCTGTACACTCTTGACAACCCTAAACACCAACTTCACCTTGACAAAAAGTACCACAAAAAGGGGGGTCCAAACCACTCCTAAGGCTCTGAAACGTGCTCCTAGACACTTTCTGGGGGAACACTTTTGGCATTTCACACTCAGGAAAATTTTGACTCTCCCAACTCACTTATATGGGGGAACTTCAAATGCTCATAACTCTGGAACCCTAAGTCCTAGAGACTTAAGGGTGGGACCGTTGGACTCGGGGTACCCACAAATGGGGGGGTAGGACAAGGTCCCATGTCTCTATCTTACCCCCGAGGATCGGTCAAAACGGACCCTGGTTAAAACCCCAGATTTTGACTCTCCCAACTCACTTATATGGGGGAACTTCAAATGCTCATAACTCCGGAACCCTATGTGCTAGAGACTCAAGTCTGGTACCCTTGGTCTCGGGGTACACACAAATGGGGGGGTAGGACAAGGTCCCATGTCTCTATCTTACCCCCCTGAGGATCGGTCAAAACGGACCCTCGTTAAAACCCCAGATTTTGACTCTCCCAACTCACTTATATGGGGGAACTTCAAATGCTCATAACTCCGGAACCCTATGTGCTAGAGACTCAAGGGTGGTACCGTTGGACTCGGGGTACACACAAATGGGGGGGTAGGACAAGGTCCCATGTCTCTATCTTACCCCCCTGAGGATCGGTCAAAACTGACCCTGATTAAAACTCCAAGCCCTGTACACTCTTGACAACCCTAAACACCAACTTCACCTTGACAAAAAGTACCACAAAAAGGGGGGTCCAAACCACTCCTAAGGCTCTGAAACGTGCTCCTAGACACTTTCTGGGGGAACACTTTTGGCATTTCACACTCAGGAAAATTTTGACTCTCCCAACTCACTTATATGGGGGAACTTCAAATGCTCATAACTCTGGAACCCTAAGTCCTAGAGACTTAAGGGTGGGACCGTTGGACTCGGGGTACCCACAAATGGGGGGGTAGGACAAGGTCCCATGTCTCTATCTTACCCCCGAGGATCGGTCAAAACGGACCCTGGTTAAAACCCCAGATTTTGACTCTCCCAACTCACTTATATGGGGGAACTTCAAATGCTCATAACTCCGGAACCCTATGTGCTAGAGACTCAAGTCTGGTACCCTTGGTCTCGGGGTACACACAAATGGGGGGGTAGGACAAGGTCCCATGTCTCTATCTTACCCCCCTGAGGATCGGTCAAAACGGACCCTCGTTAAAACCCCAGATTTTGACTCTCCCAACTCACTTATATGGGGGAACTTCAAATGCTCATAACTCCGGAACCCTATGTGCTAGAGACTCAAGGCTGGTACCGTTGGACTCGGGGTACACACAAATGGGGGGGTAGGACAAGGTCCTATGTCTCTATCTTACCCCCCTGAGGATCGGTCAAAACTGACCCTGATTAAAAGTCCAAGCCCTGTACACTCTTGACAACCCTAAACACCAACTTCACCTTGACAAAAAGTACCACAAAAAGGGGGGTCCAAACCACTCCTAAGGTTCTGAAACGTGCTCCTAGACACTTTCTGGGGGAACACTTTTGGCATCTCACACTTAGGAAAATTTTGACTCTCCCAACTCACTTATATGGGGGAACTTCAAATGCTCATAACTCTGGAACCCTAAGTCCTAGAGACTTAAGGGTGGGACCGTTGGACTCGGGGTACCCACAAATGGGGGGATAGGACAAGGTCTCATGTCTCTATCTTGCTCCCTGAGGATCGGTCAAAACTGACCCTTGTTAAAACCCCAAATTTTGACTCTCCCAACTCACTTATATGGGGGAACTTCAAATGCTCATAACTCCGGAACCCTATGTGCTAGAGACTCAAGGGTGGTACCGTTGGACTCGGGGTACCCACAAATGGGGGGGGGTAGGACAAGGTCTCATGTCTCTATCTTGCTCCCTGAGGATGGGTCAAAACTGACCCTTGTTAAAACCTCAAATTTTGACTCTCCCAACTCACTTATATGGGGGAACTTCAAATGCTCATAACTCTGGAACCCTAAGTCCTAGAGACTTAAGGGTGGGACCGTTGGACTCGGGGTACCCACAAATGGGGGGGTAGGACAAGGTCTCATGTCTCTACCTTGCTCCCTGAGGATGGGTCAAAACTGACCCTTGCTAAAACCCCAAATATTGACTCTCCCAACTCACTTATATGGGGGAACTTCAAATGCTCATAACTCCGGAACCCTATGTGCTAGAGACTCAAGGGTGGTACCGTTGGACTCGGGGTACACACAAATGGGGGGGGTAGGACAAGGTCCCATGTCTCTATCTTACCCCCCTGAGGATCGGTCAAAACTGACCCTGATTAAAACTCCAAGCCCTGTACACTCTTGACAACCCTAAACACCAACTTCACCTTGACAAAAAGTACCACAAAAAGGGGGGTCCAAACCACTCCTAAGGCTCTGAAACGTGCTCCTAGACACTTTCTGGGGGAACACTTTTGGCATTTCACACTTAGGAAAATTTTGACTCTCCCAACTCACTTATATGGGGGAACTTCAAATGCTCATAACTCCGGAACCCTATGTGCTAGAGACTCAAGGGTGGTACCGTTGGACTCGGGGTACACACAAATGGGGGGGTAGGACAAGGTCCCATGTCTCTATCTTACCCCCGAGGATCGGTCAAAACGGACCCTGGTTAAAACCCCAGATTTTGACTCTCCCAACTCACTTATATGGGGGAACTTCAAATGCTCATAACTCCGGAACCCTATGTGCTAGAGACTCAAGTCTGGTACCCATGGACTCGGGGTACACACAAATGGGGGGGTAGGACAAGGTCCCATGTCTCTATCTTACCCCCCTGAGGATCGGTCAAAACGGACCCTGGTTAAAACCCCAGATTTTGACTCTCCCAACTCACTTATATGGGGGAACTTCAAATGCTCATAACTCCGGAACCCTATGTACTAGAGACTCAAGGCTGGTACCGTTGGACTCGGGGCACACACAAATGGGGGGGGGTAGGACAAGGTCCCATGTCTCTATCTTACCCCCCTGAGGATCGGTCAAAACGGACCCTGGTTAAAACCCCAGATTTTGACTCTCCCAACTCACTTATATGGGGGAACTTCAAATGCTCATAACTCCAGAACCCTATGTGCTAGAGACTCAAGGCTGGCACCGTTGGACTCGGGGTTCACACAAATGGGGGGTAGGACAAGGTCCCATGTCTCTATCTTACCCCCCTGAGGATCGGTCAAAACGGACCCTGGTTAAAACCCCAGATTTTGACTCTCCCAACTCACTTATATGGGGGAACTTCAAATGCTCATAACTCCAGAACCCTATGTGCTAGAGACTCAAGGCTGGCACCGTTGGACTCGGGGTTCACACAAATGGGGGGTAGGACAAGGTCCCATGTCTCTATCTTACCCCCCTGAGGATCGGTCAAAACGGACCCTGGTTAAAACCCCAGATTTTGACTCTCCAAACTCACTTATATGGGGGAACTTCAAATGCTCATAACTCCGGAACCCTATGTGCTAGAGACTCAAGACTGGTACCGTTGGACTCGGGGTACACACAAATGGGGGGGTAGGACAAGGTCCCATGTCTCTATCTTACCCCCCTGAGGATCGGTCAAAACGGACCCTCGTTAAAACCCCAGATTTTGACTCTCCCAACTCACTTATATGGGGGAACTTCAAATGCTCATAACTCCGGAACCCTATGTGCTAGAGACTCAAGGCTGGTACCGTTGGACTCGGGGTACACACAAATGGGGGGCTAGGACAAGGTCCCATGTCTCTATCTTACCCCCCTGAGGATCGGTCAAAACTGACCCTGATTAAAAGTCCAAGCCCTGTACACTCTTGACAACCCTAAACACCAACTTCACCTTGACAAAAAGTACCACAAAAAGGGGGGTCCAAACCACTCCTAAGGCTCTGAAACTTGCTCCTAGACACTTTCTGGGGGAACACTTTTGGCATTTCACACTTAGGAAAATTTTGACTCTCCCAACTCACTTATATGGGGGAACTTCAAATGCTCATAACTCTGGAACCCTAAGTCCTAGAGACTTAAGGGTGGGACCGTTGGACTCGGGGTACCCACAAATGGGGGGGTAGGACAAGGTCTCATGTCTCTACCTTGCTCCCTGAGGATGGGTCAAAACTGACCCTTGTTAAAACCCCAAATATTGACTCTCCCAACTCACTTATATGGGGGAACTTCAAATGCTCATAACTCCGGAACCCTATGTGCTAGAGACTCAAGGGTGGTACCGTTGGACTCGGGGTACACACAAATGGGGGGGTAGGACAAGGTCCCATGTCTCTATCTTACCCCCGAGGATCGGTCAAAACGGACCCTGGTTAAAACCCCAGATTTTGACTCTCCCAACTCACTTATATGGGGGAACTTCAAATGCTCATAACTCCGGAACCCTATGTGCTAGAGACTCAAGTCTGGTACCCTTGGACTCGGGGTACACACAAATGGGGGGGGTAGGACAAGGTCCCATGTCTCTATCTTACCCCCCTGAGGATCGGTCAAAACGGACCCTGGTTAAAACCCCAGATTTTGACTCTCCAAACTCACTTATATGGGGGAACTTCAAATGCTCATAACTCCGGAACCCTATGTGCTAGAGACTCAAGGCTGGTACCGTTGGACTCGGGGTACACACAAATGGGGGGGTAGGACAAGGTCCCATGTCTCTATCTTACCCCCCTGAGGATCGGTCAAAACTGACCCTGATTAAAACTCCAAGCCCTGTACACTCTTGACAACCCTAAACACCAACTTCACCTTGACAAAAAGTACCACAAAAAGGGGGGTCCAAACCACTCCTAAGGCTCTGAAACGTGCTCCTAGACACTTTCTGGGGGAACACTTTTGGCATTTCACACTTAGGAAAATTTTGACTCTCCCAACTCACTTATATGGGGGAACTTCAAATGCTCATAACTCTGGAACCCTAAGTCCTAGAGACTTAAGGGTGGGACCGTTGGACTCGGGGTACCCACAAATGGGGGGGTAGGACAAGGTCTCATGTCTCTACCTTGCTCCCTGAGGATGGGTCAAAACTGACCCTTGTTAAAACCCCAAATATTGACTCTCCCAACTCACTTATATGGGGGAACTTCAAATGCTCATAACTCCGGAACCCTATGTGCTAGAGACTCAAGGGTGGTACCGTTGGACTCGGGGTACACACAAATGGGGGGGTAGGACAAGGTCCCATGTCTCTATCTTACCCCCGAGGATCGGTCAAAACGGACCCTGGTTAAAACCCCAGATTTTGACTCTCCCAACTCACTTATATGGGGGAACTTCAAATGCTCATAACTCCGGAACCCTATGTGCTAGAGACTCAAGGCTGGTACCGTTGGACTCGGGGTACACACAAATGGGGGGTAGGACAAGGTCCCATGTCTCTATCTTACCCCCCTGAGGATCGGTCAAAACGGACCCTGGTTAAAACCCCAGATTTTGACTCTCCCAACTCACTTATATGGGGGAACTTCAAATGCTCATAACTCCAGAACCCTATGTGCTAGAGACTCAAGTCTGGTACCCTTGGACTCGGAGTACACACAAATGGGGGGGTAGGACAAGGTCCCATGTCTCTATCTTACCCCCCTGAGGATCGGTCAAAACGGACCCTCATTAAAACCCCAGATTTTGACTCTCCCAACTCACTTATATGGGGGAACTTCAAATGCTCATAACTCCGGAACCCTATGTGCTAGAGACTCAAGGCTGGTACCGTTGGACTCGGGGTACACACAAACGGGGGGCTAGGACAAGTTCCCATGTCTCTATCTTACCCCCCTGAGGATCGGTCAAAACTGACCCTGATTAAAAGTCCAAGCCCTGTACACTCTTGACAACCCTAAACACCAACTTCACCTTGAGAAAAAGTACCACAAAAAGGGGGGTCCAAACCACTCCTAAGGCTCTGAAACGTGCTCCTAGACACTTTCTGGGGGAACACTTTTGGCATTTCACACTTAGGAATATTTTGACTCTCCCAACTCACTTATATGGGGGAACTTCAAATGCTCATAACTCTGGAACCCTAAGTCCTAGAGACTTAAGGGTGGGACCGTTGGACTCGGGGTACCCACAAATGGGGGGGTAGGACAAGGTCTCGTGTCTCTACCTTGCTCCCTGAGGATGGGTCAAAACTGACCCTTGTTAAAACCCCAAATATTGACTCTCCCAACTCACTTATATGGGGGAACTTCAAATGCTCATAACTCCGGAACCCTATGTGCTAGAGACTCAAGGGTGGTACCGTTGGACTCGGGGTACACACAAATGGGGGGGTAGGACAAGGTCCCATGTCTCTATCTTACCCCCGAGGATCGGTCAAAACGGACCCTGGTTAAAACCCCAGATTTTGACTCTCCCAACTCACTTATATGGGGGAACTTCAAATGCTCATAACTCCGGAACCCTATGTGCTAGAGACTCAAGGCTGGTACCGTTGGACTCGGGGTACACACAAATGGGGGGTAGGACAAGGTCCCATGTCTCTATCTTACCCCCCTGAGGATCGGTCAAAACAGACCCTGGTTAAAACCCCAGATTTTGACTCTCCCAACTCACTTATATGGGGGAACTTCAAATGCTCATAACTCCGGAACCCTATGTGCTAGAGACTCAAGTCTGGTACCCTTGGACTCGGGGTACACACAAATGGGGGGGTAGGACAAGGTCCCATGTCTCTATCTTACCCCCCTGAGGATCGGTCAAAACGGACCCTGGTTAAAACCCCAGATTTTGACTCTCCCAACTCACTTATATGGGGGAACTTCAAATGCTCATAACTCCGGAACCCTATGTGCTAGAGACTCAAGGCTGGTACCGTTGGACTCGGGGTACACACAAATGGGGGGCTAGGACAAGGTCCCATGTCTCTATCTTACCCCCCTGAGGATCGGTCAAAACTGACCCTGATTAAAAGTCCAAGCCCTGTACACTCTTGACAACCCTAAACACCAACTTCACCTTGACAAAAAGTACCACAAAAAGGGGGGTCCAAACCACTCCTAAGGCTCTGAAACGTGCTCCTAGACACTTTCTGGGGGAACACTTTTGGCATTTCACACTTAGGAAAATTTTGACTCTCCCAACTCACTTATATGGGGGAACTTCAAATGCTCATAACTCTGGAACCCTAAGTCCTAGAGACTTAAGGGTGGGACCGTTGGACTCGGGGTACCCACAAATGGGGGGGTAGGACAAGGTCTCATGTCTCTACCTTGCTCCCTGAGGATGGGTCAAAACTGACCCTTGTTAAAACCCCAAATATTGACTCTCCCAACTCACTTATATGGGGGAACTTCAAATGCTCATAACTCCGGAACCCTATGTGCTAGAGACTCAAGGGTGGTACCGTTGGACTCGGGGTACACACAAATGGGGGGGTAGGACAAGGTCCCATGTCTCTATCTTACCCCCGAGGATCGGTCAAAACGGACCCTGGTTAAAACCCCAGATTTTGACTCTCCCAACTCACTTATATGGGGGAACTTCAAATGCTCATAACTCCGGAACCCTATGTGCTAGAGACTCAAGGCTGGTACCGTTGGACTCGGGGTACACACAAATGGGGGGTAGGACAAGGTCCCATGTCTCTATCTTACTCCCCTGAGGATCGGTCAAAACGGACCCTGGTTAAAACCCCAGATTTTGACTCTCCCAACTCACTTATATGGGGGAACTTCAAATGCTCATAACTCCGGAACCCTATGTGCTAGAGACTCAAGGCTGGTACCGTTGGACTCGGGGTACACACAAATGAGGGGGTAGGACAAGGTCCCATGTCTCTATCTTACCCCCCTGAGGATCGGTCAAAACTGACCCTGATTAAAAGTCCAAGCCCTGTACACTCTTGACAACCCTAAACACCAACTTCACCTTGACAAAAAGTACCACAAAAAGGGGGGTCCAAACCACTCCTAAGGCTCTGAAACGTGCTCCTAGACACTTTCTGGGGGAACACTTTTGGCATTTCACACTTAGGAAAATTTTGACTCTCCCAACTCACTTATATGGGGGAACTTCAAATGCTCATAACTCCGGAACCCTATGTGCTAGAGACTCAAGTCTGGTACCCTTGGACTCGGGGTACACACAAATGGGGGGGTAGGACAAGGTCCCATGTCTCTATCTTACCCCCCTGAGGATCGGTCAAAACGGACCCTGGTTAAAACCCCAGATTTTGACTCTCCCAACTCACTTATATGGGGGAACTTCAAATGCTCCTAACTCTGGAACCCTAAGTCCTAGAGACTTAAGGGTGGGACCGTTGGACTCGGGGTACCCACAAATGGGGGGGTAGGACAAGGTCTCATGTCTCTACCTTGCTCCCTGAGGATGGGTCAAAACTGACCCTTGTTAAAACCCAAAATATTGACTCTCCCAACTCACTTATATGGGGGAACTTCAAATGCTCATAACTCTGGAACCCTATGTGCTAGAGACTCAAGGGTGGTACCGTTGGACTCGGGGTACACACAAATGAGGGGGTAGGACAAGGTCCCATGTCTCTATCTTACCCCCCTGAGGATCGGTCAAAACGGACCCTGGTTAAAACCCCAGATTTTGACTCTCCCAACTCACTTATATGGGGGAACTTCAAATGCTCATAACTCCGGAACCCTATGTGCTAGAGACTCAAGGCTGGTACCCTTGGACTCGGGGTACACACAAATGGGGGGGTAGGACAAGGTCCCATGTCTCTATCTTACTCCCCTGACGATCGGTCAAAACGGACCCTGGTTAAAACCCCAGATTTTGACTCTCCCAACTCACTTATATGGGGGAACTTCAAATGCTCATAACTCCGGAACCCTATGTGCTAGAGACTCAAGGCTGGTACCGTTGGACTCGGGGTACACACAAATGGGGGGGTAGGACAAGGTCCCATGTCTCGATCTTACCCCCCTGAGGATCGGTCAAAACGGACCCTGGTTAAAACCCCAGATTTTGACTCTCCCAACTCACTTATATGGGGGAATTTCAAATGCTCATAACTCCGGAACCCTATGTGCTAGAGACTCAAGGCTGGTACCGTTGGACTCGGGGTACACACAAATGGGGGGGTAGGACAAGGTCCCATGTCTCTATCTTACCCCCCTGCGGATCGGTCAAAACGGACCCTGGTTAAAACCCCAGATTTTGACTCTCCCAACTCACTTATATGGGGGAACTTCAAATGCTCATAACTCCAGAACCCTATGTTCTAGAGACTCAAGGCTGGTACCGTTGGACTCGGGGTACACACAAATGGGGGGGTAGGACAAGGTCCCATGTCTCTATCTTACCCCCCTGCGGATCGGTCAAAACGGACCCTGGTTAAAACCCCAGATTTTGATTCTCCCAACTCACTTATATGGGGGAACTTCAAATGCTCATAACTCCGGAACCCTATGTGCTAGAGACTCAAGGCTGGTACCGTTGGACTCGGGGTACACACAAATGGGGGGGTAGGACAAGGTCCCATGTCTCTATCTTACCCCCCTGAGGATCGGTCAAAACTGACCCTGATTAAAAGTCCAAGCCCTGTACACTCTTGACAACCCTAAACACCAACTTCACCTTGACAAAAAGTACCACAAAAAGGGGGGTCCAAACCACTCCTAAGGCTCTGAAACGTGCTCCTAGACACTTTCTGGGGGAACACTTTTGGCATTTCACACTTAGGAAAATTTTGACTCTCCCAACTCACTTATATGGGGGAACTTCAAATGCTCATAACTCTGGAACCCTAAGTCCTAGAGACTTAAGGGTGGGACCGTTGGACTCGGGGTACCCACAAATGGGGGGGTAGGACAAGGTCTCATGTCTCTACCTTGCTCCCTGAGGATGGGTCAAAACTGACCCTTGTTAAAACCCCAAATATTGACTCTCCCAACTCACTTATATGGGGGAACTTCAAATGCTCATAACTCCGGAACCCTATGTGCTAGAGACTCAAGGGTGGTACCGTTGGACTCGGGGTACACACAAATGGGGGGGTAGGACAAGGTCCCATGTCTCTATCTTACCCCCGAGGATCGGTCAAAACGGACCCTGGTTAAAACCCCAGATTTTGACTCTCCCAACTCACTTATATGGGGGAACTTCAAATGCTCATAACTCCAGAACCCTATGTGCTAGAGACTCAAGGCTGGTACCGTTGGACTCGGGGTACACACAAATGAGGGGGTAGGACAAGGTCCCATGTCTCTATCTTACCCCCCTGAGGATCGGTCAAAACGGACCCTGGTTAAAACCCCAGATTTTGACTCTCCCAACTCACTTATATGGGGGAACTTCAAATGCTCATAACTCCGGAACCCTATGTGCTAGAGACTCAAGGCTGGTACCCTTGGACTCGGGGTACACACAAATGGGGGGGTAGGACAAGGTCCCATGTCTCTATCTTACTCCCCTGACGATCGGTCAAAACGGACCCTGGTTAAAACCCCAGATTTTGACTCTCCCAACTCACTTATATGGGGGAACTTCAAATGCTCATAACTCCGGAACCCTATGTGCTAGAGACTCAAGGCTGGTACCGTTGGACTCGGGGTACACACAAATGGGGGGGTAGGACAAGGTCCCATGTCTCTATCTTACCCCCCTGCGGATCGGTCAAAACGGACCCTGGTTAAAACCCCAGATTTTGACTCTCCCAACTCACTTATATGGGGGAACTTCAAATGCTCATAACTCCGGAACCCTATGTGCTAGAGACTCAAGGCTGGTACCGTTGGACTCGGGGTACACACAAATGGGGGGGTAGGACAAGGTCCCATGTCTCGATCTTACCCCCCTGCGGATCGGTCAAAACGGACCCTGGTTAAAACCCCAGATTTTGACTCTCCCAACTCACTTATATGGGGGAATTTCAAATGCTCATAACTCCGGAACCCTATGTGCTAGAGACTCAAGGCTGGTACCGTTGGACTCGGGGTACACACAAATGGGGGGGTAGGACAAGGTCCCATGTCTCTATCTTACCCCCGAGGATCGGTCAAAACGGACCCTGGTTAAAACCCCAGATTTTGACTCTCCCAACTCACTTATATGGGGGAACTTCAAATGCTCATAACTCCAGAACCCTATGTGCTAGAGACTCAAGGCTGGTACCGTTGGACTCGGGGTACACACAAATGAGGGGGTAGGACAAGGTCCCATGTCTCTATCTTACCCCCCTGAGGATCGGTCAAAACGGACCCTGGTTAAAACCCCAGATTTTGACTCTCCCAACTCACTTATATGGGGGAACTTCAAATGCTCATAACTCCGGAACCCTATGTGCTAGAGACTCAAGGCTGGTACCCTTGGACTCGGGGTACACACAAATGGGGGGGTAGGACAAGGTCCCATGTCTCTATCTTACTCCCCTGACGATCGGTCAAAACGGACCCTGGTTAAAACCCCAGATTTTGACTCTCCCAACTCACTTATATGGGGGAACTTCAAATGCTCATAACTCCGGAACCCTATGTGCTAGAGACTCAAGGCTGGTACCGTTGGACTCGGGGTACACACAAATGGGGGGGTAGGACAAGGTCCCATGTCTCTATCTTACCCCCCTGCGGATCGGTCAAAACGGACCCTGGTTAAAACCCCAGATTTTGACTCTCCCAACTCACTTATATGGGGGAACTTCAAATGCTCATAACTCCGGAACCCTATGTGCTAGAGACTCAAGGCTGGTACCGTTGGACTCGGGGTACACACAAATGGGGGGGTAGGACAAGGTCCCATGTCTCGATCTTACCCCCCTGCGGATCGGTCAAAACGGACCCTGGTTAAAACCCCAGATTTTGACTCTCCCAACTCACTTATATGGGGGAATTTCAAATGCTCATAACTCCGGAACCCTATGTGCTAGAGACTCAAGGCTGGTACCGTTGGACTCGGGGTACACACAAATGGGGGGGTAGGACAAGGTCCCATGTCTCTATCTTACCCCCCTGCGGATCGGTCAAAACGGACCCTGGTTAAAACCCCAGATTTTGACTCTCCCAACTCACTTATATGGGGGAACTTCAAATGCTCATAACTCCGGAACCCTATGTGCTAGAGACTCAAGGCTGGTACCGTTGGACTCGGGGTACACACAAATGGGGGGGTAGGACAAGGTCCCATGTCTCTATCTTACCCCCCTGAGGATCGGTCAAAACTGACCCTGATTAAAAGTCCAAGCCCTGTACACTCTTGACAACCCTAAACACCAACTTCACCTTGACAAAAAGTACCACAAAAAGGGGGGTCCAAACCACTCCTAAGGCTCTGAAACTTGCTCCTAGACACTTTCTGGGGGAACACTTTTGGCATTTCACACTTAGGAAAATTTTGACTCTCCCAACTCACTTATATGGGGGAACTTCAAATGCTCATAACTCTGGAACCCTAAGTCCTAGAGACTTAAGGGTGGGACCGTTGGACTCGGGGTACCCACAAATGGGGGGGTAGGACAAGGTCTCATGTCTCTACCTTGCTCCCTGAGGATGGGTCAAAACTGACCCTTGTTAAAACCCAAAATATTGACTCTCCCAACTCACTTATATGGGGGAACTTCAAATGCTCATAACTCCGGAACCCTATGTGCTAGAGACTCAAGGGTGGTACCGTTGGACTCGGGGTACACACAAATGAGGGGGTAGGACAAGGTCCCATGTCTCTATCTTACCCCCCTGAGGATCGGTCAAAACGGACCCTGGTTAAAACCCCAGATTTTGACTCTCCCAACTCACTTATATGGGGGAACTTCAAATGCTCATAACTCCGGAACCCTATGTGCTAGAGACTCAAGGCTGGTACCCTTGGACTCGGGGTACACACAAATGGGGGGGTAGGACAAGGTCCCATGTCTCTATCTTACTCCCCTGACGATCGGTCAAAACGGACCCTGGTTAAAACCCCAGATTTTGACTCTCCCAACTCACTTATATGGGGGAACTTCAAATGCTCATAACTCCGGAACCCTATGTGCTAGAGACTCAAGGCTGGTACCGTTGGACTCGGGGTACACACAAATGGGGGGGTAGGACAAGGTCCCATGTCTCTATCTTACCCCCCTGAGGATCGGTCAAAACTGACCCTGATTAAAACTCCAAGCCCTGTACACTCTTGACAACCCTAAACACCAACTTCACCTTGACAAAAAGTACCACAAAAAGGGGGGTCCAAACCACTCCTAAGGCTCTGAAACGTGCTCCTAGACACTTTCTGGGGGAACACTTTTGGCATTTCACACTCAGGAAAATTTTGACTCTCCCAACTCACTTATATGGGGGAACTTCAAATGCTCATAACTCTGGAACCCTAAGTCCTAGAGACTTAAGGGTGGGACCGTTGGACTCGGGGTACCCACAAATGGGGGGGTAGGACAAGGTCCCATGTCTCTATCTTACCCCCGAGGATCGGTCAAAACGGACCCTGGTTAAAACCCCAGATTTTGACTCTCCCAACTCACTTATATGGGGGAACTTCAAATGCTCATAACTCCGGAACCCTATGTGCTAGAGACTCAAGTCTGGTACCCTTGGTCTCGGGGTACACACAAATGGGGGGGTAGGACAAGGTCCCATGTCTCTATCTTACCCCCCTGAGGATCGGTCAAAACGGACCCTCGTTAAAACCCCAGATTTTGACTCTCCCAACTCACTTATATGGGGGAACTTCAAATGCTCATAACTCCGGAACCCTATGTGCTAGAGACTCAAGGGTGGTACCGTTGGACTCGGGGTACACACAAATGGGGGGGTAGGACAAGGTCCCATGTCTCTATCTTACCCCCCTGAGGATCGGTCAAAACTGACCCTGATTAAAACTCCAAGCCCTGTACACTCTTGACAACCCTAAACACCAACTTCACCTTGACAAAAAGTACCACAAAAAGGGGGGTCCAAACCACTCCTAAGGCTCTGAAACGTGCTCCTAGACACTTTCTGGGGGAACACTTTTGGCATTTCACACTCAGGAAAATTTTGACTCTCCCAACTCACTTATATGGGGGAACTTCAAATGCTCATAACTCTGGAACCCTAAGTCCTAGAGACTTAAGGGTGGGACCGTTGGACTCGGGGTACCCACAAATGGGGGGGTAGGACAAGGTCCCATGTCTCTATCTTACCCCCGAGGATCGGTCAAAACGGACCCTGGTTAAAACCCCAGATTTTGACTCTCCCAACTCACTTATATGGGGGAACTTCAAATGCTCATAACTCCGGAACCCTATGTGCTAGAGACTCAAGTCTGGTACCCTTGGTCTCGGGGTACACACAAATGGGGGGGTAGGACAAGGTCCCATGTCTCTATCTTACCCCCCTGAGGATCGGTCAAAACGGACCCTCGTTAAAACCCCAGATTTTGACTCTCCCAACTCACTTATATGGGGGAACTTCAAATGCTCATAACTCCGGAACCCTATGTGCTAGAGACTCAAGGCTGGTACCGTTGGACTCGGGGTACACACAAATGGGGGGGTAGGACAAGGTCCTATGTCTCTATCTTACCCCCCTGAGGATCGGTCAAAACTGACCCTGATTAAAAGTCCAAGCCCTGTACACTCTTGACAACCCTAAACACCAACTTCACCTTGACAAAAAGTACCACAAAAAGGGGGGTCCAAACCACTCCTAAGGTTCTGAAACGTGCTCCTAGACACTTTCTGGGGGAACACTTTTGGCATCTCACACTTAGGAAAATTTTGACTCTCCCAACTCACTTATATGGGGGAACTTCAAATGCTCATAACTCTGGAACCCTAAGTCCTAGAGACTTAAGGGTGGGACCGTTGGACTCGGGGTACCCACAAATGGGGGGATAGGACAAGGTCTCATGTCTCTATCTTGCTCCCTGAGGATCGGTCAAAACTGACCCTTGTTAAAACCCCAAATTTTGACTCTCCCAACTCACTTATATGGGGGAACTTCAAATGCTCATAACTCCGGAACCCTATGTGCTAGAGACTCAAGGGTGGTACCGTTGGACTCGGGGTACCCACAAATGGGGGGGGGTAGGACAAGGTCTCATGTCTCTATCTTGCTCCCTGAGGATGGGTCAAAACTGACCCTTGTTAAAACCTCAAATTTTGACTCTCCCAACTCACTTATATGGGGGAACTTCAAATGCTCATAACTCTGGAACCCTAAGTCCTAGAGACTTAAGGGTGGGACCGTTGGACTCGGGGTACCCACAAATGGGGGGGTAGGACAAGGTCTCATGTCTCTACCTTGCTCCCTGAGGATGGGTCAAAACTGACCCTTGCTAAAACCCCAAATATTGACTCTCCCAACTCACTTATATGGGGGAACTTCAAATGCTCATAACTCCGGAACCCTATGTGCTAGAGACTCAAGGGTGGTACCGTTGGACTCGGGGTACACACAAATGGGGGGGGTAGGACAAGGTCCCATGTCTCTATCTTACCCCCCTGAGGATCGGTCAAAACTGACCCTGATTAAAACTCCAAGCCCTGTACACTCTTGACAACCCTAAACACCAACTTCACCTTGACAAAAAGTACCACAAAAAGGGGGGTCCAAACCACTCCTAAGGCTCTGAAACGTGCTCCTAGACACTTTCTGGGGGAACACTTTTGGCATTTCACACTTAGGAAAATTTTGACTCTCCCAACTCACTTATATGGGGGAACTTCAAATGCTCATAACTCCGGAACCCTATGTGCTAGAGACTCAAGGGTGGTACCGTTGGACTCGGGGTACACACAAATGGGGGGGTAGGACAAGGTCCCATGTCTCTATCTTACCCCCGAGGATCGGTCAAAACGGACCCTGGTTAAAACCCCAGATTTTGACTCTCCCAACTCACTTATATGGGGGAACTTCAAATGCTCATAACTCCGGAACCCTATGTGCTAGAGACTCAAGTCTGGTACCCATGGACTCGGGGTACACACAAATGGGGGGGTAGGACAAGGTCCCATGTCTCTATCTTACCCCCCTGAGGATCGGTCAAAACGGACCCTGGTTAAAACCCCAGATTTTGACTCTCCCAACTCACTTATATGGGGGAACTTCAAATGCTCATAACTCCGGAACCCTATGTACTAGAGACTCAAGGCTGGTACCGTTGGACTCGGGGCACACACAAATGGGGGGGGGTAGGACAAGGTCCCATGTCTCTATCTTACCCCCCTGAGGATCGGTCAAAACGGACCCTGGTTAAAACCCCAGATTTTGACTCTCCCAACTCACTTATATGGGGGAACTTCAAATGCTCATAACTCCAGAACCCTATGTGCTAGAGACTCAAGGCTGGCACCGTTGGACTCGGGGTTCACACAAATGGGGGGTAGGACAAGGTCCCATGTCTCTATCTTACCCCCCTGAGGATCGGTCAAAACGGACCCTGGTTAAAACCCCAGATTTTGACTCTCCCAACTCACTTATATGGGGGAACTTCAAATGCTCATAACTCCAGAACCCTATGTGCTAGAGACTCAAGGCTGGCACCGTTGGACTCGGGGTTCACACAAATGGGGGGTAGGACAAGGTCCCATGTCTCTATCTTACCCCCCTGAGGATCGGTCAAAACGGACCCTGGTTAAAACCCCAGATTTTGACTCTCCAAACTCACTTATATGGGGGAACTTCAAATGCTCATAACTCCGGAACCCTATGTGCTAGAGACTCAAGACTGGTACCGTTGGACTCGGGGTACACACAAATGGGGGGGTAGGACAAGGTCCCATGTCTCTATCTTACCCCCCTGAGGATCGGTCAAAACGGACCCTCGTTAAAACCCCAGATTTTGACTCTCCCAACTCACTTATATGGGGGAACTTCAAATGCTCATAACTCCGGAACCCTATGTGCTAGAGACTCAAGGCTGGTACCGTTGGACTCGGGGTACACACAAATGGGGGGCTAGGACAAGGTCCCATGTCTCTATCTTACCCCCCTGAGGATCGGTCAAAACTGACCCTGATTAAAAGTCCAAGCCCTGTACACTCTTGACAACCCTAAACACCAACTTCACCTTGACAAAAAGTACCACAAAAAGGGGGGTCCAAACCACTCCTAAGGCTCTGAAACTTGCTCCTAGACACTTTCTGGGGGAACACTTTTGGCATTTCACACTTAGGAAAATTTTGACTCTCCCAACTCACTTATATGGGGGAACTTCAAATGCTCATAACTCTGGAACCCTAAGTCCTAGAGACTTAAGGGTGGGACCGTTGGACTCGGGGTACCCACAAATGGGGGGGTAGGACAAGGTCTCATGTCTCTACCTTGCTCCCTGAGGATGGGTCAAAACTGACCCTTGTTAAAACCCCAAATATTGACTCTCCCAACTCACTTATATGGGGGAACTTCAAATGCTCATAACTCCGGAACCCTATGTGCTAGAGACTCAAGGGTGGTACCGTTGGACTCGGGGTACACACAAATGGGGGGGTAGGACAAGGTCCCATGTCTCTATCTTACCCCCGAGGATCGGTCAAAACGGACCCTGGTTAAAACCCCAGATTTTGACTCTCCCAACTCACTTATATGGGGGAACTTCAAATGCTCATAACTCCGGAACCCTATGTGCTAGAGACTCAAGTCTGGTACCCTTGGACTCGGGGTACACACAAATGGGGGGGGTAGGACAAGGTCCCATGTCTCTATCTTACCCCCCTGAGGATCGGTCAAAACGGACCCTGGTTAAAACCCCAGATTTTGACTCTCCAAACTCACTTATATGGGGGAACTTCAAATGCTCATAACTCCGGAACCCTATGTGCTAGAGACTCAAGGCTGGTACCGTTGGACTCGGGGTACACACAAATGGGGGGGTAGGACAAGGTCCCATGTCTCTATCTTACCCCCCTGAGGATCGGTCAAAACTGACCCTGATTAAAACTCCAAGCCCTGTACACTCTTGACAACCCTAAACACCAACTTCACCTTGACAAAAAGTACCACAAAAAGGGGGGTCCAAACCACTCCTAAGGCTCTGAAACTTGCTCCTAGACACTTTCTGGGGGAACACTTTTGGCATTTCACACTTAGGAAAATTTTGACTCTCCCAACTCACTTATATGGGGGAACTTCAAATGCTCATAACTCTGGAACCCTAAGTCCTAGAGACTTAAGGGTGGGACCGTTGGACTCGGGGTACCCACAAATGGGGGGGTAGGACAAGGTCTCATGTCTCTACCTTGCTCCCTGAGGATGGGTCAAAACTGACCCTTGTTAAAACCCCAAATATTGACTCTCCCAACTCACTTATATGGGGGAACTTCAAATGCTCATAACTCCGGAACCCTATGTGCTAGAGACTCAAGGGTGGTACCGTTGGACTCGGGGTACACACAAATGGGGGGGTAGGACAAGGTCCCATGTCTCTATCTTACCCCCGAGGATCGGTCAAAACGGACCCTGGTTAAAACCCCAGATTTTGACTCTCCCAACTCACTTATATGGGGGAACTTCAAATGCTCATAACTCCGGAACCCTATGTGCTAGAGACTCAAGTCTGGTACCCTTGGACTCGGGGTACACACAAATGGGGGGGGTAGGACAAGGTCCCATGTCTCTATCTTACCCCCCTGAGGATCGGTCAAAACGGACCCTGGTTAAAACCCCAGATTTTGACTCTCCAAACTCACTTATATGGGGGAACTTCAAATGCTCATAACTCCGGAACCCTATGTGCTAGAGACTCAAGGCTGGTACCGTTGGACTCGGGGTACACACAAATGGGGGGGTAGGACAAGGTCCCATGTCTCTATCTTACCCCCCTGAGGATCGGTCAAAACTGACCCTGATTAAAACTCCAAGCCCTGTACACTCTTGACAACCCTAAACACCAACTTCACCTTGACAAAAAGTACCACAAAAAGGGGGGTCCAAACCACTCCTAAGGCTCTGAAACGTGCTCCTAGACACTTTCTGGGGGAACACTTTTGGCATTTCACACTTAGGAAAATTTTGACTCTCCCAACTCACTTATATGGGGGAACTTCAAATGCTCATAACTCTGGAACCCTAAGTCCTAGAGACTTAAGGGTGGGACCGTTGGACTCGGGGTACCCACAAATGGGGGGGTAGGACAAGGTCTCATGTCTCTACCTTGCTCCCTGAGGATGGGTCAAAACTGACCCTTGTTAAAACCCCAAATATTGACTCTCCCAACTCACTTATATGGGGGAACTTCAAATGCTCATAACTCCGGAACCCTATGTGCTAGAGACTCAAGGGTGGTACCGTTGGACTCGGGGTACACACAAATGGGGGGGTAGGACAAGGTCCCATGTCTCTATCTTACCCCCGAGGATCGGTCAAAACGGACCCTGGTTAAAACCCCAGATTTTGACTCTCCCAACTCACTTATATGGGGGAACTTCAAATGCTCATAACTCCGGAACCCTATGTGCTAGAGACTCAAGTCTGGTACCCTTGGACTCGGGGTACACACAAATGGGGGGGGTAGGACAAGGTCCCATGTCTCTATCTTACCCCCCTGAGGATCGGTCAAAACGGACCCTGGTTAAAACCCCAGATTTTGACTCTCCAAACTCACTTATATGGGGGAACTTCAAATGCTCATAACTCCGGAACCCTATGTGCTAGAGACTCAAGGCTGGTACCGTTGGACTCGGGGTACACACAAATGGGGGGGTAGGACAAGGTCCCATGTCTCTATCTTACCCCCCTGAGGATCGGTCAAAACTGACCCTGATTAAAACTCCAAGCCCTGTACACTCTTGACAACCCTAAACACCAACTTCACCTTGACAAAAAGTACCACAAAAAGGGGGGTCCAAACCACTCCTAAGGCTCTGAAACGTGCTCCTAGACACTTTCTGGGGGAACACTTTTGGCATTTCACACTTAGGAAAATTTTGACTCTCCCAACTCACTTATATGGGGGAACTTCAAATGCTCATAACTCTGGAACCCTAAGTCCTAGAGACTTAAGGGTGGGACCGTTGGACTCGGGGTACCCACAAATGGGGGGGTAGGACAAGGTCTCATGTCTCTACCTTGCTCCCTGAGGATGGGTCAAAACTGACCCTTGTTAAAACCCCAAATATTGACTCTCCCAACTCACTTATATGGGGGAACTTCAAATGCTCATAACTCCGGAACCCTATGTGCTAGAGACTCAAGGGTGGTACCGTTGGACTCGGGGTACACACAAATGGGGGGGTAGGACAAGGTCCCATGTCTCTATCTTACCCCCGAGGATCGGTCAAAACGGACCCTGGTTAAAACCCCAGATTTTGACTCTCCCAACTCACTTATATGGGGGAACTTCAAATGCTCATAACTCCGGAACCCTATGTGCTAGAGACTCAAGGCTGGTACCGTTGGACTCGGGGTACACACAAATGGGGGGTAGGACAAGGTCCCATGTCTCTATCTTACCCCCCTGAGGATCGGTCAAAACGGACCCTGGTTAAAACCCCAGATTTTGACTCTCCCAACTCACTTATATGGGGGAACTTCAAATGCTCATAACTCCAGAACCCTATGTGCTAGAGACTCAAGTCTGGTACCCTTGGACTCGGAGTACACACAAATGGGGGGGTAGGACAAGGTCCCATGTCTCTATCTTACCCCCCTGAGGATCGGTCAAAACGGACCCTCATTAAAACCCCAGATTTTGACTCTCCCAACTCACTTATATGGGGGAACTTCAAATGCTCATAACTCCGGAACCCTATGTGCTAGAGACTCAAGGCTGGTACCGTTGGACTCGGGGTACACACAAACGGGGGGCTAGGACAAGTTCCCATGTCTCTATCTTACCCCCCTGAGGATCGGTCAAAACTGACCCTGATTAAAAGTCCAAGCCCTGTACACTCTTGACAACCCTAAACACCAACTTCACCTTGAGAAAAAGTACCACAAAAAGGGGGGTCCAAACCACTCCTAAGGCTCTGAAACGTGCTCCTAGACACTTTCTGGGGGAACACTTTTGGCATTTCACACTTAGGAATATTTTGACTCTCCCAACTCACTTATATGGGGGAACTTCAAATGCTCATAACTCTGGAACCCTAAGTCCTAGAGACTTAAGGGTGGGACCGTTGGACTCGGGGTACCCACAAATGGGGGGGTAGGACAAGGTCTCGTGTCTCTACCTTGCTCCCTGAGGATGGGTCAAAACTGACCCTTGTTAAAACCCCAAATATTGACTCTCCCAACTCACTTATATGGGGGAACTTCAAATGCTCATAACTCCGGAACCCTATGTGCTAGAGACTCAAGGGTGGTACCGTTGGACTCGGGGTACACACAAATGGGGGGGTAGGACAAGGTCCCATGTCTCTATCTTACCCCCGAGGATCGGTCAAAACGGACCCTGGTTAAAACCCCAGATTTTGACTCTCCCAACTCACTTATATGGGGGAACTTCAAATGCTCATAACTCCGGAACCCTATGTGCTAGAGACTCAAGGCTGGTACCGTTGGACTCGGGGTACACACAAATGGGGGGTAGGACAAGGTCCCATGTCTCTATCTTACCCCCCTGAGGATCGGTCAAAACAGACCCTGGTTAAAACCCCAGATTTTGACTCTCCCAACTCACTTATATGGGGGAACTTCAAATGCTCATAACTCCGGAACCCTATGTGCTAGAGACTCAAGTCTGGTACCCTTGGACTCGGGGTACACACAAATGGGGGGGTAGGACAAGGTCCCATGTCTCTATCTTACCCCCCTGAGGATCGGTCAAAACGGACCCTGGTTAAAACCCCAGATTTTGACTCTCCCAACTCACTTATATGGGGGAACTTCAAATGCTCATAACTCCGGAACCCTATGTGCTAGAGACTCAAGGCTGGTACCGTTGGACTCGGGGTACACACAAATGGGGGGCTAGGACAAGGTCCCATGTCTCTATCTTACCCCCCTGAGGATCGGTCAAAACTGACCCTGATTAAAAGTCCAAGCCCTGTACACTCTTGACAACCCTAAACACCAACTTCACCTTGACAAAAAGTACCACAAAAAGGGGGGTCCAAACCACTCCTAAGGCTCTGAAACGTGCTCCTAGACACTTTCTGGGGGAACACTTTTGGCATTTCACACTTAGGAAAATTTTGACTCTCCCAACTCACTTATATGGGGGAACTTCAAATGCTCATAACTCTGGAACCCTAAGTCCTAGAGACTTAAGGGTGGGACCGTTGGACTCGGGGTACCCACAAATGGGGGGGTAGGACAAGGTCTCATGTCTCTACCTTGCTCCCTGAGGATGGGTCAAAACTGACCCTTGTTAAAACCCCAAATATTGACTCTCCCAACTCACTTATATGGGGGAACTTCAAATGCTCATAACTCCGGAACCCTATGTGCTAGAGACTCAAGGGTGGTACCGTTGGACTCGGGGTACACACAAATGGGGGGGTAGGACAAGGTCCCATGTCTCTATCTTACCCCCGAGGATCGGTCAAAACGGACCCTGGTTAAAACCCCAGATTTTGACTCTCCCAACTCACTTATATGGGGGAACTTCAAATGCTCATAACTCCGGAACCCTATGTGCTAGAGACTCAAGGCTGGTACCGTTGGACTCGGGGTACACACAAATGGGGGGTAGGACAAGGTCCCATGTCTCTATCTTACTCCCCTGAGGATCGGTCAAAACGGACCCTGGTTAAAACCCCAGATTTTGACTCTCCCAACTCACTTATATGGGGGAACTTCAAATGCTCATAACTCCGGAACCCTATGTGCTAGAGACTCAAGGCTGGTACCGTTGGACTCGGGGTACACACAAATGAGGGGGTAGGACAAGGTCCCATGTCTCTATCTTACCCCCCTGAGGATCGGTCAAAACTGACCCTGATTAAAAGTCCAAGCCCTGTACACTCTTGACAACCCTAAACACCAACTTCACCTTGACAAAAAGTACCACAAAAAGGGGGGTCCAAACCACTCCTAAGGCTCTGAAACGTGCTCCTAGACACTTTCTGGGGGAACACTTTTGGCATTTCACACTTAGGAAAATTTTGACTCTCCCAACTCACTTATATGGGGGAACTTCAAATGCTCATAACTCCGGAACCCTATGTGCTAGAGACTCAAGTCTGGTACCCTTGGACTCGGGGTACACACAAATGGGGGGGTAGGACAAGGTCCCATGTCTCTATCTTACCCCCCTGAGGATCGGTCAAAACGGACCCTGGTTAAAACCCCAGATTTTGACTCTCCCAACTCACTTATATGGGGGAACTTCAAATGCTCCTAACTCTGGAACCCTAAGTCCTAGAGACTTAAGGGTGGGACCGTTGGACTCGGGGTACCCACAAATGGGGGGGTAGGACAAGGTCTCATGTCTCTACCTTGCTCCCTGAGGATGGGTCAAAACTGACCCTTGTTAAAACCCAAAATATTGACTCTCCCAACTCACTTATATGGGGGAACTTCAAATGCTCATAACTCCGGAACCCTATGTGCTAGAGACTCAAGGGTGGTACCGTTGGACTCGGGGTACACACAAATGAGGGGGTAGGACAAGGTCCCATGTCTCTATCTTACCCCCCTGAGGATCGGTCAAAACGGACCCTGGTTAAAACCCCAGATTTTGACTCTCCCAACTCACTTATATGGGGGAACTTCAAATGCTCATAACTCCGGAACCCTATGTGCTAGAGACTCAAGGCTGGTACCCTTGGACTCGGGGTACACACAAATGGGGGGGTAGGACAAGGTCCCATGTCTCTATCTTACTCCCCTGACGATCGGTCAAAACGGACCCTGGTTAAAACCCCAGATTTTGACTCTCCCAACTCACTTATATGGGGGAACTTCAAATGCTCATAACTCCGGAACCCTATGTGCTAGAGACTCAAGGCTGGTACCGTTGGACTCGGGGTACACACAAATGGGGGGGTAGGACAAGGTCCCATGTCTCGATCTTACCCCCCTGAGGATCGGTCAAAACGGACCCTGGTTAAAACCCCAGATTTTGACTCTCCCAACTCACTTATATGGGGGAATTTCAAATGCTCATAACTCCGGAACCCTATGTGCTAGAGACTCAAGGCTGGTACCGTTGGACTCGGGGTACACACAAATGGGGGGGTAGGACAAGGTCCCATGTCTCTATCTTACCCCCCTGCGGATCGGTCAAAACGGACCCTGGTTAAAACCCCAGATTTTGACTCTCCCAACTCACTTATATGGGGGAACTTCAAATGCTCATAACTCCAGAACCCTATGTTCTAGAGACTCAAGGCTGGTACCGTTGGACTCGGGGTACACACAAATGGGGGGGTAGGACAAGGTCCCATGTCTCTATCTTACCCCCCTGCGGATCGGTCAAAACGGACCCTGGTTAAAACCCCAGATTTTGATTCTCCCAACTCACTTATATGGGGGAACTTCAAATGCTCATAACTCCGGAACCCTATGTGCTAGAGACTCAAGGCTGGTACCGTTGGACTCGGGGTACACACAAATGGGGGGGTAGGACAAGGTCCCATGTCTCTATCTTACCCCCCTGAGGATCGGTCAAAACTGACCCTGATTAAAAGTCCAAGCCCTGTACACTCTTGACAACCCTAAACACCAACTTCACCTTGACAAAAAGTACCACAAAAAGGGGGGTCCAAACCACTCCTAAGGCTCTGAAACGTGCTCCTAGACACTTTCTGGGGGAACACTTTTGGCATTTCACACTTAGGAAAATTTTGACTCTCCCAACTCACTTATATGGGGGAACTTCAAATGCTCATAACTCTGGAACCCTAAGTCCTAGAGACTTAAGGGTGGGACCGTTGGACTCGGGGTACCCACAAATGGGGGGGTAGGACAAGGTCTCATGTCTCTACCTTGCTCCCTGAGGATGGGTCAAAACTGACCCTTGTTAAAACCCCAAATATTGACTCTCCCAACTCACTTATATGGGGGAACTTCAAATGCTCATAACTCCGGAACCCTATGTGCTAGAGACTCAAGGGTGGTACCGTTGGACTCGGGGTACACACAAATGGGGGGGTAGGACAAGGTCCCATGTCTCTATCTTACCCCCGAGGATCGGTCAAAACGGACCCTGGTTAAAACCCCAGATTTTGACTCTCCCAACTCACTTATATGGGGGAACTTCAAATGCTCATAACTCCAGAACCCTATGTGCTAGAGACTCAAGGCTGGTACCGTTGGACTCGGGGTACACACAAATGAGGGGGTAGGACAAGGTCCCATGTCTCTATCTTACCCCCCTGAGGATCGGTCAAAACGGACCCTGGTTAAAACCCCAGATTTTGACTCTCCCAACTCACTTATATGGGGGAACTTCAAATGCTCATAACTCCGGAACCCTATGTGCTAGAGACTCAAGGCTGGTACCCTTGGACTCGGGGTACACACAAATGGGGGGGTAGGACAAGGTCCCATGTCTCTATCTTACTCCCCTGACGATCGGTCAAAACGGACCCTGGTTAAAACCCCAGATTTTGACTCTCCCAACTCACTTATATGGGGGAACTTCAAATGCTCATAACTCCGGAACCCTATGTGCTAGAGACTCAAGGCTGGTACCGTTGGACTCGGGGTACACACAAATGGGGGGGTAGGACAAGGTCCCATGTCTCTATCTTACCCCCCTGCGGATCGGTCAAAACGGACCCTGGTTAAAACCCCAGATTTTGACTCTCCCAACTCACTTATATGGGGGAACTTCAAATGCTCATAACTCCGGAACCCTATGTGCTAGAGACTCAAGGCTGGTACCGTTGGACTCGGGGTACACACAAATGGGGGGGTAGGACAAGGTCCCATGTCTCGATCTTACCCCCCTGCGGATCGGTCAAAACGGACCCTGGTTAAAACCCCAGATTTTGACTCTCCCAACTCACTTATATGGGGGAATTTCAAATGCTCATAACTCCGGAACCCTATGTGCTAGAGACTCAAGGCTGGTACCGTTGGACTCGGGGTACACACAAATGGGGGGGTAGGACAAGGTCCCATGTCTCTATCTTACCCCCGAGGATCGGTCAAAACGGACCCTGGTTAAAACCCCAGATTTTGACTCTCCCAACTCACTTATATGGGGGAACTTCAAATGCTCATAACTCCAGAACCCTATGTGCTAGAGACTCAAGGCTGGTACCGTTGGACTCGGGGTACACACAAATGAGGGGGTAGGACAAGGTCCCATGTCTCTATCTTACCCCCCTGAGGATCGGTCAAAACGGACCCTGGTTAAAACCCCAGATTTTGACTCTCCCAACTCACTTATATGGGGGAACTTCAAATGCTCATAACTCCGGAACCCTATGTGCTAGAGACTCAAGGCTGGTACCCTTGGACTCGGGGTACACACAAATGGGGGGGTAGGACAAGGTCCCATGTCTCTATCTTACTCCCCTGACGATCGGTCAAAACGGACCCTGGTTAAAACCCCAGATTTTGACTCTCCCAACTCACTTATATGGGGGAACTTCAAATGCTCATAACTCCGGAACCCTATGTGCTAGAGACTCAAGGCTGGTACCGTTGGACTCGGGGTACACACAAATGGGGGGGTAGGACAAGGTCCCATGTCTCTATCTTACCCCCCTGCGGATCGGTCAAAACGGACCCTGGTTAAAACCCCAGATTTTGACTCTCCCAACTCACTTATATGGGGGAACTTCAAATGCTCATAACTCCGGAACCCTATGTGCTAGAGACTCAAGGCTGGTACCGTTGGACTCGGGGTACACACAAATGGGGGGGTAGGACAAGGTCCCATGTCTCGATCTTACCCCCCTGCGGATCGGTCAAAACGGACCCTGGTTAAAACCCCAGATTTTGACTCTCCCAACTCACTTATATGGGGGAATTTCAAATGCTCATAACTCCGGAACCCTATGTGCTAGAGACTCAAGGCTGGTACCGTTGGACTCGGGGTACACACAAATGGGGGGGTAGGACAAGGTCCCATGTCTCTATCTTACCCCCCTGCGGATCGGTCAAAACGGACCCTGGTTAAAACCCCAGATTTTGACTCTCCCAACTCACTTATATGGGGGAACTTCAAATGCTCATAACTCCGGAACCCTATGTGCTAGAGACTCAAGGCTGGTACCGTTGGACTCGGGGTACACACAAATGGGGGGGTAGGACAAGGTCCCATGTCTCTATCTTACCCCCCTGAGGATCGGTCAAAACTGACCCTGATTAAAAGTCCAAGCCCTGTACACTCTTGACAACCCTAAACACCAACTTCACCTTGACAAAAAGTACCACAAAAAGGGGGGTCCAAACCACTCCTAAGGCTCTGAAACTTGCTCCTAGACACTTTCTGGGGGAACACTTTTGGCATTTCACACTTAGGAAAATTTTGACTCTCCCAACTCACTTATATGGGGGAACTTCAAATGCTCATAACTCTGGAACCCTAAGTCCTAGAGACTTAAGGGTGGGACCGTTGGACTCGGGGTACCCACAAATGGGGGGGTAGGACAAGGTCTCATGTCTCTACCTTGCTCCCTGAGGATGGGTCAAAACTGACCCTTGTTAAAACCCAAAATATTGACTCTCCCAACTCACTTATATGGGGGAACTTCAAATGCTCATAACTCCGGAACCCTATGTGCTAGAGACTCAAGGGTGGTACCGTTGGACTCGGGGTACACACAAATGAGGGGGTAGGACAAGGTCCCATGTCTCTATCTTACCCCCCTGAGGATCGGTCAAAACGGACCCTGGTTAAAACCCCAGATTTTGACTCTCCCAACTCACTTATATGGGGGAACTTCAAATGCTCATAACTCCGGAACCCTATGTGCTAGAGACTCAAGGCTGGTACCCTTGGACTCGGGGTACACACAAATGGGGGGGTAGGACAAGGTCCCATGTCTCTATCTTACTCCCCTGACGATCGGTCAAAACGGACCCTGGTTAAAACCCCAGATTTTGACTCTCCCAACTCACTTATATGGGGGAACTTCAAATGCTCATAACTCCGGAACCCTATGTGCTAGAGACTCAAGGCTGGTACCGTTGGACTCGGGGTACACACAAATGGGGGGGTAGGACAAGGTCCCATGTCTCTATCTTACCCCCCTGAGGATCGGTCAAAACTGACCCTGATTAAAACTCCAAGCCCTGTACACTCTTGACAACCCTAAACACCAACTTCACCTTGACAAAAAGTACCACAAAAAGGGGGGTCCAAACCACTCCTAAGGCTCTGAAACGTGCTCCTAGACACTTTCTGGGGGAACACTTTTGGCATTTCACACTCAGGAAAATTTTGACTCTCCCAACTCACTTATATGGGGGAACTTCAAATGCTCATAACTCTGGAACCCTAAGTCCTAGAGACTTAAGGGTGGGACCGTTGGACTCGGGGTACCCACAAATGGGGGGGTAGGACAAGGTCCCATGTCTCTATCTTACCCCCGAGGATCGGTCAAAACGGACCCTGGTTAAAACCCCAGATTTTGACTCTCCCAACTCACTTATATGGGGGAACTTCAAATGCTCATAACTCCGGAACCCTATGTGCTAGAGACTCAAGTCTGGTACCCTTGGTCTCGGGGTACACACAAATGGGGGGGTAGGACAAGGTCCCATGTCTCTATCTTACCCCCCTGAGGATCGGTCAAAACGGACCCTCGTTAAAACCCCAGATTTTGACTCTCCCAACTCACTTATATGGGGGAACTTCAAATGCTCATAACTCCGGAACCCTATGTGCTAGAGACTCAAGGGTGGTACCGTTGGACTCGGGGTACACACAAATGGGGGGGTAGGACAAGGTCCCATGTCTCTATCTTACCCCCCTGAGGATCGGTCAAAACTGACCCTGATTAAAACTCCAAGCCCTGTACACTCTTGACAACCCTAAACACCAACTTCACCTTGACAAAAAGTACCACAAAAAGGGGGGTCCAAACCACTCCTAAGGCTCTGAAACGTGCTCCTAGACACTTTCTGGGGGAACACTTTTGGCATTTCACACTCAGGAAAATTTTGACTCTCCCAACTCACTTATATGGGGGAACTTCAAATGCTCATAACTCTGGAACCCTAAGTCCTAGAGACTTAAGGGTGGGACCGTTGGACTCGGGGTACCCACAAATGGGGGGGTAGGACAAGGTCCCATGTCTCTATCTTACCCCCGAGGATCGGTCAAAACGGACCCTGGTTAAAACCCCAGATTTTGACTCTCCCAACTCACTTATATGGGGGAACTTCAAATGCTCATAACTCCGGAACCCTATGTGCTAGAGACTCAAGTCTGGTACCCTTGGTCTCGGGGTACACACAAATGGGGGGGTAGGACAAGGTCCCATGTCTCTATCTTACCCCCCTGAGGATCGGTCAAAACGGACCCTCGTTAAAACCCCAGATTTTGACTCTCCCAACTCACTTATATGGGGGAACTTCAAATGCTCATAACTCCGGAACCCTATGTGCTAGAGACTCAAGGCTGGTACCGTTGGACTCGGGGTACACACAAATGGGGGGGTAGGACAAGGTCCTATGTCTCTATCTTACCCCCCTGAGGATCGGTCAAAACTGACCCTGATTAAAAGTCCAAGCCCTGTACACTCTTGACAACCCTAAACACCAACTTCACCTTGACAAAAAGTACCACAAAAAGGGGGGTCCAAACCACTCCTAAGGTTCTGAAACGTGCTCCTAGACACTTTCTGGGGGAACACTTTTGGCATCTCACACTTAGGAAAATTTTGACTCTCCCAACTCACTTATATGGGGGAACTTCAAATGCTCATAACTCTGGAACCCTAAGTCCTAGAGACTTAAGGGTGGGACCGTTGGACTCGGGGTACCCACAAATGGGGGGATAGGACAAGGTCTCATGTCTCTATCTTGCTCCCTGAGGATCGGTCAAAACTGACCCTTGTTAAAACCCCAAATTTTGACTCTCCCAACTCACTTATATGGGGGAACTTCAAATGCTCATAACTCCGGAACCCTATGTGCTAGAGACTCAAGGGTGGTACCGTTGGACTCGGGGTACCCACAAATGGGGGGGGGTAGGACAAGGTCTCATGTCTCTATCTTGCTCCCTGAGGATGGGTCAAAACTGACCCTTGTTAAAACCTCAAATTTTGACTCTCCCAACTCACTTATATGGGGGAACTTCAAATGCTCATAACTCTGGAACCCTAAGTCCTAGAGACTTAAGGGTGGGACCGTTGGACTCGGGGTACCCACAAATGGGGGGGTAGGACAAGGTCTCATGTCTCTACCTTGCTCCCTGAGGATGGGTCAAAACTGACCCTTGCTAAAACCCCAAATATTGACTCTCCCAACTCACTTATATGGGGGAACTTCAAATGCTCATAACTCCGGAACCCTATGTGCTAGAGACTCAAGGGTGGTACCGTTGGACTCGGGGTACACACAAATGGGGGGGGTAGGACAAGGTCCCATGTCTCTATCTTACCCCCCTGAGGATCGGTCAAAACTGACCCTGATTAAAACTCCAAGCCCTGTACACTCTTGACAACCCTAAACACCAACTTCACCTTGACAAAAAGTACCACAAAAAGGGGGGTCCAAACCACTCCTAAGGCTCTGAAACGTGCTCCTAGACACTTTCTGGGGGAACACTTTTGGCATTTCACACTTAGGAAAATTTTGACTCTCCCAACTCACTTATATGGGGGAACTTCAAATGCTCATAACTCCAGAACCCTATGTGCTAGAGACTCAAGGCTGGCACCGTTGGACTCGGGGTTCACACAAATGGGGGGTAGGACAAGGTCCCATGTCTCTATCTTACCCCCCTGAGGATCGGTCAAAACGGACCCTGGTTAAAACCCCAGATTTTGACTCTCCAAACTCACTTATATGGGGGAACTTCAAATGCTCATAACTCCGGAACCCTATGTGCTAGAGACTCAAGACTGGTACCGTTGGACTCGGGGTACACACAAATGGGGGGGTAGGACAAGGTCCCATGTCTCTATCTTACCCCCCTGAGGATCGGTCAAAACGGACCCTCGTTAAAACCCCAGATTTTGACTCTCCCAACTCACTTATATGGGGGAACTTCAAATGCTCATAACTCCGGAACCCTATGTGCTAGAGACTCAAGGCTGGTACCGTTGGACTCGGGGTACACACAAATGGGGGGCTAGGACAAGGTCCCATGTCTCTATCTTACCCCCCTGAGGATCGGTCAAAACTGACCCTGATTAAAAGTCCAAGCCCTGTACACTCTTGACAACCCTAAACACCAACTTCACCTTGACAAAAAGTACCACAAAAAGGGGGGTCCAAACCACTCCTAAGGCTCTGAAACTTGCTCCTAGACACTTTCTGGGGGAACACTTTTGGCATTTCACACTTAGGAAAATTTTGACTCTCCCAACTCACTTATATGGGGGAACTTCAAATGCTCATAACTCTGGAACCCTAAGTCCTAGAGACTTAAGGGTGGGACCGTTGGACTCGGGGTACCCACAAATGGGGGGGTAGGACAAGGTCTCATGTCTCTACCTTGCTCCCTGAGGATGGGTCAAAACTGACCCTTGTTAAAACCCCAAATATTGACTCTCCCAACTCACTTATATGGGGGAACTTCAAATGCTCATAACTCCGGAACCCTATGTGCTAGAGACTCAAGGGTGGTACCGTTGGACTCGGGGTACACACAAATGGGGGGGTAGGACAAGGTCCCATGTCTCTATCTTACCCCCGAGGATCGGTCAAAACGGACCCTGGTTAAAACCCCAGATTTTGACTCTCCCAACTCACTTATATGGGGGAACTTCAAATGCTCATAACTCCGGAACCCTATGTGCTAGAGACTCAAGTCTGGTACCCTTGGACTCGGGGTACACACAAATGGGGGGGGTAGGACAAGGTCCCATGTCTCTATCTTACCCCCCTGAGGATCGGTCAAAACGGACCCTGGTTAAAACCCCAGATTTTGACTCTCCAAACTCACTTATATGGGGGAACTTCAAATGCTCATAACTCCGGAACCCTATGTGCTAGAGACTCAAGGCTGGTACCGTTGGACTCGGGGTACACACAAATGGGGGGGTAGGACAAGGTCCCATGTCTCTATCTTACCCCCCTGAGGATCGGTCAAAACTGACCCTGATTAAAACTCCAAGCCCTGTACACTCTTGACAACCCTAAACACCAACTTCACCTTGACAAAAAGTACCACAAAAAGGGGGGTCCAAACCACTCCTAAGGCTCTGAAACGTGCTCCTAGACACTTTCTGGGGGAACACTTTTGGCATTTCACACTTAGGAAAATTTTGACTCTCCCAACTCACTTATATGGGGGAACTTCAAATGCTCATAACTCTGGAACCCTAAGTCCTAGAGACTTAAGGGTGGGACCGTTGGACTCGGGGTACACACAAATGGGGGGGTAGGACAAGGTCTCATGTCTCTACCTTGCTCCCTGAGGATGGGTCAAAACTGACCCTTGTTAAAACCCCAAATATTGACTCTCCCAACTCACTTATATGGGGGAACTTCAAATGCTCATAACTCCGGAACCCTATGTGCTAGAGACTCAAGGGTGGTACCGTTGGACTCGGGGTACACACAAATGGGGGGGTAGGACAAGGTCCCATGTCTCTATCTTACCCCCGAGGATCGGTCAAAACGGACCCTGGTTAAAACCCCAGATTTTGACTCTCCCAACTCACTTATATGGGGGAACTTCAAATGCTCATAACTCCGGAACCCTATGTGCTAGAGACTCAAGGCTGGTACCGTTGGACTCGGGGTACACACAAATGGGGGGTAGGACAAGGTCCCATGTCTCTATCTTACCCCCCTGAGGATCGGTCAAAACGGACCCTGGTTAAAACCCCAGATTTTGACTCTCCCAACTCACTTATATGGGGGAACTTCAAATGCTCATAACTCCAGAACCCTATGTGCTAGAGACTCAAGTCTGGTACCCTTGGACTCGGAGTACACACAAATGGGGGGGTAGGACAAGGTCCCATGTCTCTATCTTACCCCCCTGAGGATCGGTCAAAACGGACCCTCATTAAAACCCCAGATTTTGACTCTCCCAACTCACTTATATGGGGGAACTTCAAATGCTCATAACTCCGGAACCCTATGTGCTAGAGACTCAAGGCTGGTACCGTTGGACTCGGGGTACACACAAACGGGGGGCTAGGACAAGTTCCCATGTCTCTATCTTACCCCCCTGAGGATCGGTCAAAACTGACCCTGATTAAAAGTCCAAGCCCTGTACACTCTTGACAACCCTAAACACCAACTTCACCTTGAGAAAAAGTACCACAAAAAGGGGGGTCCAAACCACTCCTAAGGCTCTGAAACGTGCTCCTAGACACTTTCTGGGGGAACACTTTTGGCATTTCACACTTAGGAATATTTTGACTCTCCCAACTCACTTATATGGGGGAACTTCAAATGCTCATAACTCTGGAACCCTAAGTCCTAGAGACTTAAGGGTGGGACCGTTGGACTCGGGGTACCCACAAATGGGGGGGTAGGACAAGGTCTCGTGTCTCTACCTTGCTCCCTGAGGATGGGTCAAAACTGACCCTTGTTAAAACCCCAAATATTGACTCTCCCAACTCACTTATATGGGGGAACTTCAAATGCTCATAACTCCGGAACCCTATGTGCTAGAGACTCAAGGGTGGTACCGTTGGACTCGGGGTACACACAAATGGGGGGGTAGGACAAGGTCCCATGTCTCTATCTTACCCCCGAGGATCGGTCAAAACGGACCCTGGTTAAAACCCCAGATTTTGACTCTCCCAACTCACTTATATGGGGGAACTTCAAATGCTCATAACTCCGGAACCCTATGTGCTAGAGACTCAAGGCTGGTACCGTTGGACTCGGGGTACACACAAATGGGGGGTAGGACAAGGTCCCATGTCTCTATCTTACCCCCCTGAGGATCGGTCAAAACAGACCCTGGTTAAAACCCCAGATTTTGACTCTCCCAACTCACTTATATGGGGGAACTTCAAATGCTCATAACTCCGGAACCCTATGTGCTAGAGACTCAAGTCTGGTACCCTTGGACTCGGGGTACACACAAATGGGGGGGTAGGACAAGGTCCCATGTCTCTATCTTACCCCCCTGAGGATCGGTCAAAACGGACCCTGGTTAAAACCCCAGATTTTGACTCTCCCAACTCACTTATATGGGGGAACTTCAAATGCTCATAACTCCGGAACCCTATGTGCTAGAGACTCAAGGCTGGTACCGTTGGACTCGGGGTACACACAAATGGGGGGCTAGGACAAGGTCCCATGTCTCTATCTTACCCCCCTGAGGATCGGTCAAAACTGACCCTGATTAAAAGTCCAAGCCCTGTACACTCTTGACAACCCTAAACACCAACTTCACCTTGACAAAAAGTACCACAAAAAGGGGGGTCCAAACCACTCCTAAGGCTCTGAAACGTGCTCCTAGACACTTTCTGGGGGAACACTTTTGGCATTTCACACTTAGGAAAATTTTGACTCTCCCAACTCACTTATATGGGGGAACTTCAAATGCTCATAACTCTGGAACCCTAAGTCCTAGAGACTTAAGGGTGGGACCGTTGGACTCGGGGTACCCACAAATGGGGGGGTAGGACAAGGTCTCATGTCTCTACCTTGCTCCCTGAGGATGGGTCAAAACTGACCCTTGTTAAAACCCCAAATATTGACTCTCCCAACTCACTTATATGGGGGAACTTCAAATGCTCATAACTCCGGAACCCTATGTGCTAGAGACTCAAGGGTGGTACCGTTGGACTCGGGGTACACACAAATGGGGGGGTAGGACAAGGTCCCATGTCTCTATCTTACCCCCGAGGATCGGTCAAAACGGACCCTGGTTAAAACCCCAGATTTTGACTCTCCCAACTCACTTATATGGGGGAACTTCAAATGCTCATAACTCCGGAACCCTATGTGCTAGAGACTCAAGGCTGGTACCGTTGGACTCGGGGTACACACAAATGGGGGGTAGGACAAGGTCCCATGTCTCTATCTTACTCCCCTGAGGATCGGTCAAAACGGACCCTGGTTAAAACCCCAGATTTTGACTCTCCCAACTCACTTATATGGGGGAACTTCAAATGCTCATAACTCCGGAACCCTATGTGCTAGAGACTCAAGGCTGGTACCGTTGGACTCGGGGTACACACAAATGAGGGGGTAGGACAAGGTCCCATGTCTCTATCTTACCCCCCTGAGGATCGGTCAAAACTGACCCTGATTAAAAGTCCAAGCCCTGTACACTCTTGACAACCCTAAACACCAACTTCACCTTGACAAAAAGTACCACAAAAAGGGGGGTCCAAACCACTCCTAAGGCTCTGAAACGTGCTCCTAGACACTTTCTGGGGGAACACTTTTGGCATTTCACACTTAGGAAAATTTTGACTCTCCCAACTCACTTATATGGGGGAACTTCAAATGCTCATAACTCCGGAACCCTATGTGCTAGAGACTCAAGTCTGGTACCCTTGGACTCGGGGTACACACAAATGGGGGGGTAGGACAAGGTCCCATGTCTCTATCTTACCCCCCTGAGGATCGGTCAAAACGGACCCTGGTTAAAACCCCAGATTTTGACTCTCCCAACTCACTTATATGGGGGAACTTCAAATGCTCCTAACTCTGGAACCCTAAGTCCTAGAGACTTAAGGGTGGGACCGTTGGACTCGGGGTACCCACAAATGGGGGGGTAGGACAAGGTCTCATGTCTCTACCTTGCTCCCTGAGGATGGGTCAAAACTGACCCTTGTTAAAACCCAAAATATTGACTCTCCCAACTCACTTATATGGGGGAATTTCAAATGCTCATAACTCCGGAACCCTATGTGCTAGAGACTCAAGGCTGGTACCGTTGGACTCGGGGTACACACAAATGGGGGGGTAGGACAAGGTCCCATGTCTCTATCTTACCCCCCTGCGGATCGGTCAAAACGGACCCTGGTTAAAACCCCAGATTTTGACTCTCCCAACTCACTTATATGGGGGAACTTCAAATGCTCATAACTCCAGAACCCTATGTTCTAGAGACTCAAGGCTGGTACCGTTGGACTCGGGGTACACACAAATGGGGGGGTAGGACAAGGTCCCATGTCTCTATCTTACCCCCCTGCGGATCGGTCAAAACGGACCCTGGTTAAAACCCCAGATTTTGATTCTCCCAACTCACTTATATGGGGGAACTTCAAATGCTCATAACTCCGGAACCCTATGTGCTAGAGACTCAAGGCTGGTACCGTTGGACTCGGGGTACACACAAATGGGGGGGTAGGACAAGGTCCCATGTCTCTATCTTACCCCCCTGAGGATCGGTCAAAACTGACCCTGATTAAAAGTCCAAGCCCTGTACACTCTTGACAACCCTAAACACCAACTTCACCTTGACAAAAAGTACCACAAAAAGGGGGGTCCAAACCACTCCTAAGGCTCTGAAACGTGCTCCTAGACACTTTCTGGGGGAACACTTTTGGCATTTCACACTTAGGAAAATTTTGACTCTCCCAACTCACTTATATGGGGGAACTTCAAATGCTCATAACTCTGGAACCCTAAGTCCTAGAGACTTAAGGGTGGGACCGTTGGACTCGGGGTACCCACAAATGGGGGGGTAGGACAAGGTCTCATGTCTCTACCTTGCTCCCTGAGGATGGGTCAAAACTGACCCTTGTTAAAACCCCAAATATTGACTCTCCCAACTCACTTATATGGGGGAACTTCAAATGCTCATAACTCCGGAACCCTATGTGCTAGAGACTCAAGGGTGGTACCGTTGGACTCGGGGTACACACAAATGGGGGGGTAGGACAAGGTCCCATGTCTCTATCTTACCCCCGAGGATCGGTCAAAACGGACCCTGGTTAAAACCCCAGATTTTGACTCTCCCAACTCACTTATATGGGGGAACTTCAAATGCTCATAACTCCAGAACCCTATGTGCTAGAGACTCAAGGCTGGTACCGTTGGACTCGGGGTACACACAAATGAGGGGGTAGGACAAGGTCCCATGTCTCTATCTTACCCCCCTGAGGATCGGTCAAAACGGACCCTGGTTAAAACCCCAGATTTTGACTCTCCCAACTCACTTATATGGGGGAACTTCAAATGCTCATAACTCCGGAACCCTATGTGCTAGAGACTCAAGGCTGGTACCCTTGGACTCGGGGTACACACAAATGGGGGGGTAGGACAAGGTCCCATGTCTCTATCTTACTCCCCTGACGATCGGTCAAAACGGACCCTGGTTAAAACCCCAGATTTTGACTCTCCCAACTCACTTATATGGGGGAACTTCAAATGCTCATAACTCCGGAACCCTATGTGCTAGAGACTCAAGGCTGGTACCGTTGGACTCGGGGTACACACAAATGGGGGGGTAGGACAAGGTCCCATGTCTCTATCTTACCCCCCTGCGGATCGGTCAAAACGGACCCTGGTTAAAACCCCAGATTTTGACTCTCCCAACTCACTTATATGGGGGAACTTCAAATGCTCATAACTCCGGAACCCTATGTGCTAGAGACTCAAGGCTGGTACCGTTGGACTCGGGGTACACACAAATGGGGGGGTAGGACAAGGTCCCATGTCTCGATCTTACCCCCCTGCGGATCGGTCAAAACGGACCCTGGTTAAAACCCCAGATTTTGACTCTCCCAACTCACTTATATGGGGGAATTTCAAATGCTCATAACTCCGGAACCCTATGTGCTAGAGACTCAAGGCTGGTACCGTTGGACTCGGGGTACACACAAATGGGGGGGTAGGACAAGGTCCCATGTCTCTATCTTACCCCCCTGCGGATCGGTCAAAACGGACCCTGGTTAAAACCCCAGATTTTGACTCTCCCAACTCACTTATATGGGGGAACTTCAAATGCTCATAACTCCGGAACCCTATGTGCTAGAGACTCAAGGCTGGTACCGTTGGACTCGGGGTACACACAAATGGGGGGGTAGGACAAGGTCCCATGTCTCTATCTTACCCCCCTGAGGATCGGTCAAAACTGACCCTGATTAAAAGTCCAAGCCCTGTACACTCTTGACAACCCTAAACACCAACTTCACCTTGACAAAAAGTACCACAAAAAGGGGGGTCCAAACCACTCCTAAGGCTCTGAAACTTGCTCCTAGACACTTTCTGGGGGAACACTTTTGGCATTTCACACTTAGGAAAATTTTGACTCTCCCAACTCACTTATATGGGGGAACTTCAAATGCTCATAACTCTGGAACCCTAAGTCCTAGAGACTTAAGGGTGGGACCGTTGGACTCGGGGTACCCACAAATGGGGGGGTAGGACAAGGTCTCATGTCTCTACCTTGCTCCCTGAGGATGGGTCAAAACTGACCCTTGTTAAAACCCCAAATATTGACTCTCCCAACTCACTTATATGGGGGAACTTCAAATGCTCATAACTCCGGAACCCTATGTGCTAGAGACTCAAGGGTGGTACCGTTGGACTCGGGGTACACACAAATGAGGGGGTAGGACAAGGTCCCATGTCTCTATCTTACCCCCCTGAGGATCGGTCAAAACGGACCCTGGTTAAAACCCCAGATTTTGACTCTCCCAACTCACTTATATGGGGGAACTTCAAATGCTCATAACTCCGGAACCCTATGTGCTAGAGACTCAAGGCTGGTACCCTTGGACTCGGGGTACACACAAATGGGGGGGTAGGACAAGGTCCCATGTCTCTATCTTACTCCCCTGACGATCGGTCAAAACGGACCCTGGTTAAAACCCCAGATTTTGACTCTCCCAACTCACTTATATGGGGGAACTTCAAATGCTCATAACTCCGGAACCCTATGTGCTAGAGACTCAAGGCTGGTACCGTTGGACTCGGGGTACACACAAATGGGGGGGTAGGACAAGGTCCCATGTCTCGATCTTACCCCCCTGAGGATCGGTCAAAACGGACCCTGGTTAAAACCCCAGATTTTGACTCTCCCAACTCACTTATATGGGGGAATTTCAAATGCTCATAACTCCGGAACCCTATGTGCTAGAGACTCAAGGCTGGTACCGTTGGACTCGGGGTACACACAAATGGGGGGGTAGGACAAGGTCCCATGTCTCTATCTTACCCCCCTGCGGATCGGTCAAAACGGACCCTGGTTAAAACCCCAGATTTTGACTCTCCCAACTCACTTATATGGGGGAACTTCAAATGCTCATAACTCCAGAACCCTATGTTCTAGAGACTCAAGGCTGGTACCGTTGGACTCGGGGTACACACAAATGGGGGGGTAGGACAAGGTCCCATGTCTCTATCTTACCCCCCTGCGGATCGGTCAAAACGGACCCTGGTTAAAACCCCAGATTTTGATTCTCCCAACTCACTTATATGGGGGAACTTCAAATGCTCATAACTCCGGAACCCTATGTGCTAGAGACTCAAGGCTGGTACCGTTGGACTCGGGGTACACACAAATGGGGGGGTAGGACAAGGTCCCATGTCTCTATCTTACCCCCCTGAGGATCGGTCAAAACTGACCCTGATTAAAAGTCCAAGCCCTGTACACTCTTGACAACCCTAAACACCAACTTCACCTTGACAAAAAGTACCACAAAAAGGGGGGTCCAAACCACTCCTAAGGCTCTGAAACGTGCTCCTAGACACTTTCTGGGGGAACACTTTTGGCATTTCACACTTAGGAAAATTTTGACTCTCCCAACTCACTTATATGGGGGAACTTCAAATGCTCATAACTCTGGAACCCTAAGTCCTAGAGACTTAAGGGTGGGACCGTTGGACTCGGGGTACCCACAAATGGGGGGGTAGGACAAGGTCTCATGTCTCTACCTTGCTCCCTGAGGATGGGTCAAAACTGACCCTTGTTAAAACCCCAAATATTGACTCTCCCAACTCACTTATATGGGGGAACTTCAAATGCTCATAACTCCGGAACCCTATGTGCTAGAGACTCAAGGGTGGTACCGTTGGACTCGGGGTACACACAAATGGGGGGGTAGGACAAGGTCCCATGTCTCTATCTTACCCCCGAGGATCGGTCAAAACGGACCCTGGTTAAAACCCCAGATTTTGACTCTCCCAACTCACTTATATGGGGGAACTTCAAATGCTCATAACTCCAGAACCCTATGTGCTAGAGACTCAAGGCTGGTACCGTTGGACTCGGGGTACACACAAATGAGGGGGTAGGACAAGGTCCCATGTCTCTATCTTACCCCCCTGAGGATCGGTCAAAACGGACCCTGGTTAAAACCCCAGATTTTGACTCTCCCAACTCACTTATATGGGGGAACTTCAAATGCTCATAACTCCGGAACCCTATGTGCTAGAGACTCAAGGCTGGTACCCTTGGACTCGGGGTACACACAAATGGGGGGGTAGGACAAGGTCCCATGTCTCTATCTTACTCCCCTGACGATCGGTCAAAACGGACCCTGGTTAAAACCCCAGATTTTGACTCTCCCAACTCACTTATATGGGGGAACTTCAAATGCTCATAACTCCGGAACCCTATGTGCTAGAGACTCAAGTCTGGTACCCTTGGTCTCGGGGTACACACAAATGGGGGGGTAGGACAAGGTCCCATGTCTCTATCTTACCCCCCTGAGGATCGGTCAAAACGGACCCTCGTTAAAACCCCAGATTTTGACTCTCCCAACTCACTTATATGGGGGAACTTCAAATGCTCATAACTCCGGAACCCTATGTGCTAGAGACTCAAGGCTGGTACCGTTGGACTCGGGGTACACACAAATGGGGGGGTAGGACAAGGTCCTATGTCTCTATCTTACCCCCCTGAGGATCGGTCAAAACTGACCCTGATTAAAAGTCCAAGCCCTGTACACTCTTGACAACCCTAAACACCAACTTCACCTTGACAAAAAGTACCACAAAAAGGGGGGTCCAAACCACTCCTAAGGTTCTGAAACGTGCTCCTAGACACTTTCTGGGGGAACACTTTTGGCATCTCACACTTAGGAAAATTTTGACTCTCCCAACTCACTTATATGGGGGAACTTCAAATGCTCATAACTCTGGAACCCTAAGTCCTAGAGACTTAAGGGTGGGACCGTTGGACTCGGGGTACCCACAAATGGGGGGATAGGACAAGGTCTCATGTCTCTATCTTGCTCCCTGAGGATCGGTCAAAACTGACCCTTGTTAAAACCCCAAATTTTGACTCTCCCAACTCACTTATATGGGGGAACTTCAAATGCTCATAACTCCGGAACCCTATGTGCTAGAGACTCAAGGGTGGTACCGTTGGACTCGGGGTACCCACAAATGGGGGGGGGTAGGACAAGGTCTCATGTCTCTATCTTGCTCCCTGAGGATGGGTCAAAACTGACCCTTGTTAAAACCTCAAATTTTGACTCTCCCAACTCACTTATATGGGGGAACTTCAAATGCTCATAACTCTGGAACCCTAAGTCCTAGAGACTTAAGGGTGGGACCGTTGGACTCGGGGTACCCACAAATGGGGGGGTAGGACAAGGTCTCATGTCTCTACCTTGCTCCCTGAGGATGGGTCAAAACTGACCCTTGCTAAAACCCCAAATATTGACTCTCCCAACTCACTTATATGGGGGAACTTCAAATGCTCATAACTCCGGAACCCTATGTGCTAGAGACTCAAGGGTGGTACCGTTGGACTCGGGGTACACACAAATGGGGGGGGTAGGACAAGGTCCCATGTCTCTATCTTACCCCCCTGAGGATCGGTCAAAACTGACCCTGATTAAAACTCCAAGCCCTGTACACTCTTGACAACCCTAAACACCAACTTCACCTTGACAAAAAGTACCACAAAAAGGGGGGTCCAAACCACTCCTAAGGCTCTGAAACGTGCTCCTAGACACTTTCTGGGGGAACACTTTTGGCATTTCACACTTAGGAAAATTTTGACTCTCCCAACTCACTTATATGGGGGAACTTCAAATGCTCATAACTCCGGAACCCTATGTGCTAGAGACTCAAGGGTGGTACCGTTGGACTCGGGGTACACACAAATGGGGGGGTAGGACAAGGTCCCATGTCTCTATCTTACCCCCGAGGATCGGTCAAAACGGACCCTGGTTAAAACCCCAGATTTTGACTCTCCCAACTCACTTATATGGGGGAACTTCAAATGCTCATAACTCCGGAACCCTATGTGCTAGAGACTCAAGTCTGGTACCCATGGACTCGGGGTACACACAAATGGGGGGGTAGGACAAGGTCCCATGTCTCTATCTTACCCCCCTGAGGATCGGTCAAAACGGACCCTGGTTAAAACCCCAGATTTTGACTCTCCCAACTCACTTATATGGGGGAACTTCAAATGCTCATAACTCCGGAACCCTATGTACTAGAGACTCAAGGCTGGTACCGTTGGACTCGGGGCACACACAAATGGGGGGGGGTAGGACAAGGTCCCATGTCTCTATCTTACCCCCCTGAGGATCGGTCAAAACGGACCCTGGTTAAAACCCCAGATTTTGACTCTCCCAACTCACTTATATGGGGGAACTTCAAATGCTCATAACTCCAGAACCCTATGTGCTAGAGACTCAAGGCTGGCACCGTTGGACTCGGGGTTCACACAAATGGGGGGTAGGACAAGGTCCCATGTCTCTATCTTACCCCCCTGAGGATCGGTCAAAACGGACCCTGGTTAAAACCCCAGATTTTGACTCTCCCAACTCACTTATATGGGGGAACTTCAAATGCTCATAACTCCAGAACCCTATGTGCTAGAGACTCAAGGCTGGCACCGTTGGACTCGGGGTTCACACAAATGGGGGGTAGGACAAGGTCCCATGTCTCTATCTTACCCCCCTGAGGATCGGTCAAAACGGACCCTGGTTAAAACCCCAGATTTTGACTCTCCAAACTCACTTATATGGGGGAACTTCAAATGCTCATAACTCCGGAACCCTATGTGCTAGAGACTCAAGACTGGTACCGTTGGACTCGGGGTACACACAAATGGGGGGGTAGGACAAGGTCCCATGTCTCTATCTTACCCCCCTGAGGATCGGTCAAAACGGACCCTCGTTAAAACCCCAGATTTTGACTCTCCCAACTCACTTATATGGGGGAACTTCAAATGCTCATAACTCCGGAACCCTATGTGCTAGAGACTCAAGGCTGGTACCGTTGGACTCGGGGTACACACAAATGGGGGGCTAGGACAAGGTCCCATGTCTCTATCTTACCCCCCTGAGGATCGGTCAAAACTGACCCTGATTAAAAGTCCAAGCCCTGTACACTCTTGACAACCCTAAACACCAACTTCACCTTGACAAAAAGTACCACAAAAAGGGGGGTCCAAACCACTCCTAAGGCTCTGAAACTTGCTCCTAGACACTTTCTGGGGGAACACTTTTGGCATTTCACACTTAGGAAAATTTTGACTCTCCCAACTCACTTATATGGGGGAACTTCAAATGCTCATAACTCTGGAACCCTAAGTCCTAGAGACTTAAGGGTGGGACCGTTGGACTCGGGGTACCCACAAATGGGGGGGTAGGACAAGGTCTCATGTCTCTACCTTGCTCCCTGAGGATGGGTCAAAACTGACCCTTGTTAAAACCCCAAATATTGACTCTCCCAACTCACTTATATGGGGGAACTTCAAATGCTCATAACTCCGGAACCCTATGTGCTAGAGACTCAAGGGTGGTACCGTTGGACTCGGGGTACACACAAATGGGGGGGTAGGACAAGGTCCCATGTCTCTATCTTACCCCCGAGGATCGGTCAAAACGGACCCTGGTTAAAACCCCAGATTTTGACTCTCCCAACTCACTTATATGGGGGAACTTCAAATGCTCATAACTCCGGAACCCTATGTGCTAGAGACTCAAGTCTGGTACCCTTGGACTCGGGGTACACACAAATGGGGGGGGTAGGACAAGGTCCCATGTCTCTATCTTACCCCCCTGAGGATCGGTCAAAACGGACCCTGGTTAAAACCCCAGATTTTGACTCTCCAAACTCACTTATATGGGGGAACTTCAAATGCTCATAACTCCGGAACCCTATGTGCTAGAGACTCAAGGCTGGTACCGTTGGACTCGGGGTACACACAAATGGGGGGGTAGGACAAGGTCCCATGTCTCTATCTTACCCCCCTGAGGATCGGTCAAAACTGACCCTGATTAAAAGTCCAAGCCCTGTACACTCTTGACAACCCTAAACACCAACTTCACCTTGACAAAAAGTACCACAAAAAGGGGGGTCCAAACCACTCCTAAGGCTCTGAAACGTGCTCCTAGACACTTTCTGGGGGAACACTTTTGGCATTTCACACTTAGGAAAATTTTGACTCTCCCAACTCACTTATATGGGGGAACTTCAAATGCTCATAACTCTGGAACCCTAAGTCCTAGAGACTTAAGGGTGGGACCGTTGGACTCGGGGTACCCACAAATGGGGGGGTAGGACAAGGTCTCATGTCTCTACCTTGCTCCCTGAGGATGGGTCAAAACTGACCCTTGTTAAAACCCCAAATATTGACTCTCCCAACTCACTTATATGGGGGAACTTCAAATGCTCATAACTCCGGAACCCTATGTGCTAGAGACTCAAGGGTGGTACCGTTGGACTCGGGGTACACACAAATGGGGGGGTAGGACAAGGTCCCATGTCTCTATCTTACCCCCGAGGATCGGTCAAAACGGACCCTGGTTAAAACCCCAGATTTTGACTCTCCCAACTCACTTATATGGGGGAACTTCAAATGCTCATAACTCCGGAACCCTATGTGCTAGAGACTCAAGGCTGGTACCGTTGGACTCGGGGTACACACAAATGGGGGGTAGGACAAGGTCCCATGTCTCTATCTTACCCCCCTGAGGATCGGTCAAAACGGACCCTGGTTAAAACCCCAGATTTTGACTCTCCCAACTCACTTATATGGGGGAACTTCAAATGCTCATAACTCCAGAACCCTATGTGCTAGAGACTCAAGTCTGGTACCCTTGGACTCGGAGTACACACAAATGGGGGGGTAGGACAAGGTCCCATGTCTCTATCTTACCCCCCTGAGGATCGGTCAAAACGGACCCTCATTAAAACCCCAGATTTTGACTCTCCCAACTCACTTATATGGGGGAACTTCAAATGCTCATAACTCCGGAACCCTATGTGCTAGAGACTCAAGGCTGGTACCGTTGGACTCGGGGTACACACAAACGGGGGGCTAGGACAAGTTCCCATGTCTCTATCTTACCCCCCTGAGGATCGGTCAAAACTGACCCTGATTAAAAGTCCAAGCCCTGTACACTCTTGACAACCCTAAACACCAACTTCACCTTGAGAAAAAGTACCACAAAAAGGGGGGTCCAAACCACTCCTAAGGCTCTGAAACGTGCTCCTAGACACTTTCTGGGGGAACACTTTTGGCATTTCACACTTAGGAATATTTTGACTCTCCCAACTCACTTATATGGGGGAACTTCAAATGCTCATAACTCTGGAACCCTAAGTCCTAGAGACTTAAGGGTGGGACCGTTGGACTCGGGGTACCCACAAATGGGGGGGTAGGACAAGGTCTCGTGTCTCTACCTTGCTCCCTGAGGATGGGTCAAAACTGACCCTTGTTAAAACCCCAAATATTGACTCTCCCAACTCACTTATATGGGGGAACTTCAAATGCTCATAACTCCGGAACCCTATGTGCTAGAGACTCAAGGGTGGTACCGTTGGACTCGGGGTACACACAAATGGGGGGGTAGGACAAGGTCCCATGTCTCTATCTTACCCCCGAGGATCGGTCAAAACGGACCCTGGTTAAAACCCCAGATTTTGACTCTCCCAACTCACTTATATGGGGGAACTTCAAATGCTCATAACTCCGGAACCCTATGTGCTAGAGACTCAAGGCTGGTACCGTTGGACTCGGGGTACACACAAATGGGGGGTAGGACAAGGTCCCATGTCTCTATCTTACCCCCCTGAGGATCGGTCAAAACAGACCCTGGTTAAAACCCCAGATTTTGACTCTCCCAACTCACTTATATGGGGGAACTTCAAATGCTCATAACTCCGGAACCCTATGTGCTAGAGACTCAAGTCTGGTACCCTTGGACTCGGGGTACACACAAATGGGGGGGTAGGACAAGGTCCCATGTCTCTATCTTACCCCCCTGAGGATCGGTCAAAACGGACCCTGGTTAAAACCCCAGATTTTGACTCTCCCAACTCACTTATATGGGGGAACTTCAAATGCTCATAACTCCGGAACCCTATGTGCTAGAGACTCAAGGCTGGTACCGTTGGACTCGGGGTACACACAAATGGGGGGCTAGGACAAGGTCCCATGTCTCTATCTTACCCCCCTGAGGATCGGTCAAAACTGACCCTGATTAAAAGTCCAAGCCCTGTACACTCTTGACAACCCTAAACACCAACTTCACCTTGACAAAAAGTACCACAAAAAGGGGGGTCCAAACCACTCCTAAGGCTCTGAAACGTGCTCCTAGACACTTTCTGGGGGAACACTTTTGGCATTTCACACTTAGGAAAATTTTGACTCTCCCAACTCACTTATATGGGGGAACTTCAAATGCTCATAACTCTGGAACCCTAAGTCCTAGAGACTTAAGGGTGGGACCGTTGGACTCGGGGTACCCACAAATGGGGGGGTAGGACAAGGTCTCATGTCTCTACCTTGCTCCCTGAGGATGGGTCAAAACTGACCCTTGTTAAAACCCCAAATATTGACTCTCCCAACTCACTTATATGGGGGAACTTCAAATGCTCATAACTCCGGAACCCTATGTGCTAGAGACTCAAGGGTGGTACCGTTGGACTCGGGGTACACACAAATGGGGGGGTAGGACAAGGTCCCATGTCTCTATCTTACCCCCGAGGATCGGTCAAAACGGACCCTGGTTAAAACCCCAGATTTTGACTCTCCCAACTCACTTATATGGGGGAACTTCAAATGCTCATAACTCCGGAACCCTATGTGCTAGAGACTCAAGGCTGGTACCGTTGGACTCGGGGTACACACAAATGGGGGGTAGGACAAGGTCCCATGTCTCTATCTTACTCCCCTGAGGATCGGTCAAAACGGACCCTGGTTAAAACCCCAGATTTTGACTCTCCCAACTCACTTATATGGGGGAACTTCAAATGCTCATAACTCCGGAACCCTATGTGCTAGAGACTCAAGGCTGGTACCGTTGGACTCGGGGTACACACAAATGAGGGGGTAGGACAAGGTCCCATGTCTCTATCTTACCCCCCTGAGGATCGGTCAAAACTGACCCTGATTAAAAGTCCAAGCCCTGTACACTCTTGACAACCCTAAACACCAACTTCACCTTGACAAAAAGTACCACAAAAAGGGGGGTCCAAACCACTCCTAAGGCTCTGAAACGTGCTCCTAGACACTTTCTGGGGGAACACTTTTGGCATTTCACACTTAGGAAAATTTTGACTCTCCCAACTCACTTATATGGGGGAACTTCAAATGCTCATAACTCCGGAACCCTATGTGCTAGAGACTCAAGTCTGGTACCCTTGGACTCGGGGTACACACAAATGGGGGGGTAGGACAAGGTCCCATGTCTCTATCTTACCCCCCTGAGGATCGGTCAAAACGGACCCTGGTTAAAACCCCAGATTTTGACTCTCCCAACTCACTTATATGGGGGAACTTCAAATGCTCCTAACTCTGGAACCCTAAGTCCTAGAGACTTAAGGGTGGGACCGTTGGACTCGGGGTACCCACAAATGGGGGGGTAGGACAAGGTCTCATGTCTCTACCTTGCTCCCTGAGGATGGGTCAAAACTGACCCTTGTTAAAACCCAAAATATTGACTCTCCCAACTCACTTATATGGGGGAACTTCAAATGCTCATAACTCCGGAACCCTATGTGCTAGAGACTCAAGGGTGGTACCGTTGGACTCGGGGTACACACAAATGAGGGGGTAGGACAAGGTCCCATGTCTCTATCTTACCCCCCTGAGGATCGGTCAAAACGGACCCTGGTTAAAACCCCAGATTTTGACTCTCCCAACTCACTTATATGGGGGAACTTCAAATGCTCATAACTCCGGAACCCTATGTGCTAGAGACTCAAGGCTGGTACCCTTGGACTCGGGGTACACACAAATGGGGGGGTAGGACAAGGTCCCATGTCTCTATCTTACTCCCCTGACGATCGGTCAAAACGGACCCTGGTTAAAACCCCAGATTTTGACTCTCCCAACTCACTTATATGGGGGAACTTCAAATGCTCATAACTCCGGAACCCTATGTGCTAGAGACTCAAGGCTGGTACCGTTGGACTCGGGGTACACACAAATGGGGGGGTAGGACAAGGTCCCATGTCTCGATCTTACCCCCCTGAGGATCGGTCAAAACGGACCCTGGTTAAAACCCCAGATTTTGACTCTCCCAACTCACTTATATGGGGGAATTTCAAATGCTCATAACTCCGGAACCCTATGTGCTAGAGACTCAAGGCTGGTACCGTTGGACTCGGGGTACACACAAATGGGGGGGTAGGACAAGGTCCCATGTCTCTATCTTACCCCCCTGCGGATCGGTCAAAACGGACCCTGGTTAAAACCCCAGATTTTGACTCTCCCAACTCACTTATATGGGGGAACTTCAAATGCTCATAACTCCAGAACCCTATGTTCTAGAGACTCAAGGCTGGTACCGTTGGACTCGGGGTACACACAAATGGGGGGGTAGGACAAGGTCCCATGTCTCTATCTTACCCCCCTGCGGATCGGTCAAAACGGACCCTGGTTAAAACCCCAGATTTTGATTCTCCCAACTCACTTATATGGGGGAACTTCAAATGCTCATAACTCCGGAACCCTATGTGCTAGAGACTCAAGGCTGGTACCGTTGGACTCGGGGTACACACAAATGGGGGGGTAGGACAAGGTCCCATGTCTCTATCTTACCCCCCTGAGGATCGGTCAAAACTGACCCTGATTAAAAGTCCAAGCCCTGTACACTCTTGACAACCCTAAACACCAACTTCACCTTGACAAAAAGTACCACAAAAAGGGGGGTCCAAACCACTCCTAAGGCTCTGAAACGTGCTCCTAGACACTTTCTGGGGGAACACTTTTGGCATTTCACACTTAGGAAAATTTTGACTCTCCCAACTCACTTATATGGGGGAACTTCAAATGCTCATAACTCTGGAACCCTAAGTCCTAGAGACTTAAGGGTGGGACCGTTGGACTCGGGGTACCCACAAATGGGGGGGTAGGACAAGGTCTCATGTCTCTACCTTGCTCCCTGAGGATGGGTCAAAACTGACCCTTGTTAAAACCCCAAATATTGACTCTCCCAACTCACTTATATGGGGGAACTTCAAATGCTCATAACTCCGGAACCCTATGTGCTAGAGACTCAAGGGTGGTACCGTTGGACTCGGGGTACACACAAATGGGGGGGTAGGACAAGGTCCCATGTCTCTATCTTACCCCCGAGGATCGGTCAAAACGGACCCTGGTTAAAACCCCAGATTTTGACTCTCCCAACTCACTTATATGGGGGAACTTCAAATGCTCATAACTCCAGAACCCTATGTGCTAGAGACTCAAGGCTGGTACCGTTGGACTCGGGGTACACACAAATGAGGGGGTAGGACAAGGTCCCATGTCTCTATCTTACCCCCCTGAGGATCGGTCAAAACGGACCCTGGTTAAAACCCCAGATTTTGACTCTCCCAACTCACTTATATGGGGGAACTTCAAATGCTCATAACTCCGGAACCCTATGTGCTAGAGACTCAAGGCTGGTACCCTTGGACTCGGGGTACACACAAATGGGGGGGTAGGACAAGGTCCCATGTCTCTATCTTACTCCCCTGACGATCGGTCAAAACGGACCCTGGTTAAAACCCCAGATTTTGACTCTCCCAACTCACTTATATGGGGGAACTTCAAATGCTCATAACTCCGGAACCCTATGTGCTAGAGACTCAAGGCTGGTACCGTTGGACTCGGGGTACACACAAATGGGGGGGTAGGACAAGGTCCCATGTCTCTATCTTACCCCCCTGCGGATCGGTCAAAACGGACCCTGGTTAAAACCCCAGATTTTGACTCTCCCAACTCACTTATATGGGGGAACTTCAAATGCTCATAACTCCGGAACCCTATGTGCTAGAGACTCAAGGCTGGTACCGTTGGACTCGGGGTACACACAAATGGGGGGGTAGGACAAGGTCCCATGTCTCGATCTTACCCCCCTGCGGATCGGTCAAAACGGACCCTGGTTAAAACCCCAGATTTTGACTCTCCCAACTCACTTATATGGGGGAATTTCAAATGCTCATAACTCCGGAACCCTATGTGCTAGAGACTCAAGGCTGGTACCGTTGGACTCGGGGTACACACAAATGGGGGGGTAGGACAAGGTCCCATGTCTCTATCTTACCCCCCTGCGGATCGGTCAAAACGGACCCTGGTTAAAACCCCAGATTTTGACTCTCCCAACTCACTTATATGGGGGAACTTCAAATGCTCATAACTCCGGAACCCTATGTGCTAGAGACTCAAGGCTGGTACCGTTGGACTCGGGGTACACACAAATGGGGGGGTAGGACAAGGTCCCATGTCTCTATCTTACCCCCCTGAGGATCGGTCAAAACTGACCCTGATTAAAAGTCCAAGCCCTGTACACTCTTGACAACCCTAAACACCAACTTCACCTTGACAAAAAGTACCACAAAAAGGGGGGTCCAAACCACTCCTAAGGCTCTGAAACTTGCTCCTAGACACTTTCTGGGGGAACACTTTTGGCATTTCACACTTAGGAAAATTTTGACTCTCCCAACTCACTTATATGGGGGAACTTCAAATGCTCATAACTCTGGAACCCTAAGTCCTAGAGACTTAAGGGTGGGACCGTTGGACTCGGGGTACCCACAAATGGGGGGGTAGGACAAGGTCTCATGTCTCTACCTTGCTCCCTGAGGATGGGTCAAAACTGACCCTTGTTAAAACCCCAAATATTGACTCTCCCAACTCACTTATATGGGGGAACTTCAAATGCTCATAACTCCGGAACCCTATGTGCTAGAGACTCAAGGGTGGTACCGTTGGACTCGGGGTACACACAAATGGGGGGGTAGGACAAGGTCCCATGTCTCTATCTTACCCCTGAGGATCGGTCAAAACGGACCCTGGTTAAAACCCCAGATTTTGACTCTCCCAACTCACTTATATGGGGGAACTTCAAATGCTCATAACTCCGGAACCCTATGTGCTAGAGACTCAAGTCTGGTACCCTTGGACTCGGGGTACACACAAATGGGGGGGTAGGACAAGGTCCCATGTCTCTATCTTACCCCCCTGAGGATCGGTCAAAACGGACCCTGGTTAAAACCCCAGATTTTGACTCTCCCAACTCACTTATATGGGGGAACTTCAAATGCTCATAACTCCGGAACCCTATGTACTAGAGACTCAAGGCTGCTACCGTTGGACTCGGGGCACACACAAATGGGGGGGTAGGACAAGGTCCCATGTCTCTATCTTACCCCCCTGAGGATCGGTCAAAACGGACCCTGGTTAAAACCCCAGATTTTGACTCTCCCAACTCACTTATATGGGGGAACTTCAAATGCTCATAACTCCAGAACCCTATGTGCTCGAGACTCAAGGCTGGCACCGTTGGACTCGGGGTTCACACAAATGGGGGGTAGGACAAGGTCCCATGTCTCTATCTTACCCCCCTGAGGATCGGTCAAAACGGACCCTGGTTAAAACCCCAGATTTTGACTCTCCAAACTCACTTATATGGGGGAACTTCAAATGCTCATAACTCCGGAACCCTATGTGCTAGAGACTCAAGACTGGTACCGTTGGACTCGGGGTACACACAAATGGGGGGGTAGGACAAGGTCCCATGTCTCTATCTTACCCCCCTGAGGATCGGTCAAAACGGACCCTCGTTAAAACCCCAGATTTTGACTCTCCCAACTCACTTATATGGGGGAACTTCAAATGCTCATAACTCCGGAACCCTATGTGCTAGAGACTCAAGGCTGGTACCGTTGGACTCGGGGTACACACAAATGGGGGGCTAGGACAAGGTCCCATGTCTCTATCTTACCCCCCTGAGGATCGGTCAAAACTGACCCTGATTAAAAGTCCAAGCCCTGTACACTCTTGACAACCCTAAACACCAACTTCACCTTGACAAAAAGTACCACAAAAAGGGGGGTCCAAACCACTCCTAAGGCTCTGAAACGTGCTCCTAGACACTTTCTGGGGGAACACTTTTGGCATTTCACACTTAGGAAAATGTTGACTCTCCCAACTCACTTATATGGGGGAACTTCAAATGCTCATAACTCTGGAACCCTAAGTCCTAGAGACTTAAGGGTGGGACCGTTGGACTCGGGGTACACACAAATGGGGGGGTAGGACAAGGTCTCATGTCTCTACCTTGCTCCCTGAGGATGGGTCAAAACTGACCCTTGTTAAAACCCCAAATATTGACTCTCCCAACTCACTTATATGGGGGAACTTCAAATGCTCATAACTCCGGAACCCTATGTGCTAGAGACTCAAGGGTGGTACCGTTGGACTCGGGGTACCCACAAATGGGGGTGTAGGACAAGGTCTCATGTCTCTATCTTGCTCCCTGAGGATGGGTCAAAACTGACCCTTGTTAAAACCCCAAATTTTGACTCTCCCAACTCACTTATATGGGGGAACTTCAAATGCTCATAACTCCGGAACCCTATGTGCTAGAGACTCAAGGCTGGTACCGTTGGACTCGGGGTACACACAAATGGGGGGGTAGGACAAGGTCCCATGTCTCTATCTTACCCCCCTGAGGATCAGTCAAAACTGACCCTGATTAAAAGTCCAAGCCCTGTACACTCTTGACAACCCTAAACACCAACTTCACCTTGACAAAAAGTACCACAAAAAGGGGGGTCCAAACCACTCCTAAGGCTCTGAAACATGCTCCTAGACACTTTCTGGGGGAACACTTTTGGCATTTCACAATTAGGAAAATTTTGACTCTCCCAACTCACTTATATGGGGGAACTTCAAATGCTCATAACTCTGGAACCCTAAGTCCTAGAGACTTAAGGGTGGGACCGTTGGACTCGGGGTACCCACAAATGGGGGGGGGGTAGGACAAGGTCTCATGTCTCTACCTTGCTCCCTGAGGATGGGTCAAAACTGACCCTTGTTAAAACCCCAAATATTGACTCTCCCAACTCACTTATATGGGGGAACTTCAAATGCTCATAACTCCAGAAGCCTATGTGCTAGAGACTCAAGGGTGGTACCGTTGGACTCGGGGTTCACACAAATGGGGGTTAGGACAAGGTCCCATGTCTCTATCTTACCCCCGAGGATCGGTCAAAACGGACCCTGGTTAAAACCCCAAATTTTTACTCTCCCAACTCACTTATATGGGGGAACTTCAAATGCTCATAACTCCAGAACCCTATGTGCTAGAGACTCAAGGCTGGTACCGTTGGACTCGGGGTACACACAAATGGGGGGCTAGGACAAGGTCCCATGTCTCTATCTTACCCCCCTGAGGATCGGTCAAAACTGACCCTGATTAAAAGTCCAAGCCCTGTACACTCTTGACAACCCTAAACACCAACTTCACCTTGACAAAAAGTACCACAAAAAGGGGGGTCCAAACCACTCCTAAGGCTCTGAAACGTGCTCCTAGACACTTTCTGGGGGAACACTTTTGGCATTTCACACTTAGGAAAATTTTGACTCTCCCAACTCACTTATATGGGGGAACTTCAAATGCTCATAACTCCGGAACCCTATGTGCTAGAGACTCAAGTCTGGTACCCTTGGACTCGGGGTACACACAAATGGGGGGGTAGGACAAGGTCCCATGTCTCTATCTTACCCCCCTGAGGATCGGTCAAAACGGACCCTGGTTAAAACCCCAGATTTTGACTCTCCCAACTCACTTATATGGGGGAACTTCAAATGCTCATAACTCTGGAACCCTAAGTCCTAGAGACTTAAGGGTGGGACCGTTGGACTCGGGGTACCCACAAATGGGGGGGTAGGACAAGGTCTCATGTCTCTACCTTGCTCCCTGAGGATGGGTCAAAACTGACCCTTGTTAAAACCCAAAATATTGACTCTCCCAACTCACTTATATGGGGGAACTTCAAATGCTCATAACTCCGGAACCCTATGTGCTAGAGACTCAAGGGTGGTACCATTGGACTCGGGGTACACACAAATGGGGGGGTAGGACAAGGTCCCATGTCTCTATCTTACCCCCGAGGATCGGTCAAAACGGACCCTGGTTAAAACCCCAGATTTTGACTCTCCCAACTCACTTATATGGGGGAACTTCAAATGCTCATAACTCCGGAACCCTATGTGCTAGAGACTCAAGTCTGGTACCCTTGGACTCGGGGTACACACAAATGGGGGGGTAGGACAAGGTCCCATGTCTCTATCTTACTCCCCTGAGGATCGGTCAAAACGGACCATGGTTAAAACCCCAGATTTTGACTCTCCCAACTCACTTATATGGGGGAACTTCAAATGCTCATAACTCCGGAACCCTATGTGCTAGAGACTCAAGGCTGGTACCGTTGGACTCGGGGTACACACAAATGGGGGGGTAGGACAAGGTCCCATGTCTCTATCTTACCCCCCTGAGGATCGGTCAAAACGGACCCTGGTTAAAACCCCAGGTTTTGACTCTCCCAACTCACTTATATGGGGGAACTTCAAATGCTCATAACTCCGGAACCCTATGTACTAGAGACTCAAGGCTGGTACCGTTGGACTCGGGGCACACACAAATGGGGGGGTAGGACAAGGTCCCATGTCTCTATCTTACCCCCCTGAGGATCGGTCAAAACTGACCCTGATTAAAAGTCCAAGCCCTGTACACTCTTGACAACCCTAAACACCAACTTCACCTTGACAAAAAGTACCACAAAAAGGGGGGTCCAAACCACTCCTAAGGCTCTGAAACGTGCTCCTAGACACTTTCTGGGGGAACACTTTTGGCATTTCACAATTAGGAAAATTTTGACTCTCCCAACTCACTTATATGGGGGAACTTCAAATGCTCATAACTCTGGAACCCTAAGTCCTAGAGACTTAAGGGTGGGACCGTTGGACTCGGGGTACCCACAAATGGGGGGGTAGGACAAGGTCTCATGTCTCTACCTTGCTCCCTGAGGATGGGTCAAAACTGACCCTTGTTAAAACCCCAAATATTGACTCTCCCAACTCACTTATATGGGGGAACTTCAAATGCTCATAACTCCGGAACCCTATGTGCTAGATACTCAAGGGTGGTACCGTTGGACTCGGGGTACCCACAAATGGGGGTGTAGGACAAGGTCTCATGTCTCTATCTTGCTCCCTGAGGATGGGTCAAAACTGACCCTTGTTAAAACCCCAAATTTTGACTCTCCCAACTCACTTATATGGGGGAACTTCAAATGCTCATAACTCCGGAACCCTATGTGCTAGAGACTCAAGGCTGGTACCGATGGACTCGGGGCACACACAAATGGGGGGGTAGGACAAGGTCCCATGTCTCTATCTTACCCCCCTGAGGATCGGTCAAAACGGACCCTGGTTAAAACCCCAGATTTTGACTCTCCCAACTCACTTATATGGGGGAACTTCAAATGCTCATAACTCCAGAACCCTATGTGCTAGAGACTCAAGGCTGGCACCGTTGGACTCGGGGTTCACACAAATGGGGGGTAGGACAAGGTCCCATGTCTCTATCTTACCCCCCTGAGGATCGGTCAAAACGGACCCTGGTTAAAACCCCAGATTTTGACTCTCCCAACTCACTTATATGGGGGAACTTCAAATGCTCATAACTCCAGAACCCTATGTGCTAGAGACTCAAGGCTGGTACCGTTGGACTCGGGGTACACACAAATGAGGGGGTAGGACAAGGTCCCATGTCTCTATCTTACCCCCCTGAGGATCGGTCAAAACTGACCCTGATTAAAAGTCCAAGCCCTGTACACTCTTGACAACCCTAAACACCAACTTCACCTTGACAAAAAGTACCACAAAAAGGGGGGTCCAAACCACTCCTAAGGCTCTGAAACGTGCTCCTAGACACTTTCTGGGGGAACACTTTTGGCATTTCACACTTAGGAAAATGTTGACTCTCCCAACTCACTTATATGGGGGAACTTCAAATGCTCATAACTCTGGAACCCTAACTGCTAGAGACTTAAGGGTGGGACCGTTGGACTCGGGGTACCCACAAATGGGGGGGTAGGACAAGGTCTCATGTCTCTACCTTGCTCCCTGAGGATGGGTCAAAACTGACCCTTGCTAAAACCCCAAATATTGACTCTCCCAACTCACTTATATGGGGGAACTTCAAATGCTCATAACTCCGGAACCCTATGTGCTAGAGACCCAAGGGTGGTACCGTTGGACTCGGGGTACACACAAATGGGGGGGTAGGACAAGGTCCCATGTCTCTATCTTACCCCCGAGGATCGGTCAAAACGGACCCTGGTTAAAACCCCAGATTTTGACTCTCCCAACTCACTTATATGGGGGAACTTCAAATGCTCATAACTCCGGAACCCTATGTGCTAGAGACTCAAGGCTGGTACCGTTGGACTCGGGCTACACACAAATGGGGGGTAGGACAAGGTCCCATGTCTCTATCTTACCCCCCTGAGGATCGGTCAAAACGGACCCTGGTTAAAACCCCAGATTTTGACTCTCCCAACTCACTTATATGGGGGAACTTCAAATGCTCATAACTCCGGAACCCTATGTGCTAGAGACTCAAGTCTGGTACCCTTGGACTCGGGGTACACACAAATGGGGGGGTAGGACAAGGTCCCATGTCTCTATCTTACCCCCCTGAGGATCGGTCAAAACGGACCCTGGTTAAAACCCCAGATTTTGACTCTCCCAACTCACTTATATGGGGGAACTTCAAATGCTCATAACTCCGGAACCCTATGTGCTAGAGACTCAAGGCTGGTACCGTTGGACTCGGGGTACACACAAATGGGGGGGTAGGACAAGGTCCCATGTCTCTATCTTACCCCCCTGAGGATCGGTCAAAACTGACCCTGATTAAAACTCCAAGCCCTGTACACTCTTGACAACCCTAAACACCAACTTCACCTTGACAAAAAGTACCACAAAAAGGGGGGTCCAAACCACTCCTAAGGCTCTGAAACGTGCTCCTAGACACTTTCTGGGGGAACACTTTTGGCATTTCACACTTAGGAAAATTTTGACTCTCCCAACTCACTTATATGGGGGAACTTCAAATGCTCATAACTCTGGAACCCTAAGTCCTAGAGACTTAAGGGTGGGACCGTTGGACTCGGGGTACCCACAAATGGGGGGGGGGGGGGGGGGGGGTAGGACAAGGTCTCATGTCTCTACCTTGCTCCCTGAGGATGGGTCAAAACTGACCCTTGTTAAAACCCCAAATATTGACTCTCCCAACTCACTTATATGGGGGAACTTCAAATGCTCATAACTCCGGAACCCTATGTGCTAGAGACTCAAGGGTGGTACCGTTGGACTCGGGGTACACACAAATGGGGGGGTAGGACAAGGTCCCATGTCTCTATCTTACCCCTGAGGATCGGTCAAAACGGACCCTGGTTAAAACCCCAGATTTTGACTCTCCCAACTCACTTATATGGGGGAACTTCAAATGCTCATAACTCCGGAACCCTATGTGCTAGAGACTCAAGTCTGGTACCCTTGGACTCGGGGTACACACAAATGGGGGGGTAGGACAAGGTCCCATGTCTCTATCTTACCCCCCTGAGGATCGGTCAAAACGGACCCTGGTTAAAACCCCAGATTTTGACTCTCCCAACTCACTTATATGGGGGAACTTCAAATGCTCATAACTCCGGAACCCTATGTACTAGAGACTCAAGGCTGCTACCGTTGGACTCGGGGCACACACAAATGGGGGGGTAGGACAAGGTCCCATGTCTCTATCTTACCCCCCTGAGGATCGGTCAAAACGGACCCTGGTTAAAACCCCAGATTTTGACTCTCCCAACTCACTTATATGGGGGAACTTCAAATGCTCATAACTCCAGAACCCTATGTGCTCGAGACTCAAGGCTGGCACCGTTGGACTCGGGGTTCACACAAATGGGGGGTAGGACAAGGTCCCATGTCTCTATCTTACCCCCCTGAGGATCGGTCAAAACGGACCCTGGTTAAAACCCCAGATTTTGACTCTCCAAACTCACTTATATGGGGGAACTTCAAATGCTCATAACTCCGGAACCCTATGTGCTAGAGACTCAAGACTGGTACCGTTGGACTCGGGGTACACACAAATGGGGGGGTAGGACAAGGTCCCATGTCTCTATCTTACCCCCCTGAGGATCGGTCAAAACGGACCCTCGTTAAAACCCCAGATTTTGACTCTCCCAACTCACTTATATGGGGGAACTTCAAATGCTCATAACTCCGGAACCCTATGTGCTAGAGACTCAAGGCTGGTACCGTTGGACTCGGGGTACACACAAATGGGGGGCTAGGACAAGGTCCCATGTCTCTATCTTACCCCCCTGAGGATCGGTCAAAACTGACCCTGATTAAAAGTCCAAGCCCTGTACACTCTTGACAACCCTAAACACCAACTTCACCTTGACAAAAAGTACCACAAAAAGGGGGGTCCAAACCACTCCTAAGGCTCTGAAACGTGCTCCTAGACACTTTCTGGGGGAACACTTTTGGCATTTCACACTTAGGAAAATGTTGACTCTCCCAACTCACTTATATGGGGGAACTTCAAATGCTCATAACTCTGGAACCCTAAGTCCTAGAGACTTAAGGGTGGGACCGTTGGACTCGGGGTACACACAAATGGGGGGGTAGGACAAGGTCTCATGTCTCTACCTTGCTCCCTGAGGATGGGTCAAAACTGACCCTTGTTAAAACCCCAAATATTGACTCTCCCAACTCACTTATATGGGGGAACTTCAAATGCTCATAACTCCGGAACCCTATGTGCTAGAGACTCAAGGGTGGTACCGTTGGACTCGGGGTACACACAAATGGGGGGGTAGGACAAGGTCCCATGTCTCTATCTTACCCCCGAGGATCGGTCAAAACGGACCCTGGTTAAAACCCCAGATTTTGACTCTCCCAACTCACTTATATGGGGGAACTTCAAATGCTCATAACTCCGGAACCCTATGTGCTAGAGACTCAAGTCTGGTACCCTTGGACTCGGGGTACACACAAATGGGGGGGTAGGACAAGGTCCCATGTCTCTATCTTACCCCCCTGAGGATCGGTCAAAACGGACCCTGGTTAAAACCCCAGATTTTGACTCTCCAAACTCACTTATATGGGGGAACTTCAAATGCTCATAACTCCGGAACCCTATGTGCTAGAGACTCAAGGCTGGTACCGTTGGACTCGGGGTACACACAAATGGGGGGGTAGGACAAGGTCCCATGTCTCTATCTTACCCCCCTGAGGATCGGTCAAAACGGACCCTCGTTAAAACCCCAGATTTTGACTCTCCCAACTCACTTATATGGGGGAACTTCAAATGCTCATAACTCCGGAACCCTATGTGCTAGAGACTCAAGGCTGGTACCGTTGGACCCGGGGTACACACAAATGGGGGGCTAGGACAAGGTCCCATGTCTCTATCTTACCCCCCTGAGGATCGGTCAAAACTGACCCTGATTAAAAGTCCAAGCCCTGTACACTCTTGACAACCCTAAACACCAACTTCACCTTGACAAAAAGTACCACAAAAAGGGGGGTCCAAACCACTCCTAAGGCTCTGAAACGTGCTCCTAGACACTTTCTGGGGGAACACTTTTGGCATTTCACACTTAGGAAAATTTTGACTCTCCCAACTCACTTATATGGGGGAACTTCAAATGCTCATAACTCTGGAACCCTAAGTCCTAGAGACTTAAGGGTGGGACCGTTGGACTCGGGGTACCCACAAATGGGGGGGTAGGACAAGGTCTCATGTCTCTACCTTGCTCCCTGAGAATGGGTCAAAACTGACCCTTGTTAAAACCCCAAATATTAACTCTCCCAACTCACTTATATGGGGGAACTTCAAATGCTCATAACTCCGGAACCCTATGTGCTAGAGACTCAAGGGTGGTACCGTTGGACTCGGGGTACCCACAAATGGGGGTGTAGGACAAGGTCTCATGTCTCTATCTTGCTCCCTGAGGATGGGTCAAAACTGACCCTTGTTAAAACCCCAAATTTTGACTCTCCCAACTCACTTATATGGGGGAACTTCAAATGCTCATAACTCCGGAACCCTATGTGCTAGAGACTCAAGGCTGGTACCGTTGGACTCGGGGTACACACAAATGGGGGGGTAGGACAAGGTCCCATGTCTCTATCTTACCCCCCTGAGGATCAGTCAAAACTGACCCTGATTAAAAGTCCAAGCCCTGTACACTCTTGACAACCCTAAACACCAACTTCACCTTGACAAAAAGTACCACAAAAAGGGGGGTCCAAACCACTCCTAAGGCTCTGAAACATGCTCCTAGACACTTTCTGGGGGAACACTTTTGGCATTTCACAATTAGGAAAATTTTGACTCTCCCAACTCACTTATATGGGGGAACTTCAAATGCTCATAACTCTGGAACCCTAAGTCCTAGAGACTTAAGGGTGGGACCGTTGGACTCGGGGTACCCACAAATGGGGGGGGGGGTAGGACAAGGTCTCATGTCTCTACCTTGCTCCCTGAGGATGGGTCAAAACTGACCCTTGTTAAAACCCCAAATATTGACTCTCCCAACTCACTTATATGGGGGAACTTCAAATGCTCATAACTCCAGAAGCCTATGTGCTAGAGACTCAAGGGTGGTACCGTTGGACTCGGGGTTCACACAAATGGGGGTTAGGACAAGGTCCCATGTCTCTATCTTACCCCCGAGGATCGGTCAAAACGGACCCTGGTTAAAACCCCAAATTTTTACTCTCCCAACTCACTTATATGGGGGAACTTCAAATGCTCATAACTCCAGAACCCTATGTGCTAGAGACTCAAGGCTGGTACCGTTGGACTCGGGGTACACACAAATGGGGGGCTAGGACAAGGTCCCATGTCTCTATCTTACCCCCCTGAGGATCGGTCAAAACTGACCCTGATTAAAAGTCCAAGCCCTGTACACTCTTGACAACCCTAAACACCAACTTCACCTTGACAAAAAGTACCACAAAAAGGGGGGTCCAAACCACTCCTAAGGCTCTGAAACGTGCTCCTAGACACTTTCTGGGGGAACACTTTTGGCATTTCACACTTAGGAAAATTTTGACTCTCCCAACTCACTTATATGGGGGAACTTCAAATGCTCATAACTCCGGAACCCTATGTGCTAGAGACTCAAGTCTGGTACCCTTGGACTCGGGGTACACACAAATGGGGGGGTAGGACAAGGTCCCATGTCTCTATCTTACCCCCCTGAGGATCGGTCAAAACGGACCCTGGTTAAAACCCCAGATTTTGACTCTCCCAACTCACTTATATGGGGGAACTTCAAATGCTCATAACTCTGGAACCCTAAGTCCTAGAGACTTAAGGGTGGGACCGTTGGACTCGGGGTACCCACAAATGGGGGGGTAGGACAAGGTCTCATGTCTCTACCTTGCTCCCTGAGGATGGGTCAAAACTGACCCTTGTTAAAACCCAAAATATTGACTCTCCCAACTCACTTATATGGGGGAACTTCAAATGCTCATAACTCCGGAACCCTATGTGCTAGAGACTCAAGGGTGGTACCATTGGACTCGGGGTACACACAAATGGGGGGGTAGGACAAGGTCCCATGTCTCTATCTTACCCCCGAGGATCGGTCAAAACGGACCCTGGTTAAAACCCCAGATTTTGACTCTCCCAACTCACTTATATGGGGGAACTTCAAATGCTCATAACTCCGGAACCCTATGTGCTAGAGACTCAAGTCTGGTACCCTTGGACTCGGGGTACACACAAATGGGGGGGTAGGACAAGGTCCCATGTCTCTATCTTACTCCCCTGAGGATCGGTCAAAACGGACCCTGGTTAAAACCCCAGATTTTGACTCTCCCAACTCACTTATATGGGGGAACTTCAAATGCTCATAACTCCGGAACCCTATGTGCTAGAGACTCAAGGCTGGTACCGTTGGACTCGGGGTACACACAAATGGGGGGGTAGGACAAGGTCCCATGTCTCTATCTTACCCCCCTGAGGATCGGTCAAAACGGACCCTGGTTAAAACCCCAGATTTTGACTCTCCCAACTCACTTATATGGGGGAACTTCAAATGCTCATAACTCCGGAACCCTATGTACTAGAGACTCAAGGCTGGTACCGTTGGACTCGGGGCACACACAAATGGGGGGGTAGGACAAGGTCCCATGTCTCTATCTTACCCCCCTGAGGATCGGTCAAAACTGACCCTGATTAAAAGTCCAAGCCCTGTACACTCTTGACAACCCTAAACACCAACTTCACCTTGACAAAAAGTACCACAAAAAGGGGGGTCCAAACCACTCCTAAGGCTCTGAAACGTGCTCCTAGACACTTTCTGGGGGAACACTTTTGGCATTTCACAATTAGGAAAATTTTGACTCTCCCAACTCACTTATATGGGGGAACTTCAAATGCTCATAACTCTGGAACCCTAAGTCCTAGAGACTTAAGGGTGGGACCGTTGGACTCGGGGTACCCACAAATGGGGGGGTAGGACAAGGTCTCATGTCTCTACCTTGCTCCCTGAGGATGGGTCAAAACTGACCCTTGTTAAAACCCCAAATATTGACTCTCCCAACTCACTTATATGGGGGAACTTCAAATGCTCATAACTCCGGAACCCTATGTGCTAGATACTCAAGGGTGGTACCGTTGGACTCGGGGTACCCACAAATGGGGGTGTAGGACAAGGTCTCATGTCTCTATCTTGCTCCCTGAGGATGGGTCAAAACTGACCCTTGTTAAAACCCCAAATTTTGACTCTCCCAACTCACTTATATGGGGGAACTTCAAATGCTCATAACTCCGGAACCCTATGTGCTAGAGACTCAAGGCTGGTACCGATGGACTCGGGGCACACACAAATGGGGGGGTAGGACAAGGTCCCATGTCTCTATCTTACCCCCCTGAGGATCGGTCAAAACGGACCCTGGTTAAAACCCCAGATTTTGACTCTCCCAACTCACTTATATGGGGGAACTTCAAATGCTCATAACTCCAGAACCCTATGTGCTAGAGACTCAAGGCTGGCACCGTTGGACTCGGGGTTCACACAAATGGGGGGTAGGACAAGGTCCCATGTCTCTATCTTACCCCCCTGAGGATCGGTCAAAACGGACCCTGGTTAAAACCCCAGATTTTGACTCTCCCAACTCACTTATATGGGGGAACTTCAAATGCTCATAACTCCAGAACCCTATGTGCTAGAGACTCAAGGCTGGTACCGTTGGACTCGGGGTACACACAAATGAGGGGGTAGGACAAGGTCCCATGTCTCTATCTTACCCCCCTGAGGATCGGTCAAAACTGACCCTGATTAAAAGTCCAAGCCCTGTACACTCTTGACAACCCTAAACACCAACTTCACCTTGACAAAAAGTACCACAAAAAGGGGGGGTCCAAACCACTCCTAAGGCTCTGAAACGTGCTCCTAGACACTTTCTGGGGGAACACTTTTGGCATTTCACACTTAGGAAAATGTTGACTCTCCCAACTCACTTATATGGGGGAACTTCAAATGCTCATAACTCTGGAACCCTAACTGCTAGAGACTTAAGGGTGGGACCGTTGGACTCGGGGTACCCACAAATGGGGGGGTAGGACAAGGTCTCATGTCTCTACCTTGCTCCCTGAGGATGGGTCAAAACTGACCCTTGCTAAAACCCCAAATATTGACTCTCCCAACTCACTTATATGGGGGAACTTCAAATGCTCATAACTCCGGAACCCTATGTGCTAGAGACCCAAGGGTGGTACCGTTGGACTCGGGGTACACACAAATGGGGGGGTAGGACAAGGTCCCATGTCTCTATCTTACCCCCGAGGATCGGTCAAAACGGACCCTGGTTAAAACCCCAGATTTTGACTCTCCCAACTCACTTATATGGGGGAACTTCAAATGCTCATAACTCCGGAACCCTATGTGCTAGAGACTCAAGGCTGGTACCGTTGGACTCGGGCTACACACAAATGGGGGGTAGGACAAGGTCCCATGTCTCTATCTTATCCCCCTGAGGATCGGTCAAAACGGACCCTGGTTAAAACCCCAGATTTTGACTCTCCCAACTCACTTATATGGGGGAACTTCAAATGCTCATAACTCCGGAACCCTATGTGCTAGAGACTCAAGTCTGGTACCCTTGGACTCGGGGTACACACAAATGGGGGGGTAGGACAAGGTCCCATGTCTCTATCTTACCCCCCTGAGGATCGGTCAAAACGGACCCTGGTTAAAACCCCAGATTTTGACTCTCCCAACTCACTTATATGGGGGAACTTCAAATGCTCATAACTCCGGAACCCTATGTGCTAGAGACTCAAGGCTGGTACCGTTGGACTCGGGGTACACACAAATGGGGGGGTAGGACAAGGTCCCATGTCTCTATCTTACCCCCCTGAGGATCGGTCAAAACTGACCCTGATTAAAACTCCAAGCCCTGTACACTCTTGACAACCCTAAACACCAACTTCACCTTGACAAAAAGTACCACAAAAAGGGGGGTCCAAACCACTCCTAAGGCTCTGAAACGTGCTCCTAGACACTTTCTGGGGGAACACTTTTGGCATTTCACAATTAGGAAAATTTTGACTCTCCCAACTCACTTATATGGGGGAACTTCAAATGCTCATAACTCTGGAACCCTAAGTCCTAGAGACTTAAGGGTGGGACCGTTGGACTCGGGGTACCCACAAATGGGGGGGGGTAGGACAAGGTCTCATGTCTCTACCTTGCTCCCTGAGGATGGGTCAAAACTGACCCTTGTTATAACCCCAAATATTGACTCTCCCAACTCACTTATATGGGGGAACTTCAAATGCTCATAACTCTGGAACCCTATGTGCTAGAGACTCAAGGGTGGTACCGTTGGACTCGGGGTACACACAAATGGGGGGGGTAGGACAAGGTCCCATGTCTCTATCTTACCCCCCTGAGGATCGGTCAAAACTGACCCTGATTAAAACTCCAAGCCCTGTACACTCTTGACAACCCTAAACACCAACTTCACCTTGACAAAAAGTACCACAAAAAGGGGGGTCCAAACCACTCCTAAGGCTCTGAAACGTGCTCCTAGACACTTTCTGGGGGAACACTTTTGGCATTTCACACTTAGGAAAATTTTGACTCTCCCAACTCACTTATATGGGGGAACTTCAAATGCTCATAACTCTGGAACCCTAAGTCCTAGAGACTTAAGGGTGGGACCGTTGGACTCGGGGTACCCACAAATGGGGGGGGGGGGGGGGGGGGGGGGGTAGGACAAGGTCTCATGTCTCTACCTTGCTCCCTGAGGATGGGTCAAAACTGACCCTTGTTAAAACCCCAAATATTGACTCTCCCAACTAACTTATATGGGGGAACTTCAAATGCTCATAACTCCGGAACCCTATGTGCTAGAGACTCAAGGGTGGTACCGTTGGACTCGGGGTACACACAAATGGGGGGGTAGGACAAGGTCCCATGTCTCTATCTTACCCCTGAGGATCGGTCAAAACGGACCCTGGTTAAAACCCCAGATTTTGACTCTCCCAACTCACTTATATGGGGGAACTTCAAATGCTCATAACTCCGGAACCCTATGTGCTAGAGACTCAAGTCTGGTACCCTTGGACTCGGGGTACACACAAATGGGGGGGTAGGACAAGGTCCCATGTCTCTATCTTACCCCCCTGAGGATCGGTCAAAACGGACCCTGGTTAAAACCCCAGATTTTGACTCTCCCAACTCACTTATATGGGGGAACTTCAAATGCTCATAACTCCGGAACCCTATGTACTAGAGACTCAAGGCTGCTACCGTTGGACTCGGGGCACACACAAATGGGGGGGTAGGACAAGGTCCCATGTCTCTATCTTACCCCCCTGAGGATCGGTCAAAACGGACCCTGGTTAAAACCCCAGATTTTGACTCTCCCAACTCACTTATATGGGGGAACTTCAAATGCTCATAACTCCAGAACCCTATGTGCTCGAGACTCAAGGCTGGCACCGTTGGACTCGGGGTTCACACAAATGGGGGGTAGGACAAGGTCCCATGTCTCTATCTTACCCCCCTGAGGATCGGTCAAAACGGACCCTGGTTAAAACCCCAGATTTTGACTCTCCAAACTCACTTATATGGGGGAACTTCAAATGCTCATAACTCCGGAACCCTATGTGCTAGAGACTCAAGACTGGTACCGTTGGACTCGGGGTACACACAAATGGGGGGGTAGGACAAGGTCCCATGTCTCTATCTTACCCCCCTGAGGATCGGTCAAAACGGACCCTCGTTAAAACCCCAGATTTTGACTCTCCCAACTCACTTATATGGGGGAACTTCAAATGCTCATAACTCCGGAACCCTATGTGCTAGAGACTCAAGGCTGGTACCGTTGGACTCGGGGTACACACAAATGGGGGGCTAGGACAAGGTCCCATGTCTCTATCTTACCCCCCTGAGGATCGGTCAAAACTGACCTTGATTAAAAGTCCAAGCCCTGTACACTCTTGACAACCCTAAACACCAACTTCACCTTGACAAAAAGTACCACAAAAAGGGGGGTCCAAACCACTCCTAAGGCTCTGAAACTTGCTCCTAGACACTTTCTGGGGGAACACTTTTGGCATTTCACACTTAGGAAAATTTTGACTCTCCCAACTCACTTATATGGGGGAACTTCAAATGCTCATAACTCTGGAACCCTAAGTCCTAGAGACTCAAGGGTGGTACCGTTGGACTCGGGGTACACACAAATGGGGGGGTAGGACAAGGTCCCATGTCTCTATCTTACCCCCGAGGATCGGTCAAAACGGACCCTGGTTAAAACCCCAGATTTTGACTCTCCCAACTCACTTATATGGGGGAACTTCAAATGCTCATAACTCCGGAACCCTATGTGCTAGAGACTCAAGGCTGGTACCGTTGGACTCGGGGTACACACAAATGGGGGGTAGGACAAGGTCCCATGTCTCTATCTTACCCCCCTGAGGATCGGTCAAAACGGACCCTGGTTAAAACCCCAGATTTTGACTCTCCCAACTCACTTATATGGGGGAACTTCAAATGCTCATAACTCCAGAACCCTATGTGCTAGAGACTCAAGGCTGGCACCGTTGGACTCGGGGTTCACACAAATGGGGGGTAGGACAAGGTCCCATGTCTCTATCTTACCCCCCTGAGGATCGGTCAAAACGGACCCTGGTTAAAACCCCAGATTTTGACTCTCCAAACTCACTTATATGGGGGAACTTCAAATGCTCATAACTCCGGAACCCTATGTGCTAGAGACTCAAGACTGGTACCGTTGGACTCGGGGTACACACAAATGGGGGGGTAGGACAAGGTCCCATGTCTCTATCTTACCCCCCTGAGGATCGGTCAAAACGGACCCTCGTTAAAACCCCAGATTTTGACTCTCCCAACTCACTTATATGGGGGAACTTCAAATGCTCATAACTCCAGAACCCTATGTGCTAGAGACTCAAGGCTGGTACCGTTGGACTCGGGGTACACACAAATGGGGGGCTAGGACAAGGTCCCATGTCTCTATCTTACCCCCCTGAGGATCGGTCAAAACTGACCCTGATTAAAAGTCCAAGCCCTGTACACTCTTGACAACCCTAAACACCAACTTCACCTTGACAAAAAGTACCACAAAAAGGGGGGTCCAAACCACTCCTAAGGCTCTGAAACTTGCTCCTAGACACTTTCTGGGGGAACACTTTTGGCATTTCACACTTAGGAAAATTTTGACTCTCCCAACTCACTTATATGGGGGAACTTCAAATGCTCATAACTCTGGAACCCTAAGTCCTAGAGACTTAAGGGTGGGACCGTTGGACTCGGGGTACCCACAAATGGGGGGGTAGGACAAGGTCTCATGTCTCTACCTTGCTCCCTGAGGATGGGTCAAAACTGACCCTTGTTAAAACCCCAAATATTGACTCTCCCAACTCACTTATATGGGGGAACTTCAAATGCTCATAATTCCGGAACCCTATGTGCTACAGACTCAAGGGTGGTACCGTTGGACTCGGGGTACACACAAATGGGGGGGGGGGGTAGGACAAGGTCCCATGTCTCTATCTTACCCCCGAGGATGGGTCAAAACGGACCCTGGTTAAAACCCCAGATTTTGACTCTCCCAACTCACTTATATGGGGGAACTTCAAATGCTCATAACTCCGGAACCCTATGTGCTAGAGACTCAAGGCTGGTACCGCTGGACTCGGGGTACACACAAATGGGGGGTAGGACAAGGTCCCATGTCTCTATCTTACCCCCCTGAGGATCGGTCAAAACGGACCCTGGTTAAAACCCCAGATTTTGACTCTCCCAACTCACTTATATGGGGGAACTTCAAATGCTCATAACTCTGGAACCCTATGTGCTAGAGACTCAAGTCTGGTACCCTTGGACTCGGGGTACACACAAATGGGGGGGTAGGACAAGGTCCCATGTCTCTATCTTACCCCCCTGAGGATCGGTCAAAACGGACCCTGGTTAAAACCCCAGATTTTGACTCTCCCAACTCACTTATATGGGGGAACTTCAAATGCTCATAACTCCGGAACCCTATGTACTAGAGACTCAAGGCTGGCACCGTTGGACTCGGGGTACACACAAATGGGGGGGGTAGGACAAGGTCCCATGTCTCTATCTTACCCTCCTGAGGATCGGTCAAAACTGACCCTGATTAAAAGTCCAAGCCCTGTACACTCTTGACAACCCTAAACACCAACTTCACCTTGACAAAAAGTACCACAAAAAGGGGGGTCCAACCCACTCCTAAGGCTCTGAAACGTGCTCCTAGACACTTTCTGGGGGAACACTTTTGGCATTTCACACTTAGGAAAATTTTGACTCTCCCAACTCACTTATATGGGGGAACTTCAAATGCTCATAACTCTGGAACCCTAAGTCCTAGAGACTTAAGGGTGGGACCGTTGGACTCGGGGTACCCACAAATGGGGGGGTAGGACAAGGTCTCATGTCTCTACCTTGCTCCCTGAGGATGGGTCAAAACTGACCCTTGTTAAAACCCCAAATATTGACTCTCCCAACTCACTTATATGGGGGAACTTCAAATGCTCATAACTCCGGAACCCTATGTGCTAGAGACTCAAGGGTGGTACCGTTGGACTCGGGGTACACACAAATGGGGGGGTAGGACAAGGTCCCATGTCTCTATCTTACCCCCGAGGATCGGTCAAAACTGACCCTGGTTAAAACCCCAGATTTTGACTCTCCCAACTCACTTATATGGGGGAACTTCAAATGCTCATAACTCCGGAACCCTATGTGCTAGAGACTCAAGGCTGGTACCGTTGGACTCGGGGTACACACAAATGGGGGGTAGGACAAGGTCCCATGTCTCTATCTTACCCCCCTGAGGATCGGTCAAAACGGACCCTGGTTAAAACCCCAGATTTTGACTCTCCCAACTCACTTATATGGGGGAACTTCAAATGCTCATAACTCCGGAACCCTATGTTCTAGAGACTCAAGTCTGGTACCCTTGGACTCGGGGTACACACAAATGGGGGGGTAGGACAAGGTCCCATGTCTCTATCTTACCCCCCTGAGGATCGGTCAAAACGGACCCTGGTTAAAACCCCAGATTTTGACTCTCCCAACTCACTTATATGGGGGAACTTCAAATGCTCATAACTCCGGAACCCTATGTGCTAGAGACTCAAGGCTGGTAACGTTGGACTCGGGGTACACACAAATGGGGGGGTAGGACAAGGTCCCATGTCTCTATCTTACCCCCCTGAGGATCGGTCAAAACTGACCCTGATTAAAAGTCCAAGCCCTGTACACTCTTGACAACCCTAAACACCAACTTCACCTTGACAAAAAGTACCACAAAAAGGGGGGTCCAAACCACTCCTAAGGCTCTGAAACGTGCTCCTAGACACTTTCTGGGGGAACACTTTTGGCATTTCACACTTAGGAAAATGTTGACTCTCCCAACTCACTTATATGGGGGAACTTCAAATGCTCATAACTCTGGAACCCTAAGTCCTAGAGACTTAAGGGTGGGACCGTTGGACTCGGGGTACCCACAAATGGGGGGGTAGGACAAGGTCTCATGTCTCTACCTTGCTCCCTGAGGATGGGTCAAAACTGACCCTTGTTAAAACCCCAAATATTGACTCTCCCAACTCACTTATATGGGGGAACTTCAAATGCTCATAACTCCGGAACCCTATGTGCTAGAGACTCAAGGGTGGTACCGTTGGACTCGGGGTACACACAAATGGGGGGGTAGGACAAGGTCCCATGTCTCTATCTTACCCCCGAGGATCGGTCAAAACGGACCCTGGTTAAAACCCCAGATTTTGACTCTCCCAACTCACTTATATGGGGGAACTTCAAATGCTCATAACTCCGGAACCCTATGTGCTAGAGACTCAAGTCTGGTACCCTTGGACTCGGGGTACACACAAATGGGGGGGTAGGACAAGGTCCCATGTCTCTATCTTACCCCCCTGAGGATCGGTCAAAACGGACCCTGGTTAAAACCCCAGATTTCGACTCTCCAAACTCACTTATATGGGGGAACTTCAAATGCTCATAACTCCGGAACCCTATGTGCTAGAGACTCAAGGCTGGTACCGTTGGACCCGGGGTACACACAAATGGGGGGCTAGGACAAGGTCCCATGTCTCTATCTTACCCCCCTGAGGATCGGTCAAAACTGACCCTGATTAAAAGTCCAAGCCCTGTACACTCTTGACAACCCTAAACACCAACTTCACCTTGACAAAAAGTACCACAAAAAGGGGGGTCCAAACCACTCCTAAGGCTCTGAAACGTGCTCCTAGACACTTTCTGGGGGAACACTTTTGGCATTTCACACTTAGGAAAATTTTGACTCTCCCAACTCACTTATATGGGGGAACTTCAAATGCTCATAACTCTGGAACCCTAAGTCCTAGAGACTTAAGGGTGGGACCGTTGGACTCGGGGTACCCACAAATGGGGGGGTAGGACAAGGTCTCATGTCTCTACCTTGCTCCCTGAGGATGGGTCAAAACTGACCCTTGTTAAAACCCCAAATATTAACTCTCCCAACTCACTTATATGGGGGAACTTCAAATGCTCATAACTCCGGAACCCTATGTGCTAGAGACTCAAGGGTGGTACCGTTGGACTCGGGGTACCCACAAATGGGGGTGTAGGACAAGGTCTCATGTCTCTATCTTGCTCCCTGAGGATGGGTCAAAACTGACCCTTGTTAAAACCCCAAATTTTGACTCTCCCAACTCACTTATATGGGGGAACTTCAAATGCTCATAACTCCGGAACCCTATGTGCTAGAGACTCAAGGCTGGTACCGTTGGACTCGGGGTACACACAAATGGGGGGGTAGGACAAGGTCCCATGTCTCTATCTTACCCCCCTGAGGATCAGTCAAAACTGACCCTGATTAAAAGTCCAAGCCCTGTACACTCTTGACAACCCTAAACACCAACTTCACCTTGACAAAAAGTACCACAAAAAGGGGGGTCCAAACCACTCCTAAGGCTCTGAAACATGCTCCTAGACACTTTCTGGGGGAACACTTTTGGCATTTCACAATTAGGAAAATTTTGACTCTCCCAACTCACTTATATGGGGGAACTTCAAATGCTCATAACTCTGGAACCCTAAGTCCTAGAGACTTAAGGGTGGGACCGTTGGACTCGGGGTACCCACAAATGGGGGGGGTAGGACAAGGTCTCATGTCTCTACCTTGCTCCCTGAGGATGGGTCAAAACTGACCCTTGTTAAAACCCCAAATATTGACTCTCCCAACTCACTTATATGGGGGAACTTCAAATGCTCATAACTCCAGAACCCTATGTGCTAGAGAGTCAAGGGTGGTACCGTTGGACTCGGGGTTCACACAAATGGGGGTTAGGACAAGGTCCCATGTCTCTATCTTACCCCCGAGGATCGGTCAAAACGGACCCTGGTTAAAACCCCAGATTTTGACTCTCCCAACTCACTTATATGGGGGAACTTCAAATGCTCATAACTCCAGAACCCTATGTGCTAGAGACTCAAGGCTGGTACCGTTGGACTCGGGGTACACACAAATGGGGGGCTAGGACAAGGTCCCATGTCTCTATCTTACCCCCCTGAGGATCGGTCAAAACTGACCCTGATTAAAAGTCCAAGCCCTGTACACTCTTGACAACCCTAAACACCAACTTCACCTTGACAAAAAGTACCACAAGAAGGGGGGTCCAAACCACTCCTAAGGCTCTGAAACGTGCTCCTAGACACTTTCTGGGGGAACACTTTTGGCATTTCACACTTAGGAAAATTTTGACTCTCCCAACTCACTTATATGGGGGAACTTCAAATGCTCATAACTCCGGAACCCTATGTGCTAGAGACTCAAGTTTGGTACCCTTGGACTCGGGGTACACACAAATGGGGGGGTAGGACAAGGTCCCATGTCTCTATCTTATCCCCCTGAGGATCGGTCAAAACGGACCCTGGTTAAAACCCCAGATTTTGACTCTCCCAACTCACTTATATGGGGGAACTTCAAATGCTCATAACTCTGGAACCCTAAGTCCTAGAGACTTAAGGGTGGGACCGTTGGACTCGGGGTACCCACAAATGGGGGGGTAGGACAAGGTCTCATGTCTCTACCTTGCTCCCTGAGGATGGGTCAAAACTGACCCTGGTTAAAACCCAAAATATTGACTCTCCCAACTCACTTATATGGGGGAACTTCAAATGCTCATAACTCCGGAACCCTATGTGCTAGAGACTCAAGGCTGGTACCGTTGGACTCGGGGTACACACAAATGGGGGGGTAGGACAAGGTCCCATGTCTCTATCTTACCCCCGAGGATCGGTCAAAACGGACCCTGGTTAAAACCCCAGATTTTGACTCTCCCAACTCACTTATATGGGGGAACTTCAAATGCTCATAACTCCGGAACCCTATGTGCTAGAGACTCAAGTCTGGTACCCTTGGACTCGGGGTACACACAAATGGGGGGGTAGGACAAGGTCCCATGTCTCTATCTTACTCCCCTGAGGATCGGTCAAAACGGACCCTGGTTAAAACCCCAGATTTTGACTCTCCCAACTCACTTATATGGGGGAACTTCAAATGCTCATAACTCCGGAACCCTATGTGCTAGAGACTCAAGGCTGGTACCGTTGGACTCGGGGTACACACAAATGGGGGGGTAGGACAAGGTCCCATGTCTCTATCTTACCCCCCTGAGGATCGGTCAAAACGGACCCTGGTTAAAACCCCAGATTTTGACTCTCCCAACTCACTTATATGGGGGAACTTCAAATGCTCATAACTCCGGAACCCTATGTACTAGAGACTCAAGGCTGGTACCGTTGGACTCGGGGTACACACAAATGGGGGGCTAGGACAAGGTCCCATGTCTCTATCTTACCCCCCTGAGGATCGGTCAAAACTGACCCTGATTAAAAGTCCAAGCCCTGTACACTCTTGACAACCCTAAACACCAACTTCACCTTGACAAAAAGTACCACAAAAAGGGGGGTCCAAACCACTCCTAAGGCTCTGAAACGTGCTCCTAGACACTTTCTGGGGGAACACTTTTGGCATTTCACAGGAAAATTTTGACTCTCCCAACTCACTTATATGGGGGAACTTCAAATGCTCATAACTCTGGAACCCTAAGTCCTAGAGACTTAAGGGTGGGACCGTTGGACTCGGGGTACCCACAAATGGGGGGGTAGGACAAGGTCTCATGTCTCTACCTTGCTCCCTGAGGATGGGTCAAAACGGACCCTGGTTAAAACCCCAGATTTTGACTCTCCCAACTCACTTATATGGGGGAACTTCAAATGCTCATAACTCCGGAACCCTATGTGCTAGAGACTCAAGGCTGGTACCGTTGGACTCGGGGTACACACAAATGAGGGGGTAGGACAAGGTCCCATGTCTCTATCTTACCCCCCTGAGGATCGGTCAAAACTGACCCTGATTAAAAGTCCAAGCCCTGTACACTCTTGACAACCCTAAACACCAACTTCACCTTGAGAAAAAGTACCACAAAAAGGGGGGTCCAAACCACTCCTAAGGCTCTGAAACGTGCTCCTAGACACTTTCTGGGGGAACACTTTTGGCATTTCACACTTAGGAAAATTTTGACTCTCCCAACTCACTTATATGGGGGAACTTCAAATGCTCATAACTCCGGAACCCTATGTGCTAGAGACTCAAGTCTGGTACCCTTGGACTCGGGGTACACACAAATGGGGGGGTAGGACAAGGTCCCATGTCTCTATCTTACCCCCCTGAGGATCGGTCAAAACGGACCCTGGTTAAAACCCCAGATTTTGACTCTCCCAACTCACTTATATGGGGGAACTTCAAATGCTCCTAACTCTGGAACCCTAAGTCCTAGAGACTTAAGGGTGGGACCGTTGGACTCGGGGTACCCACAAATGGGGGGGTAGGACAAGGTCTCATGTCTCTATCTTACCCCCGAGGATCGGTCAAAACGGACCCTGGTTAAAACCCCAGATTTTGACTCTCCCAACTCACTTATATGGGGGAACTTCAAATGCTCATAACTCCGGAACCCTATGTGCTAGAGACTCAAGGCTGGTACCGCTGGACTCGGGGTACACACAAATGGGGGGTAGGACAAGGTCCCATGTCTCTATCTTACCCCCCTGAGGATCGGTCAAAACGGACCCTGGTTAAAACCCCAGATTTTGACTCTCCCAACTCACTTATATGGGGGAACTTCAAATGCTCATAACTCCGGAACCCTATGTGCTAGAGACTCAAGTCTGGTACCCTTGGACTCGGGGTACACACAAATGGGGGGGTAGGACAAGGTCCCATGTCTCTATCTTACCCCCCTGAGGATAGGTCAAAACAGACCCTGGTTAAAACCCCAGATTTTGACTCTCCCAACTCACTTATATGGGGGAACTTCAAATGCTCATAACTCCGGAACCCTATGTACTAGAGACTCAAGGCTGGTACCGTTGGACTCGGGGTACACACAAATGGGGGGGGTAGGACAAGGTCCCATGTCTCTATCTTACCCTCCTGAGGATCGGTCAAAACTGACCCTGATTAAAAGTCCAAGCCCTGTACACTCTTGACAACCCTAAACACCAACTTCACCTTGACAAAAAGTACCACAAAAAGGGGGGTCCAACCCACTCCTAAGGCTCTGAAACGTGCTCCTAGACACTTTCTGGGGGAACACTTTTGGCATTTCACACTTAGGAAAATTTTGACTCTCCCAACTCACTTATATGGGGGAACTTCAAATGCTCATAACTCTGGAACCCTAAGTCCTAGAGACTTAAGGGTGGGACCGTTGGACTCGGGGTACCCACAAATGGGGGGGTAGGACAAGGTCTCATGTCTCTACCTTGCTCCCTGAGGATGGGTCAAAACTGACCCTTGTTAAAACCCCAAATATTGACTCTCCCAACTCACTTATATGGGGGAACTTCAAATGCTCATAACTCCGGAACCCTATGTGCTAGAGACTCAAGGGTGGTACCGTTGGACTCGGGGTACACACAAATGGGGGGGTAGGACAAGGTCCCATGTCTCTATCTTACCCCCGAGGATCGGTCAAAACTTACCCTGGTTAAAACCCCAGATTTTGACTCTCCCAACTCACTTATATGGGGGAACTTCAAATGCTCATAACTCCGGAACCCTATGTGCTAGAGACTCAAGGCTGGTACCGTTGGACTCGGGGTACACACAAATGGGGGGTAGGACAAGGTCCCATGTCTCTATCTTACCCCCCCGAGGATCGGTCAAAACGGACCCTGGTTAAAACCCCAGATTTTGACTCTCCCAACTCACTTATATGGGGGAACTTCAAATGCTCATAACTCCGGAACCCTATGTGCTAGAGACTCAAGTCTGGTACCCTTGGACTCGGGGTACACACAAATGGGGGGGTAGGACAAGGTCCCATGTCTCTATCTTACCCCCCTGAGGATCGGTCAAAACGGACCCTGGTTAAAACCCCAGATTTTGACTCTCCAAACTCACTTATATGGGGGAACTTCAAATGCTCATAACTCCGGAACCCTATGTGCTAGAGACTCAAGGCTGGTACCGTTGGACTCGGGGTACACACAAATGGGGGGGTAGGACAAGGTCCCATGTCTCTATCTTACCCCCCTGAGGATCGGTCAAAACGGACCCTCGTTAAAACCCCAGATTTTGACTCTCCCAACTCACTTATATGGGGGAACTTCAAATGCTCATAACTCCGGAACCCTATGTGCTAGAGACTCAAGGCTGGTACCGTTGGACCCGGGGTACACACAAATGGGGGGCTAGGACAAGGTCCCATGTCTCTATCTTACCCCCCTGAGGATCGGTCAAAACTGACCCTGATTAAAAGTCCAAGCCCTGTACACTCTTGACAACCCTAAACACCAACTTCACCTTGACAAAAAGTACCACAAAAAGGGGGGTCCAAACCACTCCTAAGGCTCTGAAACGTGCTCCTAGACACTTTCTGGGGGAACACTTTTGGCATTTCACACTTAGGAAAATTTTGACTCTCCCAACTCACTTATATGGGGGAACTTCAAATGCTCATAACTCTGGAACCCTAAGTCCTAGAGACTTAAGGGTGGGACCGTTGGACTCGGGGTACCCACAAATGGGGGGGGGGGGGGGGGGGGGGGGTAGGACAAGGTCTCATGTCTCTACCTTGCTCCCTGAGGATGGGTCAAAACTGACCCTTGTTAAAACCCCAAATATTGACTCTCCCAACTCACTTATATGGGGGAACTTCAAATGCTCATAACTCCGGAACCCTATGTGCTAGAGACTCAAGGGTGGTACCGTTGGACTCGGGGTACACACAAATGGGGGGGTAGGACAAGGTCCCATGTCTCTATCTTACCCCTGAGGATCGGTCAAAACGGACCCTGGTTAAAACCCCAGATTTTGACTCTCCCAACTCACTTATATGGGGGAACTTCAAATGCTCATAACTCCGGAACCCTATGTGCTAGAGACTCAAGTCTGGTACCCTTGGACTCGGGGTACACACAAATGGGGGGGTAGGACAAGGTCCCATGTCTCTATCTTACCCCCCTGAGGATCGGTCAAAACGGACCCTGGTTAAAACCCCAGATTTTGACTCTCCCAACTCACTTATATGGGGGAACTTCAAATGCTCATAACTCCGGAACCCTATGTACTAGAGACTCAAGGCTGCTACCGTTGGACTCGGGGCACACACAAATGGGGGGGTAGGACAAGGTCCCATGTCTCTATCTTACCCCCCTGAGGATCGGTCAAAACGGACCCTGGTTAAAACCCCAGATTTTGACTCTCCCAACTCACTTATATGGGGGAACTTCAAATGCTCATAACTCCAGAACCCTATGTGCTCGAGACTCAAGGCTGGCACCGTTGGACTCGGGGTTCACACAAATGGGGGGTAGGACAAGGTCCCATGTCTCTATCTTACCCCCCTGAGGATCGGTCAAAACGGACCCTGGTTAAAACCCCAGATTTTGACTCTCCAAACTCACTTATATGGGGGAACTTCAAATGCTCATAACTCCGGAACCCTATGTGCTAGAGACTCAAGACTGGTACCGTTGGACTCGGGGTACACACAAATGGGGGGGGTAGGACAAGGTCCCATGTCTCTATCTTACCCCCCTGAGGATCGGTCAAAACGGACCCTGGTTAAAACCCCAGATTTTGACTCTCCCAACTCACTTATATGGGGGAACTTCAAATGCTCATAACTCCGGAACCCTATGTGCTAGAGACTCAAGGCTGGTACCGTTGGACCCGGGGTACACACAAATGGGGGGCTAGGACAAGGTCCCATGTCTCTATCTTACCCCCCTGAGGATCGGTCAAAACTGACCCTGATTAAAAGTCCAAGCCCTGTACACTCTTGACAACCCTAAACACCAACTTCACCTTGACAAAAAGTACCACAAAAAGGGGGGTCCAAACCACTCCTAAGGCTCTGAAACTTGCTCCTAGACACTTTCTGGGGGAACACTTTTGGCATTTCACACTTAGGAAAATTTTGACTCTCCCAACTCACTTATATGGGGGAACTTCAAATGCTCATAACTCTGGAACCCTAAGTCCTAGAGACTTAAGGGTGGGACCGTTGGACTCGGGGTACCCACAAATGGGGGGGTAGGACAAGGTCTCATGTCTCTACCTTGCTCCCTGAGGATGGGTCAAAACTGACCCTTGTTAAAACCCCAAATATTGACTCTCCCAACTCACTTATATGGGGGAACTTCAAATGCTCATAATTCCGGAACCCTATGTGCTACAGACTCAAGGGTGGTACCGTTGGACTCGGGGTACACACAAATGGGGGGGGGGGGGGGTAGGACAAGGTCCCATGTCTCTATCTTACCCCCGAGGATCGGTCAAAACGGACCCTGGTTAAAACCCCAGATTTTGACTCTCCCAACTCACTTATATGGGGGAACTTCAAATGCTCATAACTCCGGAACCCTATGTGCTAGAGACTCAAGGCTGGTACCGCTGGACTCGGGGTACACACAAATGGGGGGTAGGACAAGGTCCCATGTCTCTATCTTACCCCCCTGAGGATCGGTCAAAACGGACCCTGGTTAAAACCCCAGATTTTGACTCTCCCAACTCACTTATATGGGGGAACTTCAAATGCTCATAACTCCGGAACCCTATGTGCTAGAGACTCAAGTCTGGTACCCTTGGACTCGGGGTACACACAAATGGGGGGGTAGGACAAGGTCCCATGTCTCTATCTTACCCCCCTGAGGATAGGTCAAAACAGACCCTGGTTAAAACCCCAGATTTTGACTCTCCCAACTCACTTATATGGGGGAACTTCAAATGCTCATAACTCCGGAACCCTATGTACTAGAGACTCAAGGCTGGTACCGTTGGACTCGGGGTACACACAAATGGGGGGGGTAGGACAAGGTCCCATGTCTCTATCTTACCCTCCTGAGGATCGGTCAAAACTGACCCTGATTAAAAGTCCAAGCCCTGTACACTCTTGACAACCCTAAACACCAACTTCACCTTGACAAAAAGTACCACAAAAAGGGGGGTCCAACCCACTCCTAAGGCTCTGAAACGTGCTCCTAGACACTTTCTGGGGGAACACTTTTGGCATTTCACACTTAGGAAAATTTTGACTCTCCCAACTCACTTATATGGGGGAACTTCAAATGCTCATAACTCTGGAACCCTAAGTCCTAGAGACTTAAGGGTGGGACCGTTGGACTCGGGGTACCCACAAATGGGGGGGTAGGACAAGGTCTCATGTCTCTACCTTGCTCCCTGAGGATGGGTCAAAACTGACCCTTGTTAAAACCCCAAATATTGACTCTCCCAACTCACTTATATGGGGGAACTTCAAATGCTCATAACTCCGGAACCCTATGTGCTAGAGACTCAAGGCTGGTACCGTTGGACTCGGGGTACACACAAATGGGGGGTAGGACAAGGTCCCATGTCTCTATCTTACCCCCCTGAGGATCGGTCAAAACGGACCCTGGTTAAAACCCCAGATTTTGACTCTCCCAACTCACTTATATGGGGGAACTTCAAATGCTCATAACTCCGGAACCCTATGTTCTAGAGACTCAAGTCTGGTACCCTTGGACTCGGGGTACACACAAATGGGGGGGTAGGACAAGGTCCCATGTCTCTATCTTACCCCCCTGAGGATCGGTCAAAACGGACCCTGGTTAAAACCCCAGATTTTGACTCTCCCAACTCACTTATATGGGGGAACTTCAAATGCTCATAACTCCGGAACCCTATGTGCTAGAGACTCAAGGCTGGTACCGTTGGACTCGGGGTACACACAAATGGGGGGGTAGGACAAGGTCCCATGTCTCTATCTTACCCCCCTGAGGATCGGTCAAAACGGACCCTCGTTAAAACCCCAGATTTTGACTCTCCCAACTCACTTATATGGGGGAACTTCAAATGCTCATAACTCCGGAACCCTATGTGCTAGAGACTCAAGGCTGGTACCGTTGGACTCGGGGTACACACAAATGGGGGGTAGGACAAGGTCCCATGTCTCTATCTTACTCCCCTGAGGATCGGTCAAAACGGACCCTGGTTAAAACCCCAGATTTTGACTCTCCCAACTCACTTATATGGGGGAACTTCAAATGCTCATAACTCCGGAACCCTATGTGCTAGAGACTCAAGGCTGGTACCGTTGGACTCGGGGTACACACAAATGAGGGGGTAGGACAAGGTCCCATGTCTCTATCTTACCCCCCTGAGGATCGGTCAAAACTGACCCTGATTAAAAGTCCAAGCCCTGTACACTCTTGACAACCCTAAACACCAACTTCACCTTGAGAAAAAGTACCACAAAAAGGGGGGTCCAAACCACTCCTAAGGCTCTGAAACGTGCTCCTAGACACTTTCTGGGGGAACACTTTTGGCATTTCACACTTAGGAAAATTTTGACTCTCCCAACTCACTTATATGGGGGAACTTCAAATGCTCATAACTCCGGAACCCTATGTGCTAGAGACTCAAGTCTGGTACCCTTGGACTCGGGGTACACACAAATGGGGGGGTAGGACAAGGTCCCATGTCTCTATCTTACCCCCCTGAGGATCGGTCAAAACGGACCCTGGTTAAAACCCCAGATTTTGACTCTCCCAACTCACTTATATGGGGGAACTTCAAATGCTCCTAACTCTGGAACCCTAAGTCCTAGAGACTTAAGGGTGGGACCGTTGGACTCGGGGTACCCACAAATGGGGGGGTAGGACAAGGTCTCATGTCTCTATCTTACCCCCGAGGATCGGTCAAAACGGACCCTGGTTAAAACCCCAGATTTTGACTCTCCCAACTCACTTATATGGGGGAACTTCAAATGCTCATAACTCCGGAACCCTATGTGCTAGAGACTCAAGGCTGGTACCGCTGGACTCGGGGTACACACAAATGGGGGGTAGGACAAGGTCCCATGTCTCTATCTTACCCCCCTGAGGATCGGTCAAAACGGACCCTGGTTAAAACCCCAGATTTTGACTCTCCCAACTCACTTATATGGGGGAACTTCAAATGCTCATAACTCCGGAACCCTATGTGCTAGAGACTCAAGTCTGGTACCCTTGGACTCGGGGTACACACAAATGGGGGGGTAGGACAAGGTCCCATGTCTCTATCTTACCCCCCTGAGGATAGGTCAAAACAGACCCTGGTTAAAACCCCAGATTTTGACTCTCCCAACTCACTTATATGGGGGAACTTCAAATGCTCATAACTCCGGAACCCTATGTACTAGAGACTCAAGGCTGGTACCGTTGGACTCGGGGTACACACAAATGGGGGGGGTAGGACAAGGTCCCATGTCTCTATCTTACCCTCCTGAGGATCGGTCAAAACTGACCCTGATTAAAAGTCCAAGCCCTGTACACTCTTGACAACCCTAAACACCAACTTCACCTTGACAAAAAGTACCACAAAAAGGGGGGTCCAACCCACTCCTAAGGCTCTGAAACGTGCTCCTAGACACTTTCTGGGGGAACACTTTTGGCATTTCACACTTAGGAAAATTTTGACTCTCCCAACTCACTTATATGGGGGAACTTCAAATGCTCATAACTCTGGAACCCTAAGTCCTAGAGACTTAAGGGTGGGACCGTTGGACTCGGGGTACCCACAAATGGGGGGGTAGGACAAGGTCTCATGTCTCTACCTTGCTCCCTGAGGATGGGTCAAAACTGACCCTTGTTAAAACCCCAAATATTGACTCTCCCAACTCACTTATATGGGGGAACTTCAAATGCTCATAACTCCGGAACCCTATGTGCTAGAGACTCAAGGGTGGTACCGTTGGACTCGGGGTACACACAAATGGGGGGGTAGGACAAGGTCCCATGTCTCTATCTTACCCCCGAGGATCGGTCAAAACTTACCCTGGTTAAAACCCCAGATTTTGACTCTCCCAACTCACTTATATGGGGGAACTTCAAATGCTCATAACTCCGGAACCCTATGTGCTAGAGACTCAAGGCTGGTACCGTTGGACTCGGGGTACACACAAATGGGGGGTAGGACAAGGTCCCATGTCTCTATCTTACCCCCCCGAGGATCGGTCAAAACGGACCCTGGTTAAAACCCCAGATTTTGACTCTCCCAACTCACTTATATGGGGGAACTTCAAATGCTCATAACTCCGGAACCCTATGTGCTAGAGACTCAAGTCTGGTACCCTTGGACTCGGGGTACACACAAATGGGGGGGTAGGACAAGGTCCCATGTCTCTATCTTACCCCCCTGAGGATCGGTCAAAACGGACCCTGGTTAAAACCCCAGATTTTGACTCTCCAAACTCACTTATATGGGGGAACTTCAAATGCTCATAACTCCGGAACCCTATGTGCTAGAGACTCAAGGCTGGTACCGTTGGACTCGGGGTACACACAAATGGGGGGGTAGGACAAGGTCCCATGTCTCTATCTTACCCCCCTGAGGATCGGTCAAAACGGACCCTCGTTAAAACCCCAGATTTTGACTCTCCCAACTCACTTATATGGGGGAACTTCAAATGCTCATAACTCCGGAACCCTATGTGCTAGAGACTCAAGGCTGGTACCGTTGGACCCGGGGTACACACAAATGGGGGGCTAGGACAAGGTCCCATGTCTCTATCTTACCCCCCTGAGGATCGGTCAAAACTGACCCTGATTAAAAGTCCAAGCCCTGTACACTCTTGACAACCCTAAACACCAACTTCACCTTGACAAAAAGTACCACAAAAAGGGGGGTCCAAACCACTCCTAAGGCTCTGAAACGTGCTCCTAGACACTTTCTGGGGGAACACTTTTGGCATTTCACACTTAGGAAAATTTTGACTCTCCCAACTCACTTATATGGGGGAACTTCAAATGCTCATAACTCTGGAACCCTAAGTCCTAGAGACTTAAGGGTGGGACCGTTGGACTCGGGGTACCCACAAATGGGGGGGGGGGGGGGGGGGGGGGTAGGACAAGGTCTCATGTCTCTACCTTGCTCCCTGAGGATGGGTCAAAACTGACCCTTGTTAAAACCCCAAATATTGACTCTCCCAACTCACTTATATGGGGGAACTTCAAATGCTCATAACTCCGGAACCCTATGTGCTAGAGACTCAAGGGTGGTACCGTTGGACTCGGGGTACACACAAATGGGGGGGTAGGACAAGGTCCCATGTCTCTATCTTACCCCTGAGGATCGGTCAAAACGGACCCTGGTTAAAACCCCAGATTTTGACTCTCCCAACTCACTTATATGGGGGAACTTCAAATGCTCATAACTCCGGAACCCTATGTGCTAGAGACTCAAGTCTGGTACCCTTGGACTCGGGGTACACACAAATGGGGGGGTAGGACAAGGTCCCATGTCTCTATCTTACCCCCCTGAGGATCGGTCAAAACGGACCCTGGTTAAAACCCCAGATTTTGACTCTCCCAACTCACTTATATGGGGGAACTTCAAATGCTCATAACTCCGGAACCCTATGTACTAGAGACTCAAGGCTGCTACCGTTGGACTCGGGGCACACACAAATGGGGGGGTAGGACAAGGTCCCATGTCTCTATCTTACCCCCCTGAGGATCGGTCAAAACGGACCCTGGTTAAAACCCCAGATTTTGACTCTCCCAACTCACTTATATGGGGGAACTTCAAATGCTCATAACTCCAGAACCCTATGTGCTCGAGACTCAAGGCTGGCACCGTTGGACTCGGGGTTCACACAAATGGGGGGTAGGACAAGGTCCCATGTCTCTATCTTACCCCCCTGAGGATCGGTCAAAACGGACCCTGGTTAAAACCCCAGATTTTGACTCTCCAAACTCACTTATATGGGGGAACTTCAAATGCTCATAACTCCGGAACCCTATGTGCTAGAGACTCAAGACTGGTACCGTTGGACTCGGGGTACACACAAATGGGGGGGGTAGGACAAGGTCCCATGTCTCTATCTTACCCCCCTGAGGATCGGTCAAAACGGACCCTGGTTAAAACCCCAGATTTTGACTCTCCCAACTCACTTATATGGGGGAACTTCAAATGCTCATAACTCCGGAACCCTATGTGCTAGAGACTCAAGGCTGGTACCGTTGGACCCGGGGTACACACAAATGGGGGGCTAGGACAAGGTCCCATGTCTCTATCTTACCCCCCTGAGGATCGGTCAAAACTGACCCTGATTAAAAGTCCAAGCCCTGTACACTCTTGACAACCCTAAACACCAACTTCACCTTGACAAAAAGTACCACAAAAAGGGGGGTCCAAACCACTCCTAAGGCTCTGAAACTTGCTCCTAGACACTTTCTGGGGGAACACTTTTGGCATTTCACACTTAGGAAAATTTTGACTCTCCCAACTCACTTATATGGGGGAACTTCAAATGCTCATAACTCTGGAACCCTAAGTCCTAGAGACTTAAGGGTGGGACCGTTGGACTCGGGGTACCCACAAATGGGGGGGTAGGACAAGGTCTCATGTCTCTACCTTGCTCCCTGAGGATGGGTCAAAACTGACCCTTGTTAAAACCCCAAATATTGACTCTCCCAACTCACTTATATGGGGGAACTTCAAATGCTCATAATTCCGGAACCCTATGTGCTACAGACTCAAGGGTGGTACCGTTGGACTCGGGGTACACACAAATGGGGGGGGGGGGGGTAGGACAAGGTCCCATGTCTCTATCTTACCCCCGAGGATCGGTCAAAACGGACCCTGGTTAAAACCCCAGATTTTGACTCTCCCAACTCACTTATATGGGGGAACTTCAAATGCTCATAACTCCGGAACCCTATGTGCTAGAGACTCAAGGCTGGTACCGCTGGACTCGGGGTACACACAAATGGGGGGTAGGACAAGGTCCCATGTCTCTATCTTACCCCCCTGAGGATCGGTCAAAACGGACCCTGGTTAAAACCCCAGATTTTGACTCTCCCAACTCACTTATATGGGGGAACTTCAAATGCTCATAACTCCGGAACCCTATGTGCTAGAGACTCAAGTCTGGTACCCTTGGACTCGGGGTACACACAAATGGGGGGGTAGGACAAGGTCCCATGTCTCTATCTTACCCCCCTGAGGATAGGTCAAAACAGACCCTGGTTAAAACCCCAGATTTTGACTCTCCCAACTCACTTATATGGGGGAACTTCAAATGCTCATAACTCCGGAACCCTATGTACTAGAGACTCAAGGCTGGTACCGTTGGACTCGGGGTACACACAAATGGGGGGGGTAGGACAAGGTCCCATGTCTCTATCTTACCCTCCTGAGGATCGGTCAAAACTGACCCTGATTAAAAGTCCAAGCCCTGTACACTCTTGACAACCCTAAACACCAACTTCACCTTGACAAAAAGTACCACAAAAAGGGGGGTCCAACCCACTCCTAAGGCTCTGAAACGTGCTCCTAGACACTTTCTGGGGGAACACTTTTGGCATTTCACACTTAGGAAAATTTTGACTCTCCCAACTCACTTATATGGGGGAACTTCAAATGCTCATAACTCTGGAACCCTAAGTCCTAGAGACTTAAGGGTGGGACCGTTGGACTCGGGGTACCCACAAATGGGGGGGTAGGACAAGGTCTCATGTCTCTACCTTGCTCCCTGAGGATGGGTCAAAACTGACCCTTGTTAAAACCCCAAATATTGACTCTCCCAACTCACTTATATGGGGGAACTTCAAATGCTCATAACTCCGGAACCCTATGTGCTAGAGACTCAAGGGTGGTACCGTTGGACTCGGGGTACACACAAATGGGGGGGTAGGACAAGGTCCCATGTCTCTATCTTACCCCCGAGGATCGGTCAAAACTGACCCTGGTTAAAACCCCAGATTTTGACTCTCCCAACTCACTTATATGGGGGAACTTCAAATGCTCATAACTCCGGAACCCTATGTGCTAGAGACTCAAGGCTGGTACCGTTGGACTCGGGGTACACACAAATGGGGGGTAGGACAAGGTCCCATGTCTCTATCTTACCCCCCTGAGGATCGGTCAAAACGGACCCTGGTTAAAACCCCAGATTTTGACTCTCCCAACTCACTTATATGGGGGAACTTCAAATGCTCATAACTCCGGAACCCTATGTTCTAGAGACTCAAGTCTGGTACCCTTGGACTCGGGGTACACACAAATGGGGGGGTAGGACAAGGTCCCATGTCTCTATCTTACCCCCCTGAGGATCGGTCAAAACGGACCCTGGTTAAAACCCCAGATTTTGACTCTCCCAACTCACTTATATGGGGGAACTTCAAATGCTCATAACTCCGGAACCCTATGTGCTAGAGACTCAAGGCTGGTAACGTTGGACTCGGGGTACACACAAATGGGGGGGTAGGACAAGGTCCCATGTCTCTATCTTACCCCCCTGAGGATCGGTCAAAACTGACCCTGATTAAAAGTCCAAGCCCTGTACACTCTTGACAACCCTAAACACCAACTTCACCTTGACAAAAAGTACCACAAAAAGGGGGGTCCAAACCACTCCTAAGGCTCTGAAACGTGCTCCTAGACACTTTCTGGGGGAACACTTTTGGCATTTCACACTTAGGAAAATGTTGACTCTCCCAACTCACTTATATGGGGGAACTTCAAATGCTCATAACTCTGGAACCCTAAGTCCTAGAGACTTAAGGGTGGGACCGTTGGACTCGGGGTACCCACAAATGGGGGGGTAGGACAAGGTCTCATGTCTCTACCTTGCTCCCTGAGGATGGGTCAAAACTGACCCTTGTTAAAACCCCAAATATTGACTCTCCCAACTCACTTATATGGGGGAACTTCAAATGCTCATAACTCCGGAACCCTATGTGCTAGAGACTCAAGGGTGGTACCGTTGGACTCGGGGTACACACAAATGGGGGGGTAGGACAAGGTCCCATGTCTCTATCTTACCCCCGAGGATCGGTCAAAACGGACCCTGGTTAAAACCCCAGATTTTGACTCTCCCAACTCACTTATATGGGGGAACTTCAAATGCTCATAACTCCGGAACCCTATGTGCTAGAGACTCAAGTCTGGTACCCTTGGACTCGGGGTACACACAAATGGGGGGGTAGGACAAGGTCCCATGTCTCTATCTTACCCCCATGAGGATCGGTCAAAACGGACCCTGGTTAAAACCCCAGATTTTGACTCTCCAAACTCACTTATATGGGGGAACTTCAAATGCTCATAACTCCGGAACCCTATGTGCTAGAGACTCAAGGCTGGTACCGTTGGACTCGGGGTACACACAAATGGGGGGGTAGGACAAGGTCCCATGTCTCTATCTTACCCCCCTGAGGATCGGTCAAAACGGACCCTGGTTAAAACCCCAGATTTTGACTCTCCCAACTCACTTATATGGGGGAACTTCAAATGCTCATAACTCCGGAACCCTATGTGCTAGAGACTCAAGGCTGGTAACGTTGGACTCGGGGTACACACAAATGGGGGGCTAGGACAAGGTCCCATGTCTCTATCTTACCCCCCTGAGGATCGGTCAAAACTGACCCTGATTAAAAGTCCAAGCCCTGTACACTCTTGACAACCCTAAACACCAACTTCACCTTGACAAAAAGTACCACAAAAAGGGGGGTCCAAACCACTCCTAAGGCTCTGAAACGTGCTCCTAGACACTTTCTGGGGGAACACTTTTGGCATTTCACACTTAGGAAAATGTTGACTCTCCCAACTCACTTATATGGGGGAACTTCAAATGCTCATAACTCTGGAACCCTAAGTCCTAGAGACTTAAGGGTGGGACCGTTGGACTCGGGGTACCCACAAATGGGGGGGTAGGACAAGGTCTCATGTCTCTATCTTGCTCCCTGAGGATGGGTCAAAACTGACCCTTGTTAAAACCCCAAATATTGACTCTCCCAACTCACTTATATGGGGGAACTTCAAATGCTCATAACTCCGGAACCCTATGTGCTAGAGACTCAAGGGTGGTACCGTTGGACTCGGGGTACACACAAATGGGGGGGTAGGACAAGGTCCCATGTCTCTATCTTACCCCCGAGGATCGGTCAAAACGGACCCTGGTTAAAACCCCAGATTTTGACTCTCCCAACTCACTTATATGGGGGAACTTCAAATGCTCATAACTCCGGAACCCTATGTGCTAGAGACTCAAGTCTGGTACCCTTGGACTCGGGGTACACACAAATGGGGGGGTAGGACAAGGTCCCATGTCTCTATCTTACCCCCCTGAGGATCGGTCAAAACGGACCCTGGTTAAAACCCCAGATTTTGACTCTCCAAACTCACTTATATGGGGGAACTTCAAATGCTCATAACTCCGGAACCCTATGTGCTAGAGACTCAAGGCTGGTACCGTTGGACTCGGGGTACACACAAATGGGGGGGTAGGACAAGGTCCCATGTCTCTATCTTACCCCCCTGAGGATCGGTCAAAACGGACCCTCGTTAAAACCCCAGATTTTGACTCTCCCAACTCACTTATATGGGGGAACTTCAAATGCTCATAACTCCGGAACCCTATGTGCTAGAGACTCAAGGCTGGTACCGTTGGACTCGGGGTACACACAAATGGGGGGTAGGACAAGGTCCCATGTCTCTATCTTACTCCCCTGAGGATCGGTCAAAACGGACCCTGGTTAAAACCCCAGATTTTGACTCTCCCAACTCACTTATATGGGGGAACTTCAAATGCTCATAACTCCGGAACCCTATGTGCTAGAGACTCAAGGCTGGTACCGTTGGACTCGGGGTACACACAAATGAGGGGGTAGGACAAGGTCCCATGTCTCTATCTTACCCCCCTGAGGATCGGTCAAAACTGACCCTGATTAAAAGTCCAAGCCCTGTACACTCTTGACAACCCTAAACACCAACTTCACCTTGAGAAAAAGTACCACAAAAAGGGGGGTCCAAACCACTCCTAAGGCTCTGAAACGTGCTCCTAGACACTTTCTGGGGGAACACTTTTGGCATTTCACACTTAGGAAAATTTTGACTCTCCCAACTCACTTATATGGGGGAACTTCAAATGCTCATAACTCCGGAACCCTATGTGCTAGAGACTCAAGTCTGGTACCCTTGGACTCGGGGTACACACAAATGGGGGGGTAGGACAAGGTCCCATGTCTCTATCTTACCCCCCTGAGGATCGGTCAAAACGGACCCTGGTTAAAACCCCAGATTTTGACTCTCCCAACTCACTTATATGGGGGAACTTCAAATGCTCCTAACTCTGGAACCCTAAGTCCTAGAGACTTAAGGGTGGGACCGTTGGACTCGGGGTACCCACAAATGGGGGGGTAGGACAAGGTCTCATGTCTCTATCTTACCCCCGAGGATCGGTCAAAACGGACCCTGGTTAAAACCCCAGATTTTGACTCTCCCAACTCACTTATATGGGGGAACTTCAAATGCTCATAACTCCGGAACCCTATGTGCTAGAGACTCAAGGCTGGTACCGCTGGACTCGGGGTACACACAAATGGGGGGTAGGACAAGGTCCCATGTCTCTATCTTACCCCCCTGAGGATCGGTCAAAACGGACCCTGGTTAAAACCCCAGATTTTGACTCTCCCAACTCACTTATATGGGGGAACTTCAAATGCTCATAACTCCGGAACCCTATGTGCTAGAGACTCAAGTCTGGTACCCTTGGACTCGGGGTACACACAAATGGGGGGGTAGGACAAGGTCCCATGTCTCTATCTTACCCCCCTGAGGATAGGTCAAAACAGACCCTGGTTAAAACCCCAGATTTTGACTCTCCCAACTCACTTATATGGGGGAACTTCAAATGCTCATAACTCCGGAACCCTATGTACTAGAGACTCAAGGCTGGTACCGTTGGACTCGGGGTACACACAAATGGGGGGGGTAGGACAAGGTCCCATGTCTCTATCTTACCCTCCTGAGGATCGGTCAAAACTGACCCTGATTAAAAGTCCAAGCCCTGTACACTCTTGACAACCCTAAACACCAACTTCACCTTGACAAAAAGTACCACAAAAAGGGGGGTCCAACCCACTCCTAAGGCTCTGAAACGTGCTCCTAGACACTTTCTGGGGGAACACTTTTGGCATTTCACACTTAGGAAAATTTTGACTCTCCCAACTCACTTATATGGGGGAACTTCAAATGCTCATAACTCTGGAACCCTAAGTCCTAGAGACTTAAGGGTGGGACCGTTGGACTCGGGGTACCCACAAATGGGGGGGTAGGACAAGGTCTCATGTCTCTACCTTGCTCCCTGAGGATGGGTCAAAACTGACCCTTGTTAAAACCCCAAATATTGACTCTCCCAACTCACTTATATGGGGGAACTTCAAATGCTCATAACTCCGGAACCCTATGTGCTAGAGACTCAAGGGTGGTACCGTTGGACTCGGGGTACACACAAATGGGGGGGTAGGACAAGGTCCCATGTCTCTATCTTACCCCCGAGGATCGGTCAAAACTTACCCTGGTTAAAACCCCAGATTTTGACTCTCCCAACTCACTTATATGGGGGAACTTCAAATGCTCATAACTCCGGAACCCTATGTGCTAGAGACTCAAGGCTGGTACCGTTGGACTCGGGGTACACACAAATGGGGGGTAGGACAAGGTCCCATGTCTCTATCTTACCCCCCCGAGGATCGGTCAAAACGGACCCTGGTTAAAACCCCAGATTTTGACTCTCCCAACTCACTTATATGGGGGAACTTCAAATGCTCATAACTCCGGAACCCTATGTGCTAGAGACTCAAGTCTGGTACCCTTGGACTCGGGGTACACACAAATGGGGGGGTAGGACAAGGTCCCATGTCTCTATCTTACCCCCCTGAGGATCGGTCAAAACGGACCCTGGTTAAAACCCCAGATTTTGACTCTCCAAACTCACTTATATGGGGGAACTTCAAATGCTCATAACTCCGGAACCCTATGTGCTAGAGACTCAAGGCTGGTACCGTTGGACTCGGGGTACACACAAATGGGGGGGTAGGACAAGGTCCCATGTCTCTATCTTACCCCCCTGAGGATCGGTCAAAACGGACCCTCGTTAAAACCCCAGATTTTGACTCTCCCAACTCACTTATATGGGGGAACTTCAAATGCTCATAACTCCGGAACCCTATGTGCTAGAGACTCAAGGCTGGTACCGTTGGACCCGGGGTACACACAAATGGGGGGCTAGGACAAGGTCCCATGTCTCTATCTTACCCCCCTGAGGATCGGTCAAAACTGACCCTGATTAAAAGTCCAAGCCCTGTACACTCTTGACAACCCTAAACACCAACTTCACCTTGACAAAAAGTACCACAAAAAGGGGGGTCCAAACCACTCCTAAGGCTCTGAAACGTGCTCCTAGACACTTTCTGGGGGAACACTTTTGGCATTTCACACTTAGGAAAATTTTGACTCTCCCAACTCACTTATATGGGGGAACTTCAAATGCTCATAACTCTGGAACCCTAAGTCCTAGAGACTTAAGGGTGGGACCGTTGGACTCGGGGTACCCACAAATGGGGGGGGGGGGGGGGGGGGGGTAGGACAAGGTCTCATGTCTCTACCTTGCTCCCTGAGGATGGGTCAAAACTGACCCTTGTTAAAACCCCAAATATTGACTCTCCCAACTCACTTATATGGGGGAACTTCAAATGCTCATAACTCCGGAACCCTATGTGCTAGAGACTCAAGGGTGGTACCGTTGGACTCGGGGTACACACAAATGGGGGGGTAGGACAAGGTCCCATGTCTCTATCTTACCCCTGAGGATCGGTCAAAACGGACCCTGGTTAAAACCCCAGATTTTGACTCTCCCAACTCACTTATATGGGGGAACTTCAAATGCTCATAACTCCGGAACCCTATGTGCTAGAGACTCAAGTCTGGTACCCTTGGACTCGGGGTACACACAAATGGGGGGGTAGGACAAGGTCCCATGTCTCTATCTTACCCCCCTGAGGATCGGTCAAAACGGACCCTGGTTAAAACCCCAGATTTTGACTCTCCCAACTCACTTATATGGGGGAACTTCAAATGCTCATAACTCCGGAACCCTATGTACTAGAGACTCAAGGCTGCTACCGTTGGACTCGGGGCACACACAAATGGGGGGGTAGGACAAGGTCCCATGTCTCTATCTTACCCCCCTGAGGATCGGTCAAAACGGACCCTGGTTAAAACCCCAGATTTTGACTCTCCCAACTCACTTATATGGGGGAACTTCAAATGCTCATAACTCCAGAACCCTATGTGCTCGAGACTCAAGGCTGGCACCGTTGGACTCGGGGTTCACACAAATGGGGGGTAGGACAAGGTCCCATGTCTCTATCTTACCCCCCTGAGGATCGGTCAAAACGGACCCTGGTTAAAACCCCAGATTTTGACTCTCCAAACTCACTTATATGGGGGAACTTCAAATGCTCATAACTCCGGAACCCTATGTGCTAGAGACTCAAGACTGGTACCGTTGGACTCGGGGTACACACAAATGGGGGGGGTAGGACAAGGTCCCATGTCTCTATCTTACCCCCCTGAGGATCGGTCAAAACGGACCCTGGTTAAAACCCCAGATTTTGACTCTCCCAACTCACTTATATGGGGGAACTTCAAATGCTCATAACTCCGGAACCCTATGTGCTAGAGACTCAAGGCTGGTACCGTTGGACCCGGGGTACACACAAATGGGGGGCTAGGACAAGGTCCCATGTCTCTATCTTACCCCCCTGAGGATCGGTCAAAACTGACCCTGATTAAAAGTCCAAGCCCTGTACACTCTTGACAACCCTAAACACCAACTTCACCTTGACAAAAAGTATCACAAAAAGGGGGGTCCAAACCACTCCTAAGGCTCTGAAACGTGCTCCTAGACACTTTCTGGGGGAACACTTTTGGCATTTCACACTTAGGAAAATTTTGACTCTCCCAACTCACTTATATGGGGGAACTTCAAATGCTCATAACTCTGGAACCCTAAGTCCTAGAGACTTAAGGGTGGGACCGTTGGACTCGGGGTACCCACAAATGGGGGGGTAGGACAAGGTCTCATGTCTCTACCTTGCTCCCTGAGAATGGGTCAAAACTGACCCTTGTTAAAACCCCAAATATTAACTCTCCCAACTCACTTATATGGGGGAACTTCAAATGCTCATAACTCCGGAACCCTATGTGCTAGAGACTCAAGGGTGGTACCGTTGGACTCGGGGTACCCACAAATGGGGGTGTAGGACAAGGTCTCATGTCTCTATCTTGCTCCCTGAGGATGGGTCAAAACTGACCCTTGTTAAAACCCCAAATTTTGACTCTCCCAACTCACTTATATGGGGGAACTTCAAATGCTCATAACTCCGGAACCCTATGTGCTAGAGACTCAAGGCTGGTACCGTTGGACTCGGGGTACACACAAATGGGGGGGTAGGACAAGGTCCCATGTCTCTATCTTACCCCCCTGAGGATCAGTCAAAACTGACCCTGATTAAAAGTCCAAGCCCTGTACACTCTTGACAACCCTAAACACCAACTTCACCTTGACAAAAAGTACCACAAAAAGGGGGGTCCAAACCACTCCTAAGGCTCTGAAACATGCTCCTAGACACTTTCTGGGGGAACACTTTTGGCATTTCACAATTAGGAAAATTTTGACTCTCCCAACTCACTTATATGGGGGAACTTCAAATGCTCATAACTCTGGAACCCTAAGTCCTAGAGACTTAAGGGTGGGACCGTTGGACTCGGGGTACCCACAAATGGGGGGGGTAGGACAAGGTCTCATGTCTCTACCTTGCTCCCTGAGGATGGGTCAAAACTGACCCTTGTTAAAACCCCAAATATTGACTCTCCCAACTCACTTATATGGGGGAACTTCAAATGCTCATAACTCCAGAAGCCTATGTGCTAGAGACTCAAGGGTGGTACCGTTGGACTCGGGGTTCACACAAATGGGGGTTAGGACAAGGTCCCATGTCTCTATCTTACCCCCGAGGATCGGTCAAAACGGACCCTGGTTAAAACCCCAAATTTTTACTCTCCCAACTCACTTATATGGGGGAACTTCAAATGCTCATAACTCCAGAACCCTATGTGCTAGAGACTCAAGGCTGGTACCGTTGGACTCGGGGTACACACAAATGGGGGGCTAGGACAAGGTCCCATGTCTCTATCTTACCCCCCTGAGGATCGGTCAAAACTGACCCTGATTAAAAGTCCAAGCCCTGTACACTCTTGACAACCCTAAACACCAACTTCACCTTGACAAAAAGTACCACAAAAAGGGGGGTCCAAACCACTCCTAAGGCTCTGAAACGTGCTCCTAGACACTTTCTGGGGGAACACTTTTGGCATTTCACACTTAGGAAAATTTTGACTCTCCCAACTCACTTATATGGGGGAATTCAAATGCTCATAACTCCGGAACCCTATGTGCTAGAGACTCAAGTCTGGTACCCTTGGACTCGGGGTACACACAAATGGGGGGGTAGGACAAGGTCCCATGTCTCTATCTTACCCCCCTGAGGATCGGTCAAAACGGACCCTGGTTAAAACCCCAGATTTTGACTCTCCCAACTCACTTATATGGGGGAACTTCAAATGCTCATAACTCTGGAACCCTAAGTCCTAGAGACTTAAGGGTGGGACCGTTGGACTCGGGGTACCCACAAATGGGGGGGTAGGACAAGGTCTCATGTCTCTACCTTGCTCCCTGAGGATGGGTCAAAACTGACCCTTGTTAAAACCCCAAATATTGACTCTCCCAACTCACTTATATGGGGGAACTTCAAATGCTCATAACTCCGGAACCCTATGTGCTAGAGACTCAAGGGTGGTACCATTGGACTCGGGGTACACACAAATGGGGGGGTAGGACAAGGTCCCATGTCTCTATCTTACCCCCGAGGATCGGTCAAAACGGACCCTGGTTAAAACCCCAGATTTTGACTCTCCCAACTCACTTATATGGGGGAACTTCAAATGCTCATAACTCCGGAACCCTATGTGCTAGAGACTCAAGTCTGGTACCCTTGGACTCGGGGTACACACAAATGGGGGGGTAGGACAAGGTCCCATGTCTCTATCTTACCCCCCTGAGGATCGGTCAAAACGGACCCTGGTTAAAACCCCAGATTTTGACTCTCCCAACTCACTTATATGGGGGAACTTCAAATGCTCATAACTCCGGAACCCTATGTGCTAGAGACTCAAGGCTGGTACCGTTGGACTCGGGGTACACACAAATGGGGGGGTAGGACAAGGTCCCATGTCTCTATCTTACCCCCCTGAGGATCGGTCAAAACTGACCCTGATTAAAACTCCAAGCCCTGTACACTCTTGACAACCCTAAACACCAACTTCACCTTGACAAAAAGTACCACAAAAAGGGGGGTCCAAACCACTCCTAAGGCTCTGAAACGTGCTCCTAGACACTTTCTGGGGGAACACTTTTGGCATTTCACAATTAGGAAAATTTTGACTCTCCCAACTCACTTATATGGGGGAACTTCAAATGCTCATAACTCTGGAACCCTAAGTCCTAGAGACTTAAGGGTGGGACCGTTGGACTCGGGGTACCCACAAATGGGGGGGGGGGGGGTAGGACAAGGTCTCATGTCTCTACCTTGCTCCCTGAGGATGGGTCAAAACTGACCCTTGTTATAACCCCAAATATTGACTCTCCCAACTCACTTATATGGGGGAACTTCAAATGCTCATAACTCTGGAACCCTATGTGCTAGAGACTCAAGGGTGGTACCGTTGGACTCGGGGTACACACAAATGGGGGGGGTAGGACAAGGTCCCATGTCTCTATCTTACCCCCCTGAGGATCGGTCAAAACTGACCCTGATTAAAACTCCAAGCCCTGTACACTCTTGACAACCCTAAACACCAACTTCACCTTGACAAAAAGTACCACAAAAAGGGGGGTCCAAACCACTCCTAAGGCTCTGAAACGTGCTCCTAGACACTTTCTGGGGGAACACTTTTGGCATTTCACACTTAGGAAAATTTTGACTCTCCCAACTCACTTATATGGGGGAACTTCAAATGCTCATAACTCTGGAACCCTAAGTCCTAGAGACTTAAGGGTGGGACCGTTGGACTCGGGGTACCCACAAATGGGGGGGGGGGGGGGGGGGTAGGACAAGGTCTCATGTCTCTACCTTGCTCCCTGAGGATGGGTCAAAACTGACCCTTGTTAAAACCCCAAATATTGACTCTCCCAACTCACTTATATGGGGGAACTTCAAATGCTCATAACTCCGGAACCCTATGTGCTAGAGACTCAAGGGTGGTACCGTTGGACTCGGGGTACACACAAATGGGGGGGTAGGACAAGGTCCCATGTCTCTATCTTACCCCTGAGGATCGGTCAAAACGGACCCTGGTTAAAACCCCAGATTTTGACTCTCCCAACTCACTTATATGGGGGAACTTCAAATGCTCATAACTCCGGAACCCTATGTGCTAGAGACTCAAGGGTGGTACCGTTGGACTCGGGGTACACACAAATGGGGGGGTAGGACAAGGTCCCATGTCTCTATCTTACCCCCGAGGATCGGTCAAAACGGACCCTGGTTAAAACCCCAGATTTTGACTCTCCCAACTCACTTATATGGGGGAACTTCAAATGCTCATAACTCTGGAACCCTATGTGCTAGAGACTCAAGTCTGGTACCCTTGGACTCGGGGTACACACAAATGGGGGGGTAGGACAAGGTCCCATGTCTCTATCTTACCCCCCTGAGGATCGGTCAAAACGGACCCTGGTTAAAACCCCAGATTTCGACTCTCCAAACTCACTTATATGGGGGAACTTCAAATGCTCATAACTCCGGAACCCTATGTGCTAGAGACTCAAGGCTGGTACCGTTGGACTCGGGGTACACACAAATGGGGGGGTAGGACAAGGTCCCATGTCTCTATCTTACCCCCCTGAGGATCGGTCAAAACGGACCCTCGTTAAAACCCCAGATTTTGACTCTCCCAACTCACTTATATGGGGGAACTTCAAATGCTCATAACTCCGGAACCCTATGTGCTAGAGACTCAAGGCTGGTACCGTTGGACCCGGGGTACACACAAATGGGGGGCTAGGACAAGGTCCCATGTCTCTATCTTACCCCCCTGAGGATCGGTCAAAACTGACCCTGATTAAAAGTCCAAGCCCTGTACACTCTTGACAACCCTAAACACCAACTTCACCTTGACAAAAAGTACCACAAAAAGGGGGGTCCAAACCACTCCTAAGGCTCTGAAACGTGCTCCTAGACACTTTCTGGGGGAACACTTTTGGCATTTCACACTTAGGAAAATTTTGACTCTCCCAACTCACTTATATGGGGGAACTTCAAATGCTCATAACTCTGGAACCCTAAGTCCTAGAGACTTAAGGGTGGGACCGTTGGACTCGGGGTACCCACAAATGGGGGGGTAGGACAAGGTCTCATGTCTCTACCTTGCTCCCTGAGGATGGGTCAAAACTGACCCTTGTTAAAACCCCAAATATTAACTCTCCCAACTCACTTATATGGGGGAACTTCAAATGCTCATAACTCCGGAACCCTATGTGCTAGAGACTCAAGGGTGGTACCGTTGGACTCGGGGTACCCACAAATGGGGGTGTAGGACAAGGTCTCATGTCTCTATCTTGCTCCCTGAGGATGGGTCAAAACTGACCCTTGTTAAAACCCCAAATTTTGACTCTCCCAACTCACTTATATGGGGGAACTTCAAATGCTCATAACTCCGGAACCCTATGTGCTAGAGACTCAAGGCTGGTACCGTTGGACTCGGGGTACACACAAATGGGGGGGTAGGACAAGGTCCCATGTCTCTATCTTACCCCCCTGAGGATCAGTCAAAACTGACCCTGATTAAAAGTCCAAGCCCTGTACACTCTTGACAACCCTAAACACCAACTTCACCTTGACAAAAAGTACCACAAAAAGGGGGGTCCAAACCACTCCTAAGGCTCTGAAACATGCTCCTAGACACTTTCTGGGGGAACACTTTTGGCATTTCACAATTAGGAAAATTTTGACTCTCCCAACTCACTTATATGGGGGAACTTCAAATGCTCATAACTCTGGAACCCTAAGTCCTAGAGACTTAAGGGTGGGACCGTTGGACTCGGGGTACCCACAAATGGGGGGGGTAGGACAAGGTCTCATGTCTCTACCTTGCTCCCTGAGGATGGGTCAAAACTGACCCTTGTTAAAACCCCAAATATTGACTCTCCCAACTCACTTATATGGGGGAACTTCAAATGCTCATAACTCCAGAACCCTATGTGCTAGAGACTCAAGGGTGGTACCGTTGGACTCGGGGTTCACACAAATGGGGGTTAGGACAAGGTCCCATGTCTCTATCTTACCCCCGAGGATCGGTCAAAACGGACCCTGGTTAAAACCCCAGATTTTGACTCTCCCAACTCACTTATATGGGGGAACTTCAAATGCTCATAACTCCAGAACCCTATGTGCTAGAGACTCAAGGCTGGTACCGTTGGACTCGGGGTACACACAAATGGGGGGCTAGGACAAGGTCCCATGTCTCTATCTTACCCCCCTGAGGATCGGTCAAAACTGACCCTGATTAAAAGTCCAAGCCCTGTACACTCTTGACAACCCTAAACACCAACTTCACCTTGACAAAAAGTACCACAAGAAGGGGGGTCCAAACCACTCCTAAGGCTCTGAAACGTGCTCCTAGACACTTTCTGGGGGAACACTTTTGGCATTTCACACTTAGGAAAATTTTGACTCTCCCAACTCACTTATATGGGGGAACTTCAAATGCTCATAACTCCGGAACCCTATGTGCTAGAGACTCAAGTCTGGTACCCTTGGACTCGGGGTACACACAAATGGGGGGGGTAGGACAAGGTCCCATGTCTCTATCTTACCCCCCTGAGGATCGGTCAAAACGGACCCTGGTTAAAACCCCAGATTTTGACTCTCCCAACTCACTTATATGGGGGAACTTCAAATGCTCATAACTCTGGAACCCTAAGTCCTAGAGACTTAAGGGTGGGACCGTTGGACTCGGGGTACCCACAAATGGGGGGGTAGGACAAGGTCTCATGTCTCTACCTTGCTCCCTGAGGATGGGTCAAAACTGACCCTGGTTAAAACCCAAAATCTTGACTCTCCCAACTCACTTATATGGGGGAACTTCAAATGCTCATAACTCCGGAACCCTATGTGCTAGAGACTCAAGGGTGGTACCGTTGGACTCGGGGTACACACAAATGGGGGGGTAGGACAAGGTCCCATGTCTCTATCTTACCCCCGAGGATCGGTCAAAACGGACCCTGGTTAAAACCCCAGATTTTGACTCTCCCAACTCACTTATATGGGGGAACTTCAAATGCTCATAACTCCGGAACCCTATGTGCTAGAGACTCAAGTCTGGTACCCTTGGACTCGGGGTACACACAAATGGGGGGGTAGGACAAGGTCCCATGTCTCTATCTTACTCCCCTGAGGATCGGTCAAAACGGACCCTGGTTAAAACCCCAGATTTTGACTCTCCCAACTCACTTATATGGGGGAACTTCAAATGCTCATAACTCCGGAACCCTATGTGCTAGAGACTCAAGGCTGGTACCGTTGGACTCGGGGTACACACAAATGGGGGGGTAGGACAAGGTCCCATGTCTCTATCTTACCCCCCTGAGGATCGGTCAAAACTGACCCTGATTAAAAGTCCAAGCCCTGTACACTCTTGACAACCCTAAACACCAACTTCACCTTGACAAAAAGTACCACAAAAAGGGGGGTCCAAACCACTCCTAAGGCTCTGAAACGTGCTCCTAGACACTTTCTGGGGGAACACTTTTGGCATTTCACAATTAGGAAAATTTTGACTCTCCCAACTCACTTATATGGGGGAACTTCAAATGCTCATAACTCTGGAACCCTAAGTCCTAGAGACTTAAGGGTGGGACCGTTGGACTCGGGGTACCCACAAATGGGGGGGTAGGACAAGGTCTCATGTCTCTACCTTGCTCCCTGAGGATGGGTCAAAACTGACCCTTGTTAAAACCCCAAATATTGACTCTCCCAACTCACTTATATGGGGGAACTTCAAATGCTCATAACTCCGGAACCCTATGTGCTAGAGACTCAAGGGTGGTACCGTTGGACTCGGGGTACACACAAATGGGGGGGGTAGGACAAGGTCCCATGTCTCTATCTTACCCCCCTGAGGATCGGTCAAAACTGACCCTGATTAAAACTCCAAGCCCTGTACACTCTTGACAACCCTAAACACCAACTTCACCTTGACAAAAAGTACCACAAAAAGGGGGGTCCAAACCACTCCTAAGGCTCTGAAACGTGCTCCTAGACACTTTCTGGGGGAACACTTTTGGCATTTCACACTTAGGAAAATTTTCACTCTCCCAACTCACTTATATGGGGGAACTTCAAATGCTCATAACTCTGGAACCCTAAGTCCTGGAGACTTAAGGGTGGGACCGTTGGACTCGGGGTACCCACAAATGGGGGTGTAGGACAAGGTCTCATGTCTCTATCTTGCTCCCTGAGGATGGGTCAAAACTGACCCTTGTTAAAACCCCAAATTTTGACTCTCCCAACTCACTTATATGGGGGAACTTCAAATGCTCATAACTCCGGAACCCTATGTGCTAGAGACTCAAGGCTGGTACCGTTGGACTCGGGGCACACACAAATGGGGGGGTAGGACAAGGTCCCATGTCTCTATCTTACCCACCTTAGGATCGGTCAAAACGGACCCTGGTTAAAACCCCAGATTTTGACTCTCCCAACTCACTTATATGGGGGAACTTCAAATGCTCATAACTCCAGAACCCTATGTGCTAGAGACTCAAGGCTGGCACCGTTGGACTCGGGGTTCACACAAATGGGGGGTAGGACAAGGTCCCATGTCTCTATCTTACCCCCCTGAGGATCGGTCAAAACGGACCCTGGTTAAAACCCCAGATTTTGACTCTCCCAACTCACTTATATGGGGGAACTTCAAATGCTCATAACTCCAGAACCCTATGTGCTAGAGACTCAAGGCTGGTACCGTTGGACTCGGGGTACACACAAATGAGGGGGTAGGACAAGGTCCCATGTCTCTATCTTACCCCCCTGAGGATCGGTCAAAACGGACCCTGGTTAAAACCCCAGATTTTGACTCTCCCAACTCACTTATATGGGGGAACTTCAAATGCTCATAACTCCGGAACCCTATGTGCTAGAGACTCAAGTCTGGTACCCTTGGTCTCGGGGTACACACAAATGGGGGGGTAGGACAAGGTCCCATGTCTCTATCTTACCCCCCTGAGGATCGGTCAAAACGGACCCTGGTTAAAACCCCAGATTTTGACTCTCCCAACTCACTTATATGGGGGAACTTCAAATGCTCATAACTCCGGAACCCTATGTGCTAGAGACTCAAGGCTGGTACCGTTGGACTCGGGGTACACACAAATGGGGGGGTAGGACAAGGTCCCATGTCTCTATCTTACCCCCCTGAGGATCGGTCAAAACTGACCCTGATTAAAAGTCCAAGCCCTGTACACTCTTGACAACCCTAAACACCAACTTCACCTTGACAAAAAGTACCACAAAAAGGGGGGTCCAAACCACTCCTAAGGCTCTGAAACGTGCTCCTAGACACTTTCTGGGGGAACACTTTTGGCATTTCACAATTAGGATAATTTTGACTCTCCCAACTCACTTATATGGGGGAACTTCAAATGCTCATAACTCTGGAACCCTAAGTCCCAGAGACTTAAGGGTGGGACCGTTGGACTCGGGGTACCCACAAATGGGGGGGTAGGACAAGGTCTCATGTCTCTACCTTGCTCCCTGAGGATGGGTCAAAACTGACCCTTGTTAAAACCCCAAATATTGACTCTCCCAACTCACTTATATGGGGGAACTTCAAATGCTCATAACTCCGGAACCCTATGTGCTAGAGACTCAAGGGTGGTACCGTTGGACTCGGGGTACACACAAATGGGGGGGTAGGACAAGGTCCCATGTCTCTATCTTACCCCCGAGGATCGGTCAAAACGGACCCTGGTTAAAACCCCAGATTTTGACTCTCCCAACTCACTTATATGGGGGAACTTCAAATGCTCATAACTCCGGAACCCTATGTGCTAGAGACTCAAGGCTGGTACCGTTGGACTCGGGGTACACACAAATGGGGGGTAGGACAAGGTCCCATGTCTCTATCTTACCCCCCTGAGGATCGGTCAAAACGGACCCTGGTTAAAACCCCAGATTTTGACTCTCACAACTCACTTATATGGGGGAACTTCAAATGCTCATAACTCAGGAACCCTATGTGCTAGAGACTCAAGTCTGCTACCCTTGGACTCGGGGTACACACAAATGGGGGGGTAGGACAAGGTCCCATGTCTCTATCTTACCCCCCTGAGGATCGGTCAAAACGGACCCTGGTTAAAACCCCAGATTTTGACTCTCCCAACTCACTTATATGGGGGAACTTCAAATGCTCATAACTCCGGAACCCTATGTGCTAGAGACTCAAGGGTGGTACCGTTGGACTCGGGGTACACACAAATGGGGGGGTAGGACAAGGTCCCATGTCTCTATCTTACCCCCGAGGATCGGTCAAAACGGACCCTGGTTAAAACCCCAGATTTTGACTCTCCCAACTCACTTATATGGGGGAACTTCAAATGCTCATAACTCCGGAACCCTATGTGCTAGAGACTCAAGGCTGGTACCGTTGGACTCGGGGTACACACAAATGGGGGGGTAGGACAAGGTCCCATGTCTCTATCTTACCCCCCTGAGGATCGGTCAAAACTGACCCTGATTAAAAGTCCAAGCCCTGTACACTCTTGACAACCCTAAACACCAACTTCACCTTGACAAAAAGTACCACAAAAAGGGGGGTCCAAACCACTCCTAAGGCTCTGAAACGTGCTCCTAGACACTTTCTGGGGGAACACTTTTGGCATTTCACAATTAGGAAAATTTTGACTCTCCCAACTCACTTATATGGGGGAACTTCAAATGCTCATAACTCTGGAACCCTAAGTCCCAGAGACTTAAGGGTGGGACCGTTGGACTCGGGGTACCCACAAATGGGGGGGTAGGACAAGGTCTCATGTCTCTACCTTGCTCCCTGAGGATGGGTCAAAACTGACCCTTGTTAAAACCCCAAATATTGACTCTCCCAACTCACTTATATGGGGGAACTTCAAATGCTCATAACTCCGGAACCCTATGTGCTAGAGACTCAAGGGTGGTACCGTTGGACTCGGGGTACACACAAATGGGGGGGTAGGACAAGGTCCCATGTCTCTATCTTACCCCCGAGGATCGGTCAAAACGGACCCTGGTTAAAACCCCAGATTTTGACTCTCCCAACTCACTTATATGGGGGAACTTCAAATGCTCATAACTCCGGAACCCTATGTGCTAGAGACTCAAGGCTGGTACCGTTGGACTCGGGGTACACACAAATGGGGGGTAGGACAAGGTCCCATGTCTCTATCTTACCCCCCTGAGGATCGGTCAAAACGGACCCTGGTTAAAACCCCAGATTTTGACTCTCCCAACTCACTTATATGGGGGAACTTCAAATGCTCATAACTCCGGAACCCTATGTGCTAGAGACTCAAGTCTGGTACCCTTGGTCTCGGGGTACACACAAATGGGGGGGTAGGACAAGGTCCCATGTCTCTATCTTACCCCCCTGAGGATCGGTCTTAACGGACCCTCGTTAAAACCCCAGATTTTGACTCTCCCAACTCACTTATATGGGGGAACTTCAAATGCTCATAACTCCGGAACCCTATGTGCTAGAGACTCAAGGCTGGTACCGTTGGACTCGGGGTACACACAAATGGGGGGGTAGGACAAGGTCCTATGTCTCTATCTTACCCCCCTGAGGATCGGTCAAAACTGACCCTGATTAAAAGTCCAAGCCCTGTACACTCTTGACAACCCTAAACACCAACTTCACCTTGACAAAAAGTACCACAAAAAGGGGGGTCCAAACCACTCCTAAGGCTCTGAAACGTGCTCCTAGACACTTTCTGGGGGAACACTTTTGGCATTTCACACTTAGGAAAATGTTGACTCTCCCAACTCACTTATATGGGGGAACTTCAAATGCTCATAACTCTGGAACCCTAAGTCCTAGAGACTTAAGGGTGGGACCGTTGGACTCGGGGTACCCACAAATGGGGGTGTAGGACAAGGTCTCATGTCTCTATCTTGCTCCCTGAGGATGGGTCAAAACTGACCCTTGTTAAAACCCCAAATTTTGACTCTCCCAACTCACTTATATGGGGGAACTTCAAATGCTCATAACTCCGGAACCCTATGTGCTAGAGACTCAAGGCTGGTACCGTTGGACTCGGGGCACACACAAATGGGGGGGTAGGACAAGGTCCCATGTCTCTATCTTACCCCCCTGAGGATCGGTCAAAACAGACCCTGGTTAAAACCCCAGATTTTGACTCTCCCAACTCACTTATATGGGGGAACTTCAAATGCTCATAACTCCAGAACCCTATGTGCTAGAGACTCAAGGCTGGTACCGTTGGACTCGGGGTTCACACAAATGGGGGGTAGGACAAGGTCCCATGTCTCTATCTTACCCCCCTGAGGATCGGTCTTAACGGACCCTCGTTAAAACCCCAGATTTTGACTCTCCCAACTCACTTATATGGGGGAACTTCAAATGCTCATAACTCCGGAACCCTATGTGCTAGAGACTCAAGGCTGGTACCGTTGGACTCGGGGTACACACAAATGGGGGGGTAGGACAAGGTCCTATGTCTCTATCTTACCCCCCTGAGGATCGGTCAAAACTGACCCTGATTAAAAGTCCAAGCCCTGTACACTCTTGACAACCCTAAACACCAACTTCACCTTGACAAAAAGTACCACAAAAAGGGGGGTCCAAACCACTCCTAAGGCTCTGAAACGTGCTCCTAGACACTTTCTGGGGGAACACTTTTGGCATTTCACACTTAGGAAAATGTTGACTCTCCCAACTCACTTATATGGGGGAACTTCAAATGCTCATAACTCTGGAACCCTAAGTCCTAGAGACTTAAGGGTGGGACCGTTGGACTCGGGGTACCCACAAATGGGGGTGTAGGACAAGGTCTCATGTCTCTATCTTGCTCCCTGAGGATGGGTCAAAACTGACCCTTGTTAAAACCCCAAATTTTGACTCTCCCAACTCACTTATATGGGGGAACTTCAAATGCTCATAACTCCGGAACCCTATGTGCTAGAGACTCAAGGCTGGTACCGTTGGACTCGGGGCACACACAAATGGGGGGGTAGGACAAGGTCCCATGTCTCTATCTTACCCCCCTGAGGATCGGTCAAAACAGACCCTGGTTAAAACCCCAGATTTTGACTCTCCCAACTCACTTATATGGGGGAACTTCAAATGCTCATAACTCCAGAACCCTATGTGCTAGAGACTCAAGGCTGGTACCGTTGGACTCGGGGTTCACACAAATGGGGGGTAGGACAAGGTCCCATGTCTCTATCTTACCCCCCTGAGGATCGGTCAAAACGGACCCTGGTTAAAACCCCAGATTTTGACTCTCCCAACTCACTTATATGGGGGAACTTCAAATGCTCATAACTCCAGAACCCTATGTGCTAGAGACTCAAGGCTGGTACCGTTGGACTCGGGGTACACACAAATGGGGGGGTAGGACAAGGTCCCATGTCTCTATCTTACCCCCCTGAGGATCGGTCAAAACTGACCCTGATTAAAAGTCCAAGCCCTGTACACTCTTGACAACCCTAAACACCAACTTCACCTTGACAAAAAGTACCACAAAAAGGGGGGTCCAAACCACTCCTAAGGCTCTGAAACGTGCTCCTAGACACTATCTGGGGGAACACTTTTGGCATTTCACACTTAGGAAAATGTTGACTCTCCCAACTCACTTATATGGGGGAACTTCAAATGCTCATAACTCTGGAACCCTAAGTCCTAGAGACTTAAGGGTGGGACCGTTGGACTCGGGGTACCCACAAATGGGGGGGTAGGACAAGGTCTCATGTCTCTACCTTGCTCCCTGAGGATGGGTCAAAACTGACCCTTGTTAAAACCCCAAATATTGACTCTCCCAACTCACTTATATGGGGGAACTTCAAATGCTCATAACTCCGGAACCCTATGTGCTAGAGACTCAAGGGTGGTACCGTTGGACTCGGGGTACACACAAATGGGGGGGTAGGACAAGGTCCCATGTCTCTATCTTACCCCCGAGGATCGGTCAAAACGGACCCTGGTTAAAACCCCAGATTTTGACTCTCCCAACTCACTTATATGGGGGAACTTCAAATGCTCATAACTCCGGAACCCTATGTGCTAGAGACTCAAGGCTGGTACCGTTGGACTCGGGGTACACACAAATGGGGGGTAGGACAAGGTCCCATGTCTCTATCTTACCCCCCTGAGGATCGGTCAAAACGGACCCTGGTTAAAACCCCAGATTTTGACTCTCCCAACTCACTTATATGGGGGAACTTCAAATGCTCATAACTCCGGAACCCTATGTGCTAGAGACTCAAGTCTGGTACCCTTGGACTCGGGGTACACACAAATGGGGGGGAAGGACAAGGTCCCATGTCTCTATCTTACCCCCCTGAGGATCGGTCAAAACGGACCCTGGTTAAAACCCCAGATTTTGACTCTCCCAACTCACTTATATGGGGGAACTTCAAATGCTCATAACTCCGGAACCCTATGTACTAGAGACTCAAGGCTGGTACCGTTGGACTCGGGGTACACACAAATGGGGGGCTAGGACAAGGTCCCATGTCTCTATCTTACCCTCCTGAGGATCGGTCAAAACTGACCCTGATTAAAAGTCCAAGCCCTGTACACTCTTGACAACCCTGAACACCAACTTCACCTTGACAAAAAGTACCACAAAAAGGGGGGTCCAACCCACTCCTAAGGCTCTGAAACGTGCTCCTAGACACTTTCTGGGGGAACACTTTTGGCATTTCACACTTAGGAAAATTTTGACTCTCCCAACTCACTTATATGGGGGAACTTCAAATGCTCATAACTCTGGAACCCTAAGTCCTAGAGACTTAAGGGTGGGACCGTTGGACTCGGGGTACCCACAAATGGGGGGGTAGGACAAGGTCTCATGTCTCTACCTTGCTCCCTGAGGATGCGTCAAAACTAACCCTTGTTAAAACCCCAAATATTGACTCTCCCAACTCACTTATATGGGGGAACTTCAAATGCTCATAACTCCGGAACCCTATGTGCTAGAGACTCAAGGGTGGTACCGTTGGACTCGGGGTACACACAAATGGGGGGGTAGGACAAGGTCCCATGTCTCTATCTTACCCCCGAGGATCGGTCAAAACTGACCCTGGTTAAAACCCCAGATTTTGACTCTCCCAACTCACTTATATGGGGGAACTTCAAATGCTCATAACTCCGGAACCCTATGTGCTAGAGACTCAAGGCTGGTACCGTTGGACTCGGGGTACACACAAATGGGGGGTAGGACAAGGTCCCATGTCTCTATCTTACCCCCCTGAGGATCGGTCAAAACGGACCCTGGTTAAAACCCCAGATTTTGACTCTCCCAACTCACTTATATGGGGGAACTTCAAATGCTCATAACTCCAGAACCCTATGTGCTAGAGACTCAAGGCTGGTACCGTTGGACTCGGGGTACACACAAATGAGGGGGTAGGACAAGGTCCCATGTCTCTATCTTACCCCCCTGAGGATCGGTCAAAACTGACCCTGATTAAAAGTCCAAGCCCTGTACACTCTTGACAACCCTAAACACCAACTTCACCTTGACAAAAAGTACCACAAAAAGGGGGGTCCAAACCACTCCTAAGGCTCTGAAACGTGCTCCTAGAAACTTTCTGGGGGAACACTTTTGGCATTTCACACTTAGGAAAATTTTGACTCTCCCAACTCACTTATATGGGGGAACTTCAAATGCTCATAACTCCGGAACCCTATGTGCTAGAGACTCAAGTCTGGTACCCTTGGACTCGGGGTACACACAAATGGGGGGGTAGGACAAGGTCCCATGTCTCTATCTTACCCCCCTGAGGATCGGTCAAAACGGACCCTGGTTAAAACCCCAGATTTTGACTCTCCCAACTCACTTATATGGGGGAACTTCAAATGCTCATAACTCTGGAACCCTAAGTCCTAGAGACTTAAGGGTGGGACCGTTGGACTCGGGGTACCCACAAATAGGGGGGTAGGACAAGGTCTCATGTCTCTACTTTGCTCCCTGAGGATGGGTCAAAACTGACCCTTGTTAAAACCCAAAATATTGACTCTCCCAACTCACTTATATGGGGGAACTTCAAATGCTCATAACTCCGGAACCCTATGTGCTAGAGACTCAAGGGTGGTACCGTTGGACTCGGGGTACACACAAATGGGGGGGTAGGACAAGGTCCCATGTCTCTATCTTACCCCCGAGGATTGGTCAAAACGGACCCTGGTTAAAACCCCAAATTTTGACTCTCCCAACTCACTTATATGGGGGAACTTCAAATGCTCATAACTCCGGAACCCTATGTGCTAGAGACTCAAGTCTGGTACCCTTGGACTCGGGGTACACACAAATGGGGGGGGTAGGACAAGGTCCCATGTCTCTATCTTACTCCCCTGAGGATCGGTCAAAACGGACCCTGGTTAAAACCCCAGATTTTGACTCTCCCAACTCACTTATATGGGGGAACTTCAAATGCTCATAACTCCGGAACCCTATGTGCTAGAGACTCAAGGCTGGTACCGTTGGACTCGGGGTACACACAAATGGGGGGGTAGGACAAGGTCCCATGTCTCTATCTTACCCCCCTGAGGATCGGTCAAAACTGACCCTGATTAAAAGTCCAAGCCCTGTACACTCTTGACAACCCTAAACACCAACTTCACCTTGACAAAAAGTACCACAAAAAGGGGGGTCCAAACCACTCCTAAGGCTCTGAAACGTGCTCCTAGACACTTTCTGGGGGAACACTTTTGGCATTTCACAATTAGGAAAATTTTCACTCTCCCAACTCACTTATATGGGGGAACTTCAAATGCTCATAACTCTGGAACCCTAAGTCCTAGAGACTTAAGGGTGGGACCGTTGGACTCGGGGTACCCACAAATGGGGGGGTAGGACAAGGTCTCATGTCTCTACCTTGCTCCCTGAGGATGGGTCAAAACTGACCCTTGTTAAAACCCCAAATATTGACTCTCCCAACTCACTTATATGGGGGAACTTCAAATGCTCATAACTCCGGAACCCTATGTGCTAGAGACTCAAGGGTGGTACCGTTGGACTCGGGGTACACACAAATGGGGGGGGTAGGACAAGGTCCCATGTCTCTATCTTACCCCCCTGAGGATCGGTCAAAACTGACCCTGATTAAAACTCCAAGCCCTGTACACTCTTGACAACCCTAAACACCAACTTCACCTTGACAAAAAGTACCACAAAAAGGGGGGTCCAAACCACTCCTAAGGCTCTGAAACGTGCTCCTAGACACTTTCTGGGGGAACACTTTTGGCATTTCACACTTAGGAAAATTTTCACTCTCCCAACTCACTTATATGGGGGAACTTCAAATGCTCATAACTCTGGAACCCTAAGTCCTAGAGACTTAAGGGTGGGACCGTTGGACTCGGGGTACCCACAAATGGGGGTGTAGGACAAGGTCTCATGTCTCTATCTTGCTCCCTGAGGATGGGTCAAAACTGACCCTTGTTAAAACCCCAAATTTTGACTCTCCCAACTCACTTATATGGGGGAACTTCAAATGCTCATAACTCCGGAACCCTATGTGCTAGAGACTCAAGGCTGGTACCGTTGGACTCGGGGCACACACAAATGGGGGGGTAGGACAAGGTCCCATGTCTCTATCTTACCCCCCTTAGGATCGGTCAAAACGGACCCTGGTTAAAACCCCAGATTTTGACTCTCCCAACTCACTTATATGGGGGAACTTCAAATGCTCATAACTCCAGAACCCTATGTGCTAGAGACTCAAGGCTGGCACCGTTGGACTCGGGGTTCACACAAATGGGGGGTAGGACAAGGTCCCATGTCTCTATCTTACCCCCCTGAGGATCGGTCAAAACGGACCCTGGTTAAAACCCCAGATTTTGACTCTCCCAACTCACTTATATGGGGGAACTTCAAATGCTCATAACTCCAGAACCCTATGTGCTAGAGACTCAAGGCTGGTACCGTTGGACTCGGGGTACACACAAATGAGGGGGTAGGACAAGGTCCCATGTCTCTATCTTACCCCCCTGAGGATCGGTCAAAACGGACCCTGGTTAAAACCCCAGATTTTGACTCTCCCAACTCACTTATATGGGGGAACTTCAAATGCTCATAACTCCGGAACCCTATGTGCTAGAGACTCAAGGCTGGTACCGTTGGACTCGGGGTACACACAAATGGGGGGGTAGGACAAGGTCCCATGTCTCTATCTTACTCCCCTGACGATCGGTCAAAACGGACCCTGGTTAAAACCCCAGATTTTGACTCTCCCAACTCACTTATATGGGGGAACTTCAAATGCTCATAACTCCGGAACCCTATGTGCTAGAGACTCAAGGCTGGTACCGTTGGACTCGGGGTACACACAAATGGGGGGGTAGGACAAGGTCCCATGTCTCTATCTTACCCCCCTGCGGATCGGTCAAAACGGACCCTGGTTAAAACCCCAGATTTTGACTCTCCCAACTCACTTATATGGGGGAACTTCAAATGCTCATAACTCCGGAACCCTATGTGCTAGAGACTCAAGGCTGGTACCGTTGGACTCGGGGTACACACAAATGGGGGGGTAGGACAAGGTCCCATGTCTCGATCTTACCCCCCTGAGGATCGGTCAAAACGGACCCTGGTTAAAACGGACCCTGGTTAAAACCCCAGATTTTGACTCTCCCAACTCACTTATATGGGGGAATTTCAAATGCTCATAACTCCGGAACCCTATGTGCTAGAGACTCAAGGCTGGTACCGTTGGACTCGGGGTACATACAAATGGGGGGGTAGGACAAGGTCCCATGTCTCTATCTTACCCCCCTGAGGATCGGTATAAACTGACCCTGATTAAAAGTCCAAGCCCTGTACACTCTTGACAACCCTAAACACCAACTTCACCTTGACAAAAAGTACCACAAAAAGGGGGGTTCAAACCACTCCTAAGGCTCTGAAACGTGCTCCTGGACACTTTCTGGGGGAACACTTTTGGCATCTCACACTTAGGAAAATTTTCACTCTCCCAACTCACTTATATGGGGGAACTTCAAATGCTCATAACTCTGGAACCCTAAGTCCTAGAGACTTAAGGGTGGGACCGTTGGACTCGGGGTACCCACAAATGGGGGGGTAGGTCAAGGTCTCATGTCTCTATCTTACCCCCCTATGGATCGGTGAAAACTGACCCTTGTTAAAACTCCAAGCACTCTTGACAACCCTAAACACCAACTTCACCTTGAAAAAAAGTACCACAAACAGGGGGGTCCAAACCACTCCTATTCCGTTTTTGTAAAATTTCTGTCAGACTGCAAAATAATTTCTTGTTATTTGTTGATCACATCATTGTTTTGAAATCTTCATTTAGTTTGCTTCAATAAAAAATTGCATTAAACCTTTGCTTTATGCAAAACATGTCAAACTGACAGGGGTGCCAATACTTTTGTCTCCAACTGTAACTTCTGTTATGATTTGGTGCTATTTAAATAAAACAGACTTGACTTGATAAGGATTTTCCACAAAAAAGACCAATTGCCTTACTGAAAATTCCAGATCTAGTCCCTCTATAAAAATACAGTATCTACGAATATTCAACTATTACTTTCCTATTGGATGGAGGGGGAAACCTCAGAGACAAGTATGTCATAGCCTGGACAAATGGAACCAAAGCTATCGGCACAGAGAGTTACCATTAGCAATGAAGGAGATCATTTATATTTTAAAACTGGATGAACTCACTTGGCATATACACTGGTCAGCCAGGACATTAAAACCACAGGTGAAGTGAATCACACTGATTATTTTCTTACAATGGCACCTGACAAGAGTGGGAGGTAGTGGGATCCAAGAAGAGTCAAATGGAGAACAAGTGGAGTCACCTGAAGCCAAGTGAACAGCCACTTGTTGAAGTTGATGTGTTGGAAGCAGGAAAAATATGCAAGCGTAAGGTTAGATATATCTCAGAGCATCTCCAAAATGGGTGTACCCGGAATGCCTTTGTCACTAATTTACAAAAGTGGTCCAAGGCAGAACAACCAGTGAACTGGCAAAAGGGTCATGAGTGCCCAAGCCTCACTGATGGGGAGCAAAGGCAACTTACAGGACTTAAAGGAATCAAATGATAACATCTTGGTGCCTGATACCACAGGACATCCTCACAAGTCCTGCTTCCACAGGTCAGAGCTGTTTCTGTGGCGGGGGGGCTAAACAATGTCGGGCAGGTGGTTTTAATGTTGTGGCTGATCTGCGTATGTCCATAATGTAAGGTACACAGTACATCTTCTAGTGGGCCACCATTACTTACCTAGTACTGACAGCACTGAGCTTTTCAGTTTACTGTTGTACTGTGTGTTACTTCAAAAGGGAAACCAGTTCAATTTTAGATGATATACAGTACCTTGTTCCTATAAGTCTGCCCTGCATCTTCCCGTTGTCTGTTCAGAGTGGTGATTACGCTTAAAATAACTACCAGCTGCCATTCCACTCATGTACTTAGACTTTCACTCTGAGGCTAAAATTATCTAAAGTTCTAAGCAGCCTTGGATGTTTTTTTTTATGTATGGTGAAGTCACCATCTTAGCTTAGGTTGAAGGAGGTTGGTGAAATACAGAATGTAAAAAGAATATACTTGGATTTCAGGTTTCCAAAATATTGTAGAGTCCATGCCACAAAGAACTGAGGCGGTGGCTCAGGAGGTAAATGGGTCGTCCACTAATCGAAAGGTCTGGGGTTTGATCCCCGGCTCCTTCAGTCTGTATGTCGAAGTGTCCTCGGGCAAAACAAAATCCCAAATTGCCCCTGAGGGTTGTGTTCCTAATAAAATGCTAAGCCTGACCTCAGCACCCAACTCAAAAACTGAATAACTTGAAATTCTGTACTTCTCTGTGATGCTACTGATACTAAATATCACAACCAGTCAGTCTAAATCAACATTAATACCCAATTTAAAAACAGCAAAGGAAAGTTTTCCACATCCAAGTACATCAACCTCTTTGATGTACTTGACGAGCTTAAGAGAACATAAGGTGAGATTTAAAAACCTGGGAGGGCTGTTCAGTTAGTGCTGGGGGGCCGTGTTTGACAGGCTCAGGCAGTACATGGGGGATGGCAGGTCTCAGGATGCTGTTACTGTCTGTGTCTCGCTCTCCATCTGTAAGGCCTTAACACACATACAAAAACACTGAGTGTGAATCTGTTACTGAAGGTCACAATTAGAAACTCAAAGCAACATGTCAAACTGATGAATGATTTATAAAGTATGCTAAGGTGTTACTGATTTCATGGACTTAAACCGAACACTGAGAATAAAAATAGTAATTATGGCATGTGTAAGAGTTTGGGCTTTTCTCTGTTTTCAGTTGCATACAAGTGTTTGCTTACTTATCTATACTTTACTTAAACAAGATAAAAGACTAATTATTCTGTTGCCATTTAGCAACTCCAGCTGCCAAGAGGCCCTGACAGCATGCCAGTGCTTGAGACATAAGATCCCGTGGGAGATGTTTGATGTACCTATAGCCTTACCTCTGAGGTGTTCAGTAACAGTAGGATAGGAAGCAATTCCACAAATAAACAAAAGGATGAGGATGAAGAGGATGAGGCTTCGCTGCAGCCTGGACAGCTGCTTCCACTTCTGCAGGCACAAAGAAGAGAGGGAGATGAGGAATAAGGCCAGTTTCTGAAGAATTGATATGCTTTTTCTTGTCCAAACAAGCAACTTGACTGACAGGTCTTATAACTCAAACTGAATTAATCTGTGGTCTTGAACAATAAATGTTCAAGAAACCTAATTTCATCTCTGTGTACAGAAGTTTGGCCAGTGTTTGTCTATAAATAAACTAACTTGACTGCTGTTTCAGCTAAGAACTTATTTCCCCATCAGCTTTCTAATGACAGACCTTAACCCAGTGAAGCCAGTCATACATAAATACTATGCCCTGTCCCGCACTATGTACTGTGACTGGCTTATTTCATAACATATTGTTGCTCATGTTAATTACACCATGCAGTCTTTTGGTCTGATGAACAGTAATAATAATGGTGTACATTACCAGAACACCTTAGGCTGCCTGAACATGATGAGATCATTCACACACCACTATCAACACTGTTCATGTCCTGTTAAACTTGATAACACACATTTAGAGGCAATGTTAGCCCATTCTGAAGAATCAAATTGCTGTGCTGACATTGTAGCTTGGGCTTCCCATTCACACCTGACTCTGGGCCTCCCTTTAAGAATGGAGCAAAGGTCCTACACTATCACACTCTGTTGTAGCACCATCATTCCACCCATACACTCAGCTCTTCAATTAGTACATATATTGTGTACGTATCAGTACACAATAAGCACAGAGGCATGAAGTATACAATTAGTATAGAAGACATAAATTAAGTTTCTAAATGCACAATTTGAAAATGGTACCACAGGTATACCTATGAACTCTGAGCTTTAACAAATAAAATACATGCATAACTTTTTCAAACCTACAATTTTTTTTTAATTTAACACATTTAACAATTTAACACTCGTAAAGCTGTTGTATGAGCTGATAATAAACACACCCACACATACCCAACTCTACATTATGGCACAGAAAAGAAGCAGATCATGCATTCTTCACATTCACCATATCTTTTTCAGCAGATACACTGGAGAGCATCAGCAGCTAAAGCCAGCCATGGAAAAAGTGGGACACAATAGTAATGTTATCAGGTCTTAGCAGGGGTGTGTGTGTGGGGGGGGGGGGGGGGGGGGTAACCAGAGCATTGTGAGGATGAGAGGAGAAAAGGAAATCCATTTATGAGCAGCTCACTGATACAACCCACTTACCCTCCAGCAGGACTGCCTCCTCCACTGCTTACTGTTATTGTAACTTCCTTGTCCAGCAAAGCTTATGGATACATAGCCCTGTCGAGATGGTGGGTGCATGTCTGTAACCCAGCCCTGGAGGAAGAGACACATTCAAGAGTAGTGTGAGTGAGACGACAGTTGGATGTAAATTCCAGGTGTGGTGATCTAAACCCAGCTCGAAACAAGCTAGGGGGGGACAAAGTGCAGCTAGCATGTGAGCCTGGCTGCTAAACATAGCTGTGGTTGTGATAAAATTACAAAGTAACACCAAATTGTCACACATGAAGAGTACACTTACGACCCACTTCAGCTCACTTTCCACGCATTTCACTTTACAGCAGAGATATTCTTTGAATACATGTTTAACTGAAGATTTCACGGCCGCCGAGAAAAATGAAAACATGTTCTGACATTACCTCGAAAAGTCTCCAGCTTTACATGTGCGACCAGTCTAATCCACCACCAGGAGAGTAACAGTACTCAACGGTTAGCTCAGCGTTAATGAAGAAGCCTCGGGGGTCTCTTCATGTTTAAAACACTTATTATTATTATGAAAGAAAACTGGACGTTAAACGCGATCCACTTGTAGCTCTGAACGTGATGCTGTTCTCTGTCAACAGATATGATTCAGGTGCATCCATGCTGCCTTCACGGATTTCCTCGAAGTGTCGTAAATACCAGAATCGGTATACTCTGGACCCTGAACAAAAATGTTCCCAAATAAATTAATTCAAAACACTCTTTGTGTTTTTGTCATTCTGAAACTACCGGTATTTTTTTCAATTATTTTTATTACACTGTGTTACACTGTTACTTGAAACTTCAGATTCAATTTCTTCAAATTCGTAAAGACTATAATTATAAGACAGTATTTGAATTTTCCTTCAAACGCTGATATAAAATTTTTTTAAAAAGAGTGCTTCTTTGATTTTCGTTTTCAAATACAAAAAAAGAGAGTTTTCTCGTGTCCACAGACCGGATGTTATCATTGTTTTCTTCTTCTTCTTTTATGTAATGGAGACCTGCTGCTGATACCGGCTGCAGGATTGTCGCCACCTACTGTTCTTTATCTATAATAACCTCGCGTTTGGGCGAACGGTGGAATCCAGCAGCCAGGAAGAAGAAGAAGATAGCCTAGTTCCTGTCAGAGCGGCGCGCCAACCAAAATGTCCCTGGAACCTTACAGACACATTATTTTAGCCATGGCTAAACAAGGCCTTTCCTCTGCAGAAACCTCTGCGCGAATTTCACAAGAAAGCGGCGGCAGAAGAGGATTTTCTGCAAGAAATATCAGAAAACTTTGTGCCGAAAATGGCTGCAGTTTAATGGGACGGCCCGACACGCATTTGGAGGTGGAGGTGGTGAAAGCCATCGCTGAGGTATGAACCTCGTCGTGCTACAGATGTAATTTTATGCCCATTCATCGCTACTGCGAGGAAACACTGGTATCCTTGTTGGTGCATGCGTGTTCAGTCTGATTGGATGTTGTATTATTCCCTGCATTAGAAGTCTTAGTGTATTGGATTCTTCCTCTTTATGATGATGATGATGATGATGTTTAGGTTTTGACTTCTTGTATTTTCCTCCAGCTTGCTATCAACCTAAGGACGTCTGTGTCCTACAAAAACAGCTAAATGCATATTTTCCCATATATCAGCTAATGATGTGTCTACTTAAACCTATAGGAATGTAGTCACTGATCATATAAGTTTGTTAATACTTTAATGTGACAGACAATGACTGTCTAAAGAATTTTATTTGACTTCTCATCAGGAAGAAAGTATTTTTCCACCACACTTATATACATGTGGCCTGTGATAAATGATATGAGAAAGCTTTGGAGATTCCAACAAAAAGGGTTTTGTTAAAGCTCAGGGCCTTAGATACATCATACTAAAGCACCATTTGTTTCTGAACAGCAGCCGTCCACATTTTCAAGAAAAGTTCACTTGCATAATAAGACAGAGACAGGAAGAGACTGAACAAGCTGGTCAGGAGGGCCAGCTCTGTCTTAGGCTGCCTGCTGGACACTGTGGAGGAGGTGGGTGAGGATGTTAGGAGGATGTTAGCCAAGCTGGCATCCATTATGGACAACACCTCTCACCCCCTGCACCAGACTGTGGAAGCACTGAGCAGCTCCTTCAGCGGCAGACTTAGACATCCACAATGTAGGAAGGAGCTCGACCGCAGGTCCTTCATTCCCTCTGCTGTCACTGTACAACTCAACTGTTTGGTTAGTTACAACTGTTAGTTGTACACTGGTCTGGTCTAACATTTCATTTGTCCATGTGGGACTGTGCATATCTATCTATCTATCTACCCCTCCACCATCATGTAAATTTGTATATTGCCAGTTTTTACTAATTTTTACTGTTTTTGTATTTTGTGTACTGGTTTTTTGTAACTTTACTTTCTTTTTTCTTTAGATTGTAAATACTATTTTTTGCACATTGTTCCTTATACTTGAATCACATGCACACTTCTGCACTTCATCCTTTTCTTGTCTCATGTTTTTGCTTGTGAGCTGCCTAATAAGTGGATTTCCCTGCTGTGGGATCAATAAAGTGCTATCTTATCTTATCTTATCTTATGTCAGTTACATTCTGTTGGGCAGGGTCACTTTCTGTGTCCGTAGCTTGTTGGCCCTTCTTGTCACCTATGTTTGATGTCTTTTAATGAGCTTTTGTTTTTTACTCTTTATTATGTGTGTAAGTCCAAATAAACTCTGTTGTGTTGCCTCTTTTGATGTTTCTTAACTGTTTTGCAGACACATTTCCCAGTGAGGACTGTTGGATGGATTTGACACTTTTACTCTGCATGAACTGAAACAATAAGACATGCCTCATGAACCTTAAACACTAATAAAAGAGAAATCAAGTGAGCTCTTCCTACTGAGAGCTCACTCTGTGTGTATGTGTGGAGTGAAAATATAACTGGAGATTTTGCTGAGTAATTGTGATGGGAAGGCCACAGGTGACACACACCTTTGAAAGAAATTCACTGTGGCCCGTTTGAAGTAGGGAACTTTCGGTAAACTTCATATTGTAACATGGTTATAATGACCATGATGGAAGACAGTTGACAGCAGATTCACTGGTTGACTTTGTTTGCTTTTGAACGCACCTTATATGACATATATAGTTTGCATTATCCAGATTCAGACTGACCCACTGCACTATTGCTATTTGTGGCAATAAAGTAGTTGTTCTGTTGGTTGTGTTGTTGTTCTGTAGTGCCTGAGAGCAAAGGAAAACCAAAGTCAAATTCCTTGTTTGTATCATAAATTTGGCCAATAAAACTGATTCAGATTGAAGTCTTTAATGCATAAAGCCATGGAGTCAGATTGAAAGTGAACCTCTGGTGATTATTTCAAACACCTGTTCTGTGTTGGACCCGCATTCAGATGTTACTGCTGCTTTATGAGGGCAGTCACCGCAGGTCTCTCCTACCACTTCACGTATTAGTCCCGTCCAATCAGAGTCCAGTTTGAGCCGCGCCAAAACTCAGCCGCACCTGTTACCCATGCGCTAATCAAACCCATGTGACCGGGGAGGAGAGGGCTCAGCCAATAGCAGGGTAGAGTTTTTCTGCAGGTGCGGGGTAACGCTGGCTCGAGTCTCCCGTGAAATACGGGAAGCGTCGGTAACGTTCTGGTTTGCCAAACTCGTTTTCTGGTAAGTGGAGCGAACTGAACTCGTTACCTGTGGACAGAGGAAGCCTGTGTGTTCATGTTTCACGGGTTATTTGTTGTTGTACAGTGAAAGCTGTGGCTGAGAGCAGAGAGACGATTCAGGCCTAGAGGAGCTGGAAGTTCGGCGTGAGCCCGAGACAGGCGTGTCCGGAGCAATGCAGAGGAAAATGGCGGACGTGGAGGCAGGTAAGGCCCACACAGAACGTTTAAAATGCAAAGCTTGAGTTGATTTGAGACCAGAAGCTAACATGTTTGATAATGTGCCGGGTTTCCGCAGGACGGACGAAGGGATCCAGCGGAGCAGCCGAGACCATTTGGGAGAAAGCACCGCGTTTGGCTTCGCTCATCGGCTCTACACTTATGTGCGTGTGTGTGATCTGAGTGTTGGAAGTGCAGGCTTGTATCTTTAGCTCGGTTGAGATGGACTTTGTAACCAGTATAGCTGCTTTGGAGTTTGGGACTGGCCAAGTGTTGGAAAGGTTTAGTTGTGGATGGATTCAGTGAGTGGAAGGCATCTGGCCTGCATAGGTTTGGAGCGCGCGTTTGATATTGCTGCGTCGTTGCGTCGGTGTTGTCGGTCTGTGGAAGCATATATGCAGTTGTGATCCGGACACAGCTGGGTATATGTGGAAGCCTGTGGGCAGATGGTGTTGGCAGCATGGATTGAGTTGCGTGTCGTGTTGTCAGGTTTGATTGTGGGTAGTTAGTAGTGTAGTAGTCAGTGTGCATGGCCCTGAGGTCCGTGTAGGGTGTGTGTTCAGCAGTGTGGATGAGGCCATGGCCAGGGTGGTGCCTAGGTGAGCCCTCAGCTGCACCTTGAAGTGCTGCTGAATGTTTAAAATTCTAGGTTTAATATCCAAAGCCTGTGTGTGAGTGTGTGTATGCATGAGCTTTCTCTGCAGGAAGGATGAGCTGCTCCAGAGGATCATCAGAGGGTAAGAGAAAGCATGGAAGTCAACATTGATTAGTGTTTCTACATTTAAACATGTAATTGTCTGTGTGTGTTTAGTAGGTGGCTGCATCTGGCTGAGTGGGGCTCCAGCTTGGATGAGGCCATGGCCAGTGTGGAGCTCAGGTACGCCCCCTGCTGCATGTGGAAGTGTTGTAAGATGTTTTAACTTCCAGGGTTTGACTTACCTAGTACCTATGGCTAATGTTGAGTGTGTTTCTTTGTGTGTTGTGCAGGATGGAGGAGCTGCTGATCCAGAGAACCATGAGGATGCATGTTGGCCAATACTGCTCAGTGTTTCTACACTCAAGGATTCATCTGTGTACACTCCCAGCAACTGTGTGTGTACTGCATCAGAGTGGAAGACCTGGGGAGAAGAACCTCAAGGACTCATCAGTCACAGTGGTCACGTGACTGTAGGCCTGCTGAAGCAGGGATGGAACCACTGTCTCTCAACACTTCTGCTTCAAAAGATGGACACTGCGTCGAGAACATCTCTAGTTGTGCAGGATGGAGGAGCTGCTCAAGAGGACAATGAGAAGATGCAACTTCGCCATTATTGCTCAATGTTTCTGCATTGAAGGACTCAGTTGTATCTTGCTTTTTGGTTGTTGTTGTGTGTTGTTTTTTTTTTTTGTTTTTTTTGTTTGTGTTTTCCTTTGTGTCCAGCAGGTGGCTGCATCTGGCTGAGTGGGGCTCCAGCTTGGATGAGGCTGTGGCCAGTGTGGAGCTCAGGTAGCCCTGCTGCAAAATCTTGCAAAAAAAAAAGTTTTGATCAGATTAGTATCCAAAGTCAGGTTTTTTTTTCTTTGCTGCAGGTGGGTGGAGCTGATCCAGAGGACCCTTTGAGAGCAGGTGTGTGAATGCCACATGGTGCAGTGTTTCTACCCATATGCATGCATTATTTTTACTCAGTGTGTGTGTGTGAGTGTGAGAGTGAGAGAGAGAGAGAGTGAGTGTTGTAGGTGTATATGGGGTGGAGCCAGTGAAGGTGCTGCTGGTGAGGATAGAGCGCCATCCTGTGGGAGAGTGAGGGACACACTGCAACTATTGTGTGTTGTCAGAGATCTTTGTGGTAAGTGGATTAAAAAAAAAATAATAATAATAATAATCAAGGGCTGTTTCAAAGGTGGTTTGTGTGCTGATGCTTCCTGGTTGTGTTTCTCTTGCAGGATGGCAGAGCTTATTGGGAGAACCAAGAGAGACCAGGTGAGACGCTGCCTGTTGGTTAACATTGTTTAGTGTTTCTACACATGTGCATGCATTAATTTCTTTGTGTGTGTGTGTGTGTGTGTGTATGCATGCATGTGTCTTCTCTGCAGGAAGGATGAGCTGCTCCAGAGGATTATCAGAGGGTAAGAGAAAGCATGGAAGTCAACATTGATCAGTGTTTCTACATTTAAACATGTGTTTGTCTGTGTGTGTTTAGCAGGTGGCTGCATCTGGCTGAGTGGGACTCCAGCTTGGATGAGGCCATGGCCAGTGTGGAGCTCAGGTACGCCCCCTGCTGCATGTGGAAGTGCTGTAAGATGTTTTAACTTCCAGGGTTTGACTTACCTAGTGCCTATGGCTAATGTTGAGTGTGTTTCTTTGTGTGTTGTGCAGGATGGAGGAGCTGCTGATCCAGAGAACCATGAGGATGCATGTTGGCCAATACTGCTCAGTGTTTCTACACTGAAGGATTCATCTGTGTACACTCCCAGCAACTGTGTGTGTACTGCATCAGAGTGGAAGACCTGGGGAGAAGAACCTCAAGGACTCATCAATCACAGTGGTCACATGACTGTAGGCCTGCTGAAGCAGGGATGGAACCACTGTCTCTCAACACTTCTGCTTCAAAAGATGGACACTGTATTGAGAACATCTCTAGTTGTGCAGGATGGAGGAGCTGATCAAGAGGACCATGAGAAGATGCATCTTAGCCAATGTTGCTCAATGTTTCTGCATTGAAGGACTCAGTTGTATCTTGCAGTTTGTATTTTTTGTTTGGATATTTATTTATTTTTTTATTTTTTTTTTTGTTTGGTTGTTTTGTTTTGTTTTTTGGTTTTTTTGTGTGTTTTCCTTTGTGTCCTGCAGGTGGCTGCATCTGGCTGAGTGGGGCTCCAGCTTGGATGAGGCTGTGGCCAATGTGGAGCTCAGGTAGCCCTGTTGCAAAATCTTAAAAAAAAAAAAAAAAAAAGTTTTGATCAGATTAGTATCCAAAGTCAAATTTGTTTTTTTTTTTTTGTTTTTTGTTTTTTTTTTTTCTGCAGGTTGGAGGAGCTGATCCAGAGGACCCTTTGAGAGCAGGTGCATGAAGGCCACATTCTACAGTGTATTTACCAGTATGCATGCATCCATGTCTGAGTGTGAGAATGTGTCTATTAAAATCAGAAAGAAGGAAGTTCCTGCTTTTGTCTTTAATGTGCTTTAGATGGGGCTTAGATCAGTCCTTGGGAGAGGGAGAAGGAGGAGAGGGGAGGGGAGGGGAGGGGAGGGGGCACAGGGGTCTTTTTATTTCCAGGCTGTTGCATCAGTGTGTGGAAACACATTATGCAGTTGTGATCCGGACACAACTGTATATGTGTGGAAGCCTATCAGCAGGTAGTGTTGGGAGCACAGGCTCTATTGTGTAGTTTAGTATTGTCAGGCTTAGTTGTGGGTATTTGTCACTATATGGTTGGCACTGGGGTCAGTGTGGGTTTAGTGTGTGTGTGTGTGTGTGTGTGTGTGTGTGTGTGTGTGTGTGTGTGTGTGTGAGTCATAGTTGGTGCTTGATGTAGAAGAAAACTTAGGCATGCATTAATGTCTCCTTGTTTCTTTCTGTGTGCGGCTGCTTCTGGCTGAGTGGCCATCTGACTTTGAGGCCATGGGCAATGTGGAGCTCAGGTAAAGCTCCTGCTGCAGCTGGATGTGAAGCAGAATATTACAAGTTCAACCATTGACCTGATTAGTATCCAAAACCAATGTGTTTGTGTTTTTCAGCAGGAGGGAGGAGCTGAGTGAGAGGACCATTTGAGACCAGGTGAGCAAGAGCCACATTGTAGTCTGTCTACACTTATGCATGCACTAATTTTATATTTTCTGTGTGTGTGTGTGTGTGTGTGTGTGTGTGTGTGTGTGTGTGTGTGTGTGTGTGTGTGAGAGTGAGAGTGAGAGTGTTGTAGTTGTATGTGGGGTGGAGCCAGTGAAGGTGCTGCTGGTGAGGATAGAGCGCCATGCTGTGGGAGTGAGGGACACACTGTGGCTGTTGTGTGTTGTCAGAGATCTTTGTGGTAAGTGGATTAAAAAAATAAAAAATAAATAAATAAATCAAGTGCCATTTCCAAGGTGGTTTGAGTGCTGATGGTTCTTGGTTGTGTTTCTCTTGCAGGATGGCAGAGCTGACTGGGAGAACCAAGAGAGACCAGGTGAGACGCTGCCTGTTGGTTAACATTGTTTAGTGTTTCTACACATGTGCATGCATTAATTTCTGTGTGTGTATGCATGTGTTTTCTCTGCAGGAAGGATGAGCTGCTCCAGAGGATCATCAGAGGGTAAGAGAAAGCATGGAAGTCAACATTACTCAGTGTTTCTATATTTAAACATGTTGACTGTGTTTCTTTGTGCTGTGCAGGATGGAGGAGCTGCTGATCCAGAGAACCATGAGGAACCATGAGGATGCATGTTGGCCCATACTGCTCAATGTTTCTACACTCAAGGATTCTTTTGTGTACACTCCCAGCAACTGTGTGTGTACTGCATCAGAGTGGAAGACCTGGGGAGAAGAACTTCAAGGACTCATCAGTCACAGTGGTCACGTGACTGTAGGCCTGCTGAAGCAGGGATGGAACCACTGTCTCTCAACGCTTCTGCTTCAAAAGATGGACACTGCGTCGAGAACAACATCACTAGTTGTGCAGGATGGAGGAGCTGATCAAGAGGACCATGAGAAGATGCATCTTAGCCAATACTGCTCAATGTTTCTGCATTGAAGGACTCAGTTGTATTTTGCTGTTTGTTTGTTTGTTTGTTGTTTTCTTTGTTCCTTTGTGTCCTGCAGGTGGCTGCATCTGGCTGAGTGGGGCTCCAGCTTGGATGAGGCTGTGGCCAGTGTGGAACCCAGGTAACCCTGTTTCACAATCTTTTAAAAAATAATAATAATTAACCAGATTAGTACCCAAAGTCAGATTTCTTTTTAAATTTTGATTTTATTTTTCCTTTTTTCTGCAGGTTGGAGGAGCTGATCCAGAGGACCCTTTGAGAGCAGGTGCATGAAGGCCACATTGTTCAGTGTATTTACCAGTATGCATGCATCCATGTCTGAGTGAGAATGTGTCTATTAAAATCAGAAAGAAGGAAGTGCCTGCTTTTGTCTTTAATGCACTCTATATGGTGCTTAGATCAGTTCTCTGGGGGCGGTGCACTGGGGTCCAACTAGGTTTGCAGTGTGGGTTTGCTATTTCCAGGCTGTTGCATCAGTGTGTGGAAACACATTATGCAGTTGTGATCCGGACACAACTGTATATGTGTGGAAGCCTATCAGCAGGTAGTGCTGGGAGCACAGGCTCTATTGTGTAGTTTAGTATTTTCAGTCTTAGTTGTGGCTATTTGTCACTATATGGATGGCACTGGGGTCAGTGTGTGTTTAGTGTGTGTGAGTCATAGTTGGTGCTTGATGTAGAAGAAAACTTATGCATGCATTAATGTCTCCTTGTTTCTTTCTGGGTGCGGCTGCTTCTGGCTGAGTGGCCATCTGACTTTGAGGCCATGGGCAATGTGGAGCTCAGGTAAAGCTCCTGCTGCAGCTGGATGTGAAGCAAAATATTACAAGTTCAACCACTGACCTGATCAGTATCCAAAACCAATGTGTTGGTGTTTTTCAGCAGGAGGGAGGAGCTGAGTGAGAGGACCATTTGAGACCAGGTGAGCAAGAGCCACATTGTAGTCTGTCTACACTTATGCATGCACTCATTTTTTATTTTCTGTGTGTGTGTGTGTGTGTGTGTGTGTGTGTGTGTGTGAGTGTGTGAGTGTGAGAGTGAGAGTGAGAGTGAGAGTGAGAGTGAGAGTGTTGTAGTTGTATGTGGGGTGGAGCCAGTGAAGGTGCTGCTGGTGAGGAGAAAGCGCCATCCTGTGGGAGTGAGGGACACACTGTGGCTGTTGTGTGTTGTCAGAAATCTTTGTGGTAAGTGGATTAAAAAAATAAATAAATAAATCAAGTGCCATTTCCAAGGTGGTTTGAGTGCTGATGGTTCTTGGTTGTGTTTCTCTTGCAGGATGGCAGAGCTGATTGGGAGAACCAAGAGAGACCAGGTGAGACGCTGCCTGTTGCTTAACATTGTTTAGTGTTTCTACACATGTGCATGCATTAATTTCTGTGTGTATGCATGTGTTTTCTCTGCAGGAAGGATGAGCTGCTCCAGAGGATCATCAGAGGGTAAGAGAAAGCATGGAAGTCAACATTACTCAGTGTTTCTATATTTAAACATGTTGACTGTGTTTCTTTGTGCTGTGCAGGATGGAGGAGCTGCTGATCCAGAGGAACCATGAGGAACCATGAGGAACCATGAGGATGCATGAGGAACCATGAGGATGCATGAGGAACCATGAGGAACCATGAGGAACCATGAGGATGCATGTTGGCCCATACTGCTCAATGTTTCTACACTCAAGGATTCATCTGTGTACACTCCCAGCAACTGTGTGTGTACTGCATCAGAGTGGAAGACCTGGGGAAAAGAACTTCAAGGACTCATCAGTCACAGTGGTCACGTGACTGTAGGCCTGCTGAAGCAGGGATGGAACCACTGTCTCTCAACGCTTCTGCTTCAAAAGATGGACACTGCGTCGAGAACAACATCACTAGTTGTGCAGGATGGAGGAGCTGATCAAGAGGACCATGAGAAGATGCATCTTAGCCAATACTGCTCAATGTTTCTGCATTGAAGGACTCAGTTGTATTTTGCTGTTTGTTTGTTTGTTTGTTTGTTTGTTGTTTTCTTTGTTCCTTTGTGTCCTGCAGGTGGCTGCATCTGGCTGAGTGGGGCTCCAGCTTGGATGAGGCTGTGGCCAGTGTGGAACCCAGGTAACCCTGTTTCACCATCTTTTAAAAAATAATAATAATTAACCAGATTAGTACCCAAAGTCAGATTTTTTTTTAAATTTTGATTTTATTTTTCCTTTTTTCTGCAGGTTGGAGGAGCTGATCCAGAGGACCCTTTGAGAGCAGGTGCATGAAGGCCACATTGTTCAGTGTTTTTACCAGTATGCATGCATCCATGTCTGAGTGAGAATGTGTCTATTAAAATCAGAAAGAAGGAAGAGCCTGCTTTTGTCTTTAATGCACTCTATATGGTGCTTAGATCAGTTCTCTGGGGGCGGTGCACTGGGGTCCAACTAGGTTTGCAGTGTGGGTTTGCTATTTCCAGGCTGTTGCATCAGTGTGTGGAAACACATTATGCAGTTGTGATCCGGACACAACTGTATATGTGTGGAAGCCTATCAGCAGGTAGTGTTGGGAGCACAGGCTCTATTGTGTAGTTTAGTATTTTCAGTCTTAGTTGTGGCTATTTGTCACTATATGGATGGCACTGGGGTCAGTGTGTGTTTAGTGTGTGTGAGTCATAGTTGGTGCTTGATGTAGAAGAAAACTTATGCATGCATTAATGTCTCCTTGTTTCTTTCTGGGTGCGGCTGCTTCTGGCTGAGTGGCCATCTGACTTTGAGGCCATGGGCAATGTGGAGCTCAGGTAAAGCTCCTGCTGCAGCTGGATGTGAAGCAGAATATTACAAGTTCAACCATTGACCTGATCAGTATCCAAAACCAATGTGTTGGTGTTTTTCAGCAGGAGGGAGGAGCTGAGTGAGAGGACCGTTTGAGACCAGGTGAGCAAGAGCCACATTGTAGTCTGTCTACACTTATGCATGCACTAATTTTATATTTTCTGTGTGTGTGTGTGTGTGTGTGTGTGTGTGTGTGTGTGTGTGTGTGTGTGTGTGTGTGTGTGTGTGTGTGTGTGTGTGTGTGTGTGAGAGAGAGAGAGAGAGAGAGAGAGAGAGAGAGAGAGTGTTGTAGTTGTATGTGGGGTGGAGCCAGTGAAGGTGCTGCTGGTGAGGAGAAAGCGCCATCCTGTGGGAGTGAGGGACACACTGTGGCTGTTGTGTGTTGTCAGAGATCTTTGTGTTAAGTGGATTCATTAATTAATTATGTAATAAATAAATAAATAAAAATTGTGGTGTTTCTCTTGCAGGATGGCAGAGCTGATTGGGAGAACCAAGAGAGACCAGGTGAGACGCTGCCTGTTGGTTAACATTGTTTAATGTTTCTACACATATGCATGAATTAATCTCTCTCTCTCTCTCTCTCTCTCTCTCTCTCTCTCTCTCTCTCTCTCTCTCTCTCTGTGGGTTAGTGCGTGTGCGTGGTTGCAGTGCAGGCCTGTCTTCAGCTCAGTTTAGATGTGGCTTTGTTCTGTATCCAGGTGCATTGGAGTTTGGGTCTGGCTGAGTATTGTCAGGGTTTAGTTGTGGATGGATTCAGTGTGTGTGAAAAGCATTGAGGTCGGTGTAGGTTTACAGTGTTTGTGCTTGTGTCTGTAGGTGGAAGCATATATGCAGTTGTGATCCGGACACAACTGTGTATATGTGGAAGCCTATGGGCAGATAGTGTTGGCAGTGCAGGCTGAAGTGTGTAGCAGAGTGTTGTCAGGCTTAGTTGTGTTCCAGTGTTGTTGTTGTTTTTTTTTGTTTGTTTTAACATTTAAGAGTTCATTTGTTTCTCACTTTCTCTGTTTCTGTGTTTTATTCAGGAAGTGTTGGATCAGAGGCAGTTGGTGTGTGTCCTGGGCCATGAAGAGGAAGAATTGGAAAGAGCTTTGTCTCCTGTTGGGGTTGTGCAGGGTGTGTTTGCAAATAAAGGCTTGATTTGTACCCAATGGCAATTGTCTGTTTGTTGGTTGTGCTTATTTTGTGATGTACAAACTGATTTCAAGGCTGCATGGAGTTTGGATAATGTGCCATGTTTAAACTTAGTGACTGGCTCCACACTTTAGGTTTAGGGCTTTTAGTTAATTCTTTGTTTAAATTAACTGTCAGTGTAAATGCAGTTGTAACATTTTGAGTTGTAGGTAACAGAAAATCTTTAGACAAACAGTTAATATGCAGATGAAACAGTGCAGGTTGTGCTGTGTGGATGCCAGATTCTCAGGCTTTAAACTGAGGTGTTAGATGTATCACTTAGACTTGACACTTTTACATATTCTTGGTTTAAACAGACCAAACCTATGTTAGAGCTGTATGCTGTGGCTGTTGGCCTGTGGTGTCTGGGTGCCATAGTGTAAGAGTTTAAACTGGGGTGTTGGGTGCAATAGTAAGATCTATGGGTAACTGTTAGCTGTCCCACTTTAATTTTAGACATAGACATGTCTGACTTGTTTTGTATGAGCACATGTATGTTAGAGTTTGGCACCGTGACTTTTAGACTGTGCTGTGTGGACGCCAGGCTGAGTTTAAACCCTGATGTGACAAATGTTCATTGTTTTTACACATATCCATTAATGTGTCTCTCTTCCCAGCTGTATGTGGCCGAGTGGGGCTCTGGCTTGGATGAGGCCATATCCAGGGTGGAGCTCAGGTACGCCCCCTGCTGTATGTGGAAGTGTAGCAGAATGTTTGAAACAGGTTTGACTGTACCTGTATCTGATGTAGAGTGTTTGTCCTGTGCAGGATGGAGCAGCTGATCCAGAGGACGATGAGAAACAAGGTGAGAGCAAGTATGTTTGTCAGTGTTTCTACAGATATGCATGCATTAATTTCTGTTTGTGTGTGTGTGTGTGCGTGGTTGCAGTGCAGGCCTGTCTTCAGCTCAGTTTAGATGTGGCTTTGTTCTGTATCCAGGTGCATTGGAGTTTGGGTCTGGCTGAGTAGTGTCAGGGTTTAGTTGTGGATGGATTCAGTGTGTGTGAAAAGCATTGAGGTCGGTGTAGGTTTACCGTGTTTGTGCTTGTGTCTGTAGGTGGAAGCATATATGCAGTTGTGATCTGGACACAACTGTGTATATGTGGAAGCCTATGGGCAGATAGTGTTGGAAGTGCGGGCTGAAGTGTGTAGCTGAGTGTTGTCAGGCTTAGTTGTGGTTATTTGTCAGTGTAGGTTTAGTGTGTGTGTTAGATGTTAGTGGCTCTTGATGTAGAGGCTGTCAGTAGTTGTGTATTGTTGATGGTGCTGTGCTTGGGCCTGTAGGTGTGAGTATGTGTGTGGCTGTGATTAGCAGGTTGATGAAGATTGGCATGAAGGTCACAGTCAAAGTGGAGCTCAGGTAGGCCTCCTGCTGCATCTGGAAACGTTTGAAAATGCAAAGTTAGACTTTTTCTTTTCTTCCTGTGGCTCATATTTAGTTTCTTTGTGCATTGTGCAGATGGAGCAGCTGATCAAGACGACCATGAGAAACAAGGTGAGAGCAAGCATGTTGGTCACCGTTGTTCAGTTTTTGTTTTTAACATGTCAGGAATCATTTGTGTCTCCTTGTCTCTGTTTCTGTGTTAAATTCAGGAGGCGTCGGGTCAGAGGCAGTCGGTCTGTGTCCTGGGCCATGAAGAGGAAGAATTGCATCTGGACTGTGGAGGGTGTTTGCAAATTAAAGGCTTGATTTTTACCCAGTGGCAGCTGTCTGCTTGTTGGCTTTGCTTATTTTGCAATGCACCAACTAATTTCCAGGCTGTGCAGAGACTGTGCCATGTTTAATCTTGGTGACCGGCTCCACACTTTAGGTTAACATTTCAACCTTAGGTATAGGACTTTTCTTTGTTTAGAGCCATCTGTGAGGACTGCCAGAGAGTAAATGAGACAAATATTTAATATCTAGATGAAACAGCGCAGGCTGTGCTGTGTGGATGCCAGATTCTTTGGCTTTAAACTGGGATGTGTTAAAAGCATCACTTAGACTTGATAGAATTTGAAGAACTCTGTTCTTTTTTTCTTGGTTTAAACAGACCAAACCTATGTTAGAGAGTTTTATGCTTCCAGTCCACTTGATAGTCAAAGTGCCATGATTTTAGTTTTTTTGTTGCTGCAATAAAGTGGATTTGTGTCTGTTGTCTTTTTTTGTCTTAAGCTTGACATGTAACAAATAGGGCAAATAGAAAAAAGATGACTTGAGTAGCCGCGATACAGGTCTACATGTACAGTGTGTCACACTTTACAAGTTTTTGTTGTTGCAGCAATAAAGTGGATTTGTGTTTGCGTTGTCTTTTCTGTCTTAAGCTTGACATGTACCAAATAGGGGAAATAGAAAGAAAGTTGACTTGAGTAGCCACGATACAGGTCTACATGTACAGTGTGTCACACTTTACAAGTTTTTTTTTTTGTTGTTGTAATAAAGTGTCTTTGTGCCTGTGTTGTCTTTTTTGTCTTGAGGTTGACATTTACCAAATAGGGGGAAGGACAACAAAGGAAAATTTAAAAAAAAAAAAAAAAAAAAAAAAAGGACTTTTCTGGCTAAAGACCGAAAGATGCAGCATTTAAAATTCAAAAACAGTAAGTAGAGATGTAATGAATGAGAAGAACAAAGTCATTGATTATTGAAGTAATCACATACCTAAAGAATTGAGTAAACAAACCAATCAAGTAGTAAAATATCTGAATACTGAGGTAATGGAGTAGTTAAGCCAAATGCGATAAAAGAACAAGTAATGGGGTAATTTAAGTATTTCAGCGAATAAAGTAATGGAGAAGTAAATCAAATATATTAAGTATTGAAGTAGTAAATCATATATATTAAGTATTGAAGCAGTCATGAGGTTAAATAAATGATTAGTTAAGTAATGTAATGGAGAAGTAAATCATATATATTAAGTACTGAAGTAGTAAATTATATATATTAAATATTGAAGTAGTAAATCATATATATAAGTATTGAAGTAGTAAATCATATATATATAAGTATTGAAGTAGTAAATCATATATATATAAGTATTGAAGTAGTAAATCATATATTAAGTATTGAAGTAGTAAATCATATATAAGTATTGAAGTAGTAAATCATATATATTAAGTATTGAAGTAGTAAATCGTATATATTAAGTACTGAAGTAGTAAATCATATATATAAGTATTGAAGTAGTAAATCGTATATATAAGTATTGAAGTAGTAAATTGTATATATTAAGTATTGAAGTAGTAAATCGTATATATAAGTATTGAAGTAGTAAATCGTATATATAAGTATTGAAGTAGTAAATCGTATATATAAGTATTGAAGTAGTAAATCATATATATCAAGTATTGAAGCAGTCATGAGGTTAAATAAACGATTAGTTAAGTAATGTAATGGACTAGATATTCAAAATATAAATAAAAAAAAAACCCTTTTTGGTGTTATTTCTGACTCACATTCAACCACTGGAACCTCTCACACACACACCCACACACACACGCATTACATACATTTACAAGCATTACATACATTTACAAGCATTACATCTCATACACGTTTCATGTGGGGATCGAACCCCGGACCCTTGGGTTGGGAAACAACGTGCTCTACCAACTGAGCTATCCAACCACGCTTTCGGCCTCGCTTTCACCGCCTTATGAGCCTCTCCTCAGTGGATTCAACAACGGGAGCTATGCTATAGTCTATTGTGCTTTGGTACGCTGACCCTTGGTGTTGATGTAACCGTAAGTAACCGACTAAATTTGCAAAATGGCGTCGAAAAATAAATTTAAAAAAAAAAAAAAAAAATTTCCCCCCGTTTTTTGTCCCCCTTTTCTCTTTCTCTGCAATTCCCACCACACACTCATATACATACACACACTCACACACATAGTTCACAGACACACAGACCAGCTTTACATACATTTCACAAGCATTACATACATTTACAAGCATCACATTTCATACACGTTTCAAGTGGGGACCGAACCCCCGACCCTGTGATTGGGAAGCAACGCGCTCTACCGACTGAGCCATCCAACCACGCTTTCGGCCCACCTTTCACCGCCTTATGAGCCTCTCCTCAGTGGATTCAACAACGGGAGCTATGCTATAGTCTATTGTGCTTTGGTACGCTGACCCCTGGTGTTGATGTGAAAAGCTCGAAAAACACGGGCTGCGGCGTGAGCTCGGTTAGCTCAGGCGGTTAGGTGAAGGGTTGGTAACCAAGAGTCTGCGGGTTCAAATCTTTATGGGAGTCATCTCTACTTTTAAAACCAGACACCCCGGTTGCCAATTGAAGAGGGCTCCGAATGCGATGGCCAGTGCGACGGCCAGTGGTGGCGCATGTGTATCGGTCGCGGTTTGAAAGCCGTACCGACTCTCTAGAAGCTGGTTCGAGACCAGGTCGTTCCACCGTGTAGAAACACTTTATCAATATAACATCAACGTTTACTAAAAGCAAGCGCAATGGAAACAACTGTTTTGGTAAAAGTTTTTGGCTTTTTCTTAATGATAATAAAAAAAAAAAAAAAAAAAAAACCATTTTTTTTTAATGATTTAAAAAAAAAACATCAATTTTTTGTAATGATTAAAAAAAAAAGAAGAAAGAGAGGGAAAGAAAGAAAGAAAGAAAGAGAGAGAGAGAGAAAGAAAGAAAAAAAGAGAGAGAAAGAGAAAGAAAGAGAGAAAGAAAGAGAGAAAGAAAGAGAGAGAGAGAGAGAAAGAAAAAGAAAGAAGAAAAGAAAAAGAAGAAAAGAAAAGTAAAAAAAAAAGTTTTCTTTTTGTATAATAATGTGGCTGTATTGTTACTATGCAAGCAAAGGCGTAAAGCTGAGTAGGAAGAGAGTAGGAAGAGAGTCTGCGAGCTCGAATCGACCCAGGGAGTCAAAATCCGAGCAGTAGGTCCGCGCAGCTTGCTGCGCGGACCATACTGCTCGGATTTTGGCTCCCTGGGTCGATTCGAGCGAGCTGCGTATAGTGATGCGTACATTCTTAATGACTCTGTAAAAAAAAAAAAAACTCCAAAAAAAAAAAAGAAAAGAAAAAAAAAAACGTTTACTTTTTCGTTTTGCATGACAATATAGCGAAAGACGGCATCGCTTGCGATGCCGTTTTTCGCTATATTGTCATTAAAAAAGTCATTAAAAAAGCAAAAAATTTCGCCAAAATAACTGCTTCGTTTGCGCTTGCTTTTTGTAAATATTAAAGTTAGATCGTTAAAGAGTTTATACACGGTGAACGATCTGGTCTCGAACCCGCTTCTTCGGGGGTGGTGCGGCTTTCAAACCGCGAGCGATCCACGTACGCCACCGCTGGCCGTCGCACTGGCCGCTGCATTCGGAACCTTCTTCAATCTGCAACCTGGACGTGTGGTTTTAAAAATAGAGATCGTTCCCAGCAGGAATCGAACCCGCAGACTCATGGTCTCCAACCCGCAGCTTTACCGCCTGAGCTATCCGAGCTCACGCCGCTGCTCGTCGTTTACGCGCTTTTCACGTTAGCGTACCAAAACACGATTAACATGTTGTTAGATTCACTCATGGGAGACTCATAAGACGGTGAGAGCGGGGCCGAAATCGTGGTTGGCTAGCTCAGCTGGTAGAGCGCCTTGTCTCCCAATCACAGGGTCGGGGGTTCGATCCCCACATGAAATGTGTATGAAATGTAATGCTTGTAAATGTATGTAATGCTTGTAAATGTATGTGGTGTCTGTATGTCTGTGAATGCCTATGAATTGTGTGTGTGTGTGTGTGTGTGTGGTGAGGGTTACAGAGAAGGAGAGGGGGGAAAAACAAAATATAACCAACTTTTAAAAAATTACTTTTTTTCGACGCCATTTTCCAAATTTAGTCAATTACTTATGTAACAGATTACTCTGTTCGATTATTAACTGTCGCAAAAATACATGCTAAAATGAAGCAATTAAGAACAAAAACCGTAAAACTAATTTAACCATAGACGAAACGGTCTCGAACCAGCCACAGCCCGACATGTGTGGCTTTAAAGCCGTGATCCAGCAACCCTGAGCCGATCCCCACATGAAATGTATGCTGTATGTAATGCTTGTACGATGTATGTAATGCATGTTAAATGTATGCAATACCTGTGTGTGTGTGTGTGTGTGTGTGTGTGTGATATGGGCCGCAGTGGGTGAATGCGACAGCAGTAACAAACACCAGCAAAAAAAAATTCTTTAAAATTATATTTTGCATATCTACTCCATTACATTACTTAACTAATCGTTTGTTTAACCTCATGACTAATTAAATACTCTAAGTAGTATTTAAGATTACTTGTTCTTTTATCACATTTGGCTTAACTACTCCATTAGCTCAGTATTCAGATATTTTACTACTTAATTGGTTTGTTTACTCAATTCTTTAAGTATGTGATGGTTTTGTTTGCTTTTTAATGTTAAGTGCTGCATTTTCCATCTTTAGCAGAAATGCAGCAATTCCATTTGCAGAGAAAGCAGCACACAAGATTATTTGATTTCTTCTCTATTGTCCCTGCATAAGTTCCTACACGTCTTCATTGCTTATAAATAGAAAATGAAAATAGTTCATTGATAACGGGCCGGTAGGACTGAGTCATGGAGGAGGTCACGGTCAAAGTGGAGCCCGGTAGGCGCTTCCCTGGATCTGTGAGTTTGGCAGAATGTTTTAACCACAGGCTCTGCTACAAGATGAATTCATTCAAAACAGCTTATGACTCATTGAAACAGGGGTAAGCTTCCATCATGAAAGTCCACTACACTGTTGATGTGCAGTTGCATACATGGGCCCACTCAGTGCCACACAATACCAAATGAGAGTTACGTAGAGTGGCACTTTGTAAGAGTTTGAGTTGTAAAGTGTGACACACTTTGCACATGTAGACCTGTATTGTGGCTACTCGTCTATTTTCCTCTTTTTGACCTTTCCCCTATTTGCTACATGTCAAACTTAAGACAAAAAAAAGACAACACAGACACAAATCCACTTTAATACAACAACAACAAAAACCTGTAAAGTGTGACACACTTTGTACATGTAGACCTGTATCATGGTTACCCAAGTCATTTTTTTTCTATTTCACCTATTTGGTACATGTCAAGCTTAAGACAAAAAAAGACAACGCAGACACAAATCCACTTTATTGCAGCAACAAAAACTTGTAAAGTGTGACACACTTTGTACATGTAGACCTGTATGGCTACCCAAGTCATCTTTTTTCCATTTCCCACATGTCAAAAAAGACAACACAGACACAAATCCACTTTATTGCAGCAACAACAACAAAAATCATCACACTTTGACTATCAAGTCAACAGGAAGCATAAAACTCTCTAACATAGGTTTGATCTGTTGAAAAAAAAAAACAAAAAAAAAAGAGTTCTTAAAATTCTATCAAGTCTAAGTGGTGCATCAAACACCTCCCAGTTTAAAGCCTAAGAATCTGTCATCCACAGAGCACAGCCTGCGCCGTTTCATCTACATATTAACTATTTGTCTCAAAATTGAGCCAAAACTCAAAACCATTACAACTACATTTACTCTCTGGCAGTCCTCACAGATGGCTGTAAACAAAGAAAAGTCCTATACCTAAGGTTGAAATGTTAACCTAAAGTGTGGAGCCAGTCACCAAGATTAAACACGGCACAGTCTCTGCGCAGCCTGGAAATCAGTTGGTGCATTGCAAAATAAGCACAGCCAACAAGCAGACAGCTGCCACTGGGTACAAACCAAGCCTTTAATTTGCAAACACCCTTCTGCTTCAATTCTTCCTCTTCATGGCCCAGGACACACACCAACTGCCTCTGACCCAACGCCTCCTGAATTGAACACAGAAATGGAGACAGGGAGACACAAATGAACCCTGAAATGTTAAATAAAAAAAATAAAAAAAAATAAAGAAGAACAAAACAACAAAAGACTGAGCCATGTTGACCAACATGTTTGCTCTCACCTTATTTCTTGTGGTCCTCTGGATCAGCTCCTCCATCCTGTATAGGACAAATACACTCTACATCAGATACAGGTACAAACAGTCAGACCTATTTTAAACATTCTGCTACACTTCCACATACAGCAGGGGGCGTACCTGAGCTCCACCCTGGATATGGCCTCATCCACATGCAGCTGGAAAGAGACAGACATTAATGCATATGTGTAAAAACACTGAACATTTGTCACATCTGGGTTTAAACTCAGCCTGGCGTCCACACACCACAGTCTAAAAGTCACAGTGCCAAACTCTAACATACATGTGCTCATACCAAACAAGTCTGACATATAAAGCCAACTATTACACACACATCTACTTATTCATGTCTAAAGTCAGAGAGGTACAGCCAAACAGTTACCCATAAATCTTACTATTGCATCCAACAGCTCACAGTTTAAACTCTTACACTATGGCACCCAGACACCACAGGTCAACAGCCAAAGCATTCAGCTCTCTAACAGAGGTTTGGTCTGTTTAAACCAATAGAAAAAGAACAGTGTTTTTAAAACTCCATCAAGTCTAAGTGGAGCATCTAACACCTCCCAGTTTAAAGCCTAAGACTCTGTCATCCACACAGCACAGCCTGCGCTGTTTCATCTGCATATTAACTAGTTGTCTAAAAATTTTCAACTACATTTACACTCTGACAGTCCTCACAGATGACTCTAGCCACTTAAAGAATTAACTAAAAGTCCTAAACCTAAGGTTGAAATGTTAAAGTGTGGAGCCAGTCACTAAGTTTAAACATGGCACATTCTCCAAACTCCATGCAGCCTTGAAATCAGTTTGTACATCACAAAACAAGCACAGACAACAGACAACTGCCACTGGGTACAAATCAAGCATTTATTTGCAAACACACCCTCCACAAGCCCAACAGGAGACAAAGCTCTTTACAATTCTTCCTCTTCATGGCCCAGGACACACACCAACTGCCTCTGATCCAACACTTCCTGAATTGAACACAGAAATGGAGACAGTGAGAGACACATGAACCCTGAAATGTTTAAAAACAAAAAAAAAAAACCCACAAGACTGAGCCACGTTGACCAACATGTTTGCTCTCACCTTGTCTCTCACAGTCCTCTGGATCAGCTGCTCCATCCTGCACAATGCACAAAAAAACTAAACATGAGCCACAGGAAGAAAGAAAGTCTAACCTTGAATTTTTAAACACATACAGCAGGGGGCGTACCTGAGCTCCACTTTGACTGTGACCTAACCACCGAGCCACACAGCTCCATCAACAATACACAACTACTGACAGCCTCTACAACAAGAGCCAACTACATCTAACACACACACTAAACCTACACTGACAAATAACCACAACTAAGCCTGACAACACTCAGCTACACACTTCAGCCTGCACTGCCAACACTATCTGCCCATAGGCTTCCACATATACACAGTTGTGTCCGGATCACAACTGCATATATGCTTCCACCTACAGACGACACTGACACAAGCACAAACACTAAACCTGCACCGACCCCAATGCTTTTCACACACACTGAATCCATCCACAACTAAACCCTGACAATACTCAGCCAGACCCAAACTCCAATGCACCTGGATACAGAACAAAGCCACATCTAAACTGAGCTGAAGACAAGCCTGCACTGCCAACACTCGCACACTCAGAGACACACACACACAGAAATTAATGCATGCATATCTGTAGAAACACTAAATGTTAACCAACAGGCAACCTGGTCACATGGTCTCTCCCAATAAGCTCTGCCATCCTGCAAGAGAAACACAAACAGGAAGCATCAACACACAAAGCACCTTTGAAACAGCCCTTGATATTTTTTTTAAATCCACTTACCACAAAGATCTGACAACACACAACAGTTGCAGTGTGTCCCTCACTCCCACAGGATGGCGCTCTATCCTCACTGGCAGCACCTTCACTGGCTCCACCCCATATACACCTACAACACTCACTCTCACTCTCACTCTCACACACAGTGTAAAATTAGTGCATGCATAAGTGTAGAAAGACTACAATGTGGCATTCACACACCTGCTCTCAAAGGGTCCTCTGGATCAGCTCCACCCACCTGCAGCAAAAAAAAAAAAAAAAAAAATCTGACTTTGGGTACTAATCTGATCAAAACTTTTTTTTTTTAAAGATTTTGCAACAGGGCTACCTGAGCTCCACATTGGCCACAGCCTCATCCAAGCTGGAGCCCCACTCAGCCAGATGCAGCCACCTGCTGGACACAAAGGAACACAAAAAAACAAACCCCACAACAAACAAAAGCAAGATACAACTGAGTCCTTCAATGCAGAAACATTGAGCAATATTGGCGAAGTTGCATCTTCTCATTGTCCTCTTGCGCAGCTCCTCCATCCTGCATAACTAGATGTTCTCGATACAGTGTCCATCTTTTGAAGCAGAAGTGTTGAGAGACAGTGGTTCCATCCCTGCTTCAGCAGGCCTACAGTCACGTGACCACTGTGATTGATGAGTCCTTGAGGTTCTTCTCCCCAGGTCTTCCACTCTGATGCAGTACACACACAGTTGCTGGGAGTGTACACAGATGAATCCTTCAGTGTAGAAACACTGAGCAGTATTGGCCAACATGCATCCTCATGGTTCTCTGGATCAGCAGCTCCTCCATCCTGCACAACACACAAAGACACACACTCAACATTAGCCATAGGTACTAGGTAAGTCAAACCCTGGAAGTTAAAACATCTTACAGCACTTCCACATGCAGCAGGGGGCGTACCTGAGCTCCACACTGGCCACAGCCTCATCCAAGCTGGAGCCCCACTCAGCCAGATGCAGCCACCTGCAGGACACAAAGGAACAAAGAAAACAACAAACAAACAAACAAACAGCAAAATACAACTGAGTCCTTCAATGCAGAAACACTGAGCAGTATTGGCTAAGATGCATCTTCTCATGGTCCTCTTGATCAGCTCCTCCATCCTGCACAACTAGTGATGTTGTTCTCGACGCAGTGTCCATCTTTTGAAGCAGAAGCGTTGAGAGACAGTGGTTCCATCCCTGCTTCAGCAGGCCTACAGTCACGTGACCACTGTGATTGATGAGTCCTTGAGGTTCTTCTCCCCAGGTCTTCCACTCTGATGCAGTACACACACAGTTGCTGGGAGTGTACACAGATGAATCCTTGAGTGTAGAAACATTGAGCAGTATGGGCCAACATGCATCCTCATGGTTCCTCATGGTTCCTCATGGTTCTCTGGATCAGCAGCTCCTCCATCCTGCACAGCACAAAGAAACACAGTCAACATGTTTAAATATAGAAACACTGAGTAATGTTGACTTCCATGCTTTCTCTTACCCTCTGATGATCCTCTGGAGCAGCTCATCCTTCCTGCAGAGAAAACACATGCACACGCACACAGAAATTAATGCATGCACATGTGTAGAAACACTAAACAATGTTAACCAACAGGCAGCGTCTCACCTGGTCTCTCTTGGTTCTCCCAATCAGCTCTGCCATCCTGCAAGAGAAACACAACCAAGAACCATCAGCACTCAAACCACCTTGGAAATGGCACTTGATTTATTTATTTATTTTTTTAATCCACTTACCACAAAGATTTCTGACAACACACAACAGCCACAGTGTGTCCCTCACTCCCACAGGATGGCGCTTTCTCCTCACCAGCAGCACCTTCACTGGCTCCACCCCACATACAACTACAACTACAACTACAACTACAACACACTCTCTCTCTCTCTCTCTCTCTCTCTCTCTCTCTCTCTCTCTCTCTCTCTCTCTCTCTCTCTCTCTCTCTCACACACACACTCACACACTCACACACACACACACACACACAGAAAATATAAAATTAGTGCATGCATAAGTGTAGAAAGACTACAACGTGGCTCTTGCTCACCTGGTCTCAAATGGTCCTCTCACTCAGCTCCTCCCTCCTGCTGAAAAACACCAACACATTGGTTTTGGATACTGATCAAGTCACTGGTTGAACTTGTAATATTCTGCTTCACATCCAGCTGCAGCAGGAGCTTTACCTGAGCTCCACATTGCCCATGGCCTCAAAGTCAGATGGCCACTCAGCCAGAAGCAGCCGCACCCAGAAAGAAACAAGGAGACATTAATGCATGCCTAAGTTTTCTTCTACATCAAGCACCAACTATGACTCACACACACTAAACACACACTGACCCCAGTGCCATCCATATAGTGACAAATAGCCACAACTAAGACTGAAAATACTAAACTACACAATAGAGCCTGTGCTCCCAACACTACCTGCTGATAGGCTTCCACACATATACAGTTGTGTCCGGATCACAACTGCATAATGTGTTTCCACACACTGATGCAACAGCCTGGAAATAGCAAACCCACACTGCAAACCTAGTTGGACCCCAGTGCACCGCCCCCAGAGAACTGATCTAAGCACCATATAGAGTGCATTAAAGACAAAAGCAGGCACTTCCTTCTTTCTGATTTTAATAGACACATTCTCACTCAGACATGGATGCATGCATACTGGTAAAAACACTGAACAATGTGGCCTTCATGCACCTGCTCTCAAAGGGTCCTCTGGATCAGCTCCTCCAACCTGCAGAAAAAAGGAAAAATAAAATCAAAGTTTAAAAAAAAATCTGACTTTGGGTACTAATCTGGTTAATTATTATTATTTTTTAAAAGATGGTGAAACAGGGTTACCTGGGTTCCACACTGGCCACAGCCTCATCCAAGCTGGAGCCCCACTCAGCCAGATGCAGCCACCTGCAGGACACAAAGGAACAAAGAAAACAACAAACAAACAAACAAACAGCAAAATACAACTGAGTCCTTCAATGCAGAAACATTGAGCAGTATTGGCTAAGACGCATCTTCTCATGGTCCTCTTGATCAGCTCCTCCATCCTGCACAACTAGTGATGTTGTTCTCGACGCAGTGTCCATCTTTTGAAGCAGAAGTGTTGAGAGACAGTGGTTCCATCCCTGCTTCAGCAGGCCTACAGTCACGTGACCACTGTGACTGATGAGTCCTTGAAGTTCTTCTCCCCAGGTCTTCCACTCTGATGCAGTACACACACAGTTGCTGGGAGTGTACACAAATGAATCCTTGAGTGTAGAAACATTGAGCAGTATGGGCCAACATGCATCCTCATGGTTCCTCGTGGTTCTCTGGATCAGCAGCTCCTCCATCCTGCACAACACAAAGAAACACAATCAACATGTTTAAATATAGAAACACTGAGTAATGTTGACTTCCATGCTTTCTCTTACCCTCTGATGATCCTCTGGAGCAGCTCATCCTTCCTGCAGAGAAAACACATACATACACACACAGAAATTAATGCATGCACATGTGTAGAAACACTAAACAATGTTAACCAACAGGCAGCGTCTCACCTGGTCTCTCTTGGTTCTCCCAATCAGCTCTGCCATCCTGCAAGAGAAACACAACCAAGAACCATCAGCACTCAAACCACCTTGGAAATGGCACTTGATTTATTTATTTATTTTTTTAATCCACTTACCACAAAGATTTCTGACAACACACAACAGTTGCAGTGTGTCCCTCACTCCCACAGGATGGCGCTCTATCCTCACCAGCAGCACCTTCACTGGCTCCACCCCATATACACCTACAACACTCTCACTCTCTCTCTCTCTCACTCTCTCACTCTCTCACTCTCTCTCTCTCTCTCTCTCTCACACTCACACTCACACTCACACACTGAGTAAAAATAGTGCGTGCATATGGGTAGAAACACTGCACCATGTGGCATTCACACACCTGCTCTCAAAGGGTCCTCTGGATCTAATCTGATCAAAAGTCTTTTTTTTTTTTTTTTTTGCAAGATTTTGCAGCAGGGCTACCTGAGCTCCACACTGGTCACAGCCTCATCCAAGCTGGAGCCCCACTCAGCCAGATGCAGCCACCTGCTGGACACAAAGGAACACAAAAAAACAAACCCCACAACAAACAAAACCAAGATACAACTGAGTCCTTCAATGCAGAAACATTGAGCAATATTGGCGAAGTTGCATCTTCTCATTGTCCTCTTGATCAGCTCCTCCATCCTGCACAACTAGAGATGTTCTCGATACAGTGTCCATCTTTTGAAGCAGAAGCGTTGAGAGACAGTGGTTCCATCCCTGCTTCAGCAGGCCTACAGTCACGTGACCACTGTGACTGATGAGTCCTTGAGGTTCTTCTCCCCAGGTCTTCCACTCTGATGCAGTACACACACAGTTGCTGGGAGTGTACACAGATGAATCCTTCAGTGTAGAAACACTGAGCAGTATTGGCCAACATGCATCCTCATGGTTCTCTGGATCAGCAGCTCCTCCATCCTGCACAACACACAAAGACACACACTCAACATTAGCCATAGGTACTAGGTAAGTCAAACCCTGGAAGTTAAAACATCTTACAACACTTCCACATGCAGCAGGGGGCGTACCTGAGCTCCACACTGGCCATGGCCTCATCCAAGCTGGAGCCCCACTCAGCCAGATGCAGCCACCTGCTAAACACACACAGACAATTACATGTTTAAATGTAGAAACACTGATCAATGTTGACTTACATGCTTTCTCTTACCCTCTGATGATCCTCTGGAGCAGCTCATCCTTCCTGCAGAGAAAGCTCATGCATACACACACTCACACACAGGCTTTGGATATTAAACCTAGAATTTTAAACATTCAGCAGCACTTCAAGGTGCAGCTGAGGGCTCACCTAGGCACCACCCTGGCCATGGCCTCATCCACACTGCTGAACACACACCCTACACGGACCTCAGGGCCATGCACACTGACAACTACCCACAATCAAACCTGACAACACGACACGCAACTCAATCCATGCTGCCAACACCATCTGCCCACAGGCTTCCACATATACACAGTTGTGTCCGGATCACAACTGCATATATGCTTCCACAGACCGACAACACCGACGCAACGACGCAGCAATATCAAACGCGCGCTCCAAACCTATGCAGGCCAGATGCTTTCCACTCACTGAATCCATCCACAACTAAACCTTTCCAACACTTGGCCAGTCCCAAACTCCAAAGCAGCTATACTGGTTACAAAGTCCATCTCAACCGAGCTAAAGATACAAGCCTGCACTTCCAACACTCAGATCACACACACGCACATAAGTGTAGAGCCGATGAGCGAAGCCAAACGCGGTGCTTTCTCCCAAATGGTCTCGGCTGCTCCGCTGGATCCCTTCGTCCGTCCTGCGGAAACCCGGCACATTATCAAACATGTTAGCTTCTGGTCTCAAATCAACTCAAGCTTTGCATTTTAAACGTTCTGTGTGGGCCTTACCTGCCTCCACGTCCGCCATTTTCCTCTGCATTGCTCCGGACACGCCTGTCTCGGGCTCACGCCGAACTTCCAGCTCCTCTAGGCCTGAATCGTCTCTCTGCTCTCAGCCACAGCTTTCACTGTACAACAACAAATAACCCGTGAAACATGAACACACAGGCTTCCTCTGTCCACAGGTAACGAGTTCAGTTCGCTCCACTTACCAGAAAACGAGTTTGGCAAACCAGAACGTTACCGACGCTTCCCGTATTTCACGGGAGACTCGAGCCAGCGTTACCCCGCACCTGCAGAAAAACTCTGCCCTGCTATTGGCTGAGCCCTCTCCTCCCCGGTCACATGGGTTTGATTAGCGCATGGGTAACAGGTGCGGCTGAGTTTTGGCGCGGCTCAAACTGGACTCTGATTGGACGGGACTAATACGTGAAGTGGTAGGAGAGACCTGCGGTGACTGCCCTCATAAAGCAGCAGTAACATCTGAATGCGGGTCCAACACAGAACAGGTGTTTGAAATAATCACCAGAGGTTCGCTTTCAATCTGACTCCATGGCTTTATGCATTAAAGACTTCAATCTGAATCCGTTTTATTGGCCAAATTTATGATACAAACAAGGAATTTGACTTTGGTTTTCCTTTGCTCTCAGGCACTACAGAACAACAACACAACCAACAGAACAACTACTTTATTGCCACAAATAGCAATAGTGCAGTGGGTCAGTCTGAATCTGGATAATGCAAACTATATATGTCATATAAGGTGCGTTCAAAAGCAAAAAAAGTCAACCAGTGAATCTGCTGTCAACTGTCTTCCATCATGGTCATTATAACCATGTTACAATATGAAGTTTACCGAAAGTTCCCTACTTCAAACGGGCCACAGTGAATTTCTTTCAAAGGTGTGTGTCACCTGTGGCCTTCCCATCACAATTACTCAGCAAAATCTCCAGTTATATTTTCACTCCACACATACACACAGAGCTCTCAGTAGGAAGAGCTCACTTGATTTCTCTTTTATTAGTGTTTAAGGTTCATGAGGCATGTCTTATTGTTTCAGTTCATGCAGAGTAAAAGTGTCAAATCCATTCAACAGTCCTCACTGGGAAATGTGTCTGCAAAACAGTTAAGAAATATCAAAAGAGGCAACACAACAGAGTTTATTTGGACTTACACACATAATAAAGAGTAAAAAACAAAAGCTCATTAAAAGACATCAAACATAGGTGACAAGAAGGGCCAACAAGCTACGGACACAGAAAGTGACCCTGCCCAACAGAATGTAACTGATATAAGATAAGATAAGATAAGATAAGATAAGATAAGATAAGATAAGATAAGATAGCACTTTATTGATCCCACAGCAGGGAAATCCACTTATTAGGCAGCTCACAAGCAAAAACAGGAGACAAGAAAAGGATGAAGTGCAGAAGTGTGCATGTGATTCAAGTATAAGGAACAATGTGCAAAAAATTGTATTTACAATCTAAAGAAAAAAGAAAGTAAAGTTTCAAAAAAACAGTACACAAAATACAAAAACAGTAAAAACTAGTAAAAACTGGCAATATACAAATTTACATGATGGTGGAGGGGTGAAGAGTAGGATCTTGTGGGAGAGAGAAAATAAATAAATGAATGAATGAAAAAACAAAATGATGGAGTCTACACTGTGTGCCAAATTATTATGCAAGTGATCTTTTCTTGAAAATGTGGACGGCTGCTGTTCAGAAACAAATGGTGCTTTAGTATGATGTATCTAAGGCCCTGAGCTTTAACAAAACCCTTTTTGTTGGAATCTCCAAAGCTTTCTCATATCATTTATCACAGGCGACATGTATATAAGTGTGGTGGAAAAATACTTTCTTCCTGATGAGAAGTCAAATAAAATTCTTTAGACAGTCATTGTCTGTCACATTAAAGTATTAACAAACTTATCATATGATCAGTGACTACATTCCTATAGGTTTAAGTAGACACATCATTAGCTGATATATGGGAAAATATGCATTTAGCTGTTTTTGTAGGACACAGACGTCCTTAGGTTGATAGCAAGCTGGAGGAAAATACAAGAAGTCAAAACCTAAACATCAACATCATCATCATCATAAAGAGGAAGAATCCAATCAGTAAACAAATCAGCAGACCAGTCTCAGCCAGAGAGGCCATCTGGTGTGTGACTGACCTGTCAATAGACCTTACACTGAGACTTCTAATGCAGGGAATAATACAACATCCAATCAGACTGAACACGCATGCACCAACAAGGATACCAGTGATTCCTCGCAGTAGCGATGAATGGGCATAAAATGACATCTGTAGCACGACGAGGTTCATACCTCAGCGATGGCTTTCACCACCTCCACGTCCAAATGCGTGTCGGGCCGTCCCATTAAACTGCAGCCATTTTCGGCACAAACTTTTCTGATATTTCTTGCAGAAAATCCTCTTCTGCCGCCGCTTTCTTGTGAAATTCGCGCAGAGGTTTCTGCAGAGGAAAGGCCTTGTTTAGCCATGGCTAAAATAATGTGTCTGTAAGGTTCCAGGGACATTTTGGTTGGCGCGCCGCTCTGACAGGAACTAGGCTATCTTCTTCTTCTTCCTGGCTGCTGGATTCCACCGTTCGCCCAAACGCGAGGTTATTATAGATAAAGAACAGTAGGTGGCGACAATCCTGCAGCCGGTAGCAGCAGCAGGTCTCCATTACATAAAAGAAGAAGAAGAAAACAATGATAACATCCGGTCTGTGGACACGAGAAAACCGTCTATTCTCGTTTCTGCCTCTGCGTGATTTTGTATTTTGTTGCGTTAAGTAGAAGAAGAAAATCTAAGTCAGTTTTAAATTTCGAGGACTCACTTCAGACCCACAAAAAATAGAATGCCTCGTATTTAAATTTTGTTTTTTTTTTGTATTTTAAAACAAAAATCAAATAAACGCTTTTTTAAAATTTTAACACAGCTGTATCCAAACACTCAAATCATTCAGCTCATCAGAGACAGTTTAATTTCATTCTTTTTTATTTCAAGGAACTTTGCTTCATACAAAATGTTTAATGTAGAAACAACTGTAGAATTCAAAGTCTGGCCAAGAAACAGAAAATCAGGCAAACAAACATTTCACTGAATCCCAAGACCCAAATAAAGGAATGTTCCAGCTCTGCTGCATGGGGTGGAACTATCAACAATGTTCAATACTGTTTTTAATAGAAATTAGTTTTTTTCAACAAACCCCACAGTTTATATCAAATATTAAAAATCAACAACAAAATAACACATAGTATCTAAAAGTACTAAGTTTTCTACATGCACATACATTGTTAGAACATGCAAACATTTGTATTTTCTCAAGAAAAAGCCACATCTACACTGCCAATAGGATGCAGAAAGAAAGAGACTGGATCGCTTCTCGTGTTTGGTGGTCTACTGGTCCGGACCTGGACACAGGTTCATTTGACACTATACAGAGGCCACGTAGTCTAAGAAGGTACAGGAACTTTGAGGATTTCTCTGCCTTAGTGTGACGTAACTTTAAAATAATGGATGTGATCGATCTGCAGAAGAACGTGTTCCCCTCTTTAACAAAAAGAATCACTTTGACAGTATTCAGGGTTGCTTTCTGAAAACCCCTTTTATTACAGGAAACAGCTCCTCCCATTTAGAGCCGTGGGATTTCCATTTGACATTTTCAAAGTGGCTAAATGTTATGCATGCAAATATATGTATAAAGTTGCTGTACTCCTAAATATTCTGCTTCTCGTTTACACTTTGTGCCTTTATGTATTTTCAGTCTTTTTCGCCTGCATGGTTTTTTTTTTCAAAGCATTTTCTATAAAACATTTGGTCACACTCATGCTGAAGCCTGAATCTGAAGAGACCAGCATGTAAAGCTACAGAATGGATGGACAAATGGGTTTTGTCTTGTTGCATAGCCCTACTCTGTGGTCTTGTGTCTGGCCCCTGTAGTGTGTGTCACTGTGGTTAAACAAGGCCCCTATCTTCCCCCTTCTGACCGACAGGGGGGGGGGTCTTTCAAGAAATCCTCCACAAACACCTTCTACCCAATCAGCAGCTGCAAAGGTTAACACCCCCCCCCCCCCCCCCCCTTACCATGATGTAAAAGCTCAGCAATACATCAACAGTTCACAAAAGACAATCTGATATTGAAGTCAATCATGTGTATCAAGCAAGTTGCATATAAGAAATATTGTTTGTGTGTAAATCAGCCTACGTATATCAGAGCAGATTATAGTTTCAGGAATCGGCAGTCAGACCTCCAGAGCTCTGTGACTGGTAGATGCTGTGAAGATGTGTGTTTCTAAAAATCTGACAGCTGGAGAATTTCTTCCTTCAAATTGGAAGCAGAGATCAGTGAGGCAGCAGGGCAGCTGTTGGCCAGTAGGACAACTTGAAGGAAAAATCCACCCTCCAGCACTGTCAGATCCACTTCTGACCATCGTTAGACATCAGTCAAAAGGTCGTAGTTCTGTACTGTTTCAGTAGATGTTTTGTGATTTGAGTTGTGATTTATCTTGTTGCCACGTTCTCTCCAGTCTCACAGAGCCAGATGAGATTTTGTTAGTTTGAGGCAGAAAGTTAAACTTGGTTTTCAGTCTCAGTATTAAAGTAGCTGATCATGCAAGACTCCCTCAGTCTGCCTCATCTCCTACGTCTACAGTACTTCTCCTCTAAAGGGATTTCCTACATTTCCCAGAATGCATCTTGCCAAGCTCCAGCAAAAAGGCATTAACTTCTTGCTTTCGTTTAAAAGTGTGTGTGTGGACATATGAGGTGTGTCTCAGTTCTATACAACATACTAACAGTTTACAGTATCTGTTGTCAGATAGTTTAAACTTAAATAGAGATAAATGGTCTCAGCTACAAAATCCAGCATTCAGTAATATATTGTTTAGCAGATAATATACAAATAATCAATCTATTTTACCATTTTCTACTAATAACAAATGATATAAGACGATCATCAACAGATGTCAATCAAAATGCAAATTTGGAATGAAACTGATAATTAAACTTAACAAAAGGAAAGCAAAATATGCCTGAGCAAAAAATGTATATGTATATAAAAGGTACATTTTGTTTTTAAAATGTTTACTGATATTATTTGCAGTCCTAGTACAATAACTTTTGTTATTGTGTGCAATCCCTTTCTCTAAAAGTTTCTCTTTGCATTTCATTGTCCACCAAAAAGCCAAGCAGATTCACAGAATGACATCTTTGAGTATACTTTTTTTTTTTTTTTCTTCAGTGTGAACACTCCACTGTGCATTCAACAAACCTGCTTAGAGTTAGTATGTGGTATGGAACTGGGACACAGTGAATGATGCAGTTGTGTTGTGGTTTGTTTTCTGTTGATGTGGGTGGAGATGTTAGTCACTCCAGCTCCTTCACCGGCTCTAGAGAAAGAAAACTTTTTCATTCTGACACCAAAGCCTGATCTTTAATGTGAATGAGTTAGATTGCTGTAACATTTCCTGCTGTCAGACTCCATGGTACAGTAAGTGCTGGAAATATCTTGGCATGACAGGATACAGGATCAGTTTTTTTTTTCTTTTTTTTTTGCCAGTTATACATGAGAGTATGAAAAAAATAAATAATTAAAGGAAGAAACAGAACGAAACAACAAACTGGATCCAGATATGTAAAATGTATCCACCAAAGCTGATGCTTACCAATGTTAATTTGAATCCACATACACGCACGTGCAAACACACATGCATGCACACACACATACACAGCGCCTGGTTTGACCCAAATACCCATCAAGAGTCAGACTACGTTACCCTTTGCTACTTTGGGTCCCAAATCAGACAATGCAGACTCTGTCACACCTCCCCACCACTCAGTCCCATCAGACCTCAGCTGACCAACGCACTCAGCAGCTCAAATAAGACGGGAGCTCACACTGGGACACCCTTTCAAAAAACAAATAAATAAATAAATCGAAAAGAAACTCTACACGGTGGTCATAGCAGGTAGCTGGCCAGGTCTACCATCTAAACATGCACAATGTGTTACTGGCATTAACGTAGCTGGACAAATATATTTATGCAGTTTTCATAGTGTTTCCACAACGTTTTTCATGGTTTATCAAAAACAAGAAAAATAATCAACTTTCATAAGGTCATTTTTTGATTCCTGTCGTTTAAGCGTACTGTAGGTATCATTTCTCTCCTTGCAGATAAGGCTTTCTGTACAACATGTTTTCCAGCAGAGCTACATACAGAATGAACCAAACACCTACTCCAAGTGTGGATGCATTAGAAAACAGCTGACATTGCATCTTTTTCTACAGTATATCTAAAAGGATAGGCACTTTGTCTTAAAACATCGCAAAGAAGTCTGTAAGAAACATTAGACCTGAAACGATGGCAAACCAGAAGCAGTTCACGTAAAACACACTGTGGTCTTTTTTTTTTTTTTTTTTTTAACGTCATACAAAAAAAAAAAAAAAAGACAAAGAAAAGAAAACATCTACAAGGACATATTTATAGAAAACAAATCAGTCAGTCAGGTACTTCTCACTACCACGGGCTGCTTCTCTCTTCAAGTTTGCAAGAAACATTTAACAGGTAAACAATCACCGCTGCCTGTGTGACAGCACTTCATCTGTTCGACTGACACAAAGGGAATGTCATAAAGGATTAGGCATAATCATAGAATGGTAGAGTCCTAAACTAAAGAACATCACAGCTATTTGTACAGTGTCATAATGTCTTTGAGGTTTTCCAACATTTGAAACTATCATTTCACTGAACTACAGAGCTGCTTTTTGTCCTGCTTCCATGACGTGCAGTGCCATCACTTTCTTTTGAAACTGCCATACTGACTCTCAAACGCACTTTCAGCTACTGTTTGATTCAATAACTGACTTCACGTACAGCTTAAAAATTAAATGGTCTGTTAGACTTTATGTTGCCCTGTTGGGTGTAATAATAATGTGGAAGAAGCAAGAGCGGCTGATAAAGAGAGCACGACTCATCTTGAGTCTGAAAAAAAAACTGATTTTGCATATGTGCCTCATCGAGATTTGACGGTACACAGAGTGGAGCGCTGTTGAACTCGTTTTATCATGTAGATCTTTGCAAAATATAGCTTGTGTATAGTCTGTGTTTCTGATGTAATGCAGTTTGAGGGTCGATATGGTGGTGTCAACAAAACACTGGTCAAAGCAAATCAAGGATAGCTACGGTAAGATATCTGATGTTGGCAAAAAGTCTACTTCATAACGCTATGTGCCCTTACAATTTGTTGTTCACATTCAAATATTACCCACTTCAAGTGTTCTCCCTGTTTAGATGTTCTCCCTAAACTTAGCTCTCCAAGTCAGGATTAAAATACAGCATTAAACACACACAGTGACAATGTAAACTAAAGCCTTCAAAGAAGATGATAAAACTCATCACAGTTCCTCAAAAATGCATTAAAAAGGTTGGTTTAAAGCCATGCTAGCACCATTCGTCCTCCTCTGCCTCCTGGTAATACCTGGGTGCCCTGACGCCAGAGCCTGGGCTGGTGTTGCCCCCGAAGCTGAAGTGGTACCCATTGGGCACCCCAAGGTTCTGCTGTGGAGCCGGAAGCAGGGCTCCCATCATGCGAGGCAGTGCGGTCCAAGATGAGCGTCCGGCACGGGGGCTGGGCGACAGTGACGCCACATCCTGGAAGACGTCTAGCTGGTCCCGGAGGCTGCCGTAGGGGCTGCCCAGGGCATCGCCATGGCCCCGGCCCAAGAAGGGCTCGGAGCTGATACGAGTGACAGGGCAGGGGAAGTGGCGGGAGCCGCTGTGCCGGAGGGCGTTGTGCTCCGACAGGCCGCGGCTCAGCCGGCCAGGACTCAGAGAGGCCTGGCTGGACACAAAGTGCACGGGGGAAGAATTGGCAGTCTTGTAGGCCACCCCTGGCCGTGGGGTGAGGGGGGTCTGGGGGAGCTGCCGACGTCCGCGGCTTGGCGTGCTAGAACTGGAACTCAGTGCCACTGGGCTGCCTTTAACCCAACCACTGCCCTAGATGAAAATTGAACAAGCAATTTGAAACGAGAGAACGATGAGCAAAATATATAAGAGAGGAAAGGTAAAGGGAAGGAAACAGGGACAGGGCCACCAGAGGGAGGAGAGGAGAGGAGAGGAAAGGAAAGACATCAAAATGTGATATGTGATGACACAGAACAAATGAGGGACAGAACAAAGGATGAAAGAACAAACACTAACGGAAAGGTAACGACAGACAGACAAAATGGATGGAAAATGATGAAAAGAGAAAGTGGGAAAAGAAGTGAAAGGCCATGAGAGGCTGCACTGAAGGCAGACAGAGGAGAAAGCAGTAATACGAGCATGCAGAGGGATCATCAGCCTTCAGTTTCCCTGCTTCTTCTCACTTTTTCCTGAACTGCCTCTCCTACACTCAACACGCTACCTGCACCATGCTGGTCTAAGGCCGCGCTGCTGCGTCAGTCATCATCAACATGCAGATGTATAGCAGACTGACAACGAGCTTGTATTAAGAAACACATCTGGTCAAAGCAGTTCACCTCTAGGACACATTTATGATGGAACTGATCCATTTACACACAGAGGCCTCTGAGGCCTCTAGTTTCACAGAGATAAAACTACTATGAAGTGGAAAGGTGGTGTGTGTCTTAATGGAGCTGCTCTTTAAGCTGGTTTACTTAAGCTGAAATCTCACATGGGTCATTAATATTCACAACAAAACGTACACACTGCAACATGTTTTGAAGGGGACCCTACCACACACCAACAAACAAACAAACACAAGCACCACCATGCCGTGTGTTAGCAATACAACATAGGCTGTGCCTGTGTAGCGGCTGGCCAGTTCCCTACATCGACATCTGCAGCCTGCAGGTAGATTTTAGCTGGTCTGGAGGTGGATGAACTGTAACAGTCACACTTCACACATCAGATATAACAGCATTAGTTTTAATCAGCCATCAAAACTGCTGTGAAAAGTATAAAGTATCATTTTGACCAATGGCTGAAACCACAGACCCTTTAGAAATCCTCTTCACCTGGTCTTAAGTCTCATCTGGCCCTACTCTACACGCCTGTGCCCTCCCACCTGCTTGTTGCTGGTTTCCTGCCCCTCGCTGGGGGAGGCGGCGCAGCTAGCGGTGGCAGATTTGGTGTGGCAGTGTTCCCGGCTGCAGAAGCGGTCGCAGGAGTAGTAGCGCTGCTTGTCCGCTGAGGAGTGGTGGTGTTTCCTCTCGTGGGAGCGTCCGCGATCGTGGGCTCGCTCTCTGGAGGCAGCTGGGTCAGACCCTGGCTCTCCTGGTGCAACCGGGGATTAGGAAAATATTACAGGGTGAAAGTGTACGTTTCTCTATTCTAGATAAAATTAGAGTTTTTGATGGATTTACTTTGGTTCTGGAGTGCCTGTCTACTTGTCATGGCATTTATTTCTGTTCAGTAAGAAATAAGAAGTTATTATTCTCAGCAGATATTTGTCACAGTAGGAAAAGCACAGGTTTCACTACTAACATGAACGATGGCTCTGTTCTGTTCCAGTGTCCCACTAAATCATGACAGTGTACCAGTATGGACAATACTAGGACCCTGAAACTGAAGCAGCTACATGGAATTCAGCCATTGTGCATTTGATCATTCACACACGTGCTTTTCCTGAGGTCACATGTCAAAATGAAAATGCAGCTGTGTGCTCTTGCAGGTGACGCAGGTGTATATTTGGGAAATCACTTACAAGACTGAGGTCCTGTTCAGACCTGGTATTAGCAAGAGTCTCAGGTGATCCGATCACAAGTGGACAGCTCTAAGTACAGGTGTGAATGCACCCAAGACACATTGAGATCCAATCAGTCAGACCATGTTTGGAGGCCACATTCTTTTTATATGAATGCGTCCTGTATGTAATCATTCATGTTCTCAAATCTCATAAGCTAACTTTGTCCACAACGAAATTTTCAAAAAAACTTGTCTGGAACATGCCAAGAAACAGATCCAGTCTGTATTGTAATTCTTTCTTGCCACTGGTTAAAAACAACAACAGTCCATGTTCTTACTTTTTCAGATGTTCGTCCACCCTCACAAGAACAACATTCTTTGTAAATGCTTAAAGTCTAATATAAAAAGAACCTAAAATGATAGAATACCAGATAAGAGGATCTTCAGTCCAACAATACTGGCCTCACTGTTTGCCTATAAACACCACTCTGTCTACACTCAGTGAGAAGCTGGTCCTTTGGACACTCTGTCCTCAGCTGAAGCAGAGAACTCTGCAGCAGCCTTAAGACAGACAGTGAAGGGTTTTTATCCCTTCTACTGACTGTTTTCCTTTCTCCACAGCTTCACCCTGCAGAGCAGCTACCTATTAATCAATGGGTCGTGGGGTCATGTCTTTCAGTCTCTTTTATCTGAGTGTGTGTCTGGAGCTGCCGTCTCACAGTCAGACCCAGAGAGACCACTGCTGATCTCTATCACAGCTGAGACCCTGCAGGGTCTCCACTCCACTTCTTTAACACCCTTACACATTTTTATAGATGGCTTATTACATGTGATCACATGTAGCATTGAATTTCATTTCTGAAACGCACCATAAACTGTGACTGTTAACAAAGGTTTAAACCAAAATGTACATTGCAGCAAACTGCACTGTGTCGTCAAAGTCAAGGACACTTATATAAAATGATTAATTTTGTCCAAAGGAAACATTTTGGGGAAATACACTTATTAACTTTCTGGCAGAGAGATGACAAGATTAATACCACTCTCATATCTATTCATTAAATTTAGAGCCACAGCCAGCAGCCCGTTAGCTTAGCATTAATACTGGAAAGAGCTAGCCTGGCTCTGTCCATAGGGGACAAACTCTGTCTCCCACCACTAAATAACATCTCCTTTACTTAACCTGTAAAAAATATTAAAAATGACAATTTACTGTTTGATGGGGATGATGTGCTGGACACTTGTTGCTTAGCAGTTGCCAGGCAACCAGCAGAGGCTCTCCACCAAAATGAGAGGGAGTGAATTTCCCAAAAAAGACCTTTGATAAAGTCTCTCAGGACTGACAACTGTTTCTCAACAACAAACAATAATGTAGGATTTGTCCAAGTATATTTGAATTCAGTACTAAATGCAGTATAACAGTTTATCAGCCCTGCTCACCTGTATAGTTACTTTACTATTTGACATTTTAGCATTTTCTTTTTTTATTGTATTTTAAGACTGGACTTTGGTTACAGGGCAGCCAGTGTGACTGTCCACTGACATTATTTCTGTTTCTTTTGTTTCTTCTATTATGTAACAACTGAACGATCAGCCACAACATTAAAACCAGTTACTGAGGAGACAGTCCTGAGGGTGTTTTGGAAGAAATATCCAACAAATGCGACTTTTGAATACACAGTGTGTTTGTGTGTTTGTGTGTGTGTGTGTGCTGACTAACCAGCAGAGGCTGGAGGTTGTCCACCTAGAGGTGTATCCAAAGACCTCTGCCTCTTCTCTCTGTCTTTATCCCTGTCTCTGCGGTGGTGGCAGCGGTGGTGGTGGTGATGGTGGTGGGGCCGCTCCTGGCTGGGTTTCTCCAGGGTGTAGTCCCTCAGGTTGACCTCCTGGGGTCGCTGTGGGGCCACAGTGGAGGCTGAGCGCCTCATGGGACTGGCATCAGGGACAGACTGAGGGAGGGAGGGAGGGAGGGAGGGGGGATAGAGGGACAGAGAGGGTCACTGAGCACTTGTAGTTTTCATATAGCTCCAGTTTCATACTAAGACTACACCTGATTCTTCTGAGTGCTCATTTGTTGACTCACTTACTGAACCCTCTGACACGCTCCACTGAGCAGGATCTGACTGTTCCCACTGCAGATGGTATGAATCCACATTAAAACACCAGAATTTTATTCACGATACCACGTGATTAAAGACAATTAAGGCGTGAAATGATATGAAAGTATACATAAAGTTTTAAAACAAATTGACTGTGCTGCCATATAGAAGAGTAAAGCTTTTAATAGCTTTATATAAGGACTGCAGCAGTGGGAACACCTGGTGCTCCTGCACCTACAGCTCTGACTTAACCACATTTCCACTGTACCGCTGAAGAATAAAGGAGCAGGTGTTTCATCCAAAGTGGAAGTTCCTTCATTAGCTAAAACAGACTCCCTTTGTTTACAAGGACTCGTTAGGAAACCATCTGAACTTGTTAATGTGTGATGAGATATATATACTGCACATACACATATATAATTAAGCTAAATATTAAGGAATTTGACATTAGATCCTCAACCAGAATTACATACCTGGTCAGAAATGTCGTAGGTAAGACTTAGATAAGAGTTCTGCTGGAGCAGTTTTAACTCATGACCTCAGGGTTTCAAAGATCCAGACTACAGCCCTGTCTGGATCCTATGTATTTTTGTGTCATGTTATTAGACACACAGAATCAACTGCATCAACAATGACAAGACCTATACAAATAGCTTAACATACGCTGGTAACAACAGATGCAGTGGCAAAAATGTCCTCTCAAATCCTGCCACTGGGGGGCGTCAAAGTTGGAAGTTTTCACATGCCACACAGAGGGGCTTTAAAGCTACGGGACCATACACGATTCAGGCTCATGATCCAGAATAATAGTGATTCTGGTTGTATGCTGGTGTTGGTCCATGTGAGTCCATGTGATCATCTGACATCACCATCTCAATACAATACACTCAATACAGGAACCATAAACAGGTATATACTGTAGGCTGTGTGACAGCATGTACGTACAGGTAGATGGATCCCTGGAGAGTGTCGTGAGTGGCCCCGCTGTTTCACAGGAGAGGAAGCAGAAAAAAACAGAACAGCAGAGAAAGAGAGGAGGGACATTAAGCAACATCAGCAGCAGCTACAGTTTTGTTCTGATGAAAGCGATCAAATCTTTCACTGACAGCCAACTTCTGTGCAGTTCTTATGTCATTAAAGTCGTTTTGTTTGTAGAAAAATGACACAATCCTGTTGAAAACTGATGCTTTACAGTTATTTAGGACAGAGGGGGGTAGTGGCAAGTATTACTGTCTGTCTTTTGTGATAGCAAGTGGTTACTTTACATATTTACATCTGGCATGTAAAATATGTAAAGTAACTAAAAATCATGGAGAAAAAACAAATAGGTATCAAGCTGCATTACCCAGAAACACTCAGGTACCTCAACACTGTATTTCAGTCAGCTACTTTACTGAACCATGTGCTGTTCTGTGATGTCTGTTGCAGGTTTCATCAGCTGCCAGAGAGAAAAAAAAATAAATAACGCACTGCACAGGATGAAACACAGACATTTTTCTGTGGGTTTCTGTCCAGTGCTCACTCTGTCTGCTTCTTTCAGCACATCCTGGACTCTGCCTCCGTGACTCTGTCAGATAACTCGGAGAACATACCAGTATCGATTCCCTCTGTTCTCGCCTGCCAGGCTTGTTATTTGGAGAGAGGTCGACCGGAGCATATCCTACAGATTAAAATGAGGGTTCGGCACATACTGTATTAAAAGGTGATGAAACTGCAAAAATCAGGATTGAATGTTCAGTATCACCTGGGTTAGAGGAACAGAGAGTGGGGCTTTGCTTTCTCAGCGACCTCACTGTGAACAGACAGGCCAGACTGACTGAGTCACTCAGGTTTCCCATGTCACCACAGCACAAAGAAGGATCTTAAAGAGCGCACAAAGAAGGATCTTAAAGAGCAGAACACGTCTTAACACATGTCACCTCCTGATCCTCAGCTCAAATTAAGCAAAAGAAATGCAATAGCAAGAATGACAGATAAACTCCTGCAACTGAGGAGCGGAGGCCCCAGAGTTCAGACTGCACGGTACAGTTCCCAGCACACTCCAGCAGCCGTAGGCAACTTCCAAAAGGCCAGCATTAATTGAATTGGCTAAAGGATTTCCTGCCCTCTGTTCCAAAAGGTGAGAAAAATAAGACAGCAAGTCAACAAGGCAACCTCCCGCCCCTGTTCTTTACATCCTTTCATTATTACTCTAGATTCTCTCACTTCTACAGTAACCCAATTACCGTCTTCCTCTCCCATGCATCTTGTGCCCAAAGCCATTTGGAGCCACTACCATCTTTTCAGTTGGCAGCAGGAGAAAAACAATAGTGGACAAACAGCTGGCGACCGGCCAGGATCTAATCAGATTACTGTAGACTTCTCCTCTGCAGCGAAAGTAGGATCAACAACAGCTCTTTCCAAATGGGCTGTGAGAGGAATGCACTTTAAATGCATGAATCGATCAATATCAACATCACTCAGGAAATGAGGGGCTTATTATATTTCTTAGGTTCTAGTGAAAGATTCATTTAGAGTTTTTCAGCCTTAACCGGATGAATAGTGAGTCCATGCTTCCATGCTGTTACAGAAGAAACGTTCTATGTGATGGTTCACTACACTGTTAGAAAAAAAAGCACTGACTGACTGTTGTTCTGGGTTATTTTCAGTAATGTAAGCACAGCACACTTTTCCTTCACTCACTGAAAATGTAGAGCTATGATAAGATGTGTTTAACAGCCCTCTCGCTAAAGAAAGAAAGTTCCAAACACTCTGGTGGTGGTAGAAGTTAACAGAAAGTTGTAGGTGTGGTACAGTGTTTCTTCAGTCAACAAAAACTGTGACAAAAAAAAAAGCAAATCGATTGACAACACTTTTTAAAAAGACAAACAAAGCAATAAACTGAAAAAAGTGACTTTTACAACAAAAACTATGAGGAATTTTATTACAAATTCTGTCTACAAATAAAACTGTGGGAGCAGATGAATGGACAAATGAACTAATCTATCAGTCATCATTCAATAAGCCATAACTGGCATTTCCCTTTGGAAATTAGCTTCAGCTTTATACACATGAACAGTACATCGGACACTGCTTCTGCAACTGAACCTGTTCCTAACAAATAAACTAAATACACTTAAAGACATAAATACATAATGAAGAACACATGAAGCTGCTGCAGACACCCTGCTAATGTGCTGCTCACAGCTCCTGTGTAATAAAGATGTGTAATATAACAGAAATATCACAATTGTACAGACTAAATGAATCTTTAGTCCCATTTAAAATTAGATAAAACATCTGAGGAAAAGGGCGAGAAAAAAAAGGACTGAGTGCTGGATTTAAGCAGGATGTTAAACATTTAAAACTTACTGCAGCTTTTCTCTAAAGGTATATTACTGCAAAAATGTTATCTGGCTGGCTTAAGTTGCTCATCTGAAGCTAAACCCAGACACTGAACAGTGCTTTAGTGAATATGTGAGTGAATCCAGCCTCTGCTCTGCAGACGAGAGGACAGGAGTGACTGGGCGACTCTGTTCAAGCAGCCAGAGTCTGGGAACGACAGGTGGATTTACTGAGGAGAGTCGATCTGTTGTATCACTGCAGAGCAGGATGACATGAGCACTGTGTGTGTGAGCCATTACATTCTGCTATGAAGAGGCACAGTGTTTTCTCTGCTAATCTCCCAACAGGCTAGAAAAACACAACATCAGAATTAAAAATGCAGGACAAAGATCTGACTAAAACTCTATAAAGATCTTTAGTTTTAGTTATTGACTGAAACAACTAAGATGTGACTATAAATAATATGCATCCTTGTCAGATGACTAAGACTAAAACTGAGTCTAATTAAGTTTTGAACACAAATGTGGAGCAGATGAGATGTTACCTGCAGCTCAGCAGTAAGGCGAGGCATAGAAGCAGCTCTGCCCTGGTTCTCCAGACCCGTGCCAGGGACTGGGATCGTACTGCTGGCACTGGTCTCCATCCTCCTCATCTCCACTGACTCCTGGACGGACACACAAACACAAGCCCATTAGCATCACTGGTGTGTGTAGGGGTAGGGTGGACTGAGAGTTACTTTTCCTCTTTACTTCTCCTTAAGCAGCAGATGTTAAACAGCCTGAACCCTGTGCTGATCAATGTTACTGTAATGTTCACACAAACTCTGAATCCTGCAAACTGCTGCACTTACACACAGGTAGGCTGGACTTAATATAATGACTCACTCAGTTAATTTACTATAGTGTACATTTCCACAGTACTAATTGCATCAGTACAACAACTAAGTCCTGTCACATTCAACAGGAGCAGATCAGAACATGTGTACAGTTTCACATACACACCACGTGTTGGACGGTACCTGAATGACGGCAGTGTCTGGTGTGTCCTCTGACGGGCCCCTGGATATGGTTCTCTTAGCCTTGGGTTTCTCCATCACCAAGGAAGGTGATGGCTTGATGTTGTGATCATGACCTGGCCTGTGTGTTATATCAGTCACAGCTCAGCATAATAATACTAATCATCATCATCATCATACAGTGTAAATCAGGTTACAGGGTTAACATTTTCACACTTAGATCTATATATATTCAATGTGTGAGCACAGTTCAGTGGTTTGAGTGAAACCTTTAATTGGATTTGAACCATCTATATAGCTATTATCCAATATTTGATACACACGGTTCTGTGAATATTATTTTGAATGAAAATGTGAGTGAAACAGTAAAAGCAAACCCACTCTTTGTTTAAGAAGCTCCTCTAGCATGGTAGGTTTTTCTGAGACCATGTTACATTGTGTTATATCATTATTACATTATCTGTATGATCTGCCTGTGTCTGTGGAGATTTACAGTTATCAATGTCACAGGATATCTAAGTCAAAGGCAAATGGTCTTTTTTTTGTACGTTTCACCTCCTGCGCCTTTATTTCTGACTGACTGACTGGTGCGGAGTCCAAGACACCACCACTCATCAGCCTCCATTCCTCCACCGGTGAGTTTAAAGCACAACACGTCGGCTGCATTGCATTATATTTTACAGATGCACTTCAAGCTGCTGCTGGCGTGTCAGCTTACACTGAAAATGATGGGTGTGGGTGTTCTGGTATATGTCAGACACTGTCGGTGTGTTGTTCTCATGAACAATGCACATCTTGATTTTTGCGACTCTGAATTCTCGGACACAAATACCAAGTGGCCTAATGACCCACGTTACCTCAACCACTCTCACTGGTTGTGTCCAACATCCCCTCCTTGTTTACTCACTCATTGTTCTCCATGTAGCAGACACTCAGATACTACTACTGCATACTACTTTTTGGTTTCATTGTGGGGAAAAATACATTTTATTTATAAAGCACTTTTCAAAACATAGTTACAAAGTGCTTTACTTAACAACAATAAGATAAGTAACATAAAATCTGATAATCTAGTGCATAGGGGGAGAGCAGCCAAAGCATGAACATCCCCACAGAGATTAAAGGCCTGGGACTCACCACCAGTCAGTCAGACCTGAAGCTTTTCAGATGAGAGGTGAAACGTCTCAGAGAATCTAAAGCAGCTGCCTCTGACTTAGCTCTCTTCCCCCGTTATACAGTACGCTCATTTATGTCTCTGAATGAAAAACATGTGAGCACTGCCAGAGAGAAAATACATACAGTACAGCAGACAAACTTGGATTCACATCCCCTGCAGTAAACCTTCTCATCTGAGCAGACGTAAGATCAGGATGGGAAATTAGCCTGAGCTGCTGGTTAAGAGCAGATCTGCTTCTCTCTCAAGGTTCAGTGGCCTTTAACACTCAGACTGATTTAAAGTTCAGAGTAGGAGTTACCCATCAACTCAACACTAAACACTGTGTGGATGAGTCATGAATTATCTGACAGTGTAGATTATAATCCTAAAGTAATCATGAGTCATTGACTTTGTACAGTGGCCCCTAAGGACAAAGCACATACAAATACAAAAAAAAACAAAAACGCTCCAGATATGAAAACACAGACAAAAGTGAAAACACAAACACTCAGGGAAACACGCTACAAATCCAGAAATGTGACAAATACAACAACACATGCAACACAGATCTGCTGCACCAGGAGTGCTCTGGAGTGATGGGCTTGATTTGGATAAATCCGACAGATTTATTTGCTTATGTCAATAACCTAACCCTTTACTAAAGTGGGATATTTTTTCCAGGAGAGGAAGTAACCATTTAGATTTCAAACATGCGGTCAGTTTATCCAAGTAATGTCCGTGTGATCTGACATTTTCAGACATTCGAGGAAAGGCCTTCTGGGTGAGACTAGCAAGACAGTCAGTGTCCTGTCTTATCTCTGCAAGTCCTCTGGTAATTTACAGCTGGCTCTGTTGTCCATAGCTTTTTGAAATACAATTGAATTCCTTTAGGATGATAAAATGTGGCCTCAGATTTAAATATAATATTTGTTGATGTCAGTTTATCTGAAGGTAAAGCTGAATACATAGTAAATATATGTGCTATTGGGCAGTTTAACAACATCTCTGTGGACTTTGGGGTTTTTATACAAACAAAATGAATAGAGGCAGTGTTTTCACTCATGGATGTCCTTTGTTCATAGGGGCCACAGTTACTGGAGAAGAGAATTTTACTGAGCCTTTACTGAGAGGTATCACAGTGGTCTCAGTGCAGCGGCCCTGACACGTACTGTAACAGGTTTAAGGAGGTGCACATTAGCTGCCTCTATGTAGCTAAGGAGTCTAAGCACAGCCGAGCAGAGAAGCATCAATCTGCATGTAGCACCCATCATACTTTCAAAAAGATCCAGTGGTAAATTGAACCTTACACCTGACCATGTACTTATGCTATATACTCCTGGTACACCAGGTTAAAGCAGTTGCAGGTTACAGTAGGTGCATAGTACCTTGTCTTAACTGTCAGTCTTGACACAGTAAACGTGAACGTAGGTTTTAGTTTTTATGTAGTAAATCCAGCTTAAATGTGTTGTATTCCTGTGCTAAATTACATCATACTGTTTGGTCTCCATGTGATAAACCTGATCTTAGATTTTTGTCTTGGTGTATTAAACACAAGACAAAAATGTACTTCAGTTCTCAGCCTCTGTAGATCAGGCACAAACAGTGCAGAGAGGATTTACAAGAGCCACGTGTCAGGATGGAGCAGCAGAAATATATATATATATATATATATATATATATGCATTAAATATAGAATTACAATGACGAAACATACAACTAAGCTTCTCTTTTTTCTGATATATTAAAGTGAGTGTGTTGCTGTATTTTACCTCATTACTAACATCAACACCATCTCCACCTCCTCCTGCCCCCAGCTGCTGGACCTGCACCCCCCCCCCCCCCTCGATGGCTGCAGTTTTTGTGTCTTTCCCATGAACATGCTTATCATTATGTCATCTGAATACACTCAGACTGTGACCCAAAAGTAAATATGTCCCTCAGTCTTTACATTTATATGGTAATTAAGAAGTGAAATTTTCAGCCTGGATGCAGTATTCTACACCAAAATCTAGTATTAATCTAAATGCTGGTACTTGGTTTGTACTCTGGATGCAGTGAACCCAACTGTAGGTTTTAAAATTCATGTGGAAAATGAAGTTTTAGTTCCTGAAGTGTTGAACTTACAGCGTGCCTCCATTGTTGAGGGAGTTGGAGCTAGGTCTGGTCTGTGGCTGGGACTTGGCATTGGATTTGGGCTGGGACTGAAGCATGCTGGGAGGCTCCACACTGTTTAACATCATAGGCAGGCCTTTCTCCTGCATGTGAGTCAGAGGCAGCAATGGCTTAAACAGAGCCCCGACCTTGCACTGTGGAGGAGAGATGGATGGCAACATGCTGAAGACATTCAGAGGCAGCAGGCAGAATATTGTCGGACCCAGATCTGACAGCGGGGGGCTCAGTGCCACCCAGATGTAGAGACTGGGGCCAGAATATTCATTTCTCGCAGTCATGCTTGTATGTAGCACTGTACAACTGTGTGCGTCTGTGTGAGTGTTTGTGTATGCAGAAACAAACGTACACCTGTACAGTAGATGTGCAAGGTTGCAAATAACTACCAACCAGCAGCCAAACGCAGATTCATCTTTGGCTGTGGCTTGTGAGTGCGCCTTCAATGCAAACTGGATCAATAGTAATGGGTAACCGATCACTGGGTGCTTTTACAGTGGAAATATTAAATTGGGGAAGCAGCTGATTGATTTTGTCATCCACCGCTGAACGGCTGGTGGATACAAAAGAATCTTCTTTGCATGTGTGTATGCATGCAGGCATACCGTCAAAGTGTGGGTCAGTGTGTGTGCATACACAGTGTAAGTGGGCGCATGCATCGGGTTTGCACTACTGCATCCAATGTGGGTGTGCTTCAGTGCATGTGTGTGTGTGTGTGTGTGTGTGCAGCTGCGGGTACGTGTGGTGTGCATGTTGTACCTGGGAGCCTGACGCGTTCTGCTGCTGCTGCTGCTGCAGCTGCAGCCTCCTCGCTCGATTCTGCTTGTAGTAGTCGAAGATCATCAGGGCTGCGTAAACCTTCCCTACCGTCAGTTCATTGGCTGAGGAGGTGAGGAGAGAGAGGAGAGAAGAAATGATGTGAGGAAGGAGGACAGTACAGGAAAGAAAGGAGGGAGCAGAGGAGGAAATTCTGCTGACTCATTCATCCCTCCCTCCTCAATTCATCTCTATTTGCCTGCTCGTCTCCCTAATGGTTTAGTTTTAAGAAAAGAAACTTCTTAATGAGTGTGATTTAATTAATTCACAGCAGGTAATTAAAATAGATTTTTAATGTAAACAAAAAGAGCATCATGAAAGAGCTGACTGAAAATGCCTCTGTGTAGTTAGGTGGTGAACACTTCTTACCAACAGGTGGCAGCAAAAGCAAAGCTCACAGCTGCACAGGAGGGTTCGTCTTTTAATGCACTCATGTGGAGGGACACATGCACAGGTACTCACTCACTGCACTGACCAAACTGTACTTTATCAAACCCTTTACTTTCACCTATACTCTTAATTTTAACTTAATTTATCAGAATTAACTATACTATACTACATCTTTAAGCCTTAACAGAAAATCTGCATTGAGACGGACTCTAGTAAACCTGGGCCTGGTGTCTGTGGTGTGTAGGTTTCTGACGTGGGTCTTTGGCTCTGAGTGGAACCCAGGAGAGCTGATTTGGCAGTGACATGGTACAAGACACAAAACAGGCTTGTGTTTAAGCCTTTGTAACTTCTTAGTCAGTAAACAAATGGCAAACAATTGACAAAAAAAATCTGTGGTATGGTAAGAAACTTTACTCCTCTGTAAATAAAAGACACTTGTAGTTGCTTTCTCAGTCGTGAGAGGCAACCTGAGATTTTGGACACTTGTTAATCATCATCATTTTGTCATCACTGACAGTTCCCACACAGCGTTTTGTCGTTTTGGACGTTTTGGTTGGACAATCGCTGATGTTGATCTCATAAGGAGAAATCAGTCAATCATCAGTGGTCTTCCTGGATTAACCCATTATTTTGGGCGGTGGAAGGGACAGACTACCAGTGGAAGCATTCACTACCTAATGGAGATTTACTTTATTCAACGTTCACTGTACATTTACTGAACATTTACCCAAAGTAACTGACACGTTAACTAATCCCAGCTTATCATTTTTACTATTTTTACTAGCTCATTCAGGCTAATAAGGCTGCCAGCTAGAGTGCACTCAGAGCACTGTGGCTGATTTAGTTAATCTTGAGCTCACGTGCAGATTTTTTTTTTCCCCTGAGACCAACTGAGTGGTTGAAGAGTAGGTACATTTTCAGGCAGCCAAGATTTTTTTTGGTTGACTGCATCTCTCCTCTACAGTAAGCAGGGAGTGATTTTAGACTCAGCTCTGGAATTTGTTCTGATGTTTGTTCTGAAACTTAATAAAGTTTTTCTAATTCTGATTAGTGCTGTACTGGATCTAATTTGTCTGAACATATGGAAAGTAAATCTCAGGAACATGCTTAAGCTTTCAGAGCGACCGATTAAAGAAAAGCTGAGTGAGAGTTTGCAGTGAGTTACAGCAGAGCAGAGACCACCTGCTGGAACAATACATCATGACTTCAACTCTCTATTGTATCTTGGCATCTCTGGGTTGGCTTCAGCCCTGAAGAGTGGGCTGTCACAGTCCATATCATATCAAATGTCACAGTCATTTGATATGATATATATATAAAAAAAAAAACATGAAAAAAATGTATAGGCGTGAGTATTTTTTTCCTGATTATCCATCAGGGGCTCTGACTGATGGTGAAGAGGACAAATCCAAAGCACGTCATGCAGAATAAAAACATCCACAACGCCTCATTACGTACTGTCACCATGGTAATAACCCTGAGACATCCAGGCTAATTACTTAATGATGAACTGTCCTTTATGAATGTGAGAAAAAAGATTAGATAAGGTGTGAAAAGTTACAGTTGAACTTTCACATAAAGACAGTTTTGTTTAATTAGTAAGTTAGTGCTCAGTGAAGAAAAGACATCATTTGTAGAGAAGTAAATGTCTCCCCAGATATAATTTATGTTACTCTACATTACGGAGAACGTCTTTTTAGGAGATCCAGATATTTAGGTGACTGTGATGGTGCTGATGGTGAAATGCTTACGTTTATGTGGCGTCACCAACAGGTCCATGGTCTTTTGTGAGAGGTTGGGCCACACTGTGGACAACTCCTTCTTTAACTCAGCGTCAGATAATCGCTGGGCTACCATACCTAAAAATCCAAAGAGAGAGAGAAAGAGAAAGAGACAGACCTTTAACCCCCTTTATCAAAGCACATAGTTGTGAAGGAGTTGTTCCTGAGACGAGGCATGAAGAGAAGTCAGTAAAAAAAAAAGCTGAGGCTTCAGAGGCAGTGAAGCCAGGAGAGAGAATCCAGCAGACACACCCAGCACAGCACAAAGACGTGTAATGAGCCCAAATGGGAGATTTGCAGCTCTGAGAACAATAAATAGCAGCTGGTTCTTGCACACATCTGTCACTGTGGTTGGGACTGGCTGGCTGCTAAAGGTGGCATTTCACATAACATCGCAGTGAGGCGCATTTTGGAGTTTGAGACATTTGAAGTCATTTGTTTTTTGCTATGACTTTATCAGTTATTTGGGAACATTTTAGGTGAACTGAAAAAAAAAACGGCATATTTAATAAAGTAGTTTAACTGGTGACTAACTATATATTCAACCTAAATAATATGAACATCATATTTACTTAGTTTAGTTCATCAGACATTAGAAGAAGACTGACTGTTCAGTCCACAGTCCATTGGTCTGAAATGAAGCTGTCAGGCTCCCATGGCTTCAAGAATACAGTTAATCAGTAATCACTCCTAAAGTACAATAGATTGGCTCCAAGCTACGTTTCTCACCTGCTACACCCTTAAGTACAGGGGTTTACACGCCACAGAGAATGCCTTTACATATGTCTATTCTACTCATTTTTATTATCTTCTGTGTTGCGTTTCTCTGACCTGAGGCCAGTTTGATCTCCAGGGCGGTGCGGATCAGGGCCATCAGGGTGGAGGTGAAGTGGACGGTGTTGTCATCAGCGATGGGCATGTTCATTTTGACGAGACGCTGAGAAGAGGAGACAAGTGGTGACAGACGGACATTAGACCACGACAACCAAGTTCTAACAAACAGCCCAGTCAGAACATACAGTCCACCCAGAGAAATCAATCTGTGTGCTGCTGTGATCAAATACCCTCCATGGATTCATTCTCTGAGCATAAAGGCGCTTTGCTAAGTTTTGTTTCATGTTTGAACTATGGCCGTATTGACAGAATGTTACTGTGACTCAGTTCAGCACACAAAAAGCCTTCTCTACAAGTACGTACAGAGGAGACAAACTGGACATTCACATTCACTGCTACTGGCTACAGTATGCAATACGCTGCAAGTCAAAGTGCACTGGTGCAAGACTGACATTGACCGAAAGAAAAGGTGAGAGAAGGCATGTAACGCATAACCATGAAGGTGCCTCGGCAGTCGCAGGAGCTCGACTCTGTGGTTGCCATCCTAACAATCGTCAACTTGGAGTTGAGGAGGTTGAGTGTGTGAGCTAACAATAAAAAAAAGTGTCCATTCCACCAAGCTTGGGCAGCCGTAGCAGGAAGACTTGGTTCATATAGGACTGATAGCAAGCACTAAGATGCATCAGAATGATGTGGGATTGTTGCTGAAAGAGTTGAGCTCCCCTGAACACAAAAAGCATTCATATACATGTGCTCTCAGTGGCAGTGCAGAGAGTAAGAAAGACCAGAGTCAGAATGAGACGGAGATGGAGAGCTGAGGGGCAAACACACACACACGCATACACACACCTTCACATATACACTATACAACCATGTTAATTTGCATATGATCACACACACACCCACACATACGTACACACAACCACAGGCTGCACAACCAGTTAGAGAGAAAGCAATACTAGCAACTAGAAACTAAAGACTAAATAACTGAGATCATAGATTGTACTTAAAGACAATCTTAACCAGGTCTTATCTGCAAACCTTTTTTACAGCATACGTGAAAAATTGTGGATATGGATCATTGGGTCCGTGTGGACTTAATACAACCTCCACCTGGTAACAACATGCAACCTGTATCTGGATTTGTTATCTCATCATGGGCCTTTGCCTTTACACCTGGTATCATCATCTGGATTCAGCTTGTGAGTAGATCTCAACACACATTATAAGGTACTCAGAGCTGGTAGGCTTTTTAATAAACACAATGGATCTGTTCAAGAGACTCATTTTCATCTACACCTGTTACAAAAGAAACAGCTGTAAGATGATGAACAGTCCAGTGAGCTTAAACTGGAATGAAATGGGTATATACATAATACGTGTATGGAAGGCAGCCCTGCTAACTAGGCTGATGTTACTGATCATAGCCAGTTGGGATCCTTGCTAACCCTACTGCTAGATCTGATCTGATCCCAATATGACCAGTGCTAATGATGATCACGCCTGATCCCCTGCAACATGTGGCTTTCCTGACTCAGATAAGACATCCAGATACCGATCACACATTAATATCAGGTGGAAATGGAGGCTTTTCTCATTTATATCAGTCAATGTTCAGCAATAAATAAATAAAATCAAAATCACAGTGATGTATTTTGTGGATGTTGTGCAGCAGTAACATTCTAACACGCAAACACACACACAACTTTTCCAACAGTGGATAGGCTGAGATGAAATGCGAGAAAGAATGAGAGGGTCGGGTAGCAAAGACAGAACCACACAGTGAAAATCGTATATAGAAAGAAGATCTTCCACAGAAAAGCAACAGAAGCTACGCACACACCCAACTACACACACATACACACACACACACACAGGCACACACACACTGCTCCACAAAATAAAACCCCAACTAGGGCGTACCACTCAAAGGAAATACTGACATAGGAGCAAGTTTCCTCCATAAACATAATATATCTTAGTTAACACGTCTTAAAGTTTTTTTCATTGAGCTCTATGCTGTTATCATTAGTGATGGGTCTTAGCCCCACACAAGCAGCTATGCTCAAAGAAACAGTAAAGACAGTAAAGATGAGGTGGGGGCTTACACCAAAAATATCAGAGCGCTAGCAAAAACAAAGTGAATAAACGAGGGAACACTGCAGAGCACAGACACTGGCTTTGAGTTCACGCCAGTGGAAGAAAGGTTGTCGAGCACAGGGAAGAAGGTAGAGGAAGAAGTGGGTCTACCTTGTAGGCGACTCTTGGCGGACATTTCTTTCCCAAACCTAATGGTGGGGACATGTGGAGCAGCATCTGATACATATCGAGGTACTTGATACGGCCACTTCACAGGGAAGGAAATCAAAAACAAACAAAACCCAAAACAGAGAAGGATGGGGAGTTAGAGAAGGAGGAGAGGAACAAAGGGAGGAAATCAACAAAACAAGAGAATAATGGAAAGGAAAAACAGAAATCTGTTGTTAATAGATTTCCTAAAGTGTGATGTTAGGTGGATGCCATCCTCGGCCACTGCGTGGGGGCACGGGGATGCATCGCTGTGGACCTCAGGATCCCTGAGAGGAGACATGGGATGGTGAAGAGTGAGTTTGGTGGGAGAGGGGAGGAGGGGAGAGAAGAAAGGACGATGGGTTGACCCAACACACAGGATGCTGATGGGAGGGAAGAGAAATGACAGCATTGTAACAGGGATGTCTGCCTCAGCATGCTTGCAAACATCCCACTGGTACTTCAACCAGGGAACACAGAGACAAAGGTTTCAATGCCAGCCCAAGCTCTGGTTTGGGGCTTTCACTCATAGCCTGACTTTCCTCTAGAATACGTCTTCATGTAAAGATCAAATCATACTCTTCATAAGGCTTTTGATCTGATTCAGCTGTGTAGCAATCGGGTCCTTCAAGACTTTCAAGGGTGATTTTCTTTCAAAGTCTTGAAGACTTTTCAAGACTTTTTCTTTCAATACTTTTTTTTTTTTTACATTTGAATCTGATAGAAATGTGAGGTAAAACATTTCTGCCATCTAAACATTACAGACAGGAGAAAGTAGGCATGGCAGGCGGCATGTTGGGACAATGCCGTGGCTTTGAAAGCTTTGTTTCCACTCCGGCATCATCAACCAAAGCCAGTCAGTTTGGAGGGGCAGGTGCTAGACTAAAGGCGATTTCATTGGTGCACAGCCATTCAGTTCAAAGTTTCTTGGTATAGAGGTACACAAAGCACCCTTGTGACGGAAATGTCTGGTATTTGCAAACCTTGTATGCTACCCTATTAGGGCAGTTCTTCCCTAAGCCAAGGGGGGGTGAGATAACGCGTAACAAATTGTACATATCCTTATAGGAAATCCGTCCGCTGTGGAAAAGAACAAGCACATAAATAAACAAACGTTCAGGACAGCTTAAAATAAAACAATGATCATCAGTGGGCTGACTGCATACAACAAGGTACAGGACTGAGGCCTGTGTATGAGGCCTCATTAAGTCACCTTAATCACAAACGGGGAAGAGAGGAGCAAGGTTAGGCTGTCTATTCCCTCCACTTTACTTTGTATTTTATCCTCTGGGGCTCAGAGGGAGCTTTGAACATACCACGCAGCTGGGTCGTACTCGGCCCAAACCCGGATGAACTCATCGAGGTGATGAGGTCCCAGGATGGAGGAATCTCTGGTTAGGTACTCAAAGTTATCCATGATGACAGCCACAAACAGGTTCAGCATCTGGAACACAGACATTAGGTTGGGTTTACACCTCTGTTCTGGTTTAGTGTTTAAAACAGTACGTTTGGAGCCAGATCAGTTCATCTCAGTGGCACCGGCATGATGAGCCGAGACGCTTGTGGAGGCAAAGAAAATCCACACATATCTTATGTCTTATCTTACGAACTTTGACGTGTCAATCTGTACGGCTGAACAATACCAACATCTTGACAGTGCTGACCACTGAGGGAACTCAGGTCCTGAGTGTCCATAGCTATAGTATCATAGGGCGGCTAGCTTGTTAGTGGTTAGATGGCTGTATGATAATATGTATGATTATAACAATGTAACATTAATATTGTGTATTTTGTTGTAAAATACACAATATTATTTGTGTATTATTATTTTTTTTTTATACTTTGCTGTAAAAAATATGATTGGACATATACAATAAGTCAAATTACATTTGTTTACACTCACTACAAACAAACCACAAGCTTTTGTCACTGTGACCTGAGACAGAATGAATCAGAGGCCACAGCTGTTACAGTGGCTACAGTGCTGGTGTATTTCAGTACTGACCAGGAAGGAGCACAGGAAGATAAAGGAGACAAAGTAGAAGTAGGCAAAATCACTGCCGCACTCTTTCCCATGGGTCCCTGATCGCTCGTCACAGGGTCGGCGACTCAGACATGATAACATGATCTCGTGCCAGGCCTCACCAGTTGCACTCCTGATACACAGAATATCACAGACACACACACACACACACACACAGAAGACACATAAAAAGACTGGCAGCATGTGACAGGTCTGTTACTGTTCAGCTTCAACAAATGAGAATTTAATTAGAGCTGAGTGATGTTAAATTAACGCCTCTTACAGAAAAAGTCAGATAATGCAGATGCTGCAGGAGCTGAATTAAAAATGTGCAGTTGGCTTGAAGCTAAAGTGAACCTGGCTGGCAGATTGCGTTTTACTGTGTGTTGCTGTAACAATGTTTTACTTAAAGATCCTATAAACCTGGTTTCAAATCTTAACACAACAAGCAACAAAAAACATCCTTAAAGACCCGGCTTCTGTGCTTCAGCAGCACTGTGCGTCTGTGGTTTGATCACATTTGACTGACGGGACAGAATTCTGATTAGATCTCAAAGTGTTCCTTCTTCCAACAGAGCAACAGAGGCCCAACTCAGCAAACTCCATCCACTGAGGAAGAGCGGTGCAGTGTAAACGTTGGAAATGAACCTTTTTTGTCACATTACTGTTTCTAGGGTTAAGAATGAACTCAGTGCTCTGTGTCTTCCACTGTTCTCACAAATTACAGTTTCAGTGGGGATGTATTGACTCGTTCTTAGTATACAACTTCTTAAAACTTCAGAATCTGCTGCCACCTGAGATCCCTCCTGGCAAGGGACCATCCAGCCCACTGAGTTTGATGATTTGCTGTTTCTCAGTGTATTCACCTCATGGCTGATATCCAAGTATTTGCAGAAATTCAAATGAAATGGATAATTTGTTTCAGAAGAAAAAAGGCCGCAAGTAAACAAGAAGCCAGGGCCAAATCACAAACCCGAACACTGACTGTTCCAATCATGGACGGTCATTTTAAATTCCCCATCAGCTTTAAAATGCAGCATCTATGTAACAGAGATGTACTCAGAGTTTGAGGATGTTTATCCGAGTATTACTACTCCTATGATTTTAGTGGTAGCAGTAAAAAATATTGCATTTGCATTTCACCTCGACTAGCCGCAAAAATGGTATGTTTCTTATACATGAATACATAAGTACTAATATTCCAAGAATACTAATACTGTAATTATTTAACCCTGTAGTTGTTTTGGGTGATAAACTTTGTTAATTAAGCAGGTCATTACCTTTAATGGATATGTAAGTCAAAGATCTGATTGTGCTGCTGCAGGTTAGGACCATAGACTAGTTTGTAGTTTCCTAAAGAATGACAATGGATCTCCCTCCTCTCCTGCCTCACTTTATAAGAGTCTCACAGATAGGATGGATTGTCTGACTGTGTCTTCAGGTCCAGAGTGTTTCCCCTCCAAGTTCTTGTACTTGTATAATGAGTCATTATACCCAGTGGACTAATTCTAGGTTTCTGTCCATGTTTGCTGAACACACACTACTGTGCCTTGTTTATACCTTTCCCTATAACTGCCATTGTAGCTGTGATATCATCAAATATTGATGAGGTACAATTTCATGTTTAAATAACACTATGGTTTTGGTTCAGCTGCTCATTACCTACTGGGCTGTTTGCCCAACTGGAAGGGATGACTCTTTCATGGAAAACAGTCTGTGTTTGGTCAAAGTGCTCTAACGTGCTCATGTGATGTATTTATGTTTATATAATAAGGCTTCTTATACCTGAACAGCAGCATGAGAGCCTGGAGGAATGTGCGGAAGTTGTTGTGGTGATTGATGGCTGTGTCCTCATTCAGGTCAATGTTTCCAAACACCTGCAGACACAGAGACACAGAGAGGGAAATGGATTTGTCCTGTCTTAGCAAGGTGCAATTAATATTTTTCATGTTTAAGCCACAACAATTTAATGATGTGTCTTAAACTGTATGAGTATCATGACCTCTGTGACCACAGCGGAGCGGCATCACGCACCTGCATCCCAATGATGGCATAGATGAAGAACAGCATAGCAATCAGCAGGCAACATAAGGCAGGGCCTAAAGGGAACAATGGGAAACCAAAACACACTTAATTATTAATATCCACTCTGAATTATTCCAGGATGTTTGAGTTTGCGTGTGCAGGGAGATACTGTACATGGCTGTGAAGCGAGTTTGTGAAAGTAAACTAGTCTGTGTGCACGCCAATGTGGATGCTAACATACACACACGGCATGTGTGTGTGCGTGTGCAAAGTGAGCGTGTGACACAGTGTGTGAGCACCTTGAAGGACTGGACGAAGGTCCACAGCAGGATGCGGATGGTGTATCCCTGCCTCAGCAGCTTGATGAGCCGAGCGGCTCTGAACAGCCTCAGGAAGCTCAGGTTCAGCAGTCTGTCCTGTGAGACATACGTGGGACATCAAGCACTTACCAACCAAATACCCCTCTCACCTCTCTGATTAAAACACACCCTTATCAGGGTTTCATTATTTTAAAAGTCACTTCAGCTGGTTACAGATTATCAGCTGGTGACGGGCACTCTGTGTTGAAGGCATCATTCAGCAAAGAAACTGTGTAGACTGTTGGCCCATCACTAAACATGACAGCCTGTCCCTGCTGTGAATCATTCCACACACCCCCAGAAGAAGAACGTTCTCATGCGACGAGCTGAGCTCACTGAAACACGCTGTGATGGCCCACTAGAGACAAACCCATCTCCTGCCACAGAGGAGCACTCCAATGATTCAATATTTCAACATATTATACAATTTTAACCATCGCGGTTAGTGCGACTGAGTTTGAGGAAACGGTTGTGTTTGAGGAAGCAACCCTGATGATGGCAGAGTCATCTCAGAGTAAGGAAGAAGGCTACAAATATAGAACAGATAAACAGATAAACTGTGTTTATGCAATATTTGACGTCTGCATAAGAAGCAGCCATGTGAAGATGTGAAGGAAGACGCCTGCTCTCTCTTCTCTCACAGGCTTCATCTGTGAAGCATTTTAAACCTTGTTCTATTGGACCAATGACCATCAGGACACTTTTCAAATGAACCCACTAATAAATGTGCTAATCATCTTCATGGTTTATCAGAATTCTGCTTCCAGTTTTACAGAACATAAAATGACAAGACATTAAGTGGAGACTCGTTTAATACCCATACAAATACCCATTTGTATGTAAAGGGTTTGCTCATAAAATCATTCATGCTGCTCCCATTGATGGAACGAAGAAAAGCTTAGAGAGCAGTGCAGGTTTGATCATTGTAACTGTGTCAGACTGATTTGATTTGATTTTCTTTGTGCAAATGAAATGACAGTTAAGTGATTGATTATATTATTGATATGTACATTTAATTTCTCTCTGAGTGTAATAAACCTTGTGCTGCTGCAGCTTTTCTGTTTGTTTTTTACAGTAGGTAAAATACGTTTCTCTGCACTGACGTCAGTTTCTCAAAAATCTTCCCACACTCCTCTTTACCAACAAGCAGCCTGATCCATCCTGACACTCTTGTGGCTGGTGATCCTAAACTTTCCCACTTCCTCTATGAGGTTCAGGAATGGAGAGTAAGGTGGAGGGGAAAGTGGCACTGTCCTGAGACTGGCTGTAAACCACTCAGACTGGAAGAGAATGGTGAAACAGCACAGTGTCCCATATGATTACAAAATGTTCTGGGTTCTGTCTCACCTGGCACAGGTCTTTGATAGAGGCCATCAAGGAATGAAACGAGGTGCTCGGTATTTTAAGGCCCAATTTGGAGTAAATGCATTTTTTAAAAATTTCTTTCCAGGTGTAAATGAAGCAGAACGCAGGAAATTACAGACTCATTCACATTAATTTTGTGTTATGTCTGGTTTAGAATTTGAATTTAACAACTTTAAGAACAGCATGTACTCATGTGCAAATGGACTGTGAACACAGAGTTAAGGTGGTGGATGAGTTTGAGTCAGAAAACAGTTCTGATCTACAGTCTGTCTGCTGTTGTACTGATCGTGTGAAGAGTTTTGAAAACATCTGTCAGCTCATTCACCGTGTGCAAGAAGAACCATGTTTGAAAAGGGCTAAAGTCGGGATATCTGAGCCTGTGTGACATCAGCTCTGACCATTCTTCTTAGTGCCTCTCTCATGACCTCCCCACATTCATGGCAGTACAATACTAAATAGCTGGAGTAACATTTTATATGTTAAAGAAAACACTATGCAAGCTAAGAGCAGAAGATGGCAACAGAATGTCACTCACCGTAGTCTAGTGATGTTTGGGACCAGGGCATGGCAACACCAGTGACGACAATCAACAAGATGAAAATGTAAAGGGAGAGAGAGAAGGACAGAAAAATACAGAGATATAAAGAGAGAGAGAGAGGCAGAGTAAGGACAACAGAAAGGAAGAGGGAGGAGGGAGAAGCAAGAGAACAGGAACAGTCATATTGCACAACATAAACTGATACAGGTCAACAAATACACACATGTAAATCTGTCAAAGAAACTGTCAAACACAGAAAACACAGCAGGGTATTTGTCCAGTGTAAAGCACGCATTAAAGATTAGTCTCTGAGCTGGATTCAGAGAAGCCCTCAGCTCCTGTATCAGCCCTGTATGATAAATCCTGCCTATTAACAACAGACTCCCTCACAATCCTCCCCTCTCCCTGCGTCTAAAGCGATCAGGCTCCCTGGACCACTGCCACGTGATTGTCTTTGCTGATATGGCTGGTTAACTTGTTTGCTGAAAGCTTGCTGTACAGACTGTCCCTGCCCAAGCTCATTACCATGAGAGCAGTGCTGTATGGAGACAGTGCATTCAGCCTTGTTGAGGTGAGGGTGCAGTGGGTGGGGAAGGGTGCTCTTACATTGATTTCAGTCACCAGGATGTCAGTGATGCTGCCCAGCACTGTCACAAAGTCAAACACGTTCCAGGCGTCCTTCAGGTAGTTCTGAGAGACAGCAGTTGAAAATCATTAGTTTTTGTTTTTTTTTTAATTCAGGACATGAAGCTGTGCTCGGTAAACGTTACTCACCAGAGGACCAAAAGCAATGATCTTGAGGATACACTCCAGAGAGAAGAGAGTGGTGAAGACTATATTGAGGTTCTTCAGCATCGCTTCATAGAACTCTGGAGCTCCGTGGAACTGAAAGACAGAGGTGAGGGATGATACAGGGCACACTTCTGCTCATCAGGTTTTCCTTGCTGACTTGTAGCTGTAAGACTATTAAAGGAACAATTCAACATTTTAAGAAATAGGCCAACTCGCTTTCTTGCTGAGAAGATCAGCACCAGCGATGAAATACATGACACACAACCTGTTATTTAGTGTGTTTATGAGGTGCTAGTTTGCAGACTGTCTTTCCTTTGGACAGACACAGGCCGGCTGTGTCCCCTCTGTGTCTATTCTTTAGTCTTCTAAGCTAAACAGCTGCTAGCTGTAGCTTCATGTTCACTGCACTGACCTGAGAGCAGTATCCGTCTGAACATCTAACCCTCAGGGAGAAAGAGGCTGTGTCTCAAAATGTCTTTTCTTTCCTCAAGCTAATGAATCCAGGACTGACTTCATAAAAGATCTGAACACATCTGAACAAGCTTAACCCACTATATCAAATCTGCATTTAATTATTAACATCTTCTTCAATAGTTCTTACCTTCATCATGAGTACCACAGTGTTGAGAGCGATCATGATCATGATGGAGTACTCAAACGGAGCTGAGACCACAAACTTCCACATCCTGTACTGGAAGGACTGCGTGTTCTCTGGCATGTAGCGTGTCAGAGGTTTGGCGTTTATGGCAAAGTCTATGCATGCCCTCTGTAACAAAGACAGACACCACACCTCTGCTTCACTGTCTCCATTCAAAGAACACATGTGTTACTGATCATTCAGATTCTGCACTGATGTGAGCAGAGGGAATCGTCTGTGACCCACGGTCTGTGGCTGGCTGTGCTCAAACGTCTCAGACACTGGCAGCCAAAACAACATAAAGCTCTGAGCTGTCTGTCATGTCTGTGCTTTACCTCGTTCTTCTCCAAGCTGCACTCAGACAGGGCCTTGTCTCCCTGCTCCTGGAAGGTAATGATGATCAGAGCGACGAAGATGTTGACAAAGAAGAAAGGGAAGACCACAAAGTAGACCACATAGAAGATGGACATTTCTATCCGGTAGCCTGGACTGGGACCCTGGTCTTCAAAGGTGGCATCCACAGAGTGCTTCAGTACACTGCAGGGAGAGAGGAGCACAACATGAAGTCAGGAGGTGAGATACAGTAACACGTCCACTCTGTAACGTTATGCTCCAATGTGGCAATACAGCTCCACAGACTGAGCTAAAATTCATATGTTCTAAAAAACTTTACCAAAAAGAAGAATCTAAAAGTCTTTTGTGAATGTGTCATAGACATGAATTAATTTTCAGCATTTGTTATATGAAGGAGTATTTTGCCTAACCGTGTTAAGTTGAAAGTTGAATTTTAACCTGAAAGTTAAAATTCAACTTTCAGGTTATTAGCAGTGAGGTGTATATCATTGACAACTGCAAACAGACCAGGAGGTCTTCAATAATAAGGTCCCAATGGACAAGTGACCACCCCAACACTGTCTTATGACTGAAAGGTAATAGGTCAGTGTGTTCCTGTTGCCAACACCATTCTCTCCTCCAGCTCAATCTTTTCCCAAAAATAACTCCGTAATATTTCAGCTGCACCTGCAAACAAAACCCTCCAGCACTTTCTGCAACATCTGAAAAGCAACATCAGAGAAAGAACAAAACAATTCCCTCCTTTCACTGTAGGATACTGCCAGTGAAAGAATGTGTATCTGCATCTATGGGAAATGTGTGGAAATATGGTTACCTGATGAAAAACAGAATGGGAAAGGAGGTGTAATACCACTGCTCTTTCATTTCGGCACAGTGTTTATGAGATTTTTAAAGACTCAAACCCAGTTTGATGTCACTTTGACATTATCAGAGTGATTTTTCTCTGATCGCTTCCTGTAGGAGGAGGAGGAGGCAGCTGTTTTCAGAGAGAAAGCTCTGCCATGTTTCTCTGGAGCTGGAGCTGGAGACCAAACCGGATCTAGTTAGACTTACAAGTTTATTTAGACAGCACTTTTCAGAAGCAGTGGGCACAGTTTGTTTCCCCAAAAAAAGTGGCCAAAAAAAAAAATGAATGCAGCTTCAGTATTTCAGTGTTGGGAAAAATCATCCAATTCCACACTGTCTGCCAAGATCAGGCTCTTAACTGAAGCTACATGCTGTTGAAATATTTAAACCAAAGACTCCATGTGCTTTTTCTTAATGGCTGCATCATTTAAGCAGATGGAGATATTCGAGATGACGTGACCTTAATTCTAAACACACGATCCAAAATTCAGCCTCAGATTTTGTGAATCTTTGGAAATTTGGGGATCTCCACTAGAATTCAAAATAAAGCTCTGTGGGACTGAACCATGTTTGGCTGCGCAGAGGGACTTTGTAAAGACTGGCCTACTGCTGGATGAGTGGGACCGAACAGGTTAGATCTGTGTGAAATGATCCTTCAGTCTGAGCCCAAAGGAAAATGAAGGCAAATCCATGTCAGTTACATACAGATGGATCCACTCTGTACAGTACGTTATCAGTATTTTAAGTTGAATATCTTCCCTTTATTGTATTTAGATTAAGTTTTTGTAGTCTTCTGTTCCTACTTGCATTTTCAATGATCCAATTTTCCCACAGGAACCGTTAAAGTAACATTTATGAATCCTGGGTGAATCCTATTTTTTAAGGCGTCACATTCACCTCAGGTGAGTGTCATTTCCACTCTGACAGCATCACACACGTCTTTAACTCAAAGAGGGAGTCACATCCACTGCACTTACGTTGGCCAGCCCTCCCCAGTGGAGACAGTGAAGAGCGTCAGGAAGGCCCACAGCACATTGTCATAATGGAAATCATATTTTTTCCACTCTCGGGTCATGGCAGCTACCTCATCTTTGTCGTAGTCCAAGAACTGTCCTCTGGAAGATATGAAGACATAAATACAGCTGAGTGGGTATAGACAGGCATGAGGTCGGGTTTTGACCACACCGACGTTCGATGGTTCACAGTTAAAAAGTTGCTAAAATAAAAAATGAGGAAGTTGGGGGATCTTAGACCAACTTGCAGTCCTTCTCCAGGCCCTTGGACTCGTCTGTGCAGAAGAAGAATTTTCCTTTGAAGAGCTGAACTGCAATGACGGCAAAGATGAACATGAAGAGGATGTAAACGATGAGGATGTTCAGCACGTTCTTCAAAGAGTTGACCACACAGTCGAACACTGCCTGAGGACACACACAAACACACACACACACACGTTTCATTTGGGGAATAAGTGGAAAATTATTTCGGAACATGACAAAACATGAAAACTATTACCTGTTTTATCTGTTAATGGCATTTTTCATCTGAATTTGATTCTATATTAATCTCAGTGATACAAACATGCACCTTGTCCCAATAATGGGACAATTCCTGCATTAGCATGTCATTTATAAGGCGTGCAGCTAATAATCAATTCACGTGTGTAAGATCACTTTGCAACAACTCAAACACAGGGAGGATGGAAAAAAACAAAATGGAGCTGAGAGGAACAAACAAAGAGCAGAAAGGCTCAGCTTTCTGAGAGAAGCAGCTTAACAGTGTAAGTTACTCATACCCTATGCTCAACAAGATACCAGGGGCCTCATGTAAGAAGGATTGCACAGCTTTCAGATTTCATCATAGCACTATCTTCTAGTTGTGCCAAAGCTGCCATTCTTGCGCAATTACGCGTGACTTCACGCAGCCATTTATAGGGCAAATTATAGGGAATATTTGGGGGAACATATTCTGTGTATAAACAGAGTTTCTCGACTTTGTATTTTGGCACTATCAAATGACAGAGTTTGCGTGGTGGTACGCACACTCTCACGGCAGCTCGAAAATTTGAAAAAAATCCCCGCAGAGTTGATTTTTGTACATCCCGACGTGTGCGTGGAACATTGGCAACATTTTGATGCGTACGCACCGTTAGTACATGAGGCCCCACATGTATTGTGTGTAGGGTACAGGTACAGCTGGGGTCCGGTTTTCACAATGAGACAGATAAACTCTCATCTGATTTAAAACCTTGTTTTTTTTTTTGTTAATATACATGTAACAGATTTCTGCATTTTGCAGTTCAAACAAGCATGAATGAAAACAGCTGCTGTGGTTTCTGCTGAGCTCATCCAAAGTGATGGACTTAGTTTCTAAGTTTTTTTGTTGCCTCATGAAACAGAGCAGCACTGATGCCAATGACCACTTCTACATTATTATATTTATAATCCAAAGGTAATAAACAAATAAATAGTCCCTCACAAAGGAACTATTTTCTGTTGTTTTGAAAATGAAGCTGTATATTTGAACTGAAGTGGGAACCAATGGGCTTGGAACTGAGAACCACAGGGAAGATGGAGTAACACTGTTCGTCTGTTGAATTTTACAGATGAGGTGGTTATGGTGTATGGTGTAATCAGCATTTTCCATGTATGTCACAGATAATTCAAACTGAAAACAGTATTGTGGCAGTAAGATTGCCTGCCTTGATCACAGCTGAGACCTGCTAACCCGGTTAAATGAACCAAAAACAAACCAGAGAACAGTAAAGGAGCAGAACCTTGAGCTTCGGCAGACGTTTGATGGTCTTGAGAGGCCTGAGTACTCGGAGAACCCTCAGTGACTTGATAGTGCTGATGTCTTTGCCTTTGGTCCCCCTGTGGAAAGCAGCCACTGTTACACCACACACATAATTATCCACACACAGCCTGCAGTAATCAGATCTGTCAGTATTACTAATACTGATAAACAGCACATGTAGCAGAAATTGGTTTTCAGACTTTAACATCGTAGTCAGAATTCATTTGTAACTACTTTTGAAATGTGGCAGGATATGAATCAGGTGTGTTTAGATCAGCTGGGTTAATGAGACACACAACAACAACAGGTTTTTCTGGGTATCAACAAAAACATCAATGAGAAAAATGGAAAGTCTGGGGGAAACACTGTTATGTAAGGTATCCTGGTTCATGCATAATGCTCCTAATGCACAGTGCTCAGGGCATCAGTACGAGTGTTAGGCTGGGCAGAGAGGAGGCCAATCTTTGCAGCCAGTGTAACCCTGTGACTGGCTTCCTATACGTTATCCTGTCGCATTACCTTGGTAACTACACCACTGATGTTAACCATTTGATATTAAGAAATGTAGCTGGCACTACTCTAATTTAATTTACCAAGACACATTTTCTTCTTCATACATGGATGAAAATGTCTAGTATTTCTAGGATACCATGGCGGAGAGAGATTTTATACTTAAAGGAACAGTTCAACCTTTTAGGAAATACACTTGTTCGCTTTCTTTCAGAGACTGAGATGAGAAGATTGATACCAGTGTTATGTCTGCGTGTTAAGTGCAGAGCTGGAATCATCACCTCAACACCTGTCTCACTGCCTGTCTTATGTTCAGCAACATTTTTTTTCAAGAGAATGAAGTGCTGCATTTAAGTACCATGCTAGAGGGAGGTGGTCAGGGTGGGTGGTAGATATACAAAGTGCAGGACTGGTCCACCTATGTGTGCTCACTTCCAGAGTCCTGCATGCAGCCATAGAGCAGTCTGGTTTCTCCCTGTATGGAGCTGACCATTCTGCCATTGTCTGACTCCATGTTAACAACTGCTGGTGCCTGGATGGTCACCAGCTATCACAATCCTGCTCTCTGGACCATGAGACCCCCATGTTTCAGATCCAGACCTTAGTGCCATGTCCAGGAGTTCTCATCAGCTAAAATAGTACAAGTACAGACTCCAGCGTAAGCAAAGTAATGAGATCATGGTCAGATGTGACAAACAGCAGGTTAATGGACAGCCTGGACTGCATCATCTGGGACGTTTGTACAGACTCTTGTTCTTTTACTGGTGAACACAGTGACGTCTTATTTCAGTTACAGTGAAGATGTTGCGGCCTCTCATCTAAGCCAGTGACTTTCTATAGTAACAGCAAACCCTGGTTTAACACGGGTCTTAAAGCAGTGTATGAGAACAAAATGCTGCTTTTCAAAGTGGAGATAAAATTCTGTATAAAGCTGCCAAATACTGTATGAAACAGAAAGAGCAGAGCAACAAGCAAGAAGGTAACACAAAGAGAAACTGGAGGATAGAATTCATAGTGGGGACGGTGGAGGGATGAGGAAATGTTTGCAGGAGATAACAGATTTGAAGAAGGGAAGGGACGAGTTCTAGGATAATTTAAAATTAGCCAGTAAATGAAATGAGTTTTAACATATTTTAACCTCTATTTTTAATGGGTTCAGGTCTGTCGGTCATCTCAAGGATCCAGCTGTGGTGCCTGGGCCTAAAAAACAGGTTTCCTCATCTGTATGTATATTGTTAACTGATTACAGTTATGAATACAGTTAATCCCAGAGAAACTCTTTTGAAGCTTCTGGATTCTTGACTTGTTGCAGGAAGGAAAACTTCCAACTTTCTGCTGAACCCACATACAATTAACTCTGAGCCTCCACAGAACTGGTGCCTTTCTCCACTGCTTTACACAAATGACTGGACAACCTGTGATGACTCAGTTAAAATATTTCAGTTTGCTGATGATGCCACAGTGAGGAAATACCCTCTGGGAAGAGGGTCAGTGGTAAACCTGTGGCATTTAAAGGTACATTTTGATTTGAGTTGTCTTTGTAATTATTTATGGTTTATGTATTTTTATTATGTTCAGGTTCTTCAACCTCCGAACTTTAGGTTGTCTTCTGTGTCTATTTTACTTTACAAATATGCCACAAGGCTGCAGGTGCATGAAGCAACAAAGTGCACAGGGAGAGAGGGAGAGAGAGAGTAGAGAAAATAGCAGAAGCTTCAGTATAAGTAAAGGACTGGTATTGGTCTTTACATCTAACTCTCAGAAAGAAAGGAGAATAAGCCTGTTTCCAAGAAACTGTTCCTTTCACAGCCACTTTAGAATCATTATGCACATTTTAGCCATATCTTATACCACAGAGTGGCCTGCAAAAACATAATCACTTTTTTTCTTTTCACTTTTTTCTTTTTTGTTTTTCCACTGTTTTCCACTGTGAGTAGAATATTCACACAGCAGCCCAGAGAATCACTGACTTTACCCTCTATTATAATCTACTATAAAGCAATATGTTGTAGAAAGGCCGAAACAGCTGATTCTATCAAAAACAAAACATCCAAAGAAACAATAAATGGTAAAATATGTATTTTACTATATTTATAATACATGACTGTATGGGGTTGGAGGGAATACGTTTAAAGCACACTAACTGGGGTATGTGAGACTAGTTGTGATGTTATTCCTGAGCACTAAACACTCCACTATACAGGCAGCCTCACACAGGGACATGCACCCCCCCCCCCCACAACCATTCAGCTGTGTGTATCATGTAATCCTGGTTTACATGAACAAGTCAGTGTGAAATCTGTGTGTGAACATGCAGTCAGTCAGGTAATTCACAGGAAGGCTTCCTTTGTCCTTTAGTTAAAGGAGGACTCCATTGTTCTCCATGCAAATCTGATCATACTTGAGACTGTGCATCAGGGATCTTAATCAACAACATGTCCAGTGGACACCTCAGTGATTAAGATCTTAAACTAATCTGCTACTGAAAAGGAAAAAAAAACAAAAAACTAAACATTTTTTTTAAATTTATCATGTCACTGTCTGGGGTGAGATGTTTGAATAAACCTCTGTGAGTTTCATCTTTGCAGTTTCTATTTCTTTTCTTCTGTTTATTCAGCGATTTTATGACTTTGTCAGAAACACACGATGAGCACAGAGTCTGATAGAAACTGATCAACTTACCACTGCACAGCAAGTAACAACAGATGCTTCTCTCATGTGTCTGAGGTGGATTTTCTAGGACTAGGACAAGCTAACACCAGAATTTGTCTATACTGGAGACTGATGGAAAATGAATACACGTATGTCAAAGTGACAACAATACCCAGAGCTCATTAGAGAATAGTATAAAACAGTATATCAGACTGACTCTCAACAACTCTCCCTGCCACATTCTTATGACACTAAAGCCTTTAAAGCCTTTCTTTTTTTTTTTTTTAACCAGTTTCAGCCTCTTACCATGAACGATGGGATCATACATGACCACAACATTCTCGGCCAAGGTTTGAAGAGTTGACATATTGATGTCATTGTGTTTTTGCTGGTGCTATTTTTACTGATCTGAAGTGGGCGGAGCTCAGTTGGACACCAAAAAGGATCCAAATGAGGATTTGCACTATTTGAATCAACATCCCATTACAGTTGTAGGGTTGTTACGTTTTTTTTTTTTTGTGTTAAAGTATTATTAAATAACTATTATATTTGGTGTGACACTAGATCCACTGTAGTTTCCTCCAGTGGAAGCTGCAAGGTCATCAACAGAGGAATTTGTAAACAGCTAAGTCTTTATCAATACAACATCCTTCGTGTCCTTCTCTGTACTCACAACACGGCAGAAGGCATTGGCTCCCAACACTACTGCAGTGTAATTCCAAGATAATAGTCCTAACCCGTCAGTTGTGGGGCATCAGGTACAAAAATAAACATCGGGCTAGTTTCCTCCCGTGTGGTGAGTCATCATGGAGGACAGTGACACAGCATCTGTGACACCTCACACCATGTCTTGACAAAAAGACGTGACATCCTTTTGGTTCCTGCTCTTGGTTAGTTTGCTCAGTAGTACATCGTGTTTCTATAGCTTTTCTGAATGGCCACACTCAGTGGCAGGGTAAAGTTCCTGCTGTCATAGAAAGACATGATAAACCATAGAAATGGGAATAAGTTAATGGATGCACGTTTAGCTTAAAGGTTCACATGATGCCGCAGTCATTTGTAAACATGTAAAGTGATGGTGGAAGCTGTGTGAAGAATAATAAAAAATAAAAAAAAAGCTTGAGATCAAGGTTCAAACCCTGTCTACTTCCTCATCCCATCACACCTGACCAATCAGATGCTAACTGACAGATTCAATTTCCATTCTCATTCTTTAGGTCACTGCCTAAATATCTTGACTGCAGATGAGGGCGGGAACACAGACAGACTGCCCAGCTCCTCCTCAGCCCAGGGGTCCACTACCACACCCACATTACTGCAGAGGCCACACCAATTCATCTGTTGACCTCACGGCCCATTTTACCCTCATTTGTGAACAAGACAGAGAGGTACTTGAACTGGCAGACCAGGGTGGTTTTAAAAAAGGGAGCTGATGGTATGTTCCAATTATTGCTGTAGCATATTAGACTGCTCAGCCTCCATGGGAAAGCTTATCAGTTATGGTGCCACAGGCTCTGTAGAAGCCCTAAAATGACCCTGGACTCCACAGCAATTAGCTCTGGTGTAACAAACAGCGTGGCATCCATGTGATACGATGACATGGCTTCTGTCTTCCTCTGTGGCCTTATGAGGTCCCTTTACTCCAATCACAACCACATGCAACAACTTCCATGCTCTGATGCACATTAGTCTAGCATGCCTTTACAGTGACCAGGGGGCCAGAGTGGTTTTAGACCAGACACTCACACATTTACAAAGAGGACTAAGGGAACAACCACATAAGATATTCTGATAGCTTTCAAAGAATACCCCTCAACACCCAGATACAGCCAGGAAACAGGAGAGAAAGTGAGATTGGACTAGTTTCAGTGGCTAAAATGTGACGCTTATGGGGATGTGAAGGTTCAAATGATAATGAGGACATCTGGCTCAGATGAGGCTGAGGCCACAACTGTTCATCATCATATTCCTGGACTGGGAACAGAGAGCTGGACCCTGAAAACAAAATCCCTCTTGCAACTCTCTCAACACTGCTCTGTTTTCACTTCCATTACAGTCCAGAGTCTGTTTGTCTCAATTTCTCCCTTTCACTCTCACTCCATCCTGCAGAGTATGGCCTGTAATATTCAGCAGGCCAGCTGCATTCAAAAATAATTTAAAGGACAGGTTCAGATTTCATTCATTGCACACTAGATATGAAGCATTACACTCATAGAAGCGGTAAAGTAAATATGTGTTAATGTACAGAAGCCAGTGGGCGAGACAACTGAGGCAAAGACACACGCATGTGAGCTGAAAAGGTTTCACATTGATTGTGTGTTCAACACCCACTGGCCATGTTCCTTAGTGTCCCATTATTTGACATTAGCCAGAGCTAATAGTGGGGTTCAGAAGTTGTTACTAGCTATCTTCACTGGCTATCTTCACTGTGGTGGTCATATGTAGCTTTCATTGCTGGCACTGTGTCGCAGCAACAAAATCAAACTACATGAAACTACCAGTGATTTTCCTCAGCTGTGTCTCACACAGTGAAATTTGTACTAAAAGCACTTTGTGAGATGAAAAGGCTTCAGCTGAACTTCAGAAAGGCATTTCTGCACAGAACAAGAACTGGACTCACTTCATGGTCAGTGTAGAGAGAAAGAACAATTACAGTAACCAGTAACCCTCTAAAACTACATATGACATGTGAGTATGAGAAAATCTGAACCAGTCCTTTAAAATGTTTGTTCTTAATTTTTTCAGGTTGAGTAAAAAGATAAAATAATAAAAGAACAGATTTATTATCTATTGTAAACACATTATTTTGGTTACATTATTGTATCCTATAGGGGGGAGACCGTAGTGTTAGAAATACTAAACTGATCTCGCTCTTGTATTATTGTATTAATAATGGGATGTGAGGTAAATAATCTTTAGCCACTCACATTTTCAACAGTAAAAATGTCCATATTTACACTCTTGGTGTCTTAAACAGCAGGAAGTAGCCCAGTTATCATACATTCCCCAAACAAGTGAAGGATTTCCTTCTATTCACTACATGTACTGTGGTTTTTGTTTGAGTGTGACCTCACCACAGTGAATACTGACGGCTGCTGCTACTCTTCATAGGATTCCCCGCAATGTATTCACTTTGCTTTTCTCAACCAACAATTATAAACACAAACCTATATTTTTTTTCTGTTTTGTGTGATTCATCATTCATTCACCTCCTAACAACCTTCCACTGGCTACCTGTTCTCCGTGCTGGCAAACACTGGCTGTATGTGTACTGTGGGAGGTGGGAGGTGTTATAATGCTGTTACTGTGGTACCTGATGTTACTCAGGTTGGAAGAAGGGAAATTCTGTGTGAACAGACCTGAGTTTGCTGACAGTGGATGTTGTGAACAAAGACACAAAAATATTGCTTTTTAAAGACACTGACCTCAAAATGACAGGTTTCATTCCAAGATGCATTATAAAGAATTTCTTTAAACTATTTACTACCACACTGATTATCACTGGCTATTACTGAAACTGGATACTATTAAAATAATTATCAAGTTCATTTAAAGAACTCTTCTTTATTGTTTATTGAAGTCATGATTTCTACTTAATAGAAAATAAATACAGGAAAATATTTCCACCCCAAAAAAGGGCAAAATAGCATTTTGGAATGAAATGGCCAAAACCATGGATGGTGTTGGGAGGCAGAGGCAGGTTTCAGTTGAAAGCTGTCAGACAGAGGTTACTGATGTGTTAAAACGGCATTTGATTCACTGTATGTATGGGTTTAATATATTATACATGGAGCTGATCTAAGCATAGGAAGAATGGTACTTAGAGAGGGTTGGATTTGAGGGAGGAGGGTTGGGGTAAGGTATGGGTACAGGGTGAGGAGTCAAGGAGGAGGTCGAGGTGGCATAGGAGGGTTCCCCACCTGGTCACACCTTGTTGCGATCTACTTGGGGGAAAACAGTGGTAAAACAAGGTACAGCACGTTTATGGATGCTTCACACATACAAACAAAATAAAGCATATGTTTGCATCAGATGACAACACCATAGTTTCCATTAATGAAAACAGATGTAAAACTGTTCATATTTTGGTTGGTAGCAGACAACTGTGTGAGGAAATCCCAGTAAAGAATAGGCCCCACAGTGGATCCAGCTACAGGCCACGTGAGGCCACGTGAGGAGAAAACAGCAGCTGTGCTTGGATGCTGAATGTGCCTGTTAGTTTTGGAGGTAGCCTATCACTGAAGTCAAACACAAATCAGGACTGTTGGTTGTTGAAACAGGCATTTGTTCAGCCCTTGTTCTGTAATTGTACGCTGCTACAACTTCTCAGTCTCAACCAAAACATCACATAATAAAAAGCAAATGCCAACAAAGGGCTAAACATGAGATAATCTAAATAATAATACTAATAATTCTAAGAAAACAAATAGAAATATCATCCCAGCCCTGAAAAACAGGTTATCTCTAGCACCTGAAGCTGACATTAAATAGCAGTATTGCACTTTGCAGCATCAAACATGAAATGCACCAAAAAGTTGCAGACTAAGCTCAACACTTTCGAGGTTCCAGTAGGTGAGATGACACATTCACAGATACAGTTCTGATGGAGATGCTATGGTTTGTTGTCCTTGCCACAGGCAGTCGATCAAATGGAAATCAGGCAGCCCGAGCTCCGGAGACATGCATGGTGAGTGAATGGCAGCTGTCAATCAAACAAGGCTTTCTATTTGTAACTGCCAATGTGGAAGTGACCTGGTGCCAAACAGCCTTTGCAAATAATTTGTCTGAGTTTGATTTAACCTGCTGAAGAATCTGAGTGGGACGAAGAACAAGGCAGAATCACAACCAAGGTGATCCTAAGTGTTCTATAGTAAATAAATCAATGAGCCATATATTATGAAACTGAATTTCATCCTGTTTCTTTTTCCAACCACAGAGATTACTGCAGATTAATATCACCCAAGGCATTTATTTTAAACTTTTAACATCCTGGGATAATGTCTCCTGATTTTCTGATCACAAATTTTAAAAGAAATTATCTTAAATATGCCAAATCCATTATATTGTCCTAAAACACCCAGGATAAAGCTGCATGTCTGGGTAAAAATTAAATGTAGAGCTCATCAGTACTAAGCATGGCAGGAAAAAACGTACTGTTCTAACATAACATCGTCTGGCAGCCTAGCTCATGTACTTGCTCATATATTTAAACAGTATGTTTTGACTTTTAACATCACATCAAAGGGCTTTTAGGATTAGGATGAAATAAAGTATCTAGGAAACAGCTGTCTGTGGTTGCTGGAATGTAAAAGGTAAAAGGAGCTGCTGATATGTGGTAACATCCAGGACCAGCTTCCACATACCATGGATGTGTCAGTCCTGAATAACCATTAACCCCACAAACCAATGTAGTTAGTTAATGATATGCTAACTCTTTTCCCTGTAACTAGTGCTAGGTTACCATGTAGATAGTTAAGAAGTTAGCATCATTTCATAAGGTCTTACTTATTTAATATTGAACACTTAGACAGGCTGTCAGTCCCTGAAAAGTTCTGTATATGAAAAAAAAAAAGTATTCACAAATGCTATTCAGCACCATATCCAAACCATATGAATATATCTCCATCTGCAGCAGGATGTTGAGTCACTCGGATACAGGCTAAGTAGGAAAGTATAGAATAAACTGAATGGAAATGGAAATGACGGGGCAATATGGTCATAGGGCGGTCATTAAAAACCTACAGCTAACAGCATACATGTCATAAGTCCATCTGATGTGCATGCTAAGATCACAGAGAAGGCTGATACTCCCTGAGACGTACTCATGCCCTGCGACAGCAGCCTCGGGTGAATTAATAACAGGGAATGTGAAATTGATGGTATCATTCCAGCCTAAGCAGAGCCGCGTCGAGGCAAAGTGCTGATGAAAATACTTCCCATCAGAGGCTCGAGGAAGCTAAGGATGATGAACGCGCAGGTCACATGCCCCTCTATAACAGAGGAGAGCATGGAGGAAGGACCTTTAGCCAAGCACATGAGGGTCAAGTACAGGAAGGTCTTAGGTGGACGACGAGATGGGAATCTGTCCCAGGCGCAACCGTGAACACTGCAAAATACACACCCGTCCACACAAGCAATTTCACTCCACATACTGCATTGCCTTACAGTCGTTTCAAGGGAAAATACACCTGCTGAACACCACAGCTGATAGTGATGCATCTTGTAATGCTTTAGGTTCAGGTTGAACTAAACCAATTCATATTTACTTTTCTGAAACAAACTCTGTTTTTTTTTAAATGTTTTTTACTCTTTTCTGTGAAAGACGTAAGACTGAATATGTGAGGAAATGACTTGGTTTTGCAGTGGGAGTCATGTATGTTTTCTCTCGCACATACATACACACAGAGAATGACACAGACAAGCAAGGTGAGAGAGATAGAGGAGGCATTACCCCATGAAGCTCCTTCACAAAGATCCCAGCACAGAAACAGGGAGAGGATCATGTCAATAAACACACAGCACAGCACAGCACAACACCACAACACACACACATAGACACTACTGACTCACAAATATAACGCAACAATAGAACTGTCACATAAAAGACTGTCACCTAAAAACACCATACTGATGATTATATTTTAGTCTTCTGACTGGGCTCTGTGGGTTGACAGTGTCAGCCTTGTGGATCCATACGATGACGTTTACATAACGCAAGCTCAGCCATCCAACCTGGGATGAGTCCATCAATATGACTCTCATAAAAAAGGGATGTTCACTAATTACTGGATCCACTTACGTTCAGCATCTGGCTGAACTGGCAGGGTAGCAGACGGACAGGGTCCCACATGTTTACAGAACTTGACTTGTAAGACATAATCACTTTGAACAAGCTTTTGCTCTGTAGCAGGGCTTTGCCAAAAGATGAGCTCACCTTCCTCTACTGTTTAATTACCTTCTGGTTTACAGTTTAAACACACTGGTCCTTTTTCCTCTATTGAACATGTGGCAGACTAAAAGCTGCACCACAGGTTTCTGCCCCCCCCGCCCCCCACCGTCCAAACATACTCCAACATTTCTCACTGAGGTTTGGTTTAAGATTTGGATTAACAACTTACAAACTGGAGACGACTCATTTTATGACAAAAAGGTAGGAGTTTTTGAACTTACGAAAATGCAAAAGCCACCAGCGCCCCACTGACCACTATGAAGTCCAGAATGTTCCACAGGTCTCTGAAGTAGGATCCAGGATGAAGCAGCAGGCCCAAGTCCACCATCTAAACCAAAAACACCACTGTTATGTCGTTTTATTCATTGTTTAATTCATTTTATTTTAGGATGTTTAATAGGATTAAATTTCAAATGATTTAAATCACCTTAATTCTGATATGGAACTATGTTATTAGACCTGTACTGGGTGAGTCTGCTATACTACTATAGTGGTTGATGATCACTGATTAGACTTAATTAATAATAATAAAAAAAAGTCATAAAGCATTTTAATATTAATCACATCAGACTTTTAAAGTCTGCTGTAATTAAAGTAAAGGGAGTGGAAGAAGCGAGGCATAAAGGTGCTGTGGGACGGGGTGAAGCAGAGGCTGTCAGCCTGCAGAGGGCAGAGAACAGGCGCAGAGGGAGAACGAAAGGAGCAACTTTCCTTGTGAGAATCCTTTCAAGCACACTGGAGGACAAGAGGTGCGGGAAGCTGGAAATTACCCGAAGCCGAGCTTGAAAAACTCAAAGTGCCGTACAGCAAAGGCAGTCCCATTAGGATCACCCAGCTGGTTCCTGTGAGGTGACAGAGGTCATCAGAATGGATGAACGTAGAGGGGAAAATTTTCTTTTCTATTATGGCCAAGAGGATGAACAGATCCAGAGGGCCAAGAGAGAGAAAGGCGAGCTGCATGTTGTGTGGCTGGATTTTAATTTTAATTTTTTTAATTTTTAATTTTAAATGCATATGGCTCTGTTCCCCAGCAACATTGCTCTGGAATTTTTCAACATGCCTGTTTGAATCAGAGGCTTGGTAGTGAAATGCTTCAAGGATGTTTGAATGTGCTGTTCCCTCCAAGATTTCACCACAAGCTGGCCACAGCCAGAAGTAGGCATCACAGACAGATTGTTGGAGGAGCGAAACTACCATCAGGACAAAGGCTTCTGCCACTGAGACGCTATATGGACAACATCACAAGCGTACTCCAGAAATCAGGATGCACATCATGACTGCTGAAGAGGCTAGATAAGCTTGTGATGCGCTGGAAAGAAGATCAAGCCCTTCAAGACGCAAAGTCTGTTTATCCGAAAAGGGATCAGAAGAGATGACATATTTTGCAGGTGGGGAAGAGATTCTCGGACAGGGAGACGGGGAGAGTAGCTCAGAGACAGATTTCAGATGGCCTTTCAAGTATCAACCAGAGCCAGCACCCTGGCAAGTATGAAGTATGGTGTTACCAATTCAATGTGCATTTCATTTTAAAATGAAAGAGGTCAAGCAGGCTGGAGGATGCTGTGAGGAATGATGGACAGCCCAGCTGTCTCCAGCACATCCTGTCAGGATGTATGACGGCAGTATGTTGAGGAAACTGGCTGAAGTGATTGAGACATGCAGGCAGAACCAAACAGCAGACCTTCCTCTTCAGCCAAGCATCTCATTCAGTTCATCAGGTCTGGTGAGAGTGCCAAAGGCCTCTGCCTAAGAGAATCAGCAAGACTCCTCACACCTGGGAAAGCAGCTCCAGTTCCTGAGGGAGACAACTGGCCCAACACAGAAGTCATGATACCATGAGAGGAGGGGTTAGAGGCTGCCGATGAGCGAAAGCACTCAAAGTACTCTGGCCTGGCAACCGAGTGTAGAGAGACTGGATGTTGGGCCTTCCTTCACCCTGAGGAGGCGGGATGCTGGGATTTGTCAACTTCTCAACATCTAGAGTTCTCAGTGAAATGGGAGTGACAGGGAAAAAGCACTGACAAGCTATTCAAGATCTGGCGGAAGAGGCAGTGAAGGGCAGCTTTTGGGTGTAGCTCAGGCAGAAGCATAGGAGTAGGGGCCCAGGAAACACCGTGGGTATCAGCAGGGGGGTGGCAGGGAGATGTACTGGGGTTAAAGGAGAGAGACATTTAACATTTATAAAGTGTTAATTTTGAACTACCAATGGGTTTAAACACCACTGTGTTAGAGTAATCAGTGACACACAGTAAATGATGATGATTTTAGATGCACTATAATTGTCACAGTGACGTAAGGTCCTGGCACTGACTGCCTCCCCGTCCTCTCCTCATTCATCACTTCAGTCTGTAGACAGTTTAACTCAAGAGGAAGAAAAGTGCAGTGAAAGACAAAGAGACACTGAGGTTATTTCTCTTTTAATGGTGCATGTACATGCTTACCTTTATCACCATTTCAAAAGTGAAAACACCAGTGAAGGCGTAGTCCAGATATTTGAGCACCTGCAGAAACAGAGACTGCATTAGCACTGCATAATGTATATGTACATATGTATAGGTGTGGAATAATCAAGTGTATAATATGCATGTAGTGTGCATTTGAGTGTATGTTTATGTGCACTGTGTCTCACATTGTTGCGAGGGGCATTTGTCCAGACAGGGTCCTCTGCTGCTAAAGCGATGCTGCTCATAGCTATGACAACCAGGATGGACATCTCAAAATAACGCAGGGTCACAATGTAGTGACACAACCGCCTCACCCTGCGGAGAAGAAGGCAGGGACAGACAGACAGACAGAGGGAGACAAACAGATTTAACAAAGATTGAACTGTGGCAGCAGCTTCTGTTTCCTCACCATTTATTATTAAAGTCTAAAGTTATTAAGTCTAAATCTTAGGCTTTAAATAAAGCCAGGATCTCAGTCACTTCATCAAGGAAAATGTTTAACAAAGACAAAACCAAGTTCTCATAATGACACCAAACTGAGCACATCCTTGCTTTTTCATTCAAGTAAGAAAAACAAGCTGTCAAACAAGTGAAGAAATACCAGGATATTTACTATACACAAGCACTGGAGGAATATACGATGGAAATCATGATGCAGATTAATCATTTAAATGTTTCAACAATACTGTATGAATGAAATGAATTGAAACACTGGCTTACAAGAGGCCACAGCCATGAATATAACCTCTCATCTGACTGTGTCGATATAACTAGATACTGTCACTCTGACTTCATAAATAAAGGTCATCTAAATCAGCAGAGAGCAAGTTTATAGATATGAAATAAAAGAGCTGCCCAGTCTCTGAAGGATCCGACTTCCATCACATACTGGAGGTTCTACAACAAAAAGTGAGTGGACAAACAAGGCTGAGGGGACTCACGGATTGGTCTGTCCAAAGATGAACATAGAACTGTAAGGCAGGATGGGTTTGGGTCCACTTTGACCGAGGTCCTCCAGGGTCTTCTCATTCATGGGCATTGTCTCACAGTCAATACTGTTCACTGGGAAGACAGACAGTTCAATTGCAGCAACAATCTGAGAACATGGTGGTATTGAACAGAGTGGAACAGAAATTAGATCTCTTCTTTGTCCTCTTCTAGAGCCCGTACACAGCCTGTAGACTCTTTACCATTAACATTTAACCAAACACAGGCTGTCACAGATACATGAGCAAATCAAAATTCTTTGCGATGGGAGTTGTCAGTCTCCAGTGACCTGCTGTCACATGTTTTGGTCATGTATCAGGATCAAGGTGCCAACCACAGACAATAATGTTCCCAGTTCACATCCAGTCCTGTGTTGCATGTTGCTCCCCATTTTTCTTTCCCTCATTTCCTGCTATCTCTATACTGACTTATAAAAATTTATTTAATATAAAGATCCTATTCTTTTCTATGGGGATCATTTTTCATATAAGCAAGAAACTGGTCATCTCAAATGGATAAACTCAACTTTTTGTGGTTTATTTCCAGTCCAATTTAATTTTACTATTATTACTATACTAGTTTTATTCATTTAATCTTTTTTGTCAACTCGCCATATACATTTTTATTTTTGCCTTTTAGAATTTCAGTGTACAGAGAGCTGTACACCACACAGTTTAACACCTGAATGCCAAAGAGGTGCAATATGATTGGCCCAGACGCCAACTCCAGGTCTGTTACAGTCCGAGGCTGGAGCAGATCCTGTCAGTGTGTGAGCTGCATGAGGGCGTCTCAACCTTCCCAGGTGTACAAACACATGAGTAATTAAGCCCTCTGTTTGGTCTCAGCATGCTGGTATCCCCGACATGGTGTTCCTTTGGCTCAGAGGAGTATTTCTTTTTGTTTTTCTTTTTTTGCAATTTTCTTTTCCCGTTTTATTTCTCATGTCTTTAAAACTTAGAAACTTAAAACAATAGAAATCAGAAAAAATAATTTCCTAAGGCCAAATATTCAATCACTATTCAATCTCTATGAAAGGGAAAAGACCTGATGAATATCTACATCTGTCTAATCTGTATTTGAATTCTCTGTGAACTGTTCTTGCTTTAACTGTGGCTATGAATAAACCTTCGAGTATTCTGAGTCACATTATATGTGCGGCTTGATACTGACTTTGTATGAGGGTGGTCTCTCCAGGTGGGGAGGTGATAGTCACAGGAGGAATTTGGATGGAGCTTCGGCCAGTTCGTTGGACATTCCGCTGTTTGTCTGAGTCCTCTGGTCCGTCAGGAGGCCAGTTGGCCCCCTTAGAGTCCTGCTGAGGGGAGATGGCTAGGGACTCCCCCTCTGAGTCACCAAACCTGTCCCTAGAACAGAGACAGGAGTTTAGATATTAATATACAGAATATTCTCAAATAACATCCCATTCTTAAGTCCCTTCAGGGAAGAAATGACTGTGCTACTTGTCACCACTGTCAGTGACATTTAGTTTGGCTGAATAAAAGCTGTTGGATCTGGATAAACATTTACAGAGCAGGAGAAACACCATTTTGTCACCTCCCCCGCCAAGCCTGCAGTCTCCCTTTCCCTGTGTATGGAGACAGGTCTGCTGGACTCAGAGCAGACCCCACCACCAGCTGCATCCCATCCTGCAATCAAGACTTCCACAAAGACCCAGCTCTGCCACTACCACCATGGTACCACTCTAATATATATTTTGCTTGTTGCCTTGTTGCTTAATCTGTTCTCCTCTTCCTGCAGTCCTGTCTGCCCCTGTCTCCAGCGGCCCAGCTTCCCACTGTCTGGACACTCTGGTGGGTTCAGCCCTGGCTTTTTCCCTAAGCCACCAGCCCAGTCCCACACGCTCCCAGCCATCCCCTCTGGCTCAAATCCCATCCCTTTAACCCTGCAATAAATACTCTTCTATTCCGCTCCAGTCTCCTCTCCTCCCTGTGTTGTGCACTTGGCTGGAAATTGTCCATAACTCATTCACGATCTGTCCAATCATCATAAATCTTGGTAGATATTTTCAGACTGGATTTGGGAGTAGGCCTACCAAAGCATCCTGAGCCTCACTGATAGTGGACGCCACAGATACCAAAAACATGTATCTCAAAACCTAGAGGACAGGTATTAACAAAAATCTGGAGTAACATGTTGTGTGGTGCATGTGGGCGTGGTCCGTGACTGTTACCAAAGAAAAAACAAAACAAAAAAACAAACAGATACTGAATGAATATTGAATGAATTCTTCACCACTAATCAGCTACAGCATGACAGAAACTACAACTGGCTTAAATGAGCTTAGAGCCCTCAAAGTCCCAAAGTCTGTTCAGAGGAAAGAGTGCTGACTGTGTGGTAGCTTTGATTTTTCAATCCTTTTTACCTGTGACCATGAGTCTTCTCTCTTTCGTTGGACTCCTCTCCCTCAACTGTGGATTGGCCCCTGGATCCATGAGTCCGATGTCTCCTCCTCTCTCCATTGGCACCGCTGTCTCCCCTGGAACTCCTGTCCCCATCCCTGTGAGAAGAACGTCCATCTTTGTGCCGGGATCTTCGCTCTCCCCTCCCTCCACTGTTCACTGTCCCGTTGCCCCCTCTGGACTGCCGGTGTGAGTGATGCTCTCTCTCGCTCGTGACTCCTCCACCTCCGCTGTCATCCACCGAGCTCTGATGGTGATGCCTCCTGCCTCCCTCTCGGCTGCGGGATCTCTCGCTCTTCCCCTCTTTGCCCCGACTGCCATCATAATCTCTGGAGCGACTGTGATGGACGTGGTGTCTCCCACCAGTGTCACCGTTATCATTTGTCTCCTCTTTATTTCTGGTGCGGTCCCTGTCTCTGTGGCGGTGGTGGCGGAGAGGCTGGTGAGGCACAGGAGGGTCGGCGGCAGTCTCAGCCTCCTCTGGCATGCAGGGCTTATGATGGTGGTGCTGGTGGCCGCCCAGCGTAGGCCCGTCGCAGGGCTCAACAAGCAGTGGCCGGTCGTGGTGGGTCTTGTGGGGGGCCGAGGACAGACGGAGGCGCTCCTCAGGCTCCAGTTCACTGTACAGGGCCTCACAGCTCGCCCGGTTCTGCCTCCTCAGCTGGTTGGCCCTCTGCTCCCACACCGACATTGTCTTCATTGACTTCTGCTGCTCCTTACTAAGGGAGGGGCAGAAGAAACAGACAAATCAAAACCACTGAAAACATTGACACCACAATACAAAATCCCATGTAAATTATTTACCAATCCCTCTACTTTGATATCGGTGACAGAGTTTTTTCACAACACTTGTCTTTTCTACAAAGGATTTAAGCATTTCCAATGGATACACTGGCAGGCACGGTTTTCTATTGAGTTGTGACACATTCAGTATGTATGTACTTTATACTTCATGGCACATAAAACCTGCAGTATATTTCATTTTATTTATATATGGCACACATAGTCCCTACATGCTTGAATGATTTACAGTATGAACAAGGTGCAATGGCGCTTTCAACACAGCAAACCACTGCGTTCACTTATCACAGTTGTACTGTGGAGAGGGCTCATCCATGGATATGTCTGAACAAAGGCCAAGCATGGCCACATAACCATGCTGTGACATGAAACACCTTTTTTTTTCTGTCAATGTCTGTGTAATACAGCACTGTGAAATGGCTGAATGCATGCACTGTTGACTCTGTGTGAACTTTTAACAGTGCTATCTCTTCACATTATTTTACAGTTGGAAAATGACATGTAACCATGCCATCTCTGAACGTGGCATTGGGTCAAATAAGTCAGATTATAGGGACAGAATGTAACTTTAGTCCATGCTTTCAATGCTCCATCATCCTGCCGTTACATTCTTCATACTCACCTTCTACATATGTAAAACTATGTAACACACTGCACTGTGATCCTGCTAAGAGGGTAGATGGACAACATGGGACTGGACTCACTGAATGAACGGGAAAGCCTGTAACATGGTGTGTATGACAGCAATGCAGGGCAGGTCTGTTTTATTTATGTGGTCTTGCTTTCAAAGGATGTAAATAATGAGAAAATGATTATGTATGTTTTTACGTATGTAATCATCATCATCACCATCATCCACCACCTTGCTAGCAGGCGGCTGGGTTTACCTCAGGAAGTGATGGACTGGGGTGCAGACATAACTCCTACAAACACATAAAGGGAGCAACATTGAAACAAACAGAGGGAGAGAAGGAATTTCAAAGGGACAGAAACAAGTTACAGACAAAAGCACAGAGGGAGCAAATAAGCTTCAGGAAACTGACGAGGGGAGAAACGTGTACAGTAGAGATGCAAAATTATACAAAAACTCCAACAGAAATTGTTTGTGCTGAGAGGGAGCAGGGTAATAATGGGGGGCAGGAGATAAAAATACTGAACTCTGAATGCAAACTTGTGCGGTTACAGTGGAAAAGAGCTGTGTAATGTTTGGCTTGACTGATCTGATTGACCGTTCATAGCATTATTTCACTATGGGATCTGCTTCCATTGCACTGAAGTAAACTATAGTTTTGCATAGTCTTTGTCGCAATGCAAGAGGCGCATGGGAGCATATCCCACACTGAGACATCGCACTCAAACTACTCATAGAACCAGGGTTGCACAAGTAACTGAAGAATGTGTATATATGTGCTACTAGCTGTCATTATTTATACAAATGAAATTACAGAACAAACAAATACTGAAAATAGTACAAAAATGACAGTTTTATGGCCAATTACAACACTAATTCTGTCTTTCAGCTGTTAGACCCTCAGTATCTGCCAGACCTAAAGCTGCTTTATAATTACAGAGTGAAGATGTGTGATCTGATCTGAGATTAGGGGGGCAAACCCTTTCTTGCTTGCTGGCAACAAATATTGGATATCACAGAATCTGCAGCCTAAAGAAGGAAACTCTTAGTTGCTTATCTCAGTATCACTTACTGAAAGTGCTACAACAATTTTGGAGATAGTCTGGTAAAGTGTATGCAATCTAGTAACGAATTATTGTTACAGTGTAATCTATGTATTTACACATGACCACAGTAGGCGTAAAGACACCTTAGTTGATGGCCAAGTGAAAGGTCACTTGACAGATTTCTACCAAATCTTAATGGTTATAAGGTTAATGAGGTTTCATTTAGTGCTTTTGTTGCTTTGAAGATTGTTGCATTTAACAATACAGAATATGGGAAACAACTCAATTTTTTAAAAATTGTTTTCTTATTGTCAACAAATCCAATGAAAAGATTAAAACCAACAGTATGCTAGCTTGTCTCGGTGGCTTTAAGCCTCTAGCTCATTGCTTACTGAAGACGTAAACCTTTAAACCTCACACCTCACAAATATATAATTTCATTTTTTAAAAAGTTTCAGTAATTTCCTCAAATAGCTGGTCACTGTGGTTTTTAGCAAACGTTACTCAATAGTTCATTTGTTGGAGACTGTTTTGGTGCACTAATCTGTATCCGAGGCAGCAGGATGGTGCATGTGGGATTGAGACAAAATAAAAACATTCGTATGAATGTGTGTGTGACCGGGTGAATGTGGCCTGTAGAGTAAAGTGCTCTGAGTGGTCGATAAGATCAAACAAGACAAGAGAAGTGCTACATAAATACTCTCCATTCATTTTCATGGGAATTGTTGACAATATGAAAATTCTATAAAATTTCCCCAGCAGCGTGAGTCCACTAGTGTCACTGTCAGCCGTCAAAGTCCCACATCGTTCTGACTCACCACAAATCACTGTACAAATAACAATGATAGTAACTGCTATCAAAAGCTGCTGTGTTTCTACTGAGCAGTCCCATTCTTTATCTGTAAAACACAAGCATACAGCTGACACTGCAGTTATAACGTACAACACATATTTACAACCAGCTTGGGAAATGAATCATATCACATACAGAATGAACAGTGATATGTAGCATCTTGAGATTTACAGAAGAAGAAGTGCAGTCAGTGAGAAATCGCTCTGAGACAGAAGGATGTGGATCACAGACAGTCAGATACTACCATCACTGACAAAGACACTTGTGACCCTTGTTGTCCACAGGGAAATAATGAAAACACAACACGTGCATGGAAATACTGAAACACACACACACACAGCTCTGTGAGCACAGAAGAGCTGCCACGTTCTTTTGGACAACTCACACAGAAGAAAGACATGATGACACCAGAAGAAGAAAGGGTTTAGCAGCAGAAGAGAAGGAATGAGAGAAGGATCATGAGAGGACTTTAAAAAGTGTATCAGAGAGGTAATAACTCACAGTGAGTTAACGCTGCAGATGGATGAGCTGCTAGAATGCGCGTTACCTCGACTGCGTGTTAGAAAACTGCACATGCACAAAACAAAAATGGGGGAGGGGGGAGGGGACATCATTTAGGATGAAGTCAGGGAAACAGCCAGACACCATTCGACATTTCTCTGCGTGTCCATTAGCTCCTCCCATCACATTTCAATGTAATGAACAGTCAAAGCTCAGAAACACAAAACTGAGACTGAACCAGAAAGGAAATGTCACACAAATGGGCCATCAGGGACATTTTGACTTATATGCTACAATGAGGAAGGGAAATACTTGTACAGCCCAGTCATGACAGAGTGGAGTTACACTGAAATCTATAAACACGCACAATTTCACTGAGTGGTGCAAAGGCAAACTGAATTGAATTATAGATGTGTAGACACAGAGTGGTGTGGATACAGGAATAATTTCATGGGTGGAGCTGAAAAAAAAAAATTCTTTATTTAACAAAAATTCTGACATTAGTATTAAATCCATAACTGATGCCAATGTCTCACTGTGTTTCTGTAGATAAGATTTCATTTAACTGGGCACACTGAAAATGCATCTGGTTTCAGTTGTGGGCCAGAACCTCCACTCACACTGACACAGTCTGTTTTCCAAACCAGTTCTCAAGTAGCCCTTGCATTAGGTTTGGAGTCAGGACCTACAGTCTCAAAGCTGCTTTTTGTTGTTGATATACTATCTGATATATTATCCCCTTGTAAAATTGTTATGGTGAACATGGAGCAGTGGCTTATTTACACATCCAGCAGACAGTGCTTCCAGATTAAAGGTGTACTGTTCCTTTTCCCAAACCTTCTTCGTTGCCGTGGAGAACTCAGGACAGCTGCCATGTTCTCCAAAAAAAAAAAAAAGCTCAAGAATTCTGTTTGAGGTTCAGCTCCACCAGTGAAATTATTTATGCCTGAGGAGCAGCAATCTTATGTTTGTGTTACACAACCTTTATGTTCACAAATGAGCCTTAACAGCTAATGCAATAATAACAGTTTGTTACAGAATACAGAGCAGTGCACAGACTATGTTGTCATTCTTCTACAGAAACACAACAGTATCTTAAGAAGAATGGACAGTTCACAACAATGCAATGTAAATGCTTCTGTACATCTTATGTTGACTGCTGTAAACCAAAATAATGAAACAAGGATAAATTAAACTGACAAGAACTAAAACAATACAATGACTACACCAATAAATGTATGAAATATCACTTAACATTATAATACGCATCATGTACTGCCTGGAGAATCTACAGTTAGTCCATAATTAGCCTTGTGAATGGTTATAATTAAAATTGCACAACAGCTTCAGTATCTTTGCTTCCTCTGAAAAGCTTTTTGTTAAATATCTGTCCATCCCAGTATCATATATGCTGTATGTCTGTGCCCATGGTTGGTTGTCAGAAATATAATGGGATCTCATGGGCGTACTGGTTGTTTAAGAGTGTAAAACATTTCTCATTTCACTTGTGAGTAGTATTTTGTCTGCTGATGTTATGATTCTTCTCCGGGACCCTGCAGAACTCTACAGCAGAGGCCATTTGGGAGGCAGAGAGCGGGGGATCTGCTTTGTGAAGAAAAGACTGTGTGGGTGAGCAGAGTAGCACTGACTTTCACTGGGACATTGACTCTGAGAATGTTAATCAACATCATGCTTCAACATGTGGCTGTCATCTGGGAAAAGCAGCCCCGAGAGCTAAATCAAACAGGGACCAAGTACGAAGATATCAAAAGAAAATTCTGACTATGCTGTCTGTTTGTCTAAATATTCTGCTTCCCTGAAATAAACAGGAAAAATAACGACCTAGAGATGTTAACATTCTGCTATATTTATACTGAATTATTGGAGGATTCTGTATACATAGCTGTTTTATATTTTTGCCTTTCATCTTTATTTTTTGCTCCCATTTTTTAGGCTAGGGTTAAGGGTTTGTGCCCTAAGCTAAACGCTAACCTGAGAATTGAATCACCGAGCAGGATGGACGTGTGCCCTGCAGAGTCATGAGTGCTGACATATTGGTGAACTGCTCTTTAGCATGGGTAGCTGTAGAACTAAAATTCCCAGAATTCCCATGTGTCTTTTTTTTTTTTTTTTTTTTTGTGGGTGAGAGCTGAGCAATAAAAGAGAAGAACAGAGATTTCAGAAAGGCTGGAACGAACATTAGATAACAGAGGTTGACTTACGCTGTGATGGAAATGTTAGCGGCTGACATGGGGCTGACCTCCTTTACCTCCTTGGCCTTCTGGAGGGTGAGTTTCTTATTGATGGCCTCCTCCTGCTCTTCCTCATCCTGGACAGTATTGGCAAAATACATACATACCATACATACAGTACAAATAGCACAAGTTTACCTGCTATTTTGATCAATTCAGTATAATAGTATATACGTTTTCGATTCACTCATTTCACCTACTCGCTTCCACTTTCCTGTTTGGAAGGCTGTTAAACTACTGTCAGTGAAACTCAACACTGCACAGATTCATGCAGTTTCACATCAGAACAAGAGTCTCAGAGTCTGACAGCTGGTCAGTGGACCTAGTTTTACCCTTTCCTGGTGCTTTTTAATGTTAAAAACCTGTGGAAAGTTTCACGGAGAGCAGCTGAACAGCAATCAATTTAAAAAGAAAGAAAGAAGTGAAATGAGTGAGTGATTAAAAACAATATTTTTATTAGAGCACAGAAAGTGAGAGCAGCAGAGGGCTGAGAATGGCATGACTCTGATGTTATATGATGCAATTAGTGCTGAAATAAATGTTAATTATACTAAAATTATTGTGAATTATTATAGAACAGGTGATTCTACAACCCTCCCCCCAGTTTTTCACCCAGCCCTGAACAACCACCGGTCTTTATCACTACTGGCCTACAATTCCAGACTGTCATTATTTTAGGAGCCACTTTTATGGAGTCATTTCATTGATTTTCTTCCGTTTTTATGAATAAGATCTGATTTGTTCTTACTCAGTATGATTTGTAACTGGACACAATGTGTACACAGAGATGCTGCAGGATTAATCAATAAGACTACAGCCTCTTAAAGAAGTCAGTGACACAGTGGATAACAGCTTCTTCCTCAGTGTGAGGTGTTAACAGCTGCCGATTATGTTGAGTTACAGAGGCAGCATTACATCAGTCATACTACAGTAGCCCACCCCCCTCCCCACCACACACACACACACACACACACACACACACACACACACACACACACACACACACACACACACACACACACACACCTCCAAAGGGAACAGTCTTGCGAAAACCAGTTACCCAAGTTACCCTCATATCCTATGAATATTTACTATGTTGTAAAGAAAGGGGATAAAAAAGGCAAGTAACTGTGGGATATGATTTAAGCTATATGACTTCTGCTGACGGCTGCTGTTGGGTAAGACAGTGCTACTGCCTCATCCCAAACCCCTATAAAGCCATAAAGAATCACTGTACCTTAGTGAGCTCTTGGGCATTTGCAAGGTTATCAACAGCGATGGCCAAGAACACGTTGAGGAGTGTGTCTGGTTATTTGTGGGTTCAGGAAAAGATTATAAATGTCTGATAAACACAGAAGCAGCGTTTATAATTGCAGCTGTTCTTCAAATCAATGATAAATTCGTTCACTGTGCTATAAGGCTGCCTGACAGCCACAAGGCCCAGTCGATCTGGATCGATCAATGGGGCAGGATACAGTTTCCAAAGAGAGTGAGAACGATGAAATAAATGGAGGAGAACATTCCCCCATGAACGCCCCCCTGCGACTCGATGCCGTGGTACATGACTGCGTTCCAGTCTTCCCCAGTTAGGATCTGCAGGAGAGACACAGGGCTGGTTTCTGAGTCTAGCTCAGAGGAACAAGCAGAGCAGGATGAAAAAAAAAAATATATGCATGATGGAGTTGACCTTTACCTGGAAGACGGTGAGAATGGCTGCTGGGAACGTGTCAAAGTTAGTTGTCGGCGTTTCGTCTTCAAAATTAAACCTGCAGGGAGAAAATGAACAGTCTCTGAATGTAATCAAACTCCAAAGCCATGACACAGTCACATTCACTCCTCCACCTACAGCTGGATCGGGCACTTTATTATCCTCTCCATTAGCCTGTTGCACATTATTCCAGTGCAATATATGCCCATTAGATTTGTGTCATCTGAGTGCCTGGTCTGTGTGACCTTATGGATGATGTCTGAGTGTTTATTCTTCTCAAATGGATGAGTTTGTGCTAATGCTGACATTTTGTATCTCTGTCTGTCTACTGGGACCTAATTACATCTCCCCCCAAAACCGAGGGATGCAAACAGAGAAGGCTGGGATGGCAGCAGAATCTGTCTTGTGCCTTCTGAAAATCTGAGAAAGCTTCTTTCTGTCTGAGTCTCATTAAAAGACAGCCACAGAGAGGAGAGAGGGAAAACTGCATTTGTTCCAGAGGCCTGCTCTGAAATGTGTTTTTATTTTCATCATATTCTGCTGGGAGTTTTTACTCCTTTAATTATTCCAAGATTCTTTTTAAGATTCAAGTATTCACTGTTATATTTTAAGACTTAATTTCTAACTTGTGTATATGTCCCATTATTTCAAAGTGCAGAGAGATGCTGACAGCGGCTGAGGGCTGAATCATGATGCTCTGTCCATGTTTCTAGAATAAGTGACAAAATATTATATTCTTCTTTAACCCTTTGACCTCTGGGCTGTTTTTGCTGAGTTTTTTTTTTTTGAGTTTGTAGTTATAACGTTGCTTTTTTTTTTGTTTTGTTAGCCCACTTTAACCTGCAGGAGTTAAAGTGGGCTAACGAGTGAGAGAATCTGTCAAACAGCCAAGAAGTACAGCTGTCACAGATGATGCTAACAGATAAGTAGCCAGATGCTGTTACACTGTCAAAGGATGGAAGGACGAGAAACTCACGATCCATTCAAATCAAATCCATTAAGCCTTGTTTTACCAGAGTCATTCTGTATGGAGTCAGTGTAAAGTCCCTCAAGATGGCTGTGTTTTATTTCTTCACTACGAGCAGCAGCAACATTAGAAATAAATTACTCACTGGCCACCAAACAGCTGCATGCCCAGCAGAGCGAAGACCACGATGAAGAGGAAGAGGAGGAACAACAGGCTGATGATAGACTTCATGGAGTTGAGCAGAGATACCACCAGGTTCCTCAAAGAGTTCCAGTACCTACACACACGGAGATACACTGTATGAACATATATGACATAATCAGTGATCCCCAGCACATAAACAGATATATGCGCTGACTCACTTGGTGACTTTGAAGATCCTGAGCAGTCTCAGAGCTCGCAGGACACTAATCCCAAATGAGGCCCCAGGTTTGATGGCAGCCCAGATCACCTCAAAAATACTGCCAATAATCACCTGTGAACACATTCTGATAAATACAGCTGGCAAGCACTTTATCCCAAACACTTTACTCTGCCAATAATCAAACACATTTTTCTTCTGAAGCAGCAGCAGCCCTGAATTACATGAATTACACTACACATGCTCATGCATTGATTGAACTCCCAGCCGAACAGGAAGACTCACCCCAAAGTCAAAACAGTTGAACGAGGAGTGGAAGTAGTTCTGGGGTCCGAGGCCGTACATTTTCATGGACATCTCTGCCAGAAACAGGCCCAGGAATACAAACTCAGCCAAGTCTGTCCAGGGAGAAGAAGAAAACATACAGATCAATGAGCAGGTTAAAAAGAGCCCTGCTGCTGATCTTCACTATTCAATAGAGCTGAGCTCCTGCTGCCTGTTCAGCTGTGCCCACAGCGAATAAGACGCTCAGATGAGTCCCACAACGTCAATGAGGAAACACACACACCTCAAAGGGGGGATGCCAGTGGGAATGACCTGAATCAGCCACATGCTGATTACTGAGTTAGGAACTTGCTCTGGTGGTGGTAGGTCTAACATTATGCTCCTTTTAAATTGATAAGTATTTATTGCATCCTTTAATATCATACATATTGTATAGCTGCTGTGCTGTGTATGTATATATTGTATGTTGTATATTGTAAGTCTTTACTGTACTGTATACTATAACAATTCATCAACAAGTGAGCCCAAATAGTGTATAGCTAATTTTTTAATTAGCTGAATAAACTGAAGAAGTTTTTTTTTTTTTTGCTGAGGGTGATGTTGTTGCTCATCAGCATTTTGGACCCATATAGGGAAAACACATTTTGGGGACTGACAGCCGTTCATGCAGCACTTTCCGACTTCCGGATTTGTCAGGAAACATCCCAGCACTCTCATGCTACCACACATATATGTAACTATAGTTGTCAGATGATTTGCATATAAGTCTCTCATACAGATCCTTGACAACCCTAAACAAAAGTACCACTCTCCCAACTCACTTATATGGGGGAACTTCAAATGCTCATAACTCTGGAACCGTAAGTCCTAGAGACTTAAGGGTGGTACCATTGGACTCGGGGTACACACAAATGGGGGGGGGGGGGGGGGGGGGGGTAGGACAAGGTCTCATGTCTCTATCTTGCTCCCTGAGGATGGGTCAAAACTGACCCTTGTTAAAACCCCAAATTTTGACTCTCCCAACTCACTTATATGGGGGAACTTCAAATGCTCATAACTCCGGAACCCTATGTGCTAGAGACTCAAGGGTGGTACCGTTGGACTCGGGGTAAACACAAATGGGGGGGTAGGACAAGGTCCCATGTCTCTATCTTACCCCCCTGAGGATCGGTCAAAACTGACCCTGATTAAAACTTCAAGCCCTGTACACTCTTGACAACCCTAAACACCAACTTCACCTTGAAAAAAAGTACCACAAAAAGGGGGGTCCAAACCACTCCTAAGGTTCTGAAACGTGCTCCTAGACACTTTCTGGGGGAACACTTTTGGCATCTCACACTTAGGAAAATTTTGACTCTCCCAACTCACTTATATGGGGGAACTTCAAATGCTCATAACTCTGGAACCCTAAGTCCTAGAGACTTAAGGGTGGGACCGTTGGACTCGGGGTACCCACAAATGGGGGGATAGGACAAGGTCTCATGTCTCTATCTTGCTCCCTGAGGATCGGTCAAAACTGACCCTTGTTAAAACCCCAAATTTTGACTCTCCCAACTCACTTATATGGGGGAACTTCAAATGCTCATAACTCCGGAACCCTATGTGCTAGAGACTCAAGGGTGGTACCGTTGGACTCGGGGTACCCACAAATGGGGGGGTAGGACAAGGTCTCATGTCTCTATCTTGCTCCCTGAGGATGGGTCAAAACTGACCCTTGTTAAAACCTCAAATTTTGACTCTCCCAACTCACTTATATGGGGGAACTTCAAATGCTCATAACTCTGGAACCCTATGTGCTAGAGACTCAAGGCTGGTACCGTTGGACTCGGGGTACACACAAATAGGGGGGTAGGACAAGGTCCCATGTCTCTATCTTACCCCCCTGAGGATCGGTCAAAACGGACCCTGGTTAAAACCCCAGATTTTGACTCTCCCATTTCACTTATATGGGGGAACTTCAAATGCTCATAACTCCGGAACCCTATGTGCTAGAGACTCAAGGCTGGTACCGTTGGACTCGGGGTACACACGAATGGGGGGGTAGGACAAGGTCCCATGTCTCTATCTTACCCCCCTATGGATCGGTGAAAACTGACCCTGATTAAAACTCCAAGCCCTGTACACTCTTGACAACCCTAAACACCAACTTCACCTTGACAAAAAGTACCACAAAAAGGGGGGTCCAAACCACTCCTAAGGCTCTGAAACGTGCTCCTAGACACTTTCTGGGGGAACACTTTTGGCATTTCACACTTAGGAAAATTTTCACTCTCCCAACTCACTTATATGGGGGAACTTCAAATGCTCATAACTCTGGAACCCTAAGTCCTAGAGACTCAAGGGTGGGACCGTTGGACTCGGGGTACCCACAAATGGGGGTGTAGGACAAGGTCTCATGTCTCTATCTTGCTCCCTGAGGATGGGTCAAAACTGACCCTTGTTAAAACCTCAAATTTTGACTCTCCCAACTCACTTATATGGGGGAACTTCAAATGCTCATAACTCTGGAACCCTATGTGCTAGAGACTCAAGGCTGGTACCGTTGGACTCGGGGTACACACAAATGGGGGGGTAGGACAAGGTCCCATGTCTCTATCTTACCCCCCTGAGGATCGGTCAAAACTGACCCTGGTTAAAACTCCAAGCCCTGTACACTCTTGACAACCCTAAACACCTACTTAACCTTGAAAAAAAGTACCACAAAAAGGGGGTCCAAACCACTCCTAAGGCTCTGAAACGTGCTCCTAGACACTTTCTGGGGGAACACTTTTGGCATTTCACACAGGAAAATTTTCACTCTCCCAACTCACTTATATGGGGGAACTTCAAATGCTCATAACTCAGTTAAAACTGACCCTTGTTAAAACCTCAAATTTTGACTCTCCCAACTCACTTATATGGGGGAACTTCAAATGCTCATAACTCTGGAACCCTATGTGCTAGAGACTCAAGGCTGGTACCGTTGGACTCGGGGTACACACAAATGGGGGGGTAGGACAAGGTCTCATGTCTCTATCTTACCCCCCTGAGGATTGGTCAAAACTGACCCTGGTTAAAACTCCAAGCCCTGTACACTCTTGACAACCCTAAACACCTACTTAACCTTGAAAAAAAGTACCACAAAAAGGGGGTCCAAACCACTCCTAAGGCTCTGAAACGTGCTCCTAGACACTTTCTGGGGGAACACTTTTGGCATTTCACACAGGAAAATTTTCACTCTCCCAACTCACTTATATGGGGGAACTTCAAATGCTCATAACTCTGGAACCCTAAGTCCTAGAGACTTAAGGGTGGGACCGTTGGACTCGGGGTACCCACAAATGGGGGTGTAGGACAAGGTCTTATGTCTCTATCTTGCTCCCTGAGGATGGGTCAAAACTGACCCTTGTTAAAACCTCAAATTTTGACTCTCCCAACTCACTTATATGGGGGAACTTCAAATGCTCATAACTCCGGAACCCTATGTGCTAGAGACTCAAGGCTGGTACCGTTGGACTCGGGGCACACACAAATGGGGGGGTAGGACAAGGTCCCATGTCTCTATCTTACCCCCCTGAGGATCGGTCAAAACGGACCCTGGTTAAAACCCCAGATTTTGACTCTCCCAACTCACTTATATGGGGGAACTTCAAATGCTCATAACTCCGGAACCCTATGTGCTAGACACTCAAGGCTGGTACCGTTGGACTCGGGGTACACACAAATGGGGGGTAGGACAAGGTCCCATGTCTCTATCTTACCCCCCTGAGGATCGGTCAAAACGGACCCTGGTTAAAACCCCAGATTTTGACTCTCCCAACTCACTTATATGGGGGAACTTAAAATGCTCATAACTCCGGAACGCTATGTGCTAGAGACTCAAGGCTGGCACCGTTGGACTCGGGGTACACACAAATGGGGGGGTAGGACAAGGTCCCATGTCTCTATCTTACCCCCCTGAGGACCGGTCAAAACTGACCCTGATTAAAAGTCCAAGCCCTGTACACTCTTGACAACCCTAAACACCAACTTCCCCTTGACAAAAAGTACCACAAAAAGGGGGGTCCAAACCACTCCTAAGGCTCTGAAACGTGCTCCTAGACACTTTCTGGGGGAACACTTTTGGCATCTCACACTTAGGAAAATTTTCACTCTCCCAACTCACTTATATGGGGGAACTTCAAATGCTGATAACTCTGGAACCCTAAGTCCTAGAGACTTAAGGGTGGGACCGTTGGACTCGGGGTACCCACAAATGGGGGTGTAGGACAAGGTCTCATGTCTCTATCTTGCTCCCTGAGGATGAGTCAAAACTGAACCTTGTTAAAACCTCAAATTTTGACTCTCCCAACTCACTTATATGGGGGAACTTCAAATGCTCATAACTCCGGAACCCTATGTGCTAGAGACTCAAGGCTGGTACCGTTGGACTCGGGGTACACACAAATGGGGGGGGGGGGGGGGGGGGGGGGGTAGGACAAGGTCCCATGTCTCTATCTTACCCCCCTGAGGATCGGTCAAAACTGACCCTGATTAAAACTCCAAGCCCTGTACACTCTTGACAACCCTAAACACCAACTTCACCTTGACAAAAAGTACCACAAAAAGGGGGGTCCAAACCACTCCTAAGGCTCTAAAACGTGCTCCTAGACACTTTCTGGGGGAACACTTTTGGCATTTCACACTTAGGAAAATTTTGACTCTCCCAACTCACTTATATGGGGGAACTTCAAATGCTCATAACTCTGGAACCCTAAGTCCTAGAGACTCAAGGGTGGGACCGTTGGACTCGGGGTACCCACAAATGGGGGTGTAGGACAAGGTCTCATGTCTCTATCTTGCTCCCTGAGGATGGGTCAAAACTGACCCTTGTTAAAACCTCAAATTTTGACTCTCCCAACTCACTTATATGGGGGAACTTCAAATGCTCATAACTCCGGAACCCTATGTGCTAGAGACTCAAGGCTGGTACCGTTGGACTCCGGGCACACACAAATGGGGGGGTAGGACAAGGTCCCATGTCTCTATCTTACCCCCCTGAGGATCGGTCAAAACGGACCCTGGTTAAAACCCCAGATTTTGACTCTCCCAACTCACTTATATGGGGGAACTTCAAATGCTCATAACTCCAGAACCCTATGTGCTAGAGACTCAAGGCTGGTACCGTTGGACTCGGGGTTCACACAAATGGGGGGTAGGACAAGGTCCCATGTCTCTATCTTACCCCCGAGGATCGGTCAAAACGGACCCTGGTTAAAACCCCAGATTTTGACTCTCCCAACTCACTTATATGGGGGAACTTCAAATGCTCATAACTCCGGAACCCTATGTGCTAGAGACTCAAGGCTGGTACCGTTGGACTCGGGGTACACACAAATGGGGGGTAGGACAAGGTCCCATGTCTCTATCTTACCCCCCTGAGGATCGGTCAAAACGGACCCTGGTTAAAACCCCAGATTTTGACTCTCCCAACTCACTTATATGGGGGAACTTCAAATGCTCATAACTCTGGAACCCTAAGTCCTAGAGACTCAAGGGTGGGACCGTTGGACTCGGGGTACCCACAAATGGGGGTGTAGGACAAGGTCTCATGTCTCTATCTTGCTCCCTGAGGATGGGTCAAAACTGACCCTTGTCAAAACCTCAAATTTTGACTCTCCCAACTCACTTATATGGGGGAACTTCAAATGCTCATAACTCTGGAACCCTATGTGCTAGAGACTCAAGGCTGGTACCGTTGGACTCGGGGTACACACAAATGGGGGGGTAGGACAAGGTCTCATGTCTCTATCTTACCCCCCTGAGGATCGGTCAAAACTGACCCGTTAAAACCCCAAATTTTGACTCTCCCAACTCACTTATATGGGGGAACTTCAAATGCTCATAACTCCAGAACCCTATGTGCTAGAGACTCAAGGCTGGTACCGTTGGACTCGGGGTACACACAAATGGGGGGGTAGGACAAGGTCCCATGTCTCTATCTTACCCCCCTGAGGATCGGTCAAAACTGACCCTGATTAAAAGTCCAAGCCCTGTACACTCTGGACAACCCTAAACACCAACTTCACCTTGACAAAAAGTACCACAAAAAGGGGGGTCCAAACCACTCCTAAGGCTCTGAAACGTGCTCCTAGACACTTTCTGGGGGAACACTTTTGGCATTTCACACTTAAGAAAATTTTCACTCTCCCAACTCACTTATATGGGGGAACTTCAAATGCTCATAACTCTGGAACCCTAAGTCCTAGAGACTTAAGGGTGGGACCGTTGGACTCGGGGTTCACACAAATGGGGGGTAGGACAAGGTCCCATGTCTCTATCTTACCCCCCTGAGGATTGGTCAAAACGGACCCTGGTTAAAACCCCAGATTTTGACTCTCCCAACTCACTTATATGGGGGAACCCTAAGTCCTAGAGACTTAAGGGTGGGACCGTTGGACTCGGGGTACCCACAAATGGGGGTGTAGGACAAGGTCTCATGTCTCTACCTTGCTCCCTGAGGATGGGTCAAAACTGACCCTTGTTAAAACCTCAAATTTTGACTCTCCCAACTCACTTATATGGGGGAACTTCAAATGTTCATAACACCGGAACCCTATGTGCTAGAGACTCAAGGCTGGTACCGTTGGACTCCGGGCACACACAAATGGGGGGGTAGGACAAGGTCCCATGTCTCTATCTTACCCCCCCGAGGATCGGTCAAAACGGACCCTGGTTAAAACCCCAGATTTTGACTCTCCCAACTCACTTATATGGGGGAACTTCAAATGCTCATAACTCCAGAACCCTATGTGCTAGAGACTCAAGGCTGGTACCGTTGGACTCGGGGTTCACACAAATGGGGGGTAGGACAAGGTCCCATGTCTCTATCTTACCCCCCTGAGGATCGGTCAAAACTGACCCTGATTAAAACTCCAAGCCCTGTACACTCTTGACAACCCTAAACACCAACTTCACCTTGACAAAAAGTACCACAAAAAGGGGGGTCCAAACCACTCCTAAGGCTCTAAAACGTGCTCCTAGACACTTTCTGGGGGAACACTTTTGGCATTTCACACTTAGGAAAATTTTGACTCTCCCAACTCACTTATATGGGGGGACTTCAAATGCTCATAACTCTGGAACCCTAAGTCCTAGAGACTCAAGGGTGGGACCGTTGGACTCGGGGTACCCACAAATGGGGGTGTAGGACAAGGTCTCATGTCTCTATCTTGCTCCCTGAGGATGGGTCAAAACTGACCCTTGTTAAAACCTCAAATTTTGACTCTCCCAACTCACTTATATGGGGGAACTTCAAATGCTCATAACTCCGGAACCCTATGTGCTAGAGACTCAAGGCTGGTACCGTTGGACTCCGGGCACACACAAATGGGGGGGTAGGACAAGGTCCCATGTCTCTATCTTACCCCCCTGAGGATCGGTCAAAACGGACCCTGGTTAAAACCCCAGATTTTGACTCTCCCAACTCACTTATATGGGGGAACTTCAAATGCTCATAACTCCAGAACCCTATGTGCTAGAGACTCAAGGCTGGTACCGTTGGACTCGGGGTTCACACAAATGGGGGGTAGGACAAGGTCCCATGTCTCTATCTTACCCCCGAGGATCGGTCAAAACGGACCCTGGTTAAAACCCCAGATTTTGACTCTCCCAACTCACTTATATGGGGGAACTTCAAATGCTCATAACTCCGGAACCCTATGTGCTAGAGACTCAAGGCTGGTACCGTTGGACTCGGGGTACACACAAATGGGGGGTAGGACAAGGTCCCATGTCTCTATCTTACCCCCCTGAGGATCGGTCAAAACGGACCCTGGTTAAAACCCCAGATTTTGACTCTCCCAACTCACTTATATGGGGGAACTTCAAATGCTCATAACTCTGGAACCCTAAGTCCTAGAGACTCAAGGGTGGGACCGTTGGACTCGGGGTACCCACAAATGGGGGTGTAGGACAAGGTCTCATGTCTCTATCTTGCTCCCTGAGGATGGGTCAAAACTGACCCTTGTCAAAACCTCAAATTTTGACTCTCCCAACTCACTTATATGGGGGAACTTCAAATGCTCATAACTCTGGAACCCTATGTGCTAGAGACTCAAGGCTGGTACCGTTGGACTCGGGGTACACACAAATGGGGGGGTAGGACAAGGTCTCATGTCTCTATCTTACCCCCCTGAGGATCGGTCAAAACTGACCCGTTAAAACCCCAAATTTTGACTCTCCCACCTCACTTATATGGGGGAACTTCAAATGCTCATAACTCCAGAACCCTATGTGCTAGAGACTCAAGGCTGGTACCGTTGGACTCGGGGTACACACAAATGGGGGGGTAGGACAAGGTCCCATGTCTCTATCTTACCCCCCTGAGGATCGGTCAAAACTGACCCTGATTAAAAGTCCAAGCCCTGTACACTCTGGACAACCCTAAACACCAACTTCACCTTGACAAAAAGTACCACAAAAAGGGGGGTCCAAACCACTCCTAAGGCTCTGAAACGTGCTCCTAGACACTTTCTGGGGGAACACTTTTGGCATTTCACACTTAAGAAAATTTTCACTCTCCCAACTCACTTATATGGGGGAACTTCAAATGCTCATAACTCTGGAACCCTAAGTCCTAGAGACTTAAGGGTGGGACCGTTGGACTCGGGGTTCACACAAATGGGGGGTAGGACAAGGTCCCATGTCTCTATCTTACCCCCCTGAGGATTGGTCAAAACGGACCCTGGTTAAAACCCCAGATTTTGACTCTCCCAACTCACTTATATGGGGGAACCCTAAGTCCTAGAGACTTAAGGGTGGGACCGTTGGACTCGGGGTACCCACAAATGGGGGTGTAGGACAAGGTCTCATGTCTCTACCTTGCTCCCTGAGGATGGGTCAAAACTGACCCTTGTTAAAACCTCAAATTTTGACTCTCCCAACTCACTTATATGGGGGAACTTCAAATGTTCATAACACCGGAACCCTATGTGCTAGAGACTCAAGGCTGGTACCGTTGGACTCCGGGCACACACAAATGGGGGGGTAGGACAAGGTCCCATGTCTCTATCTTACCCCCCCGAGGATCGGTCAAAACGGACCCTGGTTAAAACCCCAGATTTTGACTCTCCCAACTCACTTATATGGGGGAACTTCAAATGCTCATAACTCCAGAACCCTATGTGCTAGAGACTCAAGGCTGGTACCGTTGGACTCGGGGTTCACACAAATGGGGGGTAGGACAAGGTCCCATGTCTCTATCTTACCCCCCTGAGGATCGGTCAAAACTGACCCTGATTAAAACTCCAAGCCCTGTACACTCTTGACAACCCTAAACACCAACTTCACCTTGACAAAAAGTACCACAAAAAGGGGGGTCCAAACCACTCCTAAGGCTCTAAAACGTGCTCCTAGACACTTTCTGGGGGAACACTTTTGGCATTTCACACTTAGGAAAATTTTGACTCTCCCAACTCACTTATATGGGGGGACTTCAAATGCTCATAACTCTGGAACCCTAAGTCCTAGAGACTCAAGGGTGGGACCGTTGGACTCGGGGTACCCACAAATGGGGGTGTAGGACAAGGTCTCATGTCTCTATCTTGCTCCCTGAGGATGGGTCAAAACTGACCCTTGTTAAAACCTCAAATTTTGACTCTCCCAACTCACTTATATGGGGGAACTTCAAATGCTCATAACTCCGGAACCCTATGTGCTAGAGACTCAAGGCTGGTACCGTTGGACTCCGGGCACACACAAATGGGGGGGTAGGACAAGGTCCCATGTCTCTATCTTACCCCCCTGAGGATCGGTCAAAACGGACCCTGGTTAAAACCCCAGATTTTGACTCTCCCAACTCACTTATATGGGGGAACTTCAAATGCTCATAACTCCAGAACCCTATGTGCTAGAGACTCAAGGCTGGTACCGTTGGACTCGGGGTTCACACAAATGGGGGGTAGGACAAGGTCCCATGTCTCTATCTTACCCCCGAGGATCGGTCAAAACGGACCCTGGTTAAAACCCCAGATTTTGACTCTCCCAACTCACTTATATGGGGGAACTTCAAATGCTCATAACTCCGGAACCCTATGTGCTAGAGACTCAAGGCTGGTACCGTTGGACTCGGGGTACACACAAATGGGGGGTAGGACAAGGTCCCATGTCTCTATCTTACCCCCCTGAGGATCGGTCAAAACGGACCCTGGTTAAAACCCCAGATTTTGACTCTCCCAACTCACTTATATGGGGGAACTTCAAATGCTCATAACTCTGGAACCCTAAGTCCTAGAGACTCAAGGGTGGGACCGTTGGACTCGGGGTACCCACAAATGGGGGTGTAGGACAAGGTCTCATGTCTCTATCTTGCTCCCTGAGGATGGGTCAAAACTGACCCTTGTCAAAACCTCAAATTTTGACTCTCCCAACTCACTTATATGGGGGAACTTCAAATGCTCATAACTCTGGAACCCTATGTGCTAGAGACTCAAGGCTGGTACCGTTGGACTCGGGGTACACACAAATGGGGGGGTAGGACAAGGTCTCATGTCTCTATCTTACCCCCCTGAGGATCGGTCAAAACTGACCCGTTAAAACCCCAAATTTTGACTCTCCCACCTCACTTATATGGGGGAACTTCAAATGCTCATAACTCCAGAACCCTATGTGCTAGAGACTCAAGGCTGGTACCGTTGGACTCGGGGTACACACAAATGGGGGGGTAGGACAAGGTCCCATGTCTCTATCTTACCCCCCTGAGGATCGGTCAAAACTGACCCTGATTAAAAGTCCAAGCCCTGTACACTCTGGACAACCCTAAACACCAACTTCACCTTGACAAAAAGTACCACAAAAAGGGGGGTCCAAACCACTCCTAAGGCTCTGAAACGTGCTCCTAGACACTTTCTGGGGGAACACTTTTGGCATTTCACACTTAAGAAAATTTTCACTCTCCCAACTCACTTATATGGGGGAACTTCAAATGCTCATAACTCTGGAACCCTAAGTCCTAGAGACTTAAGGGTGGGACCGTTGGACTCGGGGTTCACACAAATGGGGGGTAGGACAAGGTCCCATGTCTCTATCTTACCCCCCTGAGGATTGGTCAAAACGGACCCTGGTTAAAACCCCAGATTTTGACTCTCCCAACTCACTTATATGGGGGAACCCTAAGTCCTAGAGACTTAAGGGTGGGACCGTTGGACTCGGGGTACCCACAAATGGGGGTGTAGGACAAGGTCTCATGTCTCTACCTTGCTCCCTGAGGATGGGTCAAAACTGACCCTTGTTAAAACCTCAAATTTTGACTCTCCCAACTCACTTATATGGGGGAACTTCAAATGTTCATAACACCGGAACCCTATGTGCTAGAGACTCAAGGCTGGTACCGTTGGACTCCGGGCACACACAAATGGGGGGGTAGGACAAGGTCCCATGTCTCTATCTTACCCCCCCGAGGATCGGTCAAAACGGACCCTGGTTAAAACCCCAGATTTTGACTCTCCCAACTCACTTATATGGGGGAACTTCAAATGCTCATAACTCCAGAACCCTATGTGCTAGAGACTCAAGGCTGGTACCGTTGGACTCGGGGTTCACACAAATGGGGGGTAGGACAAGGTCCCATGTCTCTATCTTACCCCCCTGAGGATCGGTCAAAACTGACCCTGATTAAAAGTCCAAGCCCTGTACACTCTTGACAACCCTAAACACCAACTTCACCTTGACAAAATGTACCACAAAAAGGGGGGTCCAAACCACTCCTAAGGCTCTGAAACGTGCTCCTAGACACTTTCTGGGGGAACACTTTTGGCATTTCACACTTAGGAAAATTTTGACTCTCCCAACTCACTTATATGGGGGAACTTCAAATGCTCATAACTCTGGAACCCTAAGTCCTAGAGACTTAAGGGTGGGACCGTTGGACTCGGGGTACCCACAAATGGGGGGTTAGGACAAGGTCTCATGTCTCTATCTTGCTCCCTGAGGATGGGTCAAAACTGACCCTTGTTAAAACCCCAAATATTGACTCTCCCAACTCACTTATATGGGGGAACTTCAAATGCTCATAACTCCGGAACCCTATGTGCTACAGACTCAAGGGTGGTACCGTTGGACTCGGGGTACACACAAATGGGGGGGTAGGACAAGGTCCCATGTCTCTATCTTACCCCCCTGAGGATCGGTCAAAACTGACCCTGATTAAAAGTCCAAGCCCTGTACACTCTTGACAACCCTAAACACCAACTTCACCTTGACAAAAAGTACCACAAAAAGGGGGGTCCAAACCACTCCTAAGGCTCTGAAACGTGCTCCTAGACACTTTCTGGGGGAACACTTTTGGCATTTCACACTTAGGAAAATTTTGACTCTCCCAACTCACTTATATGGGGGAACTTCAAATGCTCATAACTCTGGAACCCTAAGTCCTAGAGACTTAAGGGTGGGACCGTTGGACTCGGGGTACCCACAAATGGGGGTGTAGGACAAGGTCTCATGTCTCTATCTTGCTCCCTGAGGATGGGTCAAAACTGACCCTTGTTAAAACCCCAGATTTTGACTCTCCCAACTCACTTATATGGGGGAACTTCAAATGCTCATAACTCCAGAACCCTATGTGCTAGAGACTCAAGGCTGGTACCGTTGGACTCGGGGTTCACACAAATGGGGGGTAGGACAAGGTCCCATGTCTCTATCTTACCCCTCTGAGGATCGGTCAAAACGGACCCTGGTTAAAACCCCAGATTTTGACTCTCCCAACTCACTTATATGGGGGAACTTCAAATGCTCATAACTCCAGAACCCTATGTGCTAGAGACTCAAGGCTGGCACCGTTGGACTCGGGGTACACACAAATGGGGGGGTAGGACAAGGTCCCATGTCTCTATCTTACCCCCCTGAGGATCGGTCAAAACTGACCCTGATTAAAAGTCCAAGCCCTGTACACTCTTGACAACCCTAAACACCAACTTCACCTTGACAAAAAGTACCACAAAAAGGGGGGTCCAAACCACTCCTAAGGCTCTGAAACGTGCTCCTAGACACTTTCTGGGGGAACACCTTTGGCATTTCACACTTAGGAAAATTTTGACTCTCCCAACTCACTTATATGGGGGAACTTCAAATGCTCATAACTCTGGAACCCTAAGTCCTAGAGACTTAAGGGTGGGACCGTTGGACTCGGGGTACCCACAAATGGGGGTGTAGGACAAGGTCTCATGTCTCTATCTTGCTCCCTGAGGATGGGTCAAAACTGACCCTTGTTAAAACCCCAAATTTTGACTCTCCCAACTCACTTATATGGGGGAACTTCAAATGCTCATAACTCCGGAACCCTATGTGCTAGAGACTCAAGGCTGGTACCGTTGGACTCGGGGCACACACAAATGGGGGGGTAGGACAAGGTCCCATGTCTCTATCTTACCCCCCTGAGGATCGGTCAAAACGGACCCTGGTTAAAACCCCAGATTTTGACTCTCCCAACTCACTTATATGGGGGAACTTCAAATGCTCATAACTCTGGAACCCTAAGTCCTAGAGACTTAAGGGTGGGACCGTTGGACTCGGGGTACCCACAAATGGGGGGGTAGGACAAGGTCTCATGTCTCTACCTTGCTCCCTGAGGATGGGTCAAAACTGACCCTTGTTAAAACCCCAAATATTGACTCTCCCAACTCACTTATATGGGGGAACTTCAAATGCTCATAACTCCGGAACCCTATGTGCTAGAGACTCAAGGGTGGTACCGTTGGACTCGGGGTACACACAAATGGGGGGGTAGGACAAGGTCCCATGTCTCTATCTTACCCCCCTGAGGATCGGTCAAAACTGACCCTGATTAAAAGTCCAAGCCCTGTACACTCTTGACAACCCTAAACACCAACTTCACCTTGACAAAAAGTACCACAAAAAGGGGGGTCCAAACCACTCCTAAGGCTCTGAAACGTGCTCCTAGACACTTTCTGGGGGAACACTTTTGGCATTTCACACTTAGGAAAATTTTGACTCTCCCAACTCACTTATATGGGGGAACTTCAAATGCTCATAACTCTGGAACCCTAAGTCCTAGAGACTTAAGGGTGGGACCGTTGGACTCGGGGTACCCACAAATGGGGGTGTAGGACAAGGTCTCATGTCTCTATCTTGCTCCCTGAGGATGGGTCAAAACTGACCCTTGTTAAAACCCCAAATTTTGACTCTCCCAACTCACTTATATGGGGGAACTTCAAATGCTCATAACTCCGGAACCCTATGTGCTAGAGACTCATGGCTGGTACCGTTGGACTCGGGGCACACACAAATGGGGGGGTAGGACAAGGTCCCATGTCTCTACCTTACCCCCCTGAGGATCGGTCAAAACGGACCCTGGTTAAAACCCCAGATTTTGACTCTCCCAACTCACTTATATGGGGGAACTTCAAATGCTCATAACTCTGGAACCCTAAGTCCTAGAGACTTAAGGGTGGGACCGTTGGACTCGGGGTACCCACAAATGGGGGGGTAGGACAAGGTCTCATGTCTCTACCTTGCTCCCTGAGGATGGGTCAAAACTGACCCTTGTTAAAACCCCAAATATTGACTCTCCCAACTCACTTATATGGGGGAACTTCAAATGCTCATAACTCCGGAACCCTATGTGCTAGAGACTCAAGGGTGGTACCGTTGGACTCGGGGTACACACAAATGGGGGGGTAGGACAAGGTCCCATGTCTCTATCTTACCCCCCTGAGGATCGGTCAAAACTGACCCTGATTAAAAGTCCAAGCCCTGTACACTCTTGACAACCCTAAACACCAACTTCACCTTGACAAAAAGTACCACAAAAAGGGGGGTCCAAACCACTCCTAAGGCTCTGAAACGTGCTCCTAGACACTTTCTGGGGGAACACTTTTGGCATTTCACACTTAGGAAAATTTTGACTCTCCCAACTCACTTATATGGGGGAACTTCAAATGCTCATAACTCCAGAACCCTATGTGCTAGAGACTCAAGGCTGGTACCGTTGGACTCGGGGCACACACAAATGGGGGGGTAGGACAAGGTCCCATGTCTCTATCTTACCCCCCTGAGGATCGGTCAAAACGGACCCTGGTTAAAACCCCAGATTTTGACTCTCTCAACTCACTTATATGGGGGAACTTCAAATGCTCATAACTTCAGAACCCTATGTGCTAGAGACTCAAGGCTGGTACCGTTGGACTCGGGGTACACACAAATGGGGGGCTAGGACAAGGTCCCATGTCTCTATCTTACCCCCCTGAGGATCGGTCAAAACTGACCCTGATTAAAAGTCCAAGCCCTGTACACTCTTGACAACCCTTAACACCAACTTCACCTTGACAAAAAGTACCACAAAAAGGGGGGTCCAAACCACTCCTAAGGCTCTAAAACGTGCTCCTAGACACTTTCTGGGGGAACACTTTTGGCATTTCACACTTAGGAAAATTTTGACTCTCCCAACTCACTTATATGGGGGAACTTCAAATGCTCATAACTCTGGAACCCTAAGTCCTAGAGACTTAAGGGTGGGACCGTTGGACTCGGGGTACCCACAAATGGGGGGGTAGGACAAGGTCTCATGTCTCTACCTTGCTCCCTGAGGATGGGTCAAAACTGACCCTTGTTAAAACGCCAAATATTGACTCTCCCAACTCACTTATATGGGGGAACTTCAAATGCTCATAACTCCGGAACCCTATGTGCTAGAGACTCAAGGGTGGTACCGTTGGACTCGGGGTACACACAAATGGGGGGGTAGGACAATGTCCCATGTCTCTATCTTACCCCCGAGGATCGGTCAAAACGGACCCTGGTTAAAACCCCAGATTTTGACTCTCCCAACTCACTTATATGGGGGAACTTCAAATGCTCATAACTCCGGAACCCTATGTGCTAGAGACTCAAGGCTGGTACCGTTGGACTCGGGGTACACACAAATGGGGGGGTAGGACAAGGTCCCATGTCTCTATCTTACCCCCCTGAGGATCGGTCAAAACTGACCCTGATTAAAAGTCCAAGCCCTGTACACTCTTGACAACCCTAAACACCAACTTCACCTTGACAAAAAGTACCACAAAAAGGGGGGTCCAAACCACTCCTAAGGCTCTGAAACGTGCTCCTAGACACTTTCTGGGGGAACACTTTTGGCATTTCACACAGGAAAATTTTGACTCTCCCAACTCACTTATATGGGGGAAATTCAAATGCTCATAACTCTGGAACCCTAAGTCCTAGAGACTTAAGGGTGGGACCGTTGGACTCGGGGTACCCACAAATGGGGGGGTAGGACAAGGTCTCATGTCTCTACCTTGCTCCCTGAGGATGGGTCAAAACTGACCCTTGTTAAAACCCCAAATATTGACTCTCCCAACTAACTTATATGGGGGAACTTCAAATGCTCATAACTCCAGAACCCTATGTGCTAGAGACTCAAGGCTGGTACCGTTGGACTCGGGGTACACACAAATGGGGGGGTAGGACAAGGTCTCATGTCTCTATCTTACCCCCCTGAGGATGGGTCAAAACTGACCCTTGTTAAAACCCCAAATATTGACTCTCCCAACTCACTTACATGGGGGAACTTCAAATGCTCATAACTCCGGAACCCTATGTGCTAGAGACTCAAGGGTGGTACCGTTGGACTCGGGGTACACACAAATGGGGGGGGGGGGGGGGGGGGGGGGGGTAGGACAAGGTCCCATGTCTCTATCTTACCCCCCTGAGGATCGGTCAAAACTGACCCTGATTAAAACTCCAAGCCCTGTACACTCTTGACAACCCTAAACACCAACTTCACCTTGACAAAAAGTACCACAAAAAGGGGGGTCCAAACCATTCCTAAGGTTCTGAAACGTGCTCCTAGACACTTTCTGGGGGAACACTTTTGGCATTTCACACTTAGGAAAATTTTGACTCTCCCAACTCACTTATATGGGGGAACTTCAAATGCTCATAACTCTGGAACCCTAAGTCCTAGAGACTTAAGGGTGGGACCGTTGGACTCGGGGTACCCACAAATGGGGGTGTAGGACAAGGTCTCATGTCTCTATCTTGCTCCCTGAGGATGGGTCAAAACTGACCCTTGTTAAAACCCCAAATATTGACTCTCCCAACTCACTTATATGGGGGAACTTCAAATGCTCATAACTCTGGAACCCGAAGTCCTAGAGACTTAAAGGTGGGACCGTTGGACTCGGGGTACCCACAAATGGGGGTGTAGGACAAGGTCTCATGTCTCTATCTTGCTCCCTGAGGATGGGTCAAAACTGACCCTGATTAAAACTCCAAGCCCTGTACACTCTTGACAACCCTAAACACCAACTTCACCTTGACAAAAAGTACCACAAAAAGGGGGGTCCAAACCATTCCTAAGGTTCTGAAACGTGCTCCTAGACACTTTCTGGGGGAACACTTTTGGCATTTCACACTTAGGAAAATTTTGACTCTCCCAACTCACTTATATGGGGGAACTTCAAATGCTCATAACTCTGGAACCCTAAGTCCTAGAGACTTAAGGGTGGGACCGTTGGACTCGGGGTACCCACAAATGGGGGTGTAGGACAAGGTCTCATGTCTCTATCTTGCTCCCTGAGGATGGGTCAAAACTGACCCTTGTTAAAACCCCAAATTTTGACTCTCCCAACTCACTTATATGGGGGAACTTCAAATGCTCATAACTCCGGAACCCTATGTGCTAGAGACTCAAGGCTGGTACCATTGGACTCGGGGCACACACAAATGGGGGGGTAGGACAAGGTCCCATGTCTCTATCTTACCCCCCTGAGGATCGGTCAAAACTGACCCTGATTAAAAGTCCAAGCCCTGTACACTCTTGACAACCCTAAACACCAACTTCACCTTGACAAAAAGTACCACAAAAAGGGGGGTCCAAACCATTCCTAAGGTTCTGAAACGTGCTCCTAGACACTTTCTGGGGGAACACTTTTGGCATTTCACACTTAGGAAAATTTTGACTCTCCCAACTCACTTATATGGGGGAACTTCAAATGCTCATAACTCTGGAACCCTAAGTCCTAGAGACTTAAGGGTGGGACCGTTGGACTCGGGGTACCCACAAATGGGGGTGTAGGACAAGGTCTCATGTCTCTATCTTGCTCCCTGAGGATGGGTCAAAACTGACCCTTGTTAAAACCCCAAATATTGACTCTCCCAACTCACTTATATGGGGGAACTTCAAATGCTCATAACTCTGGAACCCTAAGTCCTAGAGACTTAAGGGTGGGACCGTTGGACTCGGGGTACCCACAAATGGGGGTGTAGGACAAGGTCTCATGTCTCTATCTTGCTCCCTGAGGATGGGTCAAAACTGACCCTGATTAAAACTCCAAGCCCTGTACACTCTTGACAACCCTAAACACCAACTTCACCTTGACAAAAAGTACCACAAAAAGGGGGGTCCAAACCATTCCTAAGGTTCTGAAACGTGCTCCTAGACACTTTCTGGGGGAACACTTTTGGCATTTCACACTTAGGAAAATTTTGACTCTCCCAACTCACTTATATGGGGGAACTTCAAATGCTCATAACTCTGGAACCCTAAGTCCTAGAGACTTAAGGGTGGGACCGTTGGACTCGGGGTACCCACAAATGGGGGTGTAGGACAAGGTCTCATGTCTCTATCTTGCTCCCTGAGGATGGGTCAAAACTGACCCTTGTTAAAACCCCAAATTTTGACTCTCCCAACTCACTTATATGGGGGAACTTCAAATGCTCATAACTCCGGAACCCTATGTGCTAGAGACTCAAGGCTGGTACCATTGGACTCGGGGCACACACAAATGGGGGGGGTAGGACAAGGTCCCATGTCTCTATCTTACCCCCCTGAGGATCGGTCAAAACGGACCCTGGTTAAAACCCCAGATTTTGACTCTCCCAACTCACTTATATGGGGGAACTTCAAATGCTCATAACTCCAGAACCCTATGTGCTAGAGACTTAAGGGTGGGACCATTGGACTCGGGGTACCCACAAATGGGGGGGTAGGACAAGGTCTCATGTCTCTACCTTGCTCCCTGAAGATGGGTCAAAACTGACCCTTGTTAAAACCCCAAATATTGACTCTCCCAACTCACTTATATGGGGGAACTTCAAATGCTCATAACTCTGGAACCCTAAGTCCTAGAGACTTAAGGGTGGGACCGTTGGACTCGGGGTACCCACAAATGGGGGTGTAGGACAAGGTCTCATGTCTCTATCTTGCTCCCTGAGGATGGGTCAAAACTGACCCTGATTAAAACTCCAAGCCCTGTACACTCTTGACAACCCTAAACACCAACTTCACCTTGACAAAAAGTACCACAAAAAGGGGGGTCCAAACCATTCCTAAGGTTCTGAAACGTGCTCCTAGACACTTTCTGGGGGAACACTTTTGGCATTTCACACTTAGGAAAATTTTGACTCTCCCAACTCACTTATATGGGGGAACTTCAAATGCTCATAACTCTGGAACCCTAAGTCCTAGAGACTTAAGGGTGGGACCGTTGGACTCGGGGTACCCACAAATGGGGGTGTAGGACAAGGTCTCATGTCTCTATCTTGCTCCCTGAGGATGGGTCAAAACTGACCCTTGTTAAAACCCCAAATTTTGACTCTCCCAACTCACTTATATGGGGGAACTTCAAATGCTCATAACTCCGGAACCCTATGTGCTAGAGACTCAAGGCTGGTACCGTTGGACTCGGGGCACACACAAATGGGGGGGTAGGACAAGGTCCCATGTCTCTATCTTACCCCCCTGAGGATCGGTCAAAACGGACCCTGGTTAAAACCCCAGATTTTGACTCTCCCAACTCACTTATATGGGGGAACTTCAAATGCTCATAACTCCAGAACCCTATGTGCTAGAGACTCAAGGCTGGTACCGCTGGACTCGGGGTTCACACAAATGGGGGGTAGGACAAGGTCCCATGTCTCTATCTTACCCCCCTGAGGATCGGTCAAAACGGACCCTGGTTAAAACCCCAGATTTTGACTCTCCCAACTCACTTATATGGGGGAACTTCAAATGCTCATAACTCCAGAACCCTATGTGCTAGAGACTCAAGGCTGGTACCGTTGGACTCGGGGTACATACAAATGGGGGGGTACGACAAGGTCCCATGTCTCTATCTTACCCCCCTGAGGATCGGTCAAAACTGACCCTGATTAAAAGTCCAAGCCCTGTACACTCTTGACAACCCTAAACACCAACTTCACCTTGACAAAAAGTACCACAAAAAGGGGGGTCCAAACCACTCCTAAGGCTCTGAAACGTGCTCCTAGACACTTTCTGGGGGAACACTTTTGGCATTTCACACTTAGGAAAATTTTGACTCTCCCAACTCACTTATATGGGGGAACTTCAAATGCTCATAACTCTGGAACCCTAAGTCCTAGAGACTTAAGGGTGGGACCGTTGGACTCGGGGTACCCACAAATGGGGGGGGGGGGGGGGGGGTAGGACAAGGTCTCATGTCTCTACCTTGCTCCCTGAGGATGGGTCAAAACTGACCCTTGTTAAAACCCCAAATATTGACTCTCCCAACTCACTTATATGGGGGAACTTCAAATGCTCATAACTCCGGAACCCTATGTGCTACAGACTCAAGGGTGGTACCGTTGGACTCGGGGTACACACAAATGGGGGGGTAGGACAAGGTCCCATGTCTCTATCTTACCCCTGAGGATCGGTCAAAACGGACCCTGGTTAAAACCCCAGATTTTGACTCTCCCAACTCACTTATATGGGGGAACTTCAAATGCTCATAACTCCGGAACCCTATGTGCTAGAGACTCAAGTCTGGTACCCTTGGACTCGGGGTACACACAAATGGGGGGGTAGGACAAGGTCCCATGTCTCTATCTTACCCGCCTGAGGATCGGTCAAAACGGACCCTGGTTAAAACCCCAGATTTTGACTCTCCCAACTCACTTATATGGGGGAACTTCAAATGCTCATAACTCCGGAACCATATGTGCTAGAGACTCAAGGGTGGTACCGTTGGACTCGGGGTACACACAAATGGGGGGGTAGGACAAGGTCCCATGTCTCTATCTTACCCCCCTGAGGATCGGTCAAAACTGACCCTGATTAAAAGTCCAAGCCCTGTACACTCTTGACAACCCTAAACACCAACTTCACCTTGACAAAAAGTACCACAAAAAGGGGGGTCCAAACCACTCCTAAGGCTCTAAAACGTGCTCCTAGACACTTTCTGGGGGAACACTTTTGGCATTTCACACTTAGGAAAATTTTGACTCTCCCAACTCACTTATATGGGGGAACTTCAAATGCTCATAACTCTGGAACCCTAAGTCCTAGAGACTTAAGGGTGGGACCGTTGGACTCGGGGTACCCACAAATGGGGGGGTAGGACAAGGTCTCATGTCTCTATCTTACCCCCCTGAGGATCGGTCAAAACGGACCCTGGTTAAAACCCCAGATTTTGACTCTCCCAACTCACTTATATGGGGGAACTTCAAATGCTCATAACTCTGGAACCCTATGTGCTAGAGACTCAAGGCTGGTACCGTTGGACTCGGGGTACACACAAATGGGGGGGTAGGACAAGGTCCCATGTCTCTATCTTACCCCCCTGAGGATCGGTCAAAACTGACCCTGATTAAAAGTCCAAGCCCTGTACACTCTTGACAACCCTAAACACCAACTTCACCTTGACAAAAAGTACCACAAAAAGGGGGGTCCAAACCACTCCTAAGGCTCTGAAACGTGCTCCTAGACACTTTCTGGGGGAACACTTTTGGCATTTCACACTTAGGAAAATTTTGACTCTCCCAACTCACTTATATGGGGGAACTTCAAATGCTCATAACTCTGGAACCCTAAGTCCTAGAGACTTAAGGGTGGGACCGTTGGACTCGGGGTACCCACAAATGGGGGGGTAGGACAAGGTCTCATGTCTCTACCTTGCTCCCTGAGGATGGGTCAAAACTGACCCTTGTTAAAACCCCAAATATTGACTCTCCCAACTCACTTATATGGGGGAACTTCAAATGCTCATAACTCCGGAACCCTATGTGCTAGAGACTCAAGGGTGGTACCGTTGGACTCGGGGTACACACAAATGGGGGGGTAGGACAAGGTCCCATGTCTCTATCTTACCCCCCTGAGGATCGGTCAAAACGGACCCTGGTTAAAACCCCAGATTTTGACTCTCCCAACTCACTTATATGGGGGAACTTCAAATGCTCATAACTCCGGAACCCTATGTGCTAGAGACTCAAGGCTGGTACCGTTGGACTCGGGGTACACACAAATGGGGGGGTAGGACAAGGTCTCATGTCTCTACCTTGCTCCCTGAGGATGGGTCAAAACTGACCCTTGTTAAAACCCCAAATATTGACTCTCCCAACTCACTTATATGGGGGAACTTCAAATGCTCATAACTCCGGAACCCTATGTGCTAGAGACTCAAGGGTGGTACCGTTGGACTCGGGGTACACACAAATGGGGGGGTAGGACAAGGTCCCATGTCTCTATCTTACCCCCCTGAGGATCGGTCAAAACTGACCCTGATTAAAAGTCCAAGCCCTGTACACTCTTGACAACCCTAAACACCAACTTCACCTTGACAAAAAGTACCACAAAAAGGGGGGTCCAAACCACTCCTAAGGCTCTGAAACGTGCTCCTAGACACTTTCTGGGGGAACACTTTTGGCATTTCACACTTAGGAAAATTTTCACTCTCCCAACTCACTTATATGGGGGAACTTCAAATGCTCATAACTCTGGAACCCTAAGTCCTAGAGACTTAAGGGTGGGACCGTTGGACTCGGGGTACCCACAAATGGGGGGGTAGGACAAGGTCTCATGTCTCTACCTTGCTCCCTGAGGATGGGTCAAAACTGACCCTTGTTAAAACCCCAAATATTGACTCTCCCAACTCACTTATATGGGGGAACTTCAAATGCTCATAACTCCGGAACCCTATGTGCTAGAGACTCAAGGCTGGTACCGTTGGACTCGGGGTTCACACAAATGGGGGGAAGGACAAGGTCCCATGTCTCTATCTTACCCCCCTGAGGATCGGTCAAAACGGACCCTGGTTAAAACCCCAGATTTTGACTCTCTCAACTCACTTATATGGGGGAACTTCAAATGCTCATAACTCCAGAACCCTATGTGCTAGAGACTCAAGGCTGGTACCGTTGGACTCGGGGTACACAAAAATGGGGGGCTAGGACAAGGTCCCATGTCTCTATCTTACCCCCCTGAGGATCGGTCAAAACTGACCCTGATTAAAAGTCCAAGCCCTGTACACTCTTGACAACCCTTAACACCAACTTCACCTTGACAAAAAGTACCACAAAAAGGGGGGTCCAAACCACTCCTAAGGCTCTAAAACGTGCTCCTAGACACTTTCTGGGGGAACACTTTTGGCATTTCACACTTAGGAAAATTTTCACTCTCCCAACTCACTTATATGGGAGAACTTCAAATGCTCATAACTCTGGAATCCTAAGTCCTAGAGTCTTAAGGGTGGGACCGTTGGACTCGGGGTACCCACAAATGGGGGTGTAGGACAAGGTCTCATGTCTCTATCTTGCTCCCTGAGGATGGGTCAAAACTGACCCTTGTTAAAACCTCAAATTTTGACTCTCCCAACTCACTTATATGGGGGAACTTCAAATGCTCATAACTCTGGAACCCTAAGTCCTAGAGACTTAAGGGTGGGACCGTTGGACTCGGGGTACCCACAAATGGGGGGGTAGGACAAGGTCTCATGTCTCTACCTTGCTCCCTGAGGATGGGTCAAAACTGACCCTTGTTAAAACCCCAAATATTGACTCTCCCAACTCACTTATATGGGGGAACTTCAAATGCTCATAACTCCGGAACCCTATGTGCTAGAGACTCAAGGCTGGTACCGTTGGACTCGGGGTACACACAAATGGGGGGGTAGGACAAAGTCCCATGTCTCTATCTTACCCCCCTGAGGATCGGTCAAAACTGACCCTGATTAAAAGTCCAAGCCCTGTACACTCTTGACAACCCTAAACACCAACTTCACCTTGACAAAAAGTACCACAAAAAGGGGGGTCCAAACCACTCCTAAGGCTCTGAAACGTGCTCCTAGACACTTTCTGGGGGAACACTTTTGGCATTTCACACTTAGGAAAATTTTGACTCTCCCAACTCACTTATATGGGGGAACTTCAAATGCTCATAACTCTGGAACCCTAAGTCCTAGAGACTTAAGGGTGGGACCGTTGGACTCGGGGTACCCACAAATGGGGGTGTAGGACAAGGTCTCATGTCTTTATCTTGCTCCCTGAGGATGGGTCAAAACTGACCCTTGTTAAAACCCCAAATTTTGACTCTCCCAACTCACTTATATGGGGGAACTTCAAATGCTCATAACTCCGGAACCCTATGTGCTAGAGACTCAAGGCTGGTACCGTTGGACTCGGGTCACACACAAATGGGGGGGTAGGACAAGGTCCCATGTCTCTATCTTACCCCCCTGAGGATCGGTCAAAACGGACCCTGGTTAAAACCCCAGATTTTGACTCTCCCAACTCACTTATATGGGGGAACTTCAAATGCTCATAACTCCGGAACCCTATGTGCTAGAGACTCAAGGCTGGTACCGTTGGACTCGGGGTACACACAAATGGGGGGTAGGACAAGGTCCCATGTCTCTATCTTACCCCCCTGAGGATCGGTCAAAACGGACCCTGGTTAAAACCCCAGATTTTGACTCTCCCAACTCACTTATATGGGGGAACTTCAAATGCTCATAACTCCGGAACCCTATGTGCTAGAGACTCAAGTCTGGTACCCTTGGACTCGGGGTACACACAAATGGGGGGGTAGGACAAGGTCCCATGTCTCTATCTTACCCCCCTGAGGAACGGTCAAAACGGACCCTGGTTAAAACCCCAGATTTTGACTCTCCCAACTCACTTATATGGGGGAACTTCAAATGCTCATAACTCCGGAACCCTATGTGCTAGAGACTCAAGGCTGGTACCGTTGGACTCGGGGTACACACAAATGGGGGGGTAGGACAAGGTCCCATGTCTCTATCTTACCCTCCTGAGGATCGGTCAAAACTGACCCTGATTAAAAGTCCAAGCCCTGTACACTCTTGACAACCCTAAACACCAACTTCACCTTGACAAAAAGTACCACAAAAAGGGGGGTCCAAACCACTCCTAAGGCTCTGAAACGTGCTCCTAGACACTTTCTGGGGGAACACTTTTGGCATTTCACACTTAGGAAAATTTTGACTCTCCCAACTCACTTATATGGGGGAACTTCAAATGCTCATAACTCTGGAACCCTAAGTCCTAGAGACTTAAGGGTGGGACCGTTGGACTCGGGGTACCCACAAATGGGGGTGTAGGACAAGGTCTCATGTCTCTATCTTGCTCCCTGAGGATGGGTCAAAACTGACCCTTGTTAAAACCCCAAATTTTGACTCTCCCAACTCACTTATATGGGGGAACTTCAAATGCTCATAAATCCGGAACCCTATGTGCTAGAGACTCATGGCTGGTACCGTTGGACTCGGGGCACACACAAATGGGGGGGTAGGACAAGGTCCCATGTCTCTACCTTACCCCCCTGAGGATCGGTCAAAACGGACCCTGGTTAAAACCCCAGATTTTGACTCTCCCAACTCACTTATATGGGGGAACTTCAAATGCTCATAACTCTGGAACCCTAAGTCCTAGAGACTTAAGGGTGGGACCGTTGGACTCGGGGTACCCACAAATGGGGGGGTAGGACAAGGTCTCATGTCTCTACCTTGCTCCCTGAGGATGGGTCAAAACTGACCCTTGTTAAAACCCCAAATATTGACTCTCCCAACTCACTTATATGGGGGAACTTCAAATGCTCATAACTCCGGAACCCTATGTGCTAGAGACTCAAGGGTGGTACCGTTGGACTCGGGGTACACACAAATGGGGGGGTAGGACAAGGTCCCATGTCTCTATCTTACCCCCCTGAGGATCGGTCAAAACTGACCCTGATTAAAAGTCCAAGCCCTGTACACTCTTGACAACCCTAAACACCAACTTCACCTTGACAAAAAGTACCACAAAAAGGGGGGTCCAAACCACTCCTAAGGCTCTGAAACGTGCTCCTAGACACTTTCTGGGGGAACACTTTTGGCATTTCACACTTAAGAAAATTTTCACTCTCCCAACTCACTTATATGGGGGAACTTCAAATGCTCATAACTCCGGAACCCTATGTGCTAGAGACTCAAGTCTGGTACCCTTGGACTCGGGGTACACACAAATGGGGGGGTAGGACAAGGTCCCATGTCTCTATCTTACCCCCCTGAGGATCGGTCAAAACGGACCCTGGTTAAAACCCCAGATTTTGACTCTCCCAACTCACTTATATGGGGGAACTTCAAATGCTCATAACTCCGGAACCCTATGTGCTAGAGACTCAAGGCTGGTACCGTTGGACTCGGGGTACACACAAATGGGGGGGTAGGACAAGGTCCCATGTCTCTATCTTACCCCCCTGAGGATCGGTCAAAACTGACCCTGATTAAAAGTCCAAGCCCTGTACACTCTTGACAACCCTAAACACCAACTTCACCTTGACAAAAAGTACCACAAAAAGGGGGGTCCAAACCACTCCTAAGGCTCTGAAACGTGCTCCTAGACACTTTCTGGGGGAACACTTTTGGCATTTCACACTTAGGAAAATTTTGACTCTCCCAACTCACTTATATGGGGGAACTTCAAATGCTCATAACTCTGGAACCCTAAGTCCTAGAGACTTAAGGGTGGGACCGTTGGACTCGGGGTACCCACAAATGGGGGGGTAGGACAAGGTCTCATGTCTCTACCTTGCTCCCTGAGGATGGGTCAAAACTGACCCTTGTTAAAACCCCAAATATTGACTCTCCCAACTCACTTATATGGGGGAACTTCAAATGCTCATAACTCCGGAACCCTATGTGCTAGAGACTCAAGGGTGGTACCGTTGGACTCGGGGTACACACAAATGGGGGGGTAGGACAAGGTCCCATGTCTCTATCTTACCCCCGAGGATCGGTCAAAACGGACCCTGGTTAAAACCCCAGATTTTGACTCTCCCAACTCCCTTATATGGGGGAACTTCAAATGCTCATAACTCCGGAACCCTATGTGCTAGAGACTCAAGGCTGGTACCGTTGGACTCGGGGTACACACAAATGGGGGGTAGGACAAGGTCCCATGTCTCTATCTTACCCCCCTGAGGATCGGTCAAAACGGACCCTGGTTAAAACCCCAGATTTTGACTCTCCCAACTCACTTATATGGGGGAACTTCAAATGCTCATAACTCCGGAACCCTATGTGCTAGAGACTCAAGTCTGGTACCCTTGGACTCGGGGTACACACAAATGGGGGGGTAGGACAAGGTCCCATGTCTCTATCTTACCCCCCTGAGGATCGGTCAAAACGGACCCTGGTTAAAACCCCAGATTTTGACTCTCCCAACTCACTTATATGGGGGAACTTCAAATGCTCATAACTCCGGAACCCTATGTGCTAGAGACTCAAGGCTGGTACCGTTGGACTCGGGGTACACACAAATGGGGGGGTAGGACAAGGTCCCATGTCTCTATCTTACCCCCCTGAGGATCGGTCAAAACTGACCCTGATTAAAAGTCCAAGCCCTGTACACTCTTGACAACCCTAAACACCAACTTCACCTTGACAAAAAGTACCACAAAAAGGGGGGTCCAAACCACTCCTAAGGCTCTGAAACGTGCTCCTAGACACTTTCTGGGGGAACACTTTTGGCATTTCACACTTAGGAAAATTTTGACTCTCCCAACTCACTTATATGGGGGAACTTCAAATGCTCATAACTCTGGAACCCTAAGTCCTAGAGACTTAAGGGTGGGACCGTTGGACTCGGGGTACCCACAAATGGGGGGGTAGGACAAGGTCTCATGTCTCTACCTTGCTCCCTGAGGATGGGTCAAAACTGACCCTTGTTAAAACCCCAAATATTGACTCTCCCAACTCACTTATATGGGGGAACTTCAAATGCTCATAACTCCGGAACCCTATGTGCTAGAGACTCAAGGCTGGTACCGTTGGACTCGGGGTACACACAAATGGGGGGGTAGGACAAGGTCCCATGTCTCTATCTTACCCCCCTGAGGATCGGTCAAAACTGACCCTGATTAAAAGTCCAAGCCCTGTACACTCTTGACAACCCTAAACACCAACTTCACCTTGACAAAAAATACCACAAAAAGGGGGGTCCAAACCACTCCTAAGGCTCTGAAACGGTGCTCCTAGACACTTTCTGGGGGAACACTTTTGGCATTTCACACTTAGGAAAATTTTGACTCTCCCAACTCACTTATATGGGGGAACTTCAAATGCTCATAACTCTGGAACCCTAAGTCCTAGAGACTTAAGGGTGGGACCGTTGGACTCGGGGTACCCACAAATGGGGGGGGGGGTAGGACAAGGTCTCATGTCTCTACCTTGCTCCCTGAGGATGGGTCAAAACTGACCCTTGTTAAAACCCCAAATTTTGACTCTCCCAACTCACTTATATGGGGGAACTTCAAATGCTCATAACTCCGGAACCCTATGTGCTAGAGACTCAAGGCTGGTACCGTTGGACTCGGGGCACACACAAATGGGGGGGTAGGACAAGGTCCCATGTCTCTATCTTACCCCCCCGAGGATCGGTCAAAACGGACCCTGGTTAAAACCCCAGATTTTGACTCTCCCAACTCCCTTATATGGGGGAACTTCAAATGCTCATAACTCCGGAACCCTATGTGCTAGAGACTCAAGGCTGGTACCGTTGGACTCGGGGTACACACAAATGGGGGGTAGGACAAGGTCCCATGTCTCTATCTTACCCCCCTGAGGATCGGTCAAAACGGACCCTGGTTAAAACCCCAGATTTTGACTCTCCCAACTCACTTATATGGGGGAACTTCAAATGCTCATAACTCCGGAACCCTATGTGCTACAGACTCAAGGGTGGTACCGTTGGACTCGGGGTACACACAAATGGGGGGGTAGGACAAGGTCCCATGTCTCTATCTTACCCCTGAGGATCGGTCAAAACGGACCCTGGTTAAAACCCCAGATTTTGACTCTCCCAACTCACTTATATGGGGGAACTTCAAATGCTCATAACTCCGGAACCCTATGTGCTAGAGACTCAAGGCTGGTACCGTTGGACTCGGGGTACACACAAATGGGGGGGTAGGACAAGGTCCCATGTCTCTATCTTACCCCCCTGAGGATCGGTCAAAACTGACCCTGATTAAAAGTCCAAGCCCTGTACACTCTTGACAACCCTAAACACCAACTTCACCTTGACAAAAAGTACCACAAAAAGGGGGGTCCAAACCACTCCTAAGGCTCTAAAACGTGCTCCTAGACACTTTCTGGGGGAACACTTTTGGCATTTCACACTTAGGAAAATTTTGACTCTCCCAACTCACTTATATGGGGGAACTTCAAATGCTCATAACTCTGGAACCCTAAGTCCTAGAGACTTAAGGGTGGGACCGTTGGACTCGGGGTACCCACAAATGGGGGGGTAGGACAAGGTCTCATGTCTCTATCTTACCCCCCTGAGGATGGGTCAAAACGAACCCTGGTTAAAACCCCAGATTTTGACTCTCCCAACTCACTTATATGGGGGAACTTCAAATGCTCATAACTCCGGAACCCTATGTGCTAGAGACTCAAGGCTGGTACCGTTGGACTCGGGGTACACACAAATGGGGGGGTAGGACAAGGTCCCATGTCTCTATCTTACCCCCCTGAGGATCGGTCAAAACTGACCCTGATTAAAAGTCCAAGCCCTGTACACTCTTGACAACCCTAAACACCAACTTCACCTTGACAAAAAGTACCACAAAAAGGGGGGTCCAAACCACTCCTAAGGCTCTGAAACGTGCTCCTAGACACTTTCTGGGGGAACACTTTTGGCATTTCACACTTAGGAAAATTTTGACTCTCCCAACTCACTTATATGGGGGAACTTCAAATGCTCATAACTCTGGAACCCTAAGTCCTAGAGACTTAAGGGTGGGACCGTTGGACTCGGGGTACCCACAAATGGGGGGGTAGGACAAGGTCTCATGTCTCTACCTTGCTCCCTGAGGATGGGTCAAAACTGACCCTTGTTAAAACCCCAAATATTGACTCTCCCAACTCACTTATATGGGGGAACTTCAAATGCTCATAACTCCGGAACCCTATGTGCTAGAGACTCAAGGGTGGTACCGTTGGACTCGGGGTACACACAAATGGGGGGGTAGGACAAGGTCCCATGTCTCTATCTTACCCCCCTGAGGATCGGTCAAAACTGACCCTGATTAAAAGTCCAAGCCCTGTACACTCTTGACAACCCTAAACACCAACTTCACCTTGACAAAAAGTACCACAAAAAGGGGGGTCCAAACCACTCCTAAGGCTCTGAAACGTGCTCCTAGACACTTTCTGGGGGAACACTTTTGGCATTTCACACTTAGGAAAATTTTCACTCTCCCAACTCACTTATATGGGGGAACTTCAAATGCTCATAACTCCAGAACCCTATGTGCTAGAGACTCAAGGCTGGTACCGTTGGACTCGGGGTACACACAAATGGGGGGGTAGGACAAGGTCCCATGTCTCTATCTTACCCCCCTGAGGATCGGTCAAAACGGACCCTGGTTAAAACCCCAGATTTTGACTCTCCCAACTCACTTATATGGGGGAACTTCAAATGCTCATAACTCCGGAACCCTATGTGCTAGAGACTCAAGGCTGGTACCGTTGGACTCGGGGTACACACAAATGGGGGGGTAGGACAAGGTCCCATGTCTCTATCTTACCCCCGAGGATCGGTCAAAACGGACCCTGATTAAAAGTCCAAGCCCTGTACACTCTTGACAACCCTAAACACCAACTTCACCTTGACAAAAAGTACCACAAAAAGGGGGGTCCAAACCACTCCTAAGGCTCTGAAACGTGCTCCTAGACACTTTCTGGGGGAACACTTTTGGCATTTCACACTTAGGAAAATTTTAATTCTCCCAACTCACTTATATGGGGGAACTTCAAATGCTCATAACTCTGGAACCCTAAGTCCTAGAGACTTAAGGGTGGGACCGTTGGACTCGGGGTACCCACAAATGGGGGGGTAGGACAAGGTCTCATGTCTCTACCTTGCTCCCTGAGGATGGGTCAAAACTGACCCTTGTTAAAACCCCAAATATTGACTCTCCCAACTCACTTATATGGGAGAACTTCAAATGCTCATAACTCTGGAATCCTAAGTCCTAGAGTCTTAAGGGTGGGACCGTTGGACTCGGGGTACCCACAAATGGGGGTGTAGGACAAGGTCTCATGTCTCTATCTTGCTCCCTGAGGATGGGTCAAAACTGACCCTTGTTAAAACCTCAAATTTTGACTCTCCCAACTCACTTATATGGGGGAACTTCAAATGCTCATAACTCTGGAACCCTAAGTCCTAGAGACTTAAGGGTGGGACCGTTGGACTCGGGGTACCCACAAATGGGGGGGTAGGACAAGGTCTCATGTCTCTACCTTGCTCCCTGAGGATGGGTCAAAACTGACCCTTGTTAAAACCCCAAATATTGACTCTCCCAACTCACTTATAGGGGGGAACTTCAAATGCTCATAACTCCGGAACCCTATGTGCTAGAGACTCAAGGCTGGTACCGTTGGACTCGGGGTACACACAAATGGGGGGGTAGGACAAAGTCCCATGTCTCTATCTTACCCCCCTGAGGATCGGTCAAAACTGACCCTGATTAAAAGTCCAAGCCCTGTACACTCTTGACAACCCTAAACACCAACTTCACCTTGACAAAAAGTACCACAAAAAGGGGGGTCCAAACCACTCCTAAGGCTCTGAAACGTGCTCCTAGACACTTTCTGGGGGAACACTTTTGGCATTTCACACTTAGGAAAATTTTGACTCTCCCAACTCACTTATATGGGGGAACTTCAAATGCTCATAACTCTGGAACCCTAAGTCCTAGAGACTTAAGGGTGGGACCGTTGGACTCGGGGTACCCACAAATGGGGGTGTAGGACAAGGTCTCATGTCTTTATCTTGCTCCCTGAGGATGGGTCAAAACTGACCCTGGTTAAAACCCCAAATTTTGACTCTCCCAACTCACTTATATGGGGGAACTTCAAATGCTCATAACTCCGGAACCCTATGTGCTAGAGACTCAAGGCTGGTACCGTTGGACTCGGGTCACACACAAATGGGGGGGTAGGACAAGGTCCCATGTCTCTATCTTACCCCCCTGAGGATCGGTGAAAACGGACCCTGGTTAAAACCCCAGATTTTGACTCTCCCAACTCACTTATATGGGGGAACTTCAAATGCTCATAACTCTGGAACCCTAAGTCCTAGAGACTTAAGGGTGGGACCCTTGGACTCGGGGTACCCACAAATGGGGGGGTAGGACAAGGTCTCATGTCTCTACCTTGCTCCCTGAGGATGGGTCAAAACTGACCCTTGTTAAAACCCCAAATATTGACTCTCCCAACTCACTTATATGGGGGAACTTCAAATGCTCATAACTCCGGAACCCTATGTGCTAGAGACTCAAGGGTGGTACCGTTGGACTCGGGGTACACACAAATGGGGGGGTAGGACAAGGTCCCATGTCTCTATCTTACCCCCCTGAGGATCGGTCAAAACTGACCCTGATTAAAAGTCCAAGCCCTGTACACTCTTGACAACCCTAAACACCAACTTCACCTTGACAAAAAGTACCACAAAAAGGGGGGTCCAAACCACTCCTAAGGCTCTGAAACGTGCTCCTAGACACTTTCTGGGGGAACACTTTTGGCATTTCACACTTAGGAAAATTTTGACTCTCCCAACTCACTTATATGGGGGAACTTCAAATGCTCATAACTCTGGAACCCTAAGTCCTAGAGACTTAAGGGTGGGACCGTTGGACTCGGGGTACCCACAAATGGGGGGGGGTAGGACAAGGTCTCATGTCTCTACCTTGCTCCCTGAGGATGGGTCAAAACTGACCCTGGTTAAAACCCCAGATTTTGACTCTCCCAACTCACTTATATGGGGGAACTTCAAATGCTCATAACTCCGGAACCCTATGTGCTAGAGACTCAAGGGTGGTACCGTTGGACTCGGGGTACACACAAATGGGGGGGTAGGACAAGGTCCCATGTCTCTATCTTACCCCCGAGGATCGGTCAAAACTGACCCTGGTTAAAACCCCAGATTTTGACTCTCCCAACTCACTTATATGGGGGAACTTCAAATGCTCATAACTCCGGAACCCTATGTGCTAGAGACTCAAGGCTGGTACCGTTGGACTCGGGGTACACACAAATGGGGGGTAGGACAAGGTCCCATGTCTCTATCTTACCCCCCTGAGGATCGGTCAAAACGGACCCTGGTTAAAACCCCAGATTTTGACTCTCCCAACTCACTTATATGGGGGAACTTCAAATGCTCATAACTCCGGAACCCTATGTGCTAGAGACTCAAGTCTGGTACCCTTGGACTCGGGGTACACACAAATGGGGGGGTAGGACAAGGTCCCATGTCTCTATCTTACCCCCCTGAGGATCGGTCAAAACGGACCCTGGTTAAAACCCCAGATTTTGACTCTCCCAACTCACTTATATGGGGGAACTTCAAATGCTCATAACTCCGGAACCCTATGTGCTAGAGACTCAAGGCTGGTACCGTTGGACTCGGGGTACACACAAATGGGGGGGGTAGGACAAGGTCCCATGTCTCTATCTTACCCCCCTGAGGATCGGTCAAAACTGACCCTGATTAAAAGTCCAAGCCCTGTACACTCTTGACAACCCTAAACACCAACTTCACCTTGACAAAAAGTACCACAAAAAGGGGGGTCCAAACCACTCCTAAGGCTCTGAAACGTGCTCCTAGACACTTTCTGGGGGAACACTTTTGGCATTTCACACTTAGGAAAATTTTCACTCTCCCAACTCACTTATATGGGGGAACTTCAAATGCTCATAACTCCAGAACCCTATGTGCTAGAGACTCAAGGCTGGTACCGTTGGACTCGGGGTACACACAAATGGGGGGGTAGGACAAGGTCCCATGTCTCTATCTTACCCCCCTGAGGATCGGTCAAAACGGACCCTGGTTAAAACCCCAGATTTTGACTCTCCCAACTCACTTATATGGGGGAACTTCAAATGCTCATAACTCCGGAACCCTATGTGCTAGAGACTCAAGGCTGGTACCGTTGGACTCGGGGTACACACAAATGGGGGGGTAGGACAAGGTCCCATGTCTCTATCTTACCCCCGAGGATCGGTCAAAACGGACCCTGATTAAAAGTCCAAGCCCTGTACACTCTTGACAACCCTAAACACCAACTTCACCTTGACAAAAAGTACCACAAAAAGGGGGGTCCAAACCACTCCTAAGGCTCTGAAACGTGCTCCTAGACACTTTCTGGGGGAACACTTTTGGCATTTCACACTTAGGAAAATTTTAATTCTCCCAACTCACTTATATGGGGGAACTTCAAATGCTCATAACTCTGGAACCCTAAGTCCTAGAGACTTAAGGGTGGGACCGTTGGACTCGGGGTACCCACAAATGGGGGGGTAGGACAAGGTCTCATGTCTCTACCTTGCTCCCTGAGGATGGGTCAAAACTGACCCTTGTTAAAACCCCAAATATTGACTCTCCCAACTCACTTATATGGGAGAACTTCAAATGCTCATAACTCTGGAATCCTAAGTCCTAGAGTCTTAAGGGTGGGACCGTTGGACTCGGGGTACCCACAAATGGGGGTGTAGGACAAGGTCTCATGTCTCTATCTTGCTCCCTGAGGATGGGTCAAAACTGACCCTTGTTAAAACCTCAAATTTTGACTCTCCCAACTCACTTATATGGGGGAACTTCAAATGCTCATAACTCTGGAACCCTAAGTCCTAGAGACTTAAGGGTGGGACCGTTGGACTCGGGGTACCCACAAATGGGGGGGTAGGACAAGGTCTCATGTCTCTACCTTGCTCCCTGAGGATGGGTCAAAACTGACCCTTGTTAAAACCCCAAATATTGACTCTCCCAACTCACTTATAGGGGGGAACTTCAAATGCTCATAACTCCGGAACCCTATGTGCTAGAGACTCAAGGCTGGTACCGTTGGACTCGGGGTACACACAAATGGGGGGGTAGGACAAAGTCCCATGTCTCTATCTTACCCCCCTGAGGATCGGTCAAAACTGACCCTGATTAAAAGTCCAAGCCCTGTACACTCTTGACAACCCTAAACACCAACTTCACCTTGACAAAAAGTACCACAAAAAGGGGGGTCCAAACCACTCCTAAGGCTCTGAAACGTGCTCCTAGACACTTTCTGGGGGAACACTTTTGGCATTTCACACTTAGGAAAATTTTGACTCTCCCAACTCACTTATATGGGGGAACTTCAAATGCTCATAACTCCGGAACCCTATGTGCTAGAGACTCAAGGCTGGTACCGTTGGACTCGGGGTACACACAAATGGGGGGGTAGGACAAGGTCCCATGTCTCTATCTTACCCCCCTGAGGATCGGTCAAAACTGACCCTGATTAAAAGTCCAAGCCCTGTACACTCTTGACAACCCTAAACACCAACTTCACCTTGACAAAAAGTACCACAAAAAGGGGGGTCCAAACCACTCCTAAGGCTCTGAAACGTGCTCCTAGACACTTTCTGGGGGAACACTTTTGGCATTTCACACTTAGGAAAATTTTCACTCTCCCAACTCACTTATATGGGGGAACTTCAAATGCTCATAACTCTGGAACCCTAAGTCCTAGAGACTTAAGGGTGGGACCGTTGGACTCGGGGTACCCACAAATGGGGGGGTAGGACAAGGTCTCATGTCTCTACCTTGCTCCCTGAGGATGGGTCAAAACTGACCCTTGTTAAAACCCCAAATATTGACTCTCCCAACTCACTTATATGGGGGAACTTCAAATGCTCATAACTCCGGAACCCTATGTGCTAGAGACTCAAGGCTGGTACCGTTGGACTCGGGGTTCACACAAATGGGGGGAAGGACAAGGTCCCATGTCTCTATCTTACCCCCCTGAGGATCGGTCAAAACGGACCCTGGTTAAAACCCCAGATTTTGACTCTCTCAACTCACTTATATGGGGGAACTTCAAATGCTCATAACTCCAGAACCCTATGTGCTAGAGACTCAAGGCTGGTACCGTTGGACTCGGGGTACACACAAATGGGGGGCTAGGACAAGGTCCCATGTCTCTATCTTACCCCCCTGAGGATCGGTCAAAACTGACCCTGATTAAAAGTCCAAGCCCTGTACACTCTTGACAACCCTTAACACCAACTTCACCTTGACAAAAAGTACCACAAAAAGGGGGGTCCAAACCACTCCTAAGGCTCTAAAACGTGCTCCTAGACACTTTCTGGGGGAACACTTTTGGCATTTCACACTTAGGAAAATTTTCACTCTCCCAACTCACTTATATGGGAGAACTTCAAATGCTCATAACTCTGGAATCCTAAGTCCTAGAGTCTTAAGGGTGGGACCGTTGGACTCGGGGTACCCACAAATGGGGGTGTAGGACAAGGTCTCATGTCTCTATCTTGCTCCCTGAGGATGGGTCAAAACTGACCCTTGTTAAAACCTCAAATTTTGACTCTCCCAACTCACTTATATGGGGGAACTTCAAATGCTCATAACTCTGGAACCCTAAGTCCTAGAGACTTAAGGGTGGGACCGTTGGACTCGGGGTACCCACAAATGGGGGTGTAGGATAAGGTCTCATGTCTTTATCTTGCTCCCTGAGGATGGGTCAAAACTGACCCTTGTTAAAACCCCAAATTTTGACTCTCCCAACTCACTTATATGGGGGAACTTCAAATGCTCATAACTCCGGAACCCTATGTGCTAGAGACTCAAGGCTGGTACCGTTGGACTCGGGTCACAACAAATGGGGGGGTAGGACAAGGTCCCATGTCTCTATCTTACCCCCCTGAGGATCGGTGAAAACGGACCCTGGTTAAAACCCCAGATTTTGACTCTCCCAACTCACTTATATGGGGGAACTTCAAATGCTCATAACTCTGGAACCCTAAGTCCTAGAGACTTAAGGGTGGGACCCTTGGACTCGGGGTACCCACAAATGGGGGGGTAGGACAAGGTCTCATGTCTCTACCTTGCTCCCTGAGGATGGGTCAAAACTGACCCTTGTTAAAACCCCAAATATTGACTCTCCCAACTCACTTATATGGGGGAACTTCAAATGCTCATAACTCCGGAACCCTATGTGCTAGAGACTCAAGGGTGGTACCGTTGGACTCGGGGTACACACAAATGGGGGGGTAGGACAAGGTCCCATGTCTCTATCTTACCCCCCTGAGGATCGGTCAAAACTGACCCTGATTAAAAGTCCAAGCCCTGTACACTCTTGACAACCCTAAACACCAACTTCACCTTGACAAAAAGTACCACAAAAAGGGGGGTCCAAACCACTCCTAAGGCTCTGAAACGTGCTCCTAGACACTTTCTGGGGGAACACTTTTGGCATTTCACACTTAGGAAAATTTTGACTCTCCCAACTCACTTATATGGGGGAACTTCAAATGCTCATAACTCTGGAACCCTAAGTCCTAGAGACTTAAGGGTGGGACCGTTGGACTCGGGGTACCCACAAATGGGGGGGGGGGGGGGGGGGGGTAGGACAAGGTCTCATGTCTCTACCTTGCTCCCTGAGGATGGGTCAAAACTGACCCTGGTTAAAACCCCAGATTTTGACTCTCCCAACTCACTTATATGGGGGAACTTCAAATGCTCATAACTCCGGAACCCTATGTGCTAGAGACTCAAGGGTGGTACCGTTGGACTCGGGGTACACACAAATGGGGGGGTAGGACAAGGTCCCATGTCTCTATCTTACCCCCGAGGATCGGTCAAAACTGACCCTGGTTAAAATCCCAGATTTTGACTCTCCCAACTCACTTATATGGGGGAACTTCAAATGCTCATAACTCCGGAACCCTATGTGCTAGAGACTCAAGGCTGGTACCGTTGGACTCGGGGTACACACAAATGGGGGGTAGGACAAGGTCCCATGTCTCTATCTTACCCCCCTGAGGATCGGTCAAAACGGACCCTGGTTAAAACCCCAGATTTTGACTCTCCCAACTCACTTATATGGGGGAACTTCAAATGCTCATAACTCCGGAACCCTATGTGCTAGAGACTCAAGTCTGGTACCCTTGGACTCGGGGTACACACAAATGGGGGGGTAGGACAAGGTCCCATGTCTCTATCTTACCCCCCTGAGGATCGGTCAAAACGGACCCTGGTTAAAACCCCAGATTTTGACTCTCCCAACTCACTTATATGGGGGAACTTCAAATGCTCATAACTCCGGAACCCTATGTGCTAGAGACTCAAGGCTGGTACCGTTGGACTCGGGGTACACACAAATGGGGGGGGTAGGACAAGGTCCCATGTCTCTATCTTACCCCCCTGAGGATCGGTCAAAACTGACCCTGATTAAAAGTCCAAGCCCTGTACACTCTTGACAACCCTAAACACCAACTTCACCTTGACAAAAAGTACCACAAAAAGGGGGGTCCAAACCACTCCTAAGGCTCTGAAACGTGCTCCTAGACACTTTCTGGGGGAACACTTTTGGCATTTCACACTTAGGAAAATTTTCACTCTCCCAACTCACTTATATGGGGGAACTTCAAATGCTCATAACTCCAGAACCCTATGTGCTAGAGACTCAAGGCTGGTACCGTTGGACTCGGGGTACACACAAATGGGGGGGTAGGACAAGGTCCCATGTCTCTATCTTACCCCCCTGAGGATCGGTCAAAACGGACCCTGGTTAAAACCCCAGATTTTGACTCTCCCAACTCACTTATATGGGGGAACTTCAAATGCTCATAACTCCGGAACCCTATGTGCTAGAGACTCAAGGCTGGTACCGTTGGACTCGGGGTACACACAAATGGGGGGGTAGGACAAGGTCCCATGTCTCTATCTTACCCCCGAGGATCGGTCAAAACGGACCCTGATTAAAAGTCCAAGCCCTGTACACTCTTGACAACCCTAAACACCAACTTCACCTTGACAAAAAGTACCACAAAAAGGGGGGTCCAAACCACTCCTAAGGCTCTGAAACGTGCTCCTAGACACTTTCTGGGGGAACACTTTTGGCATTTCACACTTAGGAAAATTTTAATTCTCCCAACTCACTTATATGGGGGAACTTCAAATGCTCATAACTCTGGAACCCTAAGTCCTAGAGACTTAAGGGTGGGACCGTTGGACTCGGGGTACCCACAAATGGGGGGGTAGGACAAGGTCTCATGTCTCTACCTTGCTCCCTGAGGATGGGTCAAAACTGACCCTTGTTAAAACCCCAAATATTGACTCTCCCAACTCACTTATATGGGAGAACTTCAAATGCTCATAACTCTGGAATCCTAAGTCCTAGAGTCTTAAGGGTGGGACCGTTGGACTCGGGGTACCCACAAATGGGGGTGTAGGACAAGGTCTCATGTCTCTATCTTGCTCCCTGAGGATGGGTCAAAACTGACCCTTGTTAAAACCTCAAATTTTGACTCTCCCAACTCACTTATATGGGGGAACTTCAAATGCTCATAACTCTGGAACCCTAAGTCCTAGAGACTTAAGGGTGGGACCGTTGGACTCGGGGTACCCACAAATGGGGGGGTAGGACAAGGTCTCATGTCTCTACCTTGCTCCCTGAGGATGGGTCAAAACTGACCCTTGTTAAAACCCCAAATATTGACTCTCCCAACTCACTTATAGGGGGGAACTTCAAATGCTCATAACTCCGGAACCCTATGTGCTAGAGACTCAAGGCTGGTACCGTTGGACTCGGGGTACACACAAATGGGGGGGTAGGACAAAGTCCCATGTCTCTATCTTACCCCCCTGAGGATCGGTCAAAACTGACCCTGATTAAAAGTCCAAGCCCTGTACACTCTTGACAACCCTAAACACCAACTTCACCTTGACAAAAAGTACCACAAAAAGGGGGGTCCAAACCACTCCTAAGGCTCTGAAACGTGCTCCTAGACACTTTCTGGGGGAACACTTTTGGCATTTCACACTTAGGAAAATTTTGACTCTCCCAACTCACTTATATGGGGGAACTTCAAATGCTCATAACTCTGGAACCCTAAGTCCTAGAGACTTAAGGGTGGGACCGTTGGACTCGGGGTACCCACAAATGGGGGGGTAGGACAAGGTCTCATGTCTCTACCTTGCTCCCTGAGGATGGGTCAAAACTGACCCTTGTTAAAACCCCAAATATTGACTCTCCCAACTCACTTATATGGGGGAACTTCAAATGCTCATAACTCCGGAACCCTATGTGCTAGAGACTCAAGGGTGGTACCGTTGGACTCGGGGTACACACAAATGGGGGGGTAGGACAATGTCCCATGTCTCTATCTTACCCCCGAGGATCGGTCAAAACGGACCCTGGTTAAAACCCCAGATTTTGACTCTCCCAACTCACTTATATGGGGGAACTTCAAATGCTCATAACTCCGGAACCCTATGTGCTAGAGACTCAAGGCTGGTACCGTTGGACTCGGGGTACACACAAATGGGGGGGTAGGACAAGGTCCCATGTCTCTATCTTACCCCCCTGAGGATCGGTCAAAACTGACCCTGATTAAAAGTCCAAGCCCTGTACACTCTTGACAACCCTAAACACCAACTTCACCTTGACAAAAAGTACCACAAAAAGGGGGGTCCAAACCACTCCTAAGGCTCTGAAACGTGCTCCTAGACACTTTCTGGGGGAACACTTTTGGCATTTCACACTTAGGAAAATTTTCACTCTCCCAACTCACTTATATGGGGGAACTTCAAATGCTCATAACTCTGGAACCCTAAGTCCTAGAGACTTAAGGGTGGGACCGTTGGACTCGGGGTACCCACAAATGGGGGGGTAGGACAAGGTCTCATGTCTCTACCTTGCTCCCTGAGGATGGGTCAAAACTGACCCTTGTTAAAACCCCAAATATTGACTCTCCCAACTCACTTATATGGGGGAACTTCAAATGCTCATAACTCCGGAACCCTATGTGCTAGAGACTCAAGGCTGGTACCGTTGGACTCGGGGTTCACACAAATGGGGGGAAGGACAAGGTCCCATGTCTCTATCTTACCCCCCTGAGGATCGGTCAAAACGGACCCTGGTTAAAACCCCAGATTTTGACTCTCTCAACTCACTTATATGGGGGAACTTCAAATGCTCATAACTCCAGAACCCTATGTGCTAGAGACTCAAGGCTGGTACCGTTGGACTCGGGGTACACACAAATGGGGGGCTAGGACAAGGTCCCATGTCTCTATCTTACCCCCCTGAGGATCGGTCAAAACTGACCCTGATTAAAAGTCCAAGCCCTGTACACTCTTGACAACCCTTAACACCAACTTCACCTTGACAAAAAGTACCACAAAAAGGGGGGTCCAAACCACTCCTAAGGCTCTAAAACGTGCTCCTAGACACTTTCTGGGGGAACACTTTTGGCATTTCACACTTAGGAAAATTTTCACTCTCCCAACTCACTTATATGGGAGAACTTCAAATGCTCATAACTCTGGAATCCTAAGTCCTAGAGTCTTAAGGGTGGGACCGTTGGACTCGGGGTACCCACAAATGGGGGTGTAGGACAAGGTCTCATGTCTCTATCTTGCTCCCTGAGGATGGGTCAAAACTGACCCTTGTTAAAACCTCAAATTTTGACTCTCCCAACTCACTTATATGGGGGAACTTCAAATGCTCATAACTCTGGAACCCTAAGTCCTAGAGACTTAAGGGTGGGACCGTTGGACTCGGGGTACCCACAAATGGGGGTGTAGGATAAGGTCTCATGTCTTTATCTTGCTCCCTGAGGATGGGTCAAAACTGACCCTTGTTAAAACCCCAAATTTTGACTCTCCCAACTCACTTATATGGGGGAACTTCAAATGCTCATAACTCCGGAACCCTATGTGCTAGAGACTCAAGGCTGGTACCGTTGGACTCGGGTCACACACAAATGGGGGGGTAGGACAAGGTCCCATGTCTCTATCTTACCCCCCTGAGGATCGGTGAAAACGGACCCTGGTTAAAACCCCAGATTTTGACTCTCCCAACTCACTTATATGGGGGAACTTCAAATGCTCATAACTCTGGAACCCTAAGTCCTAGAGACTTAAGGGTGGGACCCTTGGACTCGGGGTACCCACAAATGGGGGGGTAGGACAAGGTCTCATGTCTCTACCTTGCTCCCTGAGGATGGGTCAAAACTGACCCTTGTTAAAACCCCAAATATTGACTCTCCCAACTCACTTATATGGGGGAACTTCAAATGCTCATAACTCCGGAACCCTATGTGCTAGAGACTCAAGGGTGGTACCGTTGGACTCGGGGTACACACAAATGGGGGGGTAGGACAAGGTCCCATGTCTCTATCTTACCCCCCTGAGGATCGGTCAAAACTGACCCTGATTAAAAGTCCAAGCCCTGTACACTCTTGACAACCCTAAACACCAACTTCACCTTGACAAAAAGTACCACAAAAAGGGGGGTCCAAACCACTCCTAAGGCTCTGAAACGTGCTCCTAGACACTTTCTGGGGGAACACTTTTGGCATTTCACACTTAGGAAAATTTTGACTCTCCCAACTCACTTATATGGGGGAACTTCAAATGCTCATAACTCTGGAACCCTAAGTCCTAGAGACTTAAGGGTGGGACCGTTGGACTCGGGGTACCCACAAATGGGGGGGGGGGGGGGGGGGTAGGACAAGGTCTCATGTCTCTACCTTGCTCCCTGAGGATGGGTCAAAACTGACCCTGGTTAAAACCCCAGATTTTGACTCTCCCAACTCACTTATATGGGGGAACTTCAAATGCTCATAACTCCGGAACCCTATGTGCTAGAGACTCAAGGGTGGTACCGTTGGACTCGGGGTACACACAAATGGGGGGGTAGGACAAGGTCCCATGTCTCTATCTTACCCCCGAGGATCGGTCAAAACTGACCCTGGTTAAAATCCCAGATTTTGACTCTCCCAACTCACTTATATGGGGGAACTTCAAATGCTCATAACTCCGGAACCCTATGTGCTAGAGACTCAAGGCTGGTACCGTTGGACTCGGGGTACACACAAATGGGGGGTAGGACAAGGTCCCATGTCTCTATCTTACCCCCCTGAGGATCGGTCAAAACGGACCCTGGTTAAAACCCCAGATTTTGACTCTCCCAACTCACTTATATGGGGGAACTTCAAATGCTCATAACTCCGGAACCCTATGTGCTAGAGACTCAAGTCTGGTACCCTTGGACTCGGGGTACACACAAATGGGGGGGTAGGACAAGGTCCCATGTCTCTATCTTACCCCCCTGAGGATCGGTCAAAACGGACCCTGGTTAAAACCCCAGATTTTGACTCTCCCAACTCACTTATATGGGGGAACTTCAAATGCTCATAACTCTGGAACCCTAAGTCCTAGAGACTTAAGGGTGGGACCGTTGGACTCGGGGTACCCACAAATGGGGGGGTAGGACAAGGTCTCATGTCTCTATCTTACCCCCCTGAGGATCGGTCAAAACTGACCCTGGTTAAAACCCCAGATTTTGACTCTCCCAACTCACTTATATGGGGGAACTTCAAATGCTCATAACTCTGGAACCCTATGTGCTAGAGACTCAAGGGTGGGACCGTTGGACTCGGGGTACCCACAAATGGGGGGGTAGGACAAGGTCTCATGTCTCTACCTTGCTCCCTGAGGATGGGTCAAAACTGACCCTTGTTAAAACCCCAAATATTGACTCTCCCAACTCACTTATATGGGGGAACTTCAAATGCTCATAACTCCGGAACCCTATGTGCTAGAGACTCAAGGGTGGTACCGTTGGACTCGGGGTACACACAAATGGGGGGGTAGGACAAGGTCCCATGTCTCTATCTTACCCCCCTGAGGATCGGTCAAAACTGACCCTGATTAAAAGTCCAAGCCCTGTACACTCTTGACAACCCTAAACACCAACTTCACCTTGACAAAAAGTACCACAAAAAGGGGGGTCCAAACCACTCCTAAGGCTCTGAAACGTGCTCCTAGACACTTTCTGGGGGAACACTTTTGGCATTTCACACTTAGGAAAATTTTCACTCTCCCAACTCACTTATATGGGGGAACTTCAAATGCTCATAACTCCAGAACCCTATGTGCTAGAGACTCAAGGCTGGTACCGTTGGACTCGGGGTACACACAAATGGGGGGGTAGGACAAGGTCCCATGTCTCTATCTTACCCCCCTGAGGATCGGTCAAAACGGACCCTGGTTAAAACCCCAGATTTTGACTCTCCCAACTCACTTATATGGGGGAACTTCAAATGCTCATAACTCCGGAACCCTATGTGCTAGAGACTCAAGGCTGGTACCGTTGGACTCGGGGTACACACAAATGGGGGGGTAGGACAAGGTCCCATGTCTCTATCTTACCCCCGAGGATCGGTCAAAACGGACCCTGATTAAAAGTCCAAGCCCTGTACACTCTTGACAACCCTAAACACCAACTTCACCTTGACAAAAAGTACCACAAAAAGGGGGGTCCAAACCACTCCTAAGGCTCTGAAACGTGCTCCTAGACACTTTCTGGGGGAACACTTTTGGCATTTCACACTTAGGAAAATTTTCACTCTCCCAACTCACTTATATGGGGGAACTTCAAATGCTCATAACTCTGGAACCCTAAGTCCTAGAGACTTAAGGGTGGGACCGTTGGACTCGGGGTACCCACAAATGGGGGGGTAGGACAAGGTCTCATGTCTCTACCTTGCTCCCTGAGGATGGGTCAAAACTGACCCTTGTTAAAACCCCAAATATTGACTCTCCCAACTCACTTATATGGGGGAACTTCAAATGCTCATAACTCCGGAACCCTATGTGCTAGAGACTCAAGGCTGGTACCGTTGGACTCGGGGTTCACACAAATGGGGGGAAGGACAAGGTCCCATGTCTCTATCTTACCCCCCTGAGGATCGGTCAAAACGGACCCTGGTTAAAACCCCAGATTTTGACTCTCTCAACTCACTTATATGGGGGAACTTCAAATGCTCATAACTCCAGAACCCTATGTGCTAGAGACTCAAGGCTGGTACCGTTGGACTCGGGGTACACACAAATGGGGGGCTAGGACAAGGTCCCATGTCTCTATCTTACCCCCCTGAGGATCGGTCAAAACTGACCCTGATTAAAAGTCCAAGCCCTGTACACTCTTGACAACCCTTAACACCAACTTCACCTTGACAAAAAGTACCACAAAAAGGGGGGTCCAAACCACTCCTAAGGCTCTAAAACGTGCTCCTAGACACTTTCTGGGGGAACACTTTTGGCATTTCACACTTAGGAAAATTTTCACTCTCCCAACTCACTTATATGGGAGAACTTCAAATGCTCATAACTCTGGAATCCTAAGTCCTAGAGTCTTAAGGGTGGGACCGTTGGACTCGGGGTACCCACAAATGGGGGTGTAGGACAAGGTCTCATGTCTCTATCTTGCTCCCTGAGGATGGGTCAAAACTGACCCTTGTTAAAACCCCAAATTTTGACTCTCCCAACTCACTTATATGGGGGAACTTCAAATGCTCATAACTCCGGAACCCTATGTGCTAGAGACTCATGGCTGGTACCGTTGGACTCGGGGCACACACAAATGGGGGGGTAGGACAAGGTCCCATGTCTCTACCTTACCCCCCTGAGGATCGGTCAAAACGGACCCTGGTTAAAACCCCAGATTTTGACTCTCCCAACTCACTTATATGGGGGAACTTCAAATGCTCATAACTCTGGAACCCTAAGTCCTAGAGACTTAAGGGTGGGACCGTTGGACTCGGGGTACCCACAAATGGGGGGGTAGGACAAGGTCTCATGTCTCTACCTTGCTCCCTGAGGATGGGTCAAAACTGACCCTTGTTAAAACCCCAAATATTGACTCTCCCAACTCACTTATATGGGGGAACTTCAAATGCTCATAACTCCGGAACCCTATGTGCTAGAGACTCAAGGCTGGTACCGTTGGACTCGGGGTTCACACAAATGGGGGGAAGGACAAGGTCCCATGTCTCTATCTTACCCCCCTGAGGATCGGTCAAAACGGACCCTGGTTAAAACCCCAGATTTTGACTCTCTCAACTCACTTATATGGGGGAACTTCAAATGCTCATAACTCCAGAACCCTATGTGCTAGAGACTCAAGGCTGGTACCGTTGGACTCGGGGTACACACAAATGGGGGGCTAGGACAAGGTCCCATGTCTCTATCTTACCCCCCTGAGGATCGGTCAAAACTGACCCTGATTAAAAGTCCAAGCCCTGTACACTCTTGACAACCCTTAACACCAACTTCACCTTGACAAAAAGTACCACAAAAAGGGGGGTCCAAACCACTCCTAAGGCTCTAAAACGTGCTCCTAGACACTTTCTGGGGGAACACTTTTGGCATTTCACACTTAGGAAAATTTTCACTCTCCCAACTCACTTATATGGGAGAACTTCAAATGCTCATAACTCTGGAATACTAAGTCCTAGAGTCTTAAGGGTGGGACCGTTGGACTCGGGGTACCCACAAATGGGGGTGTAGGACAAGGTCTCATGTCTCTATCTTGCTCCCTGAGGATGGGTCAAAACTGACCCTTGTTAAAACCTCAAATTTTGACTCTCCCAACTCACTTATATGGGGGAACTTCAAATGCTCATAACTCTGGAACCCTAAGTCCTAGAGACTTAAGGGTGGGACCGTTGGACTCGGGGTACCCACAAATGGGGGGGTAGGACAAGGTCTCATGTCTCTACCTTGCTCCCTGAGGATGGGTCAAAACTGACCCTTGTTAAAACCCCAAATATTGACTCTCCCAACTCACTTATATGGGGGAACTTCAAATGCTCATAACTCCGGAACCCTATGTGCTAGAGACTCAAGGCTGGTACCGTTGGACTCGGGGTACACACAAATGGGGGGGTAGGACAAGGTCCCATGTCTCTATCTTACCCCCCTGAGGATCGGTCAAAACTGACCCTGATTAAAAGTCCAAGCCCTGTACACTCTTGACAACCCTAAACACCAACTTCACCTTGACAAAAAGTACCACAAAAAGGGGGGTCCAAACCACTCCTAAGGCTCTGAAACGTGCTCCTAGACACTTTCTGGGGGAACACTTTTGGCATTTCACACTTAGGAAAATTTTCACTCTCCCAACTCACTTATATGGGGGAACTTCAAATGCTCATAACTCCAGAACCCTATGTGCTAGAGACTCAAGGCTGGTACCGTTGGACTCGGGGTACACACAAATGGGGGGGTAGGACAAGGTCCCATGTCTCTATTTTACCCCCCTGAGGATCGGTCAAAACGGACCCTGGTTAAAACCCCAGATTTTGACTCTCCCAACTCACTTATATGGGGGAACTTCAAATGCTCATAACTCCGGAACCCTATGTGCTAGAGACTCAAGGCTGGTACCGTTGGACTCGGGGTACACACAAATGGGGGGGTAGGACAAGGTCCCATGTATCTATCTTACCCCCCTGAGGATCGGTCAAAACTGACCCTGATTAAAAGTCCAAGCCCTGTACACTCTTGACAACCCTAAACACCAACTTCACCTTGACAAAAAGTACCACAAAAAGGGGGGTCCAAACCACTCCTAAGGCTCTGAAACGTGCTCCTAGACACTTTCTGGGGGAACACTTTTGGCATTTCACACTTAGGAAAATTTTGACTCTCCCAACTCACTTATATGGGGGAACTTCAAATGCTCATAACTCTGGAACCCTAAGTCCTAGAGACTTAAGGGTGGGACCGTTGGACTCGGGGTACCCACAAATGGGGGGGTAGGACAAGGTCTCATGTCTCTACCTTGCTCCCTGAGGATGGGTCAAAACTGACCCTTGTTAAAACCCCAAATATTGACTCTCCCAACTCACTTATATGGGGGAACTTCAAATGCTCATAACTCCGGAACCCTATGTGCTAGAGACTCAAGGGTGGTACCGTTGGACTCGGGGTACACACAAATGGGGGGGGTAGGACAAGGTCCCATGTCTCTATCTTACCCCCCTGAGGATCGGTCAAAACGGACCCTGGTTAAAACCCCAGATTTTGACTCTCCCAACTCACTTATATGGGGGAACTTCAAATGCTCATAACTCCAGAACCCTATGTGCTAGAGACTCAAGGCTGGTACCGTTGGACTCGGGGTACACACAAATGGGGGGGTAGGACAAGGTCCCATGTCTCTATCTTACCCCCCTGAGGATCGGTCAAAACTGAACCTGATTAAAAGTCCAAGCCCTGTACACTCTTGACAACCCTAAACACCAACTTCACCTTGACAAAAAGTACCACAAAAAGGGGGGTCCAAACCACTCCTAAGGCTCTGAAACGTGCTCCTAGACACTTTCTGGGGGAACACTTTTGGCATTTCACACTTAGGAAAATTTTCACTCTCCCAACTCACTTATATGGGAGAACTTCAAATGCTCATAACTCTGGAATACTAAGTCCTAGAGTCTTAAGGGTGGGACCGTTGGACTCGGGGTACCCACAAATGGGGGTGTAGGACAAGGTCTCATGTCTCTATCTTGCTCCCTGAGGATGGGTCAAAACTGACCCTTGTTAAAACCTCAAATTTTGACTCTCCCAACTCACTTATATGGGGGAACTTCAAATGCTCATAACTCTGGAACCCTAAGTCCTAGAGACTTAAGGGTGGGACCGTTGGACTCGGGGTACCCACAAATGGGGGGGTAGGACAAGGTCTCATGTCTCTACCTTGCTCCCTGAGGATGGGTCAAAACTGACCCTTGTTAAAACCCCAAATATTGACTCTCCCAACTCACTTATATGGGGGAACTTCAAATGCTCATAACTCCGGAACCCTATGTGCTAGAGACTCAAGGCTGGTACCGTTGGACTCGGGGTACACACAAATGGGGGGGTAGGACAAGGTCCCATGTCTCTATCTTACCCCCATGAGGATCGGTCAAAACTGACCCTGGTTAAAACCCCAGATTTTGACTCTCCCAACTCACTTATATGGGGGAACTTCAAATGCTCATAACTCCAGAACCCTATGTGCTAGAGACTCAAGGCTGGTACCGTTGGACTCGGGGTACACACAAATGGGGGGGTAGGACAAGGTCCCATGTCTCTATCTTACCCCCCTGAGGATCGGTCAAAACTGAACCTGATTAAAAGTCCAAGCCCTGTACACTCTTGACAACCCTAAACACCAACTTCACCTTGACAAAAAGTACCACAAAAAGGGGGGTCCAAACCACTCCTAAGGCTCTGAAACGTGCTCCTAGACACTTTCTGGGGGAACACTTTTGGCATTTCACACTTAGGAAAATTTTCACTCTCCCAACTCACTTATATGGGGGAACTTCAAATGCTCATAACTCTGGAACCCTAAGTCCTAGAGACTTAAGGGTGGGACCGTTGGACTCGGGGTACCCACAAATGGGGGGGTAGGACAAGGTCTCATGTCTCTACCTTGCTCCCTGAGGATGGGTCAAAACTGACCCTTGTTAAAACCCCAAATATTGACTCTCCCAACTCACTTATATGGGGGAACTTCAAATGCTCATAACTCCGGAACCCTATGTGCTAGAGACTCAAGGGTGGTACCGTTGGACTCGGGGTACACACAAATGGGGGGGTAGGACAAGGTCCCATGTCTCTATCTTACCCCCCTGAGGATCGGTCAAAACTGACCCTGATTAAAAGTCCAAGCCCTGTACACTCTTGACAACCCTAAACACCAACTTCACCTTGACAAAAAGTACCACAAAAAGGGGGGTCCAAACCACTCCTAAGGCTCTGAAACGTGCTCCTAGACACTTTCTGGGGGAACACTTTTGGCATTTCACACTTAGGAAAATTTTGACTCTCCCAACTCACTTATATGGGGGAACTTCAAATGCTCATAACTCCAGAACCCTATGTGCTAGAGACTCAAGGCTGGTACCGTTGGACTCGGGGTACACACAAATGGGGGGGTAGGACAAGGTCCCATGTCTCTATCTTACCCCCCTGAGGATCGGTCAAAACGGACCCTGGTTAAAACCCCAGATTTTGACTCTCCCAACTCACTTATATGGGGGAACTTCAAATGCTCATAACTCCGGAACCCTATGTGCTAGAGACTCAAGGCTGGTACCGTTGGACTCGGGGTACACACAAATGGGGGGGTAGGACAAGGTCCCATGTCTCTATCTTACCCCCGAGGATCGGTCAAAACGGACCCTGATTAAAACCCCAGATTTTGACTCTCCCAACTCACTTATATGGGGGAACTTCAAATTCTCATAACTCCGGAACCCTATGTGCTAGAGACTCAAGGCTGGTACCGTTGGACTCGGGGTACACACAAATTGGGGGTAGGACAAGGTCCCATGTCTCTATCTTACCCCCCTGAGGATCGGTCAAAACGGACCCTGGTTAAAACCCCAGATTTTGACTCTCCCAACTCACTTATATGGGGGAACTTCAAATGCTCATAACTCCGGAACCCTATGTGCTAGAGACTCAAGTCTGGTACCCTTGGACTCGGGGTACACACAAATGGGGGGGTAGGACAAGGTCCCATGTCTCTATCTTACCCCCCTGAGGATCGGTCAAAACGGACCCTGGTTAAAACCCCAGATTTTGACTCTCCCAACTCACTTATATGGGGGAACTTCAAATGCTCATAACTCCAGAACCCTATGTGCTAGAGACTCAAGGCTGGTACCGTTGGACTCGGGGTACACACAAATGGGGGGGTAGGACAAGGTCCCATGTCTCTATCTTACCCTCCTGAGGATCGGTCAAAACTGACCCTGATTAAAAGTCCAAGCCCTGTACACTCTTGACAACCCTAAACACCAACTTCACCTTGACAAAAAGTACCACAAAAAGGGGGGTCCAAACCACTCCTAAGGCTCTGAAACGTGCTCCTAGACACTTTCTGGGGGAACACTTTTGGCATTTCACACTTAGGAAAATTTTCACTCTCCCAACTCACTTATATGGGGGAACTTCAAATGCTCATAACTCTGGAACCCTAAGTCCTAGAGACTTAAGGGTGGGACCGTTGGACTCGGGGTACCCACAAATGGGGGTGTAGGACAAGGTCTCATGTCTCTATCTTGCTCCCTGAGGATGGGTCAAAACTGACCCTTGTTAAAACCCCAAATTTTGACTCTCCCAACTCACTTATATGGGGGAACTTCAAATGCTCATAACTCCGGAACCCTATGTGCTAGAGACTCAAGGCTGGTACCGTTGGACTCGGGGCACACACAAATGGGGGGGTAGGACAAGGTCCCATGTCTCTATCTTACCCCCCTGAGGATCGGTCAAAACGGACCCTGGTTAAAACCCCAGATTTTGACTCTCCCAACTCACTTATATGGGGGAACTTCAAATGCTCATAACTCTGGAACCCTAAGTCCTAGAGACTTAAGGGTGGGACCGTTGGACTCGGGGTACCCACAAATGGGGGGGTAGGACAAGGTCTCATGTCTCTACCTTGCTCCCTGAGGATGGGTCAAAACTGACCCTTGTTAAAACCCCAAATATTGACTCTCCCAACTCACTTATATGGGGGAACTTCAAATGCTCATAACTCCGGAACCCTATGTGCTAGAGACTCAAGGGTGGTACCGTTGGACTCGGGGTACACACAAATGGGGGGGTAGGACAAGGTCCCATGTCTCTATCTTACCCCCCTGAGGATCGGTCAAAACTGACCCTGATTAAAAGTCCAAGCCCTGTACACTCTTGACAACCCTAAACACCAACTTCACCTTGACAAAAAGTACCACAAAAAGGGGGGTCCAAACCACTCCTAAGGCTCTGAAACGTGCTCCTAGACACTTTCTGGGGGAACACTTTTGGCATTTCACACTTAGGAAAATTTTCACTCTCCCAACTCACTTATATGGGGGAACTTCAAATGCTCATAACTCTGGAACCCTAAGTCCTAGAGACTTAAGGGTGGGACCGTTGGACTCGGGGTACCCACAAATGGGGGTGTAGGACAAGGTCTCATGTCTCTATCTTGCTCCCTGAGGATGGGTCAAAACTGACCCTTGTTAAAACCCCAAATTTTGACTCTCCCAACTCACTTATATGGGGGAACTTCAAATGCTCATAAATCCGGAACCCTATGTGCTAGAGACTCATGGCTGGTACCGTTGGACTCGGGGCACACACAAATGGGGGGGTAGGACAAGGTCCCATGTCTCTACCTTACCCCCCTGAGGATCGGTCAAAACGGACCCTGGTTAAAACCCCAGATTTTGACTCTCCCAACTCACTTATATGGGGGAACTTCAAATGCTCATAACTCTGGAACCCTAAGTCCTAGAGACTTAAGGGTGGGACCGTTGGACTCGGGGTACCCACAAATGGGGGGGTAGGACAAGGTCTCATGTCTCTACCTTGCTCCCTGAGGATGGGTCAAAACTGACCCTTGTTAAAACCCCAAATATTGACTCTCCCAACTCACTTATATGGGGGAACTTCAAATGCTCATAACTCCGGAACCCTATGTGCTAGAGACTCAAGGCTGGTACCGTTGGACTCGGGGTACACACAAATGGGGGGGTAGGACAAGGTCCCATGTCTCTATCTTACCCCCCTGAGGATCGGTCAAAACTGACCCTGATTAAAAGTCCAAGCCCTGTACACTCTTGACAACCCTAAACACCAACTTCACCTTGACAAAAAATACCACAAAAAGGGGGGTCCAAACCACTCCTAAGGCTCTGAAACGTGCTCCTAGACACTTTCTGGGGGAACACTTTTGGCATTTCACACTTAGGAAAATTTTGACTCTCCCAACTCACTTATATGGGGGAACTTCAAATGCTCATAACTCTGGAACCCTAAGTCCTAGAGACTTAAGGGTGGGACCGTTGGACTCGGGGTACCCACAAATGGGGGGGGGGGGGGGGGGGGGGGGGGTAGGACAAGGTCTCATGTCTCTACCTTGCTCCCTGAGGATGGGTCAAAACTGACCCTTGTTAAAACCCCAAATATTGACTCTCCCAACTCACTTATATGGGGGAACTTCAAATGCTCATAACTCCAGAACCCTATGTGCTACAGACTCAAGGGTGGTACCGTTGGACTCGGGGTACACACAAATGGGGGGGTAGGACAAGGTCCCATGTCTCTATCTTACCCCTGAGGATCGGTCAAAACGGACCCTGGTTAAAACCCCAGATTTTGACTCTCCCAACTCACTTATATGGGGGAACTTCAAATGCTCATAACTCCGGAACCCTATGTGCTAGAGACTCAAGGCTGGTACCGTTGGACTCGGGGTACACACAAATGGGGGGTAGGACAAGGTCCCATGTCTCTATCTTACCCCCCTGAGGATCGGTCAAAACGGACCCTGGTTAAAACCCCAGATTTTGACTCTCCCAACTCACTTATATGGGGGAACTTCAAATGCTCATAACTCCGGAACCCTATGTGCTAGAGACTCAAGTCTGGTACCCTTGGACTCGGGGTACACACAAATGGGGGGGTAGGACAAGGTCCCATGTCTCTATCTTACCCCCCTGAGGATCGGTCAAAACGGACCCTGGTTAAAACCCCAGATTTTGACTCTCCCAACTCACTTATATGGGGGAACTTCAAATGCTCATAACTCCGGAACCCTATGTGCTAGAGACTCAAGGCTGGTACCGTTGGACTCGGGGTACACACAAATGGGGGGGTAGGACAAGGTCCCATGTCTCTATCTTACCCTCCTGAGGATCGGTCAAAACTGACCCTGATTAAAAGTCCAAGCCCTGTACACTCTTGACAACCCTAAACACCAACTTCACCTTGACAAAAAGTACCACAAAAAGGGGGGTCCAAACCACTCCTAAGGCTCTGAAACGTGCTCCTAGACACTTTCTGGGGGAACACTTTTGGCATTTCACACTTAGGAAAATTTTGACTCTCCCAACTCACTTATATGGGGGAACTTCAAATGCTCATAACTCTGGAACCCTAAGTCCTAGAGACTTAAGGGTGGGACCGTTGGACTCGGGGTACCCACAAATGGGGGTGTAGGACAAGGTCTCATGTCTCTATCTTGCTCCCTGAGGATGGGTCAAAACTGACCCTTGTTAAAACCCCAAATTTTGACTCTCCCAACTCACTTATATGGGGGAACTTCAAATGCTCATAACTCCGGAACCCTATGTGCTAGAGACTCAAGGCTGGTACCGTTGGACTCGGGGCACACACAAATGGGGGGGTAGGACAAGGTCCCATGTCTCTATCTTACCCCCCTGAGGATCGGTCAAAACGGACCCTGGTTAAAACCCCAGATTTTGACTCTCCCAACTCACTTATATGGGGGAACTTCAAATGCTCATAACTCTGGAACCCTAAGTCCTAGAGACTTAAGGGTGGGACCGTTGGACTCGGGGTACCCACAAATGGGGGGGTAGGACAAGGTCTCATGTCTCTACCTTGCTCCCTGAGGATGGGTCAAAACTGACCCTTGTTAAAACCCCAAATATTGACTCTCCCAACTCACTTATATGGGGGAACTTCAAATGCTCATAACTCCGGAACCCTATGTGCTAGAGACTCAAGGGTGGTACCGTTGGACTCGGGGTACACACAAATGGGGGGGTAGGACAAGGTCCCATGTCTCTATCTTACCCCCCTGAGGATCGGTCAAAACTGACCCTGATTAAAAGTCCAAGCCCTGTACACTCTTGACAACCCTAAACACCAACTTCACCTTGACAAAAAGTACCACAAAAAGGGGGGTCCAAACCACTCCTAAGGCTCTGAAACGTGCTCCTAGACACTTTCTGGGGGAACACTTTTGGCATTTCACACTTAGGAAAATTTTGACTCTCCCAACTCACTTATATGGGGGAACTTCAAATGCTCATAACTCTGGAACCCTAAGTCCTAGAGACTTAAGGGTGGGACCGTTGGACTCGGGGTACCCACAAATGGGGGTGTAGGACAAGGTCTCATGTCTCTATCTTGCTCCCTGAGGATGGGTCAAAACTGACCCTTGTTAAAACCCCAAATTTTGACTCTCCCAACTCACTTATATGGGGGAACTTCAAATGCTCATAACTCCGGAACCCTATGTGCTAGAGACTCATGGCTGGTACCGTTGGACTCGGGGCACACACAAATGGGGGGGTAGGACAAGGTCCCATGTCTCTACCTTACCCCCCTGAGGATCGGTCAAAACGGACCCTGGTTAAAACCCCAGATTTTGACTCTCCCAACTCACTTATATGGGGGAACTTCAAATGCTCATAACTCTGGAACCCTAAGTCCTAGAGACTTAAGGGTGGGACCGTTGGACTCGGGGTACCCACAAATGGGGGGGTAGGACAAGGTCTCATGTCTCTACCTTGCTCCCTGAGGATGGGTCAAAACTGACCCTTGTTAAAACCCCAAATATTGACTCTCCCAACTCACTTATATGGGGGAACTTCAAATGCTCATAACTCCGGAACCCTATGTGCTAGAGACTCAAGGGTGGTACCGTTGGACTCGGGGTACACACAAATGGGGGGGTAGGACAAGGTCCCATGTCTCTATCTTACCCCCCTGAGGATCGGTCAAAACTGACCCTGATTAAAAGTCCAAGCCCTGTACACTCTTGACAACCCTAAACACCAACTTCACCTTGACAAAAAGTACCACAAAAAGGGGGGTCCAAACCACTCCTAAGGCTCTGAAACGTGCTCCTAGACACTTTCTGGGGGAACACTTTTGGCATTTCACACTTAGGAAAATTTTCACTCTCCCAACTCACTTATATGGGGGAACTTCAAATGCTCATAACTCTGGAACCCTAAGTCCTAGAGACTTAAGGGTGGGACCGTTGGACTCGGGGTACCCACAAATGGGGGGGTAGGACAAGGTCTCATGTCTCTACCTTGCTCCCTGAGGATGGGTCAAAACTGACCCTTGTTAAAACCCCAAATATTGACTCTCCCAACTCACTTATATGGGGGAACTTCAAATGCTCATAACTCCGGAACCCTATGTGCTAGAGACTCAAGGCTGGTACCGTTGGACTCGGGGTTCACACAAATGGGGGGAAGGACAAGGTCCCATGTCTCTATCTTACCCCCCTGAGGATCGGTCAAAACGGACCCTGGTTAAAACCCCAGATTTTGACTCTCTCAACTCACTTATATGGGGGAACTTCAAATGCTCATAACTCCAGAACCCTATGTGCTAGAGACTCAAGGCTGGTACCGTTGGACTCGGGGTACACAAAAATGGGGGGCTAGGACAAGGTCCCATGTCTCTATCTTACCCCCCTGAGGATCGGTCAAAACTGACCCTGATTAAAAGTCCAAGCCCTGTACACTCTTGACAACCCTTAACACCAACTTCACCTTGACAAAAAGTACCACAAAAAGGGGGGTCCAAACCACTCCTAAGGCTCTAAAACGTGCTCCTAGACACTTTCTGGGGGAACACTTTTGGCATTTCACACTTAGGAAAATTTTCACTCTCCCAACTCACTTATATGGGAGAACTTCAAATGCTCATAACTCTGGAATCCTAAGTCCTAGAGTCTTAAGGGTGGGACCGTTGGACTCGGGGTACCCACAAATGGGGGTGTAGGACAAGGTCTCATGTCTCTATCTTGCTCCCTGAGGATGGGTCAAAACTGACCCTTGTTAAAACCTCAAATTTTGACTCTCCCAACTCACTTATATGGGGGAACTTCAAATGCTCATAACTCTGGAACCCTAAGTCCTAGAGACTTAAGGGTGGGACCGTTGGACTCGGGGTACCCACAAATGGGGGGGTAGGACAAGGTCTCATGTCTCTACCTTGCTCCCTGAGGATGGGTCAAAACTGACCCTTGTTAAAACCCCAAATATTGACTCTCCCAACTCACTTATATGGGGGAACTTCAAATGCTCATAACTCCGGAACCCTATGTGCTAGAGACTCAAGGCTGGTACCGTTGGACTCGGGGTACACACAAATGGGGGGGTAGGACAAAGTCCCATGTCTCTATCTTACCCCCCTGAGGATCGGTCAAAACTGACCCTGATTAAAAGTCCAAGCCCTGTACACTCTTGACAACCCTAAACACCAACTTCACCTTGACAAAAAGTACCACAAAAAGGGGGGTCCAAACCACTCCTAAGGCTCTGAAACGTGCTCCTAGACACTTTCTGGGGGAACACTTTTGGCATTTCACACTTAGGAAAATTTTGACTCTCCCAACTCACTTATATGGGGGAACTTCAAATGCTCATAACTCTGGAACCCTAAGTCCTAGAGACTTAAGGGTGGGACCGTTGGACTCGGGGTACCCACAAATGGGGGTGTAGGACAAGGTCTCATGTCTTTATCTTGCTCCCTGAGGATGGGTCAAAACTGACCCTTGTTAAAACCCCAAATTTTGACTCTCCCAACTCACTTATATGGGGGAACTTCAAATGCTCATAACTCCGGAACCCTATGTGCTAGAGACTCAAGGCTGGTACCGTTGGACTCGGGTCACACACAAATGGGGGGGTAGGACAAGGTCCCATGTCTCTATCTTACCCCCCTGAGGATCGGTCAAAACGGACCCTGGTTAAAACCCCAGATTTTGACTCTCCCAACTCACTTATATGGGGGAACTTCAAATGCTCATAACTCTGGAACCCTAAGTCCTAGAGACTTAAGGGTGGGACCCTTGGACTCGGGGTACCCACAAATGGGGGGGTAGGACAAGGTCTCATGTCTCTACCTTGCTCCCTGAGGATGGGTCAAAACTGACCCTTGTTAAAACCCCAAATATTGACTCTCCCAACTCACTTATATGGGGGAACTTCAAATGCTCATAACTCCAGAACCCTATGTGCTAGAGACTCAAGGCTGGTACCGTTGGACTCGGGGTACACACAAATGGGGGGGTAGGACAAGGTCCCATGTCTCTATCTTACCCCCCTGAGGATCGGTCAAAACGGACCCTGGTTAAAACCCCAGATTTTGACTCTCCCAACTCACTTATATGGGGGAACTTCAAATGCTCATAACTCCGGAACCCTATGTGCTAGAGACTCAAGGCTGGTACCGTTGGACTCGGGGTACACACAAATGGGGGGGTAGGACAAGGTCCCATGTATCTATCTTACCCCCCTGAGGATCGGTCAAAACTGACCCTGATTAAAAGTCCAAGCCCTGTACACTCTTGACAACCCTAAACACCAACTTCACCTTGACAAAAAGTACCACAAAAAGGGGGGTCCAAACCACTCCTAAGGCTCTGAAACGTGCTCCTAGACACTTTCTGGGGGAACACTTTTGGCATTTCACACTTAGGAAAATTTTGACTCTCCCAACTCACTTATATGGGGGAACTTCAAATGCTCATAACTCTGGAACCCTAAGTCCTAGAGACTTAAGGGTGGGACCGTTGGACTCGGGGTACCCACAAATGGGGGTGTAGGACAAGGTCTCATGTCTTTATCTTGCTCCCTGAGGATGGGTCAAAACTGACCCTTGTTAAAACCCCAAATTTTGACTCTCCCAACTCACTTATATGGGGGAACTTCAAATGCTCATAACTCCGGAACCCTATGTGCTAGAGACTCAAGGCTGGTACCGTTGGACTCGGGTCACACACAAATGGGGGGGTAGGACAAGGTCCCATGTCTCTATCTTACCCCCCTGAGGATCGGTCAAAACGGACCCTGGTTAAAACCCCAGATTTTGACTCTCCCAACTCACTTATATGGGGGAACTTCAAATGCTCATAACTCTGGAACCCTAAGTCCTAGAGACTTAAGGGTGGGACCCTTGGACTCGGGGTACCCACAAATGGGGGGGTAGGACAAGGTCTCATGTCTCTACCTTGCTCCCTGAGGATGGGTCAAAACTGACCCTTGTTAAAACCCCAAATATTGACTCTCCCAACTCACTTATATGGGGGAACTTCAAATGCTCATAACTCCAGAACCCTATGTGCTAGAGACTCAAGGCTGGTACCGTTGGACTCGGGGTACACACAAATGGGGGGGTAGGACAAGGTCCCATGTCTCTATCTTACCCCCCTGAGGATCGGTCAAAACGGACCCTGGTTAAAACCCCAGATTTTGACTCTCCCAACTCACTTATATGGGGGAACTTCAAATGCTCATAACTCCGGAACCCTATGTGCTAGAGACTCAAGGCTGGTACCGTTGGACTCGGGGTACACACAAATGGGGGGGTAGGACAAGGTCCCATGTATCTATCTTACCCCCCTGAGGATCGGTCAAAACTGACCCTGATTAAAAGTCCAAGCCCTGTACACTCTTGACAACCCTAAACACCAACTTCACCTTGACAAAAAGTAACACAAAAAGGGGGGTCCAAACCACTCCTAAGGCTCTGAAACGTGCTCCTAGACACTTTCTGGGGGAACACTTTTGGCATTTCACACTTAGGAAAATTTTGACTCTCCCAACTCACTTATATGGGGGAACTTCAAATGCTCATAACTCTGGAACCCTAAGTCCTAGAGACTTAAGGGTGGGACCGTTGGACTCGGGGTACCCACAAATGGGGGGGTAGGACAAGGTCTCATGTCTCTACCTTGCTCCCTGAGGATGGGTCAAAACTGACCCTTGTTAAAACCCCAAATATTGACTCTCCCAACTCACTTATATGGGGGAACTTCAAATGCTCATAACTCCGGAACCCTATGTGCTAGAGACTCAAGGGTGGTACCGTTGGACTCGGGGTACACACAAATGGGGGGGTAGGACAAGGTCCCATGTCTCTATCTTACCCCCGAGGATCGGTCAAAACGGACCCTGATTAAAACCCCAGATTTTGACTCTCCCAACTCACTTATATGGGGGAACTTCAAATGCTCATAACTCCGGAACCCTATGTGCTAGAGACTCAAGGCTGGTACCGTTGGACTCGGGGTACACACAAATGGGGGGTAGGACAAGGTCCCATGTCTCTATCTTACCCCCCTGAGGATCGGTCAAAACGGACCCTGGTTAAAACCCCAGATTTTGACTCTCCCAACTCACTTATATGGGGGAACTTCAAATGCTCATAACTCCGGAACCCTATGTGCTAGAGACTCAAGTCTGGTACCCTTGGACTCGGGGTACACACAAATGGGGGGGTAGGACAAGGTCCCATGTCTCTATCTTACCCCCCTGAGGAACGGTCAAAACGGACCCTGGTTAAAACCCCAGATTTTGACTCTCCCAACTCACTTATATGGGGGAACTTCAAATGCTCATAACTCCGGAACCCTATGTGCTAGAGACTCAAGGCTGGTACCGTTGGACTCGGGGTACACACAAATGGGGGGGTAGGACAAGGTCCCATGTCTCTATCTTACCCTCCTGAGGATCGGTCAAAACTGACCCTGATTAAAAGTCCAAGCCCTGTACACTCTTGACAACCCTAAACACCAACTTCACCTTGACAAAAAGTACCACAAAAAGGGGGGTCCAAACCACTCCTAAGGCTCTGAAACGTGCTCCTAGACACTTTCTGGGGGAACACTTTTGGCATTTCACACTTAGGAAAATTTTGACTCTCCCAACTCACTTATATGGGGGAACTTCAAATGCTCATAACTCTGGAACCCTAAGTCCTAGAGACTTAAGGGTGGGACCGTTGGACTCGGGGTACCCACAAATGGGGGTGTAGGACAAGGTCTCATGTCTCTATCTTGCTCCCTGAGGATGGGTCAAAACTGACCCTTGTTAAAACCCCAAATTTTGACTCTCCCAACTCACTTATATGGGGGAACTTCAAATGCTCATAAATCCGGAACCCTATGTGCTAGAGACTCATGGCTGGTACCGTTGGACTCGGGGCACACACAAATGGGGGGGTAGGACAAGGTCCCATGTCTCTACCTTACCCCCCTGAGGATCGGTCAAAACGGACCCTGGTTAAAACCCCAGATTTTGACTCTCCCAACTCACTTATATGGGGGAACTTCAAATGCTCATAACTCTGGAACCCTAAGTCCTAGAGACTTAAGGGTGGGACCGTTGGACTCGGGGTACCCACAAATGGGGGGGTAGGACAAGGTCTCATGTCTCTACCTTGCTCCCTGAGGATGGGTCAAAACTGACCCTTGTTAAAACCCCAAATATTGACTCTCCCAACTCACTTATATGGGGGAACTTCAAATGCTCATAACTCCGGAACCCTATGTGCTAGAGACTCAAGGGTGGTACCGTTGGACTCGGGGTACACACAAATGGGGGGGTAGGACAAGGTCCCATGTCTCTATCTTACCCCCCTGAGGATCGGTCAAAACTGACCCTGATTAAAAGTCCAAGCCCTGTACACTCTTGACAACCCTAAACACCAACTTCACCTTGACAAAAAGTACCACAAAAAGGGGGGTCCAAACCACTCCTAAGGCTCTGAAACGTGCTCCTAGACACTTTCTGGGGGAACACTTTTGGCATTTCACACTTAAGAAAATTTTCACTCTCCCAACTCACTTATATGGGGGAACTTCAAATGCTCATAACTCCGGAACCCTATGTGCTAGAGACTCAAGTCTGGTACCCTTGGACTCGGGGTACACACAAATGGGGGGGTAGGACAAGGTCCCATGTCTCTATCTTACCCCCCTGAGGATCGGTCAAAACGGACCCTGGTTAAAACCCCAGATTTTGACTCTCCCAACTCACTTATATGGGGGAACTTCAAATGCTCATAACTCCGGAACCCTATGTGCTAGAGACTCAAGGCTGGTACCGTTGGACTCGGGGTACACACAAATGGGGGGGTAGGACAAGGTCCCATGTCTCTATCTTACCCCCCTGAGGATCGGTCAAAACTGACCCTGATTAAAAGTCCAAGCCCTGTACACTCTTGACAACCCTAAACACCAACTTCACCTTGACAAAAAGTACCACAAAAAGGGGGGTCCAAACCACTCCTAAGGCTCTGAAACGTGCTCCTAGACACTTTCTGGGGGAACACTTTTGGCATTTCACACTTAGGAAAATTTTGACTCTCCCAACTCACTTATATGGGGGAACTTCAAATGCTCATAACTCTGGAACCCTAAGTCCTAGAGACTTAAGGGTGGGACCGTTGGACTCGGGGTACCCACAAATGGGGGGGTAGGACAAGGTCTCATGTCTCTACCTTGCTCCCTGAGGATGGGTCAAAACTGACCCTTGTTAAAACCCCAAATATTGACTCTCCCAACTCACTTATATGGGGGAACTTCAAATGCTCATAACTCCGGAACCCTATGTGCTAGAGACTCAAGGGTGGTACCGTTGGACTCGGGGTACACACAAATGGGGGGGTAGGACAAGGTCCCATGTCTCTATCTTACCCCCGAGGATCGGTCAAAACGGACCCTGGTTAAAACCCCAGATTTTGACTCTCCCAACTCCCTTATATGGGGGAACTTCAAATGCTCATAACTCCGGAACCCTATGTGCTAGAGACTCAAGGCTGGTACCGTTGGACTCGGGGTACACACAAATGGGGGGTAGGACAAGGTCCCATGTCTCTATCTTACCCCCCTGAGGATCGGTCAAAACGGACCCTGGTTAAAACCCCAGATTTTGACTCTCCCAACTCACTTATATGGGGGAACTTCAAATGCTCATAACTCCGGAACCCTATGTGCTAGAGACTCAAGTCTGGTACCCTTGGACTCGGGGTACACACAAATGGGGGGGTAGGACAAGGTCCCATGTCTCTATCTTACCCCCCTGAGGATCGGTCAAAACGGACCCTGGTTAAAACCCCAGATTTTGACTCTCCCAACTCACTTATATGGGGGAACTTCAAATGCTCATAACTCCGGAACCCTATGTGCTAGAGACTCAAGGCTGGTACCGTTGGACTCGGGGTACACACAAATGGGGGGGTAGGACAAGGTCCCATGTCTCTATCTTACCCCCCTGAGGATCGGTCAAAACTGACCCTGATTAAAAGTCCAAGCCCTGTACACTCTTGACAACCCTAAACACCAACTTCACCTTGACAAAAAGTACCACAAAAAGGGGGGTCCAAACCACTCCTAAGGCTCTGAAACGTGCTCCTAGACACTTTCTGGGGGAACACTTTTGGCATTTCACACTTAGGAAAATTTTGACTCTCCCAACTCACTTATATGGGGGAACTTCAAATGCTCATAACTCTGGAACCCTAAGTCCTAGAGACTTAAGGGTGGGACCGTTGGACTCGGGGTACCCACAAATGGGGGGGTAGGACAAGGTCTCATGTCTCTACCTTGCTCCCTGAGGATGGGTCAAAACTGACCCTTGTTAAAACCCCAAATATTGACTCTCCCAACTCACTTATATGGGGGAACTTCAAATGCTCATAACTCCGGAACCCTATGTGCTAGAGACTCAAGGCTGGTACCGTTGGACTCGGGGTACACACAAATGGGGGGGTAGGACAAGGTCCCATGTCTCTATCTTACCCCCCTGAGGATCGGTCAAAACTGACCCTGATTAAAAGTCCAAGCCCTGTACACTCTTGACAACCCTAAACACCAACTTCACCTTGACAAAAAATACCACAAAAAGGGGGGTCCAAACCACTCCTAAGGCTCTGAAACGTGCTCCTAGACACTTTCTGGGGGAACACTTTTGGCATTTCACACTTAGGAAAATTTTGACTCTCCCAACTCACTTATATGGGGGAACTTCAAATGCTCATAACTCTGGAACCCTAAGTCCTAGAGACTTAAGGGTGGGACCGTTGGACTCGGGGTACCCACAAATGGGGGGGGGGGTAGGACAAGGTCTCATGTCTCTACCTTGCTCCCTGAGGATGGGTCAAAACTGACCCTTGTTAAAACCCCAAATATTGACTCTCCCAACTCACTTATATGGGGGAACTTCAAATGCTCATAACTCCGGAACCCTATGTGCTAGAGACTCAAGGCTGGTACCGTTGGACTCGGGGTACACACAAATGGGGGGGTAGGACAAGGTCCCATGTCTCTATCTTACCCCCCTGAGGATCGGTCAAAACTGACCCTGATTAAAAGTCCAAGCCCTGTACACTCTTGACAACCCTAAACACCAACTTCACCTTGACAAAAAATACCACAAAAAGGGGGGTCCAAACCACTCCTAAGGCTCTGAAACGTGCTCCTAGACACTTTCTGGGGGAACACTTTTGGCATTTCACACTTAGGAAAATTTTGACTCTCCCAACTCACTTATATGGGGGAACTTCAAATGCTCATAACTCTGGAACCCTAAGTCCTAGAGACTTAAGGGTGGGACCGTTGGACTCGGGGTACCCACAAATGGGGGGGGGGGTAGGACAAGGTCTCATGTCTCTACCTTGCTCCCTGAGGATGGGTCAAAACTGACCCTTGTTAAAACCCCAAATATTGACTCTCCCAACTCACTTATATGGGGGAACTTCAAATGCTCATAACTCCGGAACCCTATGTGCTACAGACTCAAGGGTGGTACCGTTGGACTCGGGGTACACACAAATGGGGGGGTAGGACAAGGTCCCATGTCTCTATCTTACCCCTGAGGATCGGTCAAAACGGACCCTGGTTAAAACCCCAGATTTTGACTCTCCCAACTCACTTATATGGGGGAACTTCAAATGCTCATAACTCCGGAACCCTATGTGCTAGAGACTCAAGGCTGGTACCGTTGGACTCGGGGTACACACAAATGGGGGGGTAGGACAAGGTCCCATGTCTCTATCTTACCCCCCTGAGGATCGGTCAAAACTGACCCTGATTAAAAGTCCAAGCCCTGTACACTCTTGACAACCCTAAACACCAACTTCACCTTGACAAAAAGTACCACAAAAAGGGGGGTCCAAACCACTCCTAAGGCTCTAAAACGTGCTCCTAGACACTTTCTGGGGGAACACTTTTGGCATTTCACACTTAGGAAAATTTTGACTCTCCCAACTCACTTATATGGGGGAACTTCAAATGCTCATAACTCTGGAACCCTAAGTCCTAGAGACTTAAGGGTGGGACCGTTGGACTCGGGGTACCCACAAATGGGGGGGTAGGACAAGGTCTCATGTCTCTATCTTACCCCCCTGAGGATGGGTCAAAACGAACCCTGGTTAAAACCCCAGATTTTGACTCTCCCAACTCACTTATATGGGGGAACTTCAAATGCTCATAACTCTGGAACCCTAAGTCCTAGAGACTTAAGGGTGGGACCGTTGGACTCGGGGTACCCACAAATGGGGGGGTAGGACAAGGTCTCATGTCTCTACCTTGCTCCCTGAGGATGGGTCAAAACTGACCCTTGTTAAAACCCCAAATATTGACTCTCCCAACTCACTTATATGGGGGAACTTCAAATGCTCATAACTCCGGAACCCTATGTGCTAGAGACTCAAGGCTGGTACCGTTGGACTCGGGGTACACACAAATGGGGGGGTAGGACAAAGTCCCATGTCTCTATCTTACCCCCCTGAGGATCGGTCAAAACTGACCCTGATTAAAAGTCCAAGCCCTGTACACTCTTGACAACCCTAAACACCAACTTCACCTTGACAAAAAGTACCACAAAAAGGGGGGTCCAAACCACTCCTAAGGCTCTGAAACGTGCTCCTAGACACTTTCTGGGGGAACACTTTTGGCATTTCACACTTAGGAAAATTTTGACTCTCCCAACTCACTTATATGGGGGAACTTCAAATGCTCATAACTCTGGAACCCTAAGTCCTAGAGACTTAAGGGTGGGACCGTTGGACTCGGGGTACCCACAAATGGGGGTGTAGGACAAGGTCTCATGTCTTTATCTTGCTCCCTGAGGATGGGTCAAAACTGACCCTTGTTAAAACCCCAAATTTTGACTCTCCCAACTCACTTATATGGGGGAACTTCAAATGCTCATAACTCCGGAACCCTATGTGCTAGAGACTCAAGGCTGGTACCGTTGGACTCGGGTCACACACAAATGGGGGGGTAGGACAAGGTCCCATGTCTCTATCTTACCCCCCTGAGGATCGGTCAAAACGGACCCTGGTTAAAACCCCAGATTTTGACTCTCCCAACTCACTTATATGGGGGAACTTCAAATGCTCATAACTCTGGAACCCTAAGTCCTAGAGACTTAAGGGTGGGACCCTTGGACTCGGGGTACCCACAAATGGGGGGGTAGGACAAGGTCTCATGTCTCTACCTTGCTCCCTGAGGATGGGTCAAAACTGACCCTTGTTAAAACCCCAAATATTGACTCTCCCAACTCACTTATATGGGGGAACTTCAAATGCTCATAACTCCAGAACCCTATGTGCTAGAGACTCAAGGCTGGTACCGTTGGACTCGGGGTACACACAAATGGGGGGGTAGGACAAGGTCCCATGTCTCTATCTTACCCCCCTGAGGATCGGTCAAAACGGACCCTGGTTAAAACCCCAGATTTTGACTCTCCCAACTCACTTATATGGGGGAACTTCAAATGCTCATAACTCCGGAACCCTATGTGCTAGAGACTCAAGGCTGGTACCGTTGGACTCGGGGTACACACAAATGGGGGGGTAGGACAAGGTCCCATGTATCTATCTTACCCCCCTGAGGATCGGTCAAAACTGACCCTGATTAAAAGTCCAAGCCCTGTACACTCTTGACAACCCTAAACACCAACTTCACCTTGACAAAAAGTACCACAAAAAGGGGGGTCCAAACCACTCCTAAGGCTCTGAAACGTGCTCCTAGACACTTTCTGGGGGAACACTTTTGGCATTTCACACTTAGGAAAATTTTGACTCTCCCAACTCACTTATATGGGGGAACTTCAAATGCTCATAACTCTGGAACCCTAAGTCCTAGAGACTTAAGGGTGGGACCGTTGGACTCGGGGTACCCACAAATGGGGGTGTAGGACAAGGTCTCATGTCTTTATCTTGCTCCCTGAGGATGGGTCAAAACTGACCCTTGTTAAAACCCCAAATTTTGACTCTCCCAACTCACTTATATGGGGGAACTTCAAATGCTCATAACTCCGGAACCCTATGTGCTAGAGACTCAAGGCTGGTACCGTTGGACTCGGGTCACACACAAATGGGGGGGTAGGACAAGGTCCCATGTCTCTATCTTACCCCCCTGAGGATCGGTCAAAACGGACCCTGGTTAAAACCCCAGATTTTGACTCTCCCAACTCACTTATATGGGGGAACTTCAAATGCTCATAACTCTGGAACCCTAAGTCCTAGAGACTTAAGGGTGGGACCCTTGGACTCGGGGTACCCACAAATGGGGGGGTAGGACAAGGTCTCATGTCTCTACCTTGCTCCCTGAGGATGGGTCAAAACTGACCCTTGTTAAAACCCCAAATATTGACTCTCCCAACTCACTTATATGGGGGAACTTCAAATGCTCATAACTCCAGAACCCTATGTGCTAGAGACTCAAGGCTGGTACCGTTGGACTCGGGGTACACACAAATGGGGGGGTAGGACAAGGTCCCATGTCTCTATCTTACCCCCCTGAGGATCGGTCAAAACGGACCCTGGTTAAAACCCCAGATTTTGACTCTCCCAACTCACTTATATGGGGGAACTTCAAATGCTCATAACTCCGGAACCCTATGTGCTAGAGACTCAAGGCTGGTACCGTTGGACTCGGGGTACACACAAATGGGGGGGTAGGACAAGGTCCCATGTATCTATCTTACCCCCCTGAGGATCGGTCAAAACTGACCCTGATTAAAAGTCCAAGCCCTGTACACTCTTGACAACCCTAAACACCAACTTCACCTTGACAAAAAGTAACACAAAAAGGGGGGTCCAAACCACTCCTAAGGCTCTGAAACGTGCTCCTAGACACTTTCTGGGGGAACACTTTTGGCATTTCACACTTAGGAAAATTTTGACTCTCCCAACTCACTTATATGGGGGAACTTCAAATGCTCATAACTCTGGAACCCTAAGTCCTAGAGACTTAAGGGTGGGACCGTTGGACTCGGGGTACCCACAAATGGGGGGGTAGGACAAGGTCTCATGTCTCTACCTTGCTCCCTGAGGATGGGTCAAAACTGACCCTTGTTAAAACCCCAAATATTGACTCTCCCAACTCACTTATATGGGGGAACTTCAAATGCTCATAACTCCGGAACCCTATGTGCTAGAGACTCAAGGGTGGTACCGTTGGACTCGGGGTACACACAAATGGGGGGGTAGGACAAGGTCCCATGTCTCTATCTTACCCCCGAGGATCGGTCAAAACGGACCCTGATTAAAACCCCAGATTTTGACTCTCCCAACTCACTTATATGGGGGAACTTCAAATGCTCATAACTCCGGAACCCTATGTGCTAGAGACTCAAGGCTGGTACCGTTGGACTCGGGGTACACACAAATGGGGGGTAGGACAAGGTCCCATGTCTCTATCTTACCCCCCTGAGGATCGGTCAAAACGGACCCTGGTTAAAACCCCAGATTTTGACTCTCCCAACTCACTTATATGGGGGAACTTCAAATGCTCATAACTCCGGAACCCTATGTGCTAGAGACTCAAGTCTGGTACCCTTGGACTCGGGGTACACACAAATGGGGGGGTAGGACAAGGTCCCATGTCTCTATCTTACCCCCCTGAGGAACGGTCAAAACGGACCCTGGTTAAAACCCCAGATTTTGACTCTCCCAACTCACTTATATGGGGGAACTTCAAATGCTCATAACTCCGGAACCCTATGTGCTAGAGACTCAAGGCTGGTACCGTTGGACTCGGGGTACACACAAATGGGGGGGTAGGACAAGGTCCCATGTCTCTATCTTACCCTCCTGAGGATCGGTCAAAACTGACCCTGATTAAAAGTCCAAGCCCTGTACACTCTTGACAACCCTAAACACCAACTTCACCTTGACAAAAAGTACCACAAAAAGGGGGGTCCAAACCACTCCTAAGGCTCTGAAACGTGCTCCTAGACACTTTCTGGGGGAACACTTTTGGCATTTCACACTTAGGAAAATTTTGACTCTCCCAACTCACTTATATGGGGGAACTTCAAATGCTCATAACTCTGGAACCCTAAGTCCTAGAGACTTAAGGGTGGGACCGTTGGACTCGGGGTACCCACAAATGGGGGTGTAGGACAAGGTCTCATGTCTCTATCTTGCTCCCTGAGGATGGGTCAAAACTGACCCTTGTTAAAACCCCAAATTTTGACTCTCCCAACTCACTTATATGGGGGAACTTCAAATGCTCATAAATCCGGAACCCTATGTGCTAGAGACTCATGGCTGGTACCGTTGGACTCGGGGCACACACAAATGGGGGGGTAGGACAAGGTCCCATGTCTCTACCTTACCCCCCTGAGGATCGGTCAAAACGGACCCTGGTTAAAACCCCAGATTTTGACTCTCCCAACTCACTTATATGGGGGAACTTCAAATGCTCATAACTCTGGAACCCTAAGTCCTAGAGACTTAAGGGTGGGACCGTTGGACTCGGGGTACCCACAAATGGGGGGGTAGGACAAGGTCTCATGTCTCTACCTTGCTCCCTGAGGATGGGTCAAAACTGACCCTTGTTAAAACCCCAAATATTGACTCTCCCAACTCACTTATATGGGGGAACTTCAAATGCTCATAACTCCGGAACCCTATGTGCTAGAGACTCAAGGGTGGTACCGTTGGACTCGGGGTACACACAAATGGGGGGGTAGGACAAGGTCCCATGTCTCTATCTTACCCCCCTGAGGATCGGTCAAAACTGACCCTGATTAAAAGTCCAAGCCCTGTACACTCTTGACAACCCTAAACACCAACTTCACCTTGACAAAAAGTACCACAAAAAGGGGGGTCCAAACCACTCCTAAGGCTCTGAAACGTGCTCCTAGACACTTTCTGGGGGAACACTTTTGGCATTTCACACTTAAGAAAATTTTCACTCTCCCAACTCACTTATATGGGGGAACTTCAAATGCTCATAACTCCGGAACCCTATGTGCTAGAGACTCAAGTCTGGTACCCTTGGACTCGGGGTACACACAAATGGGGGGGTAGGACAAGGTCCCATGTCTCTATCTTACCCCCCTGAGGATCGGTCAAAACGGACCCTGGTTAAAACCCCAGATTTTGACTCTCCCAACTCACTTATATGGGGGAACTTCAAATGCTCATAACTCCGGAACCCTATGTGCTAGAGACTCAAGGCTGGTACCGTTGGACTCGGGGTACACACAAATGGGGGGGTAGGACAAGGTCCCATGTCTCTATCTTACCCCCCTGAGGATCGGTCAAAACTGACCCTGATTAAAAGTCCAAGCCCTGTACACTCTTGACAACCCTAAACACCAACTTCACCTTGACAAAAAGTACCACAAAAAGGGGGGTCCAAACCACTCCTAAGGCTCTGAAACGTGCTCCTAGACACTTTCTGGGGGAACACTTTTGGCATTTCACACTTAGGAAAATTTTGACTCTCCCAACTCACTTATATGGGGGAACTTCAAATGCTCATAACTCTGGAACCCTAAGTCCTAGAGACTTAAGGGTGGGACCGTTGGACTCGGGGTACCCACAAATGGGGGGGTAGGACAAGGTCTCATGTCTCTACCTTGCTCCCTGAGGATGGGTCAAAACTGACCCTTGTTAAAACCCCAAATATTGACTCTCCCAACTCACTTATATGGGGGAACTTCAAATGCTCATAACTCCGGAACCCTATGTGCTAGAGACTCAAGGGTGGTACCGTTGGACTCGGGGTACACACAAATGGGGGGGTAGGACAAGGTCCCATGTCTCTATCTTACCCCCGAGGATCGGTCAAAACGGACCCTGGTTAAAACCCCAGATTTTGACTCTCCCAACTCCCTTATATGGGGGAACTTCAAATGCTCATAACTCCGGAACCCTATGTGCTAGAGACTCAAGGCTGGTACCGTTGGACTCGGGGTACACACAAATGGGGGGTAGGACAAGGTCCCATGTCTCTATCTTACCCCCCTGAGGATCGGTCAAAACGGACCCTGGTTAAAACCCCAGATTTTGACTCTCCCAACTCACTTATATGGGGGAACTTCAAATGCTCATAACTCCGGAACCCTATGTGCTAGAGACTCAAGTCTGGTACCCTTGGACTCGGGGTACACACAAATGGGGGGGTAGGACAAGGTCCCATGTCTCTATCTTACCCCCCTGAGGATCGGTCAAAACGGACCCTGGTTAAAACCCCAGATTTTGACTCTCCCAACTCACTTATATGGGGGAACTTCAAATGCTCATAACTCCGGAACCCTATGTGCTAGAGACTCAAGGCTGGTACCGTTGGACTCGGGGTACACACAAATGGGGGGGTAGGACAAGGTCCCATGTCTCTATCTTACCCCCCTGAGGATCGGTCAAAACTGACCCTGATTAAAAGTCCAAGCCCTGTACACTCTTGACAACCCTAAACACCAACTTCACCTTGACAAAAAGTACCACAAAAAGGGGGGTCCAAACCACTCCTAAGGCTCTGAAACGTGCTCCTAGACACTTTCTGGGGGAACACTTTTGGCATTTCACACTTAGGAAAATTTTGACTCTCCCAACTCACTTATATGGGGGAACTTCAAATGCTCATAACTCTGGAACCCTAAGTCCTAGAGACTTAAGGGTGGGACCGTTGGACTCGGGGTACCCACAAATGGGGGGGTAGGACAAGGTCTCATGTCTCTACCTTGCTCCCTGAGGATGGGTCAAAACTGACCCTTGTTAAAACCCCAAATATTGACTCTCCCAACTCACTTATATGGGGGAACTTCAAATGCTCATAACTCCGGAACCCTATGTGCTAGAGACTCAAGGCTGGTACCGTTGGACTCGGGGTACACACAAATGGGGGGGTAGGACAAGGTCCCATGTCTCTATCTTACCCCCCTGAGGATCGGTCAAAACTGACCCTGATTAAAAGTCCAAGCCCTGTACACTCTTGACAACCCTAAACACCAACTTCACCTTGACAAAAAATACCACAAAAAGGGGGGTCCAAACCACTCCTAAGGCTCTGAAACGTGCTCCTAGACACTTTCTGGGGGAACACTTTTGGCATTTCACACTTAGGAAAATTTTGACTCTCCCAACTCACTTATATGGGGGAACTTCAAATGCTCATAACTCTGGAACCCTAAGTCCTAGAGACTTAAGGGTGGGACCGTTGGACTCGGGGTACCCACAAATGGGGGGGGGGGTAGGACAAGGTCTCATGTCTCTACCTTGCTCCCTGAGGATGGGTCAAAACTGACCCTTGTTAAAACCCCAAATTTTGACTCTCCCAACTCACTTATATGGGGGAACTTCAAATGCTCATAACTCCGGAACCCTATGTGCTAGAGACTCAAGGCTGGTACCGTTGGACTCGGGGCACACACAAATGGGGGGGTAGGACAAGGTCCCATGTCTCTATCTTACCCCCCCGAGGATCGGTCAAAACGGACCCTGGTTAAAACCCCAGATTTTGACTCTCCCAACTCCCTTATATGGGGGAACTTCAAATGCTCATAACTCCGGAACCCTATGTGCTAGAGACTCAAGGCTGGTACCGTTGGACTCGGGGTACACACAAATGGGGGGTAGGACAAGGTCCCATGTCTCTATCTTACCCCCCTGAGGATCGGTCAAAACGGACCCTGGTTAAAACCCCAGATTTTGACTCTCCCAACTCACTTATATGGGGGAACTTCAAATGCTCATAACTCCGGAACCCTATGTGCTAGAGACTCAAGTCTGGTACCCTTGGACTCGGGGTACACACAAATGGGGGGGTAGGACAAGGTCCCATGTCTCTATCTTACCCCCCTGAGGATCGGTCAAAACGGACCCTGGTTAAAACCCCAGATTTTGACTCTCCCAACTCACTTATATGGGGGAACTTCAAATGCTCATAACTCCGGAACCCTATGTGCTAGAGACTCAAGGCTGGTACCGTTGGACTCGGGGTACACACAAATGGGGGGGTAGGACAAGGTCCCATGTCTCTATCTTACCCCCCTGAGGATCGGTCAAAACTGACCCTGATTAAAAGTCCAAGCCCTGTACACTCTTGACAACCCTAAACACCAACTTCACCTTGACAAAAAGTACCACAAAAAGGGGGGTCCAAACCACTCCTAAGGCTCTGAAACGTGCTCCTAGACACTTTCTGGGGGAACACTTTTGGCATTTCACACTTAGGAAAATTTTGACTCTCCCAACTCACTTATATGGGGGAACTTCAAATGCTCATAACTCTGGAACCCTAAGTCCTAGAGACTTAAGGGTGGGACCGTTGGACTCGGGGTACCCACAAATGGGGGGGTAGGACAAGGTCTCATGTCTCTACCTTGCTCCCTGAGGATGGGTCAAAACTGACCCTTGTTAAAACCCCAAATATTGACTCTCCCAACTCACTTATATGGGGGAACTTCAAATGCTCATAACTCCGGAACCCTATGTGCTAGAGACTCAAGGCTGGTACCGTTGGACTCGGGGTACACACAAATGGGGGGGTAGGACAAGGTCCCATGTCTCTATCTTACCCCCCTGAGGATCGGTCAAAACTGACCCTGATTAAAAGTCCAAGCCCTGTACACTCTTGACAACCCTAAACACCAACTTCACCTTGACAAAAAATACCACAAAAAGGGGGGTCCAAACCACTCCTAAGGCTCTGAAACGTGCTCCTAGACACTTTCTGGGGGAACACTTTTGGCATTTCACACTTAGGAAAATTTTGACTCTCCCAACTCACTTATATGGGGGAACTTCAAATGCTCATAACTCTGGAACCCTAAGTCCTAGAGACTTAAGGGTGGGACCGTTGGACTCGGGGTACCCACAAATGGGGGGGGGGGGGTAGGACAAGGTCTCATGTCTCTACCTTGCTCCCTGAGGATGGGTCAAAACTGACCCTTGTTAAAACCCCAAATATTGACTCTCCCAACTCACTTATATGGGGGAACTTCAAATGCTCATAACTCCGGAACCCTATGTGCTACAGACTCAAGGGTGGTACCGTTGGACTCGGGGTACACACAAATGGGGGGGTAGGACAAGGTCCCATGTCTCTATCTTACCCCTGAGGATCGGTCAAAACGGACCCTGGTTAAAACCCCAGATTTTGACTCTCCCAACTCACTTATATGGGGGAACTTCAAATGCTCATAACTCCGGAACCCTATGTGCTAGAGACTCAAGGCTGGTACCGTTGGACTCGGGGTACACACAAATGGGGGGGTAGGACAAGGTCCCATGTCTCTATCTTACCCCCCTGAGGATCGGTCAAAACTGACCCTGATTAAAAGTCCAAGCCCTGTACACTCTTGACAACCCTAAACACCAACTTCACCTTGACAAAAAGTACCACAAAAAGGGGGGTCCAAACCACTCCTAAGGCTCTAAAACGTGCTCCTAGACACTTTCTGGGGGAACACTTTTGGCATTTCACACTTAGGAAAATTTTGACTCTCCCAACTCACTTATATGGGGGAACTTCAAATGCTCATAACTCTGGAACCCTAAGTCCTAGAGACTTAAGGGTGGGACCGTTGGACTCGGGGTACCCACAAATGGGGGGGTAGGACAAGGTCTCATGTCTCTATCTTACCCCCCTGAGGATGGGTCAAAACGAACCCTGGTTAAAACCCCAGATTTTGACTCTCCCAACTCACTTATATGGGGGAACTTCAAATGCTCATAACTCCGGAACCCTATGTGCTAGAGACTCAAGGCTGGTACCGTTGGACTCGGGGTACACACAAATGGGGGGGTAGGACAAGGTCCCATGTCTCTATCTTACCCCCCTGAGGATCGGTCAAAACTGACCCTGATTAAAAGTCCAAGCCCTGTACACTCTTGACAACCCTAAACACCAACTTCACCTTGACAAAAAGTACCACAAAAAGGGGGGTCCAAACCACTCCTAAGGCTCTGAAACGTGCTCCTAGACACTTTCTGGGGGAACACTTTTGGCATTTCACACTTAGGAAAATTTTGACTCTCCCAACTCACTTATATGGGGGAACTTCAAATGCTCATAACTCTGGAACCCTAAGTCCTAGAGACTTAAGGGTGGGACCGTTGGACTCGGGGTACCCACAAATGGGGGGGTAGGACAAGGTCTCATGTCTCTACCTTGCTCCCTGAGGATGGGTCAAAACTGACCCTTGTTAAAACCCCAAATATTGACTCTCCCAACTCACTTATATGGGGGAACTTCAAATGCTCATAACTCCGGAACCCTATGTGCTAGAGACTCAAGGGTGGTACCGTTGGACTCGGGGTACACACAAATGGGGGGGTAGGACAAGGTCCCATGTCTCTATCTTACCCCCCTGAGGATCGGTCAAAACTGACCCTGATTAAAAGTCCAAGCCCTGTACACTCTTGACAACCCTAAACACCAACTTCACCTTGACAAAAAGTACCACAAAAAGGGGGGTCCAAACCACTCCTAAGGCTCTGAAACGTGCTCCTAGACACTTTCTGGGGGAACACTTTTGGCATTTCACACTTAGGAAAATTTTCACTCTCCCAACTCACTTATATGGGGGAACTTCAAATGCTCATAACTCCAGAACCCTATGTGCTAGAGACTCAAGGCTGGTACCGTTGGACTCGGGGTACACACAAATGGGGGGGTAGGACAAGGTCCCATGTCTCTATCTTACCCCCCTGAGGATCGGTCAAAACGGACCCTGGTTAAAACCCCAGATTTTGACTCTCCCAACTCACTTATATGGGGGAACTTCAAATGCTCATAACTCCGGAACCCTATGTGCTAGAGACTCAAGGCTGGTACCGTTGGACTCGGGGTACACACAAATGGGGGGGTAGGACAAGGTCCCATGTCTCTATCTTACCCCCGAGGATCGGTCAAAACGGACCCTGATTAAAAGTCCAAGCCCTGTACACTCTTGACAACCCTAAACACCAACTTCACCTTGACAAAAAGTACCACAAAAAGGGGGGTCCAAACCACTCCTAAGGCTCTGAAACGTGCTCCTAGACACTTTCTGGGGGAACACTTTTGGCATTTCACACTTAGGAAAATTTTAATTCTCCCAACTCACTTATATGGGGGAACTTCAAATGCTCATAACTCTGGAACCCTAAGTCCTAGAGACTTAAGGCTGGTACCGTTGGACTCGGGTCACACACAAATGGGGGGGTAGGACAAGGTCCCATGTCTCTATCTTACCCCCCTGAGGATCGGTGAAAACGGACCCTGGTTAAAACCCCAGATTTTGACTCTCCCAACTCACTTATATGGGGGAACTTCAAATGCTCATAACTCTGGAACCCTAAGTCCTAGAGACTTAAGGGTGGGACCCTTGGACTCGGGGTACCCACAAATGGGGGGGTAGGACAAGGTCTCATGTCTCTACCTTGCTCCCTGAGGATGGGTCAAAACTGACCCTTGTTAAAACCCCAAATATTGACTCTCCCAACTCACTTATATGGGGGAACTTCAAATGCTCATAACTCCGGAACCCTATGTGCTAGAGACTCAAGGGTGGTACCGTTGGACTCGGGGTACACACAAATGGGGGGGTAGGACAAGGTCCCATGTCTCTATCTTACCCCCCTGAGGATCGGTCAAAACTGACCCTGATTAAAAGTCCAAGCCCTGTACACTCTTGACAACCCTAAACACCAACTTCACCTTGACAAAAAGTACCACAAAAAGGGGGGTCCAAACCACTCCTAAGGCTCTGAAACGTGCTCCTAGACACTTTCTGGGGGAACACTTTTGGCATTTCACACTTAGGAAAATTTTGACTCTCCCAACTCACTTATATGGGGGAACTTCAAATGCTCATAACTCTGGAACCCTAAGTCCTAGAGACTTAAGGGTGGGACCGTTGGACTCGGGGTACCCACAAATGGGGGGGGTAGGACAAGGTCTCATGTCTCTACCTTGCTCCCTGAGGATGGGTCAAAACTGACCCTGGTTAAAACCCCAGATTTTGACTCTCCCAACTCACTTATATGGGGGAACTTCAAATGCTCATAACTCCGGAACCCTATGTGCTAGAGACTCAAGGGTGGTACCGTTGGACTCGGGGTACACACAAATGGGGGGGTAGGACAAGGTCCCATGTCTCTATCTTACCCCCGAGGATCGGTCAAAACTGACCCTGGTTAAAACCCCAGATTTTGACTCTCCCAACTCACTTATATGGGGGAACTTCAAATGCTCATAACTCCGGAACCCTATGTGCTAGAGACTCAAGGCTGGTACCGTTGGACTCGGGGTACACACAAATGGGGGGTAGGACAAGGTCCCATGTCTCTATCTTACCCCCCTGAGGATCGGTCAAAACGGACCCTGGTTAAAACCCCAGATTTTGACTCTCCCAACTCACTTATATGGGGGAACTTCAAATGCTCATAACTCCGGAACCCTATGTGCTAGAGACTCAAGTCTGGTACCCTTGGACTCGGGGTACACACAAATGGGGGGGTAGGACAAGGTCCCATGTCTCTATCTTACCCCCCTGAGGATCGGTCAAAACGGACCCTGGTTAAAACCCCAGATTTTGACTCTCCCAACTCACTTATATGGGGGAACTTCAAATGCTCATAACTCCGGAACCCTATGTGCTAGAGACTCAAGGCTGGTACCGTTGGACTCGGGGTACACACAAATGGGGGGGGTAGGACAAGGTCCCATGTCTCTATCTTACCCCCCTGAGGATCGGTCAAAACTGACCCTGATTAAAAGTCCAAGCCCTGTACACTCTTGACAACCCTAAACACCAACTTCACCTTGACAAAAAGTACCACAAAAAGGGGGGTCCAAACCACTCCTAAGGCTCTGAAACGTGCTCCTAGACACTTTCTGGGGGAACACTTTTGGCATTTCACACTTAGGAAAATTTTCACTCTCCCAACTCACTTATATGGGGGAACTTCAAATGCTCATAACTCCAGAACCCTATGTGCTAGAGACTCAAGGCTGGTACCGTTGGACTCGGGGTACACACAAATGGGGGGGTAGGACAAGGTCCCATGTCTCTATCTTACCCCCCTGAGGATCGGTCAAAACGGACCCTGGTTAAAACCCCAGATTTTGACTCTCCCAACTCACTTATATGGGGGAACTTCAAATGCTCATAACTCCGGAACCCTATGTGCTAGAGACTCAAGGCTGGTACCGTTGGACTCGGGGTACACACAAATGGGGGGGTAGGACAAGGTCCCATGTCTCTATCTTACCCCCGAGGATCGGTCAAAACGGACCCTGATTAAAAGTCCAAGCCCTGTACACTCTTGACAACCCTAAACACCAACTTCACCTTGACAAAAAGTACCACAAAAAGGGGGGTCCAAACCACTCCTAAGGCTCTGAAACGTGCTCCTAGACACTTTCTGGGGGAACACTTTTGGCATTTCACACTTAGGAAAATTTTAATTCTCCCAACTCACTTATATGGGGGAACTTCAAATGCTCATAACTCTGGAACCCTAAGTCCTAGAGACTTAAGGGTGGGACCGTTGGACTCGGGGTACCCACAAATGGGGGGGTAGGACAAGGTCTCATGTCTCTACCTTGCTCCCTGAGGATGGGTCAAAACTGACCCTTGTTAAAACCCCAAATATTGACTCTCCCAACTCACTTATATGGGAGAACTTCAAATGCTCATAACTCTGGAATCCTAAGTCCTAGAGTCTTAAGGGTGGGACCGTTGGACTCGGGGTACCCACAAATGGGGGTGTAGGACAAGGTCTCATGTCTCTATCTTGCTCCCTGAGGATGGGTCAAAACTGACCCTTGTTAAAACCTCAAATTTTGACTCTCCCAACTCACTTATATGGGGGAACTTCAAATGCTCATAACTCTGGAACCCTAAGTCCTAGAGACTTAAGGGTGGGACCGTTGGACTCGGGGTACCCACAAATGGGGGGGTAGGACAAGGTCTCATGTCTCTACCTTGCTCCCTGAGGATGGGTCAAAACTGACCCTTGTTAAAACCCCAAATATTGACTCTCCCAACTCACTTATAGGGGGGAACTTCAAATGCTCATAACTCCGGAACCCTATGTGCTAGAGACTCAAGGCTGGTACCGTTGGACTCGGGGTACACACAAATGGGGGGGTAGGACAAAGTCCCATGTCTCTATCTTACCCCCCTGAGGATCGGTCAAAACTGACCCTGATTAAAAGTCCAAGCCCTGTACACTCTTGACAACCCTAAACACCAACTTCACCTTGACAAAAAGTACCACAAAAAGGGGGGTCCAAACCACTCCTAAGGCTCTGAAACGTGCTCCTAGACACTTTCTGGGGGAACACTTTTGGCATTTCACACTTAGGAAAATTTTGACTCTCCCAACTCACTTATATGGGGGAACTTCAAATGCTCATAACTCTGGAACCCTAAGTCCTAGAGACTTAAGGGTGGGACCGTTGGACTCGGGGTACCCACAAATGGGGGGGTAGGACAAGGTCTCATGTCTCTACCTTGCTCCCTGAGGATGGGTCAAAACTGACCCTTGTTAAAACCCCAAATATTGACTCTCCCAACTCACTTATATGGGGGAACTTCAAATGCTCATAACTCCGGAACCCTATGTGCTAGAGACTCAAGGGTGGTACCGTTGGACTCGGGGTACACACAAATGGGGGGGTAGGACAATGTCCCATGTCTCTATCTTACCCCCGAGGATCGGTCAAAACGGACCCTGGTTAAAACCCCAGATTTTGACTCTCCCAACTCACTTATATGGGGGAACTTCAAATGCTCATAACTCCGGAACCCTATGTGCTAGAGACTCAAGGCTGGTACCGTTGGACTCGGGGTACACACAAATGGGGGGGTAGGACAAGGTCCCATGTCTCTATCTTACCCCCCTGAGGATCGGTCAAAACTGACCCTGATTAAAAGTCCAAGCCCTGTACACTCTTGACAACCCTAAACACCAACTTCACCTTGACAAAAAGTACCACAAAAAGGGGGGTCCAAACCACTCCTAAGGCTCTGAAACGTGCTCCTAGACACTTTCTGGGGGAACACTTTTGGCATTTCACACTTAGGAAAATTTTCACTCTCCCAACTCACTTATATGGGGGAACTTCAAATGCTCATAACTCTGGAACCCTAAGTCCTAGAGACTTAAGGGTGGGACCGTTGGACTCGGGGTACCCACAAATGGGGGGGTAGGACAAGGTCTCATGTCTCTACCTTGCTCCCTGAGGATGGGTCAAAACTGACCCTTGTTAAAACCCCAGATTTTGACTCTCTCAACTCACTTATATGGGGGAACTTCAAATGCTCATAACTCCAGAACCCTATGTGCTAGAGACTCAAGGCTGGTACCGTTGGACTCGGGGTACACACAAATGGGGGGCTAGGACAAGGTCCCATGTCTCTATCTTACCCCCCTGAGGATCGGTCAAAACGGACCCTGGTTAAAACCCCAGATTTTGACTCTCCCAACTCACTTATATGGGGGAACTTCAAATGCTCATAACTCTGGAACCCTATGTGCTAGAGACTCAAGGCTGGTACCGTTGGACTCGGGGTACACACAAATGGGGGGGTAGGACAAGGTCCCATGTCTCTATCTTACCCCCCTGAGGATCGGTCAAAACTGACCCTGATTAAAAGTCCAAGCCCTGTACACTCTTGACAACCCTAAACACCAACTTCACCTTGACAAAAAGTACCACAAAAAGGGGGATCCAAACCACTCCTAAGGCTCTGAAACGTGCTCCTAGACACTTTCTGGGGGAACACTTTTGGCATTTCACACTTAGGAAAATTTTGACTCTCCCAACTCACTTATATGGGGGAACTTCAAATGCTCATAACTCTGGAACCCTAAGTCCTAGAGACTTAAGGGTGGGACCGTTGGACTCGGGGTACCCACAAATGGGGGTGTAGGACAAGGTCTCATGTCTCTATCTTGCTCCCTGAGGATGGGTCAAAACTGACCCTTGTTAAAACCCCAAATTTTGACTCTCCCAACTCACTTATATGGGGGAACTTCAAATGCTCATAACTCCGGAACCCTATGTGCTAGAGACTCATGGCTGGTACCGTTGGACTCGGGGCACACACAAATGGGGGGGTAGGACAAGGTCCCATGTCTCTACCTTACCCCCCTGAGGATCGGTCAAAACGGACCCTGGTTAAAACCCCAGATTTTGACTCTCCCAACTCACTTATATGGGGGAACTTCAAATGCTCATAACTCTGGAACCCTAAGTCCTAGAGACTTAAGGGTGGGACCGTTGGACTCGGGGTACCCACAAATGGGGGGGTAGGACAAGGTCTCATGTCTCTACCTTGCTCCCTGAGGATGGGTCAAAACTGACCCTTGTTAAAACCCCAAATATTGACTCTCCCAACTCACTTATATGGGGGAACTTCAAATGCTCATAACTCCGGAACCCTATGTGCTAGAGACTCAAGGGTGGTACCGTTGGACTCGGGGTAAACACAAATGGGGGGGTAGGACAAGGTCCCATGTCTCTATCTTACCCCCCTGAGGATCGGTCAAAACTGACCCTGATTAAAAGTCCAAGCCCTGTACACTCTTGACAACCCTAAACACCAACTTCACCTTGACAAAAAGTACCACAAAAAGGGGGGTCCAAACCACTCCTAAGGCTCTGAAACGTGCTCCTAGACACTTTCTGGGGGAACACTTTTGGCATTTCACACTTAGGAAAATTTTCACTCTCCCAACTCACTTATATGGGGGAACTTCAAATGCTCATAACTCCAGAACCCTATGTGCTAGAGACTCAAGGCTGGTACCGTTGGACTCGGGGTACACACAAATGGGGGGGTAGGACAAGGTCCCATGTCTCTATCTTACCCCCCTGAGGATCGGTCAAAACGGACCCTGGTTAAAACCCCAGATTTTGACTCTCCCAACTCACTTATATGGGGGAACTTCAAATGCTCATAACTCCGGAACCCTATGTGCTAGAGACTCAAGGCTGGTACCGTTGGACTCGGGGTACACACAAATGGGGGGGTAGGACAAGGTCCCATGTCTCTATCTTACCCCCGAGGATCGGTCAAAACGGACCCTGATTAAAAGTCCAAGCCCTGTACACTCTTGACAACCCTAAACACCAACTTCACCTTGACAAAAAGTACCACAAAAAGGGGGGTCCAAACCACTCCTAAGGCTCTGAAACGTGCTCCTAGACACTTTCTGGGGGAACACTTTTGGCATTTCACACTTAGGAAAATTTTCACTCTCCCAACTCACTTATATGGGGGAACTTCAAATGCTCATAACTCTGGAACCCTAAGTCCTAGAGACTTAAGGGTGGGACCGTTGGACTCGGGGTACCCACAAATGGGGGGGTAGGACAAGGTCTCATGTCTCTACCTTGCTCCCTGAGGATGGGTCAAAACTGACCCTTGTTAAAACCCCAAATATTGACTCTCCCAACTCACTTATATGGGGGAACTTCAAATGCTCATAACTCCGGAACCCTATGTGCTAGAGACTCAAGGCTGGTACCGTTGGACTCGGGGTTCACACAAATGGGGGGAAGGACAAGGTCCCATGTCTCTATCTTACCCCCCTGAGGATCGGTCAAAACGGACCCTGGTTAAAACCCCAGATTTTGACTCTCTCAACTCACTTATATGGGGGAACTTCAAATGCTCATAACTCCAGAACCCTATGTGCTAGAGACTCAAGGCTGGTACCGTTGGACTCGGGGTACACACAAATGGGGGGCTAGGACAAGGTCCCATGTCTCTATCTTACCCCCCTGAGGATCGGTCAAAACTGACCCTGATTAAAAGTCCAAGCCCTGTACACTCTTGACAACCCTTAACACCAACTTCACCTTGACAAAAAGTACCACAAAAAGGGGGGTCCAAACCACTCCTAAGGCTCTAAAACGTGCTCCTAGACACTTTCTGGGGGAACACTTTTGGCATTTCACACTTAGGAAAATTTTCACTCTCCCAACTCACTTATATGGGAGAACTTCAAATGCTCATAACTCTGGAATACTAAGTCCTAGAGTCTTAAGGGTGGGACCGTTGGACTCGGGGTACCCACAAATGGGGGTGTAGGACAAGGTCTCATGTCTCTATCTTGCTCCCTGAGGATGGGTCAAAACTGACCCTTGTTAAAACCTCAAATATTGACTCTCCCAACTCACTTATATGGGGGAACTTCAAATGCTCATAACTCCGGAACCCTATGTGCTAGAGACTCAAGGCTGGTACCGTTGGACTCGGGGTACACACAAATGGGGGGGTAGGACAAGGTCCCATGTCTCTATCTTACCCCCCTGAGGATCGGTCAAAACTGACCCTGATTAAAAGTCCAAGCCCTGTACACTCTTGACAACCCTAAACACCAACTTCACCTTGACAAAAAGTACCACAAAAAGGGGGGTCCAAACCACTCCTAAGGCTCTGAAACGTGCTCCTAGACACTTTCTGGGGGAACACTTTTGGCATTTCACACTTAGGAAAATTTTCACTCTCCCAACTCACTTATATGGGGGAACTTCAAATGCTCATAACTCCAGAACCCTATGTGCTAGAGACTCAAGGCTGGTACCGTTGGACTCGGGGTACACACAAATGGGGGGGTAGGACAAGGTCCCATGTCTCTATTTTACCCCCCTGAGGATCGGTCAAAACGGACCCTGGTTAAAACCCCAGATTTTGACTCTCCCAACTCACTTATATGGGGGAACTTCAAATGCTCATAACTCCGGAACCCTATGTGCTAGAGACTCAAGGCTGGTACCGTTGGACTCGGGGTACACACAAATGGGGGGGTAGGACAAGGTCCCATGTATCTATCTTACCCCCCTGAGGATCGGTCAAAACTGACCCTGATTAAAAGTCCAAGCCCTGTACACTCTTGACAACCCTAAACACCAACTTCACCTTGACAAAAAGTACCACAAAAAGGGGGGTCCAAACCACTCCTAAGGCTCTGAAACGTGCTCCTAGACACTTTCTGGGGGAACACTTTTGGCATTTCACACTTAGGAAAATTTTGACTCTCCCAACTCACTTATATGGGGGAACTTCAAATGCTCATAACTCTGGAACCCTAAGTCCTAGAGACTTAAGGGTGGGACCGTTGGACTCGGGGTACCCACAAATGGGGGGGTAGGACAAGGTCTCATGTCTCTACCTTGCTCCCTGAGGATGGGTCAAAACTGACCCTTGTTAAAACCCCAAATATTGACTCTCCCAACTCACTTATATGGGGGAACTTCAAATGCTCATAACTCCGGAACCCTATGTGCTAGAGACTCAAGGGTGGTACCGTTGGACTCGGGGTACACACAAATGGGGGGGTAGGACAAGGTCCCATGTCTCTATCTTACCCCCCTGAGGATCGGTCAAAACGGACCCTGGTTAAAACCCCAGATTTTGACTCTCCCAACTCACTTATATGGGGGAACTTCAAATGCTCATAACTCCAGAACCCTATGTGCTAGAGACTCAAGGCTGGTACCGTTGGACTCGGGGTACACACAAATGGGGGGGTAGGACAAGGTCCCATGTCTCTATCTTACCCCCCTGAGGATCGGTCAAAACTGAACCTGATTAAAAGTCCAAGCCCTGTACACTCTTGACAACCCTAAACACCAACTTCACCTTGACAAAAAGTACCACAAAAAGGGGGGTCCAAACCACTCCTAAGGCTCTGAAACGTGCTCCTAGACACTTTCTGGGGGAACACTTTTGGCATTTCACACTTAGGAAAATTTTCACTCTCCCAACTCACTTATATGGGGGAACTTCAAATGCTCATAACTCTGGAACCCTAAGTCCTAGAGACTTAAGGGTGGGACCGTTGGACTCGGGGTACCCACAAATGGGGGGGTAGGACAAGGTCTCATGTCTCTACCTTGCTCCCTGAGGATGGGTCAAAACTGACCCTTGTTAAAACCCCAAATATTGACTCTCCCAACTCACTTATATGGGGGAACTTCAAATGCTCATAACTCCGGAACCCTATGTGCTAGAGACTCAAGGGTGGTACCGTTGGACTCGGGGTACACACAAATGGGGGGGTAGGACAAGGTCCCATGTCTCTATCTTACCCCCGAGGATCGGTCAAAACGGACCCTGATTAAAACCCCAGATTTTGACTCTCCCAACTCACTTATATGGGGGAACTTCAAATGCTCATAACTCCGGAACCCTATGTGCTAGAGACTCAAGGCTGGTACCGTTGGACTCGGGGTACACACAAATGGGGGGTAGGACAAGGTCCCATGTCTCTATCTTACCCCCCTGAGGATCGGTCAAAACGGACCCTGGTTAAAACCCCAGATTTTGACTCTCCCAACTCACTTATATGGGGGAACTTCAAATGCTCATAACTCCGGAACCCTATGTGCTAGAGACTCAAGTCTGGTACCCTTGGACTCGGGGTACACACAAATGGGGGGGTAGGACAAGGTCCCATGTCTCTATCTTACCCCCCTGAGGATCGGTCAAAACGGACCCTGGTTAAAACCCCAGATTTTGACTCTCCCAACTCACTTATATGGGGGAACTTCAAATGCTCATAACTCCGGAACCCTATGTGCTAGAGACTCAAGGCTGGTACCGTTGGACTCGGGGTACACACAAATGGGGGGGTAGGACAAGGTCCCATGTCTCTATCTTACCCTCCTGAGGATCGGTCAAAACTGACCCTGATTAAAAGTCCAAGCCCTGTACACTCTTGACAACCCTAAACACCAACTTCACCTTGACAAAAAGTACCACAAAAAGGGGGGTCCAAACCACTCCTAAGGCTCTGAAACGTGCTCCTAGACACTTTCTGGGGGAACACTTTTGGCATTTCACACTTAGGAAAATTTTGACTCTCCCAACTCACTTATATGGGGGAACTTCAAATGCTCATAACTCTGGAACCCTAAGTCCTAGAGACTTAAGGGTGGGACCGTTGGACTCGGGGTACCCACAAATGGGGGTGTAGGACAAGGTCTCATGTCTCTATCTTGCTCCCTGAGGATGGGTCAAAACTGACCCTTGTTAAAACCCCAAATTTTGACTCTCCCAACTCACTTATATGGGGGAACTTCAAATGCTCATAACTCCGGAACCCTATGTGCTAGAGACTCAAGGCTGGTACCGTTGGACTCGGGGCACACACAAATGGGGGGGTAGGACAAGGTCCCATGTCTCTATCTTACCCCCCTGAGGATCGGTCAAAACGGACCCTGGTTAAAACCCCAGATTTTGACTCTCCCAACTCACTTATATGGGGGAACTTCAAATGCTCATAACTCTGGAACCCTATGTCCTAGAGACTTAAGGGTGGGACCGTTGGACTCGGGGTACCCACAAATGGGGGGGTAGGACAAGGTCTCATGTCTCTACCTTGCTCCCTGAGGATGGGTCAAAACTGACCCTTGTTAAAACCCCAAATATTGACTCTCCCAACTCACTTATATGGGGGAACTTCAAATGCTCATAACTCCGGAACCCTATGTGCTAGAGACTCAAGGGTGGTACCGTTGGACTCGGGGTACACACAAATGGGGGGGTAGGACAAGGTCCCATGTCTCTATCTTACCCCCGAGGATCGGTCAAAACTGACCCTGGTTAAAACCCCAGATTTTGACTCTCCCAACTCACTTATATGGGGGAACTTCAAATGCTCATAACTCCGGAACCCTATGTGCTAGAGACTCAAGGCTGGTACCGTTGGACTCGGGGTACACACAAATGGGGGGTAGGACAAGGTCCCATGTCTCTATCTTACCCCCCTGAGGATCGGTCAAAACGGACCCTGGTTAAAACCCCAGATTTTGACTCTCCCAACTCACTTATATGGGGGAACTTCAAATGCTCATAACTCCGGAACCCTATGTGCTAGAGACTCAAGTCTGGTACCCTTGGACTCGGGGTACACACAAATGGGGGGGTAGGACAAGGTCCCATGTCTCTATCTTACCCCCCTGAGGATCGGTCAAAACGGACCCTGGTTAAAACCCCAGATTTTGACTCTCCCAACTCACTTATATGGGGGAACTTCAAATGCTCATAACTCCGGAACCCTATGTGCTAGAGACTCAAGGCTGGTACCGTTGGACTCGGGGTACACACAAATGGGGGGGGTAGGACAAGGTCCCATGTCTCTATCTTACCCCCCTGAGGATCGGTCAAAACTGACCCTGATTAAAAGTCCAAGCCCTGTACACTCTTGACAACCCTAAACACCAACTTCACCTTGACAAAAAGTACCACAAAAAGGGGGGTCCAAACCACTCCTAAGGCTCTGAAACGTGCTCCTAGACACTTTCTGGGGGAACACTTTTGGCATTTCACACTTAGGAAAATTTTCACTCTCCCAACTCACTTATATGGGGGAACTTCAAATGCTCATAACTCCAGAACCCTATGTGCTAGAGACTCAAGGCTGGTACCGTTGGACTCGGGGTACACACAAATGGGGGGGTAGGACAAGGTCCCATGTCTCTATCTTACCCCCCTGAGGATCGGTCAAAACGGACCCTGGTTAAAACCCCAGATTTTGACTCTCCCAACTCACTTATATGGGGGAACTTCAAATGCTCATAACTCCGGAACCCTATGTGCTAGAGACTCAAGGCTGGTACCGTTGGACTCGGGGTACACACAAATGGGGGGGTAGGACAAGGTCCCATGTCTCTATCTTACCCCCGAGGATCGGTCAAAACGGACCCTGATTAAAAGTCCAAGCCCTGTACACTCTTGACAACCCTAAACACCAACTTCACCTTGACAAAAAGTACCACAAAAAGGGGGGTCCAAACCACTCCTAAGGCTCTGAAACGTGCTCCTAGACACTTTCTGGGGGAACACTTTTGGCATTTCACACTTAGGAAAATTTTAATTCTCCCAACTCACTTATATGGGGGAACTTCAAATGCTCATAACTCTGGAACCCTAAGTCCTAGAGACTTAAGGGTGGGACCGTTGGACTCGGGGTACCCACAAATGGGGGGGTAGGACAAGGTCTCATGTCTCTACCTTGCTCCCTGAGGATGGGTCAAAACTGACCCTTGTTAAAACCCCAAATATTGACTCTCCCAACTCACTTATATGGGAGAACTTCAAATGCTCATAACTCTGGAATCCTAAGTCCTAGAGTCTTAAGGGTGGGACCGTTGGACTCGGGGTACCCACAAATGGGGGTGTAGGACAAGGTCTCATGTCTCTATCTTGCTCCCTGAGGATGGGTCAAAACTGACCCTTGTTAAAACCTCAAATTTTGACTCTCCCAACTCACTTATATGGGGGAACTTCAAATGCTCATAACTCTGGAACCCTAAGTCCTAGAGACTTAAGGGTGGGACCGTTGGACTCGGGGTACCCACAAATGGGGGGGTAGGACAAGGTCTCATGTCTCTACCTTGCTCCCTGAGGATGGGTCAAAACTGACCCTTGTTAAAACCCCAAATATTGACTCTCCCAACTCACTTATAGGGGGGAACTTCAAATGCTCATAACTCCGGAACCCTATGTGCTAGAGACTCAAGGCTGGTACCGTTGGACTCGGGGTACACACAAATGGGGGGGTAGGACAAAGTCCCATGTCTCTATCTTACCCCCCTGAGGATCGGTCAAAACTGACCCTGATTAAAAGTCCAAGCCCTGTACACTCTTGACAACCCTAAACACCAACTTCACCTTGACAAAAAGTACCACAAAAAGGGGGGTCCAAACCACTCCTAAGGCTCTGAAACGTGCTCCTAGACACTTTCTGGGGGAACACTTTTGGCATTTCACACTTAGGAAAATTTTGACTCTCCCAACTCACTTATATGGGGGAACTTCAAATGCTCATAACTCTGGAACCCTAAGTCCTAGAGACTTAAGGGTGGGACCGTTGGACTCGGGGTACCCACAAATGGGGGGGTAGGACAAGGTCTCATGTCTCTACCTTGCTCCCTGAGGATGGGTCAAAACTGACCCTTGTTAAAACCCCAAATATTGACTCTCCCAACTCACTTATATGGGGGAACTTCAAATGCTCATAACTCCGGAACCCTATGTGCTAGAGACTCAAGGGTGGTACCGTTGGACTCGGGGTACACACAAATGGGGGGGTAGGACAATGTCCCATGTCTCTATCTTACCCCCGAGGATCGGTCAAAACGGACCCTGGTTAAAACCCCAGATTTTGACTCTCCCAACTCACTTATATGGGGGAACTTCAAATGCTCATAACTCCGGAACCCTATGTGCTAGAGACTCAAGGCTGGTACCGTTGGACTCGGGGTACACACAAATGGGGGGGTAGGACAAGGTCCCATGTCTCTATCTTACCCCCCTGAGGATCGGTCAAAACTGACCCTGATTAAAAGTCCAAGCCCTGTACACTCTTGACAACCCTAAACACCAACTTCACCTTGACAAAAAGTACCACAAAAAGGGGGGTCCAAACCACTCCTAAGGCTCTGAAACGTGCTCCTAGACACTTTCTGGGGGAACACTTTTGGCATTTCACACTTAGGAAAATTTTCACTCTCCCAACTCACTTATATGGGGGAACTTCAAATGCTCATAACTCTGGAACCCTAAGTCCTAGAGACTTAAGGGTGGGACCGTTGGACTCGGGGTACCCACAAATGGGGGGGTAGGACAAGGTCTCATGTCTCTACCTTGCTCCCTGAGGATGGGTCAAAACTGACCCTTGTTAAAACCCCAGATTTTGACTCTCTCAACTCACTTATATGGGGGAACTTCAAATGCTCATAACTCCAGAACCCTATGTGCTAGAGACTCAAGGCTGGTACCGTTGGACTCGGGGTACACACAAATGGGGGGCTAGGACAAGGTCCCATGTCTCTATCTTACCCCCCTGAGGATCGGTCAAAACGGACCCTGGTTAAAACCCCAGATTTTGACTCTCCCAACTCACTTATATGGGGGAACTTCAAATGCTCATAACTCTGGAACCCTATGTGCTAGAGACTCAAGGCTGGTACCGTTGGACTCGGGGTACACACAAATGGGGGGGTAGGACAAGGTCCCATGTCTCTATCTTACCCCCCTGAGGATCGGTCAAAACTGACCCTGATTAAAAGTCCAAGCCCTGTACACTCTTGACAACCCTAAACACCAACTTCACCTTGACAAAAAGTACCACAAAAAGGGGGATCCAAACCACTCCTAAGGCTCTGAAACGTGCTCCTAGACACTTTCTGGGGGAACACTTTTGGCATTTCACACTTAGGAAAATTTTGACTCTCCCAACTCACTTATATGGGGGAACTTCAAATGCTCATAACTCTGGAACCCTAAGTCCTAGAGACTTAAGGGTGGGACCGTTGGACTCGGGGTACCCACAAATGGGGGTGTAGGACAAGGTCTCATGTCTCTATCTTGCTCCCTGAGGATGGGTCAAAACTGACCCTTGTTAAAACCCCAAATTTTGACTCTCCCAACTCACTTATATGGGGGAACTTCAAATGCTCATAACTCCGGAACCCTATGTGCTAGAGACTCATGGCTGGTACCGTTGGACTCGGGGCACACACAAATGGGGGGGTAGGACAAGGTCCCATGTCTCTACCTTACCCCCCTGAGGATCGGTCAAAACGGACCCTGGTTAAAACCCCAGATTTTGACTCTCCCAACTCACTTATATGGGGGAACTTCAAATGCTCATAACTCTGGAACCCTAAGTCCTAGAGACTTAAGGGTGGGACCGTTGGACTCGGGGTACCCACAAATGGGGGGGTAGGACAAGGTCTCATGTCTCTACCTTGCTCCCTGAGGATGGGTCAAAACTGACCCTTGTTAAAACCCCAAATATTGACTCTCCCAACTCACTTATATGGGGGAACTTCAAATGCTCATAACTCCGGAACCCTATGTGCTAGAGACTCAAGGGTGGTACCGTTGGACTCGGGGTAAACACAAATGGGGGGGTAGGACAAGGTCCCATGTCTCTATCTTACCCCCCTGAGGATCGGTCAAAACTGACCCTGATTAAAAGTCCAAGCCCTGTACACTCTTGACAACCCTAAACACCAACTTCACCTTGACAAAAAGTACCACAAAAAGGGGGGTCCAAACCACTCCTAAGGCTCTGAAACGTGCTCCTAGACACTTTCTGGGGGAACACTTTTGGCATTTCACACTTAGGAAAATTTTCACTCTCCCAACTCACTTATATGGGGGAACTTCAAATGCTCATAACTCCAGAACCCTATGTGCTAGAGACTCAAGGCTGGTACCGTTGGACTCGGGGTACACACAAATGGGGGGGTAGGACAAGGTCCCATGTCTCTATCTTACCCCCCTGAGGATCGGTCAAAACGGACCCTGGTTAAAACCCCAGATTTTGACTCTCCCAACTCACTTATATGGGGGAACTTCAAATGCTCATAACTCCGGAACCCTATGTGCTAGAGACTCAAGGCTGGTACCGTTGGACTCGGGGTACACACAAATGGGGGGGTAGGACAAGGTCCCATGTCTCTATCTTACCCCCGAGGATCGGTCAAAACGGACCCTGATTAAAAGTCCAAGCCCTGTACACTCTTGACAACCCTAAACACCAACTTCACCTTGACAAAAAGTACCACAAAAAGGGGGGTCCAAACCACTCCTAAGGCTCTGAAACGTGCTCCTAGACACTTTCTGGGGGAACACTTTTGGCATTTCACACTTAGGAAAATTTTCACTCTCCCAACTCACTTATATGGGGGAACTTCAAATGCTCATAACTCTGGAACCCTAAGTCCTAGAGACTTAAGGGTGGGACCGTTGGACTCGGGGTACCCACAAATGGGGGGGTAGGACAAGGTCTCATGTCTCTACCTTGCTCCCTGAGGATGGGTCAAAACTGACCCTTGTTAAAACCCCAAATATTGACTCTCCCAACTCACTTATATGGGGGAACTTCAAATGCTCATAACTCCGGAACCCTATGTGCTAGAGACTCAAGGCTGGTACCGTTGGACTCGGGGTTCACACAAATGGGGGGAAGGACAAGGTCCCATGTCTCTATCTTACCCCCCTGAGGATCGGTCAAAACGGACCCTGGTTAAAACCCCAGATTTTGACTCTCTCAACTCACTTATATGGGGGAACTTCAAATGCTCATAACTCCAGAACCCTATGTGCTAGAGACTCAAGGCTGGTACCGTTGGACTCGGGGTACACACAAATGGGGGGCTAGGACAAGGTCCCATGTCTCTATCTTACCCCCCTGAGGATCGGTCAAAACTGACCCTGATTAAAAGTCCAAGCCCTGTACACTCTTGACAACCCTTAACACCAACTTCACCTTGACAAAAAGTACCACAAAAAGGGGGGTCCAAACCACTCCTAAGGCTCTAAAACGTGCTCCTAGACACTTTCTGGGGGAACACTTTTGGCATTTCACACTTAGGAAAATTTTCACTCTCCCAACTCACTTATATGGGAGAACTTCAAATGCTCATAACTCTGGAATACTAAGTCCTAGAGTCTTAAGGGTGGGACCGTTGGACTCGGGGTACCCACAAATGGGGGTGTAGGACAAGGTCTCATGTCTCTATCTTGCTCCCTGAGGATGGGTCAAAACTGACCCTTGTTAAAACCTCAAATATTGACTCTCCCAACTCACTTATATGGGGGAACTTCAAATGCTCATAACTCCGGAACCCTATGTGCTAGAGACTCAAGGCTGGTACCGTTGGACTCGGGGTACACACAAATGGGGGGGTAGGACAAGGTCCCATGTCTCTATCTTACCCCCCTGAGGATCGGTCAAAACTGACCCTGATTAAAAGTCCAAGCCCTGTACACTCTTGACAACCCTAAACACCAACTTCACCTTGACAAAAAGTACCACAAAAAGGGGGGTCCAAACCACTCCTAAGGCTCTGAAACGTGCTCCTAGACACTTTCTGGGGGAACACTTTTGGCATTTCACACTTAGGAAAATTTTCACTCTCCCAACTCACTTATATGGGGGAACTTCAAATGCTCATAACTCCAGAACCCTATGTGCTAGAGACTCAAGGCTGGTACCGTTGGACTCGGGGTACACACAAATGGGGGGGTAGGACAAGGTCCCATGTCTCTATTTTACCCCCCTGAGGATCGGTCAAAACGGACCCTGGTTAAAACCCCAGATTTTGACTCTCCCAACTCACTTATATGGGGGAACTTCAAATGCTCATAACTCCGGAACCCTATGTGCTAGAGACTCAAGGCTGGTACCGTTGGACTCGGGGTACACACAAATGGGGGGGTAGGACAAGGTCCCATGTATCTATCTTACCCCCCTGAGGATCGGTCAAAACTGACCCTGATTAAAAGTCCAAGCCCTGTACACTCTTGACAACCCTAAACACCAACTTCACCTTGACAAAAAGTACCACAAAAAGGGGGGTCCAAACCACTCCTAAGGCTCTGAAACGTGCTCCTAGACACTTTCTGGGGGAACACTTTTGGCATTTCACACTTAGGAAAATTTTGACTCTCCCAACTCACTTATATGGGGGAACTTCAAATGCTCATAACTCTGGAACCCTAAGTCCTAGAGACTTAAGGGTGGGACCGTTGGACTCGGGGTACCCACAAATGGGGGGGTAGGACAAGGTCTCATGTCTCTACCTTGCTCCCTGAGGATGGGTCAAAACTGACCCTTGTTAAAACCCCAAATATTGACTCTCCCAACTCACTTATATGGGGGAACTTCAAATGCTCATAACTCCGGAACCCTATGTGCTAGAGACTCAAGGGTGGTACCGTTGGACTCGGGGTACACACAAATGGGGGGGTAGGACAAGGTCCCATGTCTCTATCTTACCCCCCTGAGGATCGGTCAAAACGGACCCTGGTTAAAACCCCAGATTTTGACTCTCCCAACTCACTTATATGGGGGAACTTCAAATGCTCATAACTCCAGAACCCTATGTGCTAGAGACTCAAGGCTGGTACCGTTGGACTCGGGGTACACACAAATGGGGGGGTAGGACAAGGTCCCATGTCTCTATCTTACCCCCCTGAGGATCGGTCAAAACTGAACCTGATTAAAAGTCCAAGCCCTGTACACTCTTGACAACCCTAAACACCAACTTCACCTTGACAAAAAGTACCACAAAAAGGGGGGTCCAAACCACTCCTAAGGCTCTGAAACGTGCTCCTAGACACTTTCTGGGGGAACACTTTTGGCATTTCACACTTAGGAAAATTTTCACTCTCCCAACTCACTTATATGGGGGAACTTCAAATGCTCATAACTCTGGAACCCTAAGTCCTAGAGACTTAAGGGTGGGACCGTTGGACTCGGGGTACCCACAAATGGGGGGGTAGGACAAGGTCTCATGTCTCTACCTTGCTCCCTGAGGATGGGTCAAAACTGACCCTTGTTAAAACCCCAAATATTGACTCTCCCAACTCACTTATATGGGGGAACTTCAAATGCTCATAACTCCGGAACCCTATGTGCTAGAGACTCAAGGGTGGTACCGTTGGACTCGGGGTACACACAAATGGGGGGGTAGGACAAGGTCCCATGTCTCTATCTTACCCCCGAGGATCGGTCAAAACGGACCCTGATTAAAACCCCAGATTTTGACTCTCCCAACTCACTTATATGGGGGAACTTCAAATGCTCATAACTCCGGAACCCTATGTGCTAGAGACTCAAGGCTGGTACCGTTGGACTCGGGGTACACACAAATGGGGGGTAGGACAAGGTCCCATGTCTCTATCTTACCCCCCTGAGGATCGGTCAAAACGGACCCTGGTTAAAACCCCAGATTTTGACTCTCCCAACTCACTTATATGGGGGAACTTCAAATGCTCATAACTCCGGAACCCTATGTGCTAGAGACTCAAGTCTGGTACCCTTGGACTCGGGGTACACACAAATGGGGGGGTAGGACAAGGTCCCATGTCTCTATCTTACCCCCCTGAGGATCGGTCAAAACGGACCCTGGTTAAAACCCCAGATTTTGACTCTCCCAACTCACTTATATGGGGGAACTTCAAATGCTCATAACTCCGGAACCCTATGTGCTAGAGACTCAAGGCTGGTACCGTTGGACTCGGGGTACACACAAATGGGGGGGTAGGACAAGGTCCCATGTCTCTATCTTACCCTCCTGAGGATCGGTCAAAACTGACCCTGATTAAAAGTCCAAGCCCTGTACACTCTTGACAACCCTAAACACCAACTTCACCTTGACAAAAAGTACCACAAAAAGGGGGGTCCAAACCACTCCTAAGGCTCTGAAACGTGCTCCTAGACACTTTCTGGGGGAACACTTTTGGCATTTCACACTTAGGAAAATTTTGACTCTCCCAACTCACTTATATGGGGGAACTTCAAATGCTCATAACTCTGGAACCCTAAGTCCTAGAGACTTAAGGGTGGGACCGTTGGACTCGGGGTACCCACAAATGGGGGTGTAGGACAAGGTCTCATGTCTCTATCTTGCTCCCTGAGGATGGGTCAAAACTGACCCTTGTTAAAACCCCAAATTTTGACTCTCCCAACTCACTTATATGGGGGAACTTCAAATGCTCATAACTCCGGAACCCTATGTGCTAGAGACTCAAGGCTGGTACCGTTGGACTCGGGGCACACACAAATGGGGGGGTAGGACAAGGTCCCATGTCTCTATCTTACCCCCCTGAGGATCGGTCAAAACGGACCCTGGTTAAAACCCCAGATTTTGACTCTCCCAACTCACTTATATGGGGGAACTTCAAATGCTCATAACTCTGGAACCCTATGTCCTAGAGACTTAAGGGTGGGACCGTTGGACTCGGGGTACCCACAAATGGGGGGGTAGGACAAGGTCTCATGTCTCTACCTTGCTCCCTGAGGATGGGTCAAAACTGACCCTTGTTAAAACCCCAAATATTGACTCTCCCAACTCACTTATATGGGGGAACTTCAAATGCTCATAACTCCGGAACCCTATGTGCTAGAGACTCAAGGGTGGTACCGTTGGACTCGGGGTACACACAAATGGGGGGGTAGGACAAGGTCCCATGTCTCTATCTTACCCCCCTGAGGATCGGTCAAAACTGACCCTGATTAAAAGTCCAAGCCCTGTACACTCTTGACAACCCTAAACACCAACTTCACCTTGACAAAAAGTACCACAAAAAGGGGGGTCCAAACCACTCCTAAGGCTCTGAAACGTGCTCCTAGACACTTTCTGGGGGAACACTTTTGGCATTTCACACTTAGGAAAATTTTGACTCTCCCAACTCACTTATATGGGGGAACTTCAAATGCTCATAACTCTGGAACCCTAAGTCCTAGAGACTTAAGGGTGGGACCGTTGGACTCGGGGTACCCACAAATGGGGGTGTAGGACAAGGTCTCATGTCTCTATCTTGCTCCCTGAGGATGGGTCAAAACTGACCCTTGTTAAAACCCCAAATTTTGACTCTCCCAACTCACTTATATGGGGGAACTTCAAATGCTCATAACTCCGGAACCCTATGTGCTAGAGACTCATGGCTGGTACCGTTGGACTCGGGGCACACACAAATGGGGGGGTAGGACAAGGTCCCATGTCTCTACCTTACCCCCCTGAGGATCGGTCAAAACGGACCCTGGTTAAAACCCCAGATTTTGACTCTCCCAACTCACTTATATGGGGGAACTTCAAATGCTCATAACTCTGGAACCCTAAGTCCTAGAGACTTAAGGGTGGGACCGTTGGACTCGGGGTACCCACAAATGGGGGGGTAGGACAAGGTCTCATGTCTCTACCTTGCTCCCTGAGGATGGGTCAAAACTGACCCTTGTTAAAACCCCAAATATTGACTCTCCCAACTCACTTATATGGGGGAACTTCAAATGCTCATAACTCCGGAACCCTATGTGCTAGAGACTCAAGGGTGGTACCGTTGGACTCGGGGTACACACAAATGGGGGGGTAGGACAAGGTCCCATGTCTCTATCTTACCCCCCTGAGGATCGGTCAAAACTGACCCTGATTAAAAGTCCAAGCCCTGTACACTCTTGACAACCCTAAACACCAACTTCACCTTGACAAAAAGTACCACAAAAAGGGGGGTCCAAACCACTCCTAAGGCTCTGAAACGTGCTCCTAGACACTTTCTGGGGGAACACTTTTGGCATTTCACACTTAGGAAAATTTTGACTCTCCCAACTCACTTATATGGGGGAACTTCAAATGCTCATAACTCCAGAACCCTATGTGCTAGAGACTCAAGGCTGGTACCGTTGGACTCGGGGTACACACAAATGGGGGGGTAGGACAAGGTCCCATGTCTCTATCTTACCCCCCTGAGGATCGGTCAAAACGGACCCTGGTTAAAACCCCAGATTTTGACTCTCCCAACTCACTTATATGGGGGAACTTCAAATGCTCATAACTCCGGAACCCTATGTGCTAGAGACTCAAGGCTGGTACCGTTGGACTCGGGGTACACACAAATGGGGGGGTAGGACAAGGTCCCATGTCTCTATCTTACCCCCGAGGATCGGTCAAAACGGACCCTGATTAAAACCCCAGATTTTGACTCTCCCAACTCACTTATATGGGGGAACTTCAAATGCTCATAACTCCGGAACCCTATGTGCTAGAGACTCAAGGCTGGTACCGTTGGACTCGGGGTACACACAAATTGGGGGTAGGACAAGGTCCCATGTCTCTATCTTACCCCCCTGAGGATCGGTCAAAACGGACCCTGGTTAAAACCCCAGATTTTGACTCTCCCAACTCACTTATATGGGGGAACTTCAAATGCTCATAACTCCGGAACCCTATGTGCTAGAGACTCAAGTCTGGTACCCTTGGACTCGGGGTACACACAAATGGGGGGGTAGGACAAGGTCCCATGTCTCTATCTTACCCCCCTGAGGATCGGTCAAAACGGACCCTGGTTAAAACCCCAGATTTTGACTCTCCCAACTCACTTATATGGGGGAACTTCAAATGCTCATAACTCCAGAACCCTATGTGCTAGAGACTCAAGGCTGGTACCGTTGGACTCGGGGTACACACAAATGGGGGGGTAGGACAAGGTCCCATGTCTCTATCTTACCCTCCTGAGGATCGGTCAAAACTGACCCTGATTAAAAGTCCAAGCCCTGTACACTCTTGACAACCCTAAACACCAACTTCACCTTGACAAAAAGTACCACAAAAAGGGGGGTCCAAACCACTCCTAAGGCTCTGAAACGTGCTCCTAGACACTTTCTGGGGGAACACTTTTGGCATTTCACACTTAGGAAAATTTTCACTCTCCCAACTCACTTATATGGGGGAACTTCAAATGCTCATAACTCTGGAACCCTAAGTCCTAGAGACTTAAGGGTGGGACCGTTGGACTCGGGGTACCCACAAATGGGGGTGTAGGACAAGGTCTCATGTCTCTATCTTGCTCCCTGAGGATGGGTCAAAACTGACCCTTGTTAAAACCCCAAATTTTGACTCTCCCAACTCACTTATATGGGGGAACTTCAAATGCTCATAACTCCGGAACCCTATGTGCTAGAGACTCAAGGCTGGTACCGTTGGACTCGGGGCACACACAAATGGGGGGGTAGGACAAGGTCCCATGTCTCTATCTTACCCCCCTGAGGATCGGTCAAAACGGACCCTGGTTAAAACCCCAGATTTTGACTCTCCCAACTCACTTATATGGGGGAACTTCAAATGCTCATAACTCTGGAACCCTAAGTCCTAGAGACTTAAGGGTGGGACCGTTGGACTCGGGGTACCCACAAATGGGGGGGTAGGACAAGGTTTCATGTCTCTACCTTGCTCCCTGAGGATGGGTCAAAACTGACCCTTGTTAAAACCCCAAATATTGACTCTCCCAACTCACTTATATGGGGGAACTTCAAATGCTCATAACTCCGGAACCCTATGTGCTAGAGACTCAAGGGTGGTACCGTTGGACTCGGGGTACACACAAATGGGGGGGTAGGACAAGGTCCCATGTCTCTATCTTACCCCCCTGAGGATCGGTCAAAACTGACCCTGATTAAAAGTCCAAGCCCTGTACACTCTTGACAACCCTAAACACCAACTTCACCTTGACAAAAAGTACCACAAAAAGGGGGGTCCAAACCACTCCTAAGGCTCTGAAACGTGCTCCTAGACACTTTCTGGGGGAACACTTTTGGCATTTCACACTTAGGAAAATTTTCACTCTCCCAACTCACTTATATGGGGGAACTTCAAATGCTCATAACTCTGGAACCCTAAGTCCTAGAGACTTAAGGGTGGGACCGTTGGACTCGGGGTACCCACAAATGGGGGTGTAGGACAAGGTCTCATGTCTCTATCTTGCTCCCTGAGGATGGGTCAAAACTGACCCTTGTTAAAACCCCAAATTTTGACTCTCCCAACTCACTTATATGGGGGAACTTCAAATGCTCATAAATCCGGAACCCTATGTGCTAGAGACTCATGGCTGGTACCGTTGGACTCGGGGCACACACAAATGGGGGGGTAGGACAAGGTCCCATGTCTCTACCTTACCCCCCTGAGGATCGGTCAAAACGGACCCTGGTTAAAACCCCAGATTTTGACTCTCCCAACTCACTTATATGGGGGAACTTCAAATGCTCATAACTCTGGAACCCTAAGTCCTAGAGACTTAAGGGTGGGACCGTTGGACTCGGGGTACCCACAAATGGGGGGGTAGGACAAGGTCTCATGTCTCTACCTTGCTCCCTGAGGATGGGTCAAAACTGACCCTTGTTAAAACCCCAAATATTGACTCTCCCAACTCACTTATATGGGGGAACTTCAAATGCTCATAACTCCGGAACCCTATGTGCTAGAGACTCAAGGCTGGTACCGTTGGACTCGGGGTACACACAAATGGGGGGGTAGGACAAGGTCCCATGTCTCTATCTTACCCCCCTGAGGATCGGTCAAAACTGACCCTGATTAAAAGTCCAAGCCCTGTACACTCTTGACAACCCTAAACACCAACTTCACCTTGACAAAAAATACCACAAAAAGGGGGGTCCAAACCACTCCTAAGGCTCTGAAACGTGCTCCTAGACACTTTCTGGGGGAACACTTTTGGCATTTCACACTTAGGAAAATTTTGACTCTCCCAACTCACTTATATGGGGGAACTTCAAATGCTCATAACTCTGGAACCCTAAGTCCTAGAGACTTAAGGGTGGGACCGTTGGACTCGGGGTACCCACAAATGGGGGGGGGGGTAGGACAAGGTCTCATGTCTCTACCTTGCTCCCTGAGGATGGGTCAAAACTGACCCTTGTTAAAACCCCAAATTTTGACTCTCCCAACTCACTTATATGGGGGAACTTCAAATGCTCATAACTCCGGAACCCTATGTGCTAGAGACTCAAGGCTGGTACCGTTGGACTCGGGGCACACACAAATGGGGGGGTAGGACAAGGTCCCATGTCTCTATCTTACCCCCCCGAGGATCGGTCAAAACGGACCCTGGTTAAAACCCCAGATTTTGACTCTCCCAACTCCCTTATATGGGGGAACTTCAAATGCTCATAACTCCGGAACCCTATGTGCTAGAGACTCAAGGCTGGTACCGTTGGACTCGGGGTACACACAAATGGGGGGTAGGACAAGGTCCCATGTCTCTATCTTACCCCCCTGAGGATCGGTCAAAACGGACCCTGGTTAAAACCCCAGATTTTGACTCTCCCAACTCACTTATATGGGGGAACTTCAAATGCTCATAACTCCGGAACCCTATGTGCTAGAGACTCAAGTCTGGTACCCTTGGACTCGGGGTACACACAAATGGGGGGGTAGGACAAGGTCCCATGTCTCTATCTTACCCCCCTGAGGATCGGTCAAAACGGACCCTGGTTAAAACCCCAGATTTTGACTCTCCCAACTCACTTATATGGGGGAACTTCAAATGCTCATAACTCCGGAACCCTATGTGCTAGAGACTCAAGGCTGGTACCGTTGGACTCGGGGTACACACAAATGGGGGGGTAGGACAAGGTCCCATGTCTCTATCTTACCCCCCTGAGGATCGGTCAAAACTGACCCTGATTAAAAGTCCAAGCCCTGTACACTCTTGACAACCCTAAACACCAACTTCACCTTGACAAAAAGTACCACAAAAAGGGGGGTCCAAACCACTCCTAAGGCTCTGAAACGTGCTCCTAGACACTTTCTGGGGGAACACTTTTGGCATTTCACACTTAGGAAAATTTTGACTCTCCCAACTCACTTATATGGGGGAACTTCAAATGCTCATAACTCTGGAACCCTAAGTCCTAGAGACTTAAGGGTGGGACCGTTGGACTCGGGGTACCCACAAATGGGGGGGTAGGACAAGGTCTCATGTCTCTACCTTGCTCCCTGAGGATGGGTCAAAACTGACCCTTGTTAAAACCCCAAATATTGACTCTCCCAACTCACTTATATGGGGGAACTTCAAATGCTCATAACTCCGGAACCCTATGTGCTAGAGACTCAAGGCTGGTACCGTTGGACTCGGGGTACACACAAATGGGGGGGTAGGACAAGGTCCCATGTCTCTATCTTACCCCCCTGAGGATCGGTCAAAACTGACCCTGATTAAAAGTCCAAGCCCTGTACACTCTTGACAACCCTAAACACCAACTTCACCTTGACAAAAAATACCACAAAAAGGGGGGTCCAAACCACTCCTAAGGCTCTGAAACGTGCTCCTAGACACTTTCTGGGGGAACACTTTTGGCATTTCACACTTAGGAAAATTTTGACTCTCCCAACTCACTTATATGGGGGAACTTCAAATGCTCATAACTCTGGAACCCTAAGTCCTAGAGACTTAAGGGTGGGACCGTTGGACTCGGGGTACCCACAAATGGGGGGGGGGGGGTAGGACAAGGTCTCATGTCTCTACCTTGCTCCCTGAGGATGGGTCAAAACTGACCCTTGTTAAAACCCCAAATATTGACTCTCCCAACTCACTTATATGGGGGAACTTCAAATGCTCATAACTCCGGAACCCTATGTGCTACAGACTCAAGGGTGGTACCGTTGGACTCGGGGTACACACAAATGGGGGGGTAGGACAAGGTCCCATGTCTCTATCTTACCCCTGAGGATCGGTCAAAACGGACCCTGGTTAAAACCCCAGATTTTGACTCTCCCAACTCACTTATATGGGGGAACTTCAAATGCTCATAACTCCGGAACCCTATGTGCTAGAGACTCAAGGCTGGTACCGTTGGACTCGGGGTACACACAAATGGGGGGGTAGGACAAGGTCCCATGTCTCTATCTTACCCCCCTGAGGATCGGTCAAAACTGACCCTGATTAAAAGTCCAAGCCCTGTACACTCTTGACAACCCTAAACACCAACTTCACCTTGACAAAAAGTACCACAAAAAGGGGGGTCCAAACCACTCCTAAGGCTCTAAAACGTGCTCCTAGACACTTTCTGGGGGAACACTTTTGGCATTTCACACTTAGGAAAATTTTGACTCTCCCAACTCACTTATATGGGGGAACTTCAAATGCTCATAACTCTGGAACCCTAAGTCCTAGAGACTTAAGGGTGGGACCGTTGGACTCGGGGTACCCACAAATGGGGGGGTAGGACAAGGTCTCATGTCTCTATCTTACCCCCCTGAGGATGGGTCAAAACGAACCCTGGTTAAAACCCCAGATTTTGACTCTCCCAACTCACTTATATGGGGGAACTTCAAATGCTCATAACTCTGGAACCCTAAGTCCTAGAGACTTAAGGGTGGGACCGTTGGACTCGGGGTACCCACAAATGGGGGGGTAGGACAAGGTCTCATGTCTCTACCTTGCTCCCTGAGGATGGGTCAAAACTGACCCTTGTTAAAACCCCAAATATTGACTCTCCCAACTCACTTATATGGGGGAACTTCAAATGCTCATAACTCCGGAACCCTATGTGCTAGAGACTCAAGGCTGGTACCGTTGGACTCGGGGTACACACAAATGGGGGGGTAGGACAAAGTCCCATGTCTCTATCTTACCCCCCTGAGGATCGGTCAAAACTGACCCTGATTAAAAGTCCAAGCCCTGTACACTCTTGACAACCCTAAACACCAACTTCACCTTGACAAAAAGTACCACAAAAAGGGGGGTCCAAACCACTCCTAAGGCTCTGAAACGTGCTCCTAGACACTTTCTGGGGGAACACTTTTGGCATTTCACACTTAGGAAAATTTTGACTCTCCCAACTCACTTATATGGGGGAACTTCAAATGCTCATAACTCTGGAACCCTAAGTCCTAGAGACTTAAGGGTGGGACCGTTGGACTCGGGGTACCCACAAATGGGGGTGTAGGACAAGGTCTCATGTCTTTATCTTGCTCCCTGAGGATGGGTCAAAACTGACCCTTGTTAAAACCCCAAATTTTGACTCTCCCAACTCACTTATATGGGGGAACTTCAAATGCTCATAACTCCGGAACCCTATGTGCTAGAGACTCAAGGCTGGTACCGTTGGACTCGGGTCACACACAAATGGGGGGGTAGGACAAGGTCCCATGTCTCTATCTTACCCCCCTGAGGATCGGTCAAAACGGACCCTGGTTAAAACCCCAGATTTTGACTCTCCCAACTCACTTATATGGGGGAACTTCAAATGCTCATAACTCTGGAACCCTAAGTCCTAGAGACTTAAGGGTGGGACCCTTGGACTCGGGGTACCCACAAATGGGGGGGTAGGACAAGGTCTCATGTCTCTACCTTGCTCCCTGAGGATGGGTCAAAACTGACCCTTGTTAAAACCCCAAATATTGACTCTCCCAACTCACTTATATGGGGGAACTTCAAATGCTCATAACTCCAGAACCCTATGTGCTAGAGACTCAAGGCTGGTACCGTTGGACTCGGGGTACACACAAATGGGGGGGTAGGACAAGGTCCCATGTCTCTATCTTACCCCCCTGAGGATCGGTCAAAACGGACCCTGGTTAAAACCCCAGATTTTGACTCTCCCAACTCACTTATATGGGGGAACTTCAAATGCTCATAACTCCGGAACCCTATGTGCTAGAGACTCAAGGCTGGTACCGTTGGACTCGGGGTACACACAAATGGGGGGGTAGGACAAGGTCCCATGTATCTATCTTACCCCCCTGAGGATCGGTCAAAACTGACCCTGATTAAAAGTCCAAGCCCTGTACACTCTTGACAACCCTAAACACCAACTTCACCTTGACAAAAAGTACCACAAAAAGGGGGGTCCAAACCACTCCTAAGGCTCTGAAACGTGCTCCTAGACACTTTCTGGGGGAACACTTTTGGCATTTCACACTTAGGAAAATTTTGACTCTCCCAACTCACTTATATGGGGGAACTTCAAATGCTCATAACTCTGGAACCCTAAGTCCTAGAGACTTAAGGGTGGGACCGTTGGACTCGGGGTACCCACAAATGGGGGTGTAGGACAAGGTCTCATGTCTTTATCTTGCTCCCTGAGGATGGGTCAAAACTGACCCTTGTTAAAACCCCAAATTTTGACTCTCCCAACTCACTTATATGGGGGAACTTCAAATGCTCATAACTCCGGAACCCTATGTGCTAGAGACTCAAGGCTGGTACCGTTGGACTCGGGTCACACACAAATGGGGGGGTAGGACAAGGTCCCATGTCTCTATCTTACCCCCCTGAGGATCGGTCAAAACGGACCCTGGTTAAAACCCCAGATTTTGACTCTCCCAACTCACTTATATGGGGGAACTTCAAATGCTCATAACTCTGGAACCCTAAGTCCTAGAGACTTAAGGGTGGGACCCTTGGACTCGGGGTACCCACAAATGGGGGGGTAGGACAAGGTCTCATGTCTCTACCTTGCTCCCTGAGGATGGGTCAAAACTGACCCTTGTTAAAACCCCAAATATTGACTCTCCCAACTCACTTATATGGGGGAACTTCAAATGCTCATAACTCCAGAACCCTATGTGCTAGAGACTCAAGGCTGGTACCGTTGGACTCGGGGTACACACAAATGGGGGGGTAGGACAAGGTCCCATGTCTCTATCTTACCCCCCTGAGGATCGGTCAAAACGGACCCTGGTTAAAACCCCAGATTTTGACTCTCCCAACTCACTTATATGGGGGAACTTCAAATGCTCATAACTCCGGAACCCTATGTGCTAGAGACTCAAGGCTGGTACCGTTGGACTCGGGGTACACACAAATGGGGGGGTAGGACAAGGTCCCATGTATCTATCTTACCCCCCTGAGGATCGGTCAAAACTGACCCTGATTAAAAGTCCAAGCCCTGTACACTCTTGACAACCCTAAACACCAACTTCACCTTGACAAAAAGTAACACAAAAAGGGGGGTCCAAACCACTCCTAAGGCTCTGAAACGTGCTCCTAGACACTTTCTGGGGGAACACTTTTGGCATTTCACACTTAGGAAAATTTTGACTCTCCCAACTCACTTATATGGGGGAACTTCAAATGCTCATAACTCTGGAACCCTAAGTCCTAGAGACTTAAGGGTGGGACCGTTGGACTCGGGGTACCCACAAATGGGGGGGTAGGACAAGGTCTCATGTCTCTACCTTGCTCCCTGAGGATGGGTCAAAACTGACCCTTGTTAAAACCCCAAATATTGACTCTCCCAACTCACTTATATGGGGGAACTTCAAATGCTCATAACTCCGGAACCCTATGTGCTAGAGACTCAAGGGTGGTACCGTTGGACTCGGGGTACACACAAATGGGGGGGTAGGACAAGGTCCCATGTCTCTATCTTACCCCCGAGGATCGGTCAAAACGGACCCTGATTAAAACCCCAGATTTTGACTCTCCCAACTCACTTATATGGGGGAACTTCAAATGCTCATAACTCCGGAACCCTATGTGCTAGAGACTCAAGGCTGGTACCGTTGGACTCGGGGTACACACAAATGGGGGGTAGGACAAGGTCCCATGTCTCTATCTTACCCCCCTGAGGATCGGTCAAAACGGACCCTGGTTAAAACCCCAGATTTTGACTCTCCCAACTCACTTATATGGGGGAACTTCAAATGCTCATAACTCCGGAACCCTATGTGCTAGAGACTCAAGTCTGGTACCCTTGGACTCGGGGTACACACAAATGGGGGGGTAGGACAAGGTCCCATGTCTCTATCTTACCCCCCTGAGGAACGGTCAAAACGGACCCTGGTTAAAACCCCAGATTTTGACTCTCCCAACTCACTTATATGGGGGAACTTCAAATGCTCATAACTCCGGAACCCTATGTGCTAGAGACTCAAGGCTGGTACCGTTGGACTCGGGGTACACACAAATGGGGGGGTAGGACAAGGTCCCATGTCTCTATCTTACCCTCCTGAGGATCGGTCAAAACTGACCCTGATTAAAAGTCCAAGCCCTGTACACTCTTGACAACCCTAAACACCAACTTCACCTTGACAAAAAGTACCACAAAAAGGGGGGTCCAAACCACTCCTAAGGCTCTGAAACGTGCTCCTAGACACTTTCTGGGGGAACACTTTTGGCATTTCACACTTAGGAAAATTTTGACTCTCCCAACTCACTTATATGGGGGAACTTCAAATGCTCATAACTCTGGAACCCTAAGTCCTAGAGACTTAAGGGTGGGACCGTTGGACTCGGGGTACCCACAAATGGGGGTGTAGGACAAGGTCTCATGTCTCTATCTTGCTCCCTGAGGATGGGTCAAAACTGACCCTTGTTAAAACCCCAAATTTTGACTCTCCCAACTCACTTATATGGGGGAACTTCAAATGCTCATAAATCCGGAACCCTATGTGCTAGAGACTCATGGCTGGTACCGTTGGACTCGGGGCACACACAAATGGGGGGGTAGGACAAGGTCCCATGTCTCTACCTTACCCCCCTGAGGATCGGTCAAAACGGACCCTGGTTAAAACCCCAGATTTTGACTCTCCCAACTCACTTATATGGGGGAACTTCAAATGCTCATAACTCTGGAACCCTAAGTCCTAGAGACTTAAGGGTGGGACCGTTGGACTCGGGGTACCCACAAATGGGGGGGTAGGACAAGGTCTCATGTCTCTACCTTGCTCCCTGAGGATGGGTCAAAACTGACCCTTGTTAAAACCCCAAATATTGACTCTCCCAACTCACTTATATGGGGGAACTTCAAATGCTCATAACTCCGGAACCCTATGTGCTAGAGACTCAAGGGTGGTACCGTTGGACTCGGGGTACACACAAATGGGGGGGTAGGACAAGGTCCCATGTCTCTATCTTACCCCCCTGAGGATCGGTCAAAACTGACCCTGATTAAAAGTCCAAGCCCTGTACACTCTTGACAACCCTAAACACCAACTTCACCTTGACAAAAAGTACCACAAAAAGGGGGGTCCAAACCACTCCTAAGGCTCTGAAACGTGCTCCTAGACACTTTCTGGGGGAACACTTTTGGCATTTCACACTTAAGAAAATTTTCACTCTCCCAACTCACTTATATGGGGGAACTTCAAATGCTCATAACTCCGGAACCCTATGTGCTAGAGACTCAAGTCTGGTACCCTTGGACTCGGGGTACACACAAATGGGGGGGTAGGACAAGGTCCCATGTCTCTATCTTACCCCCCTGAGGATCGGTCAAAACGGACCCTGGTTAAAACCCCAGATTTTGACTCTCCCAACTCACTTATATGGGGGAACTTCAAATGCTCATAACTCCGGAACCCTATGTGCTAGAGACTCAAGGCTGGTACCGTTGGACTCGGGGTACACACAAATGGGGGGGTAGGACAAGGTCCCATGTCTCTATCTTACCCCCCTGAGGATCGGTCAAAACTGACCCTGATTAAAAGTCCAAGCCCTGTACACTCTTGACAACCCTAAACACCAACTTCACCTTGACAAAAAGTACCACAAAAAGGGGGGTCCAAACCACTCCTAAGGCTCTGAAACGTGCTCCTAGACACTTTCTGGGGGAACACTTTTGGCATTTCACACTTAGGAAAATTTTGACTCTCCCAACTCACTTATATGGGGGAACTTCAAATGCTCATAACTCTGGAACCCTAAGTCCTAGAGACTTAAGGGTGGGACCGTTGGACTCGGGGTACCCACAAATGGGGGGGTAGGACAAGGTCTCATGTCTCTACCTTGCTCCCTGAGGATGGGTCAAAACTGACCCTTGTTAAAACCCCAAATATTGACTCTCCCAACTCACTTATATGGGGGAACTTCAAATGCTCATAACTCCGGAACCCTATGTGCTAGAGACTCAAGGGTGGTACCGTTGGACTCGGGGTACACACAAATGGGGGGGTAGGACAAGGTCCCATGTCTCTATCTTACCCCCGAGGATCGGTCAAAACGGACCCTGGTTAAAACCCCAGATTTTGACTCTCCCAACTCCCTTATATGGGGGAACTTCAAATGCTCATAACTCCGGAACCCTATGTGCTAGAGACTCAAGGCTGGTACCGTTGGACTCGGGGTACACACAAATGGGGGGTAGGACAAGGTCCCATGTCTCTATCTTACCCCCCTGAGGATCGGTCAAAACGGACCCTGGTTAAAACCCCAGATTTTGACTCTCCCAACTCACTTATATGGGGGAACTTCAAATGCTCATAACTCCGGAACCCTATGTGCTAGAGACTCAAGTCTGGTACCCTTGGACTCGGGGTACACACAAATGGGGGGGTAGGACAAGGTCCCATGTCTCTATCTTACCCCCCTGAGGATCGGTCAAAACGGACCCTGGTTAAAACCCCAGATTTTGACTCTCCCAACTCACTTATATGGGGGAACTTCAAATGCTCATAACTCCGGAACCCTATGTGCTAGAGACTCAAGGCTGGTACCGTTGGACTCGGGGTACACACAAATGGGGGGGTAGGACAAGGTCCCATGTCTCTATCTTACCCCCCTGAGGATCGGTCAAAACTGACCCTGATTAAAAGTCCAAGCCCTGTACACTCTTGACAACCCTAAACACCAACTTCACCTTGACAAAAAGTACCACAAAAAGGGGGGTCCAAACCACTCCTAAGGCTCTGAAACGTGCTCCTAGACACTTTCTGGGGGAACACTTTTGGCATTTCACACTTAGGAAAATTTTGACTCTCCCAACTCACTTATATGGGGGAACTTCAAATGCTCATAACTCTGGAACCCTAAGTCCTAGAGACTTAAGGGTGGGACCGTTGGACTCGGGGTACCCACAAATGGGGGGGTAGGACAAGGTCTCATGTCTCTACCTTGCTCCCTGAGGATGGGTCAAAACTGACCCTTGTTAAAACCCCAAATATTGACTCTCCCAACTCACTTATATGGGGGAACTTCAAATGCTCATAACTCCGGAACCCTATGTGCTAGAGACTCAAGGCTGGTACCGTTGGACTCGGGGTACACACAAATGGGGGGGTAGGACAAGGTCCCATGTCTCTATCTTACCCCCCTGAGGATCGGTCAAAACTGACCCTGATTAAAAGTCCAAGCCCTGTACACTCTTGACAACCCTAAACACCAACTTCACCTTGACAAAAAATACCACAAAAAGGGGGGTCCAAACCACTCCTAAGGCTCTGAAACGTGCTCCTAGACACTTTCTGGGGGAACACTTTTGGCATTTCACACTTAGGAAAATTTTGACTCTCCCAACTCACTTATATGGGGGAACTTCAAATGCTCATAACTCTGGAACCCTAAGTCCTAGAGACTTAAGGGTGGGACCGTTGGACTCGGGGTACCCACAAATGGGGGGGGGGGTAGGACAAGGTCTCATGTCTCTACCTTGCTCCCTGAGGATGGGTCAAAACTGACCCTTGTTAAAACCCCAAATTTTGACTCTCCCAACTCACTTATATGGGGGAACTTCAAATGCTCATAACTCCGGAACCCTATGTGCTAGAGACTCAAGGCTGGTACCGTTGGACTCGGGGCACACACAAATGGGGGGGTAGGACAAGGTCCCATGTCTCTATCTTACCCCCCCGAGGATCGGTCAAAACGGACCCTGGTTAAAACCCCAGATTTTGACTCTCCCAACTCCCTTATATGGGGGAACTTCAAATGCTCATAACTCCGGAACCCTATGTGCTAGAGACTCAAGGCTGGTACCGTTGGACTCGGGGTACACACAAATGGGGGGTAGGACAAGGTCCCATGTCTCTATCTTACCCCCCTGAGGATCGGTCAAAACGGACCCTGGTTAAAACCCCAGATTTTGACTCTCCCAACTCACTTATATGGGGGAACTTCAAATGCTCATAACTCCGGAACCCTATGTGCTAGAGACTCAAGTCTGGTACCCTTGGACTCGGGGTACACACAAATGGGGGGGTAGGACAAGGTCCCATGTCTCTATCTTACCCCCCTGAGGATCGGTCAAAACGGACCCTGGTTAAAACCCCAGATTTTGACTCTCCCAACTCACTTATATGGGGGAACTTCAAATGCTCATAACTCCGGAACCCTATGTGCTAGAGACTCAAGGCTGGTACCGTTGGACTCGGGGTACACACAAATGGGGGGGTAGGACAAGGTCCCATGTCTCTATCTTACCCCCCTGAGGATCGGTCAAAACTGACCCTGATTAAAAGTCCAAGCCCTGTACACTCTTGACAACCCTAAACACCAACTTCACCTTGACAAAAAGTACCACAAAAAGGGGGGTCCAAACCACTCCTAAGGCTCTGAAACGTGCTCCTAGACACTTTCTGGGGGAACACTTTTGGCATTTCACACTTAGGAAAATTTTGACTCTCCCAACTCACTTATATGGGGGAACTTCAAATGCTCATAACTCTGGAACCCTAAGTCCTAGAGACTTAAGGGTGGGACCGTTGGACTCGGGGTACCCACAAATGGGGGGGTAGGACAAGGTCTCATGTCTCTACCTTGCTCCCTGAGGATGGGTCAAAACTGACCCTTGTTAAAACCCCAAATATTGACTCTCCCAACTCACTTATATGGGGGAACTTCAAATGCTCATAACTCCGGAACCCTATGTGCTAGAGACTCAAGGCTGGTACCGTTGGACTCGGGGTACACACAAATGGGGGGGTAGGACAAAGTCCCATGTCTCTATCTTACCCCCCTGAGGATCGGTCAAAACTGACCCTGATTAAAAGTCCAAGCCCTGTACACTCTTGACAACCCTAAACACCAACTTCACCTTGACAAAAAGTACCACAAAAAGGGGGGTCCAAACCACTCCTAAGGCTCTGAAACGTGCTCCTAGACACTTTCTGGGGGAACACTTTTGGCATTTCACACTTAGGAAAATTTTGACTCTCCCAACTCACTTATATGGGGGAACTTCAAATGCTCATAACTCTGGAACCCTAAGTCCTAGAGACTTAAGGGTGGGACCGTTGGACTCGGGGTACCCACAAATGGGGGTGTAGGACAAGGTCTCATGTCTTTATCTTGCTCCCTGAGGATGGGTCAAAACTGACCCTTGTTAAAACCCCAAATTTTGACTCTCCCAACTCACTTATATGGGGGAACTTCAAATGCTCATAACTCCGGAACCCTATGTGCTAGAGACTCAAGGCTGGTACCGTTGGACTCGGGTCACACACAAATGGGGGGGTAGGACAAGGTCCCATGTCTCTATCTTACCCCCCTGAGGATCGGTCAAAACGGACCCTGGTTAAAACCCCAGATTTTGACTCTCCCAACTCACTTATATGGGGGAACTTCAAATGCTCATAACTCTGGAACCCTAAGTCCTAGAGACTTAAGGGTGGGACCCTTGGACTCGGGGTACCCACAAATGGGGGGGTAGGACAAGGTCTCATGTCTCTACCTTGCTCCCTGAGGATGGGTCAAAACTGACCCTTGTTAAAACCCCAAATATTGACTCTCCCAACTCACTTATATGGGGGAACTTCAAATGCTCATAACTCCAGAACCCTATGTGCTAGAGACTCAAGGCTGGTACCGTTGGACTCGGGGTACACACAAATGGGGGGGTAGGACAAGGTCCCATGTCTCTATCTTACCCCCCTGAGGATCGGTCAAAACGGACCCTGGTTAAAACCCCAGATTTTGACTCTCCCAACTCACTTATATGGGGGAACTTCAAATGCTCATAACTCCGGAACCCTATGTGCTAGAGACTCAAGGCTGGTACCGTTGGACTCGGGGTACACACAAATGGGGGGGTAGGACAAGGTCCCATGTATCTATCTTACCCCCCTGAGGATCGGTCAAAACTGACCCTGATTAAAAGTCCAAGCCCTGTACACTCTTGACAACCCTAAACACCAACTTCACCTTGACAAAAAGTACCACAAAAAGGGGGGTCCAAACCACTCCTAAGGCTCTGAAACGTGCTCCTAGACACTTTCTGGGGGAACACTTTTGGCATTTCACACTTAGGAAAATTTTGACTCTCCCAACTCACTTATATGGGGGAACTTCAAATGCTCATAACTCTGGAACCCTAAGTCCTAGAGACTTAAGGGTGGGACCGTTGGACTCGGGGTACCCACAAATGGGGGTGTAGGACAAGGTCTCATGTCTTTATCTTGCTCCCTGAGGATGGGTCAAAACTGACCCTTGTTAAAACCCCAAATTTTGACTCTCCCAACTCACTTATATGGGGGAACTTCAAATGCTCATAACTCCGGAACCCTATGTGCTAGAGACTCAAGGCTGGTACCGTTGGACTCGGGTCACACACAAATGGGGGGGTAGGACAAGGTCCCATGTCTCTATCTTACCCCCCTGAGGATCGGTCAAAACGGACCCTGGTTAAAACCCCAGATTTTGACTCTCCCAACTCACTTATATGGGGGAACTTCAAATGCTCATAACTCTGGAACCCTAAGTCCTAGAGACTTAAGGGTGGGACCCTTGGACTCGGGGTACCCACAAATGGGGGGGTAGGACAAGGTCTCATGTCTCTACCTTGCTCCCTGAGGATGGGTCAAAACTGACCCTTGTTAAAACCCCAAATATTGACTCTCCCAACTCACTTATATGGGGGAACTTCAAATGCTCATAACTCCAGAACCCTATGTGCTAGAGACTCAAGGCTGGTACCGTTGGACTCGGGGTACACACAAATGGGGGGGTAGGACAAGGTCCCATGTCTCTATCTTACCCCCCTGAGGATCGGTCAAAACGGACCCTGGTTAAAACCCCAGATTTTGACTCTCCCAACTCACTTATATGGGGGAACTTCAAATGCTCATAACTCCGGAACCCTATGTGCTAGAGACTCAAGGCTGGTACCGTTGGACTCGGGGTACACACAAATGGGGGGGTAGGACAAGGTCCCATGTATCTATCTTACCCCCCTGAGGATCGGTCAAAACTGACCCTGATTAAAAGTCCAAGCCCTGTACACTCTTGACAACCCTAAACACCAACTTCACCTTGACAAAAAGTAACACAAAAAGGGGGGTCCAAACCACTCCTAAGGCTCTGAAACGTGCTCCTAGACACTTTCTGGGGGAACACTTTTGGCATTTCACACTTAGGAAAATTTTGACTCTCCCAACTCACTTATATGGGGGAACTTCAAATGCTCATAACTCTGGAACCCTAAGTCCTAGAGACTTAAGGGTGGGACCGTTGGACTCGGGGTACCCACAAATGGGGGGGTAGGACAAGGTCTCATGTCTCTACCTTGCTCCCTGAGGATGGGTCAAAACTGACCCTTGTTAAAACCCCAAATATTGACTCTCCCAACTCACTTATATGGGGGAACTTCAAATGCTCATAACTCCGGAACCCTATGTGCTAGAGACTCAAGGGTGGTACCGTTGGACTCGGGGTACACACAAATGGGGGGGTAGGACAAGGTCCCATGTCTCTATCTTACCCCCGAGGATCGGTCAAAACGGACCCTGATTAAAACCCCAGATTTTGACTCTCCCAACTCACTTATATGGGGGAACTTCAAATGCTCATAACTCCGGAACCCTATGTGCTAGAGACTCAAGGCTGGTACCGTTGGACTCGGGGTACACACAAATGGGGGGTAGGACAAGGTCCCATGTCTCTATCTTACCCCCCTGAGGATCGGTCAAAACGGACCCTGGTTAAAACCCCAGATTTTGACTCTCCCAACTCACTTATATGGGGGAACTTCAAATGCTCATAACTCTGGAACCCTAAGTCCTAGAGACTTAAGGGTGGGACCGTTGGACTCGGGGTACCCACAAATGGGGGGGTAGGACAAGGTCTCATGTCTCTACCTTGCTCCCTGAGGATGGGTCAAAACTGACCCTTGTTAAAACCCCAAATATTGACTCTCCCAACTCACTTATATGGGGGAACTTCAAATGCTCATAACTCCGGAACCCTATGTGCTAGAGACTCAAGGGTGGTACCGTTGGACTCGGGGTACACACAAATGGGGGGGTAGGACAAGGTCCCATGTCTCTATCTTACCCCCCTGAGGATCGGTCAAAACTGACCCTGATTAAAAGTCCAAGCCCTGTACACTCTTGACAACCCTAAACACCAACTTCACCTTGACAAAAAGTACCACAAAAAGGGGGGTCCAAACCACTCCTAAGGCTCTGAAACGTGCTCCTAGACACTTTCTGGGGGAACACTTTTGGCATTTCACACTTAAGAAAATTTTCACTCTCCCAACTCACTTATATGGGGGAACTTCAAATGCTCATAACTCCGGAACCCTATGTGCTAGAGACTCAAGTCTGGTACCCTTGGACTCGGGGTACACACAAATGGGGGGGTAGGACAAGGTCCCATGTCTCTATCTTACCCCCCTGAGGATCGGTCAAAACGGACCCTGGTTAAAACCCCAGATTTTGACTCTCCCAACTCACTTATATGGGGGAACTTCAAATGCTCATAACTCCGGAACCCTATGTGCTAGAGACTCAAGGCTGGTACCGTTGGACTCGGGGTACACACAAATGGGGGGGTAGGACAAGGTCCCATGTCTCTATCTTACCCCCCTGAGGATCGGTCAAAACTGACCCTGATTAAAAGTCCAAGCCCTGTACACTCTTGACAACCCTAAACACCAACTTCACCTTGACAAAAAGTACCACAAAAAGGGGGGTCCAAACCACTCCTAAGGCTCTGAAACGTGCTCCTAGACACTTTCTGGGGGAACACTTTTGGCATTTCACACTTAGGAAAATTTTGACTCTCCCAACTCACTTATATGGGGGAACTTCAAATGCTCATAACTCTGGAACCCTAAGTCCTAGAGACTTAAGGGTGGGACCGTTGGACTCGGGGTACCCACAAATGGGGGGGTAGGACAAGGTCTCATGTCTCTACCTTGCTCCCTGAGGATGGGTCAAAACTGACCCTTGTTAAAACCCCAAATATTGACTCTCCCAACTCACTTATATGGGGGAACTTCAAATGCTCATAACTCCGGAACCCTATGTGCTAGAGACTCAAGGGTGGTACCGTTGGACTCGGGGTACACACAAATGGGGGGGTAGGACAAGGTCCCATGTCTCTATCTTACCCCCGAGGATCGGTCAAAACGGACCCTGGTTAAAACCCCAGATTTTGACTCTCCCAACTCCCTTATATGGGGGAACTTCAAATGCTCATAACTCCGGAACCCTATGTGCTAGAGACTCAAGGCTGGTACCGTTGGACTCGGGGTACACACAAATGGGGGGTAGGACAAGGTCCCATGTCTCTATCTTACCCCCCTGAGGATCGGTCAAAACGGACCCTGGTTAAAACCCCAGATTTTGACTCTCCCAACTCACTTATATGGGGGAACTTCAAATGCTCATAACTCCGGAACCCTATGTGCTAGAGACTCAAGTCTGGTACCCTTGGACTCGGGGTACACACAAATGGGGGGGTAGGACAAGGTCCCATGTCTCTATCTTACCCCCCTGAGGATCGGTCAAAACGGACCCTGGTTAAAACCCCAGATTTTGACTCTCCCAACTCACTTATATGGGGGAACTTCAAATGCTCATAACTCCGGAACCCTATGTGCTAGAGACTCAAGGCTGGTACCGTTGGACTCGGGGTACACACAAATGGGGGGGTAGGACAAGGTCCCATGTCTCTATCTTACCCCCCTGAGGATCGGTCAAAACTGACCCTGATTAAAAGTCCAAGCCCTGTACACTCTTGACAACCCTAAACACCAACTTCACCTTGACAAAAAGTACCACAAAAAGGGGGGTCCAAACCACTCCTAAGGCTCTGAAACGTGCTCCTAGACACTTTCTGGGGGAACACTTTTGGCATTTCACACTTAGGAAAATTTTGACTCTCCCAACTCACTTATATGGGGGAACTTCAAATGCTCATAACTCTGGAACCCTAAGTCCTAGAGACTTAAGGGTGGGACCGTTGGACTCGGGGTACCCACAAATGGGGGGGTAGGACAAGGTCTCATGTCTCTACCTTGCTCCCTGAGGATGGGTCAAAACTGACCCTTGTTAAAACCCCAAATATTGACTCTCCCAACTCACTTATATGGGGGAACTTCAAATGCTCATAACTCCGGAACCCTATGTGCTAGAGACTCAAGGCTGGTACCGTTGGACTCGGGGTACACACAAATGGGGGGGTAGGACAAGGTCCCATGTCTCTATCTTACCCCCCTGAGGATCGGTCAAAACTGACCCTGATTAAAAGTCCAAGCCCTGTACACTCTTGACAACCCTAAACACCAACTTCACCTTGACAAAAAATACCACAAAAAGGGGGGTCCAAACCACTCCTAAGGCTCTGAAACGTGCTCCTAGACACTTTCTGGGGGAACACTTTTGGCATTTCACACTTAGGAAAATTTTGACTCTCCCAACTCACTTATATGGGGGAACTTCAAATGCTCATAACTCTGGAACCCTAAGTCCTAGAGACTTAAGGGTGGGACCGTTGGACTCGGGGTACCCACAAATGGGGGGGGGGGTAGGACAAGGTCTCATGTCTCTACCTTGCTCCCTGAGGATGGGTCAAAACTGACCCTTGTTAAAACCCCAAATTTTGACTCTCCCAACTCACTTATATGGGGGAACTTCAAATGCTCATAACTCCGGAACCCTATGTGCTAGAGACTCAAGGCTGGTACCGTTGGACTCGGGGCACACACAAATGGGGGGGTAGGACAAGGTCCCATGTCTCTATCTTACCCCCCCGAGGATCGGTCAAAACGGACCCTGGTTAAAACCCCAGATTTTGACTCTCCCAACTCCCTTATATGGGGGAACTTCAAATGCTCATAACTCCGGAACCCTATGTGCTAGAGACTCAAGGCTGGTACCGTTGGACTCGGGGTACACACAAATGGGGGGTAGGACAAGGTCCCATGTCTCTATCTTACCCCCCTGAGGATCGGTCAAAACGGACCCTGGTTAAAACCCCAGATTTTGACTCTCCCAACTCACTTATATGGGGGAACTTCAAATGCTCATAACTCCGGAACCCTATGTGCTAGAGACTCAAGTCTGGTACCCTTGGACTCGGGGTACACACAAATGGGGGGGTAGGACAAGGTCCCATGTCTCTATCTTACCCCCCTGAGGATCGGTCAAAACGGACCCTGGTTAAAACCCCAGATTTTGACTCTCCCAACTCACTTATATGGGGGAACTTCAAATGCTCATAACTCCGGAACCCTATGTGCTAGAGACTCAAGGCTGGTACCGTTGGACTCGGGGTACACACAAATGGGGGGGTAGGACAAGGTCCCATGTCTCTATCTTACCCCCCTGAGGATCGGTCAAAACTGACCCTGATTAAAAGTCCAAGCCCTGTACACTCTTGACAACCCTAAACACCAACTTCACCTTGACAAAAAGTACCACAAAAAGGGGGGTCCAAACCACTCCTAAGGCTCTGAAACGTGCTCCTAGACACTTTCTGGGGGAACACTTTTGGCATTTCACACTTAGGAAAATTTTGACTCTCCCAACTCACTTATATGGGGGAACTTCAAATGCTCATAACTCTGGAACCCTAAGTCCTAGAGACTTAAGGGTGGGACCGTTGGACTCGGGGTACCCACAAATGGGGGGGTAGGACAAGGTCTCATGTCTCTACCTTGCTCCCTGAGGATGGGTCAAAACTGACCCTTGTTAAAACCCCAAATATTGACTCTCCCAACTCACTTATATGGGGGAACTTCAAATGCTCATAACTCCGGAACCCTATGTGCTAGAGACTCAAGGCTGGTACCGTTGGACTCGGGGTACACACAAATGGGGGGGTAGGACAAGGTCCCATGTCTCTATCTTACCCCCCTGAGGATCGGTCAAAACTGACCCTGATTAAAAGTCCAAGCCCTGTACACTCTTGACAACCCTAAACACCAACTTCACCTTGACAAAAAATACCACAAAAAGGGGGGTCCAAACCACTCCTAAGGCTCTGAAACGTGCTCCTAGACACTTTCTGGGGGAACACTTTTGGCATTTCACACTTAGGAAAATTTTGACTCTCCCAACTCACTTATATGGGGGAACTTCAAATGCTCATAACTCTGGAACCCTAAGTCCTAGAGACTTAAGGGTGGGACCGTTGGACTCGGGGTACCCACAAATGGGGGGGGGGGGTAGGACAAGGTCTCATGTCTCTACCTTGCTCCCTGAGGATGGGTCAAAACTGACCCTTGTTAAAACCCCAAATATTGACTCTCCCAACTCACTTATATGGGGGAACTTCAAATGCTCATAACTCCGGAACCCTATGTGCTACAGACTCAAGGGTGGTACCGTTGGACTCGGGGTACACACAAATGGGGGGGTAGGACAAGGTCCCATGTCTCTATCTTACCCCTGAGGATCGGTCAAAACGGACCCTGGTTAAAACCCCAGATTTTGACTCTCCCAACTCACTTATATGGGGGAACTTCAAATGCTCATAACTCCGGAACCCTATGTGCTAGAGACTCAAGGCTGGTACCGTTGGACTCGGGGTACACACAAATGGGGGGGTAGGACAAGGTCCCATGTCTCTATCTTACCCCCCTGAGGATCGGTCAAAACTGACCCTGATTAAAAGTCCAAGCCCTGTACACTCTTGACAACCCTAAACACCAACTTCACCTTGACAAAAAGTACCACAAAAAGGGGGGTCCAAACCACTCCTAAGGCTCTAAAACGTGCTCCTAGACACTTTCTGGGGGAACACTTTTGGCATTTCACACTTAGGAAAATTTTGACTCTCCCAACTCACTTATATGGGGGAACTTCAAATGCTCATAACTCTGGAACCCTAAGTCCTAGAGACTTAAGGGTGGGACCGTTGGACTCGGGGTACCCACAAATGGGGGGGTAGGACAAGGTCTCATGTCTCTATCTTACCCCCCTGAGGATGGGTCAAAACGAACCCTGGTTAAAACCCCAGATTTTGACTCTCCCAACTCACTTATATGGGGGAACTTCAAATGCTCATAACTCCGGAACCCTATGTGCTAGAGACTCAAGGCTGGTACCGTTGGACTCGGGGTACACACAAATGGGGGGGTAGGACAAGGTCCCATGTCTCTATCTTACCCCCCTGAGGATCGGTCAAAACTGACCCTGATTAAAAGTCCAAGCCCTGTACACTCTTGACAACCCTAAACACCAACTTCACCTTGACAAAAAGTACCACAAAAAGGGGGGTCCAAACCACTCCTAAGGCTCTGAAACGTGCTCCTAGACACTTTCTGGGGGAACACTTTTGGCATTTCACACTTAGGAAAATTTTGACTCTCCCAACTCACTTATATGGGGGAACTTCAAATGCTCATAACTCTGGAACCCTAAGTCCTAGAGACTTAAGGGTGGGACCGTTGGACTCGGGGTACCCACAAATGGGGGGGTAGGACAAGGTCTCATGTCTCTACCTTGCTCCCTGAGGATGGGTCAAAACTGACCCTTGTTAAAACCCCAAATATTGACTCTCCCAACTCACTTATATGGGGGAACTTCAAATGCTCATAACTCCGGAACCCTATGTGCTAGAGACTCAAGGGTGGTACCGTTGGACTCGGGGTACACACAAATGGGGGGGTAGGACAAGGTCCCATGTCTCTATCTTACCCCCCTGAGGATCGGTCAAAACTGACCCTGATTAAAAGTCCAAGCCCTGTACACTCTTGACAACCCTAAACACCAACTTCACCTTGACAAAAAGTACCACAAAAAGGGGGGTCCAAACCACTCCTAAGGCTCTGAAACGTGCTCCTAGACACTTTCTGGGGGAACACTTTTGGCATTTCACACTTAGGAAAATTTTCACTCTCCCAACTCACTTATATGGGGGAACTTCAAATGCTCATAACTCCAGAACCCTATGTGCTAGAGACTCAAGGCTGGTACCGTTGGACTCGGGGTACACACAAATGGGGGGGTAGGACAAGGTCCCATGTCTCTATCTTACCCCCCTGAGGATCGGTCAAAACGGACCCTGGTTAAAACCCCAGATTTTGACTCTCCCAACTCACTTATATGGGGGAACTTCAAATGCTCATAACTCCGGAACCCTATGTGCTAGAGACTCAAGGCTGGTACCGTTGGACTCGGGGTACACACAAATGGGGGGGTAGGACAAGGTCCCATGTCTCTATCTTACCCCCGAGGATCGGTCAAAACGGACCCTGATTAAAAGTCCAAGCCCTGTACACTCTTGACAACCCTAAACACCAACTTCACCTTGACAAAAAGTACCACAAAAAGGGGGGTCCAAACCACTCCTAAGGCTCTGAAACGTGCTCCTAGACACTTTCTGGGGGAACACTTTTGGCATTTCACACTTAGGAAAATTTTAATTCTCCCAACTCACTTATATGGGGGAACTTCAAATGCTCATAACTCTGGAACCCTAAGTCCTAGAGACTTAAGGCTGGTACCGTTGGACTCGGGTCACACACAAATGGGGGGGTAGGACAAGGTCCCATGTCTCTATCTTACCCCCCTGAGGATCGGTGAAAACGGACCCTGGTTAAAACCCCAGATTTTGACTCTCCCAACTCACTTATATGGGGGAACTTCAAATGCTCATAACTCTGGAACCCTAAGTCCTAGAGACTTAAGGGTGGGACCCTTGGACTCGGGGTACCCACAAATGGGGGGGTAGGACAAGGTCTCATGTCTCTACCTTGCTCCCTGAGGATGGGTCAAAACTGACCCTTGTTAAAACCCCAAATATTGACTCTCCCAACTCACTTATATGGGGGAACTTCAAATGCTCATAACTCCGGAACCCTATGTGCTAGAGACTCAAGGGTGGTACCGTTGGACTCGGGGTACACACAAATGGGGGGGTAGGACAAGGTCCCATGTCTCTATCTTACCCCCCTGAGGATCGGTCAAAACTGACCCTGATTAAAAGTCCAAGCCCTGTACACTCTTGACAACCCTAAACACCAACTTCACCTTGACAAAAAGTACCACAAAAAGGGGGGTCCAAACCACTCCTAAGGCTCTGAAACGTGCTCCTAGACACTTTCTGGGGGAACACTTTTGGCATTTCACACTTAGGAAAATTTTGACTCTCCCAACTCACTTATATGGGGGAACTTCAAATGCTCATAACTCTGGAACCCTAAGTCCTAGAGACTTAAGGGTGGGACCGTTGGACTCGGGGTACCCACAAATGGGGGGGGTAGGACAAGGTCTCATGTCTCTACCTTGCTCCCTGAGGATGGGTCAAAACTGACCCTGGTTAAAACCCCAGATTTTGACTCTCCCAACTCACTTATATGGGGGAACTTCAAATGCTCATAACTCCGGAACCCTATGTGCTAGAGACTCAAGGGTGGTACCGTTGGACTCGGGGTACACACAAATGGGGGGGTAGGACAAGGTCCCATGTCTCTATCTTACCCCCGAGGATCGGTCAAAACTGACCCTGATTAAAACCCCAGATTTTGACTCTCCCAACTCACTTATATGGGGGAACTTCAAATGCTCATAACTCCGGAACCCTATGTGCTAGAGACTCAAGGCTGGTACCGTTGGACTCGGGGTACACACAAATGGGGGGTAGGACAAGGTCCCATGTCTCTATCTTACCCCCCTGAGGATCGGTCAAAACGGACCCTGGTTAAAACCCCAGATTTTGACTCTCCCAACTCACTTATATGGGGGAACTTCAAATGCTCATAACTCCGGAACCCTATGTGCTAGAGACTCAAGTCTGGTACCCTTGGACTCGGGGTACACACAAATGGGGGGGTAGGACAAGGTCCCATGTCTCTATCTTACCCCCCTGAGGATCGGTCAAAACGGACCCTGGTTAAAACCCCAGATTTTGACTCTCCCAACTCACTTATATGGGGGAACTTCAAATGCTCATAACTCCGGAACCCTATGTGCTAGAGACTCAAGGCTGGTACCGTTGGACTCGGGGTACACACAAATGGGGGGGGGTAGGACAAGGTCCCATGTCTCTATCTTACCCCCCTGAGGATCGGTCAAAACTGACCCTGATTAAAAGTCCAAGCCCTGTACACTCTTGACAACCCTAAACACCAACTTCACCTTGACAAAAAGTACCACAAAAAGGGGGGTCCAAACCACTCCTAAGGCTCTGAAACGTGCTCCTAGACACTTTCTGGGGGAACACTTTTGGCATTTCACACTTAGGAAAATTTTCACTCTCCCAACTCACTTATATGGGGGAACTTCAAATGCTCATAACTCCAGAACCCTATGTGCTAGAGACTCAAGGCTGGTACCGTTGGACTCGGGGTACACACAAATGGGGGGGTAGGACAAGGTCCCATGTCTCTATCTTACCCCCCTGAGGATCGGTCAAAACGGACCCTGGTTAAAACCCCAGATTTTGACTCTCCCAACTCACTTATATGGGGGAACTTCAAATGCTCATAACTCCGGAACCCTATGTGCTAGAGACTCAAGGCTGGTACCGTTGGACTCGGGGTACACACAAATGGGGGGGTAGGACAAGGTCCCATGTCTCTATCTTACCCCCGAGGATCGGTCAAAACGGACCCTGATTAAAAGTCCAAGCCCTGTACACTCTTGACAACCCTAAACACCAACTTCACCTTGACAAAAAGTACCACAAAAAGGGGGGTCCAAACCACTCCTAAGGCTCTGAAACGTGCTCCTAGACACTTTCTGGGGGAACACTTTTGGCATTTCACACTTAGGAAAATTTTAATTCTCCCAACTCACTTATATGGGGGAACTTCAAATGCTCATAACTCTGGAACCCTAAGTCCTAGAGACTTAAGGGTGGGACCGTTGGACTCGGGGTACCCACAAATGGGGGGGTAGGACAAGGTCTCATGTCTCTACCTTGCTCCCTGAGGATGGGTCAAAACTGACCCTTGTTAAAACCCCAAATATTGACTCTCCCAACTCACTTATATGGGAGAACTTCAAATGCTCATAACTCTGGAATCCTAAGTCCTAGAGTCTTAAGGGTGGGACCGTTGGACTCGGGGTACCCACAAATGGGGGTGTAGGACAAGGTCTCATGTCTCTATCTTGCTCCCTGAGGATGGGTCAAAACTGACCCTTGTTAAAACCTCAAATTTTGACTCTCCCAACTCACTTATATGGGGGAACTTCAAATGCTCATAACTCTGGAACCCTAAGTCCTAGAGACTTAAGGGTGGGACCGTTGGACTCGGGGTACCCACAAATGGGGGGGTAGGACAAGGTCTCATGTCTCTACCTTGCTCCCTGAGGATGGGTCAAAACTGACCCTTGTTAAAACCCCAAATATTGACTCTCCCAACTCACTTATAGGGGGGAACTTCAAATGCTCATAACTCCGGAACCCTATGTGCTAGAGACTCAAGGCTGGTACCGTTGGACTCGGGGTACACACAAATGGGGGGGTAGGACAAAGTCCCATGTCTCTATCTTACCCCCCTGAGGATCGGTCAAAACTGACCCTGATTAAAAGTCCAAGCCCTGTACACTCTTGACAACCCTAAACACCAACTTCACCTTGACAAAAAGTACCACAAAAAGGGGGGTCCAAACCACTCCTAAGGCTCTGAAACGTGCTCCTAGACACTTTCTGGGGGAACACTTTTGGCATTTCACACTTAGGAAAATTTTGACTCTCCCAACTCACTTATATGGGGGAACTTCAAATGCTCATAACTCTGGAACCCTAAGTCCTAGAGACTTAAGGGTGGGACCGTTGGACTCGGGGTACCCACAAATGGGGGGGTAGGACAAGGTCTCATGTCTCTACCTTGCTCCCTGAGGATGGGTCAAAACTGACCCTTGTTAAAACCCCAAATATTGACTCTCCCAACTCACTTATATGGGGGAACTTCAAATGCTCATAACTCCGGAACCCTATGTGCTAGAGACTCAAGGGTGGTACCGTTGGACTCGGGGTACACACAAATGGGGGGGTAGGACAATGTCCCATGTCTCTATCTTACCCCCGAGGATCGGTCAAAACGGACCCTGGTTAAAACCCCAGATTTTGACTCTCCCAACTCACTTATATGGGGGAACTTCAAATGCTCATAACTCCGGAACCCTATGTGCTAGAGACTCAAGGCTGGTACCGTTGGACTCGGGGTACACACAAATGGGGGGGTAGGACAAGGTCCCATGTCTCTATCTTACCCCCCTGAGGATCGGTCAAAACTGACCCTGATTAAAAGTCCAAGCCCTGTACACTCTTGACAACCCTAAACACCAACTTCACCTTGACAAAAAGTACCACAAAAAGGGGGGTCCAAACCACTCCTAAGGCTCTGAAACGTGCTCCTAGACACTTTCTGGGGGAACACTTTTGGCATTTCACACTTAGGAAAATTTTGACTCTCCCAACTCACTTATATGGGGGAACTTCAAATGCTCATAACTCTGGAACCCTAAGTCCTAGAGACTTAAGGGTGGGACCGTTGGACTCGGGGTACCCACAAATGGGGGGGTAGGACAAGGTCTCATGTCTCTACCTTGCTCCCTGAGGATGGGTCAAAACTGACCCTTGTTAAAACCCCAAATATTGACTCTCCCAACTCACTTATATGGGGGAACTTCAAATGCTCATAACTCCGGAACCCTATGTGCTAGAGACTCAAGGCTGGTACCGTTGGACTCGGGGTTCACACAAATGGGGGGAAGGACAAGGTCCCATGTCTCTATCTTACCCCCCTGAGGATCGGTCAAAACGGACCCTGGTTAAAACCCCAGATTTTGACTCTCTCAACTCACTTATATGGGGGAACTTCAAATGCTCATAACTCCAGAACCCTATGTGCTAGAGACTCAAGGCTGGTACCGTTGGACTCGGGGTACACACAAATGGGGGGCTAGGACAAGGTCCCATGTCTCTATCTTACCCCCCTGAGGATCGGTCAAAACTGACCCTGATTAAAAGTCCAAGCCCTGTACACTCTTGACAACCCTTAACACCAACTTCACCTTGACAAAAAGTACCACAAAAAGGGGGGTCCAAACCACTCCTAAGGCTCTAAAACGTGCTCCTAGACACTTTCTGGGGGAACACTTTTGGCATTTCACACTTAGGAAAATTTTCACTCTCCCAACTCACTTATATGGGAGAACTTCAAATGCTCATAACTCTGGAATCCTAAGTCCTAGAGTCTTAAGGGTGGGACCGTTGGACTCGGGGTACCCACAAATGGGGGTGTAGGACAAGGTCTCATGTCTCTATCTTGCTCCCTGAGGATGGGTCAAAACTGACCCTTGTTAAAACCTCAAATTTTGACTCTCCCAACTCACTTATATGGGGGAACTTCAAATGCTCATAACTCTGGAACCCTAAGTCCTAGAGACTTAAGGGTGGGACCGTTGGACTCGGGGTACCCACAAATGGGGGTGTAGGATAAGGTCTCATGTCTTTATCTTGCTCCCTGAGGATGGGTCAAAACTGACCCTTGTTAAAACCCCAAATTTTGACTCTCCCAACTCACTTATATGGGGGAACTTCAAATGCTCATAACTCCGGAACCCTATGTGCTAGAGACTCAAGGCTGGTACCGTTGGACTCGGGTCACACACAAATGGGGGGGTAGGACAAGGTCCCATGTCTCTATCTTACCCCCCTGAGGATCGGTGAAAACGGACCCTGGTTAAAACCCCAGATTTTGACTCTCCCAACTCACTTATATGGGGGAACTTCAAATGCTCATAACTCTGGAACCCTAAGTCCTAGAGACTTAAGGGTGGGACCCTTGGACTCGGGGTACCCACAAATGGGGGGGTAGGACAAGGTCTCATGTCTCTACCTTGCTCCCTGAGGATGGGTCAAAACTGACCCTTGTTAAAACCCCAAATATTGACTCTCCCAACTCACTTATATGGGGGAACTTCAAATGCTCATAACTCCGGAACCCTATGTGCTAGAGACTCAAGGGTGGTACCGTTGGACTCGGGGTACACACAAATGGGGGGGTAGGACAAGGTCCCATGTCTCTATCTTACCCCCCTGAGGATCGGTCAAAACTGACCCTGATTAAAAGTCCAAGCCCTGTACACTCTTGACAACCCTAAACACCAACTTCACCTTGACAAAAAGTACCACAAAAAGGGGGGTCCAAACCACTCCTAAGGCTCTGAAACGTGCTCCTAGACACTTTCTGGGGGAACACTTTTGGCATTTCACACTTAGGAAAATTTTGACTCTCCCAACTCACTTATATGGGGGAACTTCAAATGCTCATAACTCTGGAACCCTAAGTCCTAGAGACTTAAGGGTGGGACCGTTGGACTCGGGGTACCCACAAATGGGGGGGGGGGGGGGGGTAGGACAAGGTCTCATGTCTCTACCTTGCTCCCTGAGGATGGGTCAAAACTGACCCTGGTTAAAACCCCAGATTTTGACTCTCCCAACTCACTTATATGGGGGAACTTCAAATGCTCATAACTCCGGAACCCTATGTGCTAGAGACTCAAGGCTGGTACCGTTGGACTCGGGGTACACACAAATGGGGGGGTAGGACAAGGTCCCATGTCTCTATCTTACCCCCGAGGATCGGTCAAAACTGACCCTGGTTAAAATCCCAGATTTTGACTCTCCCAACTCACTTATATGGGGGAACTTCAAATGCTCATAACTCCGGAACCCTATGTGCTAGAGACTCAAGGCTGGTACCGTTGGACTCGGGGTACACACAAATGGGGGGTAGGACAAGGTCCCATGTCTCTATCTTACCCCCCTGAGGATCGGTCAAAACGGACCCTGGTTAAAACCCCAGATTTTGACTCTCCCAACTCACTTATATGGGGGAACTTCAAATGCTCATAACTCCGGAACCCTATGTGCTAGAGACTCAAGTCTGGTACCCTTGGACTCGGGGTACACACAAATGGGGGGGTAGGACAAGGTCCCATGTCTCTATCTTACCCCCCTGAGGATCGGTCAAAACGGACCCTGGTTAAAACCCCAGATTTTGACTCTCCCAACTCACTTATATGGGGGAACTTCAAATGCTCATAACTCTGGAACCCTAAGTCCTAGAGACTTAAGGGTGGGACCGTTGGACTCGGGGTACCCACAAATGGGGGGGTAGGACAAGGTCTCATGTCTCTATCTTACCCCCCTGAGGATCGGTCAAAACGGACCCTGGTTAAAACCCCAGATTTTGACTCTCCCAACTCACTTATATGGGGGAACTTCAAATGCTCATAACTCTGGAACCCTATGTGCTAGAGACTCAAGGCTGGTACCGTTGGACTCGGGGTACACACAAATGGGGGGGTAGGACAAGGTCCCATGTCTCTATCTTACCCCCCTGAGGATCGGTCAAAACTGACCCTGATTAAAAGTCCAAGCCCTGTACACTCTTGACAACCCTAAACACCAACTTCACCTTGACAAAAAGTACCACAAAAAGGGGGATCCAAACCACTCCTAAGGCTCTGAAACGTGCTCCTAGACACTTTCTGGGGGAACACTTTTGGCATTTCACACTTAGGAAAATTTTGACTCTCCCAACTCACTTATATGGGGGAACTTCAAATGCTCATAACTCTGGAACCCTAAGTCCTAGAGACTTAAGGGTGGGACCGTTGGACTCGGGGTACCCACAAATGGGGGTGTAGGACAAGGTCTCATGTCTCTATCTTGCTCCCTGAGGATGGGTCAAAACTGACCCTTGTTAAAACCCCAAATTTTGACTCTCCCAACTCACTTATATGGGGGAACTTCAAATGCTCATAACTCCGGAACCCTATGTGCTAGAGACTCATGGCTGGTACCGTTGGACTCGGGGCACACACAAATGGGGGGGTAGGACAAGGTCCCATGTCTCTACCTTACCCCCCTGAGGATCGGTCAAAACGGACCCTGGTTAAAACCCCAGATTTTGACTCTCCCAACTCACTTATATGGGGGAACTTCAAATGCTCATAACTCTGGAACCCTAAGTCCTAGAGACTTAAGGGTGGGACCGTTGGACTCGGGGTACCCACAAATGGGGGGGTAGGACAAGGTCTCATGTCTCTACCTTGCTCCCTGAGGATGGGTCAAAACTGACCCTTGTTAAAACCCCAAATATTGACTCTCCCAACTCACTTATATGGGGGAACTTCAAATGCTCATAACTCCGGAACCCTATGTGCTAGAGACTCAAGGGTGGTACCGTTGGACTCGGGGTAAACACAAATGGGGGGGTAGGACAAGGTCCCATGTCTCTATCTTACCCCCCTGAGGATCGGTCAAAACTGACCCTGATTAAAAGTCCAAGCCCTGTACACTCTTGACAACCCTAAACACCAACTTCACCTTGACAAAAAGTACCACAAAAAGGGGGGTCCAAACCACTCCTAAGGCTCTGAAACGTGCTCCTAGACACTTTCTGGGGGAACACTTTTGGCATTTCACACTTAGGAAAATTTTCACTCTCCCAACTCACTTATATGGGGGAACTTCAAATGCTCATAACTCTGGAACCCTAAGTCCTAGAGACTTAAGGGTGGGACCGTTGGACTCGGGGTACCCACAAATGGGGGGGTAGGACAAGGTCTCATGTCTCTACCTTGCTCCCTGAGGATGGGTCAAAACTGACCCTTGTTAAAACCCCAAATATTGACTCTCCCAACTCACTTATATGGGGGAACTTCAAATGCTCATAACTCCGGAACCCTATGTGCTAGAGACTCAAGGCTGGTACCGTTGGACTCGGGGTTCACACAAATGGGGGGAAGGACAAGGTCCCATGTCTCTATCTTACCCCCCTGAGGATCGGTCAAAACGGACCCTGGTTAAAACCCCAGATTTTGACTCTCTCAACTCACTTATATGGGGGAACTTCAAATGCTCATAACTCCAGAACCCTATGTGCTAGAGACTCAAGGCTGGTACCGTTGGACTCGGGGTACACACAAATGGGGGGCTAGGACAAGGTCCCATGTCTCTATCTTACCCCCCTGAGGATCGGTCAAAACTGACCCTGATTAAAAGTCCAAGCCCTGTACACTCTTGACAACCCTTAACACCAACTTCACCTTGACAAAAAGTACCACAAAAAGGGGGGTCCAAACCACTCCTAAGGCTCTAAAACGTGCTCCTAGACACTTTCTGGGGGAACACTTTTGGCATTTCACACTTAGGAAAATTTTCACTCTCCCAACTCACTTATATGGGAGAACTTCAAATGCTCATAACTCTGGAATACTAAGTCCTAGAGTCTTAAGGGTGGGACCGTTGGACTCGGGGTACCCACAAATGGGGGTGTAGGACAAGGTCTCATGTCTCTATCTTGCTCCCTGAGGATGGGTCAAAACTGACCCTTGTTAAAACCTCAAATTTTGACTCTCCCAACTCACTTATATGGGGGAACTTCAAATGCTCATAACTCTGGAACCCTAAGTCCTAGAGACTTAAGGGTGGGACCGTTGGACTCGGGGTACCCACAAATGGGGGGGTAGGACAAGGTCTCATGTCTCTACCTTGCTCCCTGAGGATGGGTCAAAACTGACCCTTGTTAAAACCCCAAATATTGACTCTCCCAACTCACTTATATGGGGGAACTTCAAATGCTCATAACTCCGGAACCCTATGTGCTAGAGACTCAAGGCTGGTACCGTTGGACTCGGGGTACACACAAATGGGGGGGTAGGACAAGGTCCCATGTCTCTATCTTACCCCCCTGAGGATCGGTCAAAACTGACCCTGATTAAAAGTCCAAGCCCTGTACACTCTTGACAACCCTAAACACCAACTTCACCTTGACAAAAAGTACCACAAAAAGGGGGGTCCAAACCACTCCTAAGGCTCTGAAACGTGCTCCTAGACACTTTCTGGGGGAACACTTTTGGCATTTCACACTTAGGAAAATTTTCACTCTCCCAACTCACTTATATGGGGGAACTTCAAATGCTCATAACTCCAGAACCCTATGTGCTAGAGACTCAAGGCTGGTACCGTTGGACTCGGGGTACACACAAATGGGGGGGTAGGACAAGGTCCCATGTCTCTATTTTACCCCCCTGAGGATCGGTCAAAACGGACCCTGGTTAAAACCCCAGATTTTGACTCTCCCAACTCACTTATATGGGGGAACTTCAAATGCTCATAACTCCGGAACCCTATGTGCTAGAGACTCAAGGCTGGTACCGTTGGACTCGGGGTACACACAAATGGGGGGGTAGGACAAGGTCCCATGTATCTATCTTACCCCCCTGAGGATCGGTCAAAACTGACCCTGATTAAAAGTCCAAGCCCTGTACACTCTTGACAACCCTAAACACCAACTTCACCTTGACAAAAAGTACCACAAAAAGGGGGGTCCAAACCACTCCTAAGGCTCTGAAACGTGCTCCTAGACACTTTCTGGGGGAACACTTTTGGCATTTCACACTTAGGAAAATTTTGACTCTCCCAACTCACTTATATGGGGGAACTTCAAATGCTCATAACTCTGGAACCCTAAGTCCTAGAGACTTAAGGGTGGGACCGTTGGACTCGGGGTACCCACAAATGGGGGGGTAGGACAAGGTCTCATGTCTCTACCTTGCTCCCTGAGGATGGGTCAAAACTGACCCTTGTTAAAACCCCAAATATTGACTCTCCCAACTCACTTATATGGGGGAACTTCAAATGCTCATAACTCCGGAACCCTATGTGCTAGAGACTCAAGGGTGGTACCGTTGGACTCGGGGTACACACAAATGGGGGGGTAGGACAAGGTCCCATGTCTCTATCTTACCCCCCTGAGGATCGGTCAAAACTGACCCTGATTAAAAGTCCAAGCCCTGTACACTCTTGACAACCCTAAACACCAACTTCACCTTGACAAAAAGTACCACAAAAAGGGGGGTCCAAACCACTCCTAAGGCTCTGAAACGTGCTCCTAGACACTTTCTGGGGGAACACTTTTGGCATTTCACACTTAGGAAAATTTTCACTCTCCCAACTCACTTATATGGGGGAACTTCAAATGCTCATAACTCCAGAACCCTATGTGCTAGAGACTCAAGGCTGGTACCGTTGGACTCGGGGTACACACAAATGGGGGGGTAGGACAAGGTCCCATGTCTCTATCTTACCCCCCTGAGGATCGGTCAAAACGGACCCTGGTTAAAACCCCAGATTTTGACTCTCCCAACTCACTTATATGGGGGAACTTCAAATGCTCATAACTCCGGAACCCTATGTGCTAGAGACTCAAGGCTGGTACCGTTGGACTCGGGGTACACACAAATGGGGGGGTAGGACAAGGTCCCATGTCTCTATCTTACCCCCGAGGATCGGTCAAAACGGACCCTGATTAAAACCCCAGATTTTGACTCTCCCAACTCACTTATATGGGGGAACTTCAAATGCTCATAACTCCGGAACCCTATGTGCTAGAGACTCAAGGCTGGTACCGTTGGACTCGGGGTACACACAAATTGGGGGTAGGACAAGGTCCCATGTCTCTATCTTACCCCCCTGAGGATCGGTCAAAACGGACCCTGGTTAAAACCCCAGATTTTGACTCTCCCAACTCACTTATATGGGGGAACTTCAAATGCTCATAACTCCGGAACCCTATGTGCTAGAGACTCAAGTCTGGTACCCTTGGACTCGGGGTACACACAAATGGGGGGGTAGGACAAGGTCCCATGTCTCTATCTTACCCCCCTGAGGATCGGTCAAAACGGACCCTGGTTAAAACCCCAGATTTTGACTCTCCCAACTCACTTATATGGGGGAACTTCAAATGCTCATAACTCCAGAACCCTATGTGCTAGAGACTCAAGGCTGGTACCGTTGGACTCGGGGTACACACAAATGGGGGGGTAGGACAAGGTCCCATGTCTCTATCTTACCCTCCTGAGGATCGGTCAAAACTGACCCTGATTAAAAGTCCAAGCCCTGTACACTCTTGACAACCCTAAACACCAACTTCACCTTGACAAAAAGTACCACAAAAAGGGGGGTCCAAACCACTCCTAAGGCTCTGAAACGTGCTCCTAGACACTTTCTGGGGGAACACTTTTGGCATTTCACACTTAGGAAAATTTTCACTCTCCCAACTCACTTATATGGGGGAACTTCAAATGCTCATAACTCTGGAACCCTAAGTCCTAGAGACTTAAGGGTGGGACCGTTGGACTCGGGGTACCCACAAATGGGGGTGTAGGACAAGGTCTCATGTCTCTATCTTGCTCCCTGAGGATGGGTCAAAACTGACCCTTGTTAAAACCCCAAATTTTGACTCTCCCAACTCACTTATATGGGGGAACTTCAAATGCTCATAACTCCGGAACCCTATGTGCTAGAGACTCAAGGCTGGTACCGTTGGACTCGGGGCACACACAAATGGGGGGGTAGGACAAGGTCCCATGTCTCTATCTTACCCCCCTGAGGATCGGTCAAAACGGACCCTGGTTAAAACCCCAGATTTTGACTCTCCCAACTCACTTATATGGGGGAACTTCAAATGCTCATAACTCTGGAACCCTAAGTCCTAGAGACTTAAGGGTGGGACCGTTGGACTCGGGGTACCCACAAATGCGGGGGTAGGACAAGGTCTCATGTCTCTACCTTGCTCCCTGAGGATGGGTCAAAACTGACCCTTGTTAAAACCCCAAATATTGACTCTCCCAACTCACTTATATGGGGGAACTTCAAATGCTCATAACTCCGGAACCCTATGTGCTAGAGACTCAAGGGTGGTACCGTTGGACTCGGGGTACACACAAATGGGGGGGTAGGACAAGGTCCCATGTCTCTATCTTACCCCCCTGAGGATCGGTCAAAACTGACCCTGATTAAAAGTCCAAGCCCTGTACACTCTTGACAACCCTAAACACCAACTTCACCTTGACAAAAAGTACCACAAAAAGGGGGGTCCAAACCACTCCTAAGGCTCTGAAACGTGCTCCTAGACACTTTCTGGGGGAACACTTTTGGCATTTCACACTTAGGAAAATTTTCACTCTCCCAACTCACTTATATGGGGGAACTTCAAATGCTCATAACTCTGGAACCCTAAGTCCTAGAGACTTAAGGGTGGGACCGTTGGACTCGGGGTACCCACAAATGGGGGTGTAGGACAAGGTCTCATGTCTCTATCTTGCTCCCTGAGGATGGGTCAAAACTGACCCTTGTTAAAACCCCAAATTTTGACTCTCCCAACTCACTTATATGGGGGAACTTCAAATGCTCATAAATCCGGAACCCTATGTGCTAGAGACTCATGGCTGGTACCGTTGGACTCGGGGCACACACAAATGGGGGGGTAGGACAAGGTCCCATGTCTCTACCTTACCCCCCTGAGGATCGGTCAAAACGGACCCTGGTTAAAACCCCAGATTTTGACTCTCCCAACTCACTTATATGGGGGAACTTCAAATGCTCATAACTCTGGAACCCTAAGTCCTAGAGACTTAAGGGTGGGACCGTTGGACTCGGGGTACCCACAAATGGGGGGGTAGGACAAGGTCTCATGTCTCTACCTTGCTCCCTGAGGATGGGTCAAAACTGACCCTTGTTAAAACCCCAAATATTGACTCTCCCAACTCACTTATATGGGGGAACTTCAAATGCTCATAACTCCGGAACCCTATGTGCTAGAGACTCAAGGCTGGTACCGTTGGACTCGGGGTACACACAAATGGGGGGGTAGGACAAGGTCCCATGTCTCTATCTTACCCCCCTGAGGATCGGTCAAAACTGACCCTGATTAAAAGTCCAAGCCCTGTACACTCTTGACAACCCTAAACACCAACTTCACCTTGACAAAAAATACCACAAAAAGGGGGGTCCAAACCACTCCTAAGGCTCTGAAACGTGCTCCTAGACACTTTCTGGGGGAACACTTTTGGCATTTCACACTTAGGAAAATTTTGACTCTCCCAACTCACTTATATGGGGGAACTTCAAATGCTCATAACTCTGGAACCCTAAGTCCTAGAGACTTAAGGGTGGGACCGTTGGACTCGGGGTACCCACAAATGGGGGGGGGGGGGGGGGGGGGGGGGGTAGGACAAGGTCTCATGTCTCTACCTTGCTCCCTGAGGATGGGTCAAAACTGACCCTTGTTAAAACCCCAAATATTGACTCTCCCAACTCACTTATATGGGGGAACTTCAAATGCTCATAACTCCAGAACCCTATGTGCTACAGACTCAAGGGTGGTACCGTTGGACTCGGGGTACACACAAATGGGGGGGTAGGACAAGGTCCCATGTCTCTATCTTACCCCTGAGGATCGGTCAAAACGGACCCTGGTTAAAACCCCAGATTTTGACTCTCCCAACTCACTTATATGGGGGAACTTCAAATGCTCATAACTCCGGAACCCTATGTGCTAGAGACTCAAGGCTGGTACCGTTGGACTCGGGGTACACACAAATGGGGGGTAGGACAAGGTCCCATGTCTCTATCTTACCCCCCTGAGGATCGGTCAAAACGGACCCTGGTTAAAACCCCAGATTTTGACTCTCCCAACTCACTTATATGGGGGAACTTCAAATGCTCATAACTCCGGAACCCTATGTGCTAGAGACTCAAGTCTGGTACCCTTGGACTCGGGGTACACACAAATGGGGGGGTAGGACAAGGTCCCATGTCTCTATCTTACCCCCCTGAGGATCGGTCAAAACGGACCCTGGTTAAAACCCCAGATTTTGACTCTCCCAACTCACTTATATGGGGGAACTTCAAATGCTCATAACTCCGGAACCCTATGTGCTAGAGACTCAAGGCTGGTACCGTTGGACTCGGGGTACACACAAATGGGGGGGTAGGACAAGGTCCCATGTCTCTATCTTACCCTCCTGAGGATCGGTCAAAACTGACCCTGATTAAAAGTCCAAGCCCTGTACACTCTTGACAACCCTAAACACCAACTTCACCTTGACAAAAAGTACCACAAAAAGGGGGGTCCAAACCACTCCTAAGGCTCTGAAACGTGCTCCTAGACACTTTCTGGGGGAACACTTTTGGCATTTCACACTTAGGAAAATTTTGACTCTCCCAACTCACTTATATGGGGGAACTTCAAATGCTCATAACTCTGGAACCCTAAGTCCTAGAGACTTAAGGGTGGGACCGTTGGACTCGGGGTACCCACAAATGGGGGTGTAGGACAAGGTCTCATGTCTCTATCTTGCTCCCTGAGGATGGGTCAAAACTGACCCTTGTTAAAACCCCAAATTTTGACTCTCCCAACTCACTTATATGGGGGAACTTCAAATGCTCATAACTCCGGAACCCTATGTGCTAGAGACTCAAGGCTGGTACCGTTGGACTCGGGGCACACACAAATGGGGGGGTAGGACAAGGTCCCATGTCTCTATCTTACCCCCCTGAGGATCGGTCAAAACGGACCCTGGTTAAAACCCCAGATTTTGACTCTCCCAACTCACTTATATGGGGGAACTTCAAATGCTCATAACTCTGGAACCCTATGTCCTAGAGACTTAAGGGTGGGACCGTTGGACTCGGGGTACCCACAAATGGGGGGGTAGGACAAGGTCTCATGTCTCTACCTTGCTCCCTGAGGATGGGTCAAAACTGACCCTTGTTAAAACCCCAAATATTGACTCTCCCAACTCACTTATATGGGGGAACTTCAAATGCTCATAACTCCGGAACCCTATGTGCTAGAGACTCAAGGGTGGTACCGTTGGACTCGGGGTACACACAAATGGGGGGGTAGGACAAGGTCCCATGTCTCTATCTTACCCCCCTGAGGATCGGTCAAAACTGACCCTGATTAAAAGTCCAAGCCCTGTACACTCTTGACAACCCTAAACACCAACTTCACCTTGACAAAAAGTACCACAAAAAGGGGGGTCCAAACCACTCCTAAGGCTCTGAAACGTGCTCCTAGACACTTTCTGGGGGAACACTTTTGGCATTTCACACTTAGGAAAATTTTGACTCTCCCAACTCACTTATATGGGGGAACTTCAAATGCTCATAACTCTGGAACCCTAAGTCCTAGAGACTTAAGGGTGGGACCGTTGGACTCGGGGTACCCACAAATGGGGGTGTAGGACAAGGTCTCATGTCTCTATCTTGCTCCCTGAGGATGGGTCAAAACTGACCCTTGTTAAAACCCCAAATTTTGACTCTCCCAACTCACTTATATGGGGGAACTTCAAATGCTCATAACTCCGGAACCCTATGTGCTAGAGACTCATGGCTGGTACCGTTGGACTCGGGGCACACACAAATGGGGGGGTAGGACAAGGTCCCATGTCTCTACCTTACCCCCCTGAGGATCGGTCAAAACGGACCCTGGTTAAAACCCCAGATTTTGACTCTCCCAACTCACTTATATGGGGGAACTTCAAATGCTCATAACTCTGGAACCCTAAGTCCTAGAGACTTAAGGGTGGGACCGTTGGACTCGGGGTACCCACAAATGGGGGGGTAGGACAAGGTCTCATGTCTCTACCTTGCTCCCTGAGGATGGGTCAAAACTGACCCTTGTTAAAACCCCAAATATTGACTCTCCCAACTCACTTATATGGGGGAACTTCAAATGCTCATAACTCCGGAACCCTATGTGCTAGAGACTCAAGGCTGGTACCGTTGGACTCGGGGTTCACACAAATGGGGGGAAGGACAAGGTCCCATGTCTCTATCTTACCCCCCTGAGGATCGGTCAAAACGGACCCTGGTTAAAACCCCAGATTTTGACTCTCTCAACTCACTTATATGGGGGAACTTCAAATGCTCATAACTCCAGAACCCTATGTGCTAGAGACTCAAGGCTGGTACCGTTGGACTCGGGGTACACACAAATGGGGGGCTAGGACAAGGTCCCATGTCTCTATCTTACCCCCCTGAGGATCGGTCAAAACTGACCCTGATTAAAAGTCCAAGCCCTGTACACTCTTGACAACCCTTAACACCAACTTCACCTTGACAAAAAGTACCACAAAAAGGGGGGTCCAAACCACTCCTAAGGCTCTAAAACGTGCTCCTAGACACTTTCTGGGGGAACACTTTTGGCATTTCACACTTAGGAAAATTTTCACTCTCCCAACTCACTTATATGGGAGAACTTCAAATGCTCATAACTCTGGAATCCTAAATCCTAGAGTCTTAAGGGTGGGACCGTTGGACTCGGGGTACCCACAAATGGGGGTGTAGGACAAGGTCTCATGTCTCTATCTTGCTCCCTGAGGATGGGTCAAAACTGACCCTTGTTAAAACCTCAAATTTTGACTCTCCCAACTCACTTATATGGGGGAACTTCAAATGCTCATAACTCTGGAACCCTAAGTCCTAGAGACTTAAGGGTGGGACCGTTGGACTCGGGGTACCCACAAATGGGGGGGTAGGACAAGGTCTCATGTCTCTACCTTGCTCCCTGAGGATGGGTCAAAACTGACCCTTGTTAAAACCCCAAATATTGACTCTCCCAACTCACTTATATGGGGGAACTTCAAATGCTCATAACTCCGGAACCCTATGTGCTAGAGACTCAAGGCTGGTACCGTTGGACTCGGGGTACACACAAATGGGGGGGTAGGACAAAGTCCCATGTCTCTATCTTACCCCCCTGAGGATCGGTCAAAACTGACCCTGATTAAAAGTCCAAGCCCTGTACACTCTTGACAACCCTAAACACCAACTTCACCTTGACAAAAAGTACCACAAAAAGGGGGGTCCAAACCACTCCTAAGGATCTGAAACGTGCTCCTAGACACTTTCTGGGGGAACACTTTTGGCATTTCACACTTAGGAAAATTTTGACTCTCCCAACTCACTTATATGGGGGAACTTCAAATGCTCATAACTCTGGAACCCTAAGTCCTAGAGACTTAAGGGTGGGACCGTTGGACTCGGGGTACCCACAAATGGGGGTGTAGGACAAGGTCTCATGTCTTTATCTTGCTCCCTGAGGATGGGTCAAAACTGACCCTTGTTAAAACCCCAAATTTTGACTCTCCCAACTCACTTATATGGGGGAACTTCAAATGCTCATAACTCCGGAACCCTATGTGCTAGAGACTCAAGGGTGGTACCGTTGGACTCGGGGTACACACAAATGGGGGGGTAGGACAAGGTCCCATGTCTCTATCTTACCCCCCTGAGGATCGGTCAAAACTGACCCTGATTAAAAGTCCAAGCCCTGTACACTCTTGACAACCCTAAACACCAACTTCACCTTGACAAAAAGTACCACAAAAAGGGGGGTCCAAACCACTCCTAAGGCTCTGAAACGTGCTCCTAGACACTTTCTGGGGGAACACTTTTGGCATTTCACACTTAGGAAAATTTTCACTCTCCCAATTCACTTATATGGGGGAACTTCAAATGCTCATAACTCCAGAACCCTATGTGCTAGAGACTCAAGGCTGGTACCGTTGGACTCGGGGTACACACAAATGGGGGGGGTAGGACAAGGTCCCATGTCTCTATCTTACCCCCCTGAGGATCGGTCAAAACGGACCCTGGTTAAAACCCCAGATTTTGACTCTCCCAACTCACTTATATGGGGGAACTTCAAATGCTCATAACTCCGGAACCCTATGTGCTAGAGACTCAAGGCTGGTACCGTTGGACTCGGGGTACACACAAATGGGGGGGTAGGACAAGGTCCCATGTATCTATCTTACCCCCCTGAGGATCGGTCAACACTGACCCTGATTAAAAGTCCAAGCCCTGTACACTCTTGACAACCCTAAACACCAACTTCACCTTGACAAAAAGTACCACAAAAAGGGGGGTCCAAACCACTCCTAAGGCTCTGAAACGTGCTCCTAGACACTTTCTGGGGGAACACTTTTGGCATTTCACACTTAGGAAAATTTTCACTCTCCCAACTCACTTATATGGGGGAACTTCAAATGCTCATAACTCTGGAACCCTAAGTCCTAGAGACTTAAGGGTGGGACCGTTGGACTCGGGGTACCCACAAATGGGGGGGTAGGACAAGGTCTCATGTCTCTACCTTGCTCCCTGAGGATGGGTCAAAACTGACCCTTGTTAAAACCCCAAATATTGACTCTCCCAACTCACTTATATGGGGGAACTTCAAATGCTCATAACTCCGGAACCCTATGTGCTAGAGACTCAAGGGTGGTACCGTTGGACTCGGGGTACACACAAATGGGGGGGTAGGACAAGGTCCCATGTCTCTATCTTACCCCCGAGGATCGGTCAAAACGGACCCTGATTAAAACCCCAGATTTTGACTCTCCCAACTCACTTATATGGGGGAACTTCAAATGCTCATAACTCCGGAACCCTATGTGCTAGAGACTCAAGGCTGGTACCGTTGGACTCGGGGTACACACAAATTGGGGGTAGGACAAGGTCCCATGTCTCTATCTTACCCCCCTGAGGATCGGTCAAAACGGACCCTGGTTAAAACCCCAGATTTTGACTCTCCCAACTCACTTATATGGGGGAACTTCAAATGCTCATAACTCCGGAACCCTATGTGCTAGAGACTCAAGTCTGGTACCCTTGGACTCGGGGTACACACAAATGGGGGGGTAGGACAAGGTCCCATGTCTCTATCTTACCCCCCTGAGGATCGGTCAAAACTGACCCTTGTTAAAACCCCAAATATTGACTCTCCCAACTCACTTATATGGGGGAACTTCAAATGCTCATAACTCCGGAACCCTATGTGCTAGAGACTCAAGGCTGGTACCGTTGGACTCGGGGTACACACAAATGGGGGGGTAGGACAAGGTCCCATGTCTCTATCTTACCCCCCTGAGGATCGGTCAAAACTGACCCTGATTAAAAGTCCAAGCCCTGTACACTCTTGACAACCCTAAACACCAACTTCACCTTGACAAAAAATACCACAAAAAGGGGGGTCCAAACCACTCCTAAGGCTCTGAAACGTGCTCCTAGACACTTTCTGGGGGAACACTTTTGGCATTTCACACTTAGGAAAATTTTGACTCTCCCAACTCACTTATATGGGGGAACTTCAAATGCTCATAACTCTGGAACCCTAAGTCCTAGAGACTTAAGGGTGGGACCGTTGGACTCGGGGTACCCACAAATGGGGGGGGGGGGGGGGGGGGGGGTAGGACAAGGTCTCATGTCTCTACCTTGCTCCCTGAGGATGGGTCAAAACTGACCCTTGTTAAAACCCCAAATATTGACTCTCCCAACTCACTTATATGGGGGAACTTCAAATGCTCATAACTCCAGAACCCTATGTGCTACAGACTCAAGGGTGGTACCGTTGGACTCGGGGTACACACAAATGGGGGGGTAGGACAAGGTCCCATGTCTCTATCTTACCCCTGAGGATCGGTCAAAACGGACCCTGGTTAAAACCCCAGATTTTGACTCTCCCAACTCACTTATATGGGGGAACTTCAAATGCTCATAACTCCGGAACCCTATGTGCTAGAGACTCAAGGCTGGTACCGTTGGACTCGGGGTACACACAAATGGGGGGTAGGACAAGGTCCCATGTCTCTATCTTACCCCCCTGAGGATCGGTCAAAACGGACCCTGGTTAAAACCCCAGATTTTGACTCTCCCAACTCACTTATATGGGGGAACTTCAAATGCTCATAACTCCGGAACCCTATGTGCTAGAGACTCAAGTCTGGTACCCTTGGACTCGGGGTACACACAAATGGGGGGGTAGGACAAGGTCCCATGTCTCTATCTTACCCCCCTGAGGATCGGTCAAAACGGACCCTGGTTAAAACCCCAGATTTTGACTCTCCCAACTCACTTATATGGGGGAACTTCAAATGCTCATAACTCCGGAACCCTATGTGCTAGAGACTCAAGGCTGGTACCGTTGGACTCGGGCTACACACAAATGGGGGGGTAGGACAAGGTCCCATGTCTCTATCTTACCCTCCTGAGGATCGGTCAAAACTGACCCTGATTAAAAGTCCAAGCCCTGTACACTCTTGACAACCCTAAACACCAACTTCACCTTGACAAAAAGTACCACAAAAAGGGGGGTCCAAACCACTCCTAAGGCTCTGAAACGTGCTCCTAGACACTTTCTGGGGGAACACTTTTGGCATTTCACACTTAGGAAAATTTTGACTCTCCCAACTCACTTATATGGGGGAACTTCAAATGCTCATAACTCTGGAACCCTAAGTCCTAGAGACTTAAGGGTGGGACCGTTGGACTCGGGGTACCCACAAATGGGGGTGTAGGACAAGGTCTCATGTCTCTATCTTGCTCCCTGAGGATGGGTCAAAACTGACCCTTGTTAAAACCCCAAATTTTGACTCTCCCAACTCACTTATATGGGGGAACTTCAAATGCTCATAACTCCGGAACCCTATGTGCTAGAGACTCAAGGCTGGTACCGTTGGACTCGGGGCACACACAAATGGGGGGGTAGGACAAGGTCCCATGTCTCTATCTTACCCCCCTGAGGATCGGTCAAAACGGACCCTGGTTAAAACCCCAGATTTTGACTCTCCCAACTCACTTATATGGGGGAACTTCAAATGCTCATAACTCTGGAACCCTATGTCCTAGAGACTTAAGGGTGGGACCGTTGGACTCGGGGTACCCACAAATGGGGGGGTAGGACAAGGTCTCATGTCTCTACCTTGCTCCCTGAGGATGGGTCAAAACTGACCCTTGTTAAAACCCCAAATATTGACTCTCCCAACTCACTTATATGGGGGAACTTCAAATGCTCATAACTCCGGAACCCTATGTGCTAGAGACTCAAGGGTGGTACCGTTGGACTCGGGGTACACACAAATGGGGGGGTAGGACAAGGTCCCATGTCTCTATCTTACCCCCCTGAGGATCGGTCAAAACTGACCCTGATTAAAAGTCCAAGCCCTGTACACTCTTGACAACCCTAAACACCAACTTCACCTTGACAAAAAGTACCACAAAAAGGGGGGTCCAAACCACTCCTAAGGCTCTGAAACGTGCTCCTAGACACTTTCTGGGGGAACACTTTTGGCATTTCACACTTAGGAAAATTTTGACTCTCCCAACTCACTTATATGGGGGAACTTCAAATGCTCATAACTCTGGAACCCTAAGTCCTAGAGACTTAAGGGTGGGACCGTTGGACTCGGGGTACCCACAAATGGGGGTGTAGGACAAGGTCTCATGTCTCTATCTTGCTCCCTGAGGATGGGTCAAAACTGACCCTTGTTAAAACCCCAAATTTTGACTCTCCCAACTCACTTATATGGGGGAACTTCAAATGCTCATAACTCCGGAACCCTATGTGCTAGAGACTCATGGCTGGTACCGTTGGACTCGGGGCACACACAAATGGGGGGGTAGGACAAGGTCCCATGTCTCTACCTTACCCCCCTGAGGATCGGTCAAAACGGACCCTGGTTAAAACCCCAGATTTTGACTCTCCCAACTCACTTATATGGGGGAACTTCAAATGCTCATAACTCTGGAACCCTAAGTCCTAGAGACTTAAGGGTGGGACCGTTGGACTCGGGGTACCCACAAATGGGGGGGTAGGACAAGGTCTCATGTCTCTACCTTGCTCCCTGAGGATGGGTCAAAACTGACCCTTGTTAAAACCCCAAATATTGACTCTCCCAACTCACTTATATGGGGGAACTTCAAATGCTCATAACTCCGGAACCCTATGTGCTAGAGACTCAAGGCTGGTACCGTTGGACTCGGGGTTCACACAAATGGGGGGAAGGACAAGGTCCCATGTCTCTATCTTACCCCCCTGAGGATCGGTCAAAACGGACCCTGGTTAAAACCCCAGATTTTGACTCTCTCAACTCACTTATATGGGGGAACTTCAAATGCTCATAACTCCAGAACCCTATGTGCTAGAGACTCAAGGCTGGTACCGTTGGACTCGGGGTACACACAAATGGGGGGCTAGGACAAGGTCCCATGTCTCTATCTTACCCCCCTGAGGATCGGTCAAAACTGACCCTGATTAAAAGTCCAAGCCCTGTACACTCTTGACAACCCTTAACACCAACTTCACCTTGACAAAAAGTACCACAAAAAGGGGGGTCCAAACCACTCCTAAGGCTCTAAAACGTGCTCCTAGACACTTTCTGGGGGAACACTTTTGGCATTTCACACTTAGGAAAATTTTCACTCTCCCAACTCACTTATATGGGAGAACTTCAAATGCTCATAACTCTGGAATCCTAAATCCTAGAGTCTTAAGGGTGGGACCGTTGGACTCGGGGTACCCACAAATGGGGGTGTAGGACAAGGTCTCATGTCTCTATCTTGCTCCCTGAGGATGGGTCAAAACTGACCCTTGTTAAAACCTCAAATTTTGACTCTCCCAACTCACTTATATGGGGGAACTTCAAATGCTCATAACTCTGGAACCCTAAGTCCTAGAGACTTAAGGGTGGGACCGTTGGACTCGGGGTACCCACAAATGGGGGGGTAGGACAAGGTCTCATGTCTCTACCTTGCTCCCTGAGGATGGGTCAAAACTGACCCTTGTTAAAACCCCAAATATTGACTCTCCCAACTCACTTATATGGGGGAACTTCAAATGCTCATAACTCCGGAACCCTATGTGCTAGAGACTCAAGGCTGGTACCGTTGGACTCGGGGTACACACAAATGGGGGGGTAGGACAAAGTCCCATGTCTCTATCTTACCCCCCTGAGGATCAGTCAAAACTGACCCTGATTAAAAGTCCAAGCCCTGTACACTCTTGACAACCCTAAACACCAACTTCACCTTGACAAAAAGTACCACAAAAAGGGGGGTCCAAACCACTCCTAAGGCTCTGAAACGTGCTCCTAGACACTTTCTGGGGGAACACTTTTGGCATTTCACACTTAGGAAAATTTTGACTCTCCCAACTCACTTATATGGGGGAACTTCAAATGCTCATAACTCTGGAACCCTAAGTCCTAGAGACTTAAGGGTGGGACCGTTGGACTCGGGGTACCCACAAATGGGGGTGTAGGACAAGGTCTCATGTCTTTATCTTGCTCCCTGAGGATGGGTCAAAACTGACCCTTGTTAAAACCCCAAATTTTGACTCTCCCAACTCACTTATATGGGGGAACTTCAAATGCTCATAACTCCGGAACCCTATGTGCTAGAGACTCAAGGCTGGTACCGTTGGACTCGGGTCACACACAAATGGGGGGGTAGGACAAGGTCCCATGTCTCTATCTTACCCCCCTGAGGATCGGTCAAAACGGACCCTGGTTAAAACCCCAGATTTTGACTCTCCCAACTCACTTATATGGGGGAACTTCAAATGCTCATAACTCCGGAACCCTATGTGCTAGAGACTCAAGGGTGGTACCGTTGGACTCGGGGTACACACAAATGGGGGGGTAGGACAAGGTCCCATGTCTCTATCTTACCCCCCTGAGGATCGGTCAAAACTGACCCTGATTAAAAGTCCAAGCCCTGTACACTCTTGACAACCCTAAACACCAACTTCACCTTGACAAAAAGTACCACAAAAAGGGGGGTCCAAACCACTCCTAAGGCTCTGAAACGTGCTCCTAGACACTTTCTGGGGGAACACTTTTGGCATTTCACACTTAGGAAAATTTTCACTCTCCCAATTCACTTATATGGGGGAACTTCAAATGCTCATAACTCCAGAACCCTATGTGCTAGAGACTCAAGGCTGGTACCGTTGGACTCGGGGTACACACAAATGGGGGGGGTAGGACAAGGTCCCATGTCTCTATCTTACCCCCCTGAGGATCGGTCAAAACGGACCCTGGTTAAAACCCCAGATTTTGACTCTCCCAACTCACTTATATGGGGGAACTTCAAATGCTCATAACTCCGGAACCCTATGTGCTAGAGACTCAAGGCTGGTACCGTTGGACTCGGGGTACACACAAATGGGGGGGTAGGACAAGGTCCCATGTATCTATCTTACCCCCCTGAGGATCGGTCAACACTGACCCTGATTAAAAGTCCAAGCCCTGTACACTCTTGACAACCCTAAACACCAACTTCACCTTGACAAAAAGTACCACAAAAAGGGGGGTCCAAACCACTCCTAAGGCTCTGAAACGTGCTCCTAGACACTTTCTGGGGGAACACTTTTGGCATTTCACACTTAGGAAAATTTTCACTCTCCCAACTCACTTATATGGGGGAACTTCAAATGCTCATAACTCTGGAACCCTAAGTCCTAGAGACTTAAGGGTGGGACCGTTGGACTCGGGGTACCCACAAATGGGGGGGTAGGACAAGGTCTCATGTCTCTACCTTGCTCCCTGAGGATGGGTCAAAACTGACCCTTGTTAAAACCCCAAATATTGACTCTCCCAACTCACTTATATGGGGGAACTTCAAATGCTCATAACTCCGGAACCCTATGTGCTAGAGACTCAAGGGTGGTACCGTTGGACTCGGGGTACACACAAATGGGGGGGTAGGACAAGGTCCCATGTCTCTATCTTACCCCCGAGGATCGGTCAAAACGGACCCTGATTAAAACCCCAGATTTTGACTCTCCCAACTCACTTATATGGGGGAACTTCAAATGCTCATAACTCCGGAACCCTATGTGCTAGAGACTCAAGGCTGGTACCGTTGGACTCGGGGTACACACAAATTGGGGGTAGGACAAGGTCCCATGTCTCTATCTTACCCCCCTGAGGATCGGTCAAAACGGACCCTGGTTAAAACCCCAGATTTTGACTCTCCCAACTCACTTATATGGGGGAACTTCAAATGCTCATAACTCCGGAACCCTATGTGCTAGAGACTCAAGTCTGGTACCCTTGGACTCGGGGTACACACAAATGGGGGGGTAGGACAAGGTCCCATGTCTCTATCTTACCCCCCTGAGGATCGGTCAAAACGGACCCTGGTTAAAACCCCAGATTTTGACTCTCCCAACTCACTTATATGGGGGAACTTCAAATGCTCATAACTCCGGAACCCTATGTGCTAGAGACTCAAGGCTGGTACCGTTGGACTCGGGGTACACACAAATGGGGGGGTAGGACAAGGTCCCATGTCTCTATCTTACCCTCCTGAGGATCGGTCAAAACTGACCCTGATTAAAAGTCCAAGCCCTGTACACTCTTGACAACCCTAAACACCAACTTCACCTTGACAAAAAGTACCACAAAAAGGGGGGTCCAAACCACTCCTAAGGCTCTGAAACGTGCTCCTAGACACTTTCTGGGGGAACACTTTTGGCATTTCACACTTAGGAAAATTTTCACTCTCCCAACTCACTTATATGGGGGAACTTCAAATGCTCATAACTCTGGAACCCTAAGTCCTAGAGACTTAAGGGTGGGACCGTTGGACTCGGGGTACCCACAAATGGGGGGGGGGGGGGGGGGTAGGACAAGGTCTCATGTCTCTACCTTGCTCCCTGAGGATGGGTCAAAACTGACCCTTGTTAAAACCCCAAATATTGACTCTCCCAACTCACTTATATGGGGGAACTTCAAATGCTCATAACTCCGGAACCCTATGTGCTACAGACTCAAGGGTGGTACCGTTGGACTCGGGGTACACACAAATGGGGGGGTAGGACAAGGTCCCATGTCTCTATCTTACCCCTGAGGATCGGTCAAAACGGACCCTGGTTAAAACCCCAGATTTTGACTCTCCCAACTAACTTATATGGGGGAACTTCAAATGCTCATAACTCCGGAACCCTATGTGCTAGAGACTCAAGTCTGGTACCCTTGGACTCGGGGTACACACAAATGGGGGGGTAGGACAAGGTCCCATGTCTCTATCTTACCCCCCTGAGGATCGGTCAAAACGGACCCTGGTTAAAACCCCAGATTTTGACTCTCCCAACTCACTTATATGGGGGAACTTCAAATGCTCATAACTCCGGAACCCTATGTGCTAGAGACTCAAGGCTGGTACCGTTGGACTCGGGGTACACACAAATGGGGGGGTAGGACAAGGTCCCATGTCTCTATCTTACCCCCCTGAGGATCGGTCAAAACTGACCCTGATTAAAAGTCCAAGCCCTGTACACTCTTGACAACCCTAAACACCAACTTCACCTTGACAAAAAGTACCACAAAAAGGGGGGTCCAAACCACTCCTAAGGCTCTGAAACGTGCTCCTAGACACTTTCTGGGGGAACACTTTTGGCATTTCACACTTAGGAAAATTTTGACTCTCCCAACTCACTTATATGGGGGAACTTCAAATGCTCATAACTCTGGAACCCTAAGTCCTAGAGACTTAAGGGTGGGACCGTTGGACTCGGGGTACCCACAAATGGGGGGGTAGGACAAGGTCTCATGTCTCTACCTTGCTCCCTGAGGATGGGTCAAAACTGACCCTTGTTAAAACCCCAAATATTGACTCTCCCAACTCACTTATATGGGGGAACTTCAAATGCTCATAACTCCAGAACCCTATGTGCTACAGACTCAAGGGTGGTACCGTTGGACTCGGGGTACACACAAATGGGGGGGTAGGACAAGGTCCCATGTCTCTATCTTACCCCTGAGGATCGGTCAAAACGGACCCTGGTTAAAACCCCAGATTTTGACTCTCCCAACTCACTTATATGGGGGAACTTCAAATGCTCATAACTCCGGAACCCTATGTGCTAGAGACTCAAGGCTGGTACCGTTGGACTCGGGGTACACACAAATGGGGGGTAGGACAAGGTCCCATGTCTCTATCTTACCCCCCTGAGGATCGGTCAAAACGGACCCTGGTTAAAACCCCAGATTTTGACTCTCCCAACTCACTTATATGGGGGAACTTCAAATGCTCATAACTCCGGAACCCTATGTGCTAGAGACTCAAGTCTGGTACCCTTGGACTCGGGGTACACACAAATGGGGGGGTAGGACAAGGTCCCATGTCTCTATCTTACCCCCCTGAGGATCGGTCAAAACGGACCCTGGTTAAAACCCCAGATTTTGACTCTCCCAACTCACTTATATGGGGGAACTTCAAATGCTCATAACTCCGGAACCCTATGTGCTAGAGACTCAAGGCTGGTACCGTTGGACTCGGGGTACACACAAATGGGGGGGTAGGACAAGGTCCCATGTCTCTATCTTACCCTCCTGAGGATCGGTCAAAACTGACCCTGATTAAAAGTCCAAGCCCTGTACACTCTTGACAACCCTAAACACCAACTTCACCTTGACAAAAAGTACCACAAAAAGGGGGGTCCAAACCACTCCTAAGGCTCTGAAACGTGCTCCTAGACACTTTCTGGGGGAACACTTTTGGCATTTCACACTTAGGAAAATTTTGACTCTCCCAACTCACTTATATGGGGGAACTTCAAATGCTCATAACTCTGGAACCCTAAGTCCTAGAGACTTAAGGGTGGGACCGTTGGACTCGGGGTACCCACAAATGGGGGTGTAGGACAAGGTCTCATGTCTCTATCTTGCTCCCTGAGGATGGGTCAAAACTGACCCTTGTTAAAACCCCAAATTTTGACTCTCCCAACTCACTTATATGGGGGAACTTCAAATGCTCATAACTCCGGAACCCTATGTGCTAGAGACTCAAGGCTGGTACCGTTGGACTCGGGGCACACACAAATGGGGGGGTAGGACAAGGTCCCATGTCTCTATCTTACCCCCCTGAGGATCGGTCAAAACGGACCCTGGTTAAAACCCCAGATTTTGACTCTCCCAACTCACTTATATGGGGGAACTTCAAATGCTCATAACTCTGGAACCCTATGTCCTAGAGACTTAAGGGTGGGACCGTTGGACTCGGGGTACCCACAAATGGGGGGGTAGGACAAGGTCTCATGTCTCTACCTTGCTCCCTGAGGATGGGTCAAAACTGACCCTTGTTAAAACCCCAAATATTGACTCTCCCAACTCACTTATATGGGGGAACTTCAAATGCTCATAACTCCGGAACCCTATGTGCTAGAGACTCAAGGGTGGTACCGTTGGACTCGGGGTACACACAAATGGGGGGGTAGGACAAGGTCCCATGTCTCTATCTTACCCCCCTGAGGATCGGTCAAAACTGACCCTGATTAAAAGTCCAAGCCCTGTACACTCTTGACAACCCTAAACACCAACTTCACCTTGACAAAAAATACCACAAAAAGGGGGGTCCAAACCACTCCTAAGGCTCTGAAACGTGCTCCTAGACACTTTCTGGGGGAACACTTTTGGCATTTCACACTTAGGAAAATTTTGACTCTCCCAACTCACTTATATGGGGGAACTTCAAATGCTCATAACTCTGGAACCCTAAGTCCTAGAGACTTAAGGGTGGGACCGTTGGACTCGGGGTACCCACAAATGGGGGTGTAGGACAAGGTCTCATGTCTCTATCTTGCTCCCTGAGGATGGGTCAAAACTGACCCTTGTTAAAACCCCAAATTTTGACTCTCCCAACTCACTTATATGGGGGAACTTCAAATGCTCATAACTCCGGAACCCTATGTGCTAGAGACTCATGGCTGGTACCGTTGGACTCGGGGCACACACAAATGGGGGGGTAGGACAAGGTCCCATGTCTCTACCTTACCCCCCTGAGGATCGGTCAAAACGGACCCTGGTTAAAACCCCAGATTTTGACTCTCCCAACTCACTTATATGGGGGAACTTCAAATGCTCATAACTCTGGAACCCTAAGTCCTAGAGACTTAAGGGTGGGACCGTTGGACTCGGGGTACCCACAAATGGGGGGGTAGGACAAGGTCTCATGTCTCTACCTTGCTCCCTGAGGATGGGTCAAAACTGACCCTTGTTAAAACCCCAAATATTGACTCTCCCAACTCACTTATATGGGGGAACTTCAAATGCTCATAACTCCGGAACCCTATGTGCTAGAGACTCAAGGCTGGTACCGTTGGACTCGGGGTTCACACAAATGGGGGGAAGGACAAGGTCCCATGTCTCTATCTTACCCCCCTGAGGATCGGTCAAAACGGACCCTGGTTAAAACCCCAGATTTTGACTCTCTCAACTCACTTATATGGGGGAACTTCAAATGCTCATAACTCCAGAACCCTATGTGCTAGAGACTCAAGGCTGGTACCGTTGGACTCGGGGTACACACAAATGGGGGGCTAGGACAAGGTCCCATGTCTCTATCTTACCCCCCTGAGGATCGGTCAAAACTGACCCTGATTAAAAGTCCAAGCCCTGTACACTCTTGACAACCCTTAACACCAACTTCACCTTGACAAAAAGTACCACAAAAAGGGGGGTCCAAACCACTCCTAAGGCTCTAAAACGTGCTCCTAGACACTTTCTGGGGGAACACTTTTGGCATTTCACACTTAGGAAAATTTTCACTCTCCCAACTCACTTATATGGGAGAACTTCAAATGCTCATAACTCTGGAATCCTAAATCCTAGAGTCTTAAGGGTGGGACCGTTGGACTCGGGGTACCCACAAATGGGGGTGTAGGACAAGGTCTCATGTCTCTATCTTGCTCCCTGAGGATGGGTCAAAACTGACCCTTGTTAAAACCTCAAATTTTGACTCTCCCAACTCACTTATATGGGGGAACTTCAAATGCTCATAACTCTGGAACCCTAAGTCCTAGAGACTTAAGGGTGGGACCGTTGGACTCGGGGTACCCACAAATGGGGGGGTAGGACAAGGTCTCATGTCTCTACCTTGCTCCCTGAGGATGGGTCAAAACTGACCCTTGTTAAAACCCCAAATATTGACTCTCCCAACTCACTTATATGGGGGAACTTCAAATGCTCATAACTCCGGAACCCTATGTGCTAGAGACTCAAGGCTGGTACCGTTGGACTCGGGGTACACACAAATGGGGGGGTAGGACAAAGTCCCATGTCTCTATCTTACCCCCCTGAGGATCGGTCAAAACTGACCCTGATTAAAAGTCCAAGCCCTGTACACTCTTGACAACCCTAAACACCAACTTCACCTTGACAAAAAGTACCACAAAAAGGGGGGTCCAAACCACTCCTAAGGCTCTGAAACGTGCTCCTAGACACTTTCTGGGGGAACACTTTTGGCATTTCACACTTAGGAAAATTTTGACTCTCCCAACTCACTTATATGGGGGAACTTCAAATGCTCATAACTCTGGAACCCTAAGTCCTAGAGACTTAAGGGTGGGACCGTTGGACTCGGGGTACCCACAAATGGGGGTGTAGGACAAGGTCTCATGTCTTTATCTTGCTCCCTGAGGATGGGTCAAAACTGACCCTTGTTAAAACCCCAAATTTTGACTCTCCCAACTCACTTATATGGGGGAACTTCAAATGCTCATAACTCCGGAACCCTATGTGCTAGAGACTCAAGGCTGGTACCGTTGGACTCGGGTCACACACAAATGGGGGGGTAGGACAAGGTCCCATGTCTCTATCTTACCCCCCTGAGGATCGGTCAAAACGGACCCTGGTTAAAACCCCAGATTTTGACTCTCCCAACTCACTTATATGGGGGAACTTCAAATGCTCATAACTCCGGAACCCTATGTGCTAGAGACTCAAGGGTGGTACCGTTGGACTCGGGGTACACACAAATGGGGGGGTAGGACAAGGTCCCATGTCTCTATCTTACCCCCCTGAGGATCGGTCAAAACTGACCCTGATTAAAAGTCCAAGCCCTGTACACTCTTGACAACCCTAAACACCAACTTCACCTTGACAAAAAGTACCACAAAAAGGGGGGTCCAAACCACTCCTAAGGCTCTGAAACGTGCTCCTAGACACTTTCTGGGGGAACACTTTTGGCATTTCACACTTAGGAAAATTTTCACTCTCCCAATTCACTTATATGGGGGAACTTCAAATGCTCATAACTCCAGAACCCTATGTGCTAGAGACTCAAGGCTGGTACCGTTGGACTCGGGGTACACACAAATGGGGGGGGTAGGACAAGGTCCCATGTCTCTATCTTACCCCCCTGAGGATCGGTCAAAACGGACCCTGGTTAAAACCCCAGATTTTGACTCTCCCAACTCACTTATATGGGGGAACTTCAAATGCTCATAACTCCGGAACCCTATGTGCTAGAGACTCAAGGCTGGTACCGTTGGACTCGGGGTACACACAAATGGGGGGGTAGGACAAGGTCCCATGTATCTATCTTACCCCCCTGAGGATCGGTCAACACTGACCCTGATTAAAAGTCCAAGCCCTGTACACTCTTGACAACCCTAAACACCAACTTCACCTTGACAAAAAGTACCACAAAAAGGGGGGTCCAAACCACTCCTAAGGCTCTGAAACGTGCTCCTAGACACTTTCTGGGGGAACACTTTTGGCATTTCACACTTAGGAAAATTTTCACTCTCCCAACTCACTTATATGGGGGAACTTCAAATGCTCATAACTCTGGAACCCTAAGTCCTAGAGACTTAAGGGTGGGACCGTTGGACTCGGGGTACCCACAAATGGGGGGGTAGGACAAGGTCTCATGTCTCTACCTTGCTCCCTGAGGATGGGTCAAAACTGACCCTTGTTAAAACCCCAAATATTGACTCTCCCAACTCACTTATATGGGGGAACTTCAAATGCTCATAACTCCGGAACCCTATGTGCTAGAGACTCAAGGGTGGTACCGTTGGACTCGGGGTACACACAAATGGGGGGGTAGGACAAGGTCCCATGTCTCTATCTTACCCCCGAGGATCGGTCAAAACGGACCCTGATTAAAACCCCAGATTTTGACTCTCCCAACTCACTTATATGGGGGAACTTCAAATGCTCATAACTCCGGAACCCTATGTGCTAGAGACTCAAGGCTGGTACCGTTGGACTCGGGGTACACACAAATTGGGGGTAGGACAAGGTCCCATGTCTCTATCTTACCCCCCTGAGGATCGGTCAAAACGGACCCTGGTTAAAACCCCAGATTTTGACTCTCCCAACTCACTTATATGGGGGAACTTCAAATGCTCATAACTCCGGAACCCTATGTGCTAGAGACTCAAGTCTGGTACCCTTGGACTCGGGGTACACACAAATGGGGGGGTAGGACAAGGTCCCATGTCTCTATCTTACCCCCCTGAGGATCGGTCAAAACGGACCCTGGTTAAAACCCCAGATTTTGACTCTCCCAACTCACTTATATGGGGGAACTTCAAATGCTCATAACTCCGGAACCCTATGTGCTAGAGACTCAAGGCTGGTACCGTTGGACTCGGGGTACACACAAATGGGGGGGTAGGACAAGGTCCCATGTCTCTATCTTACCCTCCTGAGGATCGGTCAAAACTGACCCTGATTAAAAGTCCAAGCCCTGTACACTCTTGACAACCCTAAACACCAACTTCACCTTGACAAAAAGTACCACAAAAAGGGGGGTCCAAACCACTCCTAAGGCTCTGAAACGTGCTCCTAGACACTTTCTGGGGGAACACTTTTGGCATTTCACACTTAGGAAAATTTTCACTCTCCCAACTCACTTATATGGGGGAACTTCAAATGCTCATAACTCTGGAACCCTAAGTCCTAGAGACTTAAGGGTGGGACCGTTGGACTCGGGGTACCCACAAATGGGGGGGGGGGGGGGGGGGGGGGGTAGGACAAGGTCTCATGTCTCTACCTTGCTCCCTGAGGATGGGTCAAAACTGACCCTTGTTAAAACCCCAAATATTGACTCTCCCAACTCACTTATATGGGGGAACTTCAAATGCTCATAACTCCGGAACCCTATGTGCTACAGACTCAAGGGTGGTACCGTTGGACTCGGGGTACACACAAATGGGGGGGTAGGACAAGGTCCCATGTCTCTATCTTACCCCTGAGGATCGGTCAAAACGGACCCTGGTTAAAACCCCAGATTTTGACTCTCCCAACTAACTTATATGGGGGAACTTCAAATGCTCATAACTCCGGAACCCTATGTGCTAGAGACTCAAGTCTGGTACCCTTGGACTCGGGGTACACACAAATGGGGGGGTAGGACAAGGTCCCATGTCTCTATCTTACCCCCCTGAGGATCGGTCAAAACGGACCCTGGTTAAAACCCCAGATTTTGACTCTCCCAACTCACTTATATGGGGGAACTTCAAATGCTCATAACTCCGGAACCCTATGTGCTAGAGACTCAAGGCTGGTACCGTTGGACTCGGGGTACACACAAATGGGGGGGTAGGACAAGGTCCCATGTCTCTATCTTACCCCCCTGAGGATCGGTCAAAACTGACCCTGATTAAAAGTCCAAGCCCTGTACACTCTTGACAACCCTAAACACCAACTTCACCTTGACAAAAAGTACCACAAAAAGGGGGGTCCAAACCACTCCTAAGGCTCTGAAACGTGCTCCTAGACACTTTCTGGGGGAACACTTTTGGCATTTCACACTTAGGAAAATTTTGACTCTCCCAACTCACTTATATGGGGGAACTTCAAATGCTCATAACTCTGGAACCCTAAGTCCTAGAGACTTAAGGGTGGGACCGTTGGACTCGGGGTACCCACAAATGGGGGGGTAGGACAAGGTCTCATGTCTCTACCTTGCTCCCTGAGGATGGGTCAAAACTGACCCTTGTTAAAACCCCAAATATTGACTCTCCCAACTCACTTATATGGGGGAACTTCAAATGCTCATAACTCCGGAACCCTATGTGCTAGAGACTCAAGGCTGGTACCGTTGGACTCGGGGTACACACAAATGGGGGGTAGGACAAGGTCCCATGTCTCTATCTTACCCCCCTGAGGATCGGTCAAAACGGACCCTGGTTAAAACCCCAGATTTTGACTCTCCCAACTCACTTATATGGGGGAACTTCAAATGCTCATAACTCCGGAACCCTATGTGCTAGAGACTCAAGTCTGGTACCCTTGGACTCGGGGTACACACAAATGGGGGGGTAGGACAAGGTCCCATGTCTCTATCTTACCCCCCTGAGGATCGGTCAAAACGGACCCTGGTTAAAACCCCAGATTTTGACTCTCCCAACTCACTTATATGGGGGAACTTCAAATGCTCATAACTCCGGAACCCTATGTGCTAGAGACTCAAGGCTGGTACCGTTGGACTCGGGGTACACACAAATGGGGGGGTAGGACAAGGTCTCATGTCTCTATCTTACCCCCCTGAGGATCGGTCAAAACGGACCCTGGTTAAAACCCCAGATTTTGACTCTCCCAACTCACTTATATGGGGGAACTTCAAATGCTCATAACTCCGGAACCCTATGTGCTAGAGACTCAAGGCTGGTACCGTTGGACTCGGGGTACACACAAATGGGGGGGGTAGGACAAGGTCCCATGTCTCTATCTTACCCCCCTGAGGATCGGTCAAAACTGACCCTGATTAAAAGTCCAAGCCCTGTACACTCTTGACAACCCTAAACACCAACTTCACCTTGACAAAAAGTACCACAAAAAGGGGGGTCCAAACCACTCCTAAGGCTCTGAAACGTGCTCCTAGACACTTTCTGGGGGAACACTTTTGGCATTTCACACTTAGGAAAATTTTGACTCTCCCAACTCACTTATATGGGGGAACTTCAAATGCTCATAACTCTGGAACCCTAAGTCCTAGAGACTTAAGGGTGGGACCGTTGGACTCGGGGTACCCACAAATGGGGGGGTAGGACAAGGTCTCATGTCTCTACCTTGCTCCCTGAGGATGGGTCAAAACTGACCCTTGTTAAAACCCCAAATATTGACTCTCCCAACTCACTTATATGGGGGAACTTCAAATGCTCATAACTCCGGAACCCTATGTGCTAGAGACTCAAGGGTGGTACCGTTGGACTCGGGGTACACACAAATGGGGGGGTAGGACAATGTCCCATGTCTCTATCTTACCCCCGAGGATCGGTCAAAACGGACCCTGGTTAAAACCCCAGATTTTGACTCTCCCAACTCACTTATATGGGGGAACTTCAAATGCTCATAACTCCGGAACCCTATGTGCTAGAGACTCAAGGCTGGTACCGTTGGACTCGGGGTACACACAAATGGGGGGGTAGGACAAGGTCCCATGTCTCTATCTTACCCCCCTGAGGATCGGTCAAAACTGACCCTGATTAAAAGTCCAAGCCCTGTACACTCTTGACAACCCTAAACACCAACTTCACCTTGACAAAAAGTACCACAAAAAGGGGGGTCCAAACCACTCCTAAGGCTCTGAAACGTGCTCCTAGACACTTTCTGGGGGAACACTTTTGGCATTTCACACTTAGGAAAATTTTGACTCTCCCAACTCACTTATATGGGGGAACTTCAAATGCTCATAACTCTGGAACCCTAAGTCCTAGAGACTTAAGGGTGGGACCGTTGGACTCGGGGTACCCACAAATGGGGGGGTAGGACAAGGTCTCATGTCTCTACCTTGCTCCCTGAGGATGGGTCAAAACTGACCCTTGTTAAAACCCCAAATATTGACTCTCCCAACTCACTTATATGGGGGAACTTCAAATGCTCATAACTCTGGAACCCTAAGTCCTAGAGACTTAAGGGTGGGACCGTTGGACTCGGGGTACCCACAAATGGGGGGGTAGGACAAGGTCTCATGTCTCTATCTTACCCCCCTGAGGATCGGTCAAAACGGACCCTGGTTAAAACCCCAGATTTTGACTCTCCCAACTCACTTATATGGGGGAACTTCAAATGCTCATAACTCCGGAACCCTATGTGCTAGAGACTCAAGGCTGGTACCGTTGGACTCGGGGTACACACAAATGGGGGGGTAGGACAAGGTCCCATGTCTCTATCTTACCCCCCTGAGGATCGGTCAAAACTGACCCTGATTAAAAGTCCAAGCCCTGTACACTCTTGACAACCCTAAACACCAACTTCACCTTGACAAAAAGTACCACAAAAAGGGGGGTCCAAACCACTCCTAAGGCTCTGAAACGTGCTCCTAGACACTTTCTGGGGGAACACTTTTGGCATTTCACACTTAGGAAAATTTTGACTCTCCCAACTCACTTATATGGGGGAACTTCAAATGCTCATAACTCTGGAACCCTAAGTCCTAGAGACTTAAGGGTGGGACCGTTGGACTCGGGGTACCCACAAATGGGGGGGGGGTAGGACAAGGTCTCATGTCTCTACCTTGCTCCCTGAGGATGGGTCAAAACTGACCCTTGTTAAAACCCCAAATATTGACTCTCCCAACTCACTTATATGGGGGAACTTCAAATGCTCATAACTCCGGAACCCTATGTGCTAGAGACTCAAGGCTGGTACCGTTGGACTCGGGGTACACACAAATGGGGGGTAGGACAAGGTCCCATGTCTCTATCTTACCCCCCTGAGGATCGGTCAAAACGGACCCTGGTTAAAACCCCAGATTTTGACTCTCCCAACTCACTTATATGGGGGAACTTCAAATGCTCATAACTCCGGAACCCTATGTGCTAGAGACTCAAGTCTGGTACCCTTGGACTCGGGGTACACACAAATGGGGGGGTAGGACAAGGTCCCATGTCTCTATCTTACCCCCCTGAGGATCGGTCAAAACGGACCCTGGTTAAAACCCCAGATTTTGACTCTCCCAACTCACTTATATGGGGGAACTTCAAATGCTCATAACTCCGGAACCCTATGTGCTAGAGACTCAAGGCTGGTACCGTTGGACTCGGGGTACACACAAATGGGGGGGTAGGACAAGGTCTCATGTCTCTATCTTACCCCCCTGAGGATCGGTCAAAACGGACCCTGGTTAAAACCCCAGATTTTGACTCTCCCAACTCACTTATATGGGGGAACTTCAAATGCTCATAACTCCGGAACCCTATGTGCTAGAGACTCAAGGCTGGTACCGTTGGACTCGGGGTACACACAAATGGGGGGGGTAGGACAAGGTCCCATGTCTCTATCTTACCCCCCTGAGGATCGGTCAAAACTGACCCTGATTAAAAGTCCAAGCCCTGTACACTCTTGACAACCCTAAACACCAACTTCACCTTGACAAAAAGTACCACAAAAAGGGGGGTCCAAACCACTCCTAAGGCTCTGAAACGTGCTCCTAGACACTTTCTGGGGGAACACTTTTGGCATTTCACACTTAGGAAAATTTTGACTCTCCCAACTCACTTATATGGGGGAACTTCAAATGCTCATAACTCTGGAACCCTAAGTCCTAGAGACTTAAGGGTGGGACCGTTGGACTCGGGGTACCCACAAATGGGGGGGGGGGGGGGGGGGGGGGGGTAGGACAAGGTCTCATGTCTCTACCTTGCTCCCTGAGGATGGGTCAAAACTGACCCTTGTTAAAACCCCAAATATTGACTCTCCCAACTCACTTATATGGGGGAACTTCAAATGCTCATAACTCCGGAACCCTATGTGCTAGAGACTCAAGGCTGGTACCGTTGGACTCGGGGTACACACAAATGGGGGGGTAGGACAAGGTCCCATGTCTCTATCTTACCCCTGAGGATCGGTCAAAACGGACCCTTGTTAAAACCCCAAATTTTGACTCTCCCAACTCACTTATATGGGGGAACTTCAAATGCTCATAACTCCGGAACCCTATGTGCTAGAGACTCAAGGCTGGTACCGTTGGACTCGGGTCACACACAAATGGGGGGGTAGGACAAGGTCCCATGTCTCTATCTTACCCCCCTGAGGATCGGTCAAAACGGACCCTGGTTAAAACCCCAGATTTTGACTCTCCCAACTCACTTATATGGGGGAACTTCAAATGCTCATAACTCCAGAACCCTATGTGCTAGAGACTCAAGGCTGGTACCGTTGGACTCGGGGTACATACAAATGGGGGGGTAGGACAAGGTCCCATGTCTCTATCTTACCCCCCTGAGGATCGGTCAAAACTGACCCTGATTAAAAGTCCAAGCCCTGTACACTCTTGACAACCCTAAACACCAACTTCACCTTGACAAAAAGTACCACAAAAAGGGGGGTCCAAACCACTCCTAAGGCTCTGAAACGTGCTCCTAGACACTTTCTGGGGGAACACTTTTGGCATTTCACACTTAGGAAAATTTTGACTCTCCCAACTCACTTATATGGGGGAACTTCAAATGCTCATAACTCTGGAACCCTAAGTCCTAGAGACTTAAGGGTGGGACCGTTGGACTCGGGGTACCCACAAATGGGGGGGGGGGGGGGGGGTGGGACAAGGTCTCATGTCTCTACCTTGCTCCCTGAGGATGGGTCAAAACTGACCCTTGTTAAAACCCCAAATATTGACTCTCCCAACTCACTTATATGGGGGAACTTCAAATGCTCATAACTCCGGAACCCTATGTGCTACAGACTCAAGGGTGGTACCGTTGGACTCGGGGTACACACAAATGGGGGGGTAGGACAAGGTCCCATGTCTCTATCTTACCCCTGAGGATCGGTCAAAACGGACCCTGGTTAAAACCCCAGATTTTGACTCTCCCAACTCACTTATATGGGGGAACTTCAAATGCTCATAACTCCGGAACCCTATGTGCTAGAGACTCAAGTCTGGTACCCTTGGACTCGGGGTACACACAAATGGGGGGGTAGGACAAGGTCCCATGTCTCTATCTTACCCCCCTGAGGATCGGTCAAAACGGACCCTGGTTAAAACCCCAGATTTTGACTCTCCCAACTCACTTATATGGGGGAACTTCAAATGCTCATAACTCCGGAACCCTATGTGCTAGAGACTCAAGGCTGGTACCGTTGGACTCGGGGTACACACAAATGGGGGGGTAGGACAAGGTCCCATGTCTCTATCTTACCCCCCTGAGGATCGGTCAAAACTGACCCTGATTAAAAGTCCAAGCCCTGTACACTCTTGACAACCCTAAACACCAACTTCACCTTGACAAAAAGTACCACAAAAAGGGGGGTCCAAACCACTCCTAAGGCTCTGAAACGTGCTCCTAGACACTTTCTGGGGGAACACTTTTGGCATTTCACACTTAGGAAAATTTTGACTCTCCCAACTCACTTATATGGGGGAACTTCAAATGCTCATAACTCTGGAACCCTAAGTCCTAGAGACTTAAGGGTGGGACCGTTGGACTCGGGGTACCCACAAATGGGGGGGTAGGACAAGGTCTCATGTCTCTACCTTGCTCCCTGAGGATGGGTCAAAACTGACCCTTGTTAAAACCCCAAATATTGACTCTCCCAACTCACTTATATGGGGGAACTTCAAATGCTCATAACTCCGGAACCCTATGTGCTAGAGACTCAAGGCTGGTACCGTTGGACTCGGGGTACACACAAATGGGGGGTAGGACAAGGTCCCATGTCTCTATCTTACCCCCCTGAGGATCGGTCAAAACGGACCCTGGTTAAAACCCCAGATTTTGACTCTCCCAACTCACTTATATGGGGGAACTTCAAATGCTCATAACTCCGGAACCCTATGTGCTAGAGACTCAAGTCTGGTACCCTTGGACTCGGGGTACACACAAATGGGGGGGTAGGACAAGGTCCCATGTCTCTATCTTACCCCCCTGAGGATCGGTCAAAACGGACCCTGGTTAAAACCCCAGATTTTGACTCTCCCAACTCACTTATATGGGGGAACTTCAAATGCTCATAACTCCGGAACCCTATGTGCTAGAGACTCAAGGCTGGTACCGTTGGACTCGGGGTACACACAAATGGGGGGGTAGGACAAGGTCTCATGTCTCTATCTTACCCCCCTGAGGATCGGTCAAAACGGACCCTGGTTAAAACCCCAGATTTTGACTCTCCCAACTCACTTATATGGGGGAACTTCAAATGCTCATAACTCCGGAACCCTATGTGCTAGAGACTCAAGGCTGGTACCGTTGGACTCGGGGTACACACAAATGGGGGGGGTAGGACAAGGTCCCATGTCTCTATCTTACCCCCCTGAGGATCGGTCAAAACTGACCCTGATTAAAAGTCCAAGCCCTGTACACTCTTGACAACCCTAAACACCAACTTCACCTTGACAAAAAGTACCACAAAAAGGGGGGTCCAAACCACTCCTAAGGCTCTGAAACGTGCTCCTAGACACTTTCTGGGGGAACACTTTTGGCATTTCACACTTAGGAAAATTTTCACTCTCCCAACTCACTTATATGGGGGAACTTCAAATGCTCATAACTCTGGAACCCTAAGTCCTAGAGACTTAAGGGTGGGACCGTTGGACTCGGGGTACCCACAAATGGGGGGGTAGGACAAGGTCTCATGTCTCTACCTTGCTCCCTGAGGATGGGTCAAAACTGACCCTTGTTAAAACCCCAAATATTGACTCTCCCAACTCACTTATATGGGGGAACTTCAAATGCTCATAACTCCGGAACCCTATGTGCTAGAGACTCAAGGCTGGTACCGTTGGACTCGGGGTACACACAAATGGGGGGGTAGGACAAGGTCCCATGTCTCTATCTTACCCCCCTGAGGATCGGTCAAAACTGACCCTGATTAAAAGTCCAAGCCCTGTACACTCTTGACAACCCTAAACACCAACTTCACCTTGACAAAAAGTACCACAAAAAGGGGGGTCCAAACCACTCCTAAGGCTCTGAAACGTGCTCCTAGACACTTTCTGGGGGAACACTTTTGGCATTTCACACTTAGGAAAATTTTCACTCTCCCAACTCACTTATATGGGGGAACTTCAAATGCTCATAACTCTGGAACCCTAAGTCCTAGAGACTTAAGGGTGGGACCGTTGGACTCGGGGTACCCACAAATGGGGGGGGTAGGACAAGGTCTCATGTCTCTACCTTGCTCCCTGAGGATGGGTCAAAACTGACCCTTGTTAAAACCCCAAATATTGACTCTCCCAACTCACTTATATGGGGGAACTTCAAATGCTCATAACTCCGGAACCCTATGTGCTACAGACTCAAGGGTGGTACCGTTGGACTCGGGGTACACACAAATGGGGGGGTAGGACAAGGTCCCATGTCTCTATCTTACCCCTGAGGATCGGTCAAAACGGACCCTGGTTAAAACCCCAGATTTTGACTCTCCCAACTCACTTATATGGGGGAACTTCAAATGCTCATAACTCCGGAACCCTATGTGCTAGAGACTCAAGTCTGGTACCCTTGGACTCGGGGTACACACAAATGGGGGGGTAGGACAAGGTCCCATGTCTCTATCTTACCCCCCTGAGGATCGGTCAAAACGGACCCTGGTTAAAACCCCAGATTTTGACTCTCCCAACTCACTTATATGGGGGAACTTCAAATGCTCATAACTCCGGAACCCTATGTGCTAGAGACTCAAGGCTGGTACCGTTGGACTCGGGGTACACACAAATGGGGGGGTAGGACAAGGTCCCATGTCTCTATCTTACCCCCCTGAGGATCGGTCAAAACTGACCCTGATTAAAAGTCCAAGCCCTGTACACTCTTGACAACCCTAAACACCAACTTCACCTTGACAAAAAGTACCACAAAAAGGGGGGTCCAAACCACTCCTAAGGCTCTGAAACGTGCTCCTAGACACTTTCTGGGGGAACACTTTTGGCATTTCACACTTAGGAAAATTTTGACTCTCCCAACTCACTTATATGGGGGAACTTCAAATGCTCATAACTCTGGAACCCTAAGTCCTAGAGACTTAAGGGTGGGACCGTTGGACTCGGGGTACCCACAAATGGGGGGGTAGGACAAGGTCTCATGTCTCTACCTTGCTCCCTGAGGATGGGTCAAAACTGACCCTTGTTAAAACCCCAAATATTGACTCTCCCAACTCACTTATATGGGGGAACTTCAAATGCTCATAACTCCGGAACCCTATGTGCTAGAGACTCAAGGCTGGTACCGTTGGACTCGGGGTACACACAAATGGGGGGTAGGACAAGGTCCCATGTCTCTATCTTACCCCCCTGAGGATCGGTCAAAACGGACCCTGGTTAAAACCCCAGATTTTGACTCTCCCAACTCACTTATATGGGGGAACTTCAAATGCTCATAACTCCGGAACCCTATGTGCTAGAGACTCAAGTCTGGTACCCTTGGACTCGGGGTACACACAAATGGGGGGGTAGGACAAGGTCCCATGTCTCTATCTTACCCCCCTGAGGATCGGTCAAAACGGACCCTGGTTAAAACCCCAGATTTTGACTCTCCCAACTCACTTATATGGGGGAACTTCAAATGCTCATAACTCCGGAACCCTATGTGCTAGAGACTCAAGGCTGGTACCGTTGGACTCGGGGTACACACAAATGGGGGGGTAGGACAAGGTCTCATGTCTCTATCTTACCCCCCTGAGGATCGGTCAAAACGGACCCTGGTTAAAACCCCAGATTTTGACTCTCCCAACTCACTTATATGGGGGAACTTCAAATGCTCATAACTCCGGAACCCTATGTGCTAGAGACTCAAGGCTGGTACTGTTGGACTCGGGGTACACACAAATGGGGGGGGTAGGACAAGGTCCCATGTCTCTATCTTACCCCCCTGAGGATCGGTCAAAACTGACCCTGATTAAAAGTCCAAGCCCTGTACACTCTTGACAACCCTAAACACCAACTTCACCTTGACAAAAAGTACCACAAAAAGGGGGGTCCAAACCACTCCTAAGGCTCTGAAACGTGCTCCTAGACACTTTCTGGGGGAACACTTTTGGCATTTCACACTTAGGAAAATTTTGACTCTCCCAACTCACTTATATGGGGGAACTTCAAATGCTCATAACTCCGGAACCCTATGTGCTAGAGACTCAAGGGTGGTACCGTTGGACTCGGGGTACCCACAAATGGGGGGGTAGGACAAGGTCTCATGTCTCTACCTTGCTCCCTGAGGATGGGTCAAAACTGACCCTTGTTAAAACCCCAAATATTGACTCTCCCAACTCACTTATATGGGGGAACTTCAAATGCTCATAACTCCGGAACCCTATGTGCTAGAGACTCAAGGCTGGTACCGTTGGACTCGGGGTACACACAAATGGGGGGGTAGGACAAGGTCCCATGTCTCTATCTTACCCCCCTGAGGATCGGTCAAAACTGACCCTGATTAAAAGTCCAAGCCCTGTACACTCTTGACAACCCTAAACACCAACTTCACCTTGACAAAAAATACCACAAAAAGGGGGGTCCAAACCACTCCTAAGGCTCTGAAACGTGCTCCTAGACACTTTCTGGGGGAACACTTTTGGCATTTCACACTTAGGAAAATTTTGACTCTCCCAACTCACTTATATGGGGGAACTTCAAATGCTCATAACTCTGGAACCCTAAGTCCTAGAGACTTAAGGGTGGGACCGTTGGACTCGGGGTACCCACAAATGGGGGGGTAGGACAAGGTCTCATGTCTCTACCTTGCTCCCTGAGGATGGGTCAAAACTGACCCTTGTTAAAACCCCAAATATTGACTCTCCCAACTCACTTATATGGGGGAACTTCAAATGCTCATAACTCCGGAACCCTATGTGCTAGAGACTCAAGGGTGGTACCGTTGGACTCGGGGTACACACAAATGGGGGGGTAGGACAAGGTCCCATGTCTCTATCTTACCCCCGAGGATCGGTCAAAACGGACCCTGGTTAAAACCCCAGATTTTGACTCTCCCAACTCACTTATATGGGGGAACTTCAAATGCTCATAACTCCGGAACCCTATGTGCTAGAGACTCAAGGGTGGTACCGTTGGACTCGGGGTACACACAAATGGGGGGTAGGACAAGGTCCCATGTCTCTATCTTACCCCCCTGAGGATCGGTCAAAACGGACCCTGGTTAAAACCCCAGATTTTGACTCTCCCAACTCACTTATATGGGGGAACTTCAAATGCTCATAACTCCGGAACCCTATGTGCTAGAGACTCAAGGCTGGTACCGTTGGACTCGGGTCACACACAAATGGGGGGGTAGGACAAGGTCCCATGTCTCTATCTTACCCCCCTGAGGATCGGTCAAAACGGACCCTGGTTAAAACCCCAGATTTTGACTCTCCCAACTCACTTATATGGGGGAACTTCAAATGCTCATAACTCTGGAACCCTAAGTCCTAGAGACTTAAGGGTGGGACCCTTGGACTCGGGGTACCCACAAATGGGGGGGTAGGACAAGGTCTCATGTCTCTACCTTGCTCCCTGAGGATGGGTCAAAACTGACCCTTGTTAAAACCCCAAATATTGACTCTCCCAACTCACTTATATGGGGGAACTTCAAATGCTCATAACTCCGGAACCCTATGTGCTAGAGACTCAAGGCTGGTACCGTTGGACTCGGGGTTCACACAAATGGGGGGAAGGACAAGGTCCCATGTCTCTATCTTACCCCCCTGAGGATTGGTCAAAACGGACCCTGGTTAAAACCCCAGATTTTGACTCTCTCAACTCACTTATATGGGGGAACTTCAAATGCTCATAACTCCAGAACCCTATGTGCTAGAGACTCAAGGCTGGTACCGTTGGACTCGGGGTACACACAAATGGGGGGCTAGGACAAGGTCCCATGTCTCTATCTTACCCCCCTGAGGATCGGTCAAAACTGACCCTGATTAAAAGTCCAAGCCCTGTACACTCTTGACAACCCTTAACACCAACTTCACCTTGACAAAAAGTACCACAAAAAGGGGGGTCCAAACCACTCCTAAGGCTCTAAAACGTGCTCCTAGACACTTTCTGGGGGAACACTTTTGGCATTTCACACTTAGGAAAATTTTCACTCTCCCAACTCACTTATATGGGGGAACTTCAAATGCTCATAACTCCGGAACCCTATGTGCTAGAGACTCAAGGCTGGTACCGTTGGACTCGGGTCACACACAAATGGGGGGGTAGGACAAGGTCCCATGTCTCTATCTTACCCCCCTGAGGATCGGTCAAAACGGACCCTGGTTAAAACCCCAGATTTTGACTCTCCCAACTCACTTATATGGGGGAACTTCAAATGCTCATAACTCCAGAACCCTATGTGCTAGAGACTCAAGGCTGGTACCGTTGGACTCGGGGTTCACACAAATGGGGGGTAGGACAAGGTCCCATGTCTCTATCTTACCCCCCTGAGGATCGGTCAAAACGGACCCTGGTTAAAACCCCAGATTTTGACTCTCCCAACTCACTTATATGGGGGAACTTCAAATGCTCATAACTCCAGAACCCTATGTGCTAGAGACTCAAGGCTGGTACCGTTGGACTCGGGGTACATACAAATGGGGGGGTAGGACAAGGTCCCATGTCTCTATCTTACCCCCCTGAGGATCGGTCAAAACTGACCCTGATTAAAAGTCCAAGCCCTGTACACTCTTGACAACCCTAAACACCAACTTCACCTTGACAAAAAGTACCACAAAAAGGGGGGTCCAAACCACTCCTAAGGCTCTGAAACGTGCTCCTAGACACTTTCTGGGGGAACACTTTTGGCATTTCACACTTAGGAAAATTTTCACTCTCCCAACTCACTTATATGGGAGAACTTCAAATGCTCATAACTCTGGAATCCTAAGTCCTAGAGTCTTAAGGGTGGGACCGTTGGACTCGGGGTACCCACAAATGGGGGTGTAGGACAAGGTCTCATGTCTCTATCTTGCTCCCTGAGGATGGGTCAAAACTGACCCTTGTTAAAACCTCAAATTTTGACTCTCCCAACTCACTTATATGGGGGAACTTCAAATGCTCATAACTCTGTAACCCTAAGTCCTAGAGACTTAAGGGTGGGACCGTTGGACTCGGGGTACCCACAAATGGGGGGAAGGACAAGGTCCCATGTCTCTATCTTACCCCCCTGAGGATCGGTCAAAACGGACCCTGGTTAAAACCCCAGATTTTGACTCTCTCAACTCACTTATATGGGGGAACTTCAAATGCTCATAACTCCAGAACCCTATGTGCTAGAGACTCAAGGCTGGTACCGTTGGACTCGGGGTACACACAAATGGGGGGCTAGGACAAGGTCCCATGTCTCTATCTTACCCCCCTGAGGATCGGTCAAAACTGACCCTGATTAAAAGTCCAAGCCCTGTACACTCTTGACAACCCTTAACACCAACTTCACCTTGACAAAAAGTACCACAAAAAGGGGGGTCCAAACCACTCCTAAGGCTCTAAAACGTGCTCCTAGACACTTTCTGGGGGAACACTTTTGGCATTTCACACTTAGGAAAATTTTGACTCTCCCAACTCACTTATATGGGGGAACTTCAAATGCTCATAACTCCGGAACCCTATGTGCTAGAGACTCAAGGGTGGTACCGTTGGACTCGGGGTACACACAAATGGGGGGGGGTAGGACAAGGTCCCATGTCTCTATCTTACCCCCCTGAGGATCGGTCAAAACTGACCCTGATTAAAAGTCCAAGCCCTGTACACTCTTGACAACCCTAAACACCAACTTCACCTTGACAAAAAGTACCACAAAAAGGGGGGTCCAAACCACTCCTAAGGCTCTGAAACGTGCTCCTAGACACTTTCTGGGGGAACACTTTTGGCATTTCACACTTAGGAAAATTTTGACTCTCCCAACTCACTTATATGGGGGAACTTCAAATGCTCATAACTCTGGAACCCTAAGTCCTAGAGACTTAAGGGTGGGACCGTTGGACTCGGGGTACCCACAAATGGGGGGGTAGGACAAGGTCTCATGTCTCTACCTTGCTCCCTGAGGATGGGTCAAAACTGACCCTGGTTAAAACCCCAGATTTTGACTCTCCCAACTCACTTATATGGGGGAACTTCAAATGCTCATAACTCCGGAACCCTATGTGCTAGAGACTCAAGGGTGGTACCGTTGGACTCGGGGTACACACAAATGGGGGGGGTAGGACAAGGTCCCATGTCTCTATCTTACCCCCGAGGATCGGTCAAAACTGACCCTGGTTAAAACCCCAGATTTTGACTCTCCCAACTCACTTATATGGGGGAACTTCAAATGCTCATAACTCCGGAACCCTATGTGCTAGAGACTCAAGGCTGGTACCGTTGGACTCGGGGTACACACAAATGGGGGGTAGGACAAGGTCCCATGTCTCTATCTTACCCCCCTGAGGATCGGTCAAAACGGACCCTGGTTAAAACCCCAGATTTTGACTCTCCCAACTCACTTATATGGGGGAACTTCAAATGCTCATAACTCCGGAACCCTATGTGCTAGAGACTCAAGTCTGGTACCCTTGGACTCGGGGTACACACAAATGGGGGGGTAGGACAAGGTCCCATGTCTCTATCTTACCCCCCTGAGGATCGGTCAAAACTGACCCTGATTAAAAGTCCAAGCCCTGTACACTCTTGACAACCCTAAACACCAACTTCACCTTGACAAAAAGTACCACAAAAAGGGGGGTCCAAACCACTCCTAAGGCTCTGAAACGTGCTCCTAGACACTTTCTGGGGGAACACTTTTGGCATTTCACACTTAGGAAAATTTTGACTCTCCCAACTCACTTATATGGGGGAACTTCAAATGCTCATAACTCCAGAACCCTATGTGCTAGAGACTCAAGGCTGGTACCGTTGGACTCGGGGTACACACAAATGGGGGGGTAGGACAAGGTCCCATGTCTCTATCTTACCCCCCTGAGGATCGGTCAAAACTGACCCTGATTAAAAGTCCAAGCCCTGTACACTCTTGACAACCCTAAACACCAACTTCACCTTGACAAAAAGTACCACAAAAAGGGGGGTCCAAACCACTCCTAAGGCTCTGAAACGTGCTCCTAGACACTTTCTGGGGGAACACTTTTGGCATTTCACACTTAGGAAAATTTTGACTCTCCCAACTCACTTATATGGGGGAACTTCAAATGCTCATAACTCTGGAACCCTAAGTCCTAGAGACTTAAGGGTGGGACCGTTGGACTCGGGGTACCCACAAATGGGGGGGAAGGACAAGGTCTCATGTCTCTACCTTGCTCCCTGAGGATGGGTCAAAACTGACCCTTGTTAAAACCCCAAATATTGACTCTCCCAACTCACTTATATGGGGGAACTTCAAATGCTCATAACTCCGGAACCCTATGTGCTAGAGACTCAAGGCTGGTACCGTTGGACTCGGGGTACACACAAATGGGGGGGTAGGACAAGGTCCCATGTCTCTATCTTACCCCCCTGAGGATCGGTCAAAACTGACCCTGATTAAAAGTCCAAGCCCTGTACACTCTTGACAACCCTAAACACCAACTTCACCTTGACAAAAAGTACCACAAAAAGGGGGGTCCAAACCACTCCTAAGGCTCTGAAACGTGCTCCTAGACACTTTCTGGGGGAACACTTTTGGCATTTCACACTTAGGAAAATTTTGACTCTCCCAACTCACTTATATGGGGGAACTTCAAATGCTCATAACTCTGGAACCCTAAGTCCTAGAGACTTAAGGGTGGGACCGTTGGACTCGGGGTACCCACAAATGGGGGGGTAGGACAAGGTCTCATGTCTCTACCTTGCTCCCTGAGGATGGGTCAAAACTGACCCTTGTTAAAACCCCAAATATTGACTCTCCCAACTCACTTATATGGGGGAACTTCAAATGCTCATAACTCCGGAACCCTATGTGCTAGAGACTCAAGGCTGGTACCGTTGGACTCGGGGTACACACAAATGGGGGGTAGGACAAGGTCCCATGTCTCTATCTTACCCCCCTGAGGATCGGTCAAAACGGACCCTGGTTAAAACCCCAGATTTTGACTCTCCCAACTCACTTATATGGGGGAACTTCAAATGCTCATAACTCCGGAACCCTATGTGCTAGAGACTCAAGTCTGGTACCCTTGGACTCGGGGTACACACAAATGGGGGGGTAGGACAAGGTCCCATGTCTCTATCTTACCCCCCTGAGGATCGGTCAAAACGGACCCTGGTTAAAACCCCAGATTTTGACTCTCCCAACTCACTTATATGGGGGAACTTCAAATGCTCATAACTCCGGAACCCTATGTGCTAGAGACTCAAGGCTGGTACCGTTGGACTCGGGGTACACACAAATGGGGGGGTAGGACAAGGTCTCATGTCTCTATCTTACCCCCCTGAGGATCGGTCAAAACGGACCCTGGTTAAAACCCCAGATTTTGACTCTCCCAACTCACTTATATGGGGGAACTTCAAATGCTCATAACTCCGGAACCCTATGTGCTAGAGACTCAAGGCTGGTACCGTTGGACTCGGGGTACACACAAATGGGGGGGGTAGGACAAGGTCCCATGTCTCTATCTTACCCCCCTGAGGATCGGTCAAAACTGACCCTGATTAAAAGTCCAAGCCCTGTACACTCTTGACAACCCTAAACACCAACTTCACCTTGACAAAAAGTACCACAAAAAGGGGGGTCCAAACCACTCCTAAGGCTCTGAAACGTGCTCCTAGACACTTTCTGGGGGAACACTTTTGGCATTTCACACTTAGGAAAATTTTGACTCTCCCAACTCACTTATATGGGGGAACTTCAAATGCTCATAACTCTGGAACCCTAAGTCCTAGAGACTTAAGGGTGGGACCGTTGGACTCGGGGTACCCACAAATGGGGGGGTAGGACAAGGTCTCATGTCTCTACCTTGCTCCCTGAGGATGGGTCAAAACTGACCCTTGTTAAAACCCCAAATATTGACTCTCCCAACTCACTTATATGGGGGAACTTCAAATGCTCATAACTCCGGAACCCTATGTGCTAGAGACTCAAGGGTGGTACCGTTGGACTCGGGGTACACACAAATGGGGGGGTAGGACAATGTCCCATGTCTCTATCTTACCCCCGAGGATCGGTCAAAACGGACCCTGGTTAAAACCCCAGATTTTGACTCTCCCAACTCACTTATATGGGGGAACTTCAAATGCTCATAACTCCGGAACCCTATGTGCTAGAGACTCAAGGCTGGTACCGTTGGACTCGGGGTACACACAAATGGGGGGGTAGGACAAGGTCCCATGTCTCTATCTTACCCCCCTGAGGATCGGTCAAAACGGACCCTGATTAAAAGTCCAAGCCCTGTACACTCTTGACAACCCTAAACACCAACTTCACCTTGACAAAAAGTACCACAAAAAGGGGGGTCCAAACCACTCCTAAGGCTCTGAAACGTGCTCCTAGACACTTTCTGGGGGAACACTTTTGGCATTTCACACTTAGGAAAATTTTGACTCTCCCAACTCACTTATATGGGGGAACTTCAAATGCTCATAACTCTGGAACCCTAAGTCCTAGAGACTTAAGGGTGGGACCGTTGGACTCGGGGTACCCACAAATGGGGGGGTAGGACAAGGTCTCATGTCTCTACCTTGCTCCCTGAGGATGGGTCAAAACTGACCCTTGTTAAAACCCCAAATATTGACTCTCCCAACTCACTTATATGGGGGAACTTCAAATGCTCATAACTCCGGAACCCTATGTGCTAGAGACTCAAGGCTGGTACCGTTGGACTCGGGGTTCACACAAATGGGGGGAAGGACAAGGTCCCATGTCTCTATCTTACCCCCCTGAGGATCGGTCAAAACGGACCCTGGTTAAAACCCCAGATTTTGACTCTCTCAACTCACTTATATGGGGGAACTTCAAATGCTCATAACTCCAGAACCCTATGTGCTAGAGACTCAAGGCTGGTACCGTTGGACTCGGGGTACACACAAATGGGGGGCTAGGACAAGGTCCCATGTCTCTATCTTACCCCCCTGAGGATCGGTCAAAACTGACCCTGATTAAAAGTCCAAGCCCTGTACACTCTTGACAACCCTTAACACCAACTTCACCTTGACAAAAAGTACCACAAAAAGGGGGGTCCAAACCACTCCTAAGGCTCTAAAACGTGCTCCTAGACACTTTCTGGGGGAACACTTTTGGCATTTCACACTTAGGAAAATTTTCTCTCTCCCAACTCACTTATATGGGAGAACTTCAAATGCTCATAACTCTGGAATCCTAAGTCCTAGAGTCTTAAGGGTGGGACCGTTGGACTCGGGGTACCCACAAATGGGGGTGTAGGACAAGGTCTCATGTCTCTATCTTGCTCCCTGAGGATGGGTCAAAACTGACCCTTGTTAAAACCTCAAATTTTGACTCTCCCAACTCACTTATATGGGGGAACTTCAAATGCTCATAACTCTGGAACCCTAAGTCCTAGAGACTTAAGGGTGGGACCGTTGGACTCGGGGTACCCACAAATGGGGGGGTAGGACAAGGTCTCATGTCTCTACCTTGCTCCCTGAGGATGGGTCAAAACTGACCCTTGTTAAAACCCCAAATATTGACTCTCCCAACTCACTTATATGGGGGAACTTCAAATGCTCATAACTCCGGAACCCTATGTGCTAGAGACTCAAGGCTGGTACCGTTGGACTCGGGGTACACACAAATGGGGGGGTAGGACAAAGTCCCATGTCTCTATCTTACCCCCCTGAGGATCGGTCAAAACTGACCCTGATTAAAAGTCCAAGCCCTGTACACTCTTGACAACCCTAAACACCAACTTCACCTTGACAAAAAGTACCACAAAAAGGGGGGTCCAAACCACTCCTAAGGCTCTGAAACGTGCTCCTAGACACTTTCTGGGGGAACACTTTTGGCATTTCACACTTAGGAAAATTTTGACTCTCCCAACTCACTTATATGGGGGAACTTCAAATGCTCATAACTCTGGAACCCTAAGTCCTAGAGACTTAAGGGTGGGACCGTTGGACTCGGGGTACCCACAAATGGGGGGGTAGGACAAGGTCTCATGTCTCTACCTTGCTCCCTGAGCATGGGTCAAAACTGACCCTTGTTAAAACCCCAAATATTGACTCTCCCAACTCACTTATATGGGGGAACTTCAAATGCTCATAACTCCGGAACCCTATGTGCTAGAGACTCAAGACTGGTACCGTTGGACTCGGGGTACACACAAATGGGGGGTAGGACAAGGTCCCATGTCTCTATCTTACCCCCCTGAGGATCGGTCAAAACGGACCCTGGTTAAAACCCCAGATTTTGACTCTCCCAACTCACTTATATGGGGGAACTTCAAATGCTCATAACTCCGGAACCCTATGTGCTAGAGACTCAAGTCTGGTACCCTTGGACTCGGGGTACACACAAATGGGGGGGTAGGACAAGGTCCCATGTCTCTATCTTACCCCCCTGAGGATCGGTCAAAACGGACCCTGGTTAAAACCCCAGATTTTGACTCTCCCAACTCACTTATATGGGGGAACTTCAAATGCTCATAACTCCGGAACCCTATGTGCTAGAGACTCAAGACTGGTACCGTTGGACTCGGGGTACACACAAATGGGGGGGTAGGACAAGGTCTCATGTCTCTATCTTACCCCCCTGAGGATCGGTCAAAACGGACCCTGGTTAAAACCCCAGATTTTGACTCTCCCAACTCACTTATATGGGGGAACTTCAAATGCTCATAACTCCGGAACCCTATGTGCTAGAGACTCAAGGCTGGTACCGTTGGACTCGGGGTACACACAAATGGGGGGGGTAGGACAAGGTCCCATGTCTCTATCTTACCCCCCTGAGGATCGGTCAAAACTGACTCTGATTAAAAGTCCAAGCCCTGTACACTCTTGACAACCCTAAACACCAACTTCACCTTGACAAAAAGTACCACAAAAAGGGGGGTCCAAACCACTCCTAAGGCTCTGAAACGTGCTCCTAGACACTTTCTGGGGGAACACTTTTGGCATTTCACACTTAGGAAAATTTTGACTCTCCCAACTCACTTATATGGGGGAACTTCAAATGCTCATAACTCTGGAACCCTAAGTCCTAGAGACTTAAGGGTGGGACCGTTGGACTCGGGGTACCCACAAATGGGGGGGTAGGACAAGGTCTCATGTCTCTACCTTGCTCCCTGAGGATGGGTCAAAACTGACCCTTGTTAAAACCCCAAATATTGACTCTCCCAACTCACTTATATGGGGGAACTTCAAATGCTCATAACTCCGGAACCCTATGTGCTAGAGACTCAAGGGTGGTACCGTTGGACTCGGGGTACACACAAATGGGGGGGTAGGACAATGTCCCATGTCTCTATCTTACCCCCGAGGATCGGTCAAAACGGACCCTGGTTAAAACCCCAGATTTTGACTCTCCCAACTCACTTATATGGGGGAACTTCAAATGCTCATAACTCCGGAACCCTATGTGCTAGAGACTCAAGGCTGGTACCGTTGGACTCGGGGTACACACAAATGGGGGGGTAGGACAAGGTCCCATGTCTCTATCTTACCCCCCTGAGGATCGGTCAAAACGGACCCTGATTAAAAGTCCAAGCCCTGTACACTCTTGACAACCCTAAACACCAACTTCACCTTGACAAAAAGTACCACAAAAAGGGGGGTCCAAACCACTCCTAAGGCTCTGAAACGTGCTCCTAGACACTTTCTGGGGGAACACTTTTGGCATTTCACACTTAGGAAAATTTTGACTCTCCCAACTCACTTATATGGGGGAACTTCAAATGCTCATAACTCTGGAACCCTAAGTCCTAGAGACTTAAGGGTGGGACCGTTGGACTCGGGGTACCCACAAATGGGGGGGTAGGACAAGGTCTCATGTCTCTACCTTGCTCCCTGAGGATGGGTCAAAACTGACCCTTGTTAAAACCCCAAATATTGACTCTCCCAACTCACTTATATGGGGGAACTTCAAATGCTCATAACTCCGGAACCCTATGTGCTAGAGACTCAAGGCTGGTACCGTTGGACTCGGGGTTCACACAAATGGGGGGAAGGACAAGGTCCCATGTCTCTATCTTACCCCCCTGAGGATCGGTCAAAACGGACCCTGGTTAAAACCCCAGATTTTGACTCTCTCAACTCACTTATATGGGGGAACTTCAAATGCTCATAACTCCAGAACCCTATGTGCTAGAGACTCAAGGCTGGTACCGTTGGACTCGGGGTACACACAAATGGGGGGCTAGGACAAGGTCCCATGTCTCTATCTTACCCCCCTGAGGATCGGTCAAAACTGACCCTGATTAAAAGTCCAAGCCCTGTACACTCTTGACAACCCTTAACACCAACTTCACCTTGACAAAAAGTACCACAAAAAGGGGGGTCCAAACCACTCCTAAGGCTCTAAAACGTGCTCCTAGACACTTTCTGGGGGAACACTTTTGGCATTTCACACTTAGGAAAATTTTCTCTCTCCCAACTCACTTATATGGGAGAACTTCAAATGCTCATAACTCTGGAATCCTAAGTCCTAGAGTCTTAAGGGTGGGACCGTTGGACTCGGGGTACCCACAAATGGGGGTGTAGGACAAGGTCTCATGTCTCTATCTTGCTCCCTGAGGATGGGTCAAAACTGACCCTTGTTAAAACCTCAAATTTTGACTCTCCCAACTCACTTATATGGGGGAACTTCAAATGCTCATAACTCTGGAACCCTAAGTCCTAGAGACTTAAGGGTGGGACCGTTGGACTCGGGGTACCCACAAATGGGGGGGTAGGACAAGGTCTCATGTCTCTACCTTGCTCCCTGAGGATGGGTCAAAACTGACCCTTGTTAAAACCCCAAATATTGACTCTCCCAACTCACTTATATGGGGGAACTTCAAATGCTCATAACTCCGGAACCCTATGTGCTAGAGACTCAAGGCTGGTACCGTTGGACTCGGGGTACACACAAATGGGGGGGTAGGACAAAGTCCCATGTCTCTATCTTACCCCCCTGAGGATCGGTCAAAACTGACCCTGATTAAAAGTCCAAGCCCTGTACACTCTTGACAACCCTAAACACCAACTTCACCTTGACAAAAAGTACCACAAAAAGGGGGGTCCAAACCACTCCTAAGGCTCTGAAACGTGCTCCTAGACACTTTCTGGGGGAACACTTTTGGCATTTCAAACTTAGGAAAATTTTGACTCTCCCAACTCACTTATATGGGGGAACTTCAAATGCTCATAACTCTGGAACCCTAAGTCCTAGAGACTTAAGGGTGGGACCGTTGGACTCGGGGTACCCACAAATGGGGGTGTAGGACAAGGTCTCATGTCTTTATCTTGCTCCCTGAGGATGGGTCAAAACTGACCCTTGTTAAAACCCCAAATTTTGACTCTCCCAACTCACTTATATGGGGGAACTTCAAATGCTCATAACTCCGGAACCCTATGTGCTAGAGACTCAAGGCTGGTACCGTTGGACTCGGGTCACACACAAATGGGGGGGTAGGACAAGGTCCCATGTCTCTATCTTACCCCCCTGAGGATCGGTCAAAACGGACCCTGGTTAAAACCCCAGATTTTGACTCTCCCAACTCACTTATATGGGGGAACTTCAAATGCTCATAACTCTGGAACCCTAAGTCCTAGAGACTTAAGGGTGGGACCCTTGGACTCGGGGTACCCACAAATGGGGGGGTAGGACAAGGTCTCATGTCTCTACCTTGCTCCCTGAGGATGGGTCAAAACTGACCCTTGTTAAAACCCCAAATATTGACTCTCCCAACTCACTTATATGGGGGAACTTCAAATGCTCATAACTCCGGAACCCTATGTGCTAGAGACTCAAGGGTGGTACCGTTGGACTCGGGGTACACACAAATGGGGGGGGGGTAGGACAAGGTCCCATGTCTCTATCTTACCCCCCTGAGGATCGGTCAAAACTGACCCTGATTAAAAGTCCAAGCCCTGTACACTCTTGACAACCCTAAACACCAACTTCACCTTGACAAAAAGTACCACAAAAAGGGGGGTCCAAACCACTCCTAAGGCTCTGAAACGTGCTCCTAGACACTTTCTGGGGGAACACTTTTGGCATTTCACACTTAGGAAAATTTTGACTCTCCCAACTCACTTATATGGGGGAACTTCAAATGCTCATAACTCTGGAACCCTAAGTCCTAGAGACTTAAGGGTGGGACCGTTGGACTCGGGGTACCCACAAATGGGGGGGAAGGACAAGGTCTCATGTCTCTACCTTGCTCCCTGAGGATGGGTCAAAACTGACCCTTGTTAAAACCCCAAATATTGACTCTCCCAACTCACTTATATGGGGGAACTTCAAATGCTCATAACTCCGGAACCCTATGTGCTACAGACTCAAGGGTGGTACCGTTGGACTCGGGGTACACACAAATGGGGGGGTAGGACAAGGTCCCATGTCTCTATCTTACCCCTGAGGATCGGTCAAAACGGACCCTGGTTAAAACCCCAGATTTTGACTCTCCCAACTCACTTATATGGGGGAACTTCAAATGCTCATAACTCCGGAACCCTATGTGCTAGAGACTCAAGTCTGGTACCCTTGGACTCGGGGTACACACAAATGGGGGGGTAGGACAAGGTCCCATGTCTCTATCTTACCCCCCTGAGGATCGGTCAAAACTGACCCTGATTAAAAGTCCAAGCCCTGTACACTCTTGATAACCCTAAACACCAACTTCACCTTGACAAAAAGTACCACAAAAAGGGGGGTCCAAACCACTCCTAAGGCTCTGAAACGTGCTCCTAGACACTTTCTGGGGGAACACTTTTGGCATTTCACACTTAGGAAAATTTTGACTCTCCCAACTCACTTATATGGGGGAACTTCAAATGCTCATAACTCCAGAACCCTATGTGCTAGAGACTCAAGGCTGGTACCGTTGGACTCGGGGTACACACAAATGGGGGGGTAGGACAAGGTCCCATGTCTCTATCTTACCCCCCTGAGGATCGGTCAAAACTGACCCTGATTAAAAGTCCAAGCCCTGTACACTCTTGACAACCCTAAACACCAACCTCACCTTGACAAAAAGTACCACAAAAAGGGGGGTCCAAACCACTCCTAAGGCTCTGAAACGTGCTCCTAGACACTTTCTGGGGGAACACTTTTGGCATTTCACACTTAGGAAAATTTTGACTCTCCCAACTCACTTATATGGGGGAACTTCAAATGCTCATAACTCTGGAACCCTAAGTCCTAGAGACTTAAGGGTGGGACCGTTGGACTCGGGGTACCCACAAATGGGGGGGAAGGACAAGGTCTCATGTCTCTACCTTGCTCCCTGAGGATGGGTCAAAACTGACCCTTGTTAAAACCCCAAATATTGACTCTCCCAACTCACTTATATGGGGGAACTTCAAATGCTCATAACTCCGGAACCCTATGTGCTAGAGACTCAAGGCTGGTACCGTTGGACTCGGGGTACACACAAATGGGGGGGTAGGACAAGGTCCCATGTCTCTATCTTACCCCCCTGAGGATCGGTCAAAACTGACCCTGATTAAAAGTCCAAGCCCTGTACACTCTTGACAACCCTAAACACCAACTTCACCTTGACAAAAAGTACCACAAAAAGGGGGGTCCAAACCACTCCTAAGGCTCTGAAACGTGCTCCTAGACACTTTCTGGGGGAACACTTTTGGCATTTCACACTTAGGAAAATTTTGACTCTCCCAACTCACTTATATGGGGGAACTTCAAATGCTCATAACTCTGGAACCCTAAGTCCTAGAGACTTAAGGGTGGGACCGTTGGACTCGGGGTACCCACAAATGGGGGGGTAGGACAAGGTCTCATGTCTCTACCTTGCTCCCTGAGCATGGGTCAAAACTGACCCTTGTTAAAACCCCAAATATTGACTCTCCCAACTCACTTATATGGGGGAACTTCAAATGCTCATAACTCCGGAACCCTATGTGCTAGAGACTCAAGACTGGTACCGTTGGACTCGGGGTACACACAAATGGGGGGTAGGACAAGGTCCCATGTCTCTATCTTACCCCCCTGAGGATCGGTCAAAACTGACCCTGATTAAAAGTCCAAGCCCTGTACACTCTTGACAACCCTAAACACCAACTTCACCTTGACAAAAAGTACCACAAAAAGGGGGGTCCAAACCACTCCTAAGGCTCTGAAACGTGCTCCTAGACACTTTCTGGGGGAACACTTTTGGCATTTCACACTTAGGAAAATTTTGACTCTCCCAACTCACTTATATGGGGGAACTTCAAATGCTCATAACTCTGGAACCCTAAGTCCTAGAGACTTAAGGGTGGGACCGTTGGACTCGGGGTACCCACAAATGGGGGGGTAGGACAAGGTCTCATGTCTCTACCTTGCTCCCTGAGGATGGGTCAAAACTGACCCTTGTTAAAACCCCAAATATTGACTCTCCCAACTCACTTATATGGGGGAACTTCAAATGCTCATAACTCCGGAACCCTATGTGCTAGAGACTCAAGGCTGGTACCGTTGGACTCGGGGTTCACACAAATGGGGGGAAGGACAAGGTCCCATGTCTCTATCTTACCCCCCTGAGGATCGGTCAAAACGGACCCTGGTTAAAACCCCAGATTTTGACTCTCTCAACTCACTTATATGGGGGAACTTCAAATGCTCATAACTCCAGAACCCTATGTGCTAGAGACTCAAGGCTGGTACCGTTGGACTCGGGGTACACACAAATGGGGGGCTAGGACAAGGTCCCATGTCTCTATCTTACCCCCCTGAGGATCGGTCAAAACTGACCCTGATTAAAAGTCCAAGCCCTGTACACTCTTGACAACCCTTAACACCAACTTCACCTTGACAAAAAGTACCACAAAAAGGGGGGTCCAAACCACTCCTAAGGCTCTAAAACGTGCTCCTAGACACTTTCTGGGGGAACACTTTTGGCATTTCACACTTAGGAAAATTTTCTCTCTCCCAACTCACTTATATGGGAGAACTTCAAATGCTCATAACTCTGGAATCCTAAGTCCTAGAGTCTTAAGGGTGGGACCGTTGGACTCGGGGTACCCACAAATGGGGGTGTAGGACAAGGTCTCATGTCTCTATCTTGCTCCCTGAGGATGGGTCAAAACTGACCCTTGTTAAAACCTCAAATTTTGACTCTCCCAACTCACTTATATGGGGGAACTTCAAATGCTCATAACTCTGGAACCCTAAGTCCTAGAGACTTAAGGGTGGGACCGTTGGACTCGGGGTACCCACAAATGGGGGGGTAGGACAAGGTCTCATGTCTCTACCTTGCTCCCTGAGGATGGGTCAAAACTGACCCTTGTTAAAACCCCAAATATTGACTCTCCCAACTCACTTATATGGGGGAACTTCAAATGCTCATAACTCCGGAACCCTATGTGCTAGAGACTCAAGGCTGGTACCGTTGGACTCGGGGTACACACAAATGGGGGGGTAGGACAAAGTCCCATGTCTCTATCTTACCCCCCTGAGGATCGGTCAAAACTGACCCTGATTAAAAGTCCAAGCCCTGTACACTCTTGACAACCCTAAACACCAACTTCACCTTGACAAAAAGTACCACAAAAAGGGGGGTCCAAACCACTCCTAAGGCTCTGAAACGTGCTCCTAGACACTTTCTGGGGGAACACTTTTGGCATTTCACACTTAGGAAAATTTTGACTCTCCCAACTCACTTATATGGGGGAACTTCAAATGCTCATAACTCCAGAACCCTATGTGCTAGAGACTCAAGGCTGGTACCGTTGGACTCGGGGTACACACAAATGGGGGGGTAGGACAAGGTCCCATGTCTCTATCTTACCCCCCTGAGGATCGGTCAAAACTGACCCTGATTAAAAGTCCAAGCCCTGTACACTCTTGACAACCCTAAACACCAACTTCACCTTGACAAAAAGTACCACAAAAAGGGGGGTCCAAACCACTCCTAAGGCTCTGAAACGTGCTCCTAGACACTTTCTGGGGGAACACTTTTGGCATTTCACACTTAGGAAAATTTTGACTCTCCCAACTCACTTATATGGGGGAACTTCAAATGCTCATAACTCTGGAACCCTAAGTCCTAGAGACTTAAGGGTGGGACCGTTGGACTCGGGGTACCCACAAATGGGGGGGAAGGACAAGGTCTCATGTCTCTACCTTGCTCCCTGAGGATGGGTCAAAACTGACCCTTGTTAAAACCCCAAATATTGACTCTCCCAACTCACTTATATGGGGGAACTTCAAATGCTCATAACTCCGGAACCCTATGTGCTAGAGACTCAAGGCTGGTACCGTTGGACTCGGGGTACACACAAATGGGGGGGTAGGACAAGGTCCCATGTCTCTATCTTACCCCCCTGAGGATCGGTCAAAACTGACCCTGATTAAAAGTCCAAGCCCTGTACACTCTTGACAACCCTAAACACCAACTTCACCTTGACAAAAAGTACCACAAAAAGGGGGGTCCAAACCACTCCTAAGGCTCTGAAACGTGCTCCTAGACACTTTCTGGGGGAACACTTTTGGCATTTCACACTTAGGAAAATTTTGACTCTCCCAACTCACTTATATGGGGGAACTTCAAATGCTCATAACTCTGGAACCCTAAGTCCTAGAGACTTAAGGGTGGGACCGTTGGACTCGGGGTACCCACAAATGGGGGGGGTAGGACAAGGTCTCATGTCTCTACCTTGCTCCCTGAGGATGGGTCAAAACTGACCCTTGTTAAAACCCCAAATATTGACTCTCCCAACTCACTTATATGGGGGAACTTCAAATGCTCATAACTCCGGAACCCTATGTGCTAGAGACTCAAGACTGGTACCGTTGGACTCGGGGTACACACAAATGGGGGGTAGGACAAGGTCCCATGTCTCTATCTTACCCCCCTGAGGATCGGTCAAAACGGACCCTGGTTAAAACCCCAGATTTTGACTCTCCCAACTCACTTATATGGGGGAACTTCAAATGCTCATAACTCCGGAACCCTATGTGCTAGAGACTCAAGTCTGGTACCCTTGGACTCGGGGTACACACAAATGGGGGGGTAGGACAAGGTCCCATGTCTCTATCTTACCCCCCTGAGGATCGGTCAAAACGGACCCTGGTTAAAACCCCAGATTTTGACTCTCCCAACTCACTTATATGGGGGAACTTCAAATGCTCATAACTCCGGAACCCTATGTGCTAGAGACTCAAGACTGGTACCGTTGGACTCGGGGTACACACAAATGGGGGGGTAGGACAAGGTCTCATGTCTCTATCTTACCCCCCTGAGGATCGGTCAAAACGGACCCTGGTTAAAACCCCAGATTTTGACTCTCCCAACTCACTTATATGGGGGAACTTCAAATGCTCATAACTCCGGAACCCTATGTGCTAGAGACTCAAGGCTGGTACCGTTGGACTCGGGGTACACACAAATGGGGGGGGTAGGACAAGGTCCCATGTCTCTATCTTACCCCCCTGAGGATCGGTCAAAACTGACCCTGATTAAAAGTCCAAGCCCTGTACACTCTTGACAACCCTAAACACCAACTTCACCTTGACAAAAAGTACCACAAAAAGGGGGGTCCAAACCACTCCTAAGGCTCTGAAACGTGCTCCTAGACACTTTCTGGGGGAACACTTTTGGCATTTCACACTTACGAAAATTTTGACTCTCCCAACTCACTTATATGGGGGAACTTCAAATGCTCATAACTCTGGAACCCTAAGTCCTAGAGACTTAAGGGTGGGACCGTTGGACTCGGGGTACCCACAAATGGGGGGGTAGGACAAGGTCTCATGTCTCTACCTTGCTCCCTGAGGATGGGTCAAAACTGACCCTTGTTAAAACCCCAAATATTGACTCTCCCAACTCACTTATATGGGGGAACTTCAAATGCTCATAACTCCGGAACCCTATGTGCTAGAGACTCAAGGGTGGTACCGTTGGACTCGGGGTACACACAAATGGGGGGGTAGGACAATGTCCCATGTCTCTATCTTACCCCCGAGGATCGGTCAAAACGGACCCTGGTTAAAACCCCAGATTTTGACTCTCCCAACTCACTTATATGGGGGAACTTCAAATGCTCATAACTCCGGAACCCTATGTGCTAGAGACTCAAGGCTGGTACCGTTGGACTCGGGGTACACACAAATGGGGGGGTAGGACAAGGTCCCATGTCTCTATCTTACCCCCCTGAGGATCGGTCAAAACGGACCCTGATTAAAAGTCCAAGCCCTGTACACTCTTGACAACCCTAAACACCAACTTCACCTTGACAAAAAGTACCACAAAAAGGGGGGTCCAAACCACTCCTAAGGCTCTGAAACGTGCTCCTAGACACTTTCTGGGGGAACACTTTTGGCATTTCACACTTAGGAAAATTTTGACTCTCCCAACTCACTTATATGGGGGAACTTCAAATGCTCATAACTCTGGAACCCTAAGTCCTAGAGACTTAAGGGTGGGACCGTTGGACTCGGGGTACCCACAAATGGGGGGGTAGGACAAGGTCTCATGTCTCTACCTTGCTCCCTGAGGATGGGTCAAAACTGACCCTTGTTAAAACCCCAAATATTGACTCTCCCAACTCACTTATATGGGGGAACTTCAAATGCTCATAACTCCGGAACCCTATGTGCTAGAGACTCAAGGCTGGTACCGTTGGACTCGGGGTTCACACAAATGGGGGGAAGGACAAGGTCCCATGTCTCTATCTTACCCCCCTGAGGATCGGTCAAAACGGACCCTGGTTAAAACCCCAGATTTTGACTCTCTCAACTCACTTATATGGGGGAACTTCAAATGCTCATAACTCCAGAACCCTATGTGCTAGAGACTCAAGGCTGGTACCGTTGGACTCGGGGTACACACAAATGGGGGGCTAGGACAAGGTCCCATGTCTCTATCTTACCCCCCTGAGGATCGGTCAAAACTGACCCTGATTAAAAGTCCAAGCCCTGTACACTCTTGACAACCCTTAACACCAACTTCACCTTGACAAAAAGTACCACAAAAAGGGGGGTCCAAACCACTCCTAAGGCTCTAAAACGTGCTCCTAGACACTTTCTGGGGGAACACTTTTGGCATTTCACACTTAGGAAAATTTTCTCTCTCCCAACTCACTTATATGGGAGAACTTCAAATGCTCATAACTCTGGAATCCTAAGTCCTAGAGTCTTAAGGGTGGGACCGTTGGACTCGGGGTACCCACAAATGGGGGTGTAGGACAAGGTCTCATGTCTCTATCTTGCTCCCTGAGGATGGGTCAAAACTGACCCTTGTTAAAACCTCAAATTTTGACTCTCCCAACTCACTTATATGGGGGAACTTCAAATGCTCATAACTCTGGAACCCTAAGTCCTAGAGACTTAAGGGTGGGACCGTTGGACTCGGGGTACCCACAAATGGGGGGGTAGGACAAGGTCTCATGTCTCTACCTTGCTCCCTGAGGATGGGTCAAAACTGACCCTTGTTAAAACCCCAAATATTGACTCTCCCAACTCACTTATATGGGGGAACTTCAAATGCTCATAACTCCGGAACCCTATGTGCTAGAGACTCAAGGCTGGTACCGTTGGACTCGGGGTACACACAAATGGGGGGGTAGGACAAAGTCCCATGTCTCTATCTTACCCCCCTGAGGATCGGTCAAAACTGACCCTGATTAAAAGTCCAAGCCCTGTACACTCTTGACAACCCTAAACACCAACTTCACCTTGACAAAAAGTACCACAAAAAGGGGGGTCCAAACCACTCCTAAGGCTCTGAAACGTGCTCCTAGACACTTTCTGGGGGAACACTTTTGGCATTTCACACTTAGGAAAATTTTGACTCTCCCAACTCACTTATATGGGGGAACTTCAAATGCTCATAACTCCAGAACCCTATGTGCTAGAGACTCAAGGCTGGTACCGTTGGACTCGGGGTACACACAAATGGGGGGGTAGGACAAGGTCCCATGTCTCTATCTTACCCCCCTGAGGATCGGTCAAAACTGACCCTGATTAAAAGTCCAAGCCCTGTACACTCTTGACAACCCTAAACACCAACTTCACCTTGACAAAAAGTACCACAAAAAGGGGGGTCCAAACCACTCCTAAGGCTCTGAAACGTGCTCCTAGACACTTTCTGGGGGAACACTTTTGGCATTTCACACTTAGGAAAATTTTGACTCTCCCAACTCACTTATATGGGGGAACTTCAAATGCTCATAACTCTGGAACCCTAAGTCCTAGAGACTTAAGGGTGGGACCGTTGGACTCGGGGTACCCACAAATGGGGGGGAAGGACAAGGTCTCATGTCTCTACCTTGCTCCCTGAGGATGGGTCAAAACTGACCCTTGTTAAAACCCCAAATATTGACTCTCCCAACTCACTTATATGGGGGAACTTCAAATGCTCATAACTCCGGAACCCTATGTGCTAGAGACTCAAGGCTGGTACCGTTGGACTCGGGGTACACACAAATGGGGGGGTAGGACAAGGTCCCATGTCTCTATCTTACCCCCCTGAGGATCGGTCAAAACTGACCCTGATTAAAAGTCCAAGCCCTGTACACTCTTGACAACCCTAAACACCAACTTCACCTTGACAAAAAGTACCACAAAAAGGGGGGTCCAAACCACTCCTAAGGCTCTGAAACGTGCTCCTAGACACTTTCTGGGGGAACACTTTTGGCATTTCACACTTAGGAAAATTTTGACTCTCCCAACTCACTTATATGGGGGAACTTCAAATGCTCATAACTCTGGAACCCTAAGTCCTAGAGACTTAAGGGTGGGACCGTTGGACTCGGGGTACCCACAAATGGGGGGGGTAGGACAAGGTCTCATGTCTCTACCTTGCTCCCTGAGGATGGGTCAAAACTGACCCTTGTTAAAACCCCAAATATTGACTCTCCCAACTCACTTATATGGGGGAACTTCAAATGCTCATAACTCCGGAACCCTATGTGCTAGAGACTCAAGACTGGTACCGTTGGACTCGGGGTACACACAAATGGGGGGTAGGACAAGGTCCCATGTCTCTATCTTACCCCCCTGAGGATCGGTCAAAACGGACCCTGGTTAAAACCCCAGATTTTGACTCTCCCAACTCACTTATATGGGGGAACTTCAAATGCTCATAACTCCGGAACCCTATGTGCTAGAGACTCAAGGGTGGTACCGTTGGACTCGGGGTACACACAAATGGGGGGGTAGGACAATGTCCCATGTCTCTATCTTACCCCCGAGGATCGGTCAAAACGGACCCTGGTTAAAACCCCAGATTTTGACTCTCCCAACTCACTTATATGGGGGAACTTCAAATGCTCATAACTCCGGAACCCTATGTGCTAGAGACTCAAGGCTGGTACCGTTGGACTCGGGGTACACACAAATGGGGGGGTAGGACAAGGTCCCATGTCTCTATCTTACCCCCCTGAGGATCGGTCAAAACGGACCCTGATTAAAAGTCCAAGCCCTGTACACTCTTGACAACCCTAAACACCAACTTCACCTTGACAAAAAGTACCACAAAAAGGGGGGTCCAAACCACTCCTAAGGCTCTGAAACGTGCTCCTAGACACTTTCTGGGGGAACACTTTTGGCATTTCACACTTAGGAAAATTTTGACTCTCCCAACTCACTTATATGGGGGAACTTCAAATGCTCATAACTCTGGAACCCTAAGTCCTAGAGACTTAAGGGTGGGACCGTTGGACTCGGGGTACCCACAAATGGGGGGGTAGGACAAGGTCTCATGTCTCTACCTTGCTCCCTGAGGATGGGTCAAAACTGACCCTTGTTAAAACCCCAAATATTGACTCTCCCAACTCACTTATATGGGGGAACTTCAAATGCTCATAACTCCGGAACCCTATGTGCTAGAGACTCAAGGCTGGTACCGTTGGACTCGGGGTTCACACAAATGGGGGGAAGGACAAGGTCCCATGTCTCTATCTTACCCCCCTGAGGATCGGTCAAAACGGACCCTGGTTAAAACCCCAGATTTTGACTCTCTCAACTCACTTATATGGGGGAACTTCAAATGCTCATAACTCCAGAACCCTATGTGCTAGAGACTCAAGGCTGGTACCGTTGGACTCGGGGTACACACAAATGGGGGGCTAGGACAAGGTCCCATGTCTCTATCTTACCCCCCTGAGGATCGGTCAAAACTGACCCTGATTAAAAGTCCAAGCCCTGTACACTCTTGACAACCCTTAACACCAACTTCACCTTGACAAAAAGTACCACAAAAAGGGGGGTCCAAACCACTCCTAAGGCTCTAAAACGTGCTCCTAGACACTTTCTGGGGGAACACTTTTGGCATTTCACACTTAGGAAAATTTTCTCTCTCCCAACTCACTTATATGGGAGAACTTCAAATGCTCATAACTCTGGAATCCTAAGTCCTAGAGTCTTAAGGGTGGGACCGTTGGACTCGGGGTACCCACAAATGGGGGTGTAGGACAAGGTCTCATGTCTCTATCTTGCTCCCTGAGGATGGGTCAAAACTGACCCTTGTTAAAACCTCAAATTTTGACTCTCCCAACTCACTTATATGGGGGAACTTCAAATGCTCATAACTCTGGAACCCTAAGTCCTAGAGACTTAAGGGTGGGACCGTTGGACTCGGGGTACCCACAAATGGGGGGGTAGGACAAGGTCTCATGTCTCTACCTTGCTCCCTGAGGATGGGTCAAAACTGACCCTTGTTAAAACCCCAAATATTGACTCTCCCAACTCACTTATATGGGGGAACTTCAAATGCTCATAACTCCGGAACCCTATGTGCTAGAGACTCAAGGCTGGTACCGTTGGACTCGGGGTACACACAAATGGGGGGGTAGGACAAAGTCCCATGTCTCTATCTTACCCCCCTGAGGATCGGTCAAAACTGACCCTGATTAAAAGTCCAAGCCCTGTACACTCTTGACAACCCTAAACACCAACTTCACCTTGACAAAAAGTACCACAAAAAGGGGGGTCCAAACCACTCCTAAGGCTCTGAAACGTGCTCCTAGACACTTTCTGGGGGAACACTTTTGGCATTTCACACTTAGGAAAATTTTGACTCTCCCAACTCACTTATATGGGGGAACTTCAAATGCTCATAACTCTGGAACCCTAAGTCCTAGAGACTTAAGGGTGGGACCGTTGGACTCGGGGTACCCACAAATGGGGGTGTAGGACAAGGTCTCATGTCTTTATCTTGCTCCCTGAGGATGGGTCAAAACTGACCCTTGTTAAAACCCCAAATTTTGACTCTCCCAACTCACTTATATGGGGGAACTTCAAATGCTCATAACTCCGGAACCCTATGTGCTAGAGACTCAAGGCTAGTACCGTTGGACTCGGGTCACACACAAATGGGGGGGTAGGACAAGGTCCCATGTCTCTATCTTACCCCCCTGAGGATCGGTCAAAACGGACCCTGGTTAAAACCCCAGATTTTGACTCTCCCAACTCACTTATATGGGGGAACTTCAAATGCTCATAACTCTGGAACCCTAAGTCCTAGAGACTTAAGGGTGGGACCCTTGGACTCGGGGTACCCACAAATGGGGGGGTAGGACAAGGTCTCATGTCTCTACCTTGCTCCCTGAGGATGGGTCAAAACTGACCCTTGTTAAAACCCCAAATATTGACTCTCCCAACTCACTTATATGGGGGAACTTCAAATGCTCATAACTCCGGAACCCTATGTGCTAGAGACTCAAGGGTGGTACCGTTGGACTCGGGGTACACACAAATGGGGGGGGTAGGACAAGGTCCCATGTCTCTATCTTACCCCCCTGAGGATCGGTCAAAACTGACCCTGATTAAAAGTCCAAGCCCTGTACACTCTTGACAACCCTAAACACCAACTTCACCTTGACAAAAAGTACCACAAAAAGGGGGGTCCAAACCACTCCTAAGGCTCTGAAACGTGCTCCTAGACACTTTCTGGGGGAACACTTTTGGCATTTCACACTTAGGAAAATTTTGACTCTCCCAACTCACTTATATGGGGGAACTTCAAATGCTCATAACTCTGGAACCCTAAGTCCTAGAGACTTAAGGGTGGGACCGTTGGACTCGGGGTACCCACAAATGGGGGGGTAGGACAAGGTCTCATGTCTCTACCTTGCTCCCTGAGGATGGGTCAAAACTGACCCTGGTTAAAACCCCAGATTTTGACTCTCCCAACTCACTTATATGGGGGAACTTCAAATGCTCATAACTCCGGAACCCTATGTGCTAGAGACTCAAGGGTGGTACCGTTGGACTCGGGGTACACACAAATGGGGGGGGTAGGACAAGGTCCCATGTCTCTATCTTACCCCCGAGGATCGGTCAAAACTGACCCTGGTTAAAACCCCAGATTTTGACTCTCCCAACTCACTTATATGGGGGAACTTCAAATGCTCATAACTCCGGAACCCTATGTGCTAGAGACTCAAGGCTGGTACCGTTGGACTCGGGGTACACACAAATGGGGGGTAGGACAAGGTCCCATGTCTCTATCTTACCCCCCTGAGGATCGGTCAAAACGGACCCTGGTTAAAACCCCAGATTTTGACTCTCCCAACTCACTTATATGGGGGAACTTCAAATGCTCATAACTCCGGAACCCTATGTGCTAGAGACTCAAGTCTGGTACCCTTGGACTCGGGGTACACACAAATGGGGGGGTAGGACAAGGTCCCATGTCTCTATCTTACCCCCCTGAGGATCGGTCAAAACTGACCCTGATTAAAAGTCCAAGCCCTGTACACTCTTGACAACCCTAAACACCAACTTCACCTTGACAAAAAGTACCACAAAAAGGGGGGTCCAAACCACTCCTAAGGCTCTGAAACGTGCTCCTAGACACTTTCTGGGGGAACACTTTTGGCATTTCACACTTAGGAAAATTTTGACTCTCCCAACTCACTTATATGGGGGAACTTCAAATGCTCATAACTCCAGAACCCTATGTGCTAGAGACTCAAGGCTGGTACCGTTGGACTCGGGGTACACACAAATGGGGGGGTAGGACAAGGTCCCATGTCTCTATCTTACCCCCCTGAGGATCGGTCAAAACTGACCCTGATTAAAAGTCCAAGCCCTGTACACTCTTGACAACCCTAAACACCAACTTCACCTTGACAAAAAGTACCACAAAAAGGGGGGTCCAAACCACTCCTAAGGCTCTGAAACGTGCTCCTAGACACTTTCTGGGGGAACACTTTTGGCATTTCACACTTAGGAAAATTTTGACTCTCCCAACTCACTTATATGGGGGAACTTCAAATGCTCATAACTCTGGAACCCTAAGTCCTAGAGACTTAAGGGTGGGACCGTTGGACTCGGGGTACCCACAAATGGGGGGGAAGGACAAGGTCTCATGTCTCTACCTTGCTCCCTGAGGATGGGTCAAAACTGACCCTTGTTAAAACCCCAAATATTGACTCTCCCAACTCACTTATATGGGGGAACTTCAAATGCTCATAACTCCGGAACCCTATGTGCTACAGACTCAAGGGTGGTACTGTTGGACTCGGGGTACACACAAATGGGGGGGTAGGACAAGGTCCCATGTCTCTATCTTACCCCTGAGGATCGGTCAAAACGGACCCTGGTTAAAACCCCAGATTTTGACTCTCCCAACTCACTTATATGGGGGAACTTCAAATGCTCATAACTCCGGAACCCTATGTGCTAGAGACTCAAGTCTGGTACCCTTGGACTCGGGGTACACACAAATGGGGGGGTAGGACAAGGTCCCATGTCTCTATCTTACCCCCCTGAGGATCGGTCAAAACGGACCCTGGTTAAAACCCCAGATTTTGACTCTCCCAACTCACTTATATGGGGGAACTTCAAATGCTCATAACTCCGGAACCCTATGTGCTAGAGACTCAAGGCTGGTACCGTTGGACTCGGGTCACACACAAATGGGGGGGTAGGACAAGGTCCCATGTCTCTATCTTACCCCCCTGAGGATCGGTCAAAACGGACCCTGGTTAAAACCCCAGATTTTGACTCTCCCAACTCACTTATATGGGGGAACTTCAAATGCTCATAACTCCAGAACCCTATGTGCTAGAGACTCAAGGCTGGTACCGTTGGACTCGGGGTTCACACAAATGGGGGGTAGGACAAGGTCCCATGTCTCTATCTTACCCCCCTGAGGATCGGTCAAAACGGACCCTGGTTAAAACCCCAGATTTTGACTCTCCCAACTCACTTATATGGGGGAACTTCAAATGCTCATAACTCCAGAACCCTATGTGCTAGAGACTCAAGGCTGGTACCGTTGGACTCGGGGTACACACAAATGGGGGGGTAGGACAAGGTCCCATGTCTCTATCTTACCCCCCTGAGGATCGGTCAAAACTGACCCTGATTAAAAGTCCAAGCCCTGTACACTCTTGACAACCCTAAACACCAACTTCACCTTGACAAAAAGTACCACAAAAAGGGGGGTCCAAACCACTCCTAAGGCTCTGAAACATGCTCCTAGACACTTTCTGGGGGAACACTTTTGGCATTTCACACTTAGGAAAATTTTGACTCTCCCAACTCACTTATATGGGGGAACTTCAAATGCTCATAACTCTGGAACCCTAAGTCCTAGAGACTTAAGGGTGGGACCGTTGGACTCGGGGTACCCACAAATGGGGGGGAAGGACAAGGTCTCATGTCTCTACCTTGCTCCCTGAGGATGGGTCAAAACTGACCCTTGTTAAAACCCCAAATATTGACTCTCCCAACTCACTTATATGGGGGAACTTCAAATGCTCATAACTCCGGAACCCTATGTGCTAGAGACTCAAGGGTGGTACCGTTGGACTCGGGGTACACACAAATGGGGGGGTAGGACAAGGTCCCATGTCTCTATCTTACCCCTGAGGATCGGTCAAAACGGACCCTGGTTAAAACCCCAGATTTTGACTCTCCCAACTCACTTATATGGGGGAACTTCAAATGCTCATAACTCCGGAACCCTATGTGCTAGAGACTCAAGTCTGGTACCCTTGGACTCGGGGTACACACAAATGGGGGGGTAGGACAAGGTCCCATGTCTCTATCTTACCCCCCTGAGGATCGGTCAAAACGGACCCTGGTTAAAACCCCAGATTTTGACTCTCCCAACTCACTTATATGGGGGAACTTCAAATGCTCATAACTCTGGAACCCTAAGTCCTAGAGACTTAAGGGTGGGACCGTTGGACTCGGGGTACCCACAAATGGGGGGGTAGGACAAGGTCTCATGTCTCTATCTTACCCCCCTGAGGATCGGTCAAAACGGACCCTGGTTAAAACCCCAGATTTTGACTCTCCCAACTCACTTATATGGGGGAACTTCAAATGCTCATAACTCCGGAACCCTATGTGCTAGAGACTCAAGGCTGGTACCGTTGGACTCGGGGTACACACAAATGGGGGGGTAGGACAAGGTCCCATGTCTCTATCTTACCCCCCTGAGGATCGGTCAAAACTGACCCTGATTAAAAGTCCAAGCCCTGTACACTCTTGACAACCCTAAACACCAACTTCACCTTGACAAAAAGTACCACAAAAAGGGGGGTCCAAACCACTCCTAAGGCTCTGAAACGTGCTCCTAGACACTTTCTGGGGGAACACTTTTGGCATTTCACACTTAGGAAAATTTTGACTCTCCCAACTCACTTATATGGGGGAACTTCAAATGCTCATAACTCTGGAACCCTAAGTCCTAGAGACTTAAGGGTGGGACCGTTGGACTCGGGGTACCCACAAATGGGGGGGTAGGACAAGGTCTCATGTCTCTACCTTGCTCCCTGAGGATGGGTCAAAACTGACCCTTGTTAAAACCCCAAATATTGACTCTCCCAACTCACTTATATGGGGGAACTTCAAATGCTCATAACTCCGGAACCCTATGTGCTAGAGACTCAAGGCTGGTACCGTTGGACTCGGGGTACACACAAATGGGGGGTAGGACAAGGTCCCATGTCTCTATCTTACCCCCCTGAGGATCGGTCAAAACGGACCCTGGTTAAAACCCCAGATTTTGACTCTCCCAACTCACTTATATGGGGGAACTTCAAATGCTCATAACTCCGGAACCCTATGTGCTAGAGACTCAAGTCTGGTACCCTTGGACTCGGGGTACACACAAATGGGGGGGTAGGACAAGGTCCCATGTCTCTATCTTACCCCCCTGAGGATCGGTCAAAACGGACCCTGGTTAAAACCCCAGATTTTGACTCTCCCAACTCACTTATATGGGGGAACTTCAAATGCTCATAACTCCGGAACCCTATGTGCTAGAGACTCAAGGCTGGTACCGTTGGACTCGGGGTACACACAAATGGGGGGGTAGGACAAGGTCTCATGTCTCTATCTTACCCCCCTGAGGATCGGTCAAAACGGACCCTGGTTAAAACCCCAGATTTTGACTCTCCCAACTCACTTATATGGGGGAACTTCAAATGCTCATAACTCCGGAACCCTATGTGCTAGAGACTCAAGGCTGGTACCGTTGGACTCGGGGTACACACAAATGGGGGGGGTAGGACAAGGTCCCATGTCTCTATCTTACCCCCCTGAGGATCGGTCAAAACTGACCCTGATTAAAAGTCCAAGCCCTGTACACTCTTGACAACCCTAAACACCAACTTCACCTTGACAAAAAGTACCACAAAAAGGGGGGTCCAAACCACTCCTAAGGCTCTGAAACGTGCTCCTAGACACTTTCTGGGGGAACACTTTTGGCATTTCACACTTAGGAAAATTTTGACTCTCCCAACTCACTTATATGGGGGAACTTCAAATGCTCATAACTCTGGAACCCTAAGTCCTAGAGACTTAAGGGTGGGACCGTTGGACTCGGGGTACCCACAAATGGGGGGGTAGGACAAGCTCTCATGTCTCTACCTTGCTCCCTGAGGATGGGTCAAAACTGACCCTTGTTAAAACCCCAAATATTGACTCTCCCAACTCACTTATATGGGGGAACTTCAAATGCTCATAACTCCGGAACCCTATGTGCTAGAGACTCAAGGCTGGTACCGTTGGACTCGGGGTACACACAAATGGGGGGGTAGGACAAGGTCCCATGTCTCTATCTTACCCCCCTGAGGATCGGTCAAAACTGACCCTGATTAAAAGTCCAAGCCCTGTACACTCTTGACAACCCTAAACACCAACTTCACCTTGACAAAAAATACCACAAAAAGGGGGGTCCAAACCACTCCTAAGGCTCTGAAACGTGCTCCTAGACACTTTCTGGGGGAACACTTTTGGCATTTCACACTTAGGAAAATTTTCACTCTCCCAACTCACTTATATGGGGGAACTTCAAATGCTCATAACTCTGGAACCCTAAGTCCTAGAGACTTAAGGGTGGGACCGTTGGACTCGGGGTACCCACAAATGGGGGGGTAGGACAAGGTCTCATGTCTCTACCTTGCTCCCTGAGGATGGGTCAAAACTGACCCTTGTTAAAACCCCAAATATTGACTCTCCCAACTCACTTATATGGGGGAACTTCAAATGCTCATAACTCCGGAACCCTATGTGCTAGAGACTCAAGGCTGGTACCGTTGGACTCGGGGTACACACAAATGGGGGGGTAGGACAAAGTCCCATGTCTCTATCTTACCCCCCTGAGGATCGGTCAAAACTGACCCTGATTAAAAGTCCAAGCCCTGTACACTCTTGACAACCCTAAACACCAACTTCACCTTGACAAAAAGTACCACAAAAAGGGGGGTCCAAACCACTCCTAAGGCTCTGAAACGTGCTCCTAGACACTTTCTGGGGGAACACTTTTGGCATTTCACACTTAGGAAAATTTTGACTCTCCCAACTCACTTATATGGGGGAACTTCAAATGCTCATAACTCCAGAACCCTATGTGCTAGAGACTCAAGGCTGGTACCGTTGGACTCGGGGTACACACAAATGGGGGGGTAGGACAAGGTCCCATGTCTCTATCTTACCCCCCTGAGGATCGGTCAAAACTGACCCTGATTAAAAGTCCAAGCCCTGTACACTCTTGACAACCCTAAACACCAACTTCACCTTGACAAAAAGTACCACAAAAAGGGGGGTCCAAACCACTCCTAAGGCTCTGAAACGTGCTCCTAGACACTTTCTGGGGGAACACTTTTGGCATTTCACACTTAGGAAAATTTTGACTCTCCCAACTCACTTATATGGGGGAACTTCAAATGCTCATAACTCTGGAACCCTAAGTCCTAGAGACTTAAGGGTGGGACCGTTGGACTCGGGGTACCCACAAATGGGGGGGAAGGACAAGGTCTCATGTCTCTACCTTGCTCCCTGAGGATGGGTCAAAACTGACCCTTGTTAAAACCCCAAATATTGACTCTCCCAACTCACTTATATGGGGGAACTTCAAATGCTCATAACTCCGGAACCCTATGTGCTAGAGACTCAAGGCTGGTACCGTTGGACTCGGGGTACACACAAATGGGGGGGTAGGACAAGGTCCCATGTCTCTATCTTACCCCCCTGAGGATCGGTCAAAACTGACCCTGATTAAAAGTCCAAGCCCTGTACACTCTTGACAACCCTAAACACCAACTTCACCTTGACAAAAAGTACCACAAAAAGGGGGGTCCAAACCACTCCTAAGGCTCTGAAACGTGCTCCTAGACACTTTCTGGGGGAACACTTTTGGCATTTCACACTTAGGAAAATTTTGACTCTCCCAACTCACTTATATGGGGGAACTTCAAATGCTCATAACTCTGGAACCCTAAGTCCTAGAGACTTAAGGGTGGGACCGTTGGACTCGGGGTACCCACAAATGGGGGGGTAGGACAAGGTCTCATGTCTCTACCTTGCTCCCTGAGGATGGGTCAAAACTGACCCTTGTTAAAACCCCAAATATTGACTCTCCCAACTCACTTATATGGGGGAACTTCAAATGCTCATAACTCCGGAACCCTATGTGCTAGAGACTCAAGACTGGTACCGTTGGACTCGGGGTACACACAAATGGGGGGTAGGACAAGGTCCCATGTCTCTATCTTACCCCCCTGAGGATCGGTCAAAACGGACCCTGGTTAAAACCCCAGATTTTGACTCTCCCAACTCACTTATATGGGGGAACTTCAAATGCTCATAACTCCGGAACCCTATGTGCTAGAGACTCAAGTCTGGTACCCTTGGACTCGGGGTACACACAAATGGGGGGGTAGGACAAGGTCCCATGTCTCTATCTTACCCCCCTGAGGATCGGTCAAAACGGACCCTGGTTAAAACCCCAGATTTTGACTCTCCCAACTCACTTATATGGGGGAACTTCAAATGCTCATAACTCCGGAACCCTATGTGCTAGAGACTCAAGACTGGTACCGTTGGACTCGGGGTACACACAAATGGGGGGGTAGGACAAGGTCTCATGTCTCTATCTTACCCCCCTGAGGATCGGTCAAAACGGACCCTGGTTAAAACCCCAGATTTTGACTCTCCCAACTCACTTATATGGGGGAACTTCAAATGCTCATAACTCCGGAACCCTATGTGCTAGAGACTCAAGGCTGGTACCGTTGGACTCGGGGTACACACAAATGGGGGGGGTAGGACAAGGTCCCATGTCTCTATCTTACCCCCCTGAGGATCGGTCAAAACTGACCCTGATTAAAAGTCCAAGCCCTGTACACTCTTGACAACCCTAAACACCAACTTCACCTTGACAAAAAGTACCACAAAAAGGGGGGTCCAAACCACTCCTAAGGCTCTGAAACGTGCTCCTAGACACTTTCTGGGGGAACACTTTTGGCATTTCACACTTAGGAAAATTTTGACTCTCCCAACTCACTTATATGGGGGAACTTCAAATGCTCATAACTCTGGAACCCTAAGTCCTAGAGACTTAAGGGTGGGACCGTTGGACTCGGGGTACCCACAAATGGGGGGGTAGGACAAGGTCTCATGTCTCTACCTTGCTCCCTGAGGATGGGTCAAAACTGACCCTTGTTAAAACCCCAAATATTGACTCTCCCAACTCACTTATATGGGGGAACTTCAAATGCTCATAACTCCGGAACCCTATGTGCTAGAGACTCAAGGGTGGTACCGTTGGACTCGGGGTACACACAAATGGGGGGGTAGGACAATGTCCCATGTCTCTATCTTACCCCCGAGGATCGGTCAAAACGGACCCTGGTTAAAACCCCAGATTTTGACTCTCCCAACTCACTTATATGGGGGAACTTCAAATGCTCATAACTCCGGAACCCTATGTGCTAGAGACTCAAGGCTGGTACCGTTGGACTCGGGGTACACACAAATGGGGGGGTAGGACAAGGTCCCATGTCTCTATCTTACCCCCCTGAGGATCGGTCAAAACGGACCCTGATTAAAAGTCAAAGCCCTGTACACTCTTGACAACCCTAAACACCAACTTCACCTTGACAAAAAGTACCACAAAAAGGGGGGTCCAAACCACTCCTAAGGCTCTGAAACGTGCTCCTAGACACTTTCTGGGGGAACACTTTTGGCATTTCACACTTAGGAAAATTTTGACTCTCCCAACTCACTTATATGGGGGAACTTCAAATGCTCATAACTCTGGAACCCTAAGTCCTAGAGACTTAAGGGTGGGACCGTTGGACTCGGGGTACCCACAAATGGGGGGGTAGGACAAGGTCTCATGTCTCTACCTTGCTCCCTGAGGATGGGTCAAAACTGACCCTTGTTAAAACCCCAAATATTGACTCTCCCAACTCACTTATATGGGGGAACTTCAAATGCTCATAACTCCGGAACCCTATGTGCTAGAGACTCAAGGCTGGTACCGTTGGACTCGGGGTTCACACAAATGGGGGGAAGGACAAGGTCCCATGTCTCTATCTTACCCCCCTGAGGATCGGTCAAAACGGACCCTGGTTAAAACCCCAGATTTTGACTCTCTCAACTCACTTATATGGGGGAACTTCAAATGCTCATAACTCCAGAACCCTATGTGCTAGAGACTCAAGGCTGGTACCGTTGGACTCGGGGTACACACAAATGGGGGGCTAGGACAAGGTCCCATGTCTCTATCTTACCCCCCTGAGGATCGGTCAAAACTGACCCTGATTAAAAGTCCAAGCCCTGTACACTCTTGACAACCCTTAACACCAACTTCACCTTGACAAAAAGTACCACAAAAAGGGGGGTCCAAACCACTCCTAAGGCTCTAAAACGTGCTCCTAGACACTTTCTGGGGGAACACTTTTGGCATTTCACACTTAGGAAAATTTTCTCTCTCCCAACTCACTTATATGGGAGAACTTCAAATGCTCATAACTCTGGAATCCTAAGTCCTAGAGTCTTAAGGGTGGGACCGTTGGACTCGGGGTACCCACAAATGGGGGTGTAGGACAAGGTCTCATGTCTCTATCTTGCTCCCTGAGGATGGGTCAAAACTGACCCTTGTTAAAACCTCAAATTTTGACTCTCCCAACTCACTTATATGGGGGAACTTCAAATGCTCATAACTCTGGAACCCTAAGTCCTAGAGACTTAAGGGTGGGACCGTTGGACTCGGGGTACCCACAAATGGGGGGGTAGGACAAGGTCTCATGTCTCTACCTTGCTCCCTGAGGATGGGTCAAAACTGACCCTTGTTAAAACCCCAAATATTGACTCTCCCAACTCACTTATATGGGGGAACTTCAAATGCTCATAACTCCGGAACCCTATGTGCTAGAGACTCAAGGCTGGTACCGTTGGACTCGGGGTACACACAAATGGGGGGGTAGGACAAAGTCCCATGTCTCTATCTTACCCCCCTGAGGATCGGTCAAAACTGACCCTGATTAAAAGTCCAAGCCCTGTACACTCTTGACAACCCTAAACACCAACTTCACCTTGACAAAAAGTACCACAAAAAGGGGGGTCCAAACCACTCCTAAGGCTCTGAAACGTGCTCCTAGACACTTTCTGGGGGAACACTTTTGGCATTTCACACTTAGGAAAATTTTGACTCTCCCAACTCACTTATATGGGGGAACTTCAAATGCTCATAACTCTGGAACCCTAAGTCCTAGAGACTTAAGGGTGGGACCGTTGGACTCGGGGTACCCACAAATGGGGGTGTAGGACAAGGTCTCATGTCTTTATCTTGCTCCCTGAGGATGGGTCAAAACTGACCCTTGTTAAAACCCCAAATTTTGACTCTCCCAACTCACTTATATGGGGGAACTTCAAATGCTCATAACTCCGGAACCCTATGTGCTAGAGACTCAAGGCTAGTACCGTTGGACTCGGGTCACACACAAATGGGGGGGTAGGACAAGGTCCCATGTCTCTATCTTACCCCCCTGAGGATCGGTCAAAACGGACCCTGGTTAAAACCCCAGATTTTGACTCTCCCAACTCACTTATATGGGGGAACTTCAAATGCTCATAACTCTGGAACCCTAAGTCCTAGAGACTTAAGGGTGGGACCCTTGGACTCGGGGTACCCACAAATGGGGGGGTAGGACAAGGTCTCATGTCTCTACCTTGCTCCCTGAGGATGGGTCAAAACTGACCCTTGTTAAAACCCCAAATATTGACTCTCCCAACTCACTTATATGGGGGAACTTCAAATGCTCATAACTCCGGAACCCTATGTGCTAGAGACTCAAGGGTGGTACCGTTGGACTCGGGGTACACACAAATGGGGGGGGTAGGACAAGGTCCCATGTCTCTATCTTACCCCCCTGAGGATCGGTCAAAACTGACCCTGATTAAAAGTCCAAGCCCTGTACACTCTTGACAACCCTAAACACCAACTTCACCTTGACAAAAAGTACCACAAAAAGGGGGGTCCAAACCACTCCTAAGGCTCTGAAACGTGCTCCTAGACACTTTCTGGGGGAACACTTTTGGCATTTCACACTTAGGAAAATTTTGACTCTCCCAACTCACTTATATGGGGGAACTTCAAATGCTCATAACTCTGGAACCCTAAGTCCTAGAGACTTAAGGGTGGGACCGTTGGACTCGGGGTACCCACAAATGGGGGGGTAGGACAAGGTCTCATGTCTCTACCTTGCTCCCTGAGGATGGGTCAAAACTGACCCTGGTTAAAACCCCAGATTTTGACTCTCCCAACTCACTTATATGGGGGAACTTCAAATGCTCATAACTCCGGAACCCTATGTGCTAGAGACTCAAGGGTGGTACCGTTGGACTCGGGGTACACACAAATGGGGGGGGTAGGACAAGGTCCCATGTCTCTATCTTACCCCCGAGGATCGGTCAAAACTGACCCTGGTTAAAACCCCAGATTTTGACTCTCCCAACTCACTTATATGGGGGAACTTCAAATGCTCATAACTCCGGAACCCTATGTGCTAGAGACTCAAGGCTGGTACCGTTGGACTCGGGGTACACACAAATGGGGGGGTAGGACAAGGTCCCATGTCTCTATCTTACCCCCCTGAGGATCGGTCAAAACGGACCCTGATTAAAAGTCAAAGCCCTGTACACTCTTGACAACCCTAAACACCAACTTCACCTTGACAAAAAGTACCACAAAAAGGGGGGTCCAAACCACTCCTAAGGCTCTGAAACGTGCTCCTAGACACTTTCTGGGGGAACACTTTTGGCATTTCACACTTAGGAAAATTTTGACTCTCCCAACTCACTTATATGGGGGAACTTCAAATGCTCATAACTCTGGAACCCTAAGTCCTAGAGACTTAAGGGTGGGACCGTTGGACTCGGGGTACCCACAAATGGGGGGGTAGGACAAGGTCTCATGTCTCTACCTTGCTCCCTGAGGATGGGTCAAAACTGACCCTTGTTAAAACCCCAAATATTGACTCTCCCAACTCACTTATATGGGGGAACTTCAAATGCTCATAACTCCGGAACCCTATGTGCTAGAGACTCAAGGCTGGTACCGTTGGACTCGGGGTTCACACAAATGGGGGGAAGGACAAGGTCCCATGTCTCTATCTTACCCCCCTGAGGATCGGTCAAAACGGACCCTGGTTAAAACCCCAGATTTTGACTCTCTCAACTCACTTATATGGGGGAACTTCAAATGCTCATAACTCCAGAACCCTATGTGCTAGAGACTCAAGGCTGGTACCGTTGGACTCGGGGTACACACAAATGGGGGGCTAGGACAAGGTCCCATGTCTCTATCTTACCCCCCTGAGGATCGGTCAAAACTGACCCTGATTAAAAGTCCAAGCCCTGTACACTCTTGACAACCCTTAACACCAACTTCACCTTGACAAAAAGTACCACAAAAAGGGGGGTCCAAACCACTCCTAAGGCTCTAAAACGTGCTCCTAGACACTTTCTGGGGGAACACTTTTGGCATTTCACACTTAGGAAAATTTTCTCTCTCCCAACTCACTTATATGGGAGAACTTCAAATGCTCATAACTCTGGAATCCTAAGTCCTAGAGTCTTAAGGGTGGGACCGTTGGACTCGGGGTACCCACAAATGGGGGTGTAGGACAAGGTCTCATGTCTCTATCTTGCTCCCTGAGGATGGGTCAAAACTGACCCTTGTTAAAACCTCAAATTTTGACTCTCCCAACTCACTTATATGGGGGAACTTCAAATGCTCATAACTCTGGAACCCTAAGTCCTAGAGACTTAAGGGTGGGACCGTTGGACTCGGGGTACCCACAAATGGGGGGGTAGGACAAGGTCTCATGTCTCTATCTTACCCCCCTGAGGATCGGTCAAAACTGACCCTTGTTAAAACCCCAGATTTTGACTCTCCCAACTCACTTATATGGGGGAACTTCAAATGCTCATAACTCCGGAACCCTATGTGCTAGAGACTCAAGGCTGGTACCGTTGGACTCGGGGTACACACAAATGGGGGGGTAGGACAAGGTCCCATGTCTCTATCTTACCCCCCTGAGGATCGGTCAAAACTGACCCTGATTAAAAGTCCAAGCCCTGTACACTCTTGACAACCCTAAACACCAACTTCACCTTGACAAAAAGTACCACAAAAAGGGGGGTCCAAACCACTCCTAAGGCTCTGAAACGTGCTCCTAGACACTTTCTGGGGGAACACTTTTGGCATTTCACACTTAGGAAAATTTTGACTCTCCCAACTCACTTATATGGGGGAACTTCAAATGCTCATAACTCTGGAACCCTAAGTCCTAGAGACTTAAGGGTGGGACCGTTGGACTCGGGGTACCCACAAATGGGGGGGTAGGACAAGGTCTCATGTCTCTACCTTGCTCCCTGAGGATGGGTCAAAACTGACCCTTGTTAAAACCCCAAATATTGACTCTCCCAACTCACTTATATGGGGGAACTTCAAATGCTCATAACTCCGGAACCCTATGTGCTAGAGACTCAAGGCTGGTACCGTTGGACTCGGGGTACACACAAATGGGGGGTAGGACAAGGTCCCATGTCTCTATCTTACCCCCCTGAGGATCGGTCAAAACGGACCCTGGTTAAAACCCCAGATTTTGACTCTCCCAACTCACTTATATGGGGGAACTTCAAATGCTCATAACTCCGGAACCCTATGTGCTAGAGACTCAAGTCTGGTACCCTTGGACTCGGGGTACACACAAATGGGGGGGTAGGACAAGGTCCCATGTCTCTATCTTACCCCCCTGAGGATCGGTCAAAACGGACCCTGGTTAAAACCCCAGATTTTGACTCTCCCAACTCACTTATATGGGGGAACTTCAAATGCTCATAACTCCGGAACCCTATGTGCTAGAGACTCAAGGCTGGTACCGTTGGACTCGGGGTACACACAAATGGGGGGGTAGGACAAGGTCTCATGTCTCTATCTTACCCCCCTGAGGATCGGTCAAAACGGACCCTGGTTAAAACCCCAGATTTTGACTCTCCCAACTCACTTATATGGGGGAACTTCAAATGCTCATAACTCCGGAACCCTATGTGCTAGAGACTCAAGGCTGGTACCGTTGGACTCGGGGTACACACAAATGGGGGGGGTAGGACAAGGTCCCATGTCTCTATCTTACCCCCCTGAGGATCGGTCAAAACTGACCCTGATTAAAAGTCCAAGCCCTGTACACTCTTGACAACCCTAAACACCAACTTCACCTTGACAAAAAATACCACAAAAAGGGGGGTCCAAACCACTCCTAAGGCTCTGAAACGTGCTCCTAGACACTTTCTGGGGGAACACTTTTGGCATTTCACACTTAGGAAAATTTTCACTCTCCCAACTCACTTATATGGGGGAACTTCAAATGCTCATAACTCTGGAACCCTAAGTCCTAGAGACTTAAGGGTGGGACCGTTGGACTCGGGGGTACCCACAAATGGGGGTGTAGGACAAGGTCTCATGTCTTTATCTTGCTCCCTGAGGATGGGTCAAAACTGACCCTTGTTAAAACCCCAAATTTTGACTCTCCCAACTCACTTATATGGGGGAACTTCAAATGCTCATAACTCCGGAACCCTATGTGCTAGAGACTCAAGGCTGGTACCGTTGGACTCGGGTCACACACAAATGGGGGGGTAGGACAAGGTCCCATGTCTCTATCTTACCCCCCTGAGGATCGGTCAAAACGGACCCTGGTTAAAACCCCAGATTTTGACTCTCCCAACTCACTTATATGGGGGAACTTCAAATGCTCATAACTCCAGAACCCTATGTGCTAGAGACTCAAGGCTGGTACCGTTGGACTCGGGGTTCACACAAATGGGGGGTAGGACAAGGTCCCATGTCTCTATCTTACCCCCCTGAGGATCGGTCAAAACGGACCCTGGTTAAAACCCCAGATTTTGACTCTCCCAACTCACTTATATGGGGGAACTTCAAATGCTCATAACTCCAGAACCCTATGTGCTAGAGACTCAAGGCTGGTACCGTTGGACTCGGGGGTACATACAAATGGGGGGGTAGGACAAGGTCCCATGTCTCTATCTTACCCCCCTGAGGATCGGTCAAAACTGACCCTGATTAAAAGTCCAAGCCCTGTACACTCTTGACAACCCTAAACACCAACTTCACCTTGACAAAAAGTACCACAAAAAGGGGGGTCCAAACCACTCCTAAGGCTCTGAAACGTGCTCCTAGACACTTTCTGGGGGAACACTTTTGGCATTTCACACTTAGGAAAATTTTGACTCTCCCAACTCACTTATATGGGGGAACTTCAAATGCTCATAACTCTGGAACCCTAAGTCCTAGAGACTTAAGGGTGGGACCGTTGGACTCGGGGTACCCACAAATGGGGGTGTAGGACAAGGTCTCATGTCTTTATCTTGCTCCCTGAGGATGGGTCAAAACTGACCCTTGTTAAAACCCCAAATTTTGACTCTCCCAACTCACTTATATGGGGGAACTTCAAATGCTCATAACTCCGGAACCCTATGTGCTAGAGACTCAAGGCTGGTACCGTTGGACTCGGGTCACACACAAATGGGGGGGTAGGACAAGGTCCCATGTCTCTATCTTACCCCCCTGAGGATCGGTCAAAACGGACCCTGGTTAAAACCCCAGATTTTGACTCTCCCAACTCACTTATATGGGGGAACTTCAAATGCTCATAACTCCAGAACCCTATGTGCTAGAGACTCAAGGCTGGTACCGTTGGACTCGGGGTTCACACAAATGGGGGGTAGGACAAGGTCCCATGTCTCTATCTTACCCCCCTGAGGATCGGTCAAAACGGACCCTGGTTAAAACCCCAGATTTTGACTCTCCCAACTCACTTATATGGGGGAACTTCAAATGCTCATAACTCCAGAACCCTATGTGCTAGAGACTCAAGGCTGGTACCGTTGGACTCGGGGTACATACAAATGGGGGGGTAGGACAAGGTCCCATGTCTCTATCTTACCCCCCTGAGGATCGGTCAAAACTGACCCTGATTAAAAGTCCAAGCCCTGTACACTCTTGACAACCCTAAACACCAACTTCACCTTGACAAAAAGTACCACAAAAAGGGGGGTCCAAACCACTCCTAAGGCTCTGAAACGTGCTCCTAGACACTTTCTGGGGGAACACTTTTGGCATTTCACACTTAGGAAAATTTTGACTCTCCCAACTCACTTATATGGGGGAACTTCAAATGCTCATAACTCTGGAACCCTAAGTCCTAGAGACTTAAGGGTGGGACCGTTGGACTCGGGGTACCCACAAATGGGGGGGGGTAGGACAAGGTCTCATGTCTCTACCTTGCTCCCTGAGGATGGGTCAAAACTGACCCTTGTTAAAACCCCAAATATTGACTCTCCCAACTCACTTATATGGGGGAACTTCAAATGCTCATAACTCCGGAACCCTATGTGCTACAGACTCAAGGGTGGTACCGTTGGACTCGGGGTACACACAAATGGGGGGGTAGGACAAGGTCCCATGTCTCTATCTTACCCCTGAGGATCGGTCAAAACGGACCCTGGTTAAAACCCCAGATTTTGACTCTCCCAACTCACTTATATGGGGGAACTTCAAATGCTCATAACTCCGGAACCCTATGTGCTAGAGACTCAAGTCTGGTACCCTTGGACTCGGGGTACACACAAATGGGGGGGTAGGACAAGGTCCCATGTCTCTATCTTACCCCCCTGAGGATCGGTCAAAACGGACCCTGGTTAAAACCCCAGATTTTGACTCTCCCAACTCACTTATATGGGGGAACTTCAAATGCTCATAACTCCGGAACCCTATGTGCTAGAGACTCAAGGCTGGTACCGTTGGACTCGGGGTACACACAAATGGGGGGGTAGGACAAGGTCCCATGTCTCTATCTTACCCCCCTGAGGATCGGTCAAAACTGACCCTGATTAAAAGTCCAAGCCCTGTACACTCTTGACAACCCTAAACACCTTCACCTTGACAAAAAGTACCACAAAAAGGGGGGTCCAAACCACTCCTAAGGCTCTAAAACGTGCTCCTAGACACTTTCTGGGGGAACACTTTTGGCATTTCACACTTAGGAAAATTTTGACTCTCCCAACTCACTTATATGGGGGAACTTCAAATGCTCATAACTCTGGAACCCTAAGTCCTAGAGACTTAAGGGTGGGACCGTTGGACTCGGGGTACCCACAAATGGGGGGGTAGGACAAGGTCTCATGTCTCTATCTTACCCCCCTGAGGATCGGTCAAAACGGACCCTGGTTAAAACCCCAGATTTTGACTCTCCCAACTCACTTATATGGGGGAACTTCAAATGCTCATAACTCCGGAACCCTATGTGCTAGAGACTCAAGGCTGGTACCGTTGGACTCGGGGTACACACAAATGGGGGGGTAGGACAAGGTCCCATGTCTCTATCTTACCCCCCTGAGGATCGGTCAAAACTGACCCTGATTAAAAGTCCAAGCCCTGTACACTCTTGACAACCCTAAACACCAACTTCACCTTGACAAAAAGTACCACAAAAAGGGGGGTCCAAACCACTCCTAAGGCTCTGAAACGTGCTCCTAGACACTTTCTGGGGGAACACTTTTGGCATTTCACACTTAGGAAAATTTTGACTCTCCCAACTCACTTATATGGGGGAACTTCAAATGCTCATAACTCTGGAACCCTAAGTCCTAGAGACTTAAGGGTGGGACCGTTGGACTCGGGGTACCCACAAATGGGGGGGTAGGACAAGGTCTCATGTCTCTACCTTGCTCCCTGAGGATGGGTCAAAACTGACCCTTGTTAAAACCCCAAATATTGACTCTCCCAACTCACTTATATGGGGGAACTTCAAATGCTCATAACTCCGGAACCCTATGTGCTAGAGACTCAAGGCTGGTACCGTTGGACTCGGGGTACACACAAATGGGGGGTAGGACAAGGTCCCATGTCTCTATCTTACCCCCCTGAGGATCGGTCAAAACGGACCCTGGTTAAAACCCCAGATTTTGACTCTCCCAACTCACTTATATGGGGGAACTTCAAATGCTCATAACTCCGGAACCCTATGTGCTAGAGACTCAAGTCTGGTACCCTTGGACTCGGGGTACACACAAATGGGGGGGTAGGACAAGGTCCCATGTCTCTATCTTACCCCCCTGAGGATCGGTCAAAACGGACCCTGGTTAAAACCCCAGATTTTGACTCTCCCAACTCACTTATATGGGGGAACTTCAAATGCTCATAACTCCGGAACCCTATGTGCTAGAGACTCAAGGCTGGTACCGTTGGACTCGGGGTACACACAAATGGGGGGGTAGGACAAGGTCTCATGTCTCTATCTTACCCCCCTGAGGATCGGTCAAAACGGACCCTGGTTAAAACCCCAGATTTTGACTCTCCCAACTCACTTATATGGGGGAACTTCAAATGCTCATAACTCCGGAACCCTATGTGCTAGAGACTCAAGGCTGGTACCGTTGGACTCGGGGTACACACAAATGGGGGGGGGGGGGGGGTAGGACAAGGTCCCATGTCTCTATCTTACCCCCCTGAGGATCGGTCAAAACTGACCCTGATTAAAAGTCCAAGCCCTGTACACTCTTGACAACCCTAAACACCAACTTCACCTTGACAAAAAGTACCACAAAAAGGGGGGTCCAAACCACTCCTAAGGCTCTGAAACGTGCTCCTAGACACTTTCTGGGGGAACACTTTTGGCATTTCACACTTAGGAAAATTTTGACTCTCCCAACTCACTTATATGGGGGAACTTCAAATGCTCATAACTCTGGAACCCTAAGTCCTAGAGACTTAAGGGTGGGACCGTTGGACTCGGGGTACCCACAAATGGGGGGGTAGGACAAGGTCTCATGTCTCTACCTTGCTCCCTGAGGATGGGTCAAAACTGACCCTTGTTAAAACCCCAAATATTGACTCTCCCAACTCACTTATATGGGGGAACTTCAAATGCTCATAACTCCGGAACCCTATGTGCTAGAGACTCAAGGCTGGTACCGTTGGACTCGGGGTACACACAAATGGGGGGGTAGGACAAGGTCCCATGTCTCTATCTTACCCCCCTGAGGATCGGTCAAAACGGACCCTGATTAAAAGTCCAAGCCCTGTACACTCTTGACAACCCTAAACACCAACTTCACCTTGACAAAAAGTACCACAAAAAGGGGGGTCCAAACCACTCCTAAGGTTCTGAAACGTGCTCCTAGACACTTTCTGGGGGAACCCTTTTGGCATTTCACACTTAGGAAAATTTTGACTCTCCCAACTCACTTATATGGGGGAACTTCAAATGCTCATAACTCTGGAACCCTAAGTCCTAGAGACTTAAGGGTGGGACCGTTGGACTCGGGGTACCCACAAATGGGGGGGTAGGACAAGGTCTCATGTCTCTACCTTGCTCCCTGAGGATGGGTCAAAACTGACCCTTGTTAAAACCCCAAATATTGACTCTCCCAACTCACTTACATGGGGGAACTTCAAATGCTCATAACTCCGGAACCCTATGTGCTAGAGACTCAAGGGTGGTACCGTTGGACTCGGGGTACACACAAATGGGGGGGGGGGGGGGGGGGGGGGGTAGGACAAGGTCCCATGTCTCTATCTTACCCCCCTGAGGATCGGTCAAAACTGACCCTGATTAAAACTCCAAGCCCTGTACACTCTTGACAACCCTAAACACCAACTTCACCTTGACAAAAAGTACCACAAAAAGGGGGGTCCAAACCATTCCTAAGGTTCTGAAACGTGCTCCTAGACACTTTCTGGGGGAACACTTTTGGCATTTCACACTTAGGAAAATTTTGACTCTCCCAACTCACTTATATGGGGGAACTTCAAATGCTCATAACTCTGGAACCCTAAGTCCTAGAGACTTAAGGGTGGGACCGTTGGACTCGGGGTACCCACAAATGGGGGTGTAGGACAAGGTCTCATGTCTCTATCTTGCTCCCTGAGGATGGGTCAAAACTGACCCTTGTTAAAACCCCAAATATTGACTCTCCCAACTCACTTATATGGGGGAACTTCAAATGCTCATAACTCTGGAACCCTAAGTCCTAGAGACTTAAGGGTGGGACCGTTGGACTCGGGGTACCCACAAATGGGGGTGTAGGACAAGGTCTCATGTCTCTATCTTGCTCCCTGAGGATGGGTCAAAACTGACCCTGATTAAAACTCCAAGCCCTGTACACTCTTGACAACCCTAAACACCAACTTCACCTTGACAAAAAGTACCACAAAAAGGGGGGTCCAAACCATTCCTAAGGTTCTGAAACGTGCTCCTAGACACTTTCTGGGGGAACACTTTTGGCATTTCACACTTAGGAAAATTTTGACTCTCCCAACTCACTTATATGGGGGAACTTCAAATGCTCATAACTCTGGAACCCTAAGTCCTAGAGACTTAAGGGTGGGACCGTTGGACTCGGGGTACCCACAAATGGGGGTGTAGGACAAGGTCTCATGTCTCTATCTTGCTCCCTGAGGATGGGTCAAAACTGACCCTTGTTAAAACCCCAAATTTTGACTCTCCCAACTCACTTATATGGGGGAACTTCAAATGCTCATAACTCCGGAACCCTATGTGCTAGAGACTCAAGGCTGGTACCATTGGACTCGGGGCACACACAAATGGGGGGGTAGGACAAGGTCCCATGTCTCTATCTTACCCCCCTGAGGATCGGTCAAAACGGACCCTGGTTAAAACCCCAGATTTTGACTCTCCCAACTCACTTATATGGGGGAACTTCAAATGCTCATAACTCCAGAACCCTATGTGCTAGAGACTCAAGGCTGGTACCGTTGGACTCGGGGTTCACACAAATGGGGGGTAGGACAAGGTCCCATGTCTCTATCTTACCCCCCTGAGGATCGGTCAAAACGGACCCTGGTTAAAACCCCAGATTTTGACTCTCCCAACTCACTTATATGGGGGAACTTCAAATGCTCATAACTCCAGAACCCTATGTGCTAGAGACTCAAGGCTGGCACCGTTGGACTCGGGGTACACACAAATGGGGGGGTAGGACAAGGTCCCATGTCTCTATCTTACCCCCCTGAGGATCGGTCAAAACTGACCCTGATTAAAAGTCCAAGCCCTGTACACTCTTGACAACCCTAAACACCAACTTCACCTTGACAAAAAGTACCACAAAAAGGGGGGTCCAAACCACTCCTAAGGCTCTGAAACGTGCTCCTAGACACTTTCTGGGGGAACACCTTTGGCATTTCACACTTAGGAAAATTTTGACTCTCCCAACTCACTTATATGGGGGAACTTCAAATGCTCATAACTCTGGAACCCTAAGTCCTAGAGACTTAAGGGTGGGACCATTGGACTCGGGGTACCCACAAATGGGGGGGTAGGACAAGGTCTCATGTCTCTACCTTGCTCCCTGAGGATGGGTCAAAACTGACCCTTGTTAAAACCCCAAATATTGACTCTCCCAACTCACTTATATGGGGGAACTTCAAATGCTCATAACTCTGGAACCCTAAGTCCTAGAGACTTAAGGGTGGGACCGTTGGACTCGGGGTACCCACAAATGGGGGTGTAGGACAAGGTCTCATGTCTCTATCTTGCTCCCTGAGGATGGGTCAAAACTGACCCTGATTAAAACTCCAAGCCCTGTACACTCTTGACAACCCTAAACACCAACTTCACCTTGACAAAAAGTACCACAAAAAGGGGGGTCCAAACCATTCCTAAGGTTCTGAAACGTGCTCCTAGACACTTTCTGGGGGAACACTTTTGGCATTTCACACTTAGGAAAATTTTGACTCTCCCAACTCACTTATATGGGGGAACTTCAAATGCTCATAACTCTGGAACCCTAAGTCCTAGAGACTTAAGGGTGGGACCGTTGGACTCGGGGTACCCACAAATGGGGGTGTAGGACAAGGTCTCATGTCTCTATCTTGCTCCCTGAGGATGGGTCAAAACTGACCCTTGTTAAAACCCCAGATTTTGACTCTCCCAACTCACTTATATGGGGGAACTTCAAATGCTCATAACTCCAGAACCCTATGTGCTAGAGACTCAAGGCTGGTACCGTTGGACTCGGGGTTCACACAAATGGGGGGTAGGACAAGGTCCCATGTCTCTATCTTACCCCCCTGAGGATCGGTCAAAACGGACCCTGGTTAAAACCCCAGATTTTGACTCTCCCAACTCACTTATATGGGGGAACTTCAAATGCTCATAACTCCAGAACCCTATGTGCTAGAGACTCAAGGCTGGCACCGTTGGACTCGGGGTACACACAAATGGGGGGGTAGGACAAGGTCCCATGTCTCTATCTTACCCCCCTGAGGATCGGTCAAAACTGACCCTGATTAAAAGTCCAAGCCCTGTACACTCTTGACAACCCTAAACACCAACTTCACCTTGACAAAAAGTACCACAAAAAGGGGGGTCCAAACCACTCCTAAGGCTCTGAAACGTGCTCCTAGACACTTTCTGGGGGAACACCTTTGGCATTTCACACTTAGGAAAATTTTGACTCTCCCAACTCACTTATATGGGGGAACTTCAAATGCTCATAACTCTGGAACCCTAAGTCCTAGAGACTTAAGGGTGGGACCGTTGGACTCGGGGTACCCACAAATGGGGGTGTAGGACAAGGTCTCATGTCTCTATCTTGCTCCCTGAGGATGGGTCAAAACTGACCCTGATTAAAACTCCAAGCCCTGTACACTCTTGACAACCCTAAACACCAACTTCACCTTGACAAAAAGTACCACAAAAAGGGGGGTCCAAACCATTCCTAAGGTTCTGAAACGTGCTCCTAGACACTTTCTGGGGGAACACTTTTGGCATTTCACACTTAGGAAAATTTTGACTCTCCCAACTCACTTATATGGGGGAACTTCAAATGCTCATAACTCTGGAACCCTAAGTCCTAGAGACTTAAGGGTGGGACCGTTGGACTCGGGGTACCCACAAATGGGGGTGTAGGACAAGGTCTCATGTCTCTATCTTGCTCCCTGAGGATGGATCAAAACTGACCCTTGTTAAAACCCCAAATTTTGACTCTCCCAACTCACTTATATGGGGGAACTTCAAATGCTCATAACTCCGGAACCCTATGTGCTAGAGACTCAAGGCTGGTACCGTTGGACTCGGGTCACACACAAATGGGGGGGTAGGACAAGGTCCCATGTCTCTATCTTACCCCCCTGAGGATCGGTCAAAACGGACCCTGGTTAAAACCCCAGATTTTGACTCTCCCAACTCACTTATATGGGGGAACTTCAAATGCTCATAACTCTGGAACCCTAAGTCCTAGAGACTTAAGGGTGGGACCCTTGGACTCGGGGTACCCACAAATTGGGGGGTAGGACAAGGTCTCATGTCTCTACCTTGCTCCCTGAGGATGGGTCAAAACTGACCCTTGTTAAAACCCCAAATATTGACTCTCCCAACTCACTTATATGGGGGAACTTCAAATGCTCATAACTCCGGAACCCTATGTGCTAGAGACTCAAGGCTGGTACCGTTGGACTCGGGGTACACACAAATGGGGGGGGTAGGACAAGGTCCCATGTCTCTATCTTACCCCCCTGAGGATCGGTCAAAACTGACCCTGATTAAAAGTCCAAGCCCTGTACACTCTTGACAACCCTAAACACCAACTTCACCTTGACAAAAAGTACCACAAAAAGGGGGGTCCAAACCACTCCTAAGGCTCTGAAACGTGCTCCTAGACACTTTCTGGGGGAACACTTTTGGCATTTCACACTTAGGAAAATTTTGACTCTCCCAACTCACTTATATGGGGGAACTTCAAATGCTCATAACTCTGGAACCCTAAGTCCTAGAGACTTAAGGGTGGGACCGTTGGACTCGGGGTACCCACAAATGGGGGTGTAGGACAAGGTCTCATGTCTCTATCTTGCTCCCTGAGGATGGATCAAAACTGACCCTTGTTAAAACCCCAAATTTTGACTCTCCCAACTCACTTATATGGGGGAACTTCAAATGCTCATAACTCCGGAACCCTATGTGCTAGAGACTCAAGGCTGGTACCGTTGGACTCGGGTCACACACAAATGGGGGGGTAGGACAAGGTCCCATGTCTCTATCTTACCCCCCTGAGGATCGGTCAAAACGGACCCTGGTTAAAACCCCAGATTTTGACTCTCCCAACTCACTTATATGGGGGAACTTCAAATGCTCATAACTCTGGAACCCTAAGTCCTAGAGACTTAAGGGTGGGACCCTTGGACTCGGGGTACCCACAAATTGGGGGGTAGGACAAGGTCTCATGTCTCTACCTTGCTCCCTGAGGATGGGTCAAAACTGACCCTTGTTAAAACCCCAAATATTGACTCTCCCAACTCACTTATATGGGGGAACTTCAAATGCTCATAACTCCGGAACCCTATGTGCTAGAGACTCAAGGCTGGTACCGTTGGACTCGGGGTACACACAAATGGGGGGGGTAGGACAAGGTCCCATGTCTCTATCTTACCCCCCTGAGGATCGGTCAAAACTGACCCTGATTAAAAGTCCAAGCCCTGTACACTCTTGACAACCCTAAACACCAACTTCACCTTGACAAAAAGTACCACAAAAAGGGGGGTCCAAACCACTCCTAAGGCTCTGAAACGTGCTCCTAGACACTTTCTGGGGGAACACTTTTGGCATTTCACACTTAGGAAAATTTTGACTCTCCCAACTCACTTATATGGGGGAACTTCAAATGCTCATAACTCTGGAACCCTAAGTCCTAGAGACTTAAGGGTGGGACCGTTGGACTCGGGGTACCCACAAATGGGGGGGTAGGACAAGGTCTCATGTCTCTACCTTGCTCCCTGAGGATGGGTCAAAACTGACCCTGGTTAAAACCCCAGATTTTGACTCTCCCAACTCACTTATATGGGGGAACTTCAAATGCTCATAACTCCGGAACCCTATGTGCTAGAGACTCAAGGGTGGTACCGTTGGACTCGGGGTACACACAAATGGGGGGGGTAGGACAAGGTCCCATGTCTCTATCTTACCCCCGAGGATCGGTCAAAACTGACCCTGGTTAAAACCCCAGATTTTGACTCTCCCAACTCACTTATATGGGGGAACTTCAAATGCTCATAACTCCGGAACCCTATGTGCTAGAGACTCAAGGCTGGTACCGTTGGACTCGGGGTACACACAAATGGGGGGTAGGACAAGGTCCCATGTCTCTATCTTACCCCCCTGAGGATCGGTCAAAACGGACCCTGGTTAAAACCCCAGATTTTGACTCTCCCAACTCACTTATATGGGGGAACTTCAAATGCTCATAACTCCGGAACCCTATGTGCTAGAGACTCAAGTCTGGTACCCTTGGACTCGGGGTACACACAAATGGGGGGGTAGGACAAGGTCCCATGTCTCTATCTTACCCCCCTGAGGATCGGTCAAAACTGACCCTGATTAAAAGTCCAAGCCCTGTACACTCTTGACAACCCTAAACACCAACTTCACCTTGACAAAAAGTACCACAAAAAGGGGGGTCCAAACCACTCCTAAGGCTCTGAAACGTGCTCCTAGACACTTTCTGGGGGAACACTTTTGGCATTTCACACTTAGGAAAATTTTGACTCTCCCAACTCACTTATATGGGGGAACTTCAAATGCTCATAACTCCAGAACCCTATGTGCTAGAGACTCAAGGCTGGTACCGTTGGACTCGGGGTACACACAAATGGGGGGGTAGGACAAGGTCCCATGTCTCTATCTTACCCCCCTGAGGATCGGTCAAAACTGACCCTGATTAAAAGTCCAAGCCCTGTACACTCTTGACAACCCTAAACACCAACTTCACCTTGACAAAAAGTACCACAAAAAGGGGGGTCCAAACCACTCCTAAGGCTCTGAAACGTGCTCCTAGACACTTTCTGGGGGAACACTTTTGGCATTTCACACTTAGGAAAATTTTGACTCTCCCAACTCACTTATATGGGGGAACTTCAAATGCTCATAACTCTGGAACCCTAAGTCCTAGAGACTTAAGGGTGGGACCGTTGGACTCGGGGTACCCACAAATGGGGGGGAAGGACAAGGTCTCATGTCTCTACCTTGCTCCCTGAGGATGGGTCAAAACTGACCCTTGTTAAAACCCCAAATATTGACTCTCCCAACTCACTTATATGGGGGAACTTCAAATGCTCATAACTCCGGAACCCTATGTGCTACAGACTCAAGGGTGGTACCGTTGGACTCGGGGTACACACAAATGGGGGGGTAGGACAAGGTCCCATGTCTCTATCTTACCCCTGAGGATCGGTCAAAACGGACCCTGGTTAAAACCCCAGATTTTGACTCTCCCAACTCACTTATATGGGGGAACTTCAAATGCTCATAACTCCGGAACCCTATGTGCTAGAGACTCAAGTCTGGTACCCTTGGACTCGGGGTACACACAAATGGGGGGGTAGGACAAGGTCCCATGTCTCTATCTTACCCCCCTGAGGATCGGTCAAAACGGACCCTGGTTAAAACCCCAGATTTTGACTCTCCCAACTCACTTATATGGGGGAACTTCAAATGCTCATAACTCCGGAACCCTATGTGCTAGAGACTCAAGGCTGGTACCGTTGGACTCGGGGTACACACAAATGGGGGGGTAGGACAAGGTCCCATGTCTCTATCTTACCCCCCTGAGGATCGGTCAAAACTGACCCTGATTAAAAGTCCAAGCCCTGTACACTCTTGACAACCCTAAACACCAACTTCACCTTGACAAAAAGTACCACAAAAAGGGGGGTCCAAACCACTCCTAAGGCTCTAAAACGTGCTCCTAGACACTTTCTGGGGGAACACTTTTGGCATTTCACACTTAGGAAAATTTTGACTCTCCCAACTCACTTATATGGGGGAACTTCAAATGCTCATAACTCTGGAACCCTAAGTCCTAGAGACTTAAGGGTGGGACCGTTGGACTCGGGGTACCCACAAATGGGGGGGTAGGACAAGGTCTCATGTCTCTATCTTACCCCCCTGAGGATCGGTCAAAACGGACCCTGGTTAAAACCCCAGATTTTGACTCTCCCAACTCACTTATATGGGGGAACTTCAAATGCTCATAACTCCGGAACCCTATGTGCTAGAGACTCAAGGCTGGTACCGTTGGACTCGGGGTACACACAAATGGGGGGGTAGGACAAGGTCCCATGTCTCTATCTTACCCCCCTGAGGATCGGTCAAAACGGACCCTGATTAAAAGTCCAAGCCCTGTACACTCTTGACAACCCTAAACACCAACTTCACCTTGACAAAAAGTACCACAAAAAGGGGGGTCCAAACCACTCCTAAGGCTCTGAAACGTGCTCCTAGACACTTTCTGGGGGAACACTTTTGGCATTTCACACTTAGGAAAATTTTGACTCTCCCAACTCACTTATATGGGGGAACTTCAAATGCTCATAACTCTGGAACCCTAAGTCCTAGAGACTTAAGGGTGGGACCGTTGGACTCGGGGTACCCACAAATGGGGGGGTAGGACAAGGTCTCATGTCTCTACCTTGCTCCCTGAGGATGGGTCAAAACTGACCCTTGTTAAAACCCCAAATATTGACTCTCCCAACTCACTTATATGGGGGAACTTCAAATGCTCATAACTCCGGAACCCTATGTGCTAGAGACTCAAGGCTGGTACCGTTGGACTCGGGGTACACACAAATGGGGGGTAGGACAAGGTCCCATGTCTCTATCTTACCCCCCTGAGGATCGGTCAAAACGGACCCTGGTTAAAACCCCAGATTTTGACTCTCCCAACTCACTTATATGGGGGAACTTCAAATGCTCATAACTCCGGAACCCTATGTGCTAGAGACTCAAGTCTGGTACCCTTGGACTCGGGGTACACACAAATGGGGGGGTAGGACAAGGTCCCATGTCTCTATCTTACCCCCCTGAGGATCGGTCAAAACGGACCCTGGTTAAAACCCCAGATTTTGACTCTCCCAACTCACTTATATGGGGGAACTTCAAATGCTCATAACTCCGGAACCCTATGTGCTAGAGACTCAAGGCTGGTACCGTTGGACTCGGGGTACACACAAATGGGGGGGTAGGACAAGGTCTCATGTCTCTATCTTACCCCCCTGAGGATCGGTCAAAACGGACCCTGGTTAAAACCCCAGATTTTGACTCTCCCAACTCACTTATATGGGGGAACTTCAAATGCTCATAACTCCGGAACCCTATGTGCTAGAGACTCAAGGCTGGTACCGTTGGACTCGGGGTACACACAAATGGGGGGGGGGGGTAGGACAAGGTCCCATGTCTCTATCTTACCCCCCTGAGGATCGGTCAAAACTGACCCTGATTAAAAGTCCAAGCCCTGTACACTCTTGACAACCCTAAACACCAACTTCACCTTGACAAAAAGTACCACAAAAAGGGGGGTCCAAACCACTCCTAAGGCTCTGAAACGTGCTCCTAGACACTTTCTGGGGGAACACTTTTGGCATTTCACACTTAGGAAAATTTTGACTCTCCCAACTCACTTATATGGGGGAACTTCAAATGCTCATAACTCTGGAACCCTAAGTCCTAGAGACTTAAGGGTGGGACCGTTGGACTCGGGGAACCCACAAATGGGGGGGTAGGACAAGGTCTCATGTCTCTACCTTGCTCCCTGAGGATGGGTCAAAACTGACCCTTGTTAAAACCCCAAATATTGACTCTCCCAACTCACTTATATGGGGGAACTTCAAATGCTCATAACTCCGGAACCCTATGTGCTAGAGACTCAAGGCTGGTACCGTTGGACTCGGGGTACACACAAATGGGGGGTAGGACAAGGTCCCATGTCTCTATCTTACCCCCCTGAGGATCGGTCAAAACGGACCCTGGTTAAAACCCCAGATTTTGACTCTCCCAACTCACTTATATGGGGGAACTTCAAATGCTCATAACTCCGGAACCCTATGTGCTAGAGACTCAAGTCTGGTACCCTTGGACTCGGGGTACACACAAATGGGGGGGTAGGACAAGGTCCCATGTCTCTATCTTACCCCCCTGAGGATCGGTCAAAACGGACCCTGGTTAAAACCCCAGATTTTGACTCTCCCAACTCACTTATATGGGGGAACTTCAAATGCTCATAACTCCGGAACCCTATGTGCTAGAGACTCAAGGCTGGTACCGTTGGACTCGGGGTACACACAAATGGGGGGGTAGGACAAGGTCTCATGTCTCTATCTTACCCCCCTGAGGATCGGTCAAAACGGACCCTGGTTAAAACCCCAGATTTTGACTCTCCCAACTCACTTATATGGGGGAACTTCAAATGCTCATAACTCCGGAACCCTATGTGCTAGAGACTCAAGGCTGGTACCGTTGGACTCGGGGTACACACAAATGGGGGGGGGGGGGTAGGACAAGGTCCCATGTCTCTATCTTACCCCCCTGAGGATCGGTCAAAACTGACCCTGATTAAAAGTCCAAGCCCTGTACACTCTTGACAACCCTAAACACCAACTTCACCTTGACAAAAAGTACCACAAAAAGGGGGGTCCAAACCACTCCTAAGGCTCTGAAACGTGCTCCTAGACACTTTCTGGGGGAACACTTTTTGCATTTCACACTTAGGAAAATATTGACTCTCCCAACTCACTTATATGGGGGAACTTCAAATGCTCATAACTCTGGAACCCTAAGTCCTAGAGACTTAAGGGTGGGACCGTTGGACTCGGGGTACCCACAAATGGGGGGGTAGGACAAGGTCTCATGTCTCTACCTTGCTCCCTGAGGATGGGTCAAAACTGACCCTTGTTAAAACCCCAAATATTGACTCTCCCAACTAACTTATATGGGGGAACTTCAAATGCTCATAACTCCAGAACCCTATGTGCTAGAGACTCAAGGCTGGTACCGTTGGACTCGGGGTACACACAAATGGGGGGGTAGGACAAGGTCCCATGTCTCTATCTTACCCCCCTGAGGATCGGTCAAAACTGACCCTGATTAAAAGTCCAAGCCCTGTACACTCTTGACAACCCTAAACACCAACTTCACCTTGACAAAAAGTACCACAAAAAGGGGGGTCCAAACCACTCCTAAGGTTCTGAAACGTGCTCCTAGACACTTTCTGGGGGAACCCTTTTGGCATTTCACACTTAGGAAAATTTTGACTCTCCCAACTCACTTATATGGGGGAACTTCAAATGCTCATAACTCTGGAACCCTAAGTCCTAGAGACTTAAGGGTGGGACCGTTGGACTCGGGGTACCCACAAATGGGGGGGTAGGACAAGGTCTCATGTCTCTACCTTGCTCCCTGAGGATGGGTCAAAACTGACCCTTGTTAAAACCCCAAATATTGACTCTCCCAACTCACTTACATGGGGGAACTTCAAATGCTCATAACTCCGGAACCCTATGTGCTAGAGACTCAAGGGTGGTACCGTTGGACTCGGGGTACACACAAATGGGGGGGGGGGGGGGGGGGGGGGGGTAGGACAAGGTCCCATGTCTCTATCTTACCCCCCTGAGGATCGGTCAAAACTGACCCTGATTAAAACTCCAAGCCCTGTACACTCTTGACAACCCTAAACACCAACTTCACCTTGACAAAAAGTACCACAAAAAGGGGGGTCCAAACCATTCCTAAGGTTCTGAAACGTGCTCCTAGACACTTTCTGGGGGAACACTTTTGGCATTTCACACTTAGGAAAATTTTGACTCTCCCAACTCACTTATATGGGGGAACTTCAAATGCTCATAACTCTGGAACCCTAAGTCCTAGAGACTTAAGGGTGGGACCGTTGGACTCGGGGTACCCACAAATGGGGGTGTAGGACAAGGTCTCATGTCTCTATCTTGCTCCCTGAGGATGGGTCAAAACTGACCCTTGTTAAAACCCCAAATATTGACTCTCCCAACTCACTTATATGGGGGAACTTCAAATGCTCATAACTCTGGAACCCTAAGTCCTAGAGACTTAAGGGTGGGACCGTTGGACTCGGGGTACCCACAAATGGGGGTGTAGGACAAGGTCTCATGTCTCTATCTTGCTCCCTGAGGATGGGTCAAAACTGACCCTGATTAAAACTCCAAGCCCTGTACACTCTTGACAACCCTAAACACCAACTTCACCTTGACAAAAAGTACCACAAAAAGGGGGGTCCAAACCATTCCTAAGGTTCTGAAACGTGCTCCTAGACACTTTCTGGGGGAACACTTTTGGCATTTCACACTTAGGAAAATTTTGACTCTCCCAACTCACTTATATGGGGGAACTTCAAATGCTCATAACTCTGGAACCCTAAGTCCTAGAGACTTAAGGGTGGGACCGTTGGACTCGGGGTACCCACAAATGGGGGTGTAGGACAAGGTCTCATGTCTCTATCTTGCTCCCTGAGGATGGGTCAAAACTGACCCTTGTTAAAACCCCAAATTTTGACTCTCCCAACTCACTTATATGGGGGAACTTCAAATGCTCATAACTCTGGAACCCTAAGTCCTAGAGACTCAAGGGTGGGACCGTTGGACTCGGGGTACCCACAAATGGGGGTGTAGGACAAGGTCTCATGTCTCTATCTTGCTCCCTGAGGATGGGTCAAAACTGACCCTTGTTAAAACCCCAAATTTTGACTCTCCCAACTCACTTATATGGGGGAACTTCAAATGCTCATAACTCCGGAACCCGATGTGCTGGAGACTCAAGGCTGGTACCATTGGACTCGGGGCACACACAAATGGGGGGGTAGGACAAGGTCCCATGTCTCTATCTTACCCCCCTGAGGATCGGTCAAAACGGACCCTGGTTAAAACCCCAGATTTTGACTCTCCCAACTCACTTATATGGGGGAACTTCAAATGCTCATAACTCCAGAACCCTATGTGCTAGAGACTCAAGTCTGGTACCCTTGGACTCGGGGTACACACAAATGGGGGGGTAGGACAAGGTCCCATGTCTCTATCTTACCCCCCTGAGGATCGGTCAAAACGGACCCTGGTTAAAACCCCAGATTTTGACTCTCCCAACTCACTTATATGGGGGAACTTCAAATGCTCATAACTCCGGAACCCTATGTGCTAGAGACTCAAGGCTGGTACCGTTGGACTCGGGGTACACACAAATGGGGGGGTAGGACAAGGTCCCATGTCTCTATCTTACCCCCCTGAGGATCGGTCAAAACTGACCCTGATTAAAAGTCCAAGCCCTGTACACTCTTGACAACCCTAAACACCAACTTCACCTTGACAAAAAGTACCACAAAAAGGGGGGTCCAAACCACTCCTAAGGCTCTGAAACGTGCTCCTAGACACTTTCTGGGGGAACACTTTTGGCATTTCACACTTAGGAAAATTTTGACTCTCCCAACTCACTTATATGGGGGAACTTCAAATGCTCATAACTCTGGAACCCTAAGTCCTAGAGACTTAAGGGTGGGACCGTTGGACTCGGGGTACCCACAAATGGGGGGGTAGGACAAGGTCTCATGTCTCTACCTTGCTCCCTGAGGATGGGTCAAAACTGACCCTTGTTAAAACCCCAAATATTGACTCTCCCAACTCACTTACATGGGGGAACTTCAAATGCTCATAACTCCGGAACCCTATGTGCTAGAGACTCAAGGGTGGTACCGTTGGACTCGGGGTACACACAAATGGGGGGGGGGGGGGGGGGGGGTAGGACAAGGTCCCATGTCTCTATCTTACCCCCCTGAGGATCGGTCAAAACTGACCCTGATTAAAACTCCAAGCCCTGTACACTCTTGACAACCCTAAACACCAACTTCACCTTGACAAAAAGTACCACAAAAAGGGGGGTCCAAACCATTCCTAAGGTTCTGAAACGTGCACTCACTTATATGGGGGAACTTCAAATGCTCATAACTCTGGAACCCTAAGTCCTAGAGACTTAAGGGTGGGACCGTTGGACTCGGGGTACCCACAAATGGGGGTGTAGGACAAGGTCTCATGTCTCTATCTTGCTCCCTAAGGATGGGTCAAAACTGACCCTTGTTAAAACCTCAAATTTTGACTCTCCCAACTCACTTATATGGGGGAACTTCAAATGCTCATAACTCCGGAACCCTATGTGCTAGAGACTCAAGGCTGGTACCGTTGGACTCGGGGTACACACAAATGGGGGGGTAGGACAAGGTCCCATGTCTCTATCTTACCCCCCTGAGGATCGGTCAAAACTGACCCTGATTAAAAGTCCAAGCCCTGTACACTCTTGACAACCCTAAACACCAACTTCACCTTGACAAAAAGTACCACAAAAAGGGGGGTCCAAACCACTCCTAAGGCTCTGAAACGTGCTCCTAGACACTTTCTGGGGGACCATTTTTGGCATCTCACCCTTAGGAAAATTTTCACTCTCCCAACTCACTTATATGGGGGAACTTCAAATGCTCATAACTCTGGAACCCTAAGTCCTAGAGACTTAAGGGTGGGACCGTTGGACTCGGGGTACCCACAAATGGGGGTGTAGGACAAGGTCCCATGTCTCTATCTTACCCCCCTGAGGATTGGTCAAAACGGACCCTGGTTAAAACCTCAAATTTTGACTCTCCCAACTCACTTATATGGGGGAACTTCAAATGCTCATAACTCCGGAACCCTATGTGCTAGAGACTCAAGGCTGGTACCGTTGGACTTGGGGTACACACAAATGGGGGGTAGGACAAGGTCCCATGTCTCTATCTTACCCCCTTGAGGATCGGTCAAAACGGACCCTGATTAAAAGTCCAAGCCCTGTACACTCTTGACAACCCTAAACACCAACTTCACCTTGACAAACAGTACCACAAAAAGGGGGGTCCAAACCACTCCTAAGGCTCTGAAACGTGCTCCTAGACACTTTCTGGGGGACCATTTTTGGCATCTCACCCTTAGGAAAATTTTCACTCTCCCAACTCACTTATATGGGGGAACTTCAAATGCTCATAACTCTGGAACCCTAAGTCCTAGAGACTTAAGGGTGGGACCGTTGGACTCGGGGTACCCACAAATGGGGGTGTAGGACAAGGTCTCATGTCTCTATCTTGCTCCCTGAGGATGGGTCAAAACTGACCCTTGTTAAAACCTCAAATTTTGACTCTCCCAACTCACTTATATGGGGGAACTTCAAATGCTCATAACTCCGGAACCCTATGTGCTAGAGACTCAAGGCTGGTACCGTTGGACTCGGGGTACACACAAATGGGGGGGTAGGACAAGGTCCCATGTCTCTATCTTACCCCCCTGAGGATCGGTCAAAACTGACCCTGATTAAAAGTCCAAGCCCTGTACACTCTTGACAACCCTAAACACCAACTTCACCTTGACAAAAAGTACCACAAAAAGGGGGGTCCAAACCACTCCTAAGGCTCTGAAACGTGCTCCTAGACACTTTCTGGGGGAACACTTTTGGCATTTCACAGGAAAATTTTCACTCTCCCAACTCACTTATATGGGGGAACTTCAAATGCTCATATCTCTGGAACCCTAAGTCCTAGAGACTTAAGGGTGGGACCGTTGGACTCGGGGGACCCACAAATGGGGGTGTAGGACAAGGTCTCATGTCTCTATCTTGCTCCCTGAGGATGGGTCAAAACTGACCCTTGTTAAAACCCCAAATTTTGACTCTCCCAACTCACTTATATGGGGGAACTTCAAATGCTCATAACTCCGGAACCCTATGTGCTAGAGACTCAAGGGTGGTACTGTTGGACTCGGGGTACACACAAATGGGGGGGTAGGCCAAGGTCCCATGTCTCTATCTTACCCCCCTGAGGATCGGTCAAAACGGACCCTGGTTAAAACCCCAGATTTTGACTCTCCCAACTAACTTATATGGGGGAACTTCAAATGCTCATAACTCCGGAACCCTATGTGCTAGAGACTCAAGGCTGGTACCGTTGGACTCGGGGTACACACGAATGGGGGGGTAGGACAAGGTCCCATGTCTCTATCTTACCCCCCTGAGGATCGGTCAAAACTGACCCTGGTTAAAACTCCAAGCCTTGTACACTCTTGACAACCCTAAACACCAACTTCACCTTGACAAAAAGTACCACAAAAAGGGGGGTCCAAACCACTCCTAAGGCTCTGAAACATGCTCCTAGACACTTTCTGGGGGAACACTTTTGGCATCTCACACTTAGGAAAATTTTCACTCTCCCAACTCACTTATATGGGGGAACTTCAAATGCTCATAACTCTGGAACCCTAAGTCCTAGAGACTTAAGGGTGGGACCGTTGGACTCGGGGTACCCACAAATGGGGGGGTAGGTCAAGGTCTCATGTCTCTATCTTACCCCCCTATGGATCGGTGAAAACTGACCCTTGTTAAAACTCCAAGCACTCTTGACAACCCTAAACACCAACTTCAACTTGAAAAAAAGTACCACAAACAGGGGGGTCCAAACCACTCCTATTCCGTTTTTGTAAAATTTCTGTCAGACTGCAAAATAATTTCTTGTTATTTGTTGATCACATCATTGTTTTGAAATCTTCATTTAGTTTGCTTCAATAAAAAATTGCATTAAACCTTTGCTTTATGCAAAACATGTCAAACTGACAGGGGTGCCAATACTTTTGTCTCCAACTGTAACTTCTGTTATGATTTGGTGCTATTTAAATAAAACAGACTTGACTTGATAAGGATTTTCCACAAAAAAGACCAATTGCCTTACTGAAAATTCCAGATCTAGTCCCTCTATAAAAATACAGTATCTACGAATATTCAACTATTACTTTCCTATTGGATGGAGGGGGAAACCTCAGAGACAAGTATGTCATAGCCTGGACAAATGGAACCAAAGCTATCGGCACAGAGAGTTACCATTAGCAATGAAGGAGATCATTTATATTTTAAAACTGGATGAACTCACTTGGCATATACACTGGTCAGCCAGGACATTAAAACCACAGGTGAAGTGAATCACACTGATTATTTTCTTACAATGGCACCTGACAAGAGTGGGAGGTAGTGGGATCCAAGAAGAGTCAAATGGAGAACAAGTGGAGTCACCTGAAGCCAAGTGAACAGCCACTTGTTGAAGTTGATGTGTTGGAAGCAGGAAAAATATGCAAGCGTAAGGTTAGATATATCTCAGAGCATCTCCAAAATGGGTGTACCCGGAATGCCTTTGTCACTAATTTACAAAAGTGGTCCAAGGCAGAACAACCAGTGAACTGGCAAAAGGGTCATGAGTGCCCAAGCCTCACTGATGGGGAGCAAAGGCAACTTACAGGACTTAAAGGAATCAAATGATAACATCTTGGTGCCTGATACCACAGGACATCCTCACAAGTCCTGTGGAGTCCATGCTTCCACAGGTCAGAGCTGTTTCTGTGGCGGGGGGGCTAAACAATGTCGGGCAGGTGGTTTTAATGTTGTGGCTGATCTGCGTATGTCCATAATGTAAGGTACACAGTACATCTTCTAGTGGGCCACCATTACTTACCTAGTACTGACAGCACTGAGCTTTTCAGTTTACTGTTGTACTGTGTGTTACTTCAAAAGGGAAACCAGTTCAATTTTAGATGATATACAGTACCTTGTTCCTATAAGTCTGCCCTGCATCTTCCCGTTGTCTGTTCAGAGTGGTGATTACGCTTAAAATAACTACCAGCTGCCATTCCACTCATGTACTTAGACTTTCACTCTGAGGCTAAAATTATCTAAAGTTCTAAGCAGCCTTGGATGTTTTTTTTTATGTATGGTGAAGTCACCATCTTAGCTTAGGTTGAAGGAGGTTGGTGAAATACAGAATGTAAAAAGAATATACTTGGATTTCAGGTTTCCAAAATATTGTGGAGTCCATGCCACAAAGAACTGAGGCGGTGGCTCAGGAGGTAAATGGGTCGTCCACTAATCGAAAGGTCTGGGGTTTGATCCCCGGCTCCTTCAGTCTGTATGTCGAAGTGTCCTCGGGCAAAACAAAATCCCAAATTGCCCCTGAGGGTTGTGTTCCTAATAAAATGCTAAGCCTGACCTCAGCACCCAACTCAAAAACTGAATAACTTGAAATTCTGTACTTCTCTGTGATGCTACTGATACTAAATATCACAACCAGTCAGTCTAAATCAACATTAATACCCAATTTAAAAACAGCAAAGGAAAGTTTTCCACATCCAAGTACATCAACCTCTTTGATGTACTTGACGAGCTTAAGAGAACATAAGGTGAGATTTAAAAACCTGGGAGGGCTGTTCAGTTAGTGCTGGGGGGCCGTGTTTGACAGGCTCAGGCAGTACATGGGGGATGGCAGGTCTCAGGATGCTGTTACTGTCTGTGTCTCGCTCTCCATCTGTAAGGCCTTAACACACATACAAAAACACTGAGTGTGAATCTGTTACTGAAGGTCACAATTAGAAACTCAAAGCAACATGGTGTTACTGATTTCATGGACTTAAACCGAACACTGAGAATAAAAATAGTAATTATGGCATGTGTAAGAGTTTGGGCTTTTCTCTGTTTTCAGTTGCATACAAGTGTTTGCTTACTTATCTATACTTTACTTAAACAAGATAAAAGACTAATTATTCTGTTGACATTTAGCAACTCCAGCTGCCAGGAGGCCCTGACAGCATGCCAGTGCTTGAGACATAAGATCCCGTGGGAGATGTTTGATGTACCTATAGCCTTACCTCTGAGGTGTTCAGTAACAGTAGGATAGGAAGCAATTCCACAAATAAACAAAAGGACGAGGATGAAGAGGATGAGGCTTCGCTGCAGCCTGGACAGCTGCTTCCACTTCTGCAGGCACAAAGAAGAGATGAGGAATAAGGCCAGTTTCTGAAGAATTGATATGCTTTTTCTTGTCCAAACAAGCAAGTTGACTGACAGGTCTTATAACTCAAACTGAATTAATCTGTGGTCTTGAACAATAAATGTTCAAGAAACCTCATTTCATCTCTGTGTACAGAAGTTTGGCCAGTGTTTGTCTATAAATAAACTAACTTGACTGCTGTTTCAGCTAAGAACTTATTTCCCCATCAGCTTTCTAATGACAGACCTTAACCCAGTGAAGCCAGTCATACATAAATACTATGCCCTGTCCCGCACTATGTACTGTGACTGGCTTATTTCATAACATATTGTTGCTCATGTTAATTACACCATGCAGTCTTTTGGTCTGATGAACAGTAATAATAATGGTGTACATTACCAGAACACCTTAGGCTGCCTGAACATGATGAGATCATTCACACACCACTATCAACACTGTTCATGTCCTGTTAAACTTGATAACACACATTTAGAGGCAATGTTAGCCCATTCTGAAGAATCAAATTACTGTGCTGACATTGTAGCTTGGGCTTCCCATTCACACCTGACTCTGGGCCTCCCTTTAAGAATGGAGCAAAGGTCCTACACTATCACACTCTGTTGTAGCACCATCATTCCACCCATACACTCAGCTCTTCAATTAGTACATATATTGTGTACGTATCAGTACACAATAAGCACAGAGGCATGAAGTATACAATTAGTATAGAAGACATAAATTAAGTTTCTAAATGCACAATTTGAAAATGGTACCACAGGTATACCTATGAACTCTGAGCTTTAACAAATAAAATACATGCATAACTTTTTCAAACCTACAATTTTTTTTAAATTTAACACATTTAACAATTTAACACTCGTAAAGCTGTTGTATGAGCTGATAATAAACACACCCACACATACCCAACTCTACATTATGGCACAGAAAAGAAGCAGATCATGCATTCTTCACATTCACCATATCTTTTTCAGCAGATACACTGGAGAGCATCAGCAGCTAAAGCCAGCCATGGAAAAAGTGGGACACAATAGTAATGTTATCAGGTCTTAGCAGGGGTGTGGGGGGGTAACCAGAGCACTGTGAGGATGAGAGGAGAAAAGGAAATCCATTTATGAGCAGCTCACTGATACAACCCACTTACCCTCCAGCAGGACTGCCTCCTCCACTGCTTACTGTTATTGTAACTTCCTTGTCCAGCAAAGCTTATGGATACATAGCCCTGTCGAGATGGTGGGTGCATGTCTGTAACCCAGCCCTGGAGGAAGAGACACATTCAAGAGTAGTGTGAGTGAGACGACACTTGGATGTAAATTCCAGGTGTGGTGATCTAAACCCAGCTCGAAACAAGCTAGGGGGGGACAAAGTGCAGCTAGCATGTGAGCCTGGCTGCTAAACATAGCTGTGGTTGTGATATAATTACAAAGTAACACCAAATTGTCACACATGAAGAGTACACTTACGACCCGCTTCAGCTCACTTTCCACGCATTTCACTTTACAGCAGAGATATTCTTTGAATACATGTTTAACTGAAGATTTCACGGCCGCCGAGAAAAATGAAAACATGTTCTGACATTACCTCGAAAAGTCTCCAGCTTTACATGTGCGACCAGTCTAATCCACCACCAGGAGAGTAACAGTACTCAACGGTTAGCTCAGCGTTAATGAAGAAGCCTCGGGGGTCTCTTCATGTTTAAAACACTTATTATAGAGACGATGAAAGAAAACTGGACGTTAAACGCGATCCACTTGTAGCTCTGAATGTGATGCTGTTCTCTGTCAACAGATATGATTCAGGTGCATCCATGCTGCCTTCACGGATTTCCTCGAAGTGTCGTAAATACCAGAATCGGTATACTCTGGACCCTGAACAAAAATGTTCCCAAATAAATTAATTCAAAACACTCTTTGTGTTTTTGTCATTCTGAAACTACCGGTATTTTTTTCAATTATTTTTATTACACTGTGTTACACTGTTACTTGAAACTTCAGATTCAATTTCTTCAAATTCGTAAAGACTATAATTATAAGACAGTATTTGAATTTTCCTTCAAACGCTGATATAAAAATTTTTTAAAAAGAGTGCTTCTTTGATTTTCGTTTTCAAATACAAAAAAAGACGGTTTTCTCGTGTCCACAGACCGGATATCATTGTTTTCTTCTTCTTCTTTTATGTAATGGAGACCTGCTGCTGCTACCGGCTGCAGGATTGTCGCCACCTACTGTTCTTTATCTATAATAACCTCGCGTTTGGGCGAACGGTGGAATCCAGCAGCCAGGAAGAAGAAGAAGATAGCCTAGTTCCTGTCAGAGCGGCGCGCCAACCAAAATGTCCCTGGAACCTTACAGACACATTATTTTAGCCATGGCTAAACAAGGCCTTTCCTCTGCAGAAACCTCTGCGCGAATTTCACAAGAAAGCGGCGGCAGAAGAGGATTTTCTGCAAGAAATATCAGAAAACTTTGTGCCGAAAATGGCTGCAGTTTAATGGGACGGCCCGACACGCATTTGGAGGTGGAGGTGGTGAAAGCCATCGCTGAGGTATGAACCTCGTCGTGCTACAGATGTAATTTTATGCCCATTCATCGCTACTGCGAGGAATCACTGGTATCCTTGTTGGTGCATGCGTGTTCAGTCTGATTGGATGTTGTATTATTCCCTGCATTAGAAGTCTTAGTGTATTGGATTCTTCCTCTTTATGATGATGATGATGATGATGTTTAGGTTTTGACTTATTGTATTTTCCTCCAGCTTGCTATCAACCTAAGGACGTCTGTGTCCTACAAAAACAGCTAAATGCATATTTTCCCATATATCAGCTAATGATGTGTCTACTTAAACCTATAGGAATGTAGTCACTGATCATATAAGTTTGTTAATACTTTAATGTGACAGACACTGACTGTCTAAAGAATTTTATTTGACTTCTCATCAGGAAGAAAGTATTTTTCCACCACACTTATATACATGTGGCCTGTGATAAATGATATGAGAAAGCTTTGGAGATTCCAACAAAAAGGGTTTTGTTAAAGCTCAGGGCCTTAGATACATCATACTAAAGCACCATTTGTTTCTGAACAGCAGCCGTCCACATTTTCAAGAAAAGTTCACTTGCATAATAAGACAGAGACAGGAAGAGACTGAACAAGCTGGTCAGGAGGGCCAGCTCTGTCTTAGGCTGCCTGCTGGACACTGTGGAGGAGGTGGGTGAGGATGTTAGGAGGATGTTAGCCAAGCTGGCATCCATTATGGACAACACCTCTCACCCCCTGCACCAGACTGTGGAAGCACTGAGCAGCTCCTTCAGCGGCAGACTTAGACATCCACAATGTAGGAAGGAGCTCGACCGCAGGTCCTTCATTCCCTCTGCTGTCACTGTACAACTCAACTGTTTGGTTAGTTACAACTGTTAGTTGTACACTGGTCGGGTCTAACATTTCATTTGTCCATGTGGGACTGTGCATATCTATCTATCTATCTATCTACCCCTCCACCATCATGTAAATTTGTATATTGCCAGTTTTTACTAATTTTTACTGTTTTTGTATTTTGTGTACTGGTTTTTTGTAACTTTACTTTCTTTTTTCTTTAGATTGTAAATACTATTTTTTGCACATTGTTCCTTATACTTGAATCACATGCACGCTTCTGCACTTCATCCTTTTCTTGTCTCCTGTTTTTGCTTGTGAGCTGCCTAATAAGTGGATTTCCCTGCTGTGGGATCAATAAAGTGCTATCTTATCTTATCTTATCTTATCTTATCTTATGTCAGTTACATTCTGTTGGGCAGGGTCACTTTCTGTGTCCGTAGCTTGTTGGCCCTTCTTGTCACCTATGTTTGATGTCTTTTAATGAGCTTTTGTTTTTTACTCTTTATTATGTGTGTAAGTCCAAATAAACTCTGTTGTGTTGCCTCTTTTGATATTTCTTAACTGTTTTGCAGACACATTTCCCAGTGAGGACTGTTGAATGGATTTGACACTTTTACTCTGCATGAACTGAAACAATAAGACATGCCTCATGAACCTTAAACACTAATAAAAGAGAAATCAAGTGAGCTCTTCCTACTGAGAGCTCACTCTGTGTGTATGTGTGGAACAAAAATATAACTGGAGATTTTGCTGAGTAATTGTGATGGGAAGGCCACAGGTGACACACACCTTTGAAAGAAATTCACTGTGGCCCGTTTGAAGTAGGAAACTTTTGGTAAACTTCATATTGTAACATGGTTATAATGACCATGATGGAAGACAGTTGACAGCAGATTCACTGGTTGACTTTGTTTGCTTTTGAACGCACCTTATATGACATATATAGTTTGCATTATCCAGATTCAGACTGACCCACTGCACTATTGCTATTTGTGGCAATAAAGTTGTTGTTCTGTTGGTTGTGTTGTTGTTCTGTAGTGCCTGAGAGCAAAGGAAAACCAAAGTCAAATTCCTTGTTTGTATCATAAATTTGGCCAATAAAACGGATTCACATTGAAGTCTTTAATGCATAAAGCCATGGAGTCAGATTGAAAGCGAACCTCTGGTGATTATTTCAAACACCTGTTCTGTGTTGGACCCGCATTCAGATGTTACTGCTGCTTTATGAGGGCAGTCACCGCAGGTCTCTCCTACCACTTCACGTATTAGTCCCGTCCAACCAGAGTCCAGTTTGAGCCGCGCCAAAACTCAGCCGCACCTGTTACCCATGCGCTAATCAAACCCATGTGACCGGGGAGGAGAGGGCTCAGCCAATAGCAGGGCAGAGTTTTTCTGCAGGTGCGGGGTAACGCTGGCTCGAGTCTCCCGTGAAATACGGGAAGCGTCGGTAACGTTCTGGTTTGCCAAACTCGTTTTCTGGTAAGTGGAGCGAACTGAACTCGTTACCTGTGGACAGAGGAAGCCTGTGTGTTCATGTTTCACGGGTTATTTGTTGTTGTACAGTGAAAGCTGTGGCTGAGAGCAGAGAGACGATTCAGGCCTAGAGGAGCTGGAAGTTCGGCGTGAGCCCGAGACAGGCGTGTCCGGAGCAATGCAGAGGAAAATGGCGGACGTGGAGGCAGGTAAGGCCCACACAGAACGTTTAAAATGCAAAGCTTGAGTTGATTTGAGACCAGAAGCTAACATGTTTGATAATGTGCCGGGTTTCCGCAGGACGGACGAAGGGATCCAGCGGAGCAGCCGAGACCATTTGGGAGAAAGCACCGCGTTTGGCTTCGCTCATCGGCTCTACACTTATGTGCGTGTGTGTGATCTGAGTGTTGGAAGTGCAGGCTTGTATCTTTAGCTCGGTTGAGATGGACTTTGTAACCAGTATAGCTGCTTTGGAGTTTGGGACTGGCCAAGTGTTGGAAAGGTTTAGTTGTGGATGGATTCAGTGAGTGGAAGGCATCTGGCCTGCATAGGTTTGGAGCGCGCGTTTGATATTGCTGCGTCGTTGCGTCGGTGTTGTCGGTCTGTGGAAGCATATATGCAGTTGTGATCCGGACACAACTGTGTATATGTGGAAGCCTGTGGGCAGATGGTGTTGGCAGCATGGATTGAGTTGCGTGTCGTGTTGTCAGGTTTGATTGTGGGTAGTTGTCAGTGTGCATGGCCCTGAGGTCCGTGTAGGGTGTGTGTTCAGCAGTGTGGATGAGGCCATGGCCAGGGTGGTGCCTAGGTGAGCCCTCAGCTGCACCTTGAAGTGCTGCTGAATGTTTAAAATTCTAGGTTTAATATCCAAAGCCTGTGTGTGAGTGTGTGTATGCATGAGCTTTCTCTGCAGGAAGGATGAGCTGCTCCAGAGGATCATCAGAGGGTAAGAGAAAGCATGTAAGTCAACATAGATCAGTGTTTCTACATTTAAACATGTAATTGTCTGTGTGTGTTTAGCAGGTGGCTGCATCTGGCTGAGTGGGACTCCAGCTTGGATGAGGCCATGGCCAGTGTGGAGCTCAGGTACGCCCCCTGCTGCATGTGGAAGTGTTGTAAGATGTTTTAACTTCCAGGGTTTGACTTACCTAGTACCTATGGCTAATGTTGAGTGTGTCTCTTTGTGTGTTGTGCAGGATGGAGGAGCTGCTGATCCAGAGAACCATGAGGATGCATGTTGGCCAATACTGCTCAGTGTTTCTACACTGAAGGATTCATCTGTGTACACTCCCAGCAACTGTGTGTGTACTGCATCAGAGTGGAAGACCTGGGGAGAAGAACCTCAAGGACTCATCTATCACAGTGGTCACGTGACTGTAGGCCTGCTGAAGCAGGGATGGAACCACTGTCTCTCAACGCTTCTGCTTCAAAAGATGGACACTGTATCGAGAACATCTCTAGTTGTGCAGGATGGAGGAGCTGCTCAAGAGGACAATGAGAAGATGCATCTTAGCCAATACTGCTCAATGTTTCTGCATTGAAGGACTCAGTTGTATCTTGGTTTTTTTTTTTTTTTTTCTCTCTTTGTGTCCAGCAGGTGGCTGCATCTGGCTGAGTGGGGCTCCAGCTTGGATGAGGCTGTGGCCAGTGTGGAGCTCAGGTAGCCCTGTTGCAAAATCTTGCAAAAAAAAAAAGTTTTGATCAGATTAGTATCCAAAGTCAGGTTCTTTTTTTCTTTGCTGCAGGTGGGTGGAGCTGATCCAGAGGACCCTTTGAGAGCGGGTGTGTGAATGCCACATGGTGCAGTGTTTCTACCCATATGCACGCACTATTTTTACTCAGTTTGTGTGTGAGAGTGAGTGAGAGAGAGAGTGAGAGAGAGAGAATGAGAGAGAGAGTGAGAGAGAGAGTGAGAGAGTGAGAGAGAGAGTGTTGTAGGTGTATATGGGGTGGAGCCAGTGAAGGTGCTGCTGGTGAGGATAGAGCGCCATCCTGTGGGAGTGAGGGACACACTGCAACTGTTGTGTGTTGTCAGAGATCTTTGTGGTAAGTGGATTAAAAAAATAAAAAATAAATAAATCAAGTGCCATTTCCAAGGTGGTTTGAGTGCTGATGGTTCTTGGTTGTGTTTCTCTTGCAGGATGGCAGAGCTGATTGGGAGAACCAAGAGAGACCAGGTGAGACGCTGCCTGTTGGTTAACATTGTTTAGTGTTTCTACACATGTGCATGCATTAATTTCTGTGTGTGTATGCATGTGTTTTCTCTGCAGGAAGGATGAGCTGCTCCAGAGGATCATCAGACGGTAAGAGAAAGCATGGAAGTCAACATTACTCAGTGTTTCTATATTTAAACATGTTGACTGTGTTTCTTTGTGCTGTGCAGGATGGAGGAGCTGCTGATCCAGAGAACCATGAGGAACCATGAGGAACCATGAGGAACCATGAGGAACCATGAGGATGCATGAGGAACCATGAGGAACCATGAGGATGCATGTTGGCCCATATTGCTCAATGTTTCTACACTCAAGGATTCATCTGTGTACACTCCCAGCAACTGTGTGTGTACTGCATCAGAGTGGAAGACCTGGGGAGAAGAACCTCAAGGACTCATCAGTCACAGTGGTCACGTGACTGTAGGCCTGCTGAAGCAGGGATGGAACCACTGTCTCTCAACGCTTCTGCTTCAAAAGATGGACACTGCGTCGAGAACAACATCACTAGTTGTGCAGGATGGAGGAGCTGATCAAGAGGACCATGAGAAGATGCATCTTAGCCAATACTGCTCAATGTTTCTGCATTGAAGGACTCAGTTGTATTTTGCTGTTTGTTTGTTTGTTTGTTGTTTTCTTTGTTCCTTTGTGTCCTGCAGGTGGCTGCAGGTGGCTGCATCTGGCTGAGTGGGGCTCCAGCTTGGATGAGGCTGTGGCCAGTGTGGAACCCAGGTAACCCTGTTTCACCATCTTTTAAAAAATAATAATAATTAACCAGATTAGTACCCAAAGTCAGATTTTTTTTTAAATTTTGATTTTATTTTTCCTTTTTTCTGCAGGTTGGAGGAGCTGATCCAGAGGACCCTTTGAGAGCAGGTGCATGAAGGCCACATTGTTCAGTGTTTTTACCAGTATGCATGCATCCATGTCTGAGTGAGAATGTGTCTATTAAAATCAGAAAGAAGGAAGTGCCTGCTTTTGTCTTTAATGCACTCTATATGGTGCTTAGATCAGTTCTCTGGGGGCGGTGCACTGGGGTCCAACTAGGTTTGCAGTGTGGGTTTGCTATTTCCAGGCTGTTGCATCAGTGTGTGGAAACACATTATGCAGTTGTGATCCGGACACAACTGTATATGTGTGGAAGCCTATCAGCAGGTAGTGTTGTGTAGTTTAGTATTTTCAGTCTTAGTTGTGGCTATTTGTCACTATATGGATGGCACTGGGGTCAGTGTGTGTTTAGTGTGTGTGAGTCATAGTTGGTGCTTGATGTAGAAGAAAACTTATGCATGCATTAATGTCTCCTTGTTTCTTTCTGGGTGCGGCTGCTTCTGGCTGAGTGGCCATCTGACTTTGAGGCCATGGGCAATGTGGAGCTCAGGTAAAGCTCCTGCTGCAGCTGGATGTGAAGCAGAATATTACAAGTTCAACCATTGACCTGATCAGTATCCAAAACCAATGTGTTGGTGTTTTTCAGCAGGAGGGAGGAGCTGAGTGAGAGGACCATTTGAGACCAGGTGAGCAAGAGCCACATTGTAGTCTGTCTACACTTATGCATGCACTAATTTTATATTTTCTGTGTGTGTGTGTGTGTGTGTGTGTGTGTGTGTGTGTGTGTCTGTGTGTGTGTGTGTGTGTGTGTGTGTGTGTGTGTGAGTGAGAGAGTGTTGTAGTTGTATGTGGGGTGGAGCCAGTGAAGGTGCTGCTGGTGAGGAGAAAGCGCCATGCTGTGGGAGTGAGGGACACACTGTGGCTGTTGTGTGTTGTCAGAGATCTTTGTGGTAAGTGGATTAAAAAAATAAAAAATAAATAAATCAAGTGCCATTTCCAAGGTGGTTTGTGTGCTGATGGTTCTTGGTTGTGTTTCTCTTGCAGGATGGCAGAGCTGATTGGGAGAACCAAGAGAGACCAGGTGAGACGCTGCCTGTTGGTTAACATTGTTTAGTGTTTCTACACATGTGCATGCATTAATTTCTGTGTGCGTGTGCATGTGTTTTCTCTGCAGGAAGGATGAGCTGCTCCAGAGGATCATCAGACGGTAAGAGAAAGCATGGAAGTCAACATTACTCAGTGTTTCTGTATTTAAACATGTTGACTGTGTTTCTTTGTGCTGTGCAGGATGGAGGAGCTGCTGATCCAGAGAACCATGAGGAACCATGAGGATGCATGTTGGCCCATACTGCTCAATGTTTCTACACTCAAGGATTCATCTGTGTACACTCCCAGCAACTGTGTGTGTACTGCATCAGAGTGGAAGACCTGGGGAAAAGAACTTCAAGGACTCATCAGTCACAGTGGTCACGTGACTGTAGGCCTGCTGAAGCAGGGATGGAACCACTGTCTCTCAACGCTTCTGCTTCAAAAGATGGACACTGCGTCGAGAACAACATCACTAGTTGTGCAGGATGGAGGAGCTGATCAAGAGGACCATGAGAAGATGCATCTTAGCCAATACTGCTCAATGTTTCTGCATTGAAGGACTCAGTTGTATTTTGCTGTTTGTTTGTTTTTTTGTTTGTTTGTTGTTTTCTTTGTTCCTTTGTGTCCTGCAGGTGGCTGCATCTGGCTGAGTGGGGCTCCAGCTTGGATGAGGCTGTGGCCAGTGTGGAACCCAGGTAACCCTGTTTCACCATCTTTTAAAAAATAATAATAATTAACCAGATTAGTACCCAAAGTCAGATTTTTTTTTTAAATTTTGATTTTATTTTTCCTTTTTTCTGCAGGTTGGAGGAGCTGATCCAGAGGACCCTTTGAGAGCAGGTGCATGAAGGCCACATTGTTCAGTGTTTTTACCAGTATGCATGCATCCATGTCTGAGTGAGAATGTGTCTATTAAAATCAGAAAGAAGGAAGTGCCTGCTTTTGTCTTTAATGCACTCTATATGGTGCTTAGATCAGTTCTCTGGGGGCGGTGCACTGGGGTCCAACTAGGTTTGCAGTGTGGGTTTGCTATTTCCAGGCTGTTGCATCAGTGTGTGGAAACACATTATGCAGTTGTGATCCGGACACAACTGTATATGTGTGGAAGCCTATCAGCAGGTAGTGTTGGGAGCACAGGCTCTATTGTGTAGTTTAGTATTTTCAGTCTTAGTTGTGGCTATTTGTCACTATATGGATGGCACTGGGGTCAGTGTGTGTTTAGTGTGTGTGAGTCCTAATTGGTGCTTGATGTAGAAGAAAACTTATGCATGCATTAATGTCTCCTTGTTTCTTTCTGGGTGCGGCTGCTTCTGGCTGAGTGGCCATCTGACTTTGAGGCCTTGGGCAATGTGGAGCTCAGGTAAAGCTCCTGCTGCAGCTGGATGTGAAGCAGAATATTACAAGTTCAACCAGTGACTTGATCAGTATCCAAAACCAATGTGTTGGTGTTTTTCAGCAGGAGGGAGGAGCTGAGTGAGAGGACCATTTGAGACCAGGTGAGCAAGAGCCACATTGTAGTCTTTCTACATTTATGCATGCACTAATTTTATATTTTCTGTGTGTGTGTGTGTGTGAGAGAGAGAGTGTTGTAGTTGTATGTGGGGTGGAGCCAGTGAAGGTGCTGCTGGTGAGGAGAAAGCGCCATCCTGTGGGAGTGAGGGACACACTGTGGCTGTTGTGTGTTGTCAGAGATCTTTGTGTTAAGTGGATTAAAAAAATAAAAAATAAATAAATCAAGTGCCATTTCCAAGGTGGTTTGAGTGCTGATGGTTCTTGGTTGTGTTTCTCTTGCAGGATGGCAGAGCTGATTGGGAGAACCAAGAGAGACCAGGTGAGACGCTGCCTGTTGGTTAACATTGTTTAGTGTTTCTACACATGTGCATGCATTAATTTTTGTGTGCGTGTGCATGTGTTTTCTCTTCAGGAAGGATGAGCTGCTCCAGAGGATCATCAGAGGGTAAGAGAAAGCATGGAAGTCAACATTACTCAGTGTTTCTATATTTAAACATGTTGACTCTGTTTCTTTGTGCTGTGCAGGATGGAGGAGCTGCTGATCCAGAGAACCATGAGGAACCATGAGGATGCATGTTGGCCCATACTGCTCAATGTTTCTACACTCAAGGATTCATCTGTGTACACTCCCAGCAACTGTGTGTGTACTGCATCAGAGTGGAAGACCTGGGGAAAAGAACTTCAAGGACTCATCAGTCACAGTGGTCACGTGACTGTAGGCCTGCTGAAGCAGGGATGGAACCACTGTCTCTCAACGCTTCTGCTTCAAAAGATGGACACTGCGTCGAGAACAACATCACTAGTTGTGCAGGATGGAGGAGCTGATCAAGAGGACCATGAGAAGATGCATCTTAGCCAATACTGCTCAATGTTTCTGCATTGAAGGACTCAGTTGTATTTTGCTGTTTGTTTGTTTGTTTGTTTGTTTGTTTGTTTGTTTGTTGTTTTCTTTGTTCCTTTGTGTCCTGCAGGTGGCTGCATCTGGCTGAGTGGGGCTCCAGCTTGGATGAGGCTGTGGCCAGTGTGGAACCCAGGTAACCCTGTTTCACCATCTTTTAAAAAATAATAATAATTAACCAGATTAGTACCCAAAGTCAGATTTCTTTTTAAATTTTGATTTTATTTTTCCTTTTTTCTGCAGGTTGGAGGAGCTGATCCAGAGGACCCTTTGAGAGCAGGTGCATGAAGGCCACATTGTTCAGTGTATTTACCAGTATGCATGCATCCATGTCTGAGTGAGAATGTGTCTATTAAAATCAGAAAGAAGGAAGTGCCTGCTTTTGTCTTTAATGCACTCTATATGGTGCTTAGATCAGTTCTCTGGGGGCGGTGCACTGGGGTCCAACTAGGTTTGCAGTGTGGGTTTGCTATTTCCAGGCTGTTGCATCAGTGTGTGGAAACACATTATGCAGTTGTGATCCGGACACAACTGTATATGTGTGGAAGCCTATCAGCAGGTAGTGTTGGGAGCACAGGCTCTATTGTGTAGTTTAGTATTTTCAGTCTTAGTTGTGGCTATTTGTCACTATATGGATGGCACTGGGGTCAGTGTGTGTTTAGTGTGTGTGAGTCATAGTTGGTGCTTGATGTAGAAGAAAACTTATGCATGCATTAATGTCTCCTTGTTTCTTTCTGGGTGCGGCTGCTTCTGGCTGAGTGGCCATCTGACTTTGAGGCCATGGGCAATGTGGAGCTCAGGTAAAGCTCCTGCTGCAGCTGGATGTGAAGCAAAATATTACAAGTTCAACCATTGACCTGATCAGTATCCAAAACCAATGTGTTGGTGTTTTTCAGCAGGAGGGAGGAGCTGAGTGAGAGGACCATTTGAGACCAGGTGAGCAAGAGCCACATTGTAGTCTGTCTACACTTATGCATGCACTAATTTTTTATTTTCTGTGTGTGTGTGAGTGTGAGTGTGAGTGTGAGTGAGAGAGAGAGAGAGAGAGAGAGAGAGAGAGAGTGAGAGAGAGTGAGTGTGTTGTAGTTGTATGTGGGGTGGAGCCAGTGAAGGTGCTGCTGGTGAGGATAGAGCGCCATGCTGTGGGAGTGAGGGACACACTGTGGCTGTTGTGTGTTGTCAGAGATCTTTGTGGTAAGTGGATTAAAAAAATAAAAAATAAATAAATAAATCAAGTGCCATTTCCAAGGTGGTTTGAGTGCTGATGGTTCTTGGTTGTGTTTCTCTTGCAGGATGGCAGAGCTGATTGGGAGAACCAAGAGAGACCAGGTGAGACGCTGCCTGTTGGTTAACATTGTTTAGTGTTTCTACACATGTGCATGCATTAATTTCTGTGTGCGTGTGCATGTGTTTTCTCTGCAGGAAGGATGAGCTGCTCCAGAGGATCATCAGAGGGTAAGAGAAAGCATGGAAGTCAACATTACTCAGTGTTTCTGTATTTAAACATGTTGACTGTGTTTCTTTGTGCTTTGCAGGATGGAGGAGCTGCTGATCCAGAGAACCATGAGGAACCATGAGGAACCATGAGGATGCATGAGGAACCATGAGGATGCATGTTGGCCCATACTGCTCAATGTTTCTACACTCAAGGATTCATTTGTGTACACTCCCAGCAACTGTGTGTGTACTGCATCAGAGTGGAAGACCTGGGGAGAAGAACTTCAAGGACTCATCAGTCACAGTGGTCACGTGACTGTTGGCCTTCTGAAGCAGGGATGGAACCACTGTCTCTCAACGCTTCTGCTTCAAAAGATGGACACTGCGTCGAGAACAACATCACTAGTTGTGCAGGATGGAGGAGCTGATCAAGAGGACCATGAGAAGATGCATCTTAGCCAATACTGCTCAATGTTTCTGCATTGAAGGACTCAGTTGTATTTTGCTGTTTGTTTGTTTGTTTGTTTGTTTGTTGTTTTCTTTGTTCCTTTGTGTCCTGCAGGTGGCTGCATCTGGCTGAGTGGGGCTCCAGCTTGGATGAGGCTGTGGCCAGTGTGGAACCCAGGTAACCCTGTTTCACCATCTTTTAAAAAATAATAATAATTAACCAGATTAGTACCCAAAGTCAGATTTTTTTTTTAATTTTGATTTTATTTTTCCTTTTTTCTGCAGGTTGGAGGAGCTGATCCAGAGGACCCTTTGAGAGCAGGTGCATGAAGGCCACATTGTTCAGTGTTTTTACCAGTATGCATGCATTCATGTCTGAGTGAGAATGTGTCTATTAAAATCAGAAAGAAGGAAGTGCCTGCTTTTGTCTTTAATGCACTCTATATGGTGCTTAGATCAGTTCTCTGGGGGCGGTGCACTGGGGTCCAACTAGGTTTGCAGTGTGGGTTTGCTATTTCCAGGCTGTTGCATCAGTGTGTGGAAACACATTATGCAGTTGTGATCCGGACACAACTGTATATGTGTGGAAGCCTATCAGCAGGTAGTGTTGGGAGCACAGGCTCTATTGTGTAGTTTAGTATTTTCAGTCTTAGTTGTGGCTATTTGTCACTATATGGATGGCACTGGGGTCAGTGTGTGTTTAGTGTGTGTGAGTCATAGTTGGTGCTTGATGTAGAAGAAAACTTATGCATGCATTAATGTCTCCTTGTTTCTTTCTGGGTGCGGCTGCTTCTGGCTGAGTGGCCATCTGACTTTGAGGCCATGGGCAATGTGGAGCTCAGGTAAAGCTCCTGCTGCAGCTGGATGTGAAGCAAAATATTACAAGTTCAACCAGTGACCTGATCAGTATCCAAAACCAATGTGTTGGTGTTTTTCAGCAGGAGGGAGGAGCTGAGTGAGAGGACCATTTGAGACCAGGTGAGCAAGAGCCACATTGTAGTCTGTCTACACTTATGCATGCACTAATTTTATATTTTCTGTGTGTGTGTGTGTGTGTGTGTGTGTGTGTGTGTGTGTGTGTGTGTGTGTGTGTGTGTGTGTGTGTGTGTGTGTGTGTGTGTGTGTGTGTGTGTGTGTGTGTGTGTGTGTGTGTGTGTGAGAGAGAGAGAGAGAGAGAGTGTTGTAGGTGTATGTGGGGTGGAGCCAGTGAAGGTGCTGCTGGTGAGGAGAAAGCGCCATGCTGTGGGAGTGAGGGACACACTGTGGCTGTTGTGTGTTGTCAGAGATCTTTGTGTTAAGTGGATTCATTAATTAATTATGTAATAAATAAATAAATAAAAATTGTGGTGTTTCTCTTGCAGGATGGCAGAGCTGATTGGGAGAACCAAGAGAGACCAGGTGAGACGCTGCCTGTTGGTTAACATTGTTTAATGTTTCTACACATATGCATGAATTAATCTCTCTCTCTCTCTCTCTCTCTCTCTCTCTCTCTCTCTCTCTCTCTCTCTCTGTGGGTTAGTGCGTGTGCGTGGTTGCAGTGCAGGCCTGTCTTCAGCTCAGTTTAGATGTGGCTTTGTTCTGTATCCAGGTGCATTGGAGTTTGGGTCTGGCTGAGTATTGTCAGGGTTTAGTTGTGGATGGATTCAGTGTGTGTGAAAAGCATTGAGGTCGGTGTAGGTTTACAGTGTTTGTGCTTGTGTCTGTAGGTGGAAGCATATATGCAGTTGTGATCCGGACACAACTGTGTATATGTGGAAGCCTATGGGCAGATAGTGTTGGAAGTGCAGGCTGAAGTGTGTAGCTGAGTGTTGTCAGGCTTAGTTGTGTTCCAGTGTTGTTGTTGTTTTTTTTTGTTTGTTTTAACATTTAAGAGTTCATTTGTTTCTCACTTTCTCTGTTTCTGTGTTTTATTCAGGAAGTGTTGGATCAGAGGCAGTTGGTGTGTGTCCTGGGCCATGAAGAGGAAGAATTGGAAAGAGCTTTGTCTCCTGTTGGGGTTGTGCAGGGTGTGTTTGCAAATAAAGGCTTGATTTGTACCCAATGGCAATTGTCTGTTTGTTGGTTGTGCTTATTTTGTGATGTACAAACTGATTTCAAGGCTGCATGGAGTTTGGATAATGTGCCATGTTTAAACTTAGTGACTGGCTCCACACTTTAGGTTTAGGGCTTTTAGTTAATTCTTTGTTTAAATTAACTGTCAGTGTAAATGCAGTTGTAACATTTTGAGTTGTAGGTAACAGAAAATCTTTAGACAAACAGTTAATATGCAGATGAAACAGTGCAGGTTGTGCTGTGTGGATGCCAGATTCTCAGGCTTTAAACTGAGGTGTTAGATGTATCACTTAGACTTGACACTTTTACATATTCTTGGTTTAAACAGACCAAACCTATGTTAGAGCTGTATGCTGTGGCTGTTGGCCTGTGGTGTCTGGGTGCCATAGTGTAAGAGTTTAAACTGGGGTGTTGGGTGCAATAGTAAGATCTATGGGTAACTGTTAGCTGTCCCACTTTAATTTTAGACATAGACATGTCTGACTTGTTTTGTATGAGCACATGTATGTTAGAGTTTGGCACCGTGACTTTTAGACTGTGCTGTGTGGACGCCAGGCTGAGTTTAAACCCTGATGTGACAAATGTTCATTGTTTTTACACATATCCATTAATGTGTCTCTCTTCCCAGCTGTATGTGGCCGAGTGGGGCTCTGGCTTGGATGAGGCCATATCCAGGGTGGAGCTCAGGTACGCCCCCTGCTGTATGTGGAAGTGTAGCAGAATGTTTGAAACAGGTTTGACTGTACCTGTATCTGATGTAGAGTGTTTGTCCTGTGCAGGATGGAGCAGCTGATCCAGAGGACGATGAGAAACAAGGTGAGAGCAAGTATGTTTGTCAGTGTTTCTACAGATATGCATGCATTAATTTCTGTTTGTGTGTGTGCGTGTGCGTGGTTGCAGTGCAGGCCTGTCTTCAGCTCAGTTTAGATGTGGCTTTGTTCTGTATCCAGGTGCATTGGAGTTTGGGTCTGGCTGAGTAGTGTCAGGGTTTAGTTGTGGATGGATTCAGTGTGTGTGAAAAGCATTGAGGTCGGTGTAGGTTTACCGTGTTTGTGCTTGTGTCTGTAGGTGGAAGCATATATGCAGTTGTGATCTGGACACAACTGTGTATATGTGGAAGCCTATGGGCAGATAGTGTTGGAAGTGCGGGCTGAAGTGTGTAGCTGAGTGTTGTCAGGCTTAGTTGTGGTTATTTGTCAGTGTAGGTTTAGTGTGTGTGTTAGATGTTAGTGGCTCTTGATGTAGAGGCTGTCAGTAGTTGTGTATTGTTGATGGTGCTGTGCTTGGGCCTGTAGGTGTGAGTATGTGTGTGGCTGTGATTAGCAGGTTGATGAAGATTGGCATGAAGGTCACAGTCAAAGTGGAGCTCAGGTAGGCCTCCTGCTGCATCTGGAAACGTTTGAAAATGCAAAGTTAGACTTTTTCTTTTCTTCCTGTGGCTCATATTTAGTTTCTTTGTGCATTGTGCAGATGGAGCAGCTGATCAAGACGACCATGAGAAACAAGGTGAGAGCAAGCATGTTGGTCACCGTTGTTCAGTTTTTGTTTTTAACATGTCAGGAATCATTTGTGTCTCCTTGTCTCTGTTTCTGTGTTAAATTCAGGAGGCGTCGGGTCAGAGGCAGTCGGTCTGTGTCCTGGGCCATGAAGAGGAAGAATTGCATCTGGACTGTGGAGGGTGTTTGCAAATTAAAGGCTTGATTTTTACCCAGTGGCAGCTGTCTGCTTGTTGGCTTTGCTTATTTTGCAATGCACCAACTAATTTCCAGGCTGTGCAGAGACTGTGCCATGTTTAATCTTGGTGACCGGCTCCACACTTTAGGTTAACATTTCAACCTTAGGTATAGGACTTTTCTTTGTTTAGAGCCATCTGTGAGGACTGCCAGAGAGTAAATGAGACAAATATTTAATATCTAGATGAAACAGCGCAGGCTGTGCTGTGTGGATGCCAGATTCTTTGGCTTTAAACTGGGATGTGTTAAAAGCATCACTTAGACTTGATAGAATTTGAAGAACTCTGTTCTTTTTTTCTTGGTTTAAACAGACCAAACCTATGTTAGAGAGTTTTATGCTTCCAGTCCACTTGATAGTCAAAGTGCCATGATTTTAGTTTTTTTGTTGCTGCAATAAAGTGGATTTGTGTCTGTTGTCTTTTTTTGTCTTAAGCTTGACATGTAACAAATAGGGCAAATAGAAGAAAGATGACTTGAGTAGCCGCGATACAGGTCTACATGTACAGTGTGTCACACTTTACAAGTTTTTGTTGTTGCAGCAATAAAGTGGATTTGTGTTTGCGTTGTCTTTTCTGTCTTAAGCTTGACATGTACCAAATAGGGGAAATAGAAAGAAAGTTGACTTGAGTAGCCACGATACAGGTCTACATGTACAGTGTGTCACACTTTACAAGTTTTTTTTTGTTGTTGTAGTAAAGTGGCTTTGTGCCTGTGTTGTCTTTTTTGTCTTGAGGTTGACATTTACCAAATAGGGGGAAGGACAACAAATGAAAATTAAAAAAAAAAAAAAAAAACAAAAAAAAAAAACAACAAACTCTCTCTCTGACTTTTCTGGCTAAAGACCGAAAGATGCAGCATTTAAAATTCAAAAACAGTAAGTAGAGATGTAATGAATGAGAAGAACAAAGTCATTGATTATTGAAGTAATCACATACCTAAAGAATTGAGTAAACAAACCAATCAAGTAGTAAAATATCTGAATACTGAGGTAATGGAGTAGTTAAGCCAAATGCGATAAAAGAACAAGTAATGGGGTAATTTAAGTATTTCAGCGAATAAAGTAATGGAGAAGTAAATCAAATATATTAAGTATTGAAGTAGTAAATCATATATATTAAGTATTGAAGCAGTCATGAGGTTAAATAAATGATTAGTTAAGTAATCTAATGGAGAAGTAAATCATATATATTAAGTACTGAAGTAGTAAATCATATATATAAGTATTGAAGTAGTAAATCATATATATATAAGTATTGAAGTAGTAAATCATATATATATAAGTATTGAAGTAGTAAATCATATATATTAAGTATTGAAGTAGTAAATCATATATTAAGTATTGAAGCAGTCATGAGGTTAAATAAATGATTAGTTAATTAATGTAATGGAGAAATAAATCATATATATTAAGTACTGAAGTAGTAAATTATATATATTAAATATTGAAGTAGTAAATCATATATATAAGTATTGAAGTAGTAAATCATATATTAAGTATTGAAGTAGTAAATCATATATAAGTATTGAAGTAGTAAATCGTATATTAAGTATTGAAGTAGTAAATCGTATATATTAAGTACTGAAGTAGTAAATCATATATATAAGTATTGAAGTAGTAAATCGTATATATAAGTATTGAAGTAGTAAATTGTATATATTAAGTATTGAAGTAGTAAATCGTATATATAAGTATTGAAGTAGTAAATCGTATATATAAGTATTGAAGTAGTAAATCATATATATAAGTATTGAAGTAGTAAATCATATATATCAAGTATTGAAGCAGTCATGAGGTTAAATAAACGATTAGTTAAGTAATGTAATGGACTAGATATTCAAAATATAAATAAAAAAAAAACCCTTTTTGGTGTTATTTCTGACTCACATTCAACCACTGGAACCTCTCACACACACACCCACACACACGCATTACATACATTTACAAGCATTACATACATTTACAAGCATTACATACATTTACAAGCATTACATTTCATACACGTTTCATGTGGGGATCGAACCCCGGACCCTTGGGTTGGGAAACAACGTGCTCTACCAACTGAGCTATCCAACCACGCTTTCGGCCTCGCTTTCACCGCCTTATGAGCCTCTCCTCAGTGGATTCAACAACGGGAGCTATGCTATAGTCTATTGTGCTTTGGTACGCTGACCCTTGGTGTTGATGTAACCGTAAGTAACCGACTAAATTTGCAAAATGGCGTCGAAAAATAAATTTAAAAAAAAAAAAAAAAAAAAATTTCCCCCCGTTTTTTGTCCCCCTTTTCTCTTTCTCTGCAATTCCCACCACACACTCATATACATACACACACTCACACACATATATACATACACACACACACACAAGCTTTACATACATTTCACAAGCATTACATACATTTACAAGCATCACATTTCATACACGTTTCAAGTGGGGACCGAACCCCCGACCCTGTGATTGGGAAGCAACGCGCTCTACCGACTGAGCCATCCAACCACGCTTTCGGCCCACCTTTCACCGCCTTATGAGCCTCTCCTCAGTGGATTCAACAACGGGAGCTATGCTATAGTCTATTGTGCTTTGGTACGCTGACCCTGGTGTTGATGTGAAAAGCTCGAAAAACACGGGCTGCGGCGTGAGCTCGGTTAGCTCAGGCGGTTAGGTGAAGGGTTGGTAACCAAGAGTCTGCGGGTTCAAATCTTTATGGGAGTCATCTCTACTTTTAAAACCAGACACCCCGGTTGCCAATTGAAGAGGGCTCCGAATGCGATGGCCAGTGCGACGGCCAGTGGTGGCGCATGTGTATCGGTCGCGGTTTGAAAGCCGTACCGACCCTCTAGAAGCTGGTTCGAGACCAGGTCGTTCCACCGTGTAGAAACCCTTTATCAATATAACATCAATGTTTACTAAAAGCAAGCGCAATGGAAACAACTGTTTTGGTAAAAGTTTTTGGCTTTTTCTTAATGATAATAAAAAAAAAAAATTAAAAAAAACATTTTTTTTTTAATGATTAAAAAAAAAACATCAATTTTTTGTAATGATTAAAAAAAAAAGAAGAAAGAGAGGGAAAGAAAGAAAGAAAGAAAGAGAGAGAGAGAGAAAGAAAGAGAGAGAGAAAGAGAAAGAAAGAGAGAAAGAAAGAGAGAGAGAGAGAGAGAGAGAGAAAGAAAAAGAAAGAAGAAAAGAAAAAGAAGAAAAGAAAAGTAAAAAAAAAAGTTTTCTTTTTGTATAATAATGTGGCTGTATTGTTACTATGCAAGCAAAGGCGTAAAGCTGAGTAGGAAGAGAGTAGGAAGAGAGTCTGCGAGCTCGAATCGACCCAGGGAGTCAAAATCCGAGCAGTAGGTCCGCGCAGCTTGCTGCGCGGACCATACTGCTCGGATTTTGGCTCCCTGGGTCGATTCGAGCGAGCTGCGTATAGTGATGCGTACATTCTTAATGACTCTGTAAAAAAAAAAAAAACTCCAAAAAAAAAAAAGAAAAGAAAAAAAAAAACGTTTACTTTTTCGTTTTGCATGACAATATAGCGAAAGACGGCATCGCTTGCGATGCCGTTTTTCGCTATATTGTCATTAAAAAAGTCATTAAAAAAGCAAAAAATTTCGCCAAAATAACTGCTTCGTTTGCGCTTGCTTTTTGTAAATATCAAAGTTAGATCGTTAAAGAGTTTATACACGGTGAACGATCTGGTCTCGAACCCGCTTCTTCGGGGGTGGTGCGGCTTTCAAACCGCGAGCGATCCACGTACGCCACCACTGGCCGTCGCACTGGCCGCTGCATTCGGAACCTTCTTCAATCTGCAACCTGGGCGTGTGGTTTTAAAAATAGAGATCGTTCCCAGCAAGAATCGAACCCGCAGACTCATGGTCTCCAACCCGCAGCTTTACCGCCTGAGCTATCCGAGCTCACGCCGCTGCTCGTCGTTTACGCGCTTTTCACGTTAGCGTACCAAAACACGATTAACATGTTGTTAGATTCACTCATGGGAGACTCATAAGACGGTGAGAGCGGGGCCGAAATCGTGGTTGGCTAGCTCAGCTGGTAGAGCGCCTTGTCTCCCAATCACAGGGTCGGGGGTTCGATCCCCACATGAAATGTGTACGAAATGTAATGCTTGTAAATGTATGTAATGCTTGTAAATGTATGTGGTGTCTGTATGTCTGTGAATGCCTATGAATTGTGTGTGTGTGTGTGTGTGTGTGTGTGTGTGTGGTGAGGGTTACAGAGAAGGAGAGGGGGGAAAAACAAAATATAACCAACTTTTAAAAAATTACTTTTTTTCGACGCCATTTTCCAAATTTAGTCAATTACTTATGTAACAGATTACTCTGTTCGAGTATTAACTGTCGCAAAAATACATGCTAAAATGAAGCAATTAAGAACAAAAACCGTAAAACTAATTTAACCATAGACGAAACGGTCTCGAACCAGCCACAGCCCGACATGTGTGGCTTTAAAGCCGTGATCCAGCAACCCTGAGCCGATCCCCACATGAAATGTATGCTGTATGTAATGCTTGTACGATGTATGTAATGCATGTTAAATGTATGCAATACCTGTGTGTGTGTGTGTGTGTGTGTGTGTGTGTGTGTGATATGGGCCGCAGTGGGTGAATGCGACAGCAGTAACAAACACCAGCAAAAAAAAATTCTTTAAAATTATATTTTGCATATCTACTCCATTACATTACTTAACTAATCGTTTGTTTAACCTCATGACTAATTAAATACTCTAAGTAGTATTTAAGATTACTTGTTCTTTTATCACATTTGGCTTAACTACTCCATTAGCTCAGTATTCAGATATTTTACTACTTAATTGGTTTGTTTACTCAATTCTTTAAGTATGTGATGGTTTTGTTTGCTTTTTAATGTTAAGTGCTGCATTTTCCATCTTTAGCAGAAACGCAGCAATTCCATTTGCAGAGAAAGCAGCACACAAGATTATTTGATTTCTTCTCTATTGTCCCTGCATAAGTTCCTACACGTCTTCATTGCTTATAAATAGAAAATGAAAATAGTTCATTGATAACGGGCCGGTAGGACTGAGTCATGGAGGAGGTCACGGTCAAAGTGGAGCCCGGTAGGCGCTTCCCTGGATCTGTGAGTTTGGCAGAATGTTTTAACCACAGGCTCTGCTACAAGATGAATTCATTCAAAACAGCTTATGACTCATTGAAACAGGGGTAAGCTTCCATCATGAAAGTCCACTACACTGTTGATGTGCAGTTGCATACATGGGCCCACTCAGTGCCACACAATACCAAATGAGAGTTACGTAGAGTGGCACTTTGTAAGAGTTTGAGTTGTAAAGTGTGACACACTTTGCACATGTAGACCTGTATTGTGGCTACTCGTCTATTTTCCTCTTTTTGACCTTTCCCCTATTTGCTACATGTCAAACTTAAGACAAAAAAAAGACAACGCAGACACAAATCCACTTTAATACAACAACAACAAAAACCTGTAAAGTGTGACACACTTTGTACATGTAGACCTGTATCATGGTTACCCAAGTCATTTTTTTTCTATTTCACCTATTTGGTACATGTCAAGCTTAAGACAAAAAAAGACAACGCAGACACAAATCCACTTTATTGCAGCAACAAAAACTTGTTAAGTGTGACACACTTTGTACATGTAGACCTGTATGGCTACCCAAGTCATCTTTTTTCCATTTCCCACATGTCAAAAAAGACAACACAGACACAAATCCACTTTATTGCAGCAACAACAACAAAAATCATCACACTTTGACTATCAAGTCAACAGGAAGCATAAAACTCTCTAACATAGGTTTGATCTGTTGAAAAAAAAAACCAAAAAAAAAAACCAGAGTTCTTAAAATTCTATCAAGTCTAAGTGGTGCATCAAACACCTCCCAGTTTAAAGCCTAAGAATCTGTCATCCACAGAGCACAGCCTGCGCCGTTTCATCTACATATTAACTATTTGTCTCAAAATTGAGCCAAAACTCAAAACCATTACAACTACATTTACTCTCTGGCAGTCCTCACAGATGGCTGTAAACAAAGGAAAGTCCTATACCTAAGGTTGAAATGTTAACCTAAAGTGTGGAGCCAGTCACCAAGATTAAACACGGCACAGTCTCTGCGCAGCCTGGAAATCAGTTGGTGCATTGCAAAATAAGCACAGCCAACAAGCAGACAGCTGCCACTGGGTACAAACCAAGCCTTTAATTTGCAAACACCCTTCTGCTTCAATTCTTCCTCTTCATGGCCCAGGACACACACCAACTGCCTCTGACCCAACACTTCCTGAATTGAACACAGAAATGGAGACAGGGAGACACAAATGAACCCTGAAATGTTAAATAAAAAAAATAAAAAAAAATAAAGAAGAACAAAACAACAAAAGACTGAGCCATGTTGACCAACATGTTTGCTCTCACCTTATTTCTTGTGGTCCTCTGGATCAGCTCCTCCATCCTGTATAGGACAAATACACTCTACATCAGATACAGGTACAAACAGTCAGACCTATTTTAAACATTCTGCTACACTTCCACATACAGCAGGGGGCGTACCTGAGCTCCACCCTGGATATGGCCTCATCCACATGCAGCTGGAAAGAGACAGACATTAATGCATATGTGTAAAAACACTGAACATTTGTCACATCTGGGTTTAAACTCAGCCTGGCGTCCACACACCACAGTCTAAAAGTCACAGTGCCAAACTCTAACATACATGTGGTCATACCAAACAAGTCTGACATATAAAGCCAACTATTACACACATCTACTTATTCATGTCTAAAGTCAGAGAGGTACAGCCAAACAGTTACCCATAAATCTTACTATTGCATCCAACAGCTCACAGTTTAAACTCTTACACTATGGCACCCAGACACCACAGGCCAACAGCCAAAGCATTCAGCTCTCTAACAGAGGTTTGGTCTGTTTAAACCAATAGAAAAAGAACAGTGTTTTTAAAACTCCATCAAGTCTAAGTGGAGCATCTAACACCTCCCAGTTTAAAGCCTAAGACTCTGTCATCCACACAGCACAGCCTGCGCTGTTTCATCTGCATATTAACTAGTTGTCTAAAAATTTTCAACTACATTTACACTCTGACAGTCCTCACAGATGACTCTAGCCACTTAAAGAATTAACTAAAAGTCCTAAACCTAAGGTTGAAATGTTAAAGTGTGGAGCCAGTCACTAAGTTTAAACATGGAACATTCTCCAAACTCCATGCCGCCTTGAAATCAGTTTGTACATCACAAAACAAGCACAGACAACAGACAACTGCCACTGGGTACAAATCAAGCATTTATTTGCAAACACACCCTCCACAAGCCCAACAGGAGACAAAGCTCTTTACAATTCTTCCTCTTCATGGCCCAGGACACACACCAACTGCCTCTGATCCAACACTTCCTGAATTGAACACAGAAATGGAGACAGTGAGACACACATGAACCCTGAAATGTTTAAAAACAAAAAAAAAAACCCCACAAGACTGAGCCACGTTGACCAACATGTTTGCTCTCACCTTGTCTCTCACAGTCCTCTGGATCAGCTGCTCCATCCTGTACAATGCACAAAAAAACTAAACATGAGCCACAGGAAGAAAGAAAGTCTAACCTTGAATTTTTAAACACATACAGCAGGGGGCGTACCTGAGCTCCACTTTGACTGTGACCTCCTCCACGACCTTCATGCCAATCTTCATCAACCTGTTAAACACAGACTCACACCTACAGGCCCAAGTACAGCACCTAACCACCGAGCCACACAGCTCCATCAACAATACACAACTACTGACAGCCTCTACATCAAGAGCCAACTACATCTAACACACACACTAAACCTACACTGACAAATAACCACAACTAAGCCTGACAACACTCAGCTACACACTTCAGCCTGCACTGCCAACACTATCTGCCCATAGGCTTCCACATATACACAGTTGTGTCCGGATCACAACTGCATATATGCTTCCACCTACAGACACAAGCACAAACACTGTAAACCTGCACCGACCTCAATGCTTTTCACACACACTGAATCCATCCACAACTAAACCCTGACACTACTCAGCCAGACCCAAACTCCAATGCACCTGGATACAGAACAAAGCCACATCTAAACTGAGCTGAAGACAGGCCTGCACTACAACCACGCACACGCACACACACAAACAGAAATTAATGCATGCATATCTGTAGAAACACTAAATGTTAACCAACAGGCAACCTGGTCACATGGTCTCTCCCAATAAGCTCTGCCATCCTGCAAGAGAAACACAAACAGGAAGCATCAACACACAAAGCACCTTTGAAACAGCCCTTGATATTTTTTTTAAATCCACTTACCACAAAGATCTGACAACACACCAACAGTTGCAGTGTGTCCCTCACTCCCACAGGATGGCGCTCTATCCTCACTGGCAGCACCTTCACTGGCTCCACCCCACATACACCTACAACACTCACTCTCACTCTCACTCTCACACACACAGTGTAAAATTAGTGCATGCATAAGTGTAGAAAGACTACAATGTGGCATTCACACACCTGCTCTCAAAGGGTCCTCTGGATCAGCTCCACCCACCTGCAGCAAAAAAAAAAAAAAAAAAAAAATCTGACTTTGGATACTAATCTGATCAAAACTTTTTTTTTTTTTTTTTTTAAAGATTTTGCAACAGGGCTACCTGAGCTCCACATTGGCCACAGCCTCATCCAAGCTGGAGCCCCACTCAGCCAGATGCAGCCACCTGCTGGACACAAAGGAACACAAAAAAACAAACCCCACAACAAACAAAAGCAAGATACAACTGAGTCCTTCAATGCAGAAACATTGAGCAATATTGGCGAAGTTGCATCTTCTCATTGTCCTCTTGCGCAGCTCCTCCATCCTGCACAACTAGATGTTCTCGATGCAGTGTCCATCTTTTGAAGCAGAAGTGTTGAGAGACAGTGGTTCCATCCCTGCTTCAGCAGGCCTACAGTCACGTGGCCACTGTGATTGATGAGTCCTTGAGGTTCTTCTCCCCAGGTCTTCCACTCTGATGCAGTACACACACAGTTGCTGGGAGTGTACACAGATGAATCCTTCAGTGTAGAAACACTGAGCAGTATTGGCCAACATGCATCCTCATGGTTCTCTGGATCAGCAGCTCCTCCATCCTGCACAACACACAAATACACACACTCAACATTAGCCATAGGTACTAGGTAAGTCAAACCCTGGAAGTTAAAACATCTTACAGCACTTCCACATGCAGCAGGGGGCGTACCTGAGCTCCACACTGGCCATGGCCTCATCCAAGCTGGAGCCCCACTCAGCCAGATGCAGCCACCTGCAGGACACAAAGGAACAAAGAAAACAACAAACAAACAAACAGCAAGATACAACTGAGTCCTTCAATGCAGAAACACTGAGCAGTATTGGCTAAGACGCATCTTCTCATGGTCCTCTTGATCAGCTCCTCCATACTGCACAACTAGTGATGTTGTTCTCGACGCAGTGTCCATCTTTTGAAGCAGAAGCGTTGAGAGACAGTGGTTCCATCCCTGCTTCAGCAGGCCTACAGTCACGTGACCACTGTGATTGATGAGTCCTTGAGGTTCTTCTCCCCAGGTCTTCCACTCTGATGCAGTACACACACAGTTGCTGGGAGTGTACACAGATGAATCCTTGAGTGTAGAAACATTGAGCAGTATGGGCCAACATGCATCCTCATGGTTCCTCATGGTTCCTCATGGTTCTCTGGATCAGCAGCTCCTCCATCCTGCACAGCACAAAGAAACACAGTCAACATGTTTAAATACAGAAACACTGAGTAATGTTGACTTCCATGCTTTCTCTTACCCTCTGATGATCCTCTGGAGCAGCTCATCCTTCCTGCAGAGAAAACACATGCATACACACACAGAAATTAATGCATGCACATGTGTAGAAACACTAAACAATGTTAACCAACAGGCAGCGTCTCACCTGGTCTCTCTTGGTTCTCCCAATCAGCTCTGCCATCCTGCAAGAGAAACACAACCAGGAACCATCAGCACTCAAACCACCTTGGAAATGGCACTTGATTTATTTATTTATTTTTTATTTTTTTAATCCACTTACCACAAAGATTTCTGACAACACACAACAGTTGCAGTGTGTCCCTCACTCCCACAGCATGGCGCTCTATCCTCACCAGCAGCACCTTCACTGGCTCCACCCCACATACAACTACAACACACTCTCTCTCACTCTCACTCTCACTCTCACTCTCACTCTCACTCACACTCACACTCACACACTCTCACACACACACACACACACACAGAAAATAAAAAATGAGTGCATGCATAAGTGTAGAAAGACTACAATGTGGCTCTTGCTCACCTGGTCTCAAATGGTCCTCTCACTCAGCTCCTCCCTCCTGCTGAAAAACACCAACACATTGGTTTTGGATACTGATCAGGTCAATGGTTGAACTTGTAATATTCTGCTTCACATCCAGCTGCAGCAGGAGCTTTACCTGAGCTCCACATTGCCCATGGCCTCAAAGTCAGATGGCCACTCAGCCAGAAGCAGCCGCACCCAGAAAGAAACAAGGAGACATTAATGCATGCATAAGTTTTCTTCTACATCAAGCACCAACTATGACTCACACACACTAAACACACACTGACCCCAGTGCCATCCATATAGTGACAAATAGCCACAACTAAGACTGAAAATACTAAACTACACAATAGAGCCTGTGCTCCCAACACTACCTGCTGATAGGCTTCCACACATATACAGTTGTGTCCGGATCACAACTGCATAATGTGTTTCCACACACTGATGCAACAGCCTGGAAATAGCAAACCCACACTGCAAACCTAGTTGGACCCCAGTGCACCGCCCCCAGAGAACTGATCTAAGCACCATATAGAGTGCATTAAAGACAAAAGCAGGCACTTCCTTCTTTCTGATTTTAATAGACACATTCTCACTCAGACATGGATGCATGCATACTGGTAAAAACACTGAACAATGTGGCCTTCATGCACCTGCTCTCAAAGGGTCCTCTGGATCAGCTCCTCCAACCTGCAGAAAAAAGGAAAAATAAAATCAAAGTTTAAAAAAAAATCTGACTTTGGGTACTAATCTGGTTAATTATTATTATTTTTTAAAAGATGGTGAAACAGGGTTACCTGGGTTCCACACTGGCCACAGCCTCATCCAAGCTGGAGCCCCACTCAGCCAGATGCAGCCACCTGCAGGACACAAAGGAACAAAGAAAACAACAAACAAACAAACAAACAAACAGCAAAATACAACTGAGTCCTTCAATGCAGAAACATTGAGCAGTATTGGCTAAGATGCATCTTCTCATGGTCCTCTTGATCAGCTCCTCCATCCTGCACAACTAGTGATGTTGTTCTCGACGCAGTGTCCATCTTTTGAAGCAGAAGTGTTGAGAGACAGTGGTTCCATCCCTGCTTCAGCAGGCCTACAGTCACGTGACCACTGTGACTGATGAGTCCTTGAAGTTCTTTTCCCCAGGTCTTCCACTCTGATGCAGTACACACACAGTTGCTGGGAGTGTACACAGATGAATCCTTGAGTGTAGAAACATTGAGCAGTATGGGCCAACATGCATCCTCATGGTTCCTCATGGTTCTCTGGATCAGCAGCTCCTCCATCCTGCACAGCACAAAGAAACACAGTCAACATGTTTAAATATAGAAACACTGAGTAATGTTGACTTCCATGCTTTCTCTTACCCTCTGATGATCCTCTGGAGCAGCTCATCCTTCCTGCAGAGAAAACACATACATACACACGCAGAAATTAATGCATGCACATGTGTAGAAACACTAAACAATGTTAACCAACAGGCAGCGTCTCACCTGGTCTCTCTTGGTTCTCCCAATCAGCTCTGCCATCCTGCAAGAGAAACACAACCAAGAACCATCAGCACTCAAACCACCTTGGAAATGGCACTTGATTTATTTATTTATTTTTTTAATCCACTTACCACAAAGATTTCTGACAACACACAACAGTTGCAGTGTGTCCCTCACTCCCACAGGATGGCGCTCTATCCTCACCAGCAGCACCTTCACTGGCTCCACCCCATATACACCTACAACACTCTCACTCTCTCTCTCTCTCACTCTCTCTCTCTCTCACTCTCTCACTCTCTCTCTCTCACACTCACACTCACAAACTGAGTAAAAACAGTGCGTGCATATGGGTAGAAACACTGCACCATGTGGCATTCACACACCTGCTCTCAAAGGGTCCTCTGGATCTAATCTGATCAAAAGTCTTTTTTTTTTTTTTTTTGCAAGATTTTGCAGCAGGGCTACCTGAGCTCCACACTGGTCACAGCCTCATCCAAGCTGGAGCCCCACTCAGCCAGATGCAGCCACCTGCTGGACACAAAGGAACACAAAAAAACAAACCCCACAACAAACAAAACCAAGATACAACTGAGTCCTTCAATGCAGAAACATTGAGCAATATTGGCGAAGTTGCATCTTCTCATTGTCCTCTTGAGCAGCTCCTCCATCCTGCACAACTAGAGATGTTCTCGATACAGTGTCCATCTTTTGAAGCAGAAGCGTTGAGAGACAGTGGTTCCATCCCTGCTTCAGCAGGCCTACAGTCACGTGACCACTGTGACTGATGAGTCCTTGAGGTTCTTCTCCCCAGGTCTTCCACTCTGATGCAGTACACACACAGTTGCTGGGAGTGTACACAGATGAATCCTTCAGTGTAGAAACACTGAGCAGTATTGGCCAACATGCATCCTCATGGTTCTCTGGATCAGCAGCTCCTCCATCCTGCACAACACACAAAGAAACACACTCAACATTAGCCATAGGTACTAGGTAAGTCAAACCCTGGAAGTTAAAACATCTTACAACACTTCCACATGCAGCAGGGGGCGTACCTGAGCTCCACACTGGCCATGGCCTCATCCAAGCTGGAGCCCCACTCAGCCAGATGCAGCCACCTGCTAAACACACACAGACAATTACATGTTTAAATGTAGAAACACTGATCAATGTTGACTTCCATGCTTTCTCTTACCCTCTGATGATCCTCTGGAGCAGCTCATCCTTCCTGCAGAGAAAGCTCATGCATACACACACTCACACACAGGCTTTGGATATTAAACCTAGAATTTTAAACATTCAGCAGCACTTCAAGGTGCAGCTGAGGGCTCACCTAGGCACCACCCTGGCCATGGCCTCATCCACACTGCTGAACACACACCCTACACGGACCTCAGGGCCATGCACACTGACTACTACCCACAATCAAACCTGACAACACGACACGCAACTCAATCCATGCTGCCAACACCATCTGCCCACAGGCTTCCACATATACACAGTTGTGTCCGGATCACAACTGCATATATGCTTCCACAGACCGACAACACCGACGCAACGACGCAGCAATATCAAACGCGCGCTCCAAACCTATGCAGGCCAGATGCTTTCCACTCACTGAATCCATCCACAACTAAACCTTTCCAACACTTGGCCAGTCCCAAACTCCAAAGCAGCTATACTGGTTACAAAGTCCATCTCAACCGAGCTAAAGATACAAGCCTGCACTTCCAACACTCAGATCACACACACGCACATAAGTGTAGAGCCGATGAGCGAAGCCAAACGCGGTGCTTTCTCCCAAATGGTCTCGGCTGCTCCGCTGGATCCCTTCGTCCGTCCTGCGGAAACCCGGCACATTATCAAACATGTTAGCTTCTGGTCTCAAATCAACTCAAGCTTTGCATTTTAAACGTTCTGTGTGGGCCTTACCTGCCTCCACGTCCGCCATTTTCCTCTGCATTGCTCCGGACACGCCTGTCTCGGGCTCACGCCGAACTTCCAGCTCCTCTAGGCCTGAATCGTCTCTCTGCTCTCAGCCACAGCTTTCACTGTACAACAACAAATAACCCGTGAAACATGAACACACAGGCTTCCTCTGTCCACAGGTAACGAGTTCAGTTCGCTCCACTTACCAGAAAACGAGTTTGGCAAACCAGAACGTTACCGACGCTTCCCGTATTTCACGGGAGACTCGAGCCAGCGTTACCCCGCACCTGCAGAAAAACTCTGCCCTGCTATTGGCTGAGCCCTCTCCTCCCCGGTCACATGGGTTTGATTAGCGCATGGGTAACAGGTGCGGCTGAGTTTTGGCGCGGCTCAAACTGGACTCTGATTGGACGGGACTAATACGTGAAGTGGTAGGAGAGACCTGCGGTGACTGCCCTCATAAAGCAGCAGTAACATCTGAATGCGGGTCCAACACAGAACAGGTGTTTGAAATAATCACCAGAGGTTCACTTTCAATCTGACTCCATGGCTTTATGCATTAAAGACTTCAATCTGAATCCGTTTTATTGGCCAAATTTATGATACAAACAAGGAATTTGACTTTGGTTTTCCTTTGCTCTCAGGCACTACAGAACAACAACACAACCAACAGAACAACTACTTTATTGCCACAAATAGCAATAGTGCAGTGGGTCAGTCTGAATCTGGATAATGCAAACTATATATGTCATATAAGGTGCGTTCAAAAGCAAAAAAAGTCAACCAGTGAATCTGCTGTCAACTGTCTTCCATCATGGTCATTATAACCATGTTACAATATGAAGTTTACCGAAAGTTCCCTACTTCAAACGGGCCACAGTGAATTTCTTTCAAAGGTGTGTGTCACCTGTGGCCTTCCCATCACAATTACTCAGCAAAATCTCCAGTTATATTTTCACTCCACACATACACACAGAGCTCTCAGTAGGAAGAGCTCACTTGATTTCTCTTTTATTAGTGTTTAAGGTTCATGAGGCATGTCTTATTGTTTCAGTTCATGCAGAGTAAAAGTGTCAAATCCATTCAACAGTCCTCACTGGGAAATGTGTCTGCAAAACAGTTAAGAAATATCAAAAGAGGCAACACAACAGAGTTTATTTGGACTTACACACATAATAAAGAGTAAAAAACAAATAAAAGCTCATTAAAAGACATCAAACATAGGTGACAAGAAGGGCCAACAAGCTACGGACACAGAAAGTGACCCTGCCCAACAGAATGTAACTGACATAAGATAAGATAAGATAAGATAAGATAAGATAAGATAAGATAAGATAAGATAAGATAAGATAGCACTTTATTGATCCCACAGCAGGGAAATCCACTTATTAGGCAGCTCACAAGCAAAAACAGGAGACAAGAAAAGGATTTAGTGCAGAAGTGTGCATGTGATTCAAGTATAAGGAACAATGTGCAAAAAATTGTATTTACAATCTAAAGAAAAAAGAAAGTAAAGTTTCAAAAAAACAGTACACAAAATACAAAAACAGTAAAAACTAGTAAAAACTGGCAATATACAAATTTACATGATGGTGGAGGGGTGAAGAGTAGGATCTTGTGGGAGAGAGAAAATAAATAAATGAATGAATGAAAAAACAAAATGATGGAGTCTACACTGTGTGCCAAATTATTATGCAAGTGATCTTTTCTTGAAAATGTGGACGGCTGCTGTTCAGAAACAAATGGTGCTTTAGTATGATGTATCTAAGGCCCTGAGCTTTAACAAAACCCTTTTTGTTGGAATCTCCAAAGCTTTCTCATATCATTTATCACTGGCGACATGTATATAAGTGTGGTGGAAAAATACTTTCTTCCTGATGAGAAGTCAAATAAAATTCTTTAGACAGTCATTGTCTGTCACATTAAAGTATTAACAAACTTATCATATGATCAGTGACTACATTCCTATAGGTTTAAGTAGACACATCATTAGCTGATATATGGGAAAATATGCATTTAGCTGTTTTTGTAGGACACAGACGTCCTTAGGTTGATAGCAAGCTGGAGGAAAATACAAGAAGTCAAAACCTAAACATCAACATCATCATCATCATAAAGAGGAAGAATCCAATCAGTAAACAAATCAGCAGACCAGTCTCAGCCAGAGAGGCCATCTGGTGTGTGACTGACCTGTCAATAGACCTTACACTGAGACTTCTAATGCAGGGAATAATACAACATCCAATCAGACTGAACCAACAAGGATACCAGTGATTCCTCGCAGTAGCGATGAATGGGCATAAAATGACATCTGTAGCACGACGAGGTTCATACCTCAGCGATGGCTTTCACCACCTCCACGTCCAAATGCGTGTCGGGCCGTCCCATTAAACTGCAGCCATTTTCGGCACAAACTTTTCTGATATTTCTTGCAGAAAATCCTCTTCTGCCGCCGCTTTCTTGTGAAATTCGCGCAGAGGTTTCTGCAGAGGAAAGGCCTTGTTTAGCCATGGCTAAAATAATGTGGCTGTAAGGTTCCAGGGACATTTTGGTTGGCGCGCCGCTCTGACAGGAACTAGGCTATCTTCTTCTTCTTCCTGGCTGCTGGATTCCACCGTTCGCCCAAACGCGAGGTTATTATAGATAAAGAACAGTAGGTGGCGACAATCCTGCAGCCGGTAGCAGCAGCAGGTCTCCATTACATAAAAGAAGAAGAAGAAAACAATGATAACATCCGGTCTGTGGACACGAGAAAACCGTCTATTCTCGTTTCTGCCTCTGCGTGATTTTGTATTTTGTTGCGTTAAGTAGAAGAAGAAAATCTAAGTCAGTTTTAAATTTCGAGGACTCACTTCAGACCCACAAAAAATAGAATGCCTCGTATTTAAATTTTGTTTTTTTTTTGTATTTTAAAACAAAAATCAAATAAACGCTTTTTTAAAATTTTAACACAGCTGTATCCAAACACTCAAATCATTCAGCTCATCAGAGACAGTTTAATTTCATTCTTTTTTATTTCAAGGAACTTTGCTTCATACAAAATGTTTAATGTAGAAACAACTGTAGAATTCAAAGTCTGGCCAAGAAACAGAAAATCAGGCAAACAAACATTTCACTGAATCCCAAGACCCAAATAAAGGAATGTTCCAGCTCTGCTGCATGGGGTGGAACTATCAACAATGTTCAATACTGTTTTTAATAGAAATTAGTTTTTTTCAACAAACCCCACAGTTTATATCAAATATTAAAAATCAACAACAAAATAACACATAGTATCTAAAAGTACTAAGTTTTCTACATGCACATACATTGTTAGAACATGCAAACATTTGTATTTTCTCAAGAAAAAGCCACATCTACACTGCCAATAGGATGCAGAAAGAAAGAGACTGGATCGCTTCTCGTGTTTGGTGGTCCACTGGTCCGGACCTGGACACAGGTTCATTTGACACTATACAGAGGCCACGTAGTCTAAGAAGGTACAGGAACTTTGAGGATTTCTCTGCCTTAGTGTGACGTAACTTTAAAATAATGGATGTGATCGATCTGCAGAAGAACGTGTTCCCCTCTTTAACAAAAAGAATCACTTTGACAGTATTCAGGGTTGCTTTCTGAAAACCCCTTTTATTACAGGAAACAGCTCCTCCCATTTAGAGCCGTGGGATTTCCATTTGACATTTTCAAAGTGGCTAAATGTTATGCATGCAAATATATGTATAAAGTTGCTGTACTCCTAAATATTCTGCTTCTCGTTTACACTTTGTGCCTTTATGTATTTTCAGTCTTTTTCGCCTGCATGGTTTTTTTTTTCAAAGCATTTTCTATAAAACATTTGGTCACACTCATGCTGAAGCCTGAATCTGAAGAGACCAGCATGTAAAGCTACAGAATGGATGGACAAATGGGTTTTGTCTTGTTGCATAGCCCTACTCTGTGGTCTTGTGTCTGGCCCCTGTAGTGTGTGTCACTGTGGTTAAACAAGGCCCCTATCTTCCCCCTTCTGACCGACAGGGGGGGGGGTCTTTCAAGAAATCCTCCACAAACACCTTCTACCCAATCAGCAGCTGCAAAGGTTAACACCCCCCCCCCCCCCCCCCCCTTACCATGATGTAAAAGCTCAGCAATACATCAACAGTTCACAAAAGACAATCTGATATTGAAGTCAATCATGTGTATCAAGCAAGTTGCATATAAGAAATATTGTTTGTGTGTAAATCAGCCTACGTATATCAGAGCAGATTATAGTTTCAGGAATCGGCAGTCAGACCTCCAGAGCTCTGTGACTGGTAGATGCTGTGAAGATGTGTGTTTCTAAAAATCTGACAGCTGGAGAATTTCTTCCTTCAAATTGGAAGCAGAGATCAGTGAGGCAGCAGGGCAGCTGTTGGCCAGTAGGACAACTTGAAGGAAAAATCCACCCTCCAGCACTGTCAGATCCACTTCTGACCATCGTTAGACATCAGTCAAAAGGTCGTAGTTCTGTACTGTTTCAGTAGATGTTTTGTGATTTGAGTTGTGATTTATCTTGTTGCCACGTTCTCTCCAGTCTCACAGAGCCAGATGAGATTTTGTTAGTTTGAGGCAGAAAGTTAAACTTGGTTTTCAGTCTCAGTATTAAAGTAGCTGATCATGCAAGACTCCCTCAGTCTGCCTCATCTCCTACGTCTACAGTACTTCTCCTCTAAAGGGATTTCCTACATTTCCCAGAATGCATCTTGCCAAGCTCCAGCAAAAAGGCATTAACTTCTTGCTTTCGTTTAAAAGTGTGTGTGTGGACATATGAGGTGTGTCTCAGTTCTATACAACATACTAACAGTTTACAGTATCTGTTGTCAGATAGTTTAAACTTAAATAGAGATAAATGGTCTCAGCTACAAAATCCAGCATTCAGTAATATATTGTTTAGCAGATAATATACAAATAATCAATCTATTTTACCATTTTCTACTAATAACAAATGATATAAGACGATCATCAACAGATGTCAATCAAAATGCAAATTTGGAATGAAACTGATAATTAAACTTAACAAAAGGAAAGCAAAATATGCCTGAGCAAAAAATGTATATGTATATAAAAGGTACATTTTGTTTTTAAAATGTTTACTGATATTATTTGCAGTCCTAGTACAATAACTTTTGTTATTGTGTGCAATCCCTTTCTCTAAAAGTTTCTCTTTGCATTTCATTGTCCACCAAAAAGCCAAGCAGATTCACAGAATGACATCTTTGAGTATACTTTTTTTTTTTTTTTCTTCAGTGTGAACACTCCACTGTGCATTCAACAAACCTGCTTAGAGTTAGTATGTGGTATGGAACTGGGACACAGTGAATGATGCAGTTGTGTTGTGGTTTGTTTTCTGTTGATGTGGGTGGAGATGTTAGTCACTCCAGCTCCTTCACCGGCTCTAGAGAAAGAAAACTTTTTCATTCTGACACCAAAGCCTGATCTTTAATATGAATGAGTTAGATTGCTGTAACATTTCCTGCTGTCAGACTCCATGGTACAGTAAGTGCTGGAAATATCTTGGCATGACAGGATACAGGATCAGTTTTTTTTTTCTTTTTTTTTTGCCAGTTATACATGAGAGTATGAAAAAAATAAATAATTAAAGGAAGAAACAGAACGAAACAACAAACTGGATCCAGATATGTAAAATGTATCCACCAAAGCTGATGCTTACCAATGTTAATTTGAATCCACATACACGCACGTGCAAACACACATGCATGCACACACACATACACAGCGCCTGGTTTGACCCAAATACCCATCAAGAGTCAGACTACGTTACCCTTTGCTACTTTGGGTCCCAAATCAGACAATGCAGACTCTGTCACACCTCCCCACCACTCAGTCCCATCAGACCTCAGCTGACCAACGCACTCAGCAGCTCAAATAAGACGGGAGCTCACACTGGGACACCCTTTCAAAAAACAAATAAATAAATAAATCGAAAAGAAACTCTACACGGTGGTCATAGCAGGTAGCTGGCCAGGTCTACCATCTAAACATGCACAATGTGTTACTGGCATTAACGTAGCTGGACAAATATATTTATGCAGTTTTCATAGTGTTTCCACAACGTTTTTCATGGTTTATCAAAAACAAGAAAAATAATCAACTTTCATAAGGTCATTTTTTGATTCCTGTCGTTTAAGCGTACTGTAGGTATCATTTCTCTCCTTGCAGATAAGGCTTTCTGTACAACATGTTTTCCAGCAGAGCTACATACAGAATGAACCAAACACCTACTCCAAGTGTGGATGCATTAGAAAACAGCTGACATTGCATCTTTTTCTACAGTATATCTAAAAGGATAGGCACTTTGTCTTAAAACATCGCAAAGAAGTCTGTAAGAAACATTAGACCTGAAACGATGGCAAACCAGAAGCAGTTCACGTAAAACACACTGTGGTCTTTTTTTTTTTTTTTTTTTTAACGTCATACAAAAAAAAAAAAAAAAGACAAAGAAAAGAAAACATCTACAAGGACATATTTATAGAAAACAAATCAGTCAGTCAGGTACTTCTCACTACCACGGGCTGCTTCTCTCTTCAAGTTTGCAAGAAACATTTAACAGGTAAACAATCACCGCTGCCTGTGTGACAGCACTTCATCTGTTCGACTGACACAAAGGGAATGTCATAAAGGATTAGGCATAATCATAGAATGGTAGAGTCCTAAACTAAAGAACATCACAGCTATTTGTACAGTGTCATAATGTCTTTGAGGTTTTCCAACATTTGAAACTATCATTTCACTGAACTACAGAGCTGCTTTTTGTCCTGCTTCCATGACGTGCAGTGCCATCACTTTCTTTTGAAACTGCCATACTGACTCTCAAACGCACTTTCAGCTACTGTTTGATTCAATAACTGACTTCACGTACAGCTTAAAAATTAAATGGTCTGTTAGACTTTATGTTGCCCTGTTGGGTGTAATAATAATGTGGAAGAAGCAAGAGCGGCTGATAAAGAGAGCACGACTCATCTTGAGTCTGAAAAAAAAACTGATTTTGCATATGTGCCTCATCGAGATTTGACGGTACACAGAGTGGAGCGCTGTTGAACTCGTTTTATCATGTAGATCTTTGCAAAATATAGCTTGTGTATAGTCTGTGTTTCTGATGTAATGCAGTTTGAGGGTCGATATGGTGGTGTCAACAAAACACTGGTCAAAGCAAATCAAGGATAGCTACGGTAAGATATCTGATGTTGGCAAAAAGTCTACTTCATAACGCTATGTGCCCTTACAATTTGTTGTTCACATTCAAATATTACCCACTTCAAGTGTTCTCCCTGTTTAGATGTTCTCCCTAAACTTAGCTCTCCAAGTCAGGATTAAAATACAGCATTAAACACACACAGTGACAATGTAAACTAAAGCCTTCAAAGAAGATGATAAAACTCATCACAGTTCCTCAAAAATGCATTAAAAAGGTTGGTTTAAAGCCATGCTAGCACCATTCGTCCTCCTCTGCCTCCTGGTAATACCTGGGTGCCCTGACGCCAGAGCCTGGGCTGGTGTTGCCCCCGAAGCTGAAGTGGTACCCATTGGGCACCCCAAGGTTCTGCTGTGGAGCCGGAAGCAGGGCTCCCATCATGCGAGGCAGTGCGGTCCAAGATGAGCGTCCGGCACGGGGGCTGGGCGACAGTGACGCCACATCCTGGAAGACGTCTAGCTGGTCCCGGAGGCTGCCGTAGGGGCTGCCCAGGGCATCGCCATGGCCCCGGCCCAAGAAGGGCTCGGAGCTGATACGAGTGACAGGGCAGGGGAAGTGGCGGGAGCCGCTGTGCCGGAGGGCGTTGTGCTCCGACAGGCCGCGGCTCAGCCGGCCAGGACTCAGAGAGGCCTGGCTGGACACAAAGTGCACGGGGGAAGAATTGGCAGTCTTGTAGGCCACCCCTGGCCGTGGGGTGAGGGGGGTCTGGGGGAGCTGCCGACGTCCGCGGCTTGGCGTGCTAAAACTGGAACTCAGTGCCACTGGGCTGCCTTTAACCCAACCACTGCCCTAGATGAAAATTGAACAAGCAATTTGAAACGAGAGAACGATGAGCAAAATATATAAGAGAGGAAAGGTAAAGGGAAGGAAACAGGGACAGGGCCACCAGAGGGAGGAGAGGAGAGGAGAGGAAAGGAAAGACATCAAAATGTGATATGTGATGACACAGAACAAATGAGGGACAGAACAAAGGATGAAAGAACAAACACTAACGGAAAGGTAACGACAGACAGACAAAATGGATGGAAAATGATGAAAAGAGAAAGTGGGAAAAGAAGTGAAAGGCCATGAGAGGCTGCACTGAAGGCAGACAGAGGAGAAAGCAGTAATACGAGCATGCAGAGGGATCATCAGCCTTCAGTTTCCCTGCTTCTTCTCACTTTTTCCTGAACTGCCTCTCCTACACTCAACACGCTACCTGCACCATGCTGGTCTAAGGCCGCGCTGCTGCGTCAGTCATCATCAACATGCAGATGTATAGCAGACTGACAACGAGCTTGTATTAAGAAACACATCTGGTCAAAGCAGTTCACCTCTAGGACACATTTATGATGGAACTGATCCATTTACACACAGAGGCCTCTGAGGCCTCTAGTTTCACAGAGATAAAACTACTATGAAGTGGAAAGGTGGTGTGTGTCTTAATGGAGCTGCTCTTTAAGCTGGTTTACTTAAGCTGAAATCTCACATGGGTCATTAATATTCACAACAAAACGTACACACTGCAACATGTTTTGAAGGGGACCCTACCACACACCAACAAACAAACAAACACAAGCACCACCATGCCGTGTGTTAGCAATACAACATAGGCTGTGCCTGTGTAGCGGCTGGCCAGTTCCCTACATCGACATCTGCAGCCTGCAGGTAGATTTTAGCTGGTCTGGAGGTGGATGAACTGTAACAGTCACACTTCACACATCAGATATAACAGCATTAGTTTTAATCAGCCATCAAAACTGCTGTGAAAAGTATAAAGTATCATTCTGACCAATGGCTGAAACCACAGACCCTTTAGAAATCCTCTTCACCTGGTCTTAAGTCTCATCTGGCCCTACTCTACACGCCTGTGCCCTCCCACCTGCTTGTTGCTGGTTTCCTGCCCCTCGCTGGGGGAGGCGGCGCAGCTAGCGGTGGCAGATTTGGTGTGGCAGTGTTCCCGGCTGCAGAAGCGGTCGCAGGAGTAGTAGCGCTGCTTGTCCGCTGAGGAGTGGTGGTGTTTCCTCTCGTGGGAGCGTCCGCGATCGTGGGCTCGCTCTCTGGAGGCAGCTGGGTCAGACCCTGGCTCTCCTGGTGCAACCGGGGATTAGGAAAATATTACAGGGTGAAAGTGTACGTTTCTCTATTCTAGATAAAATTAGAGTTTTTGATGGATTTACTTTGGTTCTGGAGTGCCTGTCTACTTGTCATGGCATTTATTTCTGTTCAGTAAGAAATAAGAAGTTATTATTCTCAGCAGATATTTGTCACAGTAGGAAAAGCACAGGTTTCACTACTAACATGAACGATGGCTCTGTTCTGTTCCAGTGTCCCACTAAATCATGACAGTGTACCAGTATGGACAATACTAGGACCCTGAAACTGAAGCAGCTACATGGAATTCAGCCATTGTGCATTTGATCATTCACACACGTGCTTTTCCTGAGGTCACATGTCAAAATGAAAATGCAGCTGTGTGCTCTTGCAGGTGACGCAGGTGTATATTTGGGAAATCACTTACAAGACTGAGGCCCTGTTCAGACCTGGTATTAGCAAGAGTCTCAGGTGATCCGATCACAAGTGGACAGCTCTAAGTACAGGTGTGAATGCACCCAAGACACATTGAGATCCAATCAGTCAGACCATGTTTGGAGGCCACATTCTTTTTATATGAATGCGTCCTGTATGTAATCATTCATGTTCTCAAATCTCATAAGCTAACTTTGTCCACAACGAAATTTTCAAAAAAACTTGTCTGGAACATGCCAAGAAACAGATCCAGTCTGTATTGTAATTCTTTCTTGCCACTGGTTAAAAACAACAACAGTCCATGTTCTTACTTTTTCAGATGTTCGTCCACCCTCACAAGAACAACATTCTTTGTAAATGCTTAAAGTCTAATATAAAAAGAACCTAAAATGATAGAATACCAGATAAGAGGATCTTCAGTCCAACAATACTGGCCTCACTGTTTGCCTATAAACACCACTCTGTCTACACTCAGTGAGAAGCTGGTCCTTTGGACACTCTGTCCTCAGCTGAAGCAGAGAACTCTGCAGCAGCCTTAAGACAGACAGTGAAGGGTTTTTATCCCTTCTACTGACTGTTTTCCTTTCTCCACAGCTTCACCCTGCAGAGCAGCTACCTATTAATCAATGGGTCGTGGGGTCATGTCTTTCAGTCTCTTTTATCTGAGTGTGTGTCTGGAGCTGCCGTCTCACAGTCAGACCCAGAGAGACCACTGCTGATCTCTATCACAGCTGAGACCCTGCAGGGTCTCCACTCCACTTCTTTAACACCCTTACACATTTTTATAGATGGCTTATTACATGTGATCACATGTAGCATTGAATTTCATTTCTGAAACGCACCATAAACTGTGACTGTTAACAAAGGTTTAAACCAAAATGTACATTGCAGCAAACTGCACTGTGTCGTCAAAGTCAAGGACACTTATATAAAATGATTAATTTTGTCCAAAGGAAACATTTTGGGGAAATACACTTATTAACTTTCTGGCAGAGAGATGACAAGATTAATACCACTCTCATATCTATTCATTAAATTTAGAGCCACAGCCAGCAGCCCGTTAGCTTAGCATTAATACTGGAAAGAGCTAGCCTGGCTCTGTCCATAGGGGACAAACTCTGTCTCCCACCACTAAATAACATCTCCTTTACTTAACCTGTAAAAAATATTAAAAATGACAATTTACTGTTTGATGGGGATGATGTGCTGGACACTTGTTGCTTAGCAGTTGCCAGGCAACCAGCAGAGGCTCTCCACCAAAATGAGAGGGAGTGAATTTCCCAAAAAAGACCTTTGATAAAGTCTCTCAGGACTGACAACTGTTTCTCAACAACAAACAATAATGTAGGATTTGTCCAAGTATATTTGAATTCAGTACTAAATGCAGTATAACAGTTTATCAGCCCTGCTCACCTGTATAGTTACTTTACTATTTGACATTTTAGCATTTTCTTTTTTTATTGTATTTTAAGACTTGACTTTGGTTACAGGGCAGCCAGTGTGACTGTCCACTGACATTATTTCTGTTTCTTTTGTTTCTTCTATTATGTAACAACTGAACGATCAGCCACAACATTAAAACCAGTTACTGAGGAGACAGTCCTGAGGGTGTTTTGGAAGAAATATCCAACAAATGCGACTTTTGAATACACAGTGTGTTTGTGTGTTTGTGTGTGTGTGTGTGCTGACTAACCAGCAGAGGCTGGAGGTTGTCCACCTAGAGGTGTATCCAAAGACCTCTGCCTCTTCTCTCTGTCTTTATCCCTGTCTCTGCGGTGGTGGCAGCGGTGGTGGTGGTGATGGTGGTGGGGCCGCTCCTGGCTGGGTTTCTCCAGGGTGTAGTCCCTCAGGTTGACCTCCTGGGGTCGCTGTGGGGCCACAGTGGAGGCTGAGCGCCTCATGGGACTGGCATCAGGGACAGACTGAGGGAGGGAGGGAGGGAGGGAGGGGGGATAGAGGGACAGAGAGGGTCACTGAGCACTTGTAGTTTTCATATAGCTCCAGTTTCATACTAAGACTACACCTGATTCTTCTGAGTGCTCATTTGTTGACTCACTTACTGAACCCTCTGACACGCTCCACTGAGCAGGATCTGACTGTTCCCACTGCAGATGGTATGAATCCACATTAAAACACCAGAATTTTATTCACGATACCACGTGATTAAAGACAATTAAGGCGTGAAATGATATGAAAGTATACATAAAGTTTTAAAACAAATTGACTGTGCTGCCATATAGAAGAGTAAAGCTTTTAATAGCTTTATATAAGGACTGCAGCAGTGGGAACACCTGGTGCTCCTGCACCTACAGCTCTGACTTAACCACATTTCCACTGTACCGCTGAAGAATAAAGGAGCAGGTGTTTCATCCAAAGTGGAAGTTCCTTCATTAGCTAAAACAGACTCCCTTTGTTTACAAGGACTCGTTAGGAAACCATCTGAACTTGTTAATGTGTGATGAGATATATATACTGCACATACACATATATAATTAAGCTAAATATTAAGGAATTTGACATTAGATCCTCAACCAGAATTACATACCTGGTCAGAAATGTCGTAGGTAAGACTTAGATAAGAGTTCTGCTGGAGCAGTTTTAACTCATGACCTCAGGGTTTCAAAGATCCAGACTACAGCCCTGTCTGGATCCTATGTATTTTTGTGTCATGTTATTAGACACACAGAATCAACTGCATCAACAATGACAAGACCTATACAAATAGCTTAACATACGCTGGTAACAACAGATGCAGTGGCAAAAATGTCCTCTCAAATCCTGCCACTGGGGGGCGTCAAAGTTGGAAGTTTTCACATGCCACACAGAGGGGCTTTAAAGCTACGGGACCATACACGATTCAGGCTCATGATCCAGAATAATAGTGATTCTGGTTGTATGCTGGTGTTGGTCCATGTGAGTCCATGTGATCATCTGACATCACCATCTCAATACAATACACTCAATACAGGAACCATAAACAGGTATATACTGTAGGCTGTGTGACAGCATGTACGTACAGGTAGATGGATCCCTGGAGAGTGTCGTGAGTGGCCCCGCTGTTTCACAGGAGAGGAAGCAGAAAAAAACAGAACAGCAGAGAAAGAGAGGAGGGACATTAAGCAACATCAGCAGCAGCTACAGTTTTGTTCTGATGAAAGCGATCAAATCTTTCACTGACAGCCAACTTCTGTGCAGTTCTTATGTCATTAAAGTCGTTTTGTTTGTAGAAAAATGACACAATCCTGTTGAAAACTGATGCTTTACAGTTATTTAGGACAGAGGGGGGTAGTGGCAAGTATTACTGTCTGTCTTTTGTGATAGCAAGTGGTTTAGTTACTTTACATATTTACATCTGGCATGTAAAATATGTAAAGTAACTAAAAATCATGGAGAAAAAACAAATAGGTATCAAGCTGCATGACACAGAAACACTCAGGTACCTCAACACTGTATTTCAGTCAGCTACTTTACTGAACCATGTGCTGTTCTGTGATGTCTGTTGCAGGTTTCATCAGCTGCCAGAGAGAAAAAAAAAAAAAATAACACACTGCACAGGATGAAACACAGACATTTTTCTGTGGGTTTCTGTCCAGTGCTCACTCTGTCTGCTTCTTTCAGCACATCCTGGACTCTGCCTCCGTGACTCTGTCAGATAACTCGGAGAACATACCAGTATCGATTCCCTCTGTTCTCGCCTGCCAGGCTTGTTATTTGGAGAGAGGCCGACCGGAGCATATCCTACAGATTAAAATGAGGGTTCGGCACATACTGTATTAAAAGGTGATGAAACTGCATAAATCAGGATTGAATGTCCAGTATCACCTGGGTTAGAGGAACAGAGAGTGGGGCTTTGCTTTCTCAGCGACCTCACTGTGAACAGACAGGCCAGACTGACTGAGTCACTCAGGTTTCCCATGTCACCACAGCACAAAGAAGGATCTTAAAGAGCAGAACACGTCTTAACACATGTCACCTCCTGATCCTCAGCTCAAATTAAGCAAAAGAAATGCAATAGCAAGAATGACAGATAAACTCCTGCAACTGAGGAGCGGAGGCCCCAGAGTTCAGACTGCACGGTACAGTTCCCAGCACACTCCAGCAGCCGCAGGCAACTTCCAAAAGGCCAGCATTAATTGAATTGGCTAAAGGATTTCCTGCCCTCTGTTCCAAAAGGTGAGAAAAATAAGACAGCAAGTCAACAAGGCAACCTCCCGCCCCTGTTCTTTACATCCTTTCATTATTACTCTAGATTCTCTCACTTCTACAGTAACCCAATTACCGTCTTCCTCTCCCATGCATCTTGTGCCCAAAGCCATTTGGAGCCACTACCATCTTTTCAGTTGGCAGCAGGAGAAAAACAATACTGGACAAACAGCTGGCGACCGGCCAGGATCTAATCAGATTACTGTAGACTTCTCCTCTGCAGCGAAAGTAGGATCAACAACAGCTCTTTCCAAATGGGCTGTGAGAGGAATGCACTTTAAATGCATGAATCGATCAATATCAACATCACTCAGGAAATGAGGGGCTTATTATATTTCTTAGGTTCTAGTGAAAGATTCATTTAGAGTTTTTCAGCCTTAACCGGATGAATAGTGAGTCCATGCTTCCATGCTGTTACAGAAGAAACGTTCTATGTGATGGTTCACTACACTGTTACAAAAAAAGCACTGACTGACTGTTGTTCTGGGTTATTTTCAGTAATGTAAGCACAGCACACTTTTCCTTCACTCACTGAAAATGTAGAGCTATGATATGATGTGTTTAACAGCCCTCTCGCTAAAGAAAGAAAGTTCCAAACACTCTGGTGGTGGTAGAAGTTAACAGAAAGTTGTAGGTGTGGTACAGTGTTTCTTCAGTCAACAAAAACTGTGACCAAAAAAAAGCAAATCGATTGACAACACTTTTTAAAAAGACAAACAAAGCAATAAACTGAAAAAAGTGATCTTTTCAACAAAAACTATGAGGAATTTTATTACAGATTCTGTCTACAAATAAAACTGTGGGAGGAGATGAATGGACAAATGAACTAATCTTTCCCTTTGGAAATTAGCTTCAGCTTTATACACATGAACAGTACATTGGACACTGCTTCTGCAACTGAACCTGTTCCTAACAAATAAACTAAATACACTTAAAGACATAAATACATAATGAAGAACACATGAAGCTGCTGCAGACACCCTGCTAATGTGCTGCTCACAGCTCCTGTGTAATAAAGATGTGTAATATAACAGAAATGTCACAATTGTACAGACTAAATGAATCTTTAGTCCCATTTAAAATTAGATCAAACATCTGAGGAAAAGGACGAGAAAAAAAAGGATTGAGTGCTGGATTTAAGCAGGATGTTAAACATTTAAATCTTACTGCAGCTTTTCTCTAAAGGTATATTACTGCAAAAATGTTATCTGGCTGGCTTAAGTTGCTCATCTGAAGCTAAACCCAGATACTGAACAGTGCTTTAGTGAATATGTGAGTGAATCCAGCCTCTGCTCTGCAGACGAGAGGACAGGAGTGACTGGGCGACTCTGTTCAAGCAGCCAGAGTCTGGGAACGACAGGTGGATTTACTGAGGAGAGTCGATCTGTTGTATCACTGCAGAGCAGGATGACATGAGCACTGTGTGTGTGAGCCATTACATTCTGCTATGAAGAGGCACAGTGTTTTCTCTCCTAATCTCCCAACAGGCTAGAAAAACACAACATCAGAATTAAAAATGCAGGACAAAGATCTGACTAAAACTGTATAAAGATCTTTAGTTTTAGTTATTGACTGAAACAACTAAGATGTGACTATAAATAATATGCATCCTTGTCAGATGACTAAGACTAAAACTGAGTCTAATTAAGTTTTGAACACAAATGTGGAGCAGATGAGATGTTACCTGCAGCTCAGCAGTAAGGCGAGGCATAGAAGCAGCTCTGCCCTGGTTCTCCAGACCCGTGCCAGGGACTGGGATCGTACTGCTGGCACTGGTCTCCATCCTCCTCATCTCCACTGACTCCTGGACACACACACAAACACAAGCCCATTAGCATCACTGGTGTGTGTAGGGGTAGGGTGGACTGAGAGTTACTTTTCCTCTTTACTTCTCCTTAAGCAGCAGATGTTAAACAGCCTGAACCCTGTGCTGATCAATGTTACTGTAATGTTCACACAAACTCTGAATCCTGCAAACTGCTGCACTTACACACAGGTAGGCTGGACTTAATATAATGACTCACTCAGTTAATTTACTATAGTGTACATTTCCACAGTACTAATTGCATCAGTACAACAACTAAGTCTTGTCACATTCAACAGGAGCAGATCAGAACATGTGTACAGTTTCACATACACACCACGTGTTGGACGGTACCTGAATGACGGCAGTGTCTGGTGTGTCCTCTGACGGGCCCCTGGATATGGTTCTCTTAGCCTTGGGTTTCTCCATCACCAAGGAAGGTGATGGCTTGATGTTGTGATCATGACCCGGCCTGTGTGTTATATCAGTCACAGCTCAGCATAATAATAATAATAATAATAATAATCATCATCATCATCATCATCATCATACAGTGTAAATCAGGTTACAGAGTAACAGGTTAACATTTTCACACTTAGAGCTGTATTCATTCAGTGTGTGAGCACCGTTCAGTGGTTTGAGTGAAACCTTTAATTGGATTTGAACCATCTATATAGCTATTATCCAATATTTGATACACACGGTTCTGTGAATATTATTTTGAATGAAAATGTGAGTGAAACAGTAAAAGCAAACCCACTCTTTGTTTAAGAAGCTCCTCTAGCATGGTAGGTTTTTCTGAGACCATGTTACATTGTGTTGTATCATTATTACATTATTACATTATCTTTTATATTCTCCGTAATGTAGAATATTCTCGGACACAAATACCAAGTGGCCTAATGATCCACGTTACCTCAACCACTCTCACTGGTTGTGTCCAACATCCCCTCCTTGTTTACTCACTCATTGTTCTCCATGTAGCAGACACTCAGATACTACTACTGCATACTACTTTTTGGTTTCATTGTGGGGAAAAATACATTTTATTTATAAAGCACTTTTCAAAACATAGTTACAAAGTGCTTTACTTAACAACAATAAGATAAGTAACATAAAATCTGATAATCTAGTGCATAGGGGGAGAGCAGCCAAAGCATGAACATCCCCACAGAGATTAAAGGCCTGGGACTCACCACCAGTCAGTCAGACCTGAAGCTTTTCAGATGAGAGGTGAAACGTCTCAGAGAATCTAAAGCAGCTGCTTCTGACTTAGCTCTCTTCCCCCGTTATACAGTACGCTCATTTATTTCTCTGAATGAAAAACATGTGAGCACTGCCAGAGAGAAAATACATAGAGTACAGCAGACAAACTTGGAATCACATCCCCTGCAGTAAACCTTCTCATCTGAGCAGACGTAAGATCAGGATGGGAAATTAGCCTGAGCTGCTGGTTAAGAGCAGATCTGCTTCTCTCTCAAGGTTCAGTGGCCTTTAACACTCAGACTGATTTAAAGTTCAGAGTAGGAGTTACCCATCAACTCAACACTAAACACTGTGTGGATGAGTCATGAATTATCTGACAGTGTAGATTATAATCCTAAAGTAATCATGAGTCATTGACTTTGTACAGTGGCCCCTAAGGACAAAGCACATACAAATACAAAAAAACAAAAACAAAAACGCTCCAGATATGAAAACACAGACAAAAGTGAAAACACAAACACTCAGGGAAACACGCTACAAATCCAGAAATGTGACAAATACAACAACACATGCAACACAGATCTGCTGCACCAGGAGTGCTCTGGAGTGATGGGCTTGATTTGGATAAGCAGCGACAGATTTATTTGCTTATATCAATAACCTAACCCTTTACTAAAGTGGGATATTTTTTCCAGGAGAGGAAGTAACCATTTAGATTTCAAACATGCGGTCAGTTTATCCAAGTAATGTCCGTGTGATCTGACATTTTCAGACATTTGAGGAAAGGCCTTCTGGGTGAGACTAGCAAGACAGTCAGTGTCCTGTCTTATCTCTGCAAGTCCTCTGGTAATTTACGGCTGGCTCTGTTGTCCACAGCTTTTTGAAATACAATTGAATTCCTTTAGGATGATAAAATGTGGCCTCAGATTTAAATATAATATTTGTTGATGTCAGTTTATCTGAAGGTAAAGCTGAATACATAGTAAATACATGTGTTATTGGGCAGTTTAACAACATCTCTGTGGACTTTGGGGTTTTTATACAAACAAAATGAATAGAGGCAGTGTTTTCACTCATGGATGTCCTTTGTTCATAGGGGCCACAGTTACTGGAGAAGAGAATTTTACTGAGCCTTTATTCATCACACCTTACACCTGACCATGTGCTTATGCTATATACTCTTGGTACACCAGGTTAAAGCAGTTGCAGGTTACAGTAGGTGCATAGTACCTTGTCTTAACTGTCAGTCTTGACACAGTAAATGTGAACGTAGGTTTTAGTTTTTATGTAGTAAATCCAGCTTAAATGTGTTGTATTCCTGTGCTAAATTACATCATACTGTTTGGTCTCCATGTGATAAACCTGATCTTAGATTTTTGTCTTGGTGTATTAAACACAAGACAAGAATGTACTTAAGTTCTCAGCCTCTGTAGATCAGGCACAAACAGTGCAGAGAGGATTTACAAGAGCCACGTGTCAGGATGGAGCAGCAGAAATATATATATATATATATATGCATTAAATATAGAATTACAATGACGAAACATACAACTAAGCTTTTCTTTTTTCTGATATATTAAAGTGAGTGTGTTGCTGTATTTTACCTCATTACTAACATCAACACCATCTCCACCTCCTCCTGCCCCCAGCTGCTGGACCTGCACCCCCCCCCCCCCGATGGCTGAAGTTTTTGTGTCTTTCCCATGAACATGCTTATCATTATGTCATCTGAATACACTCAGACTGTGACCCAAAAGTAAATATGTCCCTCAGTCTTTACATTTATATGGTAAATAAGAAGTTAATTTTCAGCCTGGATGCAGTATTCTACACCAAAATCTAGTATTAATCTAAACGCTGGTACTTGGTTTGTACTCTGGATGCAGTGAACCCAACTGCAGGTTTTAAAATTCATGTGGAAAATGAAGTTTTAGTTCCTGAAGCGTTGAACTTACAGCGTGCCTCCATTGTTGAGGGAGTTGGAGCTAGGTCTGGTCTGTGGCTGGGACTTGGCATTGGATTTGGGCTGGGACTGAAGCATGCTGGGAGGCTCCACACTGTTTAACATCATAGGCAGGCCTTTCTCCTGCATGTGAGTCAGAGGCAGCAATGGCTTAAACAGAGCCCCGACCTTGCACTGTGGAGGAGAGATGGATGGCAACATGCTGAAGACATTCAGAGGCAGCAGGCAGAATATTGTCGGACCCAGATCTGACAGCGGGGGGCTCAGTGCCACCCAGATGTAGAGACTGGGGCCAGAATATTCATTTCTCGCAGTCATGCTTGTATGTAGCACTGTACAACTGTGTGCGTCTGTGTGAGTGTTTGTGTATGCAGAAACAAACATACACCTGTACAGTAGATGTGCAAGGTTGCAAATAACTACCGACCAGCAGCCAAACGCAGATTCATCTTTGGCTGTGGCTTGTGAGTGCGCCTTCAATGCAAACTGGATCAATAGTAATAGGTAACCGATCACTGGGTGCTTTTACAGTGGAAATATTAAATTGGGGAAGCAGCTGATTGATTTTGTCATCCACCGCTGAACGGCTGGTGGATACAAAAGCATCTTCTTTGCATGTGTGTATGCATGCAGGCATACAGTCAAAGTGTGGGTCAGTGTGTGTGCATACACAGTGTAAGTGGGCGCATGCATACGGGTTTGCACTACTGCATCCAATGTGGGTGTGCTTCAGTGCATGTGCATGTGTGTGTGTGTGTGTGTAGCTGCGGGTACGTGTGGTGTGCATGTTGTACCTGGGAGCCTGACGCGTTCTGCTGCTGCTGCTGCTGCAGCTGCAGCCTCCTCGCTCGATTCTGCTTGTAGTAGTCGAAGATCATCAGGGCTGCGTAAACCTTCCCTACCGTCAGTTCATTGGCTGGTGAGGAGAGAGAGGAGAGAAGAAATGATGTGAGGAAGGAGGACAGTACAGGAAAGAAAGGAGGGAGCAGAGGAGGAAATTCTGCTGACTCATTCATCCCTCCCTCCTCAATTCATCTCTATTTGCCTGCTCGTCTCCCTAATGGTTTAGTTTTAAGAAAAGAAACTTCTTAATGAGTGTGATTTAATGAATTCACAGCAGGTAATTAAAATAGATTTTTAATGTAAACAAAAAGAGCATCATGAAAGAGCTGACTGAAAATGCCTCTGTGTAGATAGGTGGTGAACACTTCTTACCAACAGGTGGCAGCAAAAGCAAAGCTCACAGCTGCACAGGAGGGTTCGTCTTTTAATGCACTCACGTGGAGGGACACATGCACAGGTACTCACTCACTGCACTGACCAAACTGTACTTTATCAAACCCTTTACTTTCACCTATACTCTTAATTTTAATTTAATTTACCAGAATTATCAACATGGTACTTATTACCAACATAACATATTATTTATCTAATGCTCATCATCTGTAAGCAGCAGAATTTCTTTCCTGCTCCACTTTTGTTTTCTTTTTCTTTCCACTTCATACAGTCAGTTTACAGGTGTTGTGGTGTACTACCACATAATGTAAAAGAGGTTGTATAAAGCTTTTTGTGTCTCCAGCTGTGTGAAGTCTGATTAATGTCCTCAAGTGATGTCACTTGAGTCTACAAGTTAGCATAACACACCCAAACCCTCCAACCCAGCTGTCAGCAGTCAAATTGTCATGTGGGCAACAAGGTAGAGGAATGTGATTTTGACCGTAATGATAAATCAGCAGAGAACTGATTCTGTGTGATTCTTAGAGTTTTGATGAATACATACTACATCTTTAAAAAACGATCCCATAGAAACATTTTTGGAGCAAAGACTGCATCATTTCAAGGATGTGATGTTTGAAATGTGAAGTTGATAGTGAATATTTCACAAAAATGTTCTCATACCTACAAAAACAAAAAAAGTTCAACAAAACTTTAAGCCTTAACAGAAAATCTGCATTGAGATGAACTCCAGTAAACCTGGGCCTGGTGTCTGTGGTGTGTAGGTTTCTGAAAGGACGTGGGTCTTTGGCTCTGAGTGGAACCCAGGAGAGCTGATTTGGCAGTGACATGGTACAAGACAGAAAACAGGCTTGTGTTTAAGAATTTGTAAATTCTTAGTCAGTAAACAAATGGCAAACAATTGACAAAAAAAATCTGTGGCATCACTTGGAGTAAGAAACTTTAAGCTGTGTCCAAAATCCTTTCCTCACTCACTCCTCCTCACTCCTGCAATTTCCCCACTGAGGGACTAATAAAGGATTCTCTTATCCTCTGTAAATAAAAGACACTCGTAGTTGCTTTTTCAGTCGTGAGAGGCAACCTGAGATTTTGGACACTTGATAATCATCATCATTTTGTCATCACTGACAGTTCCCACACAGCGTTTTGTCGTTTTGGACGTTTTGGTTGGACAATCGCTGATGTTGATCTCATAAGGAGAAATCAGTCAATCATCAGCGGTCTTCCTGGATTAACCCATTATTTTGGGCGGTGGAAGGGACAGACTACCAGTGAAAGCATTCACTACCTAATGGAGACTTATTTTATTCAACGTTCACTGTACATTTACTGAACATTTACCCAAAGTAACTGACACGTTAACTAATCCCAGCTTATCATTTTTACTAGCTCATTCAGGCTAATAAGGCTGCCAGCTAGAGTGCACTCAGAACACTGTGGCTGATTTAGTTAATCTTGAGCTCACGTGCAGATTTTTTTTTCCCCTGAGACCAACTGAGTGGTTGAAGAGTAGGTACATTTTCAGGCAGCCAAGATTTTTTTTGGTTGACTGCATCTCTCCTCTACAGTAAGCAGGGAGTGATTTTAGACTCAGCTCTGGGATTTGTTCTGATGTTTGTTCTGAAACTTAATAAAGTTTTTCTAATTCTGATTAGTGCTGTACTGGATCTAATTTGTCTGAACATATGGAAAGTAAATCTCAGGAACATGCTTAAGCTTTCAGAGCGACCGATTAAAGAAAAGCTGAGTGAGAGTTTGCAGTGAGTTACAGCAGAGCAGAGACCACCTGCTGGAACAATACATCATGACTTCAACTCTCTATTGTATCTTGGCATCTCTGGGATATATATAAAAAAAAAAAAAAACATGAAAAAAATGTATAGGCGTGAGTATTTTTTTCCTGATTATCCATCAGGGGCTCTGACTGATGGTGAAGAGGACAAATCCAAAGCACGTCGTGCAGAATAAAAACATCCACAACGCCTCATTACGTACTGTCACCATGGTAATAACCCTGAGACATCCAGGCTAATTACTTAATGATGAACTGTCCTTTATGAATGTGAGAAAAAAGATTAGATAAGGTGTGAAAAGTTACACTTGAACTTTCACATAAAGACAGTTTTGTTTAATTAGTAAGTTAGTGCTCAGTGAAGAAAAGACATCATTTGTAGAGAAATTATAATTTATGTTACTCTACATTACGGAGAACGTCTTTTTAGGAGATCCAGATATTTAGGTGACTGTGATGGTGCTGATGGTGAAATGCTTACGTTTATGTGGCGTCACCAACAGGTCCATGGTCTTTTGTGAGAGGTTGGGCCACACTGTGGACAACTCCTTCTTTAACTCAGCGTCAGATAATCGCTGGGCTACCATACCTAAAAATCCAAAGAGAGAGAGAAAGAGAAAGAGACAGACCTTTAACCCCCTTTATCAAAACACATAGTTGTGAAGGAATTGTTCCTGAGACGAGGCATGAAGAGAAGTCAGTAAAAAAAAAAGCTGAGGCTTCAGAGGCAGTGAAGCCAGGAGAGAGAATCCAGCAGACACACCCAGCACAGCACAAAGACGTGTAATGAGCCCAAATGGGAGATTTGCAGCTCTGAGAACAATAAATAGCAGCTGGTTCTTGCACACATCTGTCACTGTGGTTGGTACTGGCTGGCTGCTAAAGGTGGCATTTCACATAACATCGCAGTGAGGCGCATTTTGGAGTTTGAGACATTTTAAGTCATTTGTTTTTTGCTATGACTTTATCAGTTATTTGGGAACATTTTAGGTGAACTGCAAAAAAACGGCATATTTAATAAAGTAGTTTAACTGGTGACTAACTATATATTCAACCTAAATAATATGAACATCATATTTACTTAGTTTAGTTCATCAGACATTAGAAGAAGACTGACTGTTCAGTCCACAGTCCATTGGTCTGAAATGAAGCTGTCAGGCTCCCATGAAGAATACAGTTAATCAGTAATCACTCCTAAAGTACAATAGATTGGCTCCAAGCTACGTTTCTCACCTGCTACACCCTTAAGTACAGGGGTTTACACGCCACAGAGAATGCCTTTACATATGTCTATTCTACTCATTTTTATTATCTTCTGTGTTGCGTTTCTCTGACCTGAGGCCAGTTTGATCTCCAGGGCGGTGCGGATCAGGGCCATCAGGGTGGAGGTGAAGTGGACGGTGTTGTCATCAGCGATGGGCATGTTCATTTTGACGAGACGCTGAGAAGAGGAGACAAGTGGTGACAGACGGACATTAGACCACCACAACCAAGTTCTAACAAACAGCCCAGTCAGAACATACAGTCCACCCAGAGAAATCAATCTGTGTGCTGCTGTGATCAAATACCCTCCATGGATTCATTCTCTGAGCATAAAGGCGCTTTGCTAAGTTTTGTTTCATGTTTGAACTATGGCCGTATTGACAGAATGTTACTGTGACTCAGTTCAGCACACAAAAAGCCTTCTCTACAAGTACGTACAGAGGAGACAAACTGGACATTCACATTCACTGCTACTGGCTACAGTATGAAATACGCTGCAAGTCAAAGTGCACTGGTGCAAGACTGACATTGACCGAAAGAAAAGGTGAGAGAAGGCATGTAACGCATAACCATGAAGGTGCCTCGGCAGTCGCAGGAGCTCGACTCTGTGGTTGCCATCCTAACAATCGTCAACTTGGAGTTGAGGAGGTTGAGTGTGTGAGCTAACAATAAAAAAAAGTGTCCATTCCACCAAGCTTGGGCAGCCGTAGCAGGAAGACTTGGTTCATATAGGACTGATAGCAAGCACTAAGATGCATCAGAATGATGTGGGATTGTTGCTGAAAGAGTTGAGCTCCCCTGAACACAAAAAGCATTCATATACATGTGCTCTCAGTGGCAGTGCAGAGAGTAAGAAAGACCAGAGTCAGAATGAGACGGAGATGGAGAGCTGAGGGGCAAACACACACACACGCATACACACACCTTCACATATACACTATACAACCATGTTAATTTGCATATGATCACACACACACCCACACATACGTACACACAACCACAGGCTGCACAACCAGTTAGAGAGAAAGCAATACTGGCAACTAGAAACTAAAGACTAAATAACTGAGATCATAGATTGTACTTAAAGACAATCTTAACCAGGTCTTATCTGCAAACCTTTTTTACAGCATAAGTGAAAAATTGTGGATATGGATCATTGGGTCCGTGTGGACTTCATACAACCTCCACCTGGTAACAACATGCAACCTGTATCTGGCTTTGTTATCTCATCATGGGCCTTTGCCTTTACACCTGGTATCATCATCTGGATTCAGCTTGTGAGTAGATCTCAACACACATTATAAGGTACTCAGAGCTGGTAGGCTTTTTAATAAACACAATGGATCTGTTCAAGAGACTCATTTTCATCTACACCTGTTACAAAAGAAACAGCTGTAAGATGATGAACAGTCCAGTGAGCTTAAACTGGAATGAAATGGGTATATACATAATACGTGTATGGAAGGCAGCCCTGCTAACTAGGCTGATGTTACTGATCATAGCCAGTTGGGATCCCTGCTAACCCTACTGCTAGATCTGATCTGATCCCAATATGACCACTGCTAATGATGATCACGCCTGATCCCCTGCAACATGTGGCTTTCCTGACTCAGATAAGACATCCAGATACTGATCACACATTAATATCAGGTGGAAATGGAGGCTTTTCTCATTTATATCAGTCAATGTTCAGCAATAAATAAATAAAATCAAAATCACAGTGATGTATTTTGTGGATGTTGTGCAGCAGTAACATTCTAACACACAAACACACACACACACACACACACACACACACACACACACAACTTTTCCAACAGTGGATAGACTGAGATGAAATGCGAGAAAGAATGAGAGGGTCGGGTAGCAAAGACAGAACCACACAGTGAAAATCGTATATAGAAAGAAGATCTTCCACAGAAAAGCAACAGAAGCTACGCACACACCCAACTACACACACATACACACACACACACAGGCACACACACACTGCTCCACAAAATAAAACCCCAACTAGGGCGTACCACTCAAAGGAAATACTGACATAGGAGCAAGTTTCCTCCATAAACATAATATATCTTAGTTAACACGTCTTAAAGTTTTTTTCATTGAGCTCTATGCTGTTATCATTAGTGATGGGTCTTAGCCCCACACAAGCAGCTATGCTCAAAGAAACAGTAAAGACAGTAAAGATGAGGTGGGGGCTTACACCAAAAATATCAGAGCGCTAGCAAAAACAAAGTGAATAAACGAGGGAACACTGCAGAGCACAGACACTGGCTTTGAGTTCACGCCAGTGGAAGAAAGGTTGTCGAGCACAGGGAAGAAGGTAGAGGAAGAAGTGGGTCTACCTTGTAGGCGACTCTTGGCGGACATTTCTTTCCCAAACCTAATGGTGGGGACATGTGGAGCAGCATCTGATACATATCGAGGTACTTGATACGGCCACTTCACAGGGAAGGAAATCAAAAACAAACAAAACCCAAAACAGAGAAGGATGGGGAGTTAGAGAAGGAGGAGAGGAACAAAGGGAGGAAATCAACAAAACAAGAGAATAATGGAAAGGAAAAACAGAAATCTGTTGTTAATAGATTTCCTAAAGTGTGATGTTAGGTGGATGCCATCCTCGGCCACTGCGTGGGGGCACGGGGATGCATCGCTGTGGACCTCAGGATCCCTGAGAGGAGACATGGGATGGTGAAGAGTGAGTTTGGTGGGAGAGGGGAGGAGGGGAGAGAAGAAAGGACGATGGGTTGACCCAACACACAGGATGCTGATGGGAGGGAAGAGAAATGACAGCATTGTAACAGGGATGTCTGCCTCAGCATGCTTGCAAACATCCCACTGGTACTTCAACCAGGGAACACAGAGACAAAGGTTTCAATGCCAGCCCAAGCTCTGGTTTGGGGCTTTCACTCATAGCCTGACTTTCCTCTAGAATACGTCTTCATGTAAAGATCAAATCATACTCTTCATAAGGCTTTTGATCTGATTCAGCTGTGTAGCAATCGGGTCCTTCAAGACTTTCAAGGGTGATTTTCTTTCAAAGTCTTGAAGACCTTTCAAGACTTTTTCTTTCAATACTTTTTTTTTTTTACATTTGAATCTGATAGAAATGTGAGGTAAAACATTTCTGCCATCTAAACATTACAGACAGGAGAAAGTAGGCATGGCAGGCGGCATGTTGGGACAATGCCGTGGCTTTGAAAGCTTTGTTTCCACTCCGGCATCATCAACCAAAGCCAGTCAGTTTGGAGGGGCAGGTGCTAGACTAAAGGCGATTTCATTGGTGCACAGCCATTCAGTTCAAAGTTTCTTGGTATAGAGGTACACAAAGCACCCTTGTGACGGAAATGTCTGGTATTTGCAAACCTTGTATGCTACCCTATTAGGGCAGTTCTTCCCTAAGCCAAGGGGGGGTGAGATAACGCGTAACAAATTGTACATATCCTTATAGGAAATCCGTCCGCTGTGGAAAAGAACAAGCACATAAATAAACAAACGTTCAGGACAGCTTAAAATAAAACAATGATCATCAGTGGGCTGACTGCATACAACAAGGTACAGGACTGAGGCCTGTGTATGAGGCCTCATTAAGTCACCTTAATCACAAACGGGGAAGAGAGGAGCAAGGTTAGGCTGTCTATTCCCTCCACTTTACTTTGTATTTTATCCTCTGGGGCTCAGAGGGAGCTTTGAACATACCACGCAGCTGGGTCGTACTCGGCCCAAACCCGGATGAACTCATCGAGGTGATGAGGTCCCAGGATGGAGGAATCTCTGGTTAGGTACTCAAAGTTATCCATGATGACAGCCACAAACAGGTTCAGCATCTGGAACACAGACATTAGGTTGGGTTTACACCTCTGTTCTGGTTTAGTGTTTAAAACAGTACGTTTGGAGCCAGATCAGTTCATCTCAGTGGCACCGGCATGATGAGCCGAGACGCTTGTGGAGGCAAAGAAAATCCACACATATCTTATGTCTTATCTTACGAACTTTGACGTGTCAATCTGTACGGCTGAACAATACCAACATCTTGACAGTGCTGACCATTGAGGGAACTCAAGTCCTGAGTGTCCATAGCTATAGTATCATAGGGCGGCTAGCTTGTTAGTGGTTAGATGGCTGTATGATAATATGTATGATTATAACAATGTAACATTAATATTGTGTATTTTGTTGTAAAATACACAATATTATTTGTGTATTATTATTATTTTTTTATACTTTGCTGTAAAAAATATGATTGGACATATACAATAAGTCAAATTACATTTGTTTACACTCACTACAAACAAACCACAAGCTTTTGTCACTGTGACCTGACAGAATGAATCAGAGGCCACAGCTGTTACAGTGGCTACAGTGCTGGTGTATTTCAGTACTGACCAGGAAGGAGCACAGGAAGATAAAGGAGACAAAGTAGAAGTAGGCAAAATCACTGCCGCACTCTTTCCCATGGGTCCCTGATCGCTCGTCACAGGGTCGGCGACTCAGACATGATAACATGATCTCGTGCCAGGCCTCACCAGTTGCACTCCTGATACACAGAATATCACAGACACACACACACACAGAAGACACATAAAAGGACTGGCAGCATGTGACAGGTCTGTTACTGTTCAGCTTCAACAAATGAGAATTTAATTAGAGCTGAGTGATGTTAAATGAACGCCTCTTACAGAAAAAGTCAGATAATGCAGATGCTGCAGGAGCTGAATTAAAAATGTGCAGTTGGCTTGAAGCTAAAGTGAACCTGGCTGGCAGATTGCGTTTTACTGTGTGTTGCTGTAACAATGTTTTACTTAAAGATCCTATAAACCTGGTTTCAAATCTTAACACAACAAGCAACAAAAAACATCCTTAAAGACCCGGCTTCTGTGCTTCAGCAGCACTGTGCGTCTGTGGTTTGATCACATTTGACTGACGGGACAGAATTCTGATTAGATCTCAAAGTGTTCCTTCTTCCAACAGAGCAACAGAGGCCCAACTCAGCAAACTCCATCCACTGAGGAAGAGCGGTGCAGTGTAAACGTTGGAAATGAACCTTTTTTGTCACATTACTGTTTCTAGGGTTAAGAATGAACTCAGTGCTCTGTGTCTTCCACTGTTCTCACAAATTACAGTTTCAGTGGGGATGTATTGACTCGTTCTTAGTATACAACTTCTTAAAACTTCAGAATCTGCTGCCACCTGAGATCCCTCCTGGCAAGGGACCATCCAGCCCACTGAGTTTGATGATATGCTGTTTCTCAGTGTATTCACCTCATGGCTGATATCCAAGTATTTGCAGAAATTCAAATGAAATGGATAATTTGTTTCAGAAGAAAAAAGGCCGCAAGTAAACAAGAAGCCACGGCCAAATCACAAACCCGAACACTGACTGTTCCAATCATGGACGGTCATTTTAAATTCCCCATCAGCTTTAAAATGCAGCATCTGTGTAACAGAGATGTACTCAGAGTTTGAGGATGTTTATCCGAGTATTACTACTCCTATGATTTTAGTTTTAGCAGTAAAAAATATTGCATTTGCATTTCACCTCGACAAGCCGCAAAAATGTTATGTTTCTTATACATTAATACATAAGTACTAATATTCCAAGAATACTAATACTGTAATTATTTAACCCTGTAGTTATTTTGGGTGATAAACCTGGGTCATTACCTTTAATGGATATGTAAGTCAAAGATCTGATTGTGCTGCTGCAGGTTAGGACCATAGACTAGTTTGTAGTTTCCTAAAGAATGACAATGGATCTCCCTCCTCTCCTGCCTCACTTTATAAGAGTCTCACAGATAGGATGGATTGTCTGACTGTGTCTTCAGGTCCAGAGTGTTTCCCCTCCAAGTTCTTGTTCTTGTATAATGAGTCATTATACCCAGTGGACTAATTCTAGGTTTCTGTCCATGTTTGCTGAACACACACTACTGTGCCTTGTTTATACCTTTCCCTATAACTGCCATTGTAGCTGTGATATCATCAAATATAGATGAGGTACAATTTCATGTTTAAATAACACTATGGTTTTGGTTCAGCTGCTCATTACCTACTGGGCTGTTTGCCCAACTGGAAGTGATGACTCTTTCATGGAAAACAGTCTGTGTTTGGTCAAAGTGCTCTAACGTGCTCATGTGATGTATTTATGTTTATATAATAAGGCTTCTTATACCTGAACAGCAGCATGAGAGCCTGGAGGAATGTGCGGAAGTTGTTGTGGTGATTGATGGCTGTGTCCTCATTCAGGTCAATGTTTCCAAACACCTGCAGACACAGAGACACAGAGAGGGAAATGGATTTGTCCTGTCTTAGCAAGGTGCAATTAATATTTTTCATGTTTAAGCCACAACAATTTAATGATGTGTCTTAAACTGTATGAGTATCATGACCTCTGTGACCACAGCGGAGCGGCATCACGCACCTGCATCCCAATGATGGCATAGATGAAGAACAGCATAGCAATCAGCAGGCAAACATAAGGCAGGGCCTAAAGGGAACAATGGGAAACCAAAACACACTTAATTATTAATATCCACTCTGAATTATTCCAGGATGTTTGAGTTTGCGTGTGCAGGGAGATACTGTACATGGCTGTGAAGCGAGTTTGTGAAAGTAAACTAGTCTGTGTGCACGCCAATGTGGATGCTAACATACACACACAGCATGTGTGTGTGTGCGTGTGCAAAGTGAGCATGTGACACAGTGTGTGAGCACCTTGAAGGACTGGACGAAGGTCCACAGCAGGATGCGGATGGTGTATCCCTGCCTCAGCAGCTTGATGAGCCGAGCGGCTCTGAACAGCCTCAGGAAGCTCAGGTTCAGCAGTCTGTCCTGTGAGACATACGTGGGACATCAAGCACTTACCAACCAAATACCCCTCTCACCTCTCTGATTAAAACACACCCTTATCAGAGTTTCATTATTTTAAAAGTCACTTCAGCTGGTTACAGATTATCAGCTGGTGACGGGCACTCTGTGTTGAAGGCATCATTCAGCAAAGAAACTGTGTAGACTGTTGGCCCATCACTAAACATGACAGCCTGTCCCTGCTGTGAATCATTCCACACACCCCCAGAAGAAGAACGTTCTCATGCGACGAGCTGAGCTCACTGAAACACGCTGTGATGGCCCACTAGAGACAAACCCATCTCCTGCCACAGAGGAGCACTCCAATGATTCAATATTTCAACATATTATACAATTTTAACCATCGCGCGGTTAGTGCGACTGAGTTTGAGGAAACGGTTGTGTGTGGTGCTGGAGGAGCTCGGTCAGGTTTGAGGAAGCAACCCTGATGATGGCAGAGTCATCTCAGAGTAAGGAAGAAGGCTACAAATATAGAACAGATAAACAGATAAACTGTGTTTATGCAATATTTGATGTCTGCATAAGAAGCAGCCATGTGAAGATGTGAAGGAAGACGTCTGCTCTCTCTTCTCTCACAGGCTTCATCTGTGAAGCATTTTAAACCTTGTTCTATTGGACTAATGACCATCAGGACACTTTTCAAATGAACCCACTAATAAACGTGCTAATCATCTTCATGGTTTATCAGAATTCTGCTTCCAGTTTTACAGAACATAAAATGACAAGACATTAAGTGGAGACTTGTTTAATACCCATACAAATACCCATTTGTATGTAAAGGGTTTGCTCATAAAATCATTCATGCTGCTCCCATTGATGGAACGAGGAAAAGCTTAGAGAGCAGTGCAGGTTTGATCATTGTAACTGTGTCAGACTGATTTGATTTTCTTTGTGCAAATGAAGTGACAGTTAAGTGATTGATTATATTATTGATATGTACATTTAATTTCTCTCTGAGTGTAATAAACCTTGTGCTGCTGCCGCTTTTCTGTTACTGTTTTTTTTTTTGTTTTTTACAGTAGGTAAAATACATTTCTCTGCACTGACGTCAGTTTTTCAAAAATCTTCCCACACTCCTCTTTACCAACAAGCAGCCTGATCCATATTTTTGCAGCCTGATCCATCCTGACAATGTTGTGGCTGGTGATCCTAAACTTTCCCACTTTCTCTATGAGGTTCAGGAATGGAGAGTAAGGTGGAGGGGAAAGTGGCACTGTCCTGAGACTGGCTGTAAACCACTCAGACTGGAAGAGAATGGTGAAACAGCACAGTGTCCCATATGATTACAACATGTTCTGGGTTCTGTCTCACCTGGCCTCTTTCCTCACCGGCACAGGTCTTTGATAGAGGCCATCAAGGAATGAAACGAGGTGCTCGGTATTTTAAGGCCCAATTTGGAGTAAATGCATTTTTTAAAAATTTCTTTTCAGGTGTAAATGAAGCAGAACGCAGGAAATTACAGACTCATTCACATTAATTTTGTGTTATGTCTGGTTTAGAATTTGAATTTAACAACTTTGAGAACAGCATGTACTCATGTGCAAATGGACTGTGAACACAGAGTTAAGGTGGTGGATGAGTGTGAGTCAGAAAACAGTTCTGATCTACAGTCTGTCTGCTGTTGTACTGATCGTGTGAAGAGTTTTGAAAACATCTGTCAGCTCATTCACTGTGTGCAAGAAGAACCATGTTTGAAAGGGGCTAAAGTCGGGATATCTGAGCCTGTGTGACATCAGCTCTGACCATTCTTCTTAGTGCCTCTCTCATGACCTCCCCACATTCATGGCAGTACAATACTAAATAGCAGGAGTAACATTTTATATGTTAAAGAAAACACTATGCAAGCTAAGAGCAGAAGATGGCAACAGAATGTCACTCACCGTAGTCTAGTGATGTTTGGGACCAGGGCATGGCAACACCAGTGACGACAATCAACAAGATGAAAATGTAAAGGGAGAGAGAGAAGGACAGAAAAATACAGAGATATAAAGAGAGAGAGAGAGGCAGAGTAAGGACAACAGAAAGGAAGAGGGAGGAGGGAGAAGCAAGAGAACAGGAACAGTCATATTGCACAACATAAACTGATACAGGTCAACAAATACACACATGTAAATCTGTCAAAGAAACTGTCAAACACAGAAAACACAGCAGGGTATTTGTCCAGTGTAAAGCACGCATTAAAGATTAGTCTCTGAGCTGGATTCAGAGAAGCCCTCAGCTCCTGTATCAGCCCTGTATGATAAATCCTGCCTATTAACAACAGACTCCCTCACAATCCTCCCCTCTCCCTGCATCTAAAGCGATCAGGCTCCCTGGACCACTGCCATGTGATTGTCTTTGCTGATATGGCTGGTTAACTTGTTTGCTGAAAGCTTGCTGTACAGACTGTCCCTGCCCAAGCTCATTACCATGAGAGCAGTGCTGTATGGAGACAGTGCATTCAGCCTTGTTGAGGTGAGGGTGCAGTGGGTGGGGAAGGGTGCTCTTACATTGATTTCAGTCACCAGGATGTCAGTGATGCTGCCCAGCACTGTCACAAAGTCAAACACGTTCCAGGCGTCCTTCAGGTAGTTCTGAGAGACAGCAGTTGAAAATCATTAGTTTTTTTTTTTAAATTCAGGACATGAAGCTGTGCTCGGTAAACGTTACTCACCAGAGGACCAAAAGCAATGATCTTGAGGATACACTCCAGAGAGAAGAGAGTGGTGAAGACTATATTGAGGTTCTTCAGCATCGCTTCATAGAACTCTGGAGCTCCGTGGAACTGAAAGACAGAGGTGAGGGATGATACAGGGCACACTTCTGCTCATCAGGTTTTCCTTGCTGACTTGTAGCTGTAAGACTATTAAAGGAACAGTTCAACATTTTTAAGAAATAGGCCAACTCGCTTTCTTGCTGAGAAGATCAGCACCAGCGATGAAATACACGACACACAACCTGTTATTTAGTGTGTTTATGAGGTGCTAGTTTGCAGACTGTGTTTCCTTTGGACAGACACAGGCCGGCTGTGTCCCCTCTGTGTCTATTCTTTAGTCTTCTAAGCTAAACAGTAGCTTCATGTTCACTGCACTGACCTGAGAGCAGTATCCGTCTGAACATCTAACCCTCAGGGAGAAAGGGACTGTGTCTCAAAATGTCTTTTCTTTCCTCAAGCTAATGAATCCAGGACTGACTTCATAAAACATCTGAACACATCTGAACAAGCTTAACCCACTATATCAAATCTGCATTTAATTATTAACATCTTCTTCAATAGTTCTTACCTTCATCATGAGTACCACAGTGTTGAGAGCGATCATGATCATGATGGAGTACTCAAACGGAGCTGAGACCACAAACTTCCACATCCTGTACTGGAAGGACTGCGTGTTCTCTGGCATGTAGCGTGTCAGAGGTTTGGCGTTTATGGCAAAGTCTATGCATGCCCTCTGTAACAAAGACAGACACCACACCTCTGCTTCACTGTCTCCATTCAAATGACACACATGTTACTGATCATTCAGATTCCGCACTGATGTGAGCAGAGGGAATCGTCTGTGACCCACGGTCTGTGGCTGGCTGTGCTCAAACGTCTCAGACACTGGCAGCCAAAACAACATAAAGCTCTGAGCTGTCTGTCATGTCTGTGCTTTACCTCGTTCTTCTCCAAGCTGCACTCAGACAGGGCCTTGTCTCCCTGCTCCTGGAAGGTAATGATGATCAGAGCGACGAAGATGTTGACAAAGAAGAAAGGGAAGACCACAAAGTAGACCACATAGAAGATGGACATTTCTATCCGGTAGCCTGGACTGGGACCCTGGTCTTCAAAGGTGGCATCCACAGAGTGCTTCAGTACACTGCAGGGAGAGAGGAGCACAACATGAAGTCAGGAGGTGAGATACAGTAACACATCCACTCTGTAACGTTATGCTCCAATGTGGCAATACTTACTTTTTCTAATAAAACAAGATAAATAGAGAACCTTTTTACCCAGCTCCACAGACTGAGCTAAAATTCATATGTTCAAAAAAACTTTACCAAAAAGAAGAATCTAAAAGTCTTTTGTGAATGTGTCATAGACATGAATTAATTTTCAGCATTTGTTATCTGAAGGAGTATTTTGCCTAACAGTGTTAAAATTCAACTTTCAGGTTATTAGCAGTGAGGTGTATATCATTGACAACTGCAAACAGACCAGGAGGTCTTCAATAATAAGGTCCCAGTGGACAAGTGACCATCCCAACACTGTCTTATGACTGAAAGGTAACAGGTCAGTGTGTTCCTGTTGCCAACACCATTCTCTCCTCCAGCTCAATCTTTTTCATGTGGCCCCAAAAATAACTCCGTCACAAAGCAATATTTCAGCTGCACCTGCAAACAAAACCCTCCAGCACTTTCTGCAACATCTGAAAAGCAACATCAGAGAAAGAACAAAACGATTCCCTCCTTTCACTGTAGGAAACTGCCAGTGAAAGAATGTGTATCTGCATCTATGGGAAATGTGAACAGGAGCCTTAAGAGAGTGACACACATGGCGATGTTCTGGTTATCTGATGAAAAACAGAATGGGAAAGGAGGTGTATCACCACTGCTCTTTCATTTCGGCACAGTGTTTATGAGATTTTTAAAATCTCAAACCCAGTTTGATGTCACTTTGACATTATCAGAGTGATTTTTCTCTGATCGCTTCCTGTAGGAGGAGGAGGAGGCAGCTGTTTTCAGAGAGAAAGCTCTGCTATGTTTCTCTGGAGCTGGAGCTGGAGACCAAACCGGATCTAGTTAGACTTACAAGTTTATTTAGACAGCACTTTTCAGAAGCAGTGGGCACAGTTTGTTTCCCCAAAAAAAGTGGCCAAAAAAAAAAAATGAATGCAGCTTCAGTATTTCAGTGTTGGGAAAAATCATCCAATTCCACACTGTCTGCCAAGATCAGGCTCTTAACTGAAGCTACATGCTGTTGAAATATTTAAACCAAAGATTCCATGTGCTTTTTCTTAATGGCTGCATCATTTAAGCAGATGGAGATATTCGAGATGACGTGACCTTAATTCTAAACACACGATCCAAAATTCAGCCTCAGATTTTGTGAATCTTTGGAAATTTGGGGATCTCCACTAGAATTCAAAATAAAGCTCTGTGGGACTGAACCATGTTTGGCTGCGCAGAGGGACTTTGTAAAGACTGGCCTACTGCTGGATGAGTGGGACCGAACAGGTTAGATCTGTGTGAAATGATCCTTCAGTCTGAGCCCAAAGGAAAATGAAGGCAAATCCATGTCAGTTACATACAGATGGATCCACTCTGTACAGTACGTTATCAGTATTTTAAGTTGAATATCTTCCCTTTATTGTATTTAGATTAAGTTTTTGTAGTCTTCTGTTCCTACTTGCATTTTCAATGATCCAATTTTCCCACAGGAACCGTTAAAGTAACATTTATGAATCCTGGGTGAATCCTATTTTTTAAGGCGTCACATTCACCTCAGGTGAGTGTCATTTCCACTCTGACAGCATCACACACGTCTTTAACTCAAAGAGGGAGTCACATCAACTGCACTTACGTTGGCCAGCCCTCCCCAGTGGAGACAGTGAAGAGCGTCAGGAAGGCCCACAGCACATTGTCATAATGGAAATCATATTTTTTCCACTCTCGGGTCATGGCAGCTACCTCGTCTTTGTCGTAGTCCAAGAACTGTCCTCTGGAAGATATGAAGGCATAAATACAGCTGAGTGGGGATAGACAGGCATGAGGTCGGGTTTTGACCACACCGACGTTCGATGGTTCACAGTTAAAAAGTTGCTAAAATAAGAAATGAGGAAGTTGGGGATCTTAGACCAACTTGCAGTCCTTCTCCAGGCCCTTGGACTCGTCTGTGCAGAAGAAGAATTTTCCTTTGAAGAGCTGAACTGCAATGACGGCAAAGATGAACATGAAGAGGATGTAAACGATGAGGATGTTCAGCACGTTCTTCAAAGAGTTGACCACACAGTCGAACACTGCCTGAGGACACACACAAACACACACACACGTTTCATTTGGGGAATAAGTGGAAAATTATTTCGGAACATGACAAAACATGAAAACTATTACCTGTTCCATCTGTTAATGGCATTTTTCATCTGAATTTGATTCTATATTAATCTCAGTGATACAAACATGCACCTTGTCCCAATAATGGGACAATTCCTGCATTAGCATGTCATTTATAAGGCGTGCAGCTAATAATCAATTCACGTGTGTAAGATCACTTTGCAACAACTCAAACACAGGGAGGATGGAAAAAAACAAAATGGAGCTGAGAGGAACAAACAAAGAGCAGAAAGGCTCAGCTTTCTGAGAGAAGCAGCTTAACAGTGTAAGTTACTCATACCCTGTGCTCAACAAGATACCGGGGGCCTCATGTAAGAAGGATTGCGCAGCTTTCAGATTTCATCATAGCACTATCTTCTAGTTGTGCCAAAGCTGCCATTCTTGCGCAATTACGCGTGACTTCACGCAGCCATTTATAGGGAAAATTATAGGGAAAATTTGGGGGAACATATTCTGTGTATAAACAGAGTTTCTCGTATTTTTGTATTTTGGCACTATCAAATGACAGAGTTTGCGTGGCGGTACGCACACTCTCACGGCAGCTCGAAAATTTGAAAAAAATCCCCGCAGAGTTGATTTTTGTACATCCCGACGTGTGCGTGGAACATTGGCAACATTTTGATGCGTACGCACCGTTAGTACATGAGGCCCCACGTCTGTCAGAGGAAAAAGGTAAGAACCACGTAGTTTAAAAATAAAGCCTATATCATAATAGTAACAGTCAGACAAAACAAAATCTTGTAAACACTATACTGCCCCAATGTGACTCCATTACATGAAGAAAACAACATACAGAAAAACAGAAACAGAACATGTATTGTGTGTAGGGTACAGGTACAGCTGGGGTCCGGTTTTCACAATGAGACAGATAAACTCTCATCTGATTTAAAACCTTGTTTTGTTTTGTTTTTCGCTTTTTTTTTTTTTTTTTGTTAATATACATGTAACAGATTTCTGCAGTTTGAATTTTGCAGTTCAAACAAGCATGAATGAAAACAGCTGCTGTGGTTTCTGCTGAGCTCATCCAAAATGATGGACTTAGTTTCTAAGTTTTTTTGTTGCCTCATGAAACAGAGCAGCACTGATGCCAATTACCACTTCTACATTATTATATTTATAATCCAAAGGTAATAAACAAATAAATAGTTCCTCACAAAGGAACTATTTTCTGTTTTTTTGAAAATGAAGCTGTATATTTGAACTGAAGTGGGAACCAATGGGCTTGGAACTGAGAACCACAGGGAAGATGGAGTAACACTGTTCGTCTGTTGAATTTTACAGATGAGGTGGTTATGGTGTATGGTGTAATCAGCATTTTCCATGTATGTCACAGATAATTCAAACTGAAAACAGTATTGTGGCAGTAAGATTGCCTGCCTTGATCACAGCTGAGACCTGCTAACCTGGTTAAATGAACCAAAAACAAACCAGAGAACAGTAAAGGAGCAGAACCTTGAGCTTCGGCAGACGTTTGATGGTCTTGAGAGGCCTGAGTACTCGGAGAACCCTCAGTGACTTGATAGTGCTGATGTCTTTGCCTTTGGTCCCCCTGTGGAAAGCAGCCACTGTTACACCACACACATAATTATCCACACACAGCCTGCAGTAATCAGATCTGTCAGTATTACTAATACTGATAAACAGCACATGTAGCAGAAATTGGTTTTCAGACTTTAACATCGTAGTCAGAATTCATTTGTAACTACTTTTGAAATGTGGCAGGATATGAATCAGGTGTGTTTAGATCAGCTGGGTTAATGAGACACACAACAACAACAGGTTTTTCTGGGTATCAACAAAAACATCAATGAGAAAAATGGGAAGTCTGGGGGAAACACTGTTATGTAAGGCATCCTGGTTCATGCATAATGCTCCTAATGCACAGTGCTCAGGGCATCAGTACTAGTGTTAGGCTGGGCAGAGAGGAGGCCAATCTTTGCAGCCAGTGTAACCCTGTGACTGGCTTCCTATCCGTTATCCTGTCACATTACCTTGGTAACTACACCACTGATGTTAACCATTTGATATTAAGAAATGTAGCTGGCACTACTCTAATTTAATTTACCAAGACACATTTTCTTCTTCATACATGGATGAAAATGTCTAGTATTTCTAGGATACCATGGTGGAGAGAGATTTTATACTTAAAGGAACAGTTCAACCTTTTAGGAAATACACTTGTTCGCTTTCTTTCAGAGACTGAGATGAGAAGATTGATACCAGTGTCTGCGTGTTAAGTGCAGAGCTGTAATCATCACCTCAACACCTGTCTCACTGCCTGTCTTATGTTCAGCAACATTTTTTTTCAAGAGAATGAAGTGCTGCATTTAAGTACCATGCTAGAGGGAGGTGGTCAGGGTGGGTGGGAGACATACAAAGTGCAGGACTGGTCCACCTATGTGTGCTCACTTCCAGAGTCCTGCATGCAGCCATAGAGCAGTCTGGTTTCTCCCTGTATGGAGCTGACCATTCTGCCATTGTCTGATTCCATGTTAACAACTGCTGGTGCCTGGATGGTCACCAGCTATCACAATCCTGCTCTCTGGACCATGAGACCCCCATGTTTCAGATCCAGACCTTAGTGCCATGTCCAGGAGTTCTCATCAGCTAAAATAGTACAAGTACAGACTCCAGCGTAAGCAAAGTAATGAGATCATGGTCAGATGTGACAAACAGCAGGTTAATGGACAGCCTGGACTGCATCATCTGGGACGTTTGTACAGACTCTTGTTCTTTACTGGACGCACTAGTGAATACAGTGACGTCTTATTTCAGTTACAGTGAAGATGTTGCGGCCTCTCATCTAAGCCAGTGACTTTCTATAGTAACAGCAAACCCTGGTTTAACACGGGTCTTAAAGCAGTGTATGAGAACAAAATGCTGCTTTTCAAAGTGGAGATAAAGTTCTGTATAAAGCTGCCAAATACTGTATGAAACAGAAAGAGCAGAGCAACAAGCAAGAAGGTAACACAAAGAGAAACTGGAGGTTAGAATTCATAGTAGGGACGGTGGAGGGATGAGGAAATGTTTGCAGGAGATAACAGATTTGAAGAAGGGAAGGGACGAGCTCTAGGATAATTTAAAATTAGCCAGTAAATGAAATGAGTTTTAACATATTTTAACCTCTATTTTTAATGGGTTCAGGTCTATCGGTCATCTCAAGGATCCAGCTGTGGTGCCTGGGCCTAAAAAACAGGTTTCCTCATCTGTATGTATATTGTTAACTGATTACAGTTATGAATACAGTTAATCCCAGAGAAACTCTTTTGAAGCTTCTGGATTCTTGACTTGTTGCAGGAAGGAAAACTTCCAACTTTCTGCTGAACCCACATACAATTAACTCTGAGCCTCCACAGAACTGGTGCCTTTCTCCACTGCTTTACACAAATGACTGGACAACCTGTGATGACTCAGTTAAAATATTTCAGTTTGCTGATGATGCCACAGTGAGGAAATACCCTCTGGGAAGAGGGTCAATGGTAAACCTGTGGCACTTAAAGGTACATTTTGATTTGAGTTGTCTTTGTAATTATTTATGGTTTATGTATTTTTATTATGTTCAGGTTCTTCAACCTCCGAACTTTAGGTTGTCTTCTGTGTCTATTTTACTTTACAAATATGCCACAAGGCTGCAGGTGCATGAAGCAACAAAGTGCACAGGGAGAGAGGGAGAGAGGGAGAGAGAGAGTAGAGAAAATAGCAGAAGCTTCAGTATAAGTAAAGGACTGGTATTGGTCTTTACATCTAACTCTCAGAAAGAAAGGAGAATAAGCCTGTTTCCAAGAAACTGTTCCTTTCACAGCCACTTTAGAATCATTATGCACATTTTAGCCATATCTTATACCACAGAGTGGCCTGCAAAAACATAATCACTTTTTTTCTTTCCAAATGTGTTTCCACTGTTTTCCACTGTGAGTAGAATATTCACACAGCCGCCCAGAGAATCACTGACTTTACCCTCTATTATAATCTACTATAAAGCAACATGTTGTAGAAAGGCCGAAACAGCTGATTCTATCAAAAACAAAACATCCAAAGAAACAATAAATGGTAAAATATGTATTTTACTATATTTATAATACATGACTGTATGGGGTTGGAGGGAATACGTTTAAAGCACACTAACTGGGGTATGTGAGACTAGTTGTGATGTTATTCCTGAGCACTAAACACTGCACTATACAGGCAGCCTCACACAGGGACATGCACCCCCCCCCCCCCCCCCCCCCCCCCCCACAACCATTCAGCTGTGTGTATCATGTAATCCTGGTTTACATGAACAAGTCAGTGTGAAATCTGTGTGTGAACATGCAGTCAGTCAGGTAATTCACAGGAAGGCTTCCTTTGTCCTTTAGTTAAAGGAGGACTCCATTGTTCTCCATGCAAATCTGATCATACTTGAGACTGTGCATCAGGGATCTTAATCAACAACATGTCCAGTGGACACCTCAGTGATTAAGATCTTAAACTAATCTGCTACTGAAAAGGAAAAAAAAACAAAAAACTAAACATTTTTTTTTAATTTATCATGTCACTGTCTGGGGTGAGATGTTTGAATAAACCTCTGTGAGTTTCATCTTTGCAGTTTCTATTTCTTTTCTTCTGTTTATTCAGCGATTTTATGACTTTGTCAGAAACACACGATGAGCACAGAGTCTGATAGAAACTGATCAACTTACCACTGCACAGCAAGTAACAACAGATGCTTCTCTCATGTGCCTGAGGTGGATTTTCTAGGACGAGGACAAGCTAACACCAGAGTTTGTCTATACTGGAGACTGATGGAAAATGAATACACGTATGTCAAAGTGACAACAATACCCAGAGCTCATTAGAGAATAGTATAAAACAGTATATCAGACTGACTCTCAACAACTCTCCCTGCCACATTCTTATGACACTAAAGCCTTTAAAGCCTTTCTTTTTTTTTTTTTAACCAGTTTCAGCCTCTTACCATGAACGATGGGATCATACATGACCACAACATTCTCGGCCAAGGTTTGAAGAGTTGACATATTGATGTCATTGTGTTTTTGCTGGTGCTATTTTTACTGATCTGAAGTGGGCGGAGCTCAGTTGGACACCAAAAAGGATCCAAATGAGGATTTGCACTATTTGAATCAACATCCCATTACAGTTGTAGGGTTGTTACGTTTTTTTTTTTTGTGTTAAAGTATTATTAAATAACTATTATATTTGGTGTGACACTAGATCCACTGTAGTTTCCTCCAGTGGAAGCTGCAAGGTCATCAACAGAGGAATTTGAAAACAGCTAAGTCTTTATCAATACAACACCCTTCGTGTCCTTCTCTGTACTCACAACACGGCAGAAGGCATTGGCTCCCAACACTACTGCAGTGTAATTCCAAGATAATAGTCCTAACCCGTCAGTTGTGGGGCATCAGGTACAAAAATAAACATCGGGCTAGTTTCCTCCCGTGTGGTGAGTCATCATGGAGGACAGTGACACAGCATCTGTGACACCTCACACCATGTCTTGACAAAAAGACGTGACATCCTTTTGGTTCCTGCTCTTGGTTAGTTTGCTCAGTAGTACATCGTGTTTCTATAGCTTTTCTGAATGGCCACACTCAGTGGCAGGGTAAAGTTCCTGCTGTCATAGAAAGACATGATGAACCATAGAAATGGGAATAAGTGTTAATGGATGCACGTTTAGCTTAAAGGTTCACATGATGCCGCAGTCATTTGTAAACATGTAAAGTGATGGTGGAAGCTGTGTGAAGAATAATAAAAAATAAAAAAAAAGCTTGAGATCAAGGTTCAAACCCTGTCTACTTCCTCATCCCATCACACCTGACCAATCAGATGCTAACTGACAGATTCAATTTCCATTCTCATTCTTTAGGTCACTGCCTAAATATCTTGACTGCAGATGAGGGCGGGAACACAGACAGACTGCCCAGCTCCTCCTCAGCCCAGGGGTCCACTACCACACCCACATTACTGCAGAGGCCACACCAATTCATCTGTTGACCTCACGGCCCATTTTACCCTCATTTGTGAACAAGACAGAGAGGTACTTGAACTGGCAGACCAGGGTGGTTTTAAAAAAGGGAGCTGATGGTATGTTCCAATTATTACTGTAGCATATTAGACTGCTCAGCCTCCATGGGAAAGCTTATCAGTTATGGTGCCACAGGCTCTGTAGAAGCCCTAAAATGACCCTGGACTCCACAGCAATTAGCTCTGGTGTAACAAACAGCGTGGCATCCATGTGATACGATGACAGGGCTTCTGTCTTCCTCTGTGGCCTTATGAGGCCCCTTTACTCCAATCACAACCACATGCAACAACTTCCATGCTCTGATGCACATTAGTCTAGCATGCGTTTACAGTGACCAGGGGGCCAGAGTGGTTTTAGACCAGACACTCACACATTTACAAAGAGGACTAAGGGAACAACCACATAAGATATTCTGATAGCTTTCAAAGAATACCCCTCAACACCCAGATACAGCCAGGAAACAGGAGAGAAAGTGAGATTGGACTAGTTTCAGTGGCTAAAATGTGACGCTTATGGGGATGTGAAGGTTCAAATGATAATGAGGACATTTGGCTCAGATGAGGCTGAGGCCACAACTGTTCATCATCATATTCCTGGACTGAGAACAGAGAGCTGGACCCTGAAAACAAAATCCCTCTTGCAACTCTCTCAACACTGCTCTGTTTTCACTTCCATTACAGTCCAGAGTCTGTTTGTCTCATTTTCTCCCTTTCACTCTCACTCCATCCTGCAGAGTATGGCCTGTAATATTCAGCAGGCCAGCTGCATTCAAAAATAATTTAAAGGACAGGTTCAGATTTCATTCATTGCACACTAGATATGAAGCATTACACTCATAGAAGCGGTAAAGTAAATATGTGTTAATGTACAGAAGCCAGTGGGCGAGACAACTGAGGCAAAGACACACCCATGTGAGCTGAAAAGGTTTCACATTGATTGTGTGTTCAACACCCACTGGCCATGTTCCTTAGTGTCCCATTATTTGACATTAGCCAGAGCTAATAGTGGGGTTCAGAAGTTGTTACTAGCTATCTTCACTGTGGTGGTCATATGTAGCTTTCATTGTTGGCACTGTGTCGCAGCAACAAAATCAAACTACATGAAACTACCAGTGATTTTCCTCAGCTGTGTCTCACACAGTGAAATTTGTACTAAAAGCACTTTGTGAGATGAAAAGGCTTCAGCTGAACTTCAGAAAGGCATTTCTGCACAGAACAAGAACTGGACTCACTTCATGGTCAGTGTAGAGAGAAAGAACAATTACAGTAACCAGTAACCCTCTAAAACTACATATGACATGTGAGTATGAGAAAATCTGAACCAGTCCTTTAAAATGTTTGTTCTTATTTTTTTCAGGTTGAGTAAAAAGATAAAATAATAAAAGAACAGATTTATTATCTATTGTAAACACATTATTTTGGTTACATTATTGTATCCTATAGGGGGGAGACCGTAGTGTTAGAAATACTAAACTGATCTCGCTCTTGTATTATTGTATTAATAATGGGATGTGAGGTAAATAATCTTTAGCCACTCACATTTTCAACAGTAAAAATGTCCATATTTACACTCTTGGTGTCTTAAACAGCAGGAAGTAGCCCAGTTATGACACATTCCCCAAACAAGTGAAGGATTTCCTTCTATTCACTACATGTACTGTGGTTTTTGTTTGAGTGTGACCTCACCACAGTGAATACTGACGGCTGCTGCTACTCTTCATAGGATTCCCCGCAATGTATTCACTTTGCTTTTCTCAACCAACAATTATAAACACAAACCTATATTTTTTTTCTGTTTTGTGTGATTCATCATTCATTCACCTCCTAACAACCTTCCACTGGCTACCTGTTCTCCGTGCTGGCAAACACTGGCTGTATGTGTACTGTGGGAGGTGGGAGGTGTTATAATGCTGTTACTGTGGTACTTGATGTTACTCAGGTTGGAAGAAGGAAAATTCTGTGTGAACAGACCTGAGTTTGCTGACAGTGGATGTTGTGAACAAAGACACAAAAATATTGCTTTTTAAAGACACTGACCTCAAAATGACAGGTTTCATTCCAAGATGCATTATAAAGAATTTCTTTAAACTATTTACTACCACACTGATTATCACTGGCTATTACTGAAACTGGATACTATTAAAATAATTATCAAGTTCATTTAAAGAACTCTTCTTTATTGTTTATTGAAGTCATGATTTCTACTTAATAGAAAATAAATACAGGAAAATATTTCCACCCCAAAAAAGGGCAAAATAGCATTTTGGAATGAAATGGCCAAAACCATGGATGGTGTTGGGAGGCAGAGGCAGGTTTCAGTTGAAAGCTGTCAGACAGAGGTTACTGATGTGTTAAAACGGCATTTGATTCACTGTATGTATGGGTTTAATATATTATACATGGAGCTGATCTAAGCATAGGAAGAATGGTACTTAGAGAGGGTTGGATTTAAGGGAGGAGTGTTGGGGTAAGGTATGGGTACAGGGTGAGGAGTCAAGGAGGAGGTCGGGGTGGCATAGGAGGGTTCCCCACCTGGTCACACCTTGTTGCGATCTACTTGGGGGAAAACAGTGGTAAAACAAGGTACAGCACATTTATGGATGCTTCACACATACAAACAAAATAAAGCATATGTTTGCATCAGATGACAACACCATAGTTTCCATTAATGAAAACAGATGTAAAACTGTTCATATTTTGGTTGGTAGCAGACAACTGTGTGAGGAAATCCCAGTAAAGAATAGGCCCCACAGTGGATCCAGCTACAGGCCACGTGAGGCCACGTGAGGAGAAAACAGCAGCTGTGCTTGGATGCTGAATGTGCCTGTTAGTTTTGGAGGTAGCCTATCACTGAAGTCAAACACAAATCAGGACTGTTGGTTGTTGAAACAGGCATTTGTTCAGCCCTTGTTCTGTAATTGTACGCTGCTACAACTTCTCAGTCTCAACCAAAACATCACATAATAAAAAGCAAATGCCAACAAAGGGCTAAACATGAGATAATCTGAATAATAATACTAATAATTCTAAGAAAACAAATAGAAATATCATCCCAGCCCTGAAAAACAGGTTATCTCTAGCACCTGAAGCTGACATTAAATGGCAGTATTGCACTTTGCAGCATCAAACGTGAAATGCACCAAAAAGTTGCAGACTAAGCTCAACACTTTCGAGGTTCCAGTAGGTGAAATGACACATTCACAGATACAGCTCTGATGGAGATGCTATGGTTTGTTGTCCTTGCCACAGGCAGTCGATCAAATGGAAATCAGGCAGCCCGAGCTCCGGAGACATGCATGGTGAGTGAATGGCAGCTGTCAATCAAACAAGGCTTTCTATTTGTTACTGCCAATGTGGAAGTGACCTGGTGCCAAACAGCCTTTGCAAATAATTTGTCTGAGTTTGATTTAACCTGCTGAAGAATCTGAGTGGGACGAAGAACAAGGCAGAATCACAACCAAGGTGATCCTAAGTGTTCTATAGTAAATAAATCAATGAGCCATATATTATGAAACTGAATTTCATCCTGTTTCTTTTTCCAACCACAGAGATTACTGCAGATTAATATCACCCAAGGCATTTATTTTAAACTTTTAACATCCTGGGATAATGTCTCCTGATTTTTTGATCACAAATTTTAAAATAAATTATCTTAAATATGCCAAATCCATTATATTGTCCTAAAACACCCAGGATAAAGCTGCATGTCTGGGTAAAAATTAAATGTAGAGCTCATCAGTACTAAGCATGGCAGGAAAAAACGTACTGTTCTAACATAACATCGTCTGGCAGCCTAGCTCATGTACTTGCTCATATATTTAAACAGTATATTTTGACTTTTAACATCACATCAAAGGGCTTTTAGGATTAGGATGAAATAAAGTATCTAGGAAACAGCTGTCTGTGGTTGCTGGAATGTAAAAGGTAAAAGGAGCTGCTGATATGTGGTAACATCCAGGACCAGCTTCCACATACCATGGATGTGTCAGTCCTGAATAACCATTAACCCCACAAACCAATGTAGTTAGTTAATGATATGCTAACTCTTTTCCCTGTAACTAATGCTAGGTTACCATGTAGATAGTTAAGAAGTTAGCATCATTTCATAAGGTCTTATTTATTTAATACTGAACACTTAGACAAGGTTTCAGTCCCTGAAAAGTTCTGTATATGAAAAAAAAAAGTATTCACAAATGCTATTCAGCACAGGTTTGGATCCAAACCATATGAATATATCTCCATCTGCAGCAGGATGTTGAGTCACTCGGATACAGGCTAAGTAGGAAAGTATAGAATAAACTGAATGGAAATGGAAATGACGGGGCAATATGGTCATAGGGCGGTCATTAAAAACCTACAGCTAACAGCATGCATGTCATAAGTCCATCTGATGTGCATGCTAAGATCACAGAGAAGGCTGATACTCCCTGAGACGTACTCATGCCCTGCGACAGCAGCCTCGGGTGAATTAATAACAGGGAATGTGAAATTGATGGTATCATTCCAGCCTAAGCAGAGCCGTGTCGAGGCAAAGTGCTGATGAAAATACTTCCCATCAGAGGCTCGAGGAAGATAAGGATGATGAACGCGCAGGTCACATGCCCCTCTATAACAGAGGAGAGCATGGAGGAAGGACCTTTAGCCAAGCACATGAGGGTCAAGTACAGGAAGGTCTTAGGTGGACGACGAGATGGGAATGTGTCCCAGGCGCAACCGTGAACACTGCAAAATACACACCCGTCCACACAAGCAATTTCACTCCACATACTGCATTGCCTTACAGTCGTTTCAAGGGAAAATACACCTGCTGAACACCACAGCTGATAGTGATGCATCTTGTAATGCTTTAGGTTCAGGTTGAACTAAACCAATTCATATTTACTTTTCTGAAACAAACTCTGTTTTTTTAAAAATGTTTTTTACTCTTTTCTGTGAAAGACGTAAGACTGAATATGTGAGGAAATGACTTGTTTTTGCAGTGGGAGTCATGTATGTTTTCTCTCGCACATACATACACACAGAGAATGACACAGACGAGCAAGGTGAGAGAGATAGAGGAGGCATTACCCCATGAAGCTCCTTCACAACGATCCCAGCACAGAAACAGGGAGAGGATCATGTCAATAAACACACAGCACAGCACAACACCACAACACACACACATAGACACTACTGACTCACAAATATAACGCAACAATAGAACTGTCACATAAAAGACTGTCACCTAAAAACACCATACTGATGATTATATTTTAGTCTTCTGACTGGGCTCTGTGGGTTGACAGTGTCATCCTTGTGGATCCATACGATGGCGTTTACATAACGCAAGCTCAGCCATCCAACCTGGGATGAGTCCATCAATATGACTCTCATAAAAAAGGGATGTTCACTAATTACTGGATCCACTTACGTTCAGCATCTGGCTGAACTGGCAGGGTAGCAGACGGACAGGGTCCCACATGTTTACAGAACTTGACTTGTAAGACATAATCACTTTGAACAAGCTTTTGCTCTGTAGCAGGGCTTTGCCAAAAGATGAGCTCACCTTCCTCTACTGTTTAATTACCTTCTGGTTTACAGTTTAAACACACTGGTCCTTTTTCCTCTATTGAACATGTGGCAGACTAAAAGCTGCACCACAGGTTTCTGCCCCCCCCCCGCCCCCCACCGTCCAAACATACTCCAACATTTCTCACTGAGGTTTGGTTTAAGATTTGGATTAACAACTTACAAACTGGAGACGACTCATTTTATGACAAAAAGGTAGGAGTTTTTGAACTTACGAAAATGCAAAAGCCACCAGCGCCCCACTGACCACTATGAAGTCCAGAATGTTCCACAGGTCTCTGAAGTAGGATCCAGGATGAAGCAGCAGGCCCAAGTCCACCATCTAAACCAAAAACACCACTGTTATGTCGTTTTATTCATTGTTTAATTCATTTTATTTTAGGATGTTTAATAGGATTAAATTTCAAATGATTTAAATCACCTTAATTCTGATATGGAACTATGTTATTAGACCTGTACTGGGTGAGTCTGCTATACTACTATAGTGGTTGATGATCACTGATTAGACTTAATTAATAATAATTAAAAAAAGTCATAAAGCATTTTAATATTAATCACATCAGACTTTTAAAGTCTGCTGTAATTAAAGTAAAGGGAGTGGAAGAAGCGAGGCCTAAAGGTGCTGTGGGACGGGGTGAAGCAGAGGCTGTCAGCCTGCAGAGGGCAGAGAACAGGCGCAGAGGGAGAACGAAAGGAGCAACTTTCCTTGTGAGAATCCTTTTAAGCACACTGGAGGACAAGAGGTGCGGGAAGCTGGAAATTACCCGAAGCCGAGCTTGAAAAACTCAAAGTGCCGTACAGCAAAGGCAGTCCCATTAGGATCACCCAGCTGGTTCCTGTGAGGTGACAGAGGTCATCAGACGTAGAGGGGAAAATTTTCTTTTCTATTATGGCCAAGAGGATGAACAGATCCAGAGGGCCAAGAGAGAGAAAGGCGAGCTGCATGTCGTGTGGCTGGATTTTAAAAATGCATATGGCTTTGTTCCCCAGCAACGTTGCTCTGGAATTTTTCAACATGCCTGTTTGAATCAGAGGCTTGGTAGTGAAATGCTTCAAGGATGTTTGAATGTGCTGTTCCCTCCAAGATTCCACCACAAGCTGGCCACAGCCAGAAGTAGGCATCACAGGCGGATTGTTGGAGGAGCGAAACTACCATCAGGACAAAGGCTTCTGCCACTGAGACGCTATATGGACAACATCACAAGCGTACTCCAGAAATCAGGATGCACATCATGACTGCTGAAGAGGCTAGATAAGCTTGTGATGCGCTGGAAAGAAGATCAAGCCCTTCAAGACGCAAAGTCTGTTTATCCGAAAAGGGATCAGAAGAGATGACATATTTTGCAGGTGGGGAAGAGATTCTCGGACAGGGAGACGGGGAGAGTAGCTCAGAGACAGATTTCAGATGGCCTTTCAAGTATCAACCAGAGCCAGCACCCTGGCAAGTATAAAGTATGGTGTTACCAATTCAATGTGCATTTCATTTTAAAATGAAAGAGGTCAAGCAGGCTGGAGGATGCTGTGAGGAATGATGGACAGCCCAGCTGTCTCCAGCACATCCTGTCAGGATGTATGACGGCAGTATGTTGAGGAAACTGGCTGAAGTGATTGAGACATGCAGGCAGAACCAAACAGCAGACCTTCCTCTTCAGCCAAGCATCTCATTCAGTTCATCAGGTCTGCTGAGAGTGCCAAAGGCCTCTGCCTAAGAGAATCAGCAAGACTCCTCACACCTGGGAAAGCAGCTCCAGTTACTGAGGGAGACAACTGGCCCAACACAGAAGTCATGATACCATGAGAGGAGGGGTTAGAGGCTGCCGATGAGCGAAAGCACTCAAAGTACTCTGGCCTGGCAACCGAGTGTAGAGAGGCTGGATGTTGGGCCTTCCTTCACCCTGAGGAGGCGGGATGCTGGGATTTGTCAACTTCTCAACATCTAGAGTTCTCAGTGAAATGGGAGTGACAGGGAAAAAGCACTGATAAGCCATTCAAGATCTGGCAGAAGAGGCCGTGAAGGGCAGCTTTTGGGTGTAGCTCAGGCAGAAGCATAGGAGTAGGGGCCCAGGAAACACTGTGGGTATCAGCAGGGGGGTGGCAGGGAGATGTACTGGGGTTAAAGGAGAGAAACATTTAACATTTATAAAGTGTTCATTTTGAACTACCAATGGGTTTAAACACCACTGTGTTAGAGTAATCAGTGACACACAGTAAATGATGATGATTTTAGATGAAAATACAGTGGATTATCAATAAAAAAAGGTAATGCATCCTGATCCCCTGAGTGCACTATAATTGTCACAGTGACGTAAGGTCCTGGCACTGACTGCCTCCCCGTCCTCTCCTCATTCATCACTTCAGTCTGTAGACAGTTTAACTCAAGAGGACGAAAAGTGCAGTGAAAGACAAAGAGACACTGAGGTTATTTCTCTTTTAATGGTGCATGTACATGCTTACCTTTATCACCATTTCAAAAGTGAAAACACCAGTGAAGGCGTAGTCCAGATATTTGAGCACCTGCACAAACAGAGACTGCATTAGCACTGCATAATGTATATGTACATATGTATAGGTGTGGAATAATCAAGTGTATAATATGCATGTAGTGTGTATTTGAGTGTATGTTTATGTGCACTGTGTCTCACATTGTTGCGAGGGGCATTTGTCCAGACAGGGTCCTCTGCTGCTAAAGCGATGCTGCTCATAGCTATGACAACCAGGATGGACATCTCAAAATAACGCAGGGTCACAATGTAGTGACACAACCGCCTCACCCTGCGGAGAAGAAGGCAGGGAAAGACAGACGGGAGACAGGGAGACCAACAGTCAACAGGAGACACAGATTTAACAAAGGTTGAACTGTGGCAGCAGCTTCTGTTTCCTCACCATTTATTATTAAAGTCTAAAGTTATTAAGTCTAAATCTTAGGCTTTAAATAAAGCCAGGATCTCAGTCACCTCATCAAGGAAAATGTTTAACAAAGACAAAACCAAGTTCTCATAATGACACCAAACTGAGCACATCCTTGCTTTTTCATTCACTTGTCAAACAAGTGAAGAAATACCAGGATGTTTACTATACACAAGCACTGGAGGAATATACGATGGAAATCATGATGCAGATTAATCATTTAAATGTTTCAACAATACCGTATGAATGAAATGAATTGAAACACTGGCTTACAAGAGGCCACAGCCATGAATATAACCTCTCATCTGACTGTGTCGATATAACTAGATGCTGTCACTCTGACTTCATAAATAAAGGTCATCTAAATCAGCAGAGAGCAAGTTTATAGATATGAAATAAAAGAGCTGCCCAGTCTCTGAAGGATCCGACTTCCATCACATACTGGAGGTTCTACAACAAAAAGTGAGTGGACAAACAAGGCTGAGGGGACTCACGGATTGGTCTGTCCAAAGATGAACATAGAACTGTAAGGCAGGATGGGTTTGGGACCACTTTGACCGAGGTCCTCCAGGGTCTTCTCATTCATGGGCATTGTCTCACAGTCAATACTGTTCACTGGGAAGACAGACAGTTCAATTGCAGCAACAATTAGATCTCTTCTTTGTCCTCTTCTAGAGCCCGTACACAGCCCGTAGACTCTTTACCATTAACATTTAACCAAACACAGACTGTCACAGATACATGAGCAAATCAAAATTCTTTGCGATGGGAGTTGTCAGTCTCCAGTGACCTGCTGTCACATGTTTTGGTCATGTATCAGGATCAAGGTGCCAACCACAGACAATAATGTTCCCAGTTCACATCCAGTCCTGTGTTGCATGTTGCTCCCCATTTTTCTTTCCCTCATTTCCTGCTATCTCTATACTGGCTGATAAAAATTTATTTAATATAAAGATCCTATGCTTTTCTATGGGGACCATTTTTCATATAAGCAAGAAACTGGTCATCTGAAATGGATAAACTCAACTTTTTGTGGTTTATTTCCAGTCCAATTTAATTTTACTATTATTACTATACTAGTTTTATTCATTTAATCTTTTTTGTCAACTCGCCATATACATTTTTATTTTTGCCTTTTAGAATTTCAGTGTACAGAGAGCTGTACACCACACAGTTTAACACCTGAATGGCAATGCAATATGATTTATTGAGGATAGTTTTGGCGCAGACACCAACTCCAGGTCTGTTACAGTCCGAGGCTGGAGCAGATCCTGTCAGTGTGTGAGCTGCATGAGGGCGTCTCAACCTTCCCAGGTCTACAAACACATGAGTAATTAAGCCCTCTGTTTGGTCTCAGCATGCTGGTATCCCCGACATGGTGTTCCTTTGGCTCAGAGGAGTATTTCTTTTTGTTTTTCTTTTTTTGCAATTTTCTTTTCCCATTTTATTTCTCATGTCTTTAAAACTTGAATTGATTCGATAGAAATCAGAAAAAATAATTTCCTAAGGCCAAATATTCAATCACTATTCAATCTCTATGAAAGGGAAAAGACCTGATGAATATCTACATCTGTCTAATCTGTATTTGAATTCTCTGTGAACTGTTCTTGTTTTAACTGTGGCTATGAATAAACCTTCGAGTATTCTGAGTCACATTATATGTGCGGCTTGATACTGACTTTGTATGAGGGTGGTCTCTCCAGGTGGGGAGGTGATAGTCACAGGAGGAATTTGGATGGAGCTTCGGCCAGTTCGTTGGACATTCCGCTGGTTGTCTGAGTCCTCTGGTCCGTCAGGAGGCCAGTTGGCCCCCTTAGAGTCCTGCTGAGGGGAGATGGCTAGGGACTCCCCCTCTGAGTCACCAAACCTGTCCCTAGAACAGAGACAGGAGTTTAGATATTAATATACAGAATATTCTCAAATAACATCCCATTCTTAAGTCCCTTCAGGGAAGAAATGACTGTGCTACTTGTCACCACTGTCAGTGACATTTAGTTTGGCTGAATAAAAGCTGTTGGATCTGGATAAACATTTACAGAGCAGGAGCAACACCATTTTGTCACCCCCCCCCCGCCAAGCCTGCAGTCTCCCTTTCCCTGTATGTCTGTGTGAGAGTCTGAGTGGAGACAGGTCTGCTGGACTCAGAGCAGAACCCACCACCAGCTGCATCCCATCCTGCAATCAAGACTTCCACAAAGACCCAGCTCTGCCACTACCACCATGGTACCACTCTAATATATATTTTGCTTGTTGCCTTGTTGCCTTGTTGCTTAATCTGTTCTCCTCTTCCTGCAGTCCTGTCTGCCCCTGTCTCCAGCGGCCCAGCTTCCCATTGTCTGGACACTCTGGTGGGTTCAGCCCTGGCTTTTCCCCTAAGCCACCAGCCCAGTCCCACACGCTCCCAGCCATCCCCTCTGGCTCAAATCCCATCCCTTTAACCCTGCAATAAATACTCTTCTATTCCGCTCCAGTCTCCTCTCCTCCCTGTGTTGTGCACTTGGCTGGAAATTGTCCATAACTCATTCACGATCTGTCCAATCATCATAAATCTTGGTAGATATTTTCAGACTGGATTTGGGAGTAGGCCTACCAAAGCATCCTGAGCCTCACTGATAGTGGACGCCACAGATACCAAAAACATGTATCTCAAAACCTGGAGGACAGGTAGTAACAAAAATCAGGAGTAACATGTTGTGTGGTGCATGTGGGCGTGGTCCGTGACTGTTACCAAAGAAAAAAAACAAAACAAAAACAGATATTAAATGAATATTGAATGAATTCTTCACCACTAATCAGCTACAGCATGACAGAAACTACAACTGGCTTAAATGAGCTTAGAGCCCTCAAAGTCCCAAAGTCTGTTCAGAGGAAAGAGTGCTGACTGTGCGGCAGCTTTGATTTTTCAATCCTTTTTACCTGTGACCATGAGTCTTCTCTCTTTCGTTGGACTCCTCTCCCTCAACTGTGGATTGGCCCCTGGATCCATGAGTCCGATGTCTCCTCCTCTCTCCATTGGCGCCGCTGTCTCCCCTGGAACTCCTGTCCCCATCCCTGTGAGAAGAACGTCCATCTTTGTGCCGGGATCTTCGCTCTCCCCTCCCTCCACTGTTCACTGTCCCGTTGCCCCCTCGGGACTGCCGGTGTGAATGATGATGGCGATGCTCTCTCTCGCTCGTGACTCCTCCACCTCCGCTGTCATCCACCGAGCTCTGATGGTGATGCCTCCTGCCTCCCTCTCGGCTGCGGGACCTCTCGCTCTTCCCCTCTTTGCCCCGACTGCCATCATAATCTTTGGAGCGACTGTGATGGACGTGGTGTCTCCCACCAGTGTCACCGTTATCATTTGTCTCCTCTTTATTTCTGGTGCGGTCCCTGTCTCTGTGGCGGTGGTGGCGGCGAGGCTGGTGAGGCACAGGAGGGTCGGCGGCAGTTTCACCCTCCTCTGGCATGCAGGGCTTATGATGGTGGTGCTGGTGGCCGCCCAGCATAGGCCCGTCGCAGGGCTCGACAAGCAGTGGCCGGTCGTGGTGGGTCTTGTGGGGGGCCGAGGACAGACGGAGGCGCTCCTCAGGCTCCAGTTCACTGTACAGGGCCTCACAGCTCGCCCGGTTCTGCCTCCTCAGCTGGTTGGCCCTCTGCTCCCACACCGACATTGTCTTCATTGACTTCTGCTGCTCCTTACTAAGGGAGGGGCAGAAGAAACAGACAAATCACAACCACTGAAAACATTGACACCACAATACAAAATCCCATGCAAATTATTTACCAATCCCTCTACTTTGATATCGGTGACAGAGTTTTTTCACAACACTTGTCTTTTCTACAAAGGATTTAAGCATTTCCAATGGATACACTGGCAGGCACGGTTTTCTATTGAGTTGTGACACATTCAGTATGTATGTACTTTATACTTCATGGCACATAAAACCTGCAGTATATTTCATTTTACATCCCACGATGGCACACATAGTCCCTACATGCTTGAATGATTTACAGTATGAACAAGGTGCAATGGAGCTTTCAACACAGCAAACCACTGCGTTCACTTATCACAGTTGTACTGTGGAGAGGGCTCATCCATGGATATGTCTGAACAAAGGCCAAGCATGGCCACATAACCATGCTGTGACATGCAGCACCTTTTTTTTTCTGTCAATGTCTGTGTAATACAGCACTGTGAAATGGCTGAATGCATGCACTGTTGACTCTGTGTGAACTTTTAACAGTGCTATCTCTTCACATTATTTTACAGTTGGAAAATGACATGTAACCATGCCATCTCCGAACGTGGCATTGGGTCAAATAAGTCAGATTATAAGGACAGAATGTAACTTTAGTCCATGCTTTCAATGCTCCATCATCCTGCCCTTACATTCTTCATACTCACCTTCTACATATGTAAAACTATGTAACACACTGCACTGTGATCCTGCTAAGAGCGTAGATGGACAACATGGGACTGGACTCACTGAATGAACGGGAAAGCCCGTAACATGGTGTGTATGACAGCAATGCAGGGCAGGTCTGTTTTATTTATGTGGTCTTGCTTTCAAAGGATGTAAATAATGAGAAAATGATTATGTATGTTTTTACGTATGTAATCATCATCATCATCATCACCATCATCCACCACCTTGCTAGCAGGCGGCTGGGTTTACCTCAGGAAGTGATGGACTGGGGTGCAGACATAACTCCTACAAACACATAAAGGGAGCAACATTGAAACAAACAGAGGGAGAGAAGGAATTTCAAAGGGACAGAAACAAGTTACAGACAAAAGCACAGAGGGAGCAAATAAGCTTCAGGAATCTGACGAGGGGAGAAACGTGTACAGTAGAGATGCAAAATTATACAAAAACTCCAACAGAAATTGTTTGTGCTGAGAGGGAGCAGGGTAATAATGGGGGGCAGGAGATAAAAAATACTGAACTCTGAATGCAAACTTGTGCCGTTACAGTGGAAAAGAGCTGTGTAATGTTTGGCTTGACTGATCTGATTGACCGTTCATAGCATTATTTCACTATGGGATCTGCCTCCATTGCACTGAAGTAAACTATAGTTTTGCATAGTCTTTGTCGCAATGCAAGAGGTGCATGAGAGCATATCCCACACTGAGACATCGCACTCAAACTACTCATAGAACCAGGGTTGCACAAGTAACTGAAGAATGTGTATATATGTGCTACTAGCTGTCATTATTTATACAAATGAAATTACAGAACAAACAAATACTGAAAATAGTACAAAAATGACAGTTTTATGGCCAATTACAACACTAATTCTGTCTTTCAGCTGTTAGACCCTCAGTATCTGCCAGACCTAAAGCTGCTTTATAATTACAGAGTGAAGATGTGTGATCTGATCTGAGATTAGGGGGGCAAACCCTTTCTTGCTTGCTGGCAACAAATATTGGATATCACAGAATCTGCAGCCTAAAGAAGGAAACTCTTAGTTGCTTATCTCAGTATCACTTACTGAAAGTGCTACAACAATTTTGGAGATAGTCTGGTAAAGTGTATGCAATCTAGTAACGAATTATTGTTACAGTGTAATCTATGTATTTACACATGACCACAGTAGGCGTAAAGACACCTTAGTTGATGGCCAAGTGAAAGGTCACTTGAGAGCTTTCTACCAAATCTTCATGGTTATAAGGTTAATGAGGTTTCATTTAGTGCTTTTGTTGCTTTGAAGATTGTTGCATTTAACAATACAGAATATGGGAAACAACTCAATTTTTTAAAAATTGTTTTCTTATTGTCAACAAATCCAATGAAAAGATTAAAACCAACAGTATGCTAGCTTGTCTCGGTGGCTTTAAGCCTCTAGCTCATTGCTTACTGAAGACGTAAACCTTTAAACCTCACACCTCACAAATATATAATTTCATTTTTTAAAAAGTTTCAGTAATTTCCTCAAATAGCTGGTCACTGTGGTTTTTAGCAAACGTTACTCAATAGTTCATTTGTTGGAGACTGTTTTGGTGCACTAATCTGTATCCGAGGCAGCAGGATGGTGCATGTGGGATTGAGACAAAATAAAAACATTCGTATGAATGTGTGTGTGACCGGGTGAATGTGGCCTGTAGAGTAAAGTGCTCTGAGTGGTCGATAAGATCAAACAAGACAAGAGAAGTGCTACATAAATACTCTCCATTCATTTTCATGGGAATTGTTGACAATATGAAAATTCTATAAAATTTCCCCAGCAGCGTGAGTCCACTAGTGTCACTGTCAGCCGTCAAAGTCCCACATCGTTCTGACTCACCACAAATCACTGTACAAATAAGAATGATAGTAACTGCTATCAAAAGCTGCTGTGTTTCTACTGAGCAGTCCCATTCTTTATCTGTAAAACACAAGCATACAGCTGACACTGCAGTTATAACGTACAACACATATTTACAACCAGCTTGGGAAATGAATCATATCACATACAGAATGAACAGTGATATGTAGCATCTTGAGATTTACAGAAGAAGAAGTGCAGTCAGTGAGAAATCGCTCTGAGACAGAAGGATGTGGATCACAGACAGTCAGATACTACCATCACTGACAAAGACACTTGTGACCCTTGTTGTCCACAGGGAAATAATGAAAACACAACACGTGCATGGAAATACTGAAACACACACACACACACAGCTCTGTGAGCACAGAAGAGCTGCCACGTTCTTTTGGACAACTCACACAGAAGAAAGACATGATGACACCAGAAGAAGAAAGGGTTTAGCAGCAGAAGAGAAGGAATGAGAGAAGGATCATGAGAGGACTTTAAAAAGTGTATCAGAGAGGTAATAACTCACAGTGAGTTAACGCTGCAGATGGATGAGCTGCTAGAATGCGCGTTACCTCGACTGCGTGTTAGAAAACTGCACATGCACAAAACAAAAATGGGGGAGGGGGGAGGGGACATCATTTAGGATGAAGTCAGGGAAACAGCCAGACACCATTCGACATTTCTCTGCTTGTCCGTTAGCCCCTCCCATCACATTTCAATGTAATGAACAGTCAAAGCTCAGAAACACAAAACTGAGACTGAACCAGAAAGGAAATGTCACACAAATGGGCCATCAGGGACATTTTGACTTATATGCTACAATGAGGAAGGGAAATACTTGTACAGCCCAGTCATGACAGAGTGGAGTTACACTGAAATCTATAAACACGCACAATTTCACTGAGTGGTGCAAAGGCAAACTGAATTGAATTATAGATGTGTAGACACAGAGTGGTGTGGATACAGGAATAATTTCATGGGTGGAGCTGAAAAAAAAAAATTCTTTATTTAACAAAAATTCTGACATTAGTATTAAATTCATAACTGATGCCAATGTCTCACTGTGTTTCTGTAAATAAGATTTCATTTAACTGGGCACACTGAAAATGCATCTGGTTTCAGTTGTGGGCCAGAACCTCCACTCACACTGACACAGTCTGTTTTCCAAACCAGTTCTCAAGTAGCCCTTGCATTAGGTTTGGAGTCAGGACCTACAGTCTCAAAGCTGCTTTTTGTTGTTGATATACTATCTGATATATTATCCCCTTGTAAAATTGTTATGGTGAACATGGAGCAGTGGCTTATTTACACATCCAGCAGACAGTGCTTCCAGATTAAAGGTGTACTGTTCCTTTTCCCAAACCTTCTTCGTTGCCGTGGAGAACTCAGGACAGCTGCCATGTTCTCCAAAAAAAAAAAAAAGCTCAAGAATTCTGTTTGAGGTTCAGCTCCACCAGTGAAATTATTTATGCCTGAGGAGCAGCAATCTTATGTTTGTGTTACACAACCTTTATGTTCACAAATGAGCCTTAACAGCTAATGCAATAATAACAGTTTGTTACAGAATACAGAGCAGTGCACAGACTATGTTGTCATTCTTCTACAGAAACACAACAGTATCTTAAGAAGAATGGACAGTTCACAACAATGCAATGTAAATGCTTCTGTACATCTTATGTTGACTGCTGTAAACCAAAATAATGAAACAAGGATAAATTAAACTGACAAGAACTAAAACAATACAATGACTACACCAATAAATGTATGAAATATCACTTAACATTATAATACGCATCATGTACTGCCTGGAGAATCTACAGTTAGTCCATAATTAGCCTTGTGAATGGTTATAATTAAAATTGCACAACAGCTTCAGTATCTTTGCTTCCTCTGAAAAGCTTTTTGTTAAATATCTGTCCATCCCAGTATCATATATGCTGTATGTCTGTGCCCATGGTTGGTTGTCAGAAATATAATGGGATCTCATGGGCGTACTGGTTGTTTAAGAGTGTAAAACATTTCTCATTTCACTTGTGAGTAGTATTTTGTCTGCTGATGTTATGATTCTTCTCCGGGACCCTGCAGAACTCTACAGCAGAGGCCATTTGGGAGGCAGAGAGCGGGGGATCTGCTTTGTGAAGAAAAGACTGTGTGGGTGAGCAGAGTAGCACTGACTTTCACTGGGACATTGACTCTGAGAATGTTAATCAACATCATGCTTCAACATGTGGCTGTCATCTGGGAAAAGCAGCCCCGAGAGCTAAATCAAACAGGGACCAAGTACGAAGATATCAAAAGAAAATTCTGACTATGCTGTCTGTTTGTCTAAATATTCTGCTTCCCTGAAATAAACAGGAAAAATAACGACCCAGAGATGTTAACATTCTGCTATATTTATACTGAATTATTGGAGGATTCTGTATACATAGCTGTTTTATATTTTTGCCTTTCATCTTTATTTTTTGCTCCCATTTTTTAGGCTAGGGTTAAGGGTTTGTGCCCTAAGCTAAACGCTAACCTGAGAATTGAATCACCGAGCAGGATGGACGTGTGCCCTGCAGAGTCATGAGTGCTGACATATTGGTGAACTGCTCTTTAGCATGGGTAGCTGTAGAACTAAAATTCCCAGAATTCCCATGTGTCTTTTTTTTTTTTTTTTTTTTTTTGTGGGTGAGAGCTGAGCAATAAAAGAGAAGAACAGAGATTTCAGAAAGGCTGGAACGAACATTAGATAACAGAGGTTGACTTACGCTGTGATGGAAATGTTAGCGGCTGACATGGGGCTGACCTCCTTTACCTCCTTGGCCTTCTGGAGGGTGAGTTTCTTATTGATGGCCTCCTCCTGCTCTTCCTCATCCTGGACAGTATTGGCAAAATACATACATACCATACATACAGTACAAATAGCACAAGTTTACCTGCTATTTTGATCAATTCAGTATAATAGTATATACGTTTTCGATTCACTCATTTCACCTACTCGCTTCCACTTTCCTGTTTGGAAGGCTGTTAAACTACTGTCAGTGAAACTCAACACTGCACAGATTCATGCAGTTTCACATCAGAACAAGAGTCTTAGAGTCTGACAGCTGGTCAGTGGACCTAGTTTTACCCTTTCCTGGTGCTTTTTAATGTTAAAAACCTGTGGAAAGTTTCACGGAGAGCAGCTGAACAGCAATCAATTTAAAAAGAAAGAAAGAAGTGAAATGAGTGAGTGATTAAAAACAATATTTTTATTAGAGCACAGAAAGTGAGAGCAGCAGAGGGCTGAGAATGGCATGACTCTGATGTTATATGATGCAATTAGTGCTGAAATAAATGTTAATTATACTAAAATTATTGTGAATTATTATAGAACAGGTGATTCTACAACCCTCCCCCCAGTTTTTCACCCAGCCCTGAACAACCACCGGTCTTTATCACTACTGGCCTACAATTCCAGACTGTCATTATTTTAGGAGCCACTTTTATGGAGTCATTTCATTGATTTTCTTCCGTTTTTATGAATAAGATCTGATTTGTTCTTACTCAGTATGATTTGTAACTGGACACGACGTGTACACAGAGATGCTGCAGGATTAATCAATAAGACTACAGCCTCTTAAGAAGTCAGTGACACAGTGGATAACAGCTTCTTCCTCAGTGTGAGGTGTTAACAGCTGCCGATTATGTTGAGTTACAGAGGCAGCATTACATCAGTCATACTACAGTAGCCCCCCCCCCCCACCACACACACACACACACACACACACACACACCTCCAAAGGGAACAGTCTTGCGAAACCAGTTACCCAAGTTACCCTCATATCCTATGAATATTTACTATGTTGTAAAGAAAGGGGATAAAAAAAGCAAGTAACTGTGGGATATGATTTAAGCTATATGACTTCTGCTGACGGCTGCTGTTGGGTAAGACAGTGCTACTGCCTCATCCCAAACCCCTATAAAGCCATAAAGAATCACTGTACCTTAGTGAGCTCCTGGGCATTTGCAAGGTTATCAACAGCGATGGCCAAGAACACGTTGAGGAGTGTGTCTGGTTATTTGTGGGTTCAGGAAAAGATTATAAATGTCTGATAAACACAGAAGCAGCGTTTATAATTGCAGCTGTTCTTCAAATCAATGATAAATTCGTTCACTGTGCTATAAGGCTGCCTGACAGCCACAAGGCCCAGTCGATCTGGATCGATCAATGGGGCAGGATACAGTTTCCAAAGAGAGTGAGAACGATGAAATAAATGGAGGAGAACATTCCCCCATGAACGCCCCCCTGCGACTCGATGCCGTGGTACATGACTGCGTTCCAGTCTTCCCCAGTTAGGATCTGCAGGAGAGACACAGGGCTGGTTTCTGAGTCTAGCTCAGAGGAACAAGCAGAGCAGGATGAAAAAAAAAAAAAACATGCATGATGGAGTTGACCTTTACCTGGAAGACGGTGAGAATGGCTGCTGGGAACGTGTCAAAGTTAGTTGTCGGCGTTTCGTCTTCAAAATTAAACCTGCAGGGAGAAAATGAACAGTCTCTGAATGTAATCAAACTCCAAAGCCATGACACAGTCACATTCACTCCTCCACCTACAGCTGGATCGGGCACTTTATTATCCTCTCCATTAGCCTGTTGCACATTATTCCAGTGCAATATATGCCCATTACATTTGTGTCATCTGAGTGCCTGGTCTGTGTGACCTTATGGATGATGTCTGAGTGTTTATTCTTCTCAAATGGATGAGTTTGTGCTAATGCTGACATTTTGTATCTCTGTCTGTCTACTGGGACCTAATTACATCTCCCCCCAAAACCGAGGGATGCAAACAGAGAAGGCTGGGATGGCAGCAGAATCTGTCTTGTGCCTTCTGAAAATCTGAGAAAGCTTCTTTCTGTCTGAGTCTCATTAAAAGACAGCCACAGAGAGGAGAGAGGGAAAACTGCATTTGTTCCAGAGGCCTGCTCTGAAATGTGTTTTTATTTTCATCATATTCTGCTGGGAGTTTTTACTCCTTTAATTATTCCAAGATTCTTTTTAAGATTCAAGTATTCACTGTTATATTTTAAGACTTAATTTCTAACTTGTGTATATGTCCCATTATTTCAAAGTGCAGAGAGATGCTGACAGCAGCTGAGGGCTGAATCATGATGCTCTGTCCATGTTTCTAGAATAAGTGACAAAATATTATATTCTTCTTTAACCCTTTGACCTCTGGGCTGTTTTTGCTGAGTTTTTTTTTTTGAGTTTGTAGTTATAACGTTGCTTTTTTTTTTGTTTTGTTAGCCCACTTTAACCTGCAGGAGTTAAAGTGGGCTAACGAGTGAGAGAATCTGTCAAACAGCCAAGAAGTACAGCTGTCACAGATGATGCTAACAGATAAGTAGCCAGATGCTGTTACACTGTCAAAGGATGGAAGGACGAGAAACTCACGATCCATTCAAATCAAATCCATTAAGCCTTGTTTTACCAGAGTCATTCTGTATGGAGTCAGTGTAAAGTCCCTCAAGATGGCTGTGTTTTATTTCTTCACTACGAGCAGCAGCAACATTAGAAATAAATTACTCACTGGCCACCAAACAGCTGCATGCCCAGCAGAGCGAAGACCACGATGAAGAGGAAGAGGAGGAACAACAGGCTGATGATAGACTTCATGGAGTTGAGCAGAGATACCACCAGGTTCCTCAAAGAGTTCCAGTACCTACACACACGGAGATACACTGTATGAACATATATGACGTAATCAGTGATCCCCAGCACATAAACAGATATATGCGCTGACTCACTTGGTGACTTTGAAGATCCTGAGCAGTCTCAGAGCTCGCAGGACACTAATCCCAAATGAGGCCCCAGGTTTGATGGCAGCCCAGATCACCTCAAAAATACTGCCAATAATCACCTGTGAACACATTCTGATAAATACAGCTGGCAAGCACTTTATCCCAAACACTTTACTCTGCCAATAATCAAACACATTTTTCTTCTGAAGCAGCAGCAGCCCTGAATTACATGAATTACACTACACATGCTCATGCATTGATTGAACTCCCAGCCGAACAGGAAGACTCACCCCAAAGTCAAAACAGTTGAACGAGGAGTGGAAGTAGTTCTGGGGTCCGAGGCCGTACATTTTCATGGACATCTCTGCCAGAAACAGGCCCAGGAATACAAACTCAGCCAAGTCTGTCCAGGGAGAAGAAGAAAACATACAGATCAATGAGCAGGTTAAAAAGAGCTCTGCTGCTGATCTTCACTATTCAATAGAGCTGAGCTCCTGCTGCCTGTTCAGCTGTGCCCACAGCGAATAAGACGCTCAGATGAGTCCCACAACGTCAATGAGGAAACACACACACCTCAAAGGGGGGATGCCAGTGGGAATGACCTGAATCAGCCACATGCTGATTACTGAGTTAGGAACTTGCTCTGGTGGTGGTAGGTCTAACATTATGCTCCTTTTAAATTGATAAGTATTTATTGCATCCTTTAATATCATACATATTGTATAGCTGCTGTGCTGTGTATGTATATATTGTATGTTGTATATTGTAAGTCTTTACTGTACTGTATACTATAACAATTCATCAACAAGTGAGCCCAAATAGTGTATAGCTAATTTTTTAATTAGCTGAATAAACTGAAGAAGTTTTTTTTTTTTTTGCTGAGGGTGATGTTGTTGCTCATCAGCATTTTGGACCCATATAGGGAAAACACATTTTGGGGACTGACAGCCGTTCATGCAGCACTTTCCGACTTCCGGATTTGTCAGGAAACATCCCAGCACTCTCATGCTACCACACATATATGTAACTATAGTTGTCAGATGATTTGCATATAAGTCTCTCATACAGATCCTTGACAACCCTAAACAAAAGTACCACTCTCCCAACTCACTTATATGGGGGAACTTCAAATGCTCATAACTCTGGAACCGTAAGTCCTAGAGACTTAAGGGTGGTACCATTGGACTCGGGGTACACACAAATGGGGGGGGGGGGGGGGGGGTAGGACAAGGTCTCATGTCTCTATCTTGCTCCCTGAGGATGGGTCAAAACTGACCCTTGTTAAAACCCCAAATTTTGACTCTCCCAACTCACTTATATGGGGGAACTTCAAATGCTCATAACTCCGGAACCCTATGTGCTAGAGACTCAAGGGTGGTACCGTTGGACTCGGGGTAAACACAAATGGGGGGGTAGGACAAGGTCCCATGTCTCTATCTTACCCCCCTGAGGATCGGTCAAAACTGACCCTGATTAAAACTTCAAGCCCTGTACACTCTTGACAACCCTAAACACCAACTTCACCTTGAAAAAAAGTACCACAAAAAGGGGGGTCCAAACCACTCCTAAGGTTCTGAAACGTGCTCCTAGACACTTTCTGGGGGAACACTTTTGGCATCTCACACTTAGGAAAATTTTGACTCTCCCAACTCACTTATATGGGGGAACTTCAAATGCTCATAACTCTGGAACCCTAAGTCCTAGAGACTTAAGGGTGGGACCGTTGGACTCGGGGTACCCACAAATGGGGGGATAGGACAAGGTCTCATGTCTCTATCTTGCTCCCTGAGGATGGGTCAAAACTGACCCTTGTTAAAACCCCGAATTTTGACTCTCCCAACTCACTTATATGGGGGAACTTCAAATGCTCATAACTCCGGAACCCTATGTGCTAGAGACTCAAGGGTGGTACTGTTGGACTCGGGGTACCCACAAATGGGGGGGTAGGACAAGGTCTCATGTCTCTATCTTGCGCCCTGAGGATGGGTCAAAACTGACCCTTGTTAAAACCTCAAATTTTGACTCTCCCAACTCACTTATATGGGGGAACTTCAAATGCTCATAACTCTGGAACCCTAAGTCCTAGAGACTTAAGGGTGGGACCGTTGGACTCGGGGTACCCACAAATGGGGGTGTAGGACAAGGTCTCATGTCTCTATCTTGCTCCCTGAGGATGGGTCAAAACTGACCCTTGTTAAAACCTCAAATTTTGACTCTCCCAACTCACTTATATGGGGGAACTTCAAATGCTCATAACTCCGGAACCCTATGTGCTAGAGACTTAAGGCTGGTACCGTTGGACTCGGGGTACACACAAATAGGGGGGTAGGACAAGGTCCCATGTCTCTATCTTACCCCCCTGAGGATCGGTCAAAACGGACCCTGGTTAAAACCCCAGATTTTGACTCTCCCAATTCACTTATATGGGGGAACTTCAAATGCTCATAACTCCGGAACCCTATGTGCTAGAGACTCAAGGCTGGTACCGTTGGACTCGGGGTACACACGAATGGGGGGGTAGGACAAGGTCCCATGTCTCTATCTTACCCCCCTATGGATCGGTGAAAACTGACCCTGATTAAAACTCCAAGCCCTGTACACTCTTGACAACCCTAAACACCAACTTCACCTTGACAAAAAGTACCACAAAAAGGGGGATCCAAACCACTCCTAAGGCTCTGAAACGTGCTCCTAGACACTTTCTGGGGGAACACTTTTGGCATTTCACACTTAGGAAAATTTTCACTCTCCCAACTCACTTATATGGGGGAACTTCAAATGCTCATAACTCTGGAACCCTAAGTCCTAGAGACTCAAGGGTGGGACCGTTGGACTCGGGGTACCCACAAATGGGGGTGTAGGACAAGGTCTCATGTCTCTATCTTGCTCCCTGAGGATGGGTCAAAACTGACCCTTGTTAAAACCTCAAATTTTGACTCTCCCAACTCACTTATATGGGGGAACTTCAAATGCTCATAACTCTGGAACCCTATGTGCTAGAGACTCAAGGCTGGTACCGTTGGACTCGGGGTACACACAAATGGGGGGGTAGGACAAGGTCCCATGTCTCTATCTTACCCCCCTGAGGATCGGTCAAAACTGACCCTGGTTAAAACTCCAAGCCCTGTACACTCTTGACAACCCTAAACACCTACTTAACCTTGAAAAAAAGTACCACAAAAAGGGGGTCCAAACCACTCCTAAGGCTCTGAAACGTGCTCCTAGACACTTTCTGGGGGAACACTTTTGGCATTTCACACAGGAAAATTTTCACTCTCCCAACTCACTTATATGGGGGAACTTAAAATGCTCATAACTCAGTTAAAACTGACCCTTGTTAAAACCTCAAATTTTGACTCTCCCAACTCACTTATGTGGGGGAACTTCAAATGCTCATAACTCTGGAACCCTATGTGCTAGAGACTCCAGGCTGGTACCGTTGGACTCGGGGTACACACAAATGGTGGGGTAGGACAAGGTCTCATGTCTCTATCTTACCCCCCTGAGGATTGGTCAAAACTGACCCTGGTTAAAACTCCAAGCCCTGTACACTCTTGACAACCCTAAACACCTACTTAACCTTGAAAAAAAGTACCACAAAAAGGGGGTCCAAACCACTCGTAAGGCTCTGAAACGTGCTCCTAGACACTTTCTGGGGGAACACTTTTGGCATTTCACAGGAAAATTTTCACTCTCCCAACTCACTTATATGGGGGAACTTCAAATGCTCATAACTCTGGAACCCTAAGTCCTAGAGACTTAAGGGTGGGACCGTTGGACCCGGGGTACCCACAAATGGGGGTGTAGGACAAGGTCTCATGTCTCTATCTTGCTCCCTGAGGATGGGTCAAAACTGACCCTTGTTAAAACCTCAAATTTTGACTCTCCCAACTCACTTATATGGGGGAACTTCAAATGCTCATAACTCCGGAACCCTATGTGCTAGAGACTCAAGGCTGGTACCGTTGGACTCGGGGTACACACGAATGGGGGGGTAGGACAAGGTCCCATGTCTCTATCTTACCCCCCTATGGATAGGTGAAAACTGACCCTGATTAAAACTCCAAGCCCTGTACACTCTTGACAACCCTAAACACCAACTTCACCTTGACAAAAAGTACCAGAAAAAGGGGGGTCCAAACCACTCCTAAGGCTCTGAAACGTGCTCCTAGACACTTTCTGGGGGAACACTTTTGGCATCTCACAGGAAAATTTTCACTCTCCCAACTCACTTATATGGGGGAACTTCAAATGCTGATAACTCTGGAACCCTAAGTCCTAGAGACTTAAGGGTGGGACCGTTGGACTCGGGGTACCCACAAATGGGGGTGTAGGACAAGGTCTCATGTCTCTATATTGCTCCCTGAGGATGGGTCAAAACTGACCCTTGTTAAAACCCCAAATTTTGACTCTCCCAACTCACTTATATGGGGGAACTTCAAATGCTCATAACTCCGGAACCCTATGTGCTAGAGACTCAAGGGTGGTACCGTTGGACTCGGGGTAAACACAAATGGGGGGGGGGGGTAGGACAAGGTCCCATGTCTCTATCTTACCCCCCTGAGGATCGGTCAAAACTGACCCTGTTTAAAACTCCAAGCCCTGTACACTCTTGACAACCCTAAACACCAACTTCACCTTGACAAAAAGTACCACAAAAAGGGGGGTCCAAACCACTCCTAAGGCTCTGAAACGTGCTCCTAGACACTTTCTGGGGGAACACTTTTGGCATTTCACACTTAGGAAAATTTTCACTCTCCCAACTCACTTATATGGGGGAACTTCAAATGCTCATAACTCTGGAACCCTAAGTCCTAGAGACTTAAGGGTGGGACCGTTGGACTCGGGGTACCCACAAATGGGGGTGTAGGACAAGGTCTCATGTCTCTATCTTGCTCCCTGAGGATGGGTCAAAACTGACCCTTGTTAAAACCTCAAATTTTGACTCTCCCAACTCACTTATATGGGGGAACTTCAAATGCTCATAACTCCGGAACCCTATGTGCTAGAGACTCAAGGCTGGTACCGTTGGACTCGGGGTACACACAAATAGGGGGGTAGGACAAGGTCCCATGTCTCTATCTTACCCCCCTGAGGATCGGTCAAAACGGACCCTGGTTAAAACCCCAGATTTTGACTCTCCCAATTCACTTATATGGGGGAACTTCAAATGCTCATAACTCCGGAACCCTATGTGCTAGAGACTCAAGGCTGGTACCGTTGGACTCGGGGTACACACGAATGGGGGGGGTAGGACAAGGTCCCATGTCTCTATCTTACCCCCCTATGGAAAGGTGAAAACTGACCCTGATTAAAACTCCAAGCCCTGTACACTCTTGACAACCCTAAACACCAACTTCACCTTGACAAAAAGTACCACAAAAAGGGGGGTCCAAACCACTCCTAAGGCTCTGAAACGTGCTCCAAGACACTTTCTGGGGGAACACTTTTGGCATCTCACACTTAGGAAAATTTTCACTCTCCCAACTCACTTATATGGGGGAACTTCAAATGCTCATAACTCCGGAACCCTATGTGCTAGAGACTCAAGGGTGGTACCGTTGGACTCGGGGTAAACACAAATGGGGGGGGTAGTACAAGGTCCCATGTCTCTATCTTACCCCCCTGAGGATCGGTCAAAACTGACCCTGATTAAAACTTCAAGCCCTGTACACTCTTGACAACCCTAAACACCAACTTCACCTTGAAAAAAAGTACCACAAAAAGGGGGGTCCAAACCACTCCTAAGGTTCTGAAACGTGCTCCTAGACACTTTCTGGGGGAACACTTTTGGCATCTCACACTTAGGAAAATTTTGACTCTCCCAACTCACTTATATGGGGGAACTTCAAATGCTCATAACTCTGGAACCCTAAGTCCTAGAGACTTAAGGGTGGGACCGTTGGACTCGGGGTACCCACAAATGGGGGGATAGGACAAGGTCTCATGTCTCTATCTTGCTCCCTGAGGATCGGTCAAAACTGACCCTTGTTAAAACCCCAAATTTTGACTCTCCCAACTCACTTATATGGGGGAACTTCAAATGCTCATAACTCCGGAACCCTATGTGCTAGAGACTTAAGGGTGGTACCGTTGGACTCGGGGTACCCACAAATGGGGGGGGTAGGACAAGGTCTCATGTCTCTATCTTGCTCCCTGAGGATGGGTCAAAACTGACCCTTGTTAAAACCTCAAATTTTGACTCTCCCAACTCACTTATATGGGGGAACTTCAAATGCTCATAACTCTGGAACCCTAAGTCCTAGAGACTTAAGGGTGGGACCGTTGGACTCGGGGTACCCACAAATGGGGGGGTAGGACAAGGTCTCATGTCTCTACCTTGCTCCCTGAGGATGGGTCAAAACTGACCCTTGCTAAAACCCCAAATATTGACTCTCCCAACTCACTTATATGGGGGAACTTCAAATGCTCATAACTCCGGAACCCTATGTGCTAGAGACTCAAGGGTGGTACCGTTGGACTCGGGGTACACACAAATGGGGGGGTAGGACAAGGTCCCATGTCTCTATCTTACCCCCCTGAGGATCGGTCAAAACTGACCCTGATTAAAACTCCAAGCCCTGTACACTCTTGACAACCCTAAACACCAACTTCACCTTGACAAAAAGTACCACAAAAAGGGGGGTCCAAACCACTCCTAAGGCTCTGAAACGTGCTCCTAGACACTTTCTGGGGGAACACTTTTGGCATTTCACACTCAGGAAAATTTTGACTCTCCCAACTCACTTATATGGGGGAACTTCAAATGCTCATAACTCTGGAACCCTAAGTCCTAGAGACTTAAGGGTGGGACCGTTGGACTCGGGGTACCCACAAATGGGGGGGTAGGACAAGGTCCCATGTCTCTATCTTACCCCCGAGGATCGGTCAAAACGGACCCTGGTTAAAACCCCAGATTTTGACTCTCCCAACTCACTTATATGGGGGAACTTCAAATGCTCATAACTCCGGAACCCTATGTGCTAGAGACTCAAGTCTGGTACCGTTGGACTCGGGGTACACACAAATGGGGGGGTAGGACAAGGTCCCATGTCTCTATCTTACCCCCCTGAGGATCGGTCAAAACGGACCCTCGTTAAAACCCCAGATTTTGACTCTCCCAACTCACTTATATGGGGGAACTTCAAATGCTCATAACTCCGGAACCCTATGTGCTAGAGACTCAAGGGTGGTACCGTTGGACTCGGGGTACACACAAATGGGGGGGTAGGACAAGGTCCCATGTCTCTATCTTACCCCCCTGAGGATCGGTCAAAACTGACCCTGATTAAAACTCCAAGCCCTGTACACTCTTGACAACCCTAAACACCAACTTCACCTTGACAAAAAGTACCACAAAAAGGGGGGTCCAAACCACTCCTAAGGCTCTGAAACGTGCTCCTAGACACTTTCTGGGGGAACACTTTTGGCATTTCACACTCAGGAAAATTTTGACTCTCCCAACTCACTTATATGGGGGAACTTCAAATGCTCATAACTCTGGAACCCTAAGTCCTAGAGACTTAAGGGTGGGACCGTTGGACTCGGGGTACCCACAAATGGGGGGGTAGGACAAGGTCCCATGTCTCTATCTTACCCCCGAGGATCGGTCAAAACGGACCCTGGTTAAAACCCCAGATTTTGACTCTCCCAACTCACTTATATGGGGGAACTTCAAATGCTCATAACTCCGGAACCCTATGTGCTAGAGACTCAAGTCTGGTACCCTTGGTCTCGGGGTACACACAAATGGGGGGGTAGGACAAGGTCCCATGTCTCTATCTTACCCCCCTGAGGATCGGTCAAAACGGACCCTCGTTAAAACCCCAGATTTTGACTCTCCCAACTCACTTATATGGGGGAACTTCAAATGCTCATAACTCCGGAACCCTATGTGCTAGAGACTCAAGGCTGGTACCGTTGGACTCGGGGTACACACAAATGGGGGGGTAGGACAAGGTCCTATGTCTCTATCTTACCCCCCTGAGGATCGGTCAAAACTGACCCTGATTAAAAGTCCAAGCCCTGTACACTCTTGACAACCCTAAACACCAACTTCACCTTGACAAAAAGTACCACAAAAAGGGGGGTCCAAACCACTCCTAAGGTTCTGAAACGTGCTCCTAGACACTTTCTGGGGGAACACTTTTGGCATCTCACACTTAGGAAAATTTTGACTCTCCCAACTCACTTATATGGGGGAACTTCAAATGCTCATAACTCTGGAACCCTAAGTCCTAGAGACTTAAGGGTGGGACCGTTGGACTCGGGGTACCCACAAATGGGGGGATAGGACAAGGTCTCATGTCTCTATCTTGCTCCCTGAGGATCGGTCAAAACTGACCCTTGTTAAAACCCCAAATTTTGACTCTCCCAACTCACTTATATGGGGGAACTTCAAATGCTCATAACTCCGGAACCCTATGTGCTAGAGACTCAAGGGTGGTACCGTTGGACTCGGGGTACCCACAAATGGGGGGGGGGTAGGACAAGGTCTCATGTCTCTATCTTGCTCCCTGAGGATGGGTCAAAACTGACCCTTGTTAAAACCTCAAATTTTGACTCTCCCAACTCACTTATATGGGGGAACTTCAAATGCTCATAACTCTGGAACCCTAAGTCCTAGAGACTTAAGGGTGGGACCGTTGGACTCGGGGTACCCACAAATGGGGGGGTAGGACAAGGTCTCATGTCTCTACCTTGCTCCCTGAGGATGGGTCAAAACTGACCCTTGCTAAAACCCCAAATATTGACTCTCCCAACTCACTTATATGGGGGAACTTCAAATGCTCATAACTCCGGAACCCTATGTGCTAGAGACTCAAGGGTGGTACCGTTGGACTCGGGGTACACACAAATGGGGGGGGTAGGACAAGGTCCCATGTCTCTATCTTACCCCCCTGAGGATCGGTCAAAACTGACCCTGATTAAAACTCCAAGCCCTGTACACTCTTGACAACCCTAAACACCAACTTCACCTTGACAAAAAGTACCACAAAAAGGGGGGTCCAAACCACTCCTAAGGCTCTGAAACGTGCTCCTAGACACTTTCTGGGGGAACACTTTTGGCATTTCACACTTAGGAAAATTTTGACTCTCCCAACTCACTTATATGGGGGAACTTCAAATGCTCATAACTCCGGAACCCTATGTGCTAGAGACTCAAGGGTGGTACCGTTGGACTCGGGGTACACACAAATGGGGGGGTAGGACAAGGTCCCATGTCTCTATCTTACCCCCGAGGATCGGTCAAAACGGACCCTGGTTAAAACCCCAGATTTTGACTCTCCCAACTCACTTATATGGGGGAACTTCAAATGCTCATAACTCCGGAACCCTATGTGCTAGAGACTCAAGTCTGGTACCCATGGACTCGGGGTACACACAAATGGGGGGGTAGGACAAGGTCCCATGTCTCTATCTTACCCCCCTGAGGATCGGTCAAAACGGACCCTGGTTAAAACCCCAGATTTTGACTCTCCCAACTCACTTATATGGGGGAACTTCAAATGCTCATAACTCCGGAACCCTATGTACTAGAGACTCAAGGCTGGTACCGTTGGACTCGGGGCACACACAAATGGGGGGGGGGTAGGACAAGGTCCCATGTCTCTATCTTACCCCCCTGAGGATCGGTCAAAACGGACCCTGGTTAAAACCCCAGATTTTGACTCTCCCAACTCACTTATATGGGGGAACTTCAAATGCTCATAACTCCAGAACCCTATGTGCTAGAGACTCAAGGCTGGCACCGTTGGACTCGGGGTTCACACAAATGGGGGGTAGGACAAGGTCCCATGTCTCTATCTTACCCCCCTGAGGATCGGTCAAAACGGACCCTGGTTAAAACCCCAGATTTTGACTCTCCCAACTCACTTATATGGGGGAACTTCAAATGCTCATAACTCCAGAACCCTATGTGCTAGAGACTCAAGGCTGGCACCGTTGGACTCGGGGTTCACACAAATGGGGGGTAGGACAAGGTCCCATGTCTCTATCTTACCCCCCTGAGGATCGGTCAAAACGGACCCTGGTTAAAACCCCAGATTTTGACTCTCCAAACTCACTTATATGGGGGAACTTCAAATGCTCATAACTCCGGAACCCTATGTGCTAGAGACTCAAGACTGGTACCGTTGGACTCGGGGTACACACAAATGGGGGGGTAGGACAAGGTCCCATGTCTCTATCTTACCCCCCTGAGGATCGGTCAAAACGGACCCTCGTTAAAACCCCAGATTTTGACTCTCCCAACTCACTTATATGGGGGAACTTCAAATGCTCATAACTCCGGAACCCTATGTGCTAGAGACTCAAGGCTGGTACCGTTGGACTCGGGGTACACACAAATGGGGGGCTAGGACAAGGTCCCATGTCTCTATCTTACCCCCCTGAGGATCGGTCAAAACTGACCCTGATTAAAAGTCCAAGCCCTGTACACTCTTGACAACCCTAAACACCAACTTCACCTTGACAAAAAGTACCACAAAAAGGGGGGTCCAAACCACTCCTAAGGCTCTGAAACTTGCTCCTAGACACTTTCTGGGGGAACACTTTTGGCATTTCACACTTAGGAAAATTTTGACTCTCCCAACTCACTTATATGGGGGAACTTCAAATGCTCATAACTCTGGAACCCTAAGTCCTAGAGACTTAAGGGTGGGACCGTTGGACTCGGGGTACCCACAAATGGGGGGGTAGGACAAGGTCTCATGTCTCTACCTTGCTCCCTGAGGATGGGTCAAAACTGACCCTTGTTAAAACCCCAAATATTGACTCTCCCAACTCACTTATATGGGGGAACTTCAAATGCTCATAACTCCGGAACCCTATGTGCTAGAGACTCAAGGGTGGTACCGTTGGACTCGGGGTACACACAAATGGGGGGGTAGGACAAGGTCCCATGTCTCTATCTTACCCCCGAGGATCGGTCAAAACGGACCCTGGTTAAAACCCCAGATTTTGACTCTCCCAACTCACTTATATGGGGGAACTTCAAATGCTCATAACTCCGGAACCCTATGTGCTAGAGACTCAAGTCTGGTACCCTTGGACTCGGGGTACACACAAATGGGGGGGGTAGGACAAGGTCCCATGTCTCTATCTTACCCCCCTGAGGATCGGTCAAAACGGACCCTGGTTAAAACCCCAGATTTTGACTCTCCAAACTCACTTATATGGGGGAACTTCAAATGCTCATAACTCCGGAACCCTATGTGCTAGAGACTCAAGGCTGGTACCGTTGGACTCGGGGTACACACAAATGGGGGGGTAGGACAAGGTCCCATGTCTCTATCTTACCCCCCTGAGGATCGGTCAAAACTGACCCTGATTAAAACTCCAAGCCCTGTACACTCTTGACAACCCTAAACACCAACTTCACCTTGACAAAAAGTACCACAAAAAGGGGGGTCCAAACCACTCCTAAGGCTCTGAAACGTGCTCCTAGACACTTTCTGGGGGAACACTTTTGGCATTTCACACTTAGGAAAATTTTGACTCTCCCAACTCACTTATATGGGGGAACTTCAAATGCTCATAACTCTGGAACCCTAAGTCCTAGAGACTTAAGGGTGGGACCGTTGGACTCGGGGTACCCACAAATGGGGGGGTAGGACAAGGTCTCATGTCTCTACCTTGCTCCCTGAGGATGGGTCAAAACTGACCCTTGTTAAAACCCCAAATATTGACTCTCCCAACTCACTTATATGGGGGAACTTCAAATGCTCATAACTCCGGAACCCTATGTGCTAGAGACTCAAGGGTGGTACCGTTGGACTCGGGGTACACACAAATGGGGGGGTAGGACAAGGTCCCATGTCTCTATCTTACCCCCGAGGATCGGTCAAAACGGACCCTGGTTAAAACCCCAGATTTTGACTCTCCCAACTCACTTATATGGGGGAACTTCAAATGCTCATAACTCCGGAACCCTATGTGCTAGAGACTCAAGGCTGGTACCGTTGGACTCGGGGTACACACAAATGGGGGGTAGGACAAGGTCCCATGTCTCTATCTTACCCCCCTGAGGATCGGTCAAAACGGACCCTGGTTAAAACCCCAGATTTTGACTCTCCCAACTCACTTATATGGGGGAACTTCAAATGCTCATAACTCCAGAACCCTATGTGCTAGAGACTCAAGTCTGGTACCCTTGGACTCGGAGTACACACAAATGGGGGGGTAGGACAAGGTCCCATGTCTCTATCTTACCCCCCTGAGGATCGGTCAAAACGGACCCTCATTAAAACCCCAGATTTTGACTCTCCCAACTCACTTATATGGGGGAACTTCAAATGCTCATAACTCCGGAACCCTATGTGCTAGAGACTCAAGGCTGGTACCGTTGGACTCGGGGTACACACAAACGGGGGGCTAGGACAAGTTCCCATGTCTCTATCTTACCCCCCTGAGGATCGGTCAAAACTGACCCTGATTAAAAGTCCAAGCCCTGTACACTCTTGACAACCCTAAACACCAACTTCACCTTGAGAAAAAGTACCACAAAAAGGGGGGTCCAAACCACTCCTAAGGCTCTGAAACGTGCTCCTAGACACTTTCTGGGGGAACACTTTTGGCATTTCACACTTAGGAATATTTTGACTCTCCCAACTCACTTATATGGGGGAACTTCAAATGCTCATAACTCTGGAACCCTAAGTCCTAGAGACTTAAGGGTGGGACCGTTGGACTCGGGGTACCCACAAATGGGGGGGTAGGACAAGGTCTCGTGTCTCTACCTTGCTCCCTGAGGATGGGTCAAAACTGACCCTTGTTAAAACCCCAAATATTGACTCTCCCAACTCACTTATATGGGGGAACTTCAAATGCTCATAACTCCGGAACCCTATGTGCTAGAGACTCAAGGGTGGTACCGTTGGACTCGGGGTACACACAAATGGGGGGGTAGGACAAGGTCCCATGTCTCTATCTTACCCCCGAGGATCGGTCAAAACGGACCCTGGTTAAAACCCCAGATTTTGACTCTCCCAACTCACTTATATGGGGGAACTTCAAATGCTCATAACTCCGGAACCCTATGTGCTAGAGACTCAAGGCTGGTACCGTTGGACTCGGGGTACACACAAATGGGGGGTAGGACAAGGTCCCATGTCTCTATCTTACCCCCCTGAGGATCGGTCAAAACAGACCCTGGTTAAAACCCCAGATTTTGACTCTCCCAACTCACTTATATGGGGGAACTTCAAATGCTCATAACTCCGGAACCCTATGTGCTAGAGACTCAAGTCTGGTACCCTTGGACTCGGGGTACACACAAATGGGGGGGTAGGACAAGGTCCCATGTCTCTATCTTACCCCCCTGAGGATCGGTCAAAACGGACCCTGGTTAAAACCCCAGATTTTGACTCTCCCAACTCACTTATATGGGGGAACTTCAAATGCTCATAACTCCGGAACCCTATGTGCTAGAGACTCAAGGCTGATACCGTTGGACTCGGGGTACACACAAATGGGGGGCTAGGACAAGGTCCCATGTCTCTATCTTACCCCCCTGAGGATCGGTCAAAACTGACCCTGATTAAAAGTCCAAGCCCTGTACACTCTTGACAACCCTAAACACCAACTTCACCTTGACAAAAAGTACCACAAAAAGGGGGGTCCAAACCACTCCTAAGGCTCTGAAACGTGCTCCTAGACACTTTCTGGGGGAACACTTTTGGCATTTCACACTTAGGAAAATTTTGACTCTCCCAACTCACTTATATGGGGGAACTTCAAATGCTCATAACTCTGGAACCCTAAGTCCTAGAGACTTAAGGGTGGGACCGTTGGACTCGGGGTACCCACAAATGGGGGGGTAGGACAAGGTCTCATGTCTCTACCTTGCTCCCTGAGGATGGGTCAAAACTGACCCTTGTTAAAACCCCAAATATTGACTCTCCCAACTCACTTATATGGGGGAACTTCAAATGCTCATAACTCCGGAACCCTATGTGCTAGAGACTCAAGGGTGGTACCGTTGGACTCGGGGTACACACAAATGGGGGGGTAGGACAAGGTCCCATGTCTCTATCTTACCCCCGAGGATCGGTCAAAACGGACCCTGGTTAAAACCCCAGATTTTGACTCTCCCAACTCACTTATATGGGGGAACTTCAAATGCTCATAACTCCGGAACCCTATGTGCTAGAGACTCAAGGCTGGTACCGTTGGACTCGGGGTACACACAAATGGGGGGTAGGACAAGGTCCCATGTCTCTATCTTACTCCCCTGAGGATCGGTCAAAACGGACCCTGGTTAAAACCCCAGATTTTGACTCTCCCAACTCACTTATATGGGGGAACTTCAAATGCTCATAACTCCGGAACCCTATGTGCTAGAGACTCAAGGCTGGTACCGTTGGACTCGGGGTACACACAAATGAGGGGGTAGGACAAGGTCCCATGTCTCTATCTTACCCCCCTGAGGATCGGTCAAAACTGACCCTGATTAAAAGTCCAAGCCCTGTACACTCTTGACAACCCTAAACACCAACTTCACCTTGACAAAAAGTACCACAAAAAGGGGGGTCCAAACCACTCCTAAGGCTCTGAAACGTGCTCCTAGACACTTTCTGGGGGAACACTTTTGGCATTTCACACTTAGGAAAATTTTGACTCTCCCAACTCACTTATATGGGGGAACTTCAAATGCTCATAACTCCGGAACCCTATGTGCTAGAGACTCAAGTCTGGTACCCTTGGACTCGGGGTACACACAAATGGGGGGGTAGGACAAGGTCCCATGTCTCTATCTTACCCCCCTGAGGATCGGTCAAAACGGACCCTGGTTAAAACCCCAGATTTTGACTCTCCCAACTCACTTATATGGGGGAACTTCAAATGCTCCTAACTCTGGAACCCTAAGTCCTAGAGACTTAAGGGTGGGACCGTTGGACTCGGGGTACCCACAAATGGGGGGGTAGGACAAGGTCTCATGTCTCTACCTTGCTCCCTGAGGATGGGTCAAAACTGACCCTTGTTAAAACCCAAAATATTGACTCTCCCAACTCACTTATATGGGGGAACTTCAAATGCTCATAACTCCGGAACCCTATGTGCTAGAGACTCAAGGGTGGTACCGTTGGACTCGGGGTACACACAAATGAGGGGGTAGGACAAGGTCCCATGTCTCTATCTTACCCCCCTGAGGATCGGTCAAAACGGACCCTGGTTAAAACCCCAGATTTTGACTCTCCCAACTCACTTATATGGGGGAACTTCAAATGCTCATAACTCCGGAACCCTATGTGCTAGAGACTCAAGGCTGGTACCCTTGGACTCGGGGTACACACAAATGGGGGGGTAGGACAAGGTCCCATGTCTCTATCTTACTCCCCTGACGATCGGTCAAAACGGACCCTGGTTAAAACCCCAGATTTTGACTCTCCCAACTCACTTATATGGGGGAACTTCAAATGCTCATAACTCCGGAACCCTATGTGCTAGAGACTCAAGGCTGGTACCGTTGGACTCGGGGTACACACAAATGGGGGGGTAGGACAAGGTCCCATGTCTCGATCTTACCCCCCTGAGGATCGGTCAAAACGGACCCTGGTTAAAACCCCAGATTTTGACTCTCCCAACTCACTTATATGGGGGAATTTCAAATGCTCATAACTCCGGAACCCTATGTGCTAGAGACTCAAGGCTGGTACCGTTGGACTCGGGGTACACACAAATGGGGGGGTAGGACAAGGTCCCATGTCTCTATCTTACCCCCCTGCGGATCGGTCAAAACGGACCCTGGTTAAAACCCCAGATTTTGACTCTCCCAACTCACTTATATGGGGGAACTTCAAATGCTCATAACTCCAGAACCCTATGTTCTAGAGACTCAAGGCTGGTACCGTTGGACTCGGGGTACACACAAATGGGGGGGTAGGACAAGGTCCCATGTCTCTATCTTACCCCCCTGCGGATCGGTCAAAACGGACCCTGGTTAAAACCCCAGATTTTGATTCTCCCAACTCACTTATATGGGGGAACTTCAAATGCTCATAACTCCGGAACCCTATGTGCTAGAGACTCAAGGCTGGTACCGTTGGACTCGGGGTACACACAAATGGGGGGGTAGGACAAGGTCCCATGTCTCTATCTTACCCCCCTGAGGATCGGTCAAAACTGACCCTGATTAAAAGTCCAAGCCCTGTACACTCTTGACAACCCTAAACACCAACTTCACCTTGACAAAAAGTACCACAAAAAGGGGGGTCCAAACCACTCCTAAGGCTCTGAAACGTGCTCCTAGACACTTTCTGGGGGAACACTTTTGGCATTTCACACTTAGGAAAATTTTGACTCTCCCAACTCACTTATATGGGGGAACTTCAAATGCTCATAACTCTGGAACCCTAAGTCCTAGAGACTTAAGGGTGGGACCGTTGGACTCGGGGTACCCACAAATGGGGGGGTAGGACAAGGTCTCATGTCTCTACCTTGCTCCCTGAGGATGGGTCAAAACTGACCCTTGTTAAAACCCCAAATATTGACTCTCCCAACTCACTTATATGGGGGAACTTCAAATGCTCATAACTCCGGAACCCTATGTGCTAGAGACTCAAGGGTGGTACCGTTGGACTCGGGGTACACACAAATGGGGGGGTAGGACAAGGTCCCATGTCTCTATCTTACCCCCGAGGATCGGTCAAAACGGACCCTGGTTAAAACCCCAGATTTTGACTCTCCCAACTCACTTATATGGGGGAACTTCAAATGCTCATAACTCCAGAACCCTATGTGCTAGAGACTCAAGGCTGGTACCGTTGGACTCGGGGTACACACAAATGAGGGGGTAGGACAAGGTCCCATGTCTCTATCTTACCCCCCTGAGGATCGGTCAAAACGGACCCTGGTTAAAACCCCAGATTTTGACTCTCCCAACTCACTTATATGGGGGAACTTCAAATGCTCATAACTCCGGAACCCTATGTGCTAGAGACTCAAGGCTGGTACCCTTGGACTCGGGGTACACACAAATGGGGGGGTAGGACAAGGTCCCATGTCTCTATCTTACTCCCCTGACGATCGGTCAAAACGGACCCTGGTTAAAACCCCAGATTTTGACTCTCCCAACTCACTTATATGGGGGAACTTCAAATGCTCATAACTCCGGAACCCTATGTGCTAGAGACTCAAGGCTGGTACCGTTGGACTCGGGGTACACACAAATGGGGGGGTAGGACAAGGTCCCATGTCTCTATCTTACCCCCCTGCGGATCGGTCAAAACGGACCCTGGTTAAAACCCCAGATTTTGACTCTCCCAACTCACTTATATGGGGGAACTTCAAATGCTCATAACTCCGGAACCCTATGTGCTAGAGACTCAAGGCTGGTACCGTTGGACTCGGGGTACACACAAATGGGGGGGTAGGACAAGGTCCCATGTCTCGATCTTACCCCCCTGCGGATCGGTCAAAACGGACCCTGGTTAAAACCCCAGATTTTGACTCTCCCAACTCACTTATATGGGGGAATTTCAAATGCTCATAACTCCGGAACCCTATGTGCTAGAGACTCAAGGCTGGTACCGTTGGACTCGGGGTACACACAAATGGGGGGGTAGGACAAGGTCCCATGTCTCTATCTTACCCCCGAGGATCGGTCAAAACGGACCCTGGTTAAAACCCCAGATTTTGACTCTCCCAACTCACTTATATGGGGGAACTTCAAATGCTCATAACTCCAGAACCCTATGTGCTAGAGACTCAAGGCTGGTACCGTTGGACTCGGGGTACACACAAATGAGGGGGTAGGACAAGGTCCCATGTCTCTATCTTACCCCCCTGAGGATCGGTCAAAACGGACCCTGGTTAAAACCCCAGATTTTGACTCTCCCAACTCACTTATATGGGGGAACTTCAAATGCTCATAACTCCGGAACCCTATGTGCTAGAGACTCAAGGCTGGTACCCTTGGACTCGGGGTACACACAAATGGGGGGGTAGGACAAGGTCCCATGTCTCTATCTTACTCCCCTGACGATCGGTCAAAACGGACCCTGGTTAAAACCCCAGATTTTGACTCTCCCAACTCACTTATATGGGGGAACTTCAAATGCTCATAACTCCGGAACCCTATGTGCTAGAGACTCAAGGCTGGTACCGTTGGACTCGGGGTACACACAAATGGGGGGGTAGGACAAGGTCCCATGTCTCTATCTTACCCCCCTGCGGATCGGTCAAAACGGACCCTGGTTAAAACCCCAGATTTTGACTCTCCCAACTCACTTATATGGGGGAACTTCAAATGCTCATAACTCCGGAACCCTATGTGCTAGAGACTCAAGGCTGGTACCGTTGGACTCGGGGTACACACAAATGGGGGGGTAGGACAAGGTCCCATGTCTCGATCTTACCCCCCTGCGGATCGGTCAAAACGGACCCTGGTTAAAACCCCAGATTTTGACTCTCCCAACTCACTTATATGGGGGAATTTCAAATGCTCATAACTCCGGAACCCTATGTGCTAGAGACTCAAGGCTGGTACCGTTGGACTCGGGGTACACACAAATGGGGGGGTAGGACAAGGTCCCATGTCTCTATCTTACCCCCCTGCGGATCGGTCAAAACGGACCCTGGTTAAAACCCCAGATTTTGACTCTCCCAACTCACTTATATGGGGGAACTTCAAATGCTCATAACTCCGGAACCCTATGTGCTAGAGACTCAAGGCTGGTACCGTTGGACTCGGGGTACACACAAATGGGGGGGTAGGACAAGGTCCCATGTCTCTATCTTACCCCCCTGAGGATCGGTCAAAACTGACCCTGATTAAAAGTCCAAGCCCTGTACACTCTTGACAACCCTAAACACCAACTTCACCTTGACAAAAAGTACCACAAAAAGGGGGGTCCAAACCACTCCTAAGGCTCTGAAACTTGCTCCTAGACACTTTCTGGGGGAACACTTTTGGCATTTCACACTTAGGAAAATTTTGACTCTCCCAACTCACTTATATGGGGGAACTTCAAATGCTCATAACTCTGGAACCCTAAGTCCTAGAGACTTAAGGGTGGGACCGTTGGACTCGGGGTACCCACAAATGGGGGGGTAGGACAAGGTCTCATGTCTCTACCTTGCTCCCTGAGGATGGGTCAAAACTGACCCTTGTTAAAACCCAAAATATTGACTCTCCCAACTCACTTATATGGGGGAACTTCAAATGCTCATAACTCCGGAACCCTATGTGCTAGAGACTCAAGGGTGGTACCGTTGGACTCGGGGTACACACAAATGAGGGGGTAGGACAAGGTCCCATGTCTCTATCTTACCCCCCTGAGGATCGGTCAAAACGGACCCTGGTTAAAACCCCAGATTTTGACTCTCCCAACTCACTTATATGGGGGAACTTCAAATGCTCATAACTCCGGAACCCTATGTGCTAGAGACTCAAGGCTGGTACCCTTGGACTCGGGGTACACACAAATGGGGGGGTAGGACAAGGTCCCATGTCTCTATCTTACTCCCCTGACGATCGGTCAAAACGGACCCTGGTTAAAACCCCAGATTTTGACTCTCCCAACTCACTTATATGGGGGAACTTCAAATGCTCATAACTCCGGAACCCTATGTGCTAGAGACTCAAGGCTGGTACCGTTGGACTCGGGGTACACACAAATGGGGGGGTAGGACAAGGTCCCATGTCTCTATCTTACCCCCCTGAGGATCGGTCAAAACTGACCCTGATTAAAACTCCAAGCCCTGTACACTCTTGACAACCCTAAACACCAACTTCACCTTGACAAAAAGTACCACAAAAAGGGGGGTCCAAACCACTCCTAAGGCTCTGAAACGTGCTCCTAGACACTTTCTGGGGGAACACTTTTGGCATTTCACACTCAGGAAAATTTTGACTCTCCCAACTCACTTATATGGGGGAACTTCAAATGCTCATAACTCTGGAACCCTAAGTCCTAGAGACTTAAGGGTGGGACCGTTGGACTCGGGGTACCCACAAATGGGGGGGTAGGACAAGGTCCCATGTCTCTATCTTACCCCCGAGGATCGGTCAAAACGGACCCTGGTTAAAACCCCAGATTTTGACTCTCCCAACTCACTTATATGGGGGAACTTCAAATGCTCATAACTCCGGAACCCTATGTGCTAGAGACTCAAGTCTGGTACCCTTGGTCTCGGGGTACACACAAATGGGGGGGTAGGACAAGGTCCCATGTCTCTATCTTACCCCCCTGAGGATCGGTCAAAACGGACCCTCGTTAAAACCCCAGATTTTGACTCTCCCAACTCACTTATATGGGGGAACTTCAAATGCTCATAACTCCGGAACCCTATGTGCTAGAGACTCAAGGGTGGTACCGTTGGACTCGGGGTACACACAAATGGGGGGGTAGGACAAGGTCCCATGTCTCTATCTTACCCCCCTGAGGATCGGTCAAAACTGACCCTGATTAAAACTCCAAGCCCTGTACACTCTTGACAACCCTAAACACCAACTTCACCTTGACAAAAAGTACCACAAAAAGGGGGGTCCAAACCACTCCTAAGGCTCTGAAACGTGCTCCTAGACACTTTCTGGGGGAACACTTTTGGCATTTCACACTCAGGAAAATTTTGACTCTCCCAACTCACTTATATGGGGGAACTTCAAATGCTCATAACTCTGGAACCCTAAGTCCTAGAGACTTAAGGGTGGGACCGTTGGACTCGGGGTACCCACAAATGGGGGGGTAGGACAAGGTCCCATGTCTCTATCTTACCCCCGAGGATCGGTCAAAACGGACCCTGGTTAAAACCCCAGATTTTGACTCTCCCAACTCACTTATATGGGGGAACTTCAAATGCTCATAACTCCGGAACCCTATGTGCTAGAGACTCAAGTCTGGTACCCTTGGTCTCGGGGTACACACAAATGGGGGGGTAGGACAAGGTCCCATGTCTCTATCTTACCCCCCTGAGGATCGGTCAAAACGGACCCTCGTTAAAACCCCAGATTTTGACTCTCCCAACTCACTTATATGGGGGAACTTCAAATGCTCATAACTCCGGAACCCTATGTGCTAGAGACTCAAGGCTGGTACCGTTGGACTCGGGGTACACACAAATGGGGGGGTAGGACAAGGTCCTATGTCTCTATCTTACCCCCCTGAGGATCGGTCAAAACTGACCCTGATTAAAAGTCCAAGCCCTGTACACTCTTGACAACCCTAAACACCAACTTCACCTTGACAAAAAGTACCACAAAAAGGGGGGTCCAAACCACTCCTAAGGTTCTGAAACGTGCTCCTAGACACTTTCTGGGGGAACACTTTTGGCATCTCACACTTAGGAAAATTTTGACTCTCCCAACTCACTTATATGGGGGAACTTCAAATGCTCATAACTCTGGAACCCTAAGTCCTAGAGACTTAAGGGTGGGACCGTTGGACTCGGGGTACCCACAAATGGGGGGATAGGACAAGGTCTCATGTCTCTATCTTGCTCCCTGAGGATCGGTCAAAACTGACCCTTGTTAAAACCCCAAATTTTGACTCTCCCAACTCACTTATATGGGGGAACTTCAAATGCTCATAACTCCGGAACCCTATGTGCTAGAGACTCAAGGGTGGTACCGTTGGACTCGGGGTACCCACAAATGGGGGGGGGTAGGACAAGGTCTCATGTCTCTATCTTGCTCCCTGAGGATGGGTCAAAACTGACCCTTGTTAAAACCTCAAATTTTGACTCTCCCAACTCACTTATATGGGGGAACTTCAAATGCTCATAACTCTGGAACCCTAAGTCCTAGAGACTTAAGGGTGGGACCGTTGGACTCGGGGTACCCACAAATGGGGGGGTAGGACAAGGTCTCATGTCTCTACCTTGCTCCCTGAGGATGGGTCAAAACTGACCCTTGCTAAAACCCCAAATATTGACTCTCCCAACTCACTTATATGGGGGAACTTCAAATGCTCATAACTCCGGAACCCTATGTGCTAGAGACTCAAGGGTGGTACCGTTGGACTCGGGGTACACACAAATGGGGGGGGTAGGACAAGGTCCCATGTCTCTATCTTACCCCCCTGAGGATCGGTCAAAACTGACCCTGATTAAAACTCCAAGCCCTGTACACTCTTGACAACCCTAAACACCAACTTCACCTTGACAAAAAGTACCACAAAAAGGGGGGTCCAAACCACTCCTAAGGCTCTGAAACGTGCTCCTAGACACTTTCTGGGGGAACACTTTTGGCATTTCACACTTAGGAAAATTTTGACTCTCCCAACTCACTTATATGGGGGAACTTCAAATGCTCATAACTCCGGAACCCTATGTGCTAGAGACTCAAGGGTGGTACCGTTGGACTCGGGGTACACACAAATGGGGGGGTAGGACAAGGTCCCATGTCTCTATCTTACCCCCGAGGATCGGTCAAAACGGACCCTGGTTAAAACCCCAGATTTTGACTCTCCCAACTCACTTATATGGGGGAACTTCAAATGCTCATAACTCCGGAACCCTATGTGCTAGAGACTCAAGTCTGGTACCCATGGACTCGGGGTACACACAAATGGGGGGGTAGGACAAGGTCCCATGTCTCTATCTTACCCCCCTGAGGATCGGTCAAAACGGACCCTGGTTAAAACCCCAGATTTTGACTCTCCCAACTCACTTATATGGGGGAACTTCAAATGCTCATAACTCCGGAACCCTATGTACTAGAGACTCAAGGCTGGTACCGTTGGACTCGGGGCACACACAAATGGGGGGGGGTAGGACAAGGTCCCATGTCTCTATCTTACCCCCCTGAGGATCGGTCAAAACGGACCCTGGTTAAAACCCCAGATTTTGACTCTCCCAACTCACTTATATGGGGGAACTTCAAATGCTCATAACTCCAGAACCCTATGTGCTAGAGACTCAAGGCTGGCACCGTTGGACTCGGGGTTCACACAAATGGGGGGTAGGACAAGGTCCCATGTCTCTATCTTACCCCCCTGAGGATCGGTCAAAACGGACCCTGGTTAAAACCCCAGATTTTGACTCTCCCAACTCACTTATATGGGGGAACTTCAAATGCTCATAACTCCAGAACCCTATGTGCTAGAGACTCAAGGCTGGCACCGTTGGACTCGGGGTTCACACAAATGGGGGGTAGGACAAGGTCCCATGTCTCTATCTTACCCCCCTGAGGATCGGTCAAAACGGACCCTGGTTAAAACCCCAGATTTTGACTCTCCAAACTCACTTATATGGGGGAACTTCAAATGCTCATAACTCCGGAACCCTATGTGCTAGAGACTCAAGACTGGTACCGTTGGACTCGGGGTACACACAAATGGGGGGGTAGGACAAGGTCCCATGTCTCTATCTTACCCCCCTGAGGATCGGTCAAAACGGACCCTCGTTAAAACCCCAGATTTTGACTCTCCCAACTCACTTATATGGGGGAACTTCAAATGCTCATAACTCCGGAACCCTATGTGCTAGAGACTCAAGGCTGGTACCGTTGGACTCGGGGTACACACAAATGGGGGGCTAGGACAAGGTCCCATGTCTCTATCTTACCCCCCTGAGGATCGGTCAAAACTGACCCTGATTAAAAGTCCAAGCCCTGTACACTCTTGACAACCCTAAACACCAACTTCACCTTGACAAAAAGTACCACAAAAAGGGGGGTCCAAACCACTCCTAAGGCTCTGAAACTTGCTCCTAGACACTTTCTGGGGGAACACTTTTGGCATTTCACACTTAGGAAAATTTTGACTCTCCCAACTCACTTATATGGGGGAACTTCAAATGCTCATAACTCTGGAACCCTAAGTCCTAGAGACTTAAGGGTGGGACCGTTGGACTCGGGGTACCCACAAATGGGGGGGTAGGACAAGGTCTCATGTCTCTACCTTGCTCCCTGAGGATGGGTCAAAACTGACCCTTGTTAAAACCCCAAATATTGACTCTCCCAACTCACTTATATGGGGGAACTTCAAATGCTCATAACTCCGGAACCCTATGTGCTAGAGACTCAAGGGTGGTACCGTTGGACTCGGGGTACACACAAATGGGGGGGTAGGACAAGGTCCCATGTCTCTATCTTACCCCCGAGGATCGGTCAAAACGGACCCTGGTTAAAACCCCAGATTTTGACTCTCCCAACTCACTTATATGGGGGAACTTCAAATGCTCATAACTCCGGAACCCTATGTGCTAGAGACTCAAGTCTGGTACCCTTGGACTCGGGGTACACACAAATGGGGGGGGTAGGACAAGGTCCCATGTCTCTATCTTACCCCCCTGAGGATCGGTCAAAACGGACCCTGGTTAAAACCCCAGATTTTGACTCTCCAAACTCACTTATATGGGGGAACTTCAAATGCTCATAACTCCGGAACCCTATGTGCTAGAGACTCAAGGCTGGTACCGTTGGACTCGGGGTACACACAAATGGGGGGGTAGGACAAGGTCCCATGTCTCTATCTTACCCCCCTGAGGATCGGTCAAAACTGACCCTGATTAAAACTCCAAGCCCTGTACACTCTTGACAACCCTAAACACCAACTTCACCTTGACAAAAAGTACCACAAAAAGGGGGGTCCAAACCACTCCTAAGGCTCTGAAACGTGCTCCTAGACACTTTCTGGGGGAACACTTTTGGCATTTCACACTTAGGAAAATTTTGACTCTCCCAACTCACTTATATGGGGGAACTTCAAATGCTCATAACTCTGGAACCCTAAGTCCTAGAGACTTAAGGGTGGGACCGTTGGACTCGGGGTACCCACAAATGGGGGGGTAGGACAAGGTCTCATGTCTCTACCTTGCTCCCTGAGGATGGGTCAAAACTGACCCTTGTTAAAACCCCAAATATTGACTCTCCCAACTCACTTATATGGGGGAACTTCAAATGCTCATAACTCCGGAACCCTATGTGCTAGAGACTCAAGGGTGGTACCGTTGGACTCGGGGTACACACAAATGGGGGGGTAGGACAAGGTCCCATGTCTCTATCTTACCCCCGAGGATCGGTCAAAACGGACCCTGGTTAAAACCCCAGATTTTGACTCTCCCAACTCACTTATATGGGGGAACTTCAAATGCTCATAACTCCGGAACCCTATGTGCTAGAGACTCAAGGCTGGTACCGTTGGACTCGGGGTACACACAAATGGGGGGTAGGACAAGGTCCCATGTCTCTATCTTACCCCCCTGAGGATCGGTCAAAACGGACCCTGGTTAAAACCCCAGATTTTGACTCTCCCAACTCACTTATATGGGGGAACTTCAAATGCTCATAACTCCAGAACCCTATGTGCTAGAGACTCAAGTCTGGTACCCTTGGACTCGGAGTACACACAAATGGGGGGGTAGGACAAGGTCCCATGTCTCTATCTTACCCCCCTGAGGATCGGTCAAAACGGACCCTCATTAAAACCCCAGATTTTGACTCTCCCAACTCACTTATATGGGGGAACTTCAAATGCTCATAACTCCGGAACCCTATGTGCTAGAGACTCAAGGCTGGTACCGTTGGACTCGGGGTACACACAAACGGGGGGCTAGGACAAGTTCCCATGTCTCTATCTTACCCCCCTGAGGATCGGTCAAAACTGACCCTGATTAAAAGTCCAAGCCCTGTACACTCTTGACAACCCTAAACACCAACTTCACCTTGAGAAAAAGTACCACAAAAAGGGGGGTCCAAACCACTCCTAAGGCTCTGAAACGTGCTCCTAGACACTTTCTGGGGGAACACTTTTGGCATTTCACACTTAGGAATATTTTGACTCTCCCAACTCACTTATATGGGGGAACTTCAAATGCTCATAACTCTGGAACCCTAAGTCCTAGAGACTTAAGGGTGGGACCGTTGGACTCGGGGTACCCACAAATGGGGGGGTAGGACAAGGTCTCGTGTCTCTACCTTGCTCCCTGAGGATGGGTCAAAACTGACCCTTGTTAAAACCCCAAATATTGACTCTCCCAACTCACTTATATGGGGGAACTTCAAATGCTCATAACTCCGGAACCCTATGTGCTAGAGACTCAAGGGTGGTACCGTTGGACTCGGGGTACACACAAATGGGGGGGTAGGACAAGGTCCCATGTCTCTATCTTACCCCCGAGGATCGGTCAAAACGGACCCTGGTTAAAACCCCAGATTTTGACTCTCCCAACTCACTTATATGGGGGAACTTCAAATGCTCATAACTCCGGAACCCTATGTGCTAGAGACTCAAGGCTGGTACCGTTGGACTCGGGGTACACACAAATGGGGGGTAGGACAAGGTCCCATGTCTCTATCTTACCCCCCTGAGGATCGGTCAAAACAGACCCTGGTTAAAACCCCAGATTTTGACTCTCCCAACTCACTTATATGGGGGAACTTCAAATGCTCATAACTCCGGAACCCTATGTGCTAGAGACTCAAGTCTGGTACCCTTGGACTCGGGGTACACACAAATGGGGGGGTAGGACAAGGTCCCATGTCTCTATCTTACCCCCCTGAGGATCGGTCAAAACGGACCCTGGTTAAAACCCCAGATTTTGACTCTCCCAACTCACTTATATGGGGGAACTTCAAATGCTCATAACTCCGGAACCCTATGTGCTAGAGACTCAAGGCTGGTACCGTTGGACTCGGGGTACACACAAATGGGGGGCTAGGACAAGGTCCCATGTCTCTATCTTACCCCCCTGAGGATCGGTCAAAACTGACCCTGATTAAAAGTCCAAGCCCTGTACACTCTTGACAACCCTAAACACCAACTTCACCTTGACAAAAAGTACCACAAAAAGGGGGGTCCAAACCACTCCTAAGGCTCTGAAACGTGCTCCTAGACACTTTCTGGGGGAACACTTTTGGCATTTCACACTTAGGAAAATTTTGACTCTCCCAACTCACTTATATGGGGGAACTTCAAATGCTCATAACTCTGGAACCCTAAGTCCTAGAGACTTAAGGGTGGGACCGTTGGACTCGGGGTACCCACAAATGGGGGGGTAGGACAAGGTCTCATGTCTCTACCTTGCTCCCTGAGGATGGGTCAAAACTGACCCTTGTTAAAACCCCAAATATTGACTCTCCCAACTCACTTATATGGGGGAACTTCAAATGCTCATAACTCCGGAACCCTATGTGCTAGAGACTCAAGGGTGGTACCGTTGGACTCGGGGTACACACAAATGGGGGGGTAGGACAAGGTCCCATGTCTCTATCTTACCCCCGAGGATCGGTCAAAACGGACCCTGGTTAAAACCCCAGATTTTGACTCTCCCAACTCACTTATATGGGGGAACTTCAAATGCTCATAACTCCGGAACCCTATGTGCTAGAGACTCAAGGCTGGTACCGTTGGACTCGGGGTACACACAAATGGGGGGTAGGACAAGGTCCCATGTCTCTATCTTACTCCCCTGAGGATCGGTCAAAACGGACCCTGGTTAAAACCCCAGATTTTGACTCTCCCAACTCACTTATATGGGGGAACTTCAAATGCTCATAACTCCGGAACCCTATGTGCTAGAGACTCAAGGCTGGTACCGTTGGACTCGGGGTACACACAAATGAGGGGGTAGGACAAGGTCCCATGTCTCTATCTTACCCCCCTGAGGATCGGTCAAAACTGACCCTGATTAAAAGTCCAAGCCCTGTACACTCTTGACAACCCTAAACACCAACTTCACCTTGACAAAAAGTACCACAAAAAGGGGGGTCCAAACCACTCCTAAGGCTCTGAAACGTGCTCCTAGACACTTTCTGGGGGAACACTTTTGGCATTTCACACTTAGGAAAATTTTGACTCTCCCAACTCACTTATATGGGGGAACTTCAAATGCTCATAACTCCGGAACCCTATGTGCTAGAGACTCAAGTCTGGTACCCTTGGACTCGGGGTACACACAAATGGGGGGGTAGGACAAGGTCCCATGTCTCTATCTTACCCCCCTGAGGATCGGTCAAAACGGACCCTGGTTAAAACCCCAGATTTTGACTCTCCCAACTCACTTATATGGGGGAACTTCAAATGCTCCTAACTCTGGAACCCTAAGTCCTAGAGACTTAAGGGTGGGACCGTTGGACTCGGGGTACCCACAAATGGGGGGGTAGGACAAGGTCTCATGTCTCTACCTTGCTCCCTGAGGATGGGTCAAAACTGACCCTTGTTAAAACCCAAAATATTGACTCTCCCAACTCACTTATATGGGGGAATTTCAAATGCTCATAACTCCGGAACCCTATGTGCTAGAGACTCAAGGCTGGTACCGTTGGACTCGGGGTACACACAAATGGGGGGGTAGGACAAGGTCCCATGTCTCTATCTTACCCCCCTGCGGATCGGTCAAAACGGACCCTGGTTAAAACCCCAGATTTTGACTCTCCCAACTCACTTATATGGGGGAACTTCAAATGCTCATAACTCCAGAACCCTATGTTCTAGAGACTCAAGGCTGGTACCGTTGGACTCGGGGTACACACAAATGGGGGGGTAGGACAAGGTCCCATGTCTCTATCTTACCCCCCTGCGGATCGGTCAAAACGGACCCTGGTTAAAACCCCAGATTTTGATTCTCCCAACTCACTTATATGGGGGAACTTCAAATGCTCATAACTCCGGAACCCTATGTGCTAGAGACTCAAGGCTGGTACCGTTGGACTCGGGGTACACACAAATGGGGGGGTAGGACAAGGTCCCATGTCTCTATCTTACCCCCCTGAGGATCGGTCAAAACTGACCCTGATTAAAAGTCCAAGCCCTGTACACTCTTGACAACCCTAAACACCAACTTCACCTTGACAAAAAGTACCACAAAAAGGGGGGTCCAAACCACTCCTAAGGCTCTGAAACGTGCTCCTAGACACTTTCTGGGGGAACACTTTTGGCATTTCACACTTAGGAAAATTTTGACTCTCCCAACTCACTTATATGGGGGAACTTCAAATGCTCATAACTCTGGAACCCTAAGTCCTAGAGACTTAAGGGTGGGACCGTTGGACTCGGGGTACCCACAAATGGGGGGGTAGGACAAGGTCTCATGTCTCTACCTTGCTCCCTGAGGATGGGTCAAAACTGACCCTTGTTAAAACCCCAAATATTGACTCTCCCAACTCACTTATATGGGGGAACTTCAAATGCTCATAACTCCGGAACCCTATGTGCTAGAGACTCAAGGGTGGTACCGTTGGACTCGGGGTACACACAAATGGGGGGGTAGGACAAGGTCCCATGTCTCTATCTTACCCCCGAGGATCGGTCAAAACGGACCCTGGTTAAAACCCCAGATTTTGACTCTCCCAACTCACTTATATGGGGGAACTTCAAATGCTCATAACTCCAGAACCCTATGTGCTAGAGACTCAAGGCTGGTACCGTTGGACTCGGGGTACACACAAATGAGGGGGTAGGACAAGGTCCCATGTCTCTATCTTACCCCCCTGAGGATCGGTCAAAACGGACCCTGGTTAAAACCCCAGATTTTGACTCTCCCAACTCACTTATATGGGGGAACTTCAAATGCTCATAACTCCGGAACCCTATGTGCTAGAGACTCAAGGCTGGTACCCTTGGACTCGGGGTACACACAAATGGGGGGGTAGGACAAGGTCCCATGTCTCTATCTTACTCCCCTGACGATCGGTCAAAACGGACCCTGGTTAAAACCCCAGATTTTGACTCTCCCAACTCACTTATATGGGGGAACTTCAAATGCTCATAACTCCGGAACCCTATGTGCTAGAGACTCAAGGCTGGTACCGTTGGACTCGGGGTACACACAAATGGGGGGGTAGGACAAGGTCCCATGTCTCTATCTTACCCCCCTGCGGATCGGTCAAAACGGACCCTGGTTAAAACCCCAGATTTTGACTCTCCCAACTCACTTATATGGGGGAACTTCAAATGCTCATAACTCCGGAACCCTATGTGCTAGAGACTCAAGGCTGGTACCGTTGGACTCGGGGTACACACAAATGGGGGGGTAGGACAAGGTCCCATGTCTCGATCTTACCCCCCTGCGGATCGGTCAAAACGGACCCTGGTTAAAACCCCAGATTTTGACTCTCCCAACTCACTTATATGGGGGAATTTCAAATGCTCATAACTCCGGAACCCTATGTGCTAGAGACTCAAGGCTGGTACCGTTGGACTCGGGGTACACACAAATGGGGGGGTAGGACAAGGTCCCATGTCTCTATCTTACCCCCCTGCGGATCGGTCAAAACGGACCCTGGTTAAAACCCCAGATTTTGACTCTCCCAACTCACTTATATGGGGGAACTTCAAATGCTCATAACTCCGGAACCCTATGTGCTAGAGACTCAAGGCTGGTACCGTTGGACTCGGGGTACACACAAATGGGGGGGTAGGACAAGGTCCCATGTCTCTATCTTACCCCCCTGAGGATCGGTCAAAACTGACCCTGATTAAAAGTCCAAGCCCTGTACACTCTTGACAACCCTAAACACCAACTTCACCTTGACAAAAAGTACCACAAAAAGGGGGGTCCAAACCACTCCTAAGGCTCTGAAACTTGCTCCTAGACACTTTCTGGGGGAACACTTTTGGCATTTCACACTTAGGAAAATTTTGACTCTCCCAACTCACTTATATGGGGGAACTTCAAATGCTCATAACTCTGGAACCCTAAGTCCTAGAGACTTAAGGGTGGGACCGTTGGACTCGGGGTACCCACAAATGGGGGGGTAGGACAAGGTCTCATGTCTCTACCTTGCTCCCTGAGGATGGGTCAAAACTGACCCTTGTTAAAACCCCAAATATTGACTCTCCCAACTCACTTATATGGGGGAACTTCAAATGCTCATAACTCCGGAACCCTATGTGCTAGAGACTCAAGGGTGGTACCGTTGGACTCGGGGTACACACAAATGAGGGGGTAGGACAAGGTCCCATGTCTCTATCTTACCCCCCTGAGGATCGGTCAAAACGGACCCTGGTTAAAACCCCAGATTTTGACTCTCCCAACTCACTTATATGGGGGAACTTCAAATGCTCATAACTCCGGAACCCTATGTGCTAGAGACTCAAGGCTGGTACCCTTGGACTCGGGGTACACACAAATGGGGGGGTAGGACAAGGTCCCATGTCTCTATCTTACTCCCCTGACGATCGGTCAAAACGGACCCTGGTTAAAACCCCAGATTTTGACTCTCCCAACTCACTTATATGGGGGAACTTCAAATGCTCATAACTCCGGAACCCTATGTGCTAGAGACTCAAGGCTGGTACCGTTGGACTCGGGGTACACACAAATGGGGGGGTAGGACAAGGTCCCATGTCTCGATCTTACCCCCCTGAGGATCGGTCAAAACGGACCCTGGTTAAAACCCCAGATTTTGACTCTCCCAACTCACTTATATGGGGGAATTTCAAATGCTCATAACTCCGGAACCCTATGTGCTAGAGACTCAAGGCTGGTACCGTTGGACTCGGGGTACACACAAATGGGGGGGTAGGACAAGGTCCCATGTCTCTATCTTACCCCCCTGCGGATCGGTCAAAACGGACCCTGGTTAAAACCCCAGATTTTGACTCTCCCAACTCACTTATATGGGGGAACTTCAAATGCTCATAACTCCAGAACCCTATGTTCTAGAGACTCAAGGCTGGTACCGTTGGACTCGGGGTACACACAAATGGGGGGGTAGGACAAGGTCCCATGTCTCTATCTTACCCCCCTGCGGATCGGTCAAAACGGACCCTGGTTAAAACCCCAGATTTTGATTCTCCCAACTCACTTATATGGGGGAACTTCAAATGCTCATAACTCCGGAACCCTATGTGCTAGAGACTCAAGGCTGGTACCGTTGGACTCGGGGTACACACAAATGGGGGGGTAGGACAAGGTCCCATGTCTCTATCTTACCCCCCTGAGGATCGGTCAAAACTGACCCTGATTAAAAGTCCAAGCCCTGTACACTCTTGACAACCCTAAACACCAACTTCACCTTGACAAAAAGTACCACAAAAAGGGGGGTCCAAACCACTCCTAAGGCTCTGAAACGTGCTCCTAGACACTTTCTGGGGGAACACTTTTGGCATTTCACACTTAGGAAAATTTTGACTCTCCCAACTCACTTATATGGGGGAACTTCAAATGCTCATAACTCTGGAACCCTAAGTCCTAGAGACTTAAGGGTGGGACCGTTGGACTCGGGGTACCCACAAATGGGGGGGTAGGACAAGGTCTCATGTCTCTACCTTGCTCCCTGAGGATGGGTCAAAACTGACCCTTGTTAAAACCCCAAATATTGACTCTCCCAACTCACTTATATGGGGGAACTTCAAATGCTCATAACTCCGGAACCCTATGTGCTAGAGACTCAAGGGTGGTACCGTTGGACTCGGGGTACACACAAATGGGGGGGTAGGACAAGGTCCCATGTCTCTATCTTACCCCCGAGGATCGGTCAAAACGGACCCTGGTTAAAACCCCAGATTTTGACTCTCCCAACTCACTTATATGGGGGAACTTCAAATGCTCATAACTCCAGAACCCTATGTGCTAGAGACTCAAGGCTGGTACCGTTGGACTCGGGGTACACACAAATGAGGGGGTAGGACAAGGTCCCATGTCTCTATCTTACCCCCCTGAGGATCGGTCAAAACGGACCCTGGTTAAAACCCCAGATTTTGACTCTCCCAACTCACTTATATGGGGGAACTTCAAATGCTCATAACTCCGGAACCCTATGTGCTAGAGACTCAAGGCTGGTACCCTTGGACTCGGGGTACACACAAATGGGGGGGTAGGACAAGGTCCCATGTCTCTATCTTACTCCCCTGACGATCGGTCAAAACGGACCCTGGTTAAAACCCCAGATTTTGACTCTCCCAACTCACTTATATGGGGGAACTTCAAATGCTCATAACTCCGGAACCCTATGTGCTAGAGACTCAAGTCTGGTACCCTTGGTCTCGGGGTACACACAAATGGGGGGGTAGGACAAGGTCCCATGTCTCTATCTTACCCCCCTGAGGATCGGTCAAAACGGACCCTCGTTAAAACCCCAGATTTTGACTCTCCCAACTCACTTATATGGGGGAACTTCAAATGCTCATAACTCCGGAACCCTATGTGCTAGAGACTCAAGGCTGGTACCGTTGGACTCGGGGTACACACAAATGGGGGGGTAGGACAAGGTCCTATGTCTCTATCTTACCCCCCTGAGGATCGGTCAAAACTGACCCTGATTAAAAGTCCAAGCCCTGTACACTCTTGACAACCCTAAACACCAACTTCACCTTGACAAAAAGTACCACAAAAAGGGGGGTCCAAACCACTCCTAAGGTTCTGAAACGTGCTCCTAGACACTTTCTGGGGGAACACTTTTGGCATCTCACACTTAGGAAAATTTTGACTCTCCCAACTCACTTATATGGGGGAACTTCAAATGCTCATAACTCTGGAACCCTAAGTCCTAGAGACTTAAGGGTGGGACCGTTGGACTCGGGGTACCCACAAATGGGGGGATAGGACAAGGTCTCATGTCTCTATCTTGCTCCCTGAGGATCGGTCAAAACTGACCCTTGTTAAAACCCCAAATTTTGACTCTCCCAACTCACTTATATGGGGGAACTTCAAATGCTCATAACTCCGGAACCCTATGTGCTAGAGACTCAAGGGTGGTACCGTTGGACTCGGGGTACCCACAAATGGGGGGGGGGTAGGACAAGGTCTCATGTCTCTATCTTGCTCCCTGAGGATGGGTCAAAACTGACCCTTGTTAAAACCTCAAATTTTGACTCTCCCAACTCACTTATATGGGGGAACTTCAAATGCTCATAACTCTGGAACCCTAAGTCCTAGAGACTTAAGGGTGGGACCGTTGGACTCGGGGTACCCACAAATGGGGGGGTAGGACAAGGTCTCATGTCTCTACCTTGCTCCCTGAGGATGGGTCAAAACTGACCCTTGCTAAAACCCCAAATATTGACTCTCCCAACTCACTTATATGGGGGAACTTCAAATGCTCATAACTCCGGAACCCTATGTGCTAGAGACTCAAGGGTGGTACCGTTGGACTCGGGGTACACACAAATGGGGGGGGTAGGACAAGGTCCCATGTCTCTATCTTACCCCCCTGAGGATCGGTCAAAACTGACCCTGATTAAAACTCCAAGCCCTGTACACTCTTGACAACCCTAAACACCAACTTCACCTTGACAAAAAGTACCACAAAAAGGGGGGTCCAAACCACTCCTAAGGCTCTGAAACGTGCTCCTAGACACTTTCTGGGGGAACACTTTTGGCATTTCACACTTAGGAAAATTTTGACTCTCCCAACTCACTTATATGGGGGAACTTCAAATGCTCATAACTCCGGAACCCTATGTGCTAGAGACTCAAGGGTGGTACCGTTGGACTCGGGGTACACACAAATGGGGGGGTAGGACAAGGTCCCATGTCTCTATCTTACCCCCGAGGATCGGTCAAAACGGACCCTGGTTAAAACCCCAGATTTTGACTCTCCCAACTCACTTATATGGGGGAACTTCAAATGCTCATAACTCCGGAACCCTATGTGCTAGAGACTCAAGTCTGGTACCCATGGACTCGGGGTACACACAAATGGGGGGGTAGGACAAGGTCCCATGTCTCTATCTTACCCCCCTGAGGATCGGTCAAAACGGACCCTGGTTAAAACCCCAGATTTTGACTCTCCCAACTCACTTATATGGGGGAACTTCAAATGCTCATAACTCCGGAACCCTATGTACTAGAGACTCAAGGCTGGTACCGTTGGACTCGGGGCACACACAAATGGGGGGGGGTAGGACAAGGTCCCATGTCTCTATCTTACCCCCCTGAGGATCGGTCAAAACGGACCCTGGTTAAAACCCCAGATTTTGACTCTCCCAACTCACTTATATGGGGGAACTTCAAATGCTCATAACTCCAGAACCCTATGTGCTAGAGACTCAAGGCTGGCACCGTTGGACTCGGGGTTCACACAAATGGGGGGTAGGACAAGGTCCCATGTCTCTATCTTACCCCCCTGAGGATCGGTCAAAACGGACCCTGGTTAAAACCCCAGATTTTGACTCTCCCAACTCACTTATATGGGGGAACTTCAAATGCTCATAACTCCAGAACCCTATGTGCTAGAGACTCAAGGCTGGCACCGTTGGACTCGGGGTTCACACAAATGGGGGGTAGGACAAGGTCCCATGTCTCTATCTTACCCCCCTGAGGATCGGTCAAAACGGACCCTGGTTAAAACCCCAGATTTTGACTCTCCAAACTCACTTATATGGGGGAACTTCAAATGCTCATAACTCCGGAACCCTATGTGCTAGAGACTCAAGACTGGTACCGTTGGACTCGGGGTACACACAAATGGGGGGGTAGGACAAGGTCCCATGTCTCTATCTTACCCCCCTGAGGATCGGTCAAAACGGACCCTCGTTAAAACCCCAGATTTTGACTCTCCCAACTCACTTATATGGGGGAACTTCAAATGCTCATAACTCCGGAACCCTATGTGCTAGAGACTCAAGGCTGGTACCGTTGGACTCGGGGTACACACAAATGGGGGGCTAGGACAAGGTCCCATGTCTCTATCTTACCCCCCTGAGGATCGGTCAAAACTGACCCTGATTAAAAGTCCAAGCCCTGTACACTCTTGACAACCCTAAACACCAACTTCACCTTGACAAAAAGTACCACAAAAAGGGGGGTCCAAACCACTCCTAAGGCTCTGAAACTTGCTCCTAGACACTTTCTGGGGGAACACTTTTGGCATTTCACACTTAGGAAAATTTTGACTCTCCCAACTCACTTATATGGGGGAACTTCAAATGCTCATAACTCTGGAACCCTAAGTCCTAGAGACTTAAGGGTGGGACCGTTGGACTCGGGGTACCCACAAATGGGGGGGTAGGACAAGGTCTCATGTCTCTACCTTGCTCCCTGAGGATGGGTCAAAACTGACCCTTGTTAAAACCCCAAATATTGACTCTCCCAACTCACTTATATGGGGGAACTTCAAATGCTCATAACTCCGGAACCCTATGTGCTAGAGACTCAAGGGTGGTACCGTTGGACTCGGGGTACACACAAATGGGGGGGTAGGACAAGGTCCCATGTCTCTATCTTACCCCCGAGGATCGGTCAAAACGGACCCTGGTTAAAACCCCAGATTTTGACTCTCCCAACTCACTTATATGGGGGAACTTCAAATGCTCATAACTCCGGAACCCTATGTGCTAGAGACTCAAGTCTGGTACCCTTGGACTCGGGGTACACACAAATGGGGGGGGTAGGACAAGGTCCCATGTCTCTATCTTACCCCCCTGAGGATCGGTCAAAACGGACCCTGGTTAAAACCCCAGATTTTGACTCTCCAAACTCACTTATATGGGGGAACTTCAAATGCTCATAACTCCGGAACCCTATGTGCTAGAGACTCAAGGCTGGTACCGTTGGACTCGGGGTACACACAAATGGGGGGGTAGGACAAGGTCCCATGTCTCTATCTTACCCCCCTGAGGATCGGTCAAAACTGACCCTGATTAAAAGTCCAAGCCCTGTACACTCTTGACAACCCTAAACACCAACTTCACCTTGACAAAAAGTACCACAAAAAGGGGGGTCCAAACCACTCCTAAGGCTCTGAAACGTGCTCCTAGACACTTTCTGGGGGAACACTTTTGGCATTTCACACTTAGGAAAATTTTGACTCTCCCAACTCACTTATATGGGGGAACTTCAAATGCTCATAACTCTGGAACCCTAAGTCCTAGAGACTTAAGGGTGGGACCGTTGGACTCGGGGTACCCACAAATGGGGGGGTAGGACAAGGTCTCATGTCTCTACCTTGCTCCCTGAGGATGGGTCAAAACTGACCCTTGTTAAAACCCCAAATATTGACTCTCCCAACTCACTTATATGGGGGAACTTCAAATGCTCATAACTCCGGAACCCTATGTGCTAGAGACTCAAGGGTGGTACCGTTGGACTCGGGGTACACACAAATGGGGGGGTAGGACAAGGTCCCATGTCTCTATCTTACCCCCGAGGATCGGTCAAAACGGACCCTGGTTAAAACCCCAGATTTTGACTCTCCCAACTCACTTATATGGGGGAACTTCAAATGCTCATAACTCCGGAACCCTATGTGCTAGAGACTCAAGGCTGGTACCGTTGGACTCGGGGTACACACAAATGGGGGGTAGGACAAGGTCCCATGTCTCTATCTTACCCCCCTGAGGATCGGTCAAAACGGACCCTGGTTAAAACCCCAGATTTTGACTCTCCCAACTCACTTATATGGGGGAACTTCAAATGCTCATAACTCCAGAACCCTATGTGCTAGAGACTCAAGTCTGGTACCCTTGGACTCGGAGTACACACAAATGGGGGGGTAGGACAAGGTCCCATGTCTCTATCTTACCCCCCTGAGGATCGGTCAAAACGGACCCTGGTTAAAACCCCAGATTTTGACTCTCCCAACTCACTTATATGGGGGAACTTCAAATGCTCATAACTCCGGAACCCTATGTGCTAGAGACTCAAGGCTGGTACCGTTGGACTCGGGGTACACACAAATGGGGGGCTAGGACAAGGTCCCATGTCTCTATCTTACCCCCCTGAGGATCGGTCAAAACTGACCCTGATTAAAAGTCCAAGCCCTGTACACTCTTGACAACCCTAAACACCAACTTCACCTTGACAAAAAGTACCACAAAAAGGGGGGTCCAAACCACTCCTAAGGCTCTGAAACGTGCTCCTAGACACTTTCTGGGGGAACACTTTTGGCATTTCACACTTAGGAAAATTTTGACTCTCCCAACTCACTTATATGGGGGAACTTCAAATGCTCATAACTCTGGAACCCTAAGTCCTAGAGACTTAAGGGTGGGACCGTTGGACTCGGGGTACCCACAAATGGGGGGGTAGGACAAGGTCTCATGTCTCTACCTTGCTCCCTGAGGATGGGTCAAAACTGACCCTTGTTAAAACCCCAAATATTGACTCTCCCAACTCACTTATATGGGGGAACTTCAAATGCTCATAACTCCGGAACCCTATGTGCTAGAGACTCAAGGGTGGTACCGTTGGACTCGGGGTACACACAAATGGGGGGGTAGGACAAGGTCCCATGTCTCTATCTTACCCCCGAGGATCGGTCAAAACGGACCCTGGTTAAAACCCCAGATTTTGACTCTCCCAACTCACTTATATGGGGGAACTTCAAATGCTCATAACTCCGGAACCCTATGTGCTAGAGACTCAAGGCTGGTACCGTTGGACTCGGGGTACACACAAATGGGGGGTAGGACAAGGTCCCATGTCTCTATCTTACTCCCCTGAGGATCGGTCAAAACGGACCCTGGTTAAAACCCCAGATTTTGACTCTCCCAACTCACTTATATGGGGGAACTTCAAATGCTCATAACTCCGGAACCCTATGTGCTAGAGACTCAAGGCTGGTACCGTTGGACTCGGGGTACACACAAATGAGGGGGTAGGACAAGGTCCCATGTCTCTATCTTACCCCCCTGAGGATCGGTCAAAACTGACCCTGATTAAAAGTCCAAGCCCTGTACACTCTTGACAACCCTAAACACCAACTTCACCTTGACAAAAAGTACCACAAAAAGGGGGGTCCAAACCACTCCTAAGGCTCTGAAACGTGCTCCTAGACACTTTCTGGGGGAACACTTTTGGCATTTCACACTTAGGAAAATTTTGACTCTCCCAACTCACTTATATGGGGGAACTTCAAATGCTCATAACTCCGGAACCCTATGTGCTAGAGACTCAAGTCTGGTACCCTTGGACTCGGGGTACACACAAATGGGGGGGTAGGACAAGGTCCCATGTCTCTATCTTACCCCCCTGAGGATCGGTCAAAACGGACCCTGGTTAAAACCCCAGATTTTGACTCTCCCAACTCACTTATATGGGGGAACTTCAAATGCTCCTAACTCTGGAACCCTAAGTCCTAGAGACTTAAGGGTGGGACCGTTGGACTCGGGGTACCCACAAATGGGGGGGTAGGACAAGGTCTCATGTCTCTACCTTGCTCCCTGAGGATGGGTCAAAACTGACCCTTGTTAAAACCCAAAATATTGACTCTCCCAACTCACTTATATGGGGGAACTTCAAATGCTCATAACTCCGGAACCCTATGTGCTAGAGACTCAAGGGTGGTACCGTTGGACTCGGGGTACACACAAATGAGGGGGTAGGACAAGGTCCCATGTCTCTATCTTACCCCCCTGAGGATCGGTCAAAACGGACCCTGGTTAAAACCCCAGATTTTGACTCTCCCAACTCACTTATATGGGGGAACTTCAAATGCTCATAACTCCGGAACCCTATGTGCTAGAGACTCAAGGCTGGTACCCTTGGACTCGGGGTACACACAAATGGGGGGGTAGGACAAGGTCCCATGTCTCTATCTTACTCCCCTGACGATCGGTCAAAACGGACCCTGGTTAAAACCCCAGATTTTGACTCTCCCAACTCACTTATATGGGGGAACTTCAAATGCTCATAACTCCGGAACCCTATGTGCTAGAGACTCAAGGCTGGTACCGTTGGACTCGGGGTACACACAAATGGGGGGGTAGGACAAGGTCCCATGTCTCGATCTTACCCCCCTGAGGATCGGTCAAAACGGACCCTGGTTAAAACCCCAGATTTTGACTCTCCCAACTCACTTATATGGGGGAATTTCAAATGCTCATAACTCCGGAACCCTATGTGCTAGAGACTCAAGGCTGGTACCGTTGGACTCGGGGTACACACAAATGGGGGGGTAGGACAAGGTCCCATGTCTCTATCTTACCCCCCTGCGGATCGGTCAAAACGGACCCTGGTTAAAACCCCAGATTTTGACTCTCCCAACTCACTTATATGGGGGAACTTCAAATGCTCATAACTCCAGAACCCTATGTTCTAGAGACTCAAGGCTGGTACCGTTGGACTCGGGGTACACACAAATGGGGGGGTAGGACAAGGTCCCATGTCTCTATCTTACCCCCCTGCGGATCGGTCAAAACGGACCCTGGTTAAAACCCCAGATTTTGATTCTCCCAACTCACTTATATGGGGGAACTTCAAATGCTCATAACTCCGGAACCCTATGTGCTAGAGACTCAAGGCTGGTACCGTTGGACTCGGGGTACACACAAATGGGGGGGTAGGACAAGGTCCCATGTCTCTATCTTACCCCCCTGAGGATCGGTCAAAACTGACCCTGATTAAAAGTCCAAGCCCTGTACACTCTTGACAACCCTAAACACCAACTTCACCTTGACAAAAAGTACCACAAAAAGGGGGGTCCAAACCACTCCTAAGGCTCTGAAACGTGCTCCTAGACACTTTCTGGGGGAACACTTTTGGCATTTCACACTTAGGAAAATTTTGACTCTCCCAACTCACTTATATGGGGGAACTTCAAATGCTCATAACTCTGGAACCCTAAGTCCTAGAGACTTAAGGGTGGGACCGTTGGACTCGGGGTACCCACAAATGGGGGGGTAGGACAAGGTCTCATGTCTCTACCTTGCTCCCTGAGGATGGGTCAAAACTGACCCTTGTTAAAACCCCAAATATTGACTCTCCCAACTCACTTATATGGGGGAACTTCAAATGCTCATAACTCCGGAACCCTATGTGCTAGAGACTCAAGGGTGGTACCGTTGGACTCGGGGTACACACAAATGGGGGGGTAGGACAAGGTCCCATGTCTCTATCTTACCCCCGAGGATCGGTCAAAACGGACCCTGGTTAAAACCCCAGATTTTGACTCTCCCAACTCACTTATATGGGGGAACTTCAAATGCTCATAACTCCAGAACCCTATGTGCTAGAGACTCAAGGCTGGTACCGTTGGACTCGGGGTACACACAAATGAGGGGGTAGGACAAGGTCCCATGTCTCTATCTTACCCCCCTGAGGATCGGTCAAAACGGACCCTGGTTAAAACCCCAGATTTTGACTCTCCCAACTCACTTATATGGGGGAACTTCAAATGCTCATAACTCCGGAACCCTATGTGCTAGAGACTCAAGGCTGGTACCCTTGGACTCGGGGTACACACAAATGGGGGGGTAGGACAAGGTCCCATGTCTCTATCTTACTCCCCTGACGATCGGTCAAAACGGACCCTGGTTAAAACCCCAGATTTTGACTCTCCCAACTCACTTATATGGGGGAACTTCAAATGCTCATAACTCCGGAACCCTATGTGCTAGAGACTCAAGGCTGGTACCGTTGGACTCGGGGTACACACAAATGGGGGGGTAGGACAAGGTCCCATGTCTCTATCTTACCCCCCTGCGGATCGGTCAAAACGGACCCTGGTTAAAACCCCAGATTTTGACTCTCCCAACTCACTTATATGGGGGAACTTCAAATGCTCATAACTCCGGAACCCTATGTGCTAGAGACTCAAGGCTGGTACCGTTGGACTCGGGGTACACACAAATGGGGGGGTAGGACAAGGTCCCATGTCTCGATCTTACCCCCCTGCGGATCGGTCAAAACGGACCCTGGTTAAAACCCCAGATTTTGACTCTCCCAACTCACTTATATGGGGGAATTTCAAATGCTCATAACTCCGGAACCCTATGTGCTAGAGACTCAAGGCTGGTACCGTTGGACTCGGGGTACACACAAATGGGGGGGTAGGACAAGGTCCCATGTCTCTATCTTACCCCCCTGCGGATCGGTCAAAACGGACCCTGGTTAAAACCCCAGATTTTGACTCTCCCAACTCACTTATATGGGGGAACTTCAAATGCTCATAACTCCGGAACCCTATGTGCTAGAGACTCAAGGCTGGTACCGTTGGACTCGGGGTACACACAAATGGGGGGGTAGGACAAGGTCCCATGTCTCTATCTTACCCCCCTGAGGATCGGTCAAAACTGACCCTGATTAAAAGTCCAAGCCCTGTACACTCTTGACAACCCTAAACACCAACTTCACCTTGACAAAAAGTACCACAAAAAGGGGGGTCCAAACCACTCCTAAGGCTCTGAAACTTGCTCCTAGACACTTTCTGGGGGAACACTTTTGGCATTTCACACTTAGGAAAATTTTGACTCTCCCAACTCACTTATATGGGGGAACTTCAAATGCTCATAACTCTGGAACCCTAAGTCCTAGAGACTTAAGGGTGGGACCGTTGGACTCGGGGTACCCACAAATGGGGGGGTAGGACAAGGTCTCATGTCTCTACCTTGCTCCCTGAGGATGGGTCAAAACTGACCCTTGTTAAAACCCCAAATATTGACTCTCCCAACTCACTTATATGGGGGAACTTCAAATGCTCATAACTCCGGAACCCTATGTGCTAGAGACTCAAGGGTGGTACCGTTGGACTCGGGGTACACACAAATGGGGGGGTAGGACAAGGTCCCATGTCTCTATCTTACCCCTGAGGATCGGTCAAAACGGACCCTGGTTAAAACCCCAGATTTTGACTCTCCCAACTCACTTATATGGGGGAACTTCAAATGCTCATAACTCCGGAACCCTATGTGCTAGAGACTCAAGTCTGGTACCCTTGGACTCGGGGTACACACAAATGGGGGGGTAGGACAAGGTCCCATGTCTCTATCTTACCCCCCTGAGGATCGGTCAAAACGGACCCTGGTTAAAACCCCAGATTTTGACTCTCCCAACTCACTTATATGGGGGAACTTCAAATGCTCATAACTCCGGAACCCTATGTACTAGAGACTCAAGGCTGCTACCGTTGGACTCGGGGCACACACAAATGGGGGGGTAGGACAAGGTCCCATGTCTCTATCTTACCCCCCTGAGGATCGGTCAAAACGGACCCTGGTTAAAACCCCAGATTTTGACTCTCCCAACTCACTTATATGGGGGAACTTCAAATGCTCATAACTCCAGAACCCTATGTGCTCGAGACTCAAGGCTGGCACCGTTGGACTCGGGGTTCACACAAATGGGGGGTAGGACAAGGTCCCATGTCTCTATCTTACCCCCCTGAGGATCGGTCAAAACGGACCCTGGTTAAAACCCCAGATTTTGACTCTCCAAACTCACTTATATGGGGGAACTTCAAATGCTCATAACTCCGGAACCCTATGTGCTAGAGACTCAAGACTGGTACCGTTGGACTCGGGGTACACACAAATGGGGGGGTAGGACAAGGTCCCATGTCTCTATCTTACCCCCCTGAGGATCGGTCAAAACGGACCCTCGTTAAAACCCCAGATTTTGACTCTCCCAACTCACTTATATGGGGGAACTTCAAATGCTCATAACTCCGGAACCCTATGTGCTAGAGACTCAAGGCTGGTACCGTTGGACTCGGGGTACACACAAATGGGGGGCTAGGACAAGGTCCCATGTCTCTATCTTACCCCCCTGAGGATCGGTCAAAACTGACCCTGATTAAAAGTCCAAGCCCTGTACACTCTTGACAACCCTAAACACCAACTTCACCTTGACAAAAAGTACCACAAAAAGGGGGGTCCAAACCACTCCTAAGGCTCTGAAACGTGCTCCTAGACACTTTCTGGGGGAACACTTTTGGCATTTCACACTTAGGAAAATGTTGACTCTCCCAACTCACTTATATGGGGGAACTTCAAATGCTCATAACTCTGGAACCCTAAGTCCTAGAGACTTAAGGGTGGGACCGTTGGACTCGGGGTACACACAAATGGGGGGGTAGGACAAGGTCTCATGTCTCTACCTTGCTCCCTGAGGATGGGTCAAAACTGACCCTTGTTAAAACCCCAAATATTGACTCTCCCAACTCACTTATATGGGGGAACTTCAAATGCTCATAACTCCGGAACCCTATGTGCTAGAGACTCAAGGGTGGTACCGTTGGACTCGGGGTACCCACAAATGGGGGTGTAGGACAAGGTCTCATGTCTCTATCTTGCTCCCTGAGGATGGGTCAAAACTGACCCTTGTTAAAACCCCAAATTTTGACTCTCCCAACTCACTTATATGGGGGAACTTCAAATGCTCATAACTCCGGAACCCTATGTGCTAGAGACTCAAGGCTGGTACCGTTGGACTCGGGGTACACACAAATGGGGGGGTAGGACAAGGTCCCATGTCTCTATCTTACCCCCCTGAGGATCAGTCAAAACTGACCCTGATTAAAAGTCCAAGCCCTGTACACTCTTGACAACCCTAAACACCAACTTCACCTTGACAAAAAGTACCACAAAAAGGGGGGTCCAAACCACTCCTAAGGCTCTGAAACATGCTCCTAGACACTTTCTGGGGGAACACTTTTGGCATTTCACAATTAGGAAAATTTTGACTCTCCCAACTCACTTATATGGGGGAACTTCAAATGCTCATAACTCTGGAACCCTAAGTCCTAGAGACTTAAGGGTGGGACCGTTGGACTCGGGGTACCCACAAATGGGGGGGGGGTAGGACAAGGTCTCATGTCTCTACCTTGCTCCCTGAGGATGGGTCAAAACTGACCCTTGTTAAAACCCCAAATATTGACTCTCCCAACTCACTTATATGGGGGAACTTCAAATGCTCATAACTCCAGAAGCCTATGTGCTAGAGACTCAAGGGTGGTACCGTTGGACTCGGGGTTCACACAAATGGGGGTTAGGACAAGGTCCCATGTCTCTATCTTACCCCCGAGGATCGGTCAAAACGGACCCTGGTTAAAACCCCAAATTTTTACTCTCCCAACTCACTTATATGGGGGAACTTCAAATGCTCATAACTCCAGAACCCTATGTGCTAGAGACTCAAGGCTGGTACCGTTGGACTCGGGGTACACACAAATGGGGGGCTAGGACAAGGTCCCATGTCTCTATCTTACCCCCCTGAGGATCGGTCAAAACTGACCCTGATTAAAAGTCCAAGCCCTGTACACTCTTGACAACCCTAAACACCAACTTCACCTTGACAAAAAGTACCACAAAAAGGGGGGTCCAAACCACTCCTAAGGCTCTGAAACGTGCTCCTAGACACTTTCTGGGGGAACACTTTTGGCATTTCACACTTAGGAAAATTTTGACTCTCCCAACTCACTTATATGGGGGAACTTCAAATGCTCATAACTCCGGAACCCTATGTGCTAGAGACTCAAGTCTGGTACCCTTGGACTCGGGGTACACACAAATGGGGGGGTAGGACAAGGTCCCATGTCTCTATCTTACCCCCCTGAGGATCGGTCAAAACGGACCCTGGTTAAAACCCCAGATTTTGACTCTCCCAACTCACTTATATGGGGGAACTTCAAATGCTCATAACTCTGGAACCCTAAGTCCTAGAGACTTAAGGGTGGGACCGTTGGACTCGGGGTACCCACAAATGGGGGGGTAGGACAAGGTCTCATGTCTCTACCTTGCTCCCTGAGGATGGGTCAAAACTGACCCTTGTTAAAACCCCAAATATTGACTCTCCCAACTCACTTATATGGGGGAACTTCAAATGCTCATAACTCCGGAACCCTATGTGCTAGATACTCAAGGGTGGTACCGTTGGACTCGGGGTACCCACAAATGGGGGTGTAGGACAAGGTCTCATGTCTCTATCTTGCTCCCTGAGGATGGGTCAAAACTGACCCTTGTTAAAACCCCAAATTTTGACTCTCCCAACTCACTTATATGGGGGAACTTCAAATGCTCATAACTCCGGAACCCTATGTGCTAGAGACTCAAGGCTGGTACCGATGGACTCGGGGCACACACAAATGGGGGGGTAGGACAAGGTCCCATGTCTCTATCTTACCCCCCTGAGGATCGGTCAAAACGGACCCTGGTTAAAACCCCAGATTTTGACTCTCCCAACTCACTTATATGGGGGAACTTCAAATGCTCATAACTCCAGAACCCTATGTGCTAGAGACTCAAGGCTGGCACCGTTGGACTCGGGGTTCACACAAATGGGGGGTAGGACAAGGTCCCATGTCTCTATCTTACCCCCCTGAGGATCGGTCAAAACGGACCCTGGTTAAAACCCCAGATTTTGACTCTCCCAACTCACTTATATGGGGGAACTTCAAATGCTCATAACTCCAGAACCCTATGTGCTAGAGACTCAAGGCTGGTACCGTTGGACTCGGGGTACACACAAATGAGGGGGTAGGACAAGGTCCCATGTCTCTATCTTACCCCCCTGAGGATCGGTCAAAACTGACCCTGATTAAAAGTCCAAGCCCTGTACACTCTTGACAACCCTAAACACCAACTTCACCTTGACAAAAAGTACCACAAAAAGGGGGGTCCAAACCACTCCTAAGGCTCTGAAACGTGCTCCTAGACACTTTCTGGGGGAACACTTTTGGCATTTCACACTTAGGAAAATGTTGACTCTCCCAACTCACTTATATGGGGGAACTTCAAATGCTCATAACTCTGGAACCCTAACTGCTAGAGACTTAAGGGTGGGACCGTTGGACTCGGGGTACCCACAAATGGGGGGGTAGGACAAGGTCTCATGTCTCTACCTTGCTCCCTGAGGATGGGTCAAAACTGACCCTTGCTAAAACCCCAAATATTGACTCTCCCAACTCACTTATATGGGGGAACTTCAAATGCTCATAACTCCGGAACCCTATGTGCTAGAGACCCAAGGGTGGTACCGTTGGACTCGGGGTACACACAAATGGGGGGGTAGGACAAGGTCCCATGTCTCTATCTTACCCCCGAGGATCGGTCAAAACGGACCCTGGTTAAAACCCCAGATTTTGACTCTCCCAACTCACTTATATGGGGGAACTTCAAATGCTCATAACTCCGGAACCCTATGTGCTAGAGACTCAAGGCTGGTACCGTTGGACTCGGGCTACACACAAATGGGGGGTAGGACAAGGTCCCATGTCTCTATCTTACCCCCCTGAGGATCGGTCAAAACGGACCCTGGTTAAAACCCCAGATTTTGACTCTCCCAACTCACTTATATGGGGGAACTTCAAATGCTCATAACTCCGGAACCCTATGTGCTAGAGACTCAAGTCTGGTACCCTTGGACTCGGGGTACACACAAATGGGGGGGTAGGACAAGGTCCCATGTCTCTATCTTACCCCCCTGAGGATCGGTCAAAACGGACCCTGGTTAAAACCCCAGATTTTGACTCTCCCAACTCACTTATATGGGGGAACTTCAAATGCTCATAACTCCGGAACCCTATGTGCTAGAGACTCAAGGCTGGTACCGTTGGACTCGGGGTACACACAAATGGGGGGGTAGGACAAGGTCCCATGTCTCTATCTTACCCCCCTGAGGATCGGTCAAAACTGACCCTGATTAAAACTCCAAGCCCTGTACACTCTTGACAACCCTAAACACCAACTTCACCTTGACAAAAAGTACCACAAAAAGGGGGGTCCAAACCACTCCTAAGGCTCTGAAACGTGCTCCTAGACACTTTCTGGGGGAACACTTTTGGCATTTCACACTTAGGAAAATTTTGACTCTCCCAACTCACTTATATGGGGGAACTTCAAATGCTCATAACTCTGGAACCCTAAGTCCTAGAGACTTAAGGGTGGGACCGTTGGACTCGGGGTACCCACAAATGGGGGGGGGGGGGGGGGGGGGGGGTAGGACAAGGTCTCATGTCTCTACCTTGCTCCCTGAGGATGGGTCAAAACTGACCCTTGTTAAAACCCCAAATATTGACTCTCCCAACTCACTTATATGGGGGAACTTCAAATGCTCATAACTCCGGAACCCTATGTGCTAGAGACTCAAGGGTGGTACCGTTGGACTCGGGGTACACACAAATGGGGGGGTAGGACAAGGTCCCATGTCTCTATCTTACCCCTGAGGATCGGTCAAAACGGACCCTGGTTAAAACCCCAGATTTTGACTCTCCCAACTCACTTATATGGGGGAACTTCAAATGCTCATAACTCCGGAACCCTATGTGCTAGAGACTCAAGTCTGGTACCCTTGGACTCGGGGTACACACAAATGGGGGGGTAGGACAAGGTCCCATGTCTCTATCTTACCCCCCTGAGGATCGGTCAAAACGGACCCTGGTTAAAACCCCAGATTTTGACTCTCCCAACTCACTTATATGGGGGAACTTCAAATGCTCATAACTCCGGAACCCTATGTACTAGAGACTCAAGGCTGCTACCGTTGGACTCGGGGCACACACAAATGGGGGGGTAGGACAAGGTCCCATGTCTCTATCTTACCCCCCTGAGGATCGGTCAAAACGGACCCTGGTTAAAACCCCAGATTTTGACTCTCCCAACTCACTTATATGGGGGAACTTCAAATGCTCATAACTCCAGAACCCTATGTGCTCGAGACTCAAGGCTGGCACCGTTGGACTCGGGGTTCACACAAATGGGGGGTAGGACAAGGTCCCATGTCTCTATCTTACCCCCCTGAGGATCGGTCAAAACGGACCCTGGTTAAAACCCCAGATTTTGACTCTCCAAACTCACTTATATGGGGGAACTTCAAATGCTCATAACTCCGGAACCCTATGTGCTAGAGACTCAAGACTGGTACCGTTGGACTCGGGGTACACACAAATGGGGGGGTAGGACAAGGTCCCATGTCTCTATCTTACCCCCCTGAGGATCGGTCAAAACGGACCCTCGTTAAAACCCCAGATTTTGACTCTCCCAACTCACTTATATGGGGGAACTTCAAATGCTCATAACTCCGGAACCCTATGTGCTAGAGACTCAAGGCTGGTACCGTTGGACTCGGGGTACACACAAATGGGGGGCTAGGACAAGGTCCCATGTCTCTATCTTACCCCCCTGAGGATCGGTCAAAACTGACCCTGATTAAAAGTCCAAGCCCTGTACACTCTTGACAACCCTAAACACCAACTTCACCTTGACAAAAAGTACCACAAAAAGGGGGGTCCAAACCACTCCTAAGGCTCTGAAACGTGCTCCTAGACACTTTCTGGGGGAACACTTTTGGCATTTCACACTTAGGAAAATGTTGACTCTCCCAACTCACTTATATGGGGGAACTTCAAATGCTCATAACTCTGGAACCCTAAGTCCTAGAGACTTAAGGGTGGGACCGTTGGACTCGGGGTACACACAAATGGGGGGGTAGGACAAGGTCTCATGTCTCTACCTTGCTCCCTGAGGATGGGTCAAAACTGACCCTTGTTAAAACCCCAAATATTGACTCTCCCAACTCACTTATATGGGGGAACTTCAAATGCTCATAACTCCGGAACCCTATGTGCTAGAGACTCAAGGGTGGTACCGTTGGACTCGGGGTACACACAAATGGGGGGGTAGGACAAGGTCCCATGTCTCTATCTTACCCCCGAGGATCGGTCAAAACGGACCCTGGTTAAAACCCCAGATTTTGACTCTCCCAACTCACTTATATGGGGGAACTTCAAATGCTCATAACTCCGGAACCCTATGTGCTAGAGACTCAAGTCTGGTACCCTTGGACTCGGGGTACACACAAATGGGGGGGTAGGACAAGGTCCCATGTCTCTATCTTACCCCCCTGAGGATCGGTCAAAACGGACCCTGGTTAAAACCCCAGATTTTGACTCTCCAAACTCACTTATATGGGGGAACTTCAAATGCTCATAACTCCGGAACCCTATGTGCTAGAGACTCAAGGCTGGTACCGTTGGACTCGGGGTACACACAAATGGGGGGGTAGGACAAGGTCCCATGTCTCTATCTTACCCCCCTGAGGATCGGTCAAAACGGACCCTCGTTAAAACCCCAGATTTTGACTCTCCCAACTCACTTATATGGGGGAACTTCAAATGCTCATAACTCCGGAACCCTATGTGCTAGAGACTCAAGGCTGGTACCGTTGGACCCGGGGTACACACAAATGGGGGGCTAGGACAAGGTCCCATGTCTCTATCTTACCCCCCTGAGGATCGGTCAAAACTGACCCTGATTAAAAGTCCAAGCCCTGTACACTCTTGACAACCCTAAACACCAACTTCACCTTGACAAAAAGTACCACAAAAAGGGGGGTCCAAACCACTCCTAAGGCTCTGAAACGTGCTCCTAGACACTTTCTGGGGGAACACTTTTGGCATTTCACACTTAGGAAAATTTTGACTCTCCCAACTCACTTATATGGGGGAACTTCAAATGCTCATAACTCTGGAACCCTAAGTCCTAGAGACTTAAGGGTGGGACCGTTGGACTCGGGGTACCCACAAATGGGGGGGTAGGACAAGGTCTCATGTCTCTACCTTGCTCCCTGAGAATGGGTCAAAACTGACCCTTGTTAAAACCCCAAATATTAACTCTCCCAACTCACTTATATGGGGGAACTTCAAATGCTCATAACTCCGGAACCCTATGTGCTAGAGACTCAAGGGTGGTACCGTTGGACTCGGGGTACCCACAAATGGGGGTGTAGGACAAGGTCTCATGTCTCTATCTTGCTCCCTGAGGATGGGTCAAAACTGACCCTTGTTAAAACCCCAAATTTTGACTCTCCCAACTCACTTATATGGGGGAACTTCAAATGCTCATAACTCCGGAACCCTATGTGCTAGAGACTCAAGGCTGGTACCGTTGGACTCGGGGTACACACAAATGGGGGGGTAGGACAAGGTCCCATGTCTCTATCTTACCCCCCTGAGGATCAGTCAAAACTGACCCTGATTAAAAGTCCAAGCCCTGTACACTCTTGACAACCCTAAACACCAACTTCACCTTGACAAAAAGTACCACAAAAAGGGGGGTCCAAACCACTCCTAAGGCTCTGAAACATGCTCCTAGACACTTTCTGGGGGAACACTTTTGGCATTTCACAATTAGGAAAATTTTGACTCTCCCAACTCACTTATATGGGGGAACTTCAAATGCTCATAACTCTGGAACCCTAAGTCCTAGAGACTTAAGGGTGGGACCGTTGGACTCGGGGTACCCACAAATGGGGGGGGGGTAGGACAAGGTCTCATGTCTCTACCTTGCTCCCTGAGGATGGGTCAAAACTGACCCTTGTTAAAACCCCAAATATTGACTCTCCCAACTCACTTATATGGGGGAACTTCAAATGCTCATAACTCCAGAAGCCTATGTGCTAGAGACTCAAGGGTGGTACCGTTGGACTCGGGGTTCACACAAATGGGGGTTAGGACAAGGTCCCATGTCTCTATCTTACCCCCGAGGATCGGTCAAAACGGACCCTGGTTAAAACCCCAAATTTTTACTCTCCCAACTCACTTATATGGGGGAACTTCAAATGCTCATAACTCCAGAACCCTATGTGCTAGAGACTCAAGGCTGGTACCGTTGGACTCGGGGTACACACAAATGGGGGGCTAGGACAAGGTCCCATGTCTCTATCTTACCCCCCTGAGGATCGGTCAAAACTGACCCTGATTAAAAGTCCAAGCCCTGTACACTCTTGACAACCCTAAACACCAACTTCACCTTGACAAAAAGTACCACAAAAAGGGGGGTCCAAACCACTCCTAAGGCTCTGAAACGTGCTCCTAGACACTTTCTGGGGGAACACTTTTGGCATTTCACACTTAGGAAAATTTTGACTCTCCCAACTCACTTATATGGGGGAACTTCAAATGCTCATAACTCCGGAACCCTATGTGCTAGAGACTCAAGTCTGGTACCCTTGGACTCGGGGTACACACAAATGGGGGGGTAGGACAAGGTCCCATGTCTCTATCTTACCCCCCTGAGGATCGGTCAAAACGGACCCTGGTTAAAACCCCAGATTTTGACTCTCCCAACTCACTTATATGGGGGAACTTCAAATGCTCATAACTCTGGAACCCTAAGTCCTAGAGACTTAAGGGTGGGACCGTTGGACTCGGGGTACCCACAAATGGGGGGGTAGGACAAGGTCTCATGTCTCTACCTTGCTCCCTGAGGATGGGTCAAAACTGACCCTTGTTAAAACCCAAAATATTGACTCTCCCAACTCACTTATATGGGGGAACTTCAAATGCTCATAACTCCGGAACCCTATGTGCTAGAGACTCAAGGGTGGTACCATTGGACTCGGGGTACACACAAATGGGGGGGTAGGACAAGGTCCCATGTCTCTATCTTACCCCCGAGGATCGGTCAAAACGGACCCTGGTTAAAACCCCAGATTTTGACTCTCCCAACTCACTTATATGGGGGAACTTCAAATGCTCATAACTCCGGAACCCTATGTGCTAGAGACTCAAGTCTGGTACCCTTGGACTCGGGGTACACACAAATGGGGGGGTAGGACAAGGTCCCATGTCTCTATCTTACTCCCCTGAGGATCGGTCAAAACGGACCCTGGTTAAAACCCCAGATTTTGACTCTCCCAACTCACTTATATGGGGGAACTTCAAATGCTCATAACTCCGGAACCCTATGTGCTAGAGACTCAAGGCTGGTACCGTTGGACTCGGGGTACACACAAATGGGGGGGTAGGACAAGGTCCCATGTCTCTATCTTACCCCCCTGAGGATCGGTCAAAACGGACCCTGGTTAAAACCCCAGATTTTGACTCTCCCAACTCACTTATATGGGGGAACTTCAAATGCTCATAACTCCGGAACCCTATGTACTAGAGACTCAAGGCTGGTACCGTTGGACTCGGGGCACACACAAATGGGGGGGTAGGACAAGGTCCCATGTCTCTATCTTACCCCCCTGAGGATCGGTCAAAACTGACCCTGATTAAAAGTCCAAGCCCTGTACACTCTTGACAACCCTAAACACCAACTTCACCTTGACAAAAAGTACCACAAAAAGGGGGGTCCAAACCACTCCTAAGGCTCTGAAACGTGCTCCTAGACACTTTCTGGGGGAACACTTTTGGCATTTCACAATTAGGAAAATTTTGACTCTCCCAACTCACTTATATGGGGGAACTTCAAATGCTCATAACTCTGGAACCCTAAGTCCTAGAGACTTAAGGGTGGGACCGTTGGACTCGGGGTACCCACAAATGGGGGGGTAGGACAAGGTCTCATGTCTCTACCTTGCTCCCTGAGGATGGGTCAAAACTGACCCTTGTTAAAACCCCAAATATTGACTCTCCCAACTCACTTATATGGGGGAACTTCAAATGCTCATAACTCCGGAACCCTATGTGCTAGATACTCAAGGGTGGTACCGTTGGACTCGGGGTACCCACAAATGGGGGTGTAGGACAAGGTCTCATGTCTCTATCTTGCTCCCTGAGGATGGGTCAAAACTGACCCTTGTTAAAACCCCAAATTTTGACTCTCCCAACTCACTTATATGGGGGAACTTCAAATGCTCATAACTCCGGAACCCTATGTGCTAGAGACTCAAGGCTGGTACCGATGGACTCGGGGCACACACAAATGGGGGGGTAGGACAAGGTCCCATGTCTCTATCTTACCCCCCTGAGGATCGGTCAAAACGGACCCTGGTTAAAACCCCAGATTTTGACTCTCCCAACTCACTTATATGGGGGAACTTCAAATGCTCATAACTCCAGAACCCTATGTGCTAGAGACTCAAGGCTGGCACCGTTGGACTCGGGGTTCACACAAATGGGGGGTAGGACAAGGTCCCATGTCTCTATCTTACCCCCCTGAGGATCGGTCAAAACGGACCCTGGTTAAAACCCCAGATTTTGACTCTCCCAACTCACTTATATGGGGGAACTTCAAATGCTCATAACTCCAGAACCCTATGTGCTAGAGACTCAAGGCTGGTACCGTTGGACTCGGGGTACACACAAATGAGGGGGTAGGACAAGGTCCCATGTCTCTATCTTACCCCCCTGAGGATCGGTCAAAACTGACCCTGATTAAAAGTCCAAGCCCTGTACACTCTTGACAACCCTAAACACCAACTTCACCTTGACAAAAAGTACCACAAAAAGGGGGGTCCAAACCACTCCTAAGGCTCTGAAACGTGCTCCTAGACACTTTCTGGGGGAACACTTTTGGCATTTCACACTTAGGAAAATTTTGACTCTCCCAACTCACTTATATGGGGGAACTTCAAATGCTCATAACTCTGGAACCCTAAGTCCTAGAGACTTAAGGGTGGGACCGTTGGACTCGGGGTACCCACAAATGGGGGGGGGGGGGGGGGGGGGGGGGTAGGACAAGGTCTCATGTCTCTACCTTGCTCCCTGAGGATGGGTCAAAACTGACCCTTGTTAAAACCCCAAATATTGACTCTCCCAACTAACTTATATGGGGGAACTTCAAATGCTCATAACTCCGGAACCCTATGTGCTAGAGACTCAAGGGTGGTACCGTTGGACTCGGGGTACACACAAATGGGGGGGTAGGACAAGGTCCCATGTCTCTATCTTACCCCTGAGGATCGGTCAAAACGGACCCTGGTTAAAACCCCAGATTTTGACTCTCCCAACTCACTTATATGGGGGAACTTCAAATGCTCATAACTCCGGAACCCTATGTGCTAGAGACTCAAGTCTGGTACCCTTGGACTCGGGGTACACACAAATGGGGGGGTAGGACAAGGTCCCATGTCTCTATCTTACCCCCCTGAGGATCGGTCAAAACGGACCCTGGTTAAAACCCCAGATTTTGACTCTCCCAACTCACTTATATGGGGGAACTTCAAATGCTCATAACTCCGGAACCCTATGTACTAGAGACTCAAGGCTGCTACCGTTGGACTCGGGGCACACACAAATGGGGGGGTAGGACAAGGTCCCATGTCTCTATCTTACCCCCCTGAGGATCGGTCAAAACGGACCCTGGTTAAAACCCCAGATTTTGACTCTCCCAACTCACTTATATGGGGGAACTTCAAATGCTCATAACTCCAGAACCCTATGTGCTCGAGACTCAAGGCTGGCACCGTTGGACTCGGGGTTCACACAAATGGGGGGTAGGACAAGGTCCCATGTCTCTATCTTACCCCCCTGAGGATCGGTCAAAACGGACCCTGGTTAAAACCCCAGATTTTGACTCTCCAAACTCACTTATATGGGGGAACTTCAAATGCTCATAACTCCGGAACCCTATGTGCTAGAGACTCAAGACTGGTACCGTTGGACTCGGGGTACACACAAATGGGGGGGTAGGACAAGGTCCCATGTCTCTATCTTACCCCCCTGAGGATCGGTCAAAACGGACCCTCGTTAAAACCCCAGATTTTGACTCTCCCAACTCACTTATATGGGGGAACTTCAAATGCTCATAACTCCGGAACCCTATGTGCTAGAGACTCAAGGCTGGTACCGTTGGACTCGGGGTACACACAAATGGGGGGCTAGGACAAGGTCCCATGTCTCTATCTTACCCCCCTGAGGATCGGTCAAAACTGACCTTGATTAAAAGTCCAAGCCCTGTACACTCTTGACAACCCTAAACACCAACTTCACCTTGACAAAAAGTACCACAAAAAGGGGGGTCCAAACCACTCCTAAGGCTCTGAAACTTGCTCCTAGACACTTTCTGGGGGAACACTTTTGGCATTTCACACTTAGGAAAATTTTGACTCTCCCAACTCACTTATATGGGGGAACTTCAAATGCTCATAACTCTGGAACCCTAAGTCCTAGAGACTCAAGGGTGGTACCGTTGGACTCGGGGTACACACAAATGGGGGGGTAGGACAAGGTCCCATGTCTCTATCTTACCCCCGAGGATCGGTCAAAACGGACCCTGGTTAAAACCCCAGATTTTGACTCTCCCAACTCACTTATATGGGGGAACTTCAAATGCTCATAACTCCGGAACCCTATGTGCTAGAGACTCAAGGCTGGTACCGTTGGACTCGGGGTACACACAAATGGGGGGTAGGACAAGGTCCCATGTCTCTATCTTACCCCCCTGAGGATCGGTCAAAACGGACCCTGGTTAAAACCCCAGATTTTGACTCTCCCAACTCACTTATATGGGGGAACTTCAAATGCTCATAACTCCAGAACCCTATGTGCTAGAGACTCAAGGCTGGCACCGTTGGACTCGGGGTTCACACAAATGGGGGGTAGGACAAGGTCCCATGTCTCTATCTTACCCCCCTGAGGATCGGTCAAAACGGACCCTGGTTAAAACCCCAGATTTTGACTCTCCAAACTCACTTATATGGGGGAACTTCAAATGCTCATAACTCCGGAACCCTATGTGCTAGAGACTCAAGACTGGTACCGTTGGACTCGGGGTACACACAAATGGGGGGGTAGGACAAGGTCCCATGTCTCTATCTTACCCCCCTGAGGATCGGTCAAAACGGACCCTCGTTAAAACCCCAGATTTTGACTCTCCCAACTCACTTATATGGGGGAACTTCAAATGCTCATAACTCCAGAACCCTATGTGCTAGAGACTCAAGGCTGGTACCGTTGGACTCGGGGTACACACAAATGGGGGGCTAGGACAAGGTCCCATGTCTCTATCTTACCCCCCTGAGGATCGGTCAAAACTGACCCTGATTAAAAGTCCAAGCCCTGTACACTCTTGACAACCCTAAACACCAACTTCACCTTGACAAAAAGTACCACAAAAAGGGGGGTCCAAACCACTCCTAAGGCTCTGAAACTTGCTCCTAGACACTTTCTGGGGGAACACTTTTGGCATTTCACACTTAGGAAAATTTTGACTCTCCCAACTCACTTATATGGGGGAACTTCAAATGCTCATAACTCTGGAACCCTAAGTCCTAGAGACTTAAGGGTGGGACCGTTGGACTCGGGGTACCCACAAATGGGGGGGTAGGACAAGGTCTCATGTCTCTACCTTGCTCCCTGAGGATGGGTCAAAACTGACCCTTGTTAAAACCCCAAATATTGACTCTCCCAACTCACTTATATGGGGGAACTTCAAATGCTCATAATTCCGGAACCCTATGTGCTACAGACTCAAGGGTGGTACCGTTGGACTCGGGGTACACACAAATGGGGGGGGGGGTAGGACAAGGTCCCATGTCTCTATCTTACCCCCGAGGATGGGTCAAAACGGACCCTGGTTAAAACCCCAGATTTTGACTCTCCCAACTCACTTATATGGGGGAACTTCAAATGCTCATAACTCCGGAACCCTATGTGCTAGAGACTCAAGGCTGGTACCGCTGGACTCGGGGTACACACAAATGGGGGGTAGGACAAGGTCCCATGTCTCTATCTTACCCCCCTGAGGATCGGTCAAAACGGACCCTGGTTAAAACCCCAGATTTTGACTCTCCCAACTCACTTATATGGGGGAACTTCAAATGCTCATAACTCTGGAACCCTATGTGCTAGAGACTCAAGTCTGGTACCCTTGGACTCGGGGTACACACAAATGGGGGGGTAGGACAAGGTCCCATGTCTCTATCTTACCCCCCTGAGGATCGGTCAAAACGGACCCTGGTTAAAACCCCAGATTTTGACTCTCCCAACTCACTTATATGGGGGAACTTCAAATGCTCATAACTCCGGAACCCTATGTACTAGAGACTCAAGGCTGGCACCGTTGGACTCGGGGTACACACAAATGGGGGGGGTAGGACAAGGTCCCATGTCTCTATCTTACCCTCCTGAGGATCGGTCAAAACTGACCCTGATTAAAAGTCCAAGCCCTGTACACTCTTGACAACCCTAAACACCAACTTCACCTTGACAAAAAGTACCACAAAAAGGGGGGTCCAACCCACTCCTAAGGCTCTGAAACGTGCTCCTAGACACTTTCTGGGGGAACACTTTTGGCATTTCACACTTAGGAAAATTTTGACTCTCCCAACTCACTTATATGGGGGAACTTCAAATGCTCATAACTCTGGAACCCTAAGTCCTAGAGACTTAAGGGTGGGACCGTTGGACTCGGGGTACCCACAAATGGGGGGGTAGGACAAGGTCTCATGTCTCTACCTTGCTCCCTGAGGATGGGTCAAAACTGACCCTTGTTAAAACCCCAAATATTGACTCTCCCAACTCACTTATATGGGGGAACTTCAAATGCTCATAACTCCGGAACCCTATGTGCTAGAGACTCAAGGGTGGTACCGTTGGACTCGGGGTACACACAAATGGGGGGGTAGGACAAGGTCCCATGTCTCTATCTTACCCCCGAGGATCGGTCAAAACTGACCCTGGTTAAAACCCCAGATTTTGACTCTCCCAACTCACTTATATGGGGGAACTTCAAATGCTCATAACTCCGGAACCCTATGTGCTAGAGACTCAAGGCTGGTACCGTTGGACTCGGGGTACACACAAATGGGGGGTAGGACAAGGTCCCATGTCTCTATCTTACCCCCCTGAGGATCGGTCAAAACGGACCCTGGTTAAAACCCCAGATTTTGACTCTCCCAACTCACTTATATGGGGGAACTTCAAATGCTCATAACTCCGGAACCCTATGTTCTAGAGACTCAAGTCTGGTACCCTTGGACTCGGGGTACACACAAATGGGGGGGTAGGACAAGGTCCCATGTCTCTATCTTACCCCCCTGAGGATCGGTCAAAACGGACCCTGGTTAAAACCCCAGATTTTGACTCTCCCAACTCACTTATATGGGGGAACTTCAAATGCTCATAACTCCGGAACCCTATGTGCTAGAGACTCAAGGCTGGTAACGTTGGACTCGGGGTACACACAAATGGGGGGGTAGGACAAGGTCCCATGTCTCTATCTTACCCCCCTGAGGATCGGTCAAAACTGACCCTGATTAAAAGTCCAAGCCCTGTACACTCTTGACAACCCTAAACACCAACTTCACCTTGACAAAAAGTACCACAAAAAGGGGGGTCCAAACCACTCCTAAGGCTCTGAAACGTGCTCCTAGACACTTTCTGGGGGAACACTTTTGGCATTTCACACTTAGGAAAATGTTGACTCTCCCAACTCACTTATATGGGGGAACTTCAAATGCTCATAACTCTGGAACCCTAAGTCCTAGAGACTTAAGGGTGGGACCGTTGGACTCGGGGTACCCACAAATGGGGGGGTAGGACAAGGTCTCATGTCTCTACCTTGCTCCCTGAGGATGGGTCAAAACTGACCCTTGTTAAAACCCCAAATATTGACTCTCCCAACTCACTTATATGGGGGAACTTCAAATGCTCATAACTCCGGAACCCTATGTGCTAGAGACTCAAGGGTGGTACCGTTGGACTCGGGGTACACACAAATGGGGGGGTAGGACAAGGTCCCATGTCTCTATCTTACCCCCGAGGATCGGTCAAAACGGACCCTGGTTAAAACCCCAGATTTTGACTCTCCCAACTCACTTATATGGGGGAACTTCAAATGCTCATAACTCCGGAACCCTATGTGCTAGAGACTCAAGTCTGGTACCCTTGGACTCGGGGTACACACAAATGGGGGGGTAGGACAAGGTCCCATGTCTCTATCTTACCCCCCTGAGGATCGGTCAAAACGGACCCTGGTTAAAACCCCAGATTTCGACTCTCCAAACTCACTTATATGGGGGAACTTCAAATGCTCATAACTCCGGAACCCTATGTGCTAGAGACTCAAGGCTGGTACCGTTGGACCCGGGGTACACACAAATGGGGGGCTAGGACAAGGTCCCATGTCTCTATCTTACCCCCCTGAGGATCGGTCAAAACTGACCCTGATTAAAAGTCCAAGCCCTGTACACTCTTGACAACCCTAAACACCAACTTCACCTTGACAAAAAGTACCACAAAAAGGGGGGTCCAAACCACTCCTAAGGCTCTGAAACGTGCTCCTAGACACTTTCTGGGGGAACACTTTTGGCATTTCACACTTAGGAAAATTTTGACTCTCCCAACTCACTTATATGGGGGAACTTCAAATGCTCATAACTCTGGAACCCTAAGTCCTAGAGACTTAAGGGTGGGACCGTTGGACTCGGGGTACCCACAAATGGGGGGGTAGGACAAGGTCTCATGTCTCTACCTTGCTCCCTGAGGATGGGTCAAAACTGACCCTTGTTAAAACCCCAAATATTAACTCTCCCAACTCACTTATATGGGGGAACTTCAAATGCTCATAACTCCGGAACCCTATGTGCTAGAGACTCAAGGGTGGTACCGTTGGACTCGGGGTACCCACAAATGGGGGTGTAGGACAAGGTCTCATGTCTCTATCTTGCTCCCTGAGGATGGGTCAAAACTGACCCTTGTTAAAACCCCAAATTTTGACTCTCCCAACTCACTTATATGGGGGAACTTCAAATGCTCATAACTCCGGAACCCTATGTGCTAGAGACTCAAGGCTGGTACCGTTGGACTCGGGGTACACACAAATGGGGGGGGTAGGACAAGGTCCCATGTCTCTATCTTACCCCCCTGAGGATCAGTCAAAACTGACCCTGATTAAAAGTCCAAGCCCTGTACACTCTTGACAACCCTAAACACCAACTTCACCTTGACAAAAAGTACCACAAAAAGGGGGGTCCAAACCACTCCTAAGGCTCTGAAACATGCTCCTAGACACTTTCTGGGGGAACACTTTTGGCATTTCACAATTAGGAAAATTTTGACTCTCCCAACTCACTTATATGGGGGAACTTCAAATGCTCATAACTCTGGAACCCTAAGTCCTAGAGACTTAAGGGTGGGACCGTTGGACTCGGGGTACCCACAAATGGGGGGGGTAGGACAAGGTCTCATGTCTCTACCTTGCTCCCTGAGGATGGGTCAAAACTGACCCTTGTTAAAACCCCAAATATTGACTCTCCCAACTCACTTATATGGGGGAACTTCAAATGCTCATAACTCCAGAACCCTATGTGCTAGAGAGTCAAGGGTGGTACCGTTGGACTCGGGGTTCACACAAATGGGGGTTAGGACAAGGTCCCATGTCTCTATCTTACCCCCGAGGATCGGTCAAAACGGACCCTGGTTAAAACCCCAGATTTTGACTCTCCCAACTCACTTATATGGGGGAACTTCAAATGCTCATAACTCCAGAACCCTATGTGCTAGAGACTCAAGGCTGGTACCGTTGGACTCGGGGTACACACAAATGGGGGGCTAGGACAAGGTCCCATGTCTCTATCTTACCCCCCTGAGGATCGGTCAAAACTGACCCTGATTAAAAGTCCAAGCCCTGTACACTCTTGACAACCCTAAACACCAACTTCACCTTGACAAAAAGTACCACAAGAAGGGGGGTCCAAACCACTCCTAAGGCTCTGAAACGTGCTCCTAGACACTTTCTGGGGGAACACTTTTGGCATTTCACACTTAGGAAAATTTTGACTCTCCCAACTCACTTATATGGGGGAACTTCAAATGCTCATAACTCCGGAACCCTATGTGCTAGAGACTCAAGTTTGGTACCCTTGGACTCGGGGTACACACAAATGGGGGGGTAGGACAAGGTCCCATGTCTCTATCTTATCCCCCTGAGGATCGGTCAAAACGGACCCTGGTTAAAACCCCAGATTTTGACTCTCCCAACTCACTTATATGGGGGAACTTCAAATGCTCATAACTCTGGAACCCTAAGTCCTAGAGACTTAAGGGTGGGACCGTTGGACTCGGGGTACCCACAAATGGGGGGGTAGGACAAGGTCTCATGTCTCTACCTTGCTCCCTGAGGATGGGTCAAAACTGACCCTGGTTAAAACCCAAAATATTGACTCTCCCAACTCACTTATATGGGGGAACTTCAAATGCTCATAACTCCGGAACCCTATGTGCTAGAGACTCAAGGCTGGTACCGTTGGACTCGGGGTACACACAAATGGGGGGGTAGGACAAGGTCCCATGTCTCTATCTTACCCCCGAGGATCGGTCAAAACGGACCCTGGTTAAAACCCCAGATTTTGACTCTCCCAACTCACTTATATGGGGGAACTTCAAATGCTCATAACTCCGGAACCCTATGTGCTAGAGACTCAAGTCTGGTACCCTTGGACTCGGGGTACACACAAATGGGGGGGTAGGACAAGGTCCCATGTCTCTATCTTACTCCCCTGAGGATCGGTCAAAACGGACCCTGGTTAAAACCCCAGATTTTGACTCTCCCAACTCACTTATATGGGGGAACTTCAAATGCTCATAACTCCGGAACCCTATGTGCTAGAGACTCAAGGCTGGTACCGTTGGACTCGGGGTACACACAAATGGGGGGGTAGGACAAGGTCCCATGTCTCTATCTTACCCCCCTGAGGATCGGTCAAAACGGACCCTGGTTAAAACCCCAGATTTTGACTCTCCCAACTTACTTATATGGGGGAACTTCAAATGCTCATAACTCCGGAACCCTATGTACTAGAGACTCAAGGCTGGTACCGTTGGACTCGGGGTACACACAAATGGGGGGCTAGGACAAGGTCCCATGTCTCTATCTTACCCCCCTGAGGATCGGTCAAAACTGACCCTGATTAAAAGTCCAAGCCCTGTACACTCTTGACAACCCTAAACACCAACTTCACCTTGACAAAAAGTACCACAAAAAGGGGGGTCCAAACCACTCCTAAGGCTCTGAAACGTGCTCCTAGACACTTTCTGGGGGAACACTTTTGGCATTTCACAGGAAAATTTTGACTCTCCCAACTCACTTATATGGGGGAACTTCAAATGCTCATAACTCTGGAACCCTAAGTCCTAGAGACTTAAGGGTGGGACCGTTGGACTCGGGGTACCCACAAATGGGGGGGTAGGACAAGGTCTCATGTCTCTACCTTGCTCCCTGAGGATGGGTCAAAACTGACCCTTGTTAAAACCCCAAATATTGACTCTCCCAACTCACTTATATGGGGGAACTTCAAATGCTCATAACTCCGGAACCCTATGTGCTAGAGACTCAAGGGTGGTACCGTTGGACTCGGGGTACACACAAATGGGGGGGTAGGACAAGGTCCCATGTCTCTATCTTACCCCCGAGGATCGGTCAAAACGGACCCTGGTTAAAACCCCAGATTTTGACTCTCCCAACTCACTTATATGGGGGAACTTCAAATGCTCATAACTCCAGAACCCTATGTGCTAGAGACTCAAGGCTGGTACCGTTGGACTCGGGGTACACACAAATGAGGGGGTAGGACAAGGTCCCATGTCTCTATCTTACCCCCCTGAGGATCGGTCAAAACGGACCCTGGTTAAAACCCCAGATTTTGACTCTCCCAACTCACTTATATGGGGGAACTTCAAATGCTCATAACTCCGGAACCCTATGTGCTAGAGACTCAAGGCTGGTACCCTTGGACTCGGGGTACACACAAATGGGGGGGTAGGACAAGGTCCCATGTCTCTATCTTACTCCCCTGACGATCAGTCAAAACGGACCCTGGTTAAAACCCCAGATTTTGACTCTCCCAACTCACTTATATGGGGGAACTTCAAATGCTCATAACTCCGGAACCCTATGTGCTAGAGACTCAAGGCTGGTACCGTTGGACTCGGGGTACACACAAATGGGGGGGTAGGACAAGGTCCCATGTCTCTATCTTACCCCCCTGCGGATCGGTCAAAACGGACCCTGGTTAAAACCCCAGATTTTGACTCTCCCAACTCACTTATATGGGGGAACTTCAAATGCTCATAACTCCGGAACCCTATGTGCTAGAGACTCAAGGCTGGTACCGTTGGACTCGGGGTACACACAAATGGGGGGGTAGGACAAGGTCCCATGTCTCGATCTTACCCCCCTGAGGATCGGTCAAAACGGACCCTGGTTAAAACCCCAGATTTTGACTCTCCCAACTCACTTATATGGGGGAATTTCAAATGCTCATAACTCCGGAACCCTATGTGCTAGAGACTCAAGGCTGGTACCGTTGGACTCGGGGTACACACAAATGGGGGGGTAGGACAAGGTCCCATGTCTCTATCTTACCCCCCTGCGGATCGGTCAAAACGGACCCTGGTTAAAACCCCAGATTTTGACTCTCCCAACTCACTTATATGGGGGAACTTCAAATGCTCATAACTCCAGAACCCTATGTTCTAGAGACTCAAGGCTGGTACCGTTGGACTCGGGGTACACACAAATGGGGGGGTAGGACAAGGTCCCATGTCTCTATCTTACCCCCCTGCGGATCGGTCAAAACGGACCCTGGTTAAAACCCCAGATTTTGACTCTCCCAACTCACTTATATGGGGGAACTTCAAATGCTCATAACTCCGGAACCCTATGTGCTAGAGACTCAAGGCTGGTACCGTTGGACTCGGGGTACACACAAATGGGGGGGTAGGACAAGGTCCCATGTCTCTATCTTACCCCCCTGAGGATCGGTCAAAACTGACCCTGATTAAAAGTCCAAGCCCTGTACACTCTTGACAACCCTAAACACCAACTTCACCTTGACAAAAAGTACCACAAAAAGGGGGGTCCAAACCACTCCTAAGGCTCTGAAACTTGCTCCTAGACACTTTCTGGGGGAACACTTTTGGCATTTCACACTTAGGAAAATTTTGACTCTCCCAACTCACTTATATGGGGGAACTTCAAATGCTCATAACTCTGGAACCCTAAGTCCTAGAGACTTAAGGGTGGGACCGTTGGACTCGGGGTACCCACAAATGGGGGGGTAGGACAAGGTCTCATGTCTCTACCTTGCTCCCTGAGGATGGGTCAAAACTGACCCTTGTTAAAACCCCAAATATTGACTCTCCCAACTCACTTATATGGGGGAACTTCAAATGCTCATAATTCCGGAACCCTATGTGCTACAGACTCAAGGGTGGTACCGTTGGACTCGGGGTACACACAAATGGGGGGGGGGGGGGTAGGACAAGGTCCCATGTCTCTATCTTACCCCCGAGGATCGGTCAAAACGGACCCTGGTTAAAACCCCAGATTTTGACTCTCCCAACTCACTTATATGGGGGAACTTCAAATGCTCATAACTCCGGAACCCTATGTGCTAGAGACTCAAGGCTGGTACCGCTGGACTCGGGGTACACACAAATGGGGGGTAGGACAAGGTCCCATGTCTCTATCTTACCCCCCTGAGGATCGGTCAAAACGGACCCTGGTTAAAACCCCAGATTTTGACTCTCCCAACTCACTTATATGGGGGAACTTCAAATGCTCATAACTCCGGAACCCTATGTGCTAGAGACTCAAGTCTGGTACCCTTGGACTCGGGGTACACACAAATGGGGGGGTAGGACAAGGTCCCATGTCTCTATCTTACCCCCCTGAGGATAGGTCAAAACAGACCCTGGTTAAAACCCCAGATTTTGACTCTCCCAACTCACTTATATGGGGGAACTTCAAATGCTCATAACTCCGGAACCCTATGTACTAGAGACTCAAGGCTGGTACCGTTGGACTCGGGGTACACACAAATGGGGGGGGTAGGACAAGGTCCCATGTCTCTATCTTACCCTCCTGAGGATCGGTCAAAACTGACCCTGATTAAAAGTCCAAGCCCTGTACACTCTTGACAACCCTAAACACCAACTTCACCTTGACAAAAAGTACCACAAAAAGGGGGGTCCAACCCACTCCTAAGGCTCTGAAACGTGCTCCTAGACACTTTCTGGGGGAACACTTTTGGCATTTCACACTTAGGAAAATTTTGACTCTCCCAACTCACTTATATGGGGGAACTTCAAATGCTCATAACTCTGGAACCCTAAGTCCTAGAGACTTAAGGGTGGGACCGTTGGACTCGGGGTACCCACAAATGGGGGGGTAGGACAAGGTCTCATGTCTCTACCTTGCTCCCTGAGGATGGGTCAAAACTGACCCTTGTTAAAACCCCAAATATTGACTCTCCCAACTCACTTATATGGGGGAACTTCAAATGCTCATAACTCCGGAACCCTATGTGCTAGAGACTCAAGGGTGGTACCGTTGGACTCGGGGTACACACAAATGGGGGGGTAGGACAAGGTCCCATGTCTCTATCTTACCCCCGAGGATCGGTCAAAACTGACCCTGGTTAAAACCCCAGATTTTGACTCTCCCAACTCACTTATATGGGGGAACTTCAAATGCTCATAACTCCGGAACCCTATGTGCTAGAGACTCAAGGCTGGTACCGTTGGACTCGGGGTACACACAAATGGGGGGTAGGACAAGGTCCCATGTCTCTATCTTACCCCCCTGAGGATCGGTCAAAACGGACCCTGGTTAAAACCCCAGATTTTGACTCTCCCAACTCACTTATATGGGGGAACTTCAAATGCTCATAACTCCGGAACCCTATGTTCTAGAGACTCAAGTCTGGTACCCTTGGACTCGGGGTACACACAAATGAGGGGGTAGGACAAGGTCCCATGTCTCTATCTTACCCCCCTGAGGATCGGTCAAAACGGACCCTGGTTAAAACCCCAGATTTTGACTCTCCCAACTCACTTATATGGGGGAACTTCAAATGCTCATAACTCCGGAACCCTATGTGCTAGAGACTCAAGGCTGGTAACGTTGGACTCGGGGTACACACAAATGGGGGGGTAGGACAAGGTCCCATGTCTCTATCTTACCCCCCTGAGGATCGGTCAAAACTGACCCTGATTAAAAGTCCAAGCCCTGTACACTCTTGACAACCCTAAACACCAACTTCACCTTGACAAAAAGTACCACAAAAAGGGGGGTCCAAACCACTCCTAAGGCTCTGAAACGTGCTCCTAGACACTTTCTGGGGGAACACTTTTGGCATTTCACACTTAGGAAAATGTTGACTCTCCCAACTCACTTATATGGGGGAACTTCAAATGCTCATAACTCTGGAACCCTAAGTCCTAGAGACTTAAGGGTGGGACCGTTGGACTCGGGGTACCCACAAATGGGGGGGTAGGACAAGGTCTCATGTCTCTACCTTGCTCCCTGAGGATGGGTCAAAACTGACCCTTGTTAAAACCCCAAATATTGACTCTCCCAACTCACTTATATGGGGGAACTTCAAATGCTCATAACTCCGGAACCCTATGTGCTAGAGACTCAAGGGTGGTACCGTTGGACTCGGGGTACACACAAATGGGGGGGTAGGACAAGGTCCCATGTCTCTATCTTACCCCCGAGGATCGGTCAAAACGGACCCTGGTTAAAACCCCAGATTTTGACTCTCCCAACTCACTTATATGGGGGAACTTCAAATGCTCATAACTCCGGAACCCTATGTGCTAGAGACTCAAGTCTGGTACCCTTGGACTCGGGGTACACACAAATGGGGGGGTAGGACAAGGTCCCATGTCTCTATCTTACCCCCCTGAGGATCGGTCAAAACGGACCCTGGTTAAAACCCCAGATTTTGACTCTCCAAACTCACTTATATGGGGGAACTTCAAATGCTCATAACTCCGGAACCCTATGTGCTAGAGACTCAAGGCTGGTACCGTTGGACTCGGGGTACACACAAATGGGGGGGTAGGACAAGGTCCCATGTCTCTATCTTACCCCCCTGAGGATCGGTCAAAACGGACCCTGGTTAAAACCCCAGATTTTGACTCTCCCAACTCACTTATATGGGGGAACTTCAAATGCTCATAACTCCGGAACCCTATGTGCTAGAGACTCAAGGCTGGTAACGTTGGACTCGGGGTACACACAAATGGGGGGCTAGGACAAGGTCCCATGTCTCTATCTTACCCCCCTGAGGATCGGTCAAAACTGACCCTGATTAAAAGTCCAAGCCCTGTACACTCTTGACAACCCTAAACACCAACTTCACCTTGACAAAAAGTACCACAAAAAGGGGGGTCCAAACCACTCCTAAGGCTCTGAAACGTGCTCCTAGACACTTTCTGGGGGAACACTTTTGGCATTTCACACTTAGGAAAATGTTGACTCTCCCAACTCACTTATATGGGGGAACTTCAAATGCTCATAACTCTGGAACCCTAAGTCCTAGAGACTTAAGGGTGGGACCGTTGGACTCGGGGTACCCACAAATGGGGGGGTAGGACAAGGTCTCATGTCTCTACCTTGCTCCCTGAGGATGGGTCAAAACTGACCCTTGTTAAAACCCCAAATATTGACTCTCCCAACTCACTTATATGGGGGAACTTCAAATGCTCATAACTCCGGAACCCTATGTGCTAGAGACTCAAGGGTGGTACCGTTGGACTCGGGGTACACACAAATGGGGGGGTAGGACAAGGTCCCATGTCTCTATCTTACCCCCGAGGATCGGTCAAAACGGACCCTGGTTAAAACCCCAGATTTTGACTCTCCCAACTCACTTATATGGGGGAACTTCAAATGCTCATAACTCCGGAACCCTATGTGCTAGAGACTCAAGTCTGGTACCCTTGGACTCGGGGTACACACAAATGGGGGGGTAGGACAAGGTCCCATGTCTCTATCTTACCCCCCTGAGGATCGGTCAAAACGGACCCTGGTTAAAACCCCAGATTTTGACTCTCCAAACTCACTTATATGGGGGAACTTCAAATGCTCATAACTCCGGAACCCTATGTGCTAGAGACTCAAGGCTGGTACCGTTGGACTCGGGGTACACACAAATGGGGGGGTAGGACAAGGTCCCATGTCTCTATCTTACCCCCCTGAGGATCGGTCAAAACGGACCCTCGTTAAAACCCCAGATTTTGACTCTCCCAACTCACTTATATGGGGGAACTTCAAATGCTCATAACTCCGGAACCCTATGTGCTAGAGACTCAAGGCTGGTACCGTTGGACTCGGGGTACACACAAATGGGGGGTAGGACAAGGTCCCATGTCTCTATCTTACTCCCCTGAGGATCGGTCAAAACGGACCCTGGTTAAAACCCCAGATTTTGACTCTCCCAACTCACTTATATGGGGGAACTTCAAATGCTCATAACTCCGGAACCCTATGTGCTAGAGACTCAAGGCTGGTACCGTTGGACTCGGGGTACACACAAATGAGGGGGTAGGACAAGGTCCCATGTCTCTATCTTACCCCCCTGAGGATCGGTCAAAACTGACCCTGATTAAAAGTCCAAGCCCTGTACACTCTTGACAACCCTAAACACCAACTTCACCTTGAGAAAAAGTACCACAAAAAGGGGGGTCCAAACCACTCCTAAGGCTCTGAAACGTGCTCCTAGACACTTTCTGGGGGAACACTTTTGGCATTTCACACTTAGGAAAATTTTGACTCTCCCAACTCACTTATATGGGGGAACTTCAAATGCTCATAACTCCGGAACCCTATGTGCTAGAGACTCAAGTCTGGTACCCTTGGACTCGGGGTACACACAAATGGGGGGGTAGGACAAGGTCCCATGTCTCTATCTTACCCCCCTGAGGATCGGTCAAAACGGACCCTGGTTAAAACCCCAGATTTTGACTCTCCCAACTCACTTATATGGGGGAACTTCAAATGCTCCTAACTCTGGAACCCTAAGTCCTAGAGACTTAAGGGTGGGACCGTTGGACTCGGGGTACCCACAAATGGGGGGGTAGGACAAGGTCTCATGTCTCTATCTTACCCCCGAGGATCGGTCAAAACGGACCCTGGTTAAAACCCCAGATTTTGACTCTCCCAACTCACTTATATGGGGGAACTTCAAATGCTCATAACTCCGGAACCCTATGTGCTAGAGACTCAAGGCTGGTACCGCTGGACTCGGGGTACACACAAATGGGGGGTAGGACAAGGTCCCATGTCTCTATCTTACCCCCCTGAGGATCGGTCAAAACGGACCCTGGTTAAAACCCCAGATTTTGACTCTCCCAACTCACTTATATGGGGGAACTTCAAATGCTCATAACTCCGGAACCCTATGTGCTAGAGACTCAAGTCTGGTACCCTTGGACTCGGGGTACACACAAATGGGGGGGTAGGACAAGGTCCCATGTCTCTATCTTACCCCCCTGAGGATAGGTCAAAACAGACCCTGGTTAAAACCCCAGATTTTGACTCTCCCAACTCACTTATATGGGGGAACTTCAAATGCTCATAACTCCGGAACCCTATGTACTAGAGACTCAAGGCTGGTACCGTTGGACTCGGGGTACACACAAATGGGGGGGGTAGGACAAGGTCCCATGTCTCTATCTTACCCTCCTGAGGATCGGTCAAAACTGACCCTGATTAAAAGTCCAAGCCCTGTACACTCTTGACAACCCTAAACACCAACTTCACCTTGACAAAAAGTACCACAAAAAGGGGGGTCCAACCCACTCCTAAGGCTCTGAAACGTGCTCCTAGACACTTTCTGGGGGAACACTTTTGGCATTTCACACTTAGGAAAATTTTGACTCTCCCAACTCACTTATATGGGGGAACTTCAAATGCTCATAACTCTGGAACCCTAAGTCCTAGAGACTTAAGGGTGGGACCGTTGGACTCGGGGTACCCACAAATGGGGGGGTAGGACAAGGTCTCATGTCTCTACCTTGCTCCCTGAGGATGGGTCAAAACTGACCCTTGTTAAAACCCCAAATATTGACTCTCCCAACTCACTTATATGGGGGAACTTCAAATGCTCATAACTCCGGAACCCTATGTGCTAGAGACTCAAGGGTGGTACCGTTGGACTCGGGGTACACACAAATGGGGGGGTAGGACAAGGTCCCATGTCTCTATCTTACCCCCGAGGATCGGTCAAAACTTACCCTGGTTAAAACCCCAGATTTTGACTCTCCCAACTCACTTATATGGGGGAACTTCAAATGCTCATAACTCCGGAACCCTATGTGCTAGAGACTCAAGGCTGGTACCGTTGGACTCGGGGTACACACAAATGGGGGGTAGGACAAGGTCCCATGTCTCTATCTTACCCCCCTGAGGATCGGTCAAAACGGACCCTGGTTAAAACCCCAGATTTTGACTCTCCCAACTCACTTATATGGGGGAACTTCAAATGCTCATAACTCCGGAACCCTATGTTCTAGAGACTCAAGTCTGGTACCCTTGGACTCGGGGTACACACAAATGGGGGGGTAGGACAAGGTCCCATGTCTCTATCTTACCCCCCTGAGGATCGGTCAAAACGGACCCTGGTTAAAACCCCAGATTTTGACTCTCCCAACTCACTTATATGGGGGAACTTCAAATGCTCATAACTCCGGAACCCTATGTGCTAGAGACTCAAGGCTGGTAACGTTGGACTCGGGGTACACACAAATGGGGGGGTAGGACAAGGTCCCATGTCTCTATCTTACCCCCCTGAGGATCGGTCAAAACTGACCCTGATTAAAAGTCCAAGCCCTGTACACTCTTGACAACCCTAAACACCAACTTCACCTTGACAAAAAGTACCACAAAAAGGGGGGTCCAAACCACTCCTAAGGCTCTGAAACGTGCTCCTAGACACTTTCTGGGGGAACACTTTTGGCATTTCACACTTAGGAAAATGTTGACTCTCCCAACTCACTTATATGGGGGAACTTCAAATGCTCATAACTCTGGAACCCTAAGTCCTAGAGACTTAAGGGTGGGACCGTTGGACTCGGGGTACCCACAAATGGGGGGGTAGGACAAGGTCTCATGTCTCTACCTTGCTCCCTGAGGATGGGTCAAAACTGACCCTTGTTAAAACCCCAAATATTGACTCTCCGAACTCACTTATATGGGGGGAACTTCAAATGCTCATAACTCCGGAACCCTATGTGCTAGAGACTCAAGGGTGGTACCGTTGGACTCGGGGTACACACAAATGGGGGGGTAGGACAAGGTCCCATGTCTCTATCTTACCCCCGAGGATCGGTCAAAACGGACCCTGGTTAAAACCCCAGATTTTGACTCTCCCAACTCACTTATATGGGGGAACTTCAAATGCTCATAACTCCGGAACCCTATGTGCTAGAGACTCAAGTCTGGTACCCTTGGACTCGGGGTACACACAAATGGGGGGGTAGGACAAGGTCCCATGTCTCTATCTTACCCCCCTGAGGATCGGTCAAAACGGACCCTGGTTAAAACCCCAGATTTTGACTCTCCAAACTCACTTATATGGGGGAACTTCAAATGCTCATAACTCCGGAACCCTATGTGCTAGAGACTCAAGGCTGGTACCGTTGGACTCGGGGTACACACAAATGGGGGGGTAGGACAAGGTCCCATGTCTCTATCTTACCCCCCTGAGGATCGGTCAAAACGGACCCTCGTTAAAACCCCAGATTTTGACTCTCCCAACTCACTTATATGGGGGAACTTCAAATGCTCATAACTCCGGAACCCTATGTGCTAGAGACTCAAGGCTGGTACCGTTGGACCCGGGGTACACACAAATGGGGGGCTAGGACAAGGTCCCATGTCTCTATCTTACCCCCCTGAGGATCGGTCAAAACTGACCCTGATTAAAAGTCCAAGCCCTGTACACTCTTGACAACCCTAAACACCAACTTCACCTTGACAAAAAGTACCACAAAAAGGGGGGTCCAAACCACTCCTAAGGCTCTGAAACGTGCTCCTAGACACTTTCTGGGGGAACACTTTTGGCATTTCACACTTAGGAAAATTTTGACTCTCCCAACTCACTTATATGGGGGAACTTCAAATGCTCATAACTCTGGAACCCTAAGTCCTAGAGACTTAAGGGTGGGACCGTTGGACTCGGGGTACCCACAAATGGGGGGGGGGGGGGGGGGGGGTAGGACAAGGTCTCATGTCTCTACCTTGCTCCCTGAGGATGGGTCAAAACTGACCCTTGTTAAAACCCCAAATATTGACTCTCCCAACTCACTTATATGGGGGAACTTCAAATGCTCATAACTCCGGAACCCTATGTGCTAGAGACTCAAGGGTGGTACCGTTGGACTCGGGGTACACACAAATGGGGGGGTAGGACAAGGTCCCATGTCTCTATCTTACCCCTGAGGATCGGTCAAAACGGACCCTGGTTAAAACCCCAGATTTTGACTCTCCCAACTCACTTATATGGGGGAACTTCAAATGCTCATAACTCCGGAACCCTATGTGCTAGAGACTCAAGTCTGGTACCCTTGGACTCGGGGTACACACAAATGGGGGGGTAGGACAAGGTCCCATGTCTCTATCTTACCCCCCTGAGGATCGGTCAAAACGGACCCTGGTTAAAACCCCAGATTTTGACTCTCCCAACTCACTTATATGGGGGAACTTCAAATGCTCATAACTCCGGAACCCTATGTACTAGAGACTCAAGGCTGCTACCGTTGGACTCGGGGCACACACAAATGGGGGGGTAGGACAAGGTCCCATGTCTCTATCTTACCCCCCTGAGGATCGGTCAAAACGGACCCTGGTTAAAACCCCAGATTTTGACTCTCCCAACTCACTTATATGGGGGAACTTCAAATGCTCATAACTCCAGAACCCTATGTGCTCGAGACTCAAGGCTGGCACCGTTGGACTCGGGGTTCACACAAATGGGGGGTAGGACAAGGTCCCATGTCTCTATCTTACCCCCCCGAGGATCGGTCAAAACGGACCCTGGTTAAAACCCCAGATTTTGACTCTCCCAACTCACTTATATGGGGGAACTTCAAATGCTCATAACTCCGGAACCCTATGTGCTAGAGACTCAAGTCTGGTACCCTTGGACTCGGGGTACACACAAATGGGGGGGTAGGACAAGGTCCCATGTCTCTATCTTACCCCCCTGAGGATCGGTCAAAACGGACCCTGGTTAAAACCCCAGATTTTGACTCTCCAAACTCACTTATATGGGGGAACTTCAAATGCTCATAACTCCGGAACCCTATGTGCTAGAGACTCAAGGCTGGTACCGTTGGACTCGGGGTACACACAAATGGGGGGGTAGGACAAGGTCCCATGTCTCTATCTTACCCCCCTGAGGATCGGTCAAAACGGACCCTCGTTAAAACCCCAGATTTTGACTCTCCCAACTCACTTATATGGGGGAACTTCAAATGCTCATAACTCCGGAACCCTATGTGCTAGAGACTCAAGGCTGGTACCGTTGGACCCGGGGTACACACAAATGGGGGGCTAGGACAAGGTCCCATGTCTCTATCTTACCCCCCTGAGGATCGGTCAAAACTGACCCTGATTAAAAGTCCAAGCCCTGTACACTCTTGACAACCCTAAACACCAACTTCACCTTGACAAAAAGTACCACAAAAAGGGGGGTCCAAACCACTCCTAAGGCTCTGAAACGTGCTCCTAGACACTTTCTGGGGGAACACTTTTGGCATTTCACACTTAGGAAAATTTTGACTCTCCCAACTCACTTATATGGGGGAACTTCAAATGCTCATAACTCTGGAACCCTAAGTCCTAGAGACTTAAGGGTGGGACCGTTGGACTCGGGGTACCCACAAATGGGGGGGGGGGGGGGGGGGGGGGGGTAGGACAAGGTCTCATGTCTCTACCTTGCTCCCTGAGGATGGGTCAAAACTGACCCTTGTTAAAACCCCAAATATTGACTCTCCCAACTCACTTATATGGGGGAACTTCAAATGCTCATAACTCCGGAACCCTATGTGCTAGAGACTCAAGGGTGGTACCGTTGGACTCGGGGTACACACAAATGGGGGGGTAGGACAAGGTCCCATGTCTCTATCTTACCCCTGAGGATCGGTCAAAACGGACCCTGGTTAAAACCCCAGATTTTGACTCTCCCAACTCACTTATATGGGGGAACTTCAAATGCTCATAACTCCGGAACCCTATGTGCTAGAGACTCAAGTCTGGTACCCTTGGACTCGGGGTACACACAAATGGGGGGGTAGGACAAGGTCCCATGTCTCTATCTTACCCCCCTGAGGATCGGTCAAAACGGACCCTGGTTAAAACCCCAGATTTTGACTCTCCCAACTCACTTATATGGGGGAACTTCAAATGCTCATAACTCCGGAACCCTATGTACTAGAGACTCAAGGCTGCTACCGTTGGACTCGGGGCACACACAAATGGGGGGGGTAGGACAAGGTCCCATGTCTCTATCTTACCCCCCTGAGGATCGGTCAAAACGGACCCTGGTTAAAACCCCAGATTTTGACTCTCCCAACTCACTTATATGGGGGAACTTCAAATGCTCATAACTCCAGAACCCTATGTGCTCGAGACTCAAGGCTGGCACCGTTGGACTCGGGGTTCACACAAATGGGGGGTAGGACAAGGTCCCATGTCTCTATCTTACCCCCCTGAGGATCGGTCAAAACGGACCCTGGTTAAAACCCCAGATTTTGACTCTCCAAACTCACTTATATGGGGGAACTTCAAATGCTCATAACTCCGGAACCCTATGTGCTAGAGACTCAAGACTGGTACCGTTGGACTCGGGGTACACACAAATGGGGGGGGTAGGACAAGGTCCCATGTCTCTATCTTACCCCCCTGAGGATCGGTCAAAACGGACCCTGGTTAAAACCCCAGATTTTGACTCTCCCAACTCACTTATATGGGGGAACTTCAAATGCTCATAACTCCGGAACCCTATGTGCTAGAGACTCAAGGCTGGTACCGTTGGACCCGGGGTACACACAAATGGGGGGCTAGGACAAGGTCCCATGTCTCTATCTTACCCCCCTGAGGATCGGTCAAAACTGACCCTGATTAAAAGTCCAAGCCCTGTACACTCTTGACAACCCTAAACACCAACTTCACCTTGACAAAAAGTATCACAAAAAGGGGGGTCCAAACCACTCCTAAGGCTCTGAAACGTGCTCCTAGACACTTTCTGGGGGAACACTTTTGGCATTTCACACTTAGGAAAATTTTGACTCTCCCAACTCACTTATATGGGGGAACTTCAAATGCTCATAACTCTGGAACCCTAAGTCCTAGAGACTTAAGGGTGGGACCGTTGGACTCGGGGTACCCACAAATGGGGGGGTAGGACAAGGTCTCATGTCTCTACCTTGCTCCCTGAGAATGGGTCAAAACTGACCCTTGTTAAAACCCCAAATATTAACTCTCCCAACTCACTTATATGGGGGAACTTCAAATGCTCATAACTCCGGAACCCTATGTGCTAGAGACTCAAGGGTGGTACCGTTGGACTCGGGGTACCCACAAATGGGGGTGTAGGACAAGGTCTCATGTCTCTATCTTGCTCCCTGAGGATGGGTCAAAACTGACCCTTGTTAAAACCCCAAATTTTGACTCTCCCAACTCACTTATATGGGGGAACTTCAAATGCTCATAACTCCGGAACCCTATGTGCTAGAGACTCAAGGCTGGTACCGTTGGACTCGGGGTACACACAAATGGGGGGGTAGGACAAGGTCCCATGTCTCTATCTTACCCCCCTGAGGATCAGTCAAAACTGACCCTGATTAAAAGTCCAAGCCCTGTACACTCTTGACAACCCTAAACACCAACTTCACCTTGACAAAAAGTACCACAAAAAGGGGGGTCCAAACCACTCCTAAGGCTCTGAAACATGCTCCTAGACACTTTCTGGGGGAACACTTTTGGCATTTCACAATTAGGAAAATTTTGACTCTCCCAACTCACTTATATGGGGGAACTTCAAATGCTCATAACTCTGGAACCCTAAGTCCTAGAGACTTAAGGGTGGGACCGTTGGACTCGGGGTACCCACAAATGGGGGGGGTAGGACAAGGTCTCATGTCTCTACCTTGCTCCCTGAGGATGGGTCAAAACTGACCCTTGTTAAAACCCCAAATATTGACTCTCCCAACTCACTTATATGGGGGAACTTCAAATGCTCATAACTCCAGAAGCCTATGTGCTAGAGACTCAAGGGTGGTACCGTTGGACTCGGGGTTCACACAAATGGGGGTTAGGACAAGGTCCCATGTCTCTATCTTACCCCCGAGGATCGGTCAAAACGGACCCTGGTTAAAACCCCAAATTTTTACTCTCCCAACTCACTTATATGGGGGAACTTCAAATGCTCATAACTCCAGAACCCTATGTGCTAGAGACTCAAGGCTGGTACCGTTGGACTCGGGGTACACACAAATGGGGGGCTAGGACAAGGTCCCATGTCTCTATCTTACCCCCCTGAGGATCGGTCAAAACTGACCCTGATTAAAAGTCCAAGCCCTGTACACTCTTGACAACCCTAAACACCAACTTCACCTTGACAAAAAGTACCACAAAAAGGGGGGTCCAAACCACTCCTAAGGCTCTGAAACGTGCTCCTAGACACTTTCTGGGGGAACACTTTTGGCATTTCACACTTAGGAAAATTTTGACTCTCCCAACTCACTTATATGGGGGAACTTCAAATGCTCATAACTCCGGAACCCTATGTGCTAGAGACTCAAGTCTGGTACCCTTGGACTCGGGGTACACACAAATGGGGGGGTAGGACAAGGTCCCATGTCTCTATCTTACCCCCCTGAGGATCGGTCAAAACGGACCCTGGTTAAAACCCCAGATTTTGACTCTCCCAACTCACTTATATGGGGGAACTTCAAATGCTCATAACTCTGGAACCCTAAGTCCTAGAGACTTAAGGGTGGGACCGTTGGACTCGGGGGTACCCACAAATGGGGGGGTAGGACAAGGTCTCATGTCTCTACCTTGCTCCCTGAGGATGGGTCAAAACTGACCCTTGTTAAAACCCCAAATATTGACTCTCCCAACTCACTTATATGGGGGAACTTCAAATGCTCATAACTCCGGAACCCTATGTGCTAGAGACTCAAGGGTGGTACCATTGGACTCGGGGTACACACAAATGGGGGGGTAGGACAAGGTCCCATGTCTCTATCTTACCCCCGAGGATCGGTCAAAACGGACCCTGGTTAAAACCCCAGATTTTGACTCTCCCAACTCACTTATATGGGGGAACTTCAAATGCTCATAACTCCGGAACCCTATGTGCTAGAGACTCAAGTCTGGTACCCTTGGACTCGGGGTACACACAAATGGGGGGGGTAGGACAAGGTCCCATGTCTCTATCTTACTCCCCTGAGGATCGGTCAAAACGGACCCTGGTTAAAACCCCAGATTTTGACTCTCCCAACTCACTTATATGGGGGAACTTCAAATGCTCATAACTCCGGAACCCTATGTGCTAGAGACTCAAGGCTGGTACCGTTGGACTCGGGGTACACACAAATGGGGGGGTAGGACAAGGTCCCATGTCTCTATCTTACCCCCCTGAGGATCGGTCAAAACGGACCCTGGTTAAAACCCCAGATTTTGACTCTCCCAACTCACTTATATGGGGGAACTTCAAATGCTCATAACTCCGGAACCCTATGTACTAGAGACTCAAGGCTGGTACCGTTGGACTCGGGGCACACACAAATGGGGGGGTAGGACAAGGTCCCATGTCTCTATCTTACCCCCCTGAGGATCGGTCAAAACTGACCCTGATTAAAAGTCCAAGCCCTGTACACTCTTGACAACCCTAAACACCAACTTCACCTTGACAAAAAGTACCACAAAAAGGGGGGTCCAAACCACTCCTAAGGCTCTGAAACGTGCTCCTAGACACTTTCTGGGGGAACACTTTTGGCATTTCACAATTAGGAAAATTTTGACTCTCCCAACTCACTTATATGGGGGAACTTCAAATGCTCATAACTCTGGAACCCTAAGTCCTAGAGACTTAAGGGTGGGACCGTTGGACTCGGGGTACCCACAAATGGGGGGGTAGGACAAGGTCTCATGTCTCTACCTTGCTCCCTGAGGATGGATCAAAACTGACCCTTGTTAAAACCCCAAATATTGACTCTCCCAACTCACTTATATGGGGGAACTTCAAATGCTCATAACTCCGGAACCCTATGTGCTAGATACTCAAGGGTGGTACCGTTGGACTCGGGGTACCCACAAATGGGGGTGTAGGACAAGGTCTCATGTCTCTATCTTGCTCCCTGAGGATGGGTCAAAACTGACCCTTGTTAAAACCCCAAATTTTGACTCTCCCAACTCACTTATATGGGGGAACTTCAAATGCTCATAACTCCGGAACCCTATGTGCTAGAGACTCAAGGCTGGTACCGATGGACTCGGGGCACACACAAATGGGGGGGTAGGACAAGGTCCCATGTCTCTATCTTACCCCCCTGAGGATCGGTCAAAACGGACCCTGGTTAAAACCCCAGATTTTGACTCTCCCAACTCACTTATATGGGGGAACTTCAAATGCTCATAACTCCAGAACCCTATGTGCTAGAGACTCAAGGCTGGCACCGTTGGACTCGGGGTTCACACAAATGGGGGGTAGGACAAGGTCCCATGTCTCTATCTTACCCCCCTGAGGATCGGTCAAAACGGACCCTGGTTAAAACCCCAGATTTTGACTCTCCCAACTCACTTATATGGGGGAACTTCAAATGCTCATAACTCCAGAACCCTATGTGCTAGAGACTCAAGGCTGGTACCGTTGGACTCGGGGTACACACAAATGAGGGGGTAGGACAAGGTCCCATGTCTCTATCTTACCCCCCTGAGGATCGGTCAAAACTGACCCTGATTAAAAGTCCAAGCCCTGTACACTCTTGACAACCCTAAACACCAACTTCACCTTGACAAAAAGTACCACAAAAAGGGGGGTCCAAACCACTCCTAAGGCTCTGAAACGTGCTCCTAGACACTTTCTGGGGGAACACTTTTGGCATTTCACACTTAGGAAAATGTTGACTCTCCCAACTCACTTATATGGGGGAACTTCAAATGCTCATAACTCTGGAACCCTAAGTGCTAGAGACTTAAGGGTGGGACCGTTGGACTCGGGGTACCCACAAATGGGGGGGTAGGACAAGGTCTCATGTCTCTACCTTGCTCCCTGAGGATGGGTCAAAACTGACCCTTGCTAAAACCCCAAATATTGACTCTCCCAACTCACTTATATGGGGGAACTTCAAATGCTCATAACTCCGGAACCCTATGTGCTAGAGACCCAAGGGTGGTACCGTTGGACTCGGGGTACACACAAATGGGGGGGTAGGACAAGGTCCCATGTCTCTATCTTACCCCCGAGGATCGGTCAAAACGGACCCTGGTTAAAACCCCAGATTTTGACTCTCCCAACTCACTTATATGGGGGAACTTCAAATGCTCATAACTCCGGAACCCTATGTGCTAGAGACTCAAGGCTGGTACCGTTGGACTCGGGGTACACACAAATGGGGGGTAGGACAAGGTCCCATGTCTCTATCTTACCCCCCTGAGGATCGGTCAAAACGGACCCTGGTTAAAACCCCAGATTTTGACTCTCCCAACTCACTTATATGGGGGAACTTCAAATGCTCATAACTCCGGAACCCTATGTGCTAGAGACTCAAGTCTGGTACCCTTGGACTCGGGGTACACACAAATGGGGGGGTAGGACAAGGTCCCATGTCTCTATCTTACCCCCCTGAGGATCGGTCAAAACGGACCCTGGTTAAAACCCCAGATTTTGACTCTCCCAACTCACTTATATGGGGGAACTTCAAATGCTCATAACTCCGGAACCCTATGTGCTAGAGACTCAAGGCTGGTACCGTTGGACTCGGGGTACACACAAATGGGGGGGTAGGACAAGGTCCCATGTCTCTATCTTACCCCCCTGAGGATCGGTCAAAACTGACCCTGATTAAAACTCCAAGCCCTGTACACTCTTGACAACCCTAAACACCAACTTCACCTTGACAAAAAGTACCACAAAAAGGGGGGTCCAAACCACTCCTAAGGCTCTGAAACGTGCTCCTAGACACTTTCTGGGGGAACACTTTTGGCATTTCACAATTAGGAAAATTTTGACTCTCCCAACTCACTTATATGGGGGAACTTCAAATGCTCATAACTCTGGAACCCTAAGTCCTAGAGACTTAAGGGTGGGACCGTTGGACTCGGGGTACCCACAAATGGGGGGGGGGGGGGGGGTAGGACAAGGTCTCATGTCTCTACCTTGCTCCCTGAGGATGGGTCAAAACTGACCCTTGTTATAACCCCAAATATTGACTCTCCCAACTCACTTATATGGGGGAACTTCAAATGCTCATAACTCTGGAACCCTATGTGCTAGAGACTCAAGGGTGGTACCGTTGGACTCGGGGTACACACAAATGGGGGGGGTAGGACAAGGTCCCATGTCTCTATCTTACCCCCCTGAGGATCGGTCAAAACGGACCCTGGTTAAAACCCCAGATTTTGACTCTCCCAACTCACTTATATGGGGGAACTTCAAATGCTCATAACTCCAGAACCCTATGTGCTCGAGACTCAAGGCTGGCACCGTTGGACTCGGGGTTCACACAAATGGGGGGTAGGACAAGGTCCCATGTCTCTATCTTACCCCCCCGAGGATCGGTCAAAACGGACCCTGGTTAAAACCCCAGATTTTGACTCTCCCAACTCACTTATATGGGGGAACTTCAAATGCTCATAACTCCGGAACCCTATGTGCTAGAGACTCAAGTCTGGTACCCTTGGACTCGGGGTACACACAAATGGGGGGGTAGGACAAGGTCCCATGTCTCTATCTTACCCCCCTGAGGATCGGTCAAAACGGACCCTGGTTAAAACCCCAGATTTTGACTCTCCAAACTCACTTATATGGGGGAACTTCAAATGCTCATAACTCCGGAACCCTATGTGCTAGAGACTCAAGGCTGGTACCGTTGGACTCGGGGTACACACAAATGGGGGGGTAGGACAAGGTCCCATGTCTCTATCTTACCCCCCTGAGGATCGGTCAAAACGGACCCTCGTTAAAACCCCAGATTTTGACTCTCCCAACTCACTTATATGGGGGAACTTCAAATGCTCATAACTCCGGAACCCTATGTGCTAGAGACTCAAGGCTGGTACCGTTGGACCCGGGGTACACACAAATGGGGGGCTAGGACAAGGTCCCATGTCTCTATCTTACCCCCCTGAGGATCGGTCAAAACTGACCCTGATTAAAAGTCCAAGCCCTGTACACTCTTGACAACCCTAAACACCAACTTCACCTTGACAAAAAGTACCACAAAAAGGGGGGTCCAAACCACTCCTAAGGCTCTGAAACGTGCTCCTAGACACTTTCTGGGGGAACACTTTTGGCATTTCACACTTAGGAAAATTTTGACTCTCCCAACTCACTTATATGGGGGAACTTCAAATGCTCATAACTCTGGAACCCTAAGTCCTAGAGACTTAAGGGTGGGACCGTTGGACTCGGGGTACCCACAAATGGGGGGGGGGGGGGGGGGGGTAGGACAAGGTCTCATGTCTCTACCTTGCTCCCTGAGGATGGGTCAAAACTGACCCTTGTTAAAACCCCAAATATTGACTCTCCCAACTCACTTATATGGGGGAACTTCAAATGCTCATAACTCCGGAACCCTATGTGCTAGAGACTCAAGGGTGGTACCGTTGGACTCGGGGTACACACAAATGGGGGGGTAGGACAAGGTCCCATGTCTCTATCTTACCCCTGAGGATCGGTCAAAACGGACCCTGGTTAAAACCCCAGATTTTGACTCTCCCAACTCACTTATATGGGGGAACTTCAAATGCTCATAACTCCGGAACCCTATGTGCTAGAGACTCAAGTCTGGTACCCTTGGACTCGGGGTACACACAAATGGGGGGGTAGGACAAGGTCCCATGTCTCTATCTTACCCCCCTGAGGATCGGTCAAAACGGACCCTGGTTAAAACCCCAGATTTTGACTCTCCCAACTCACTTATATGGGGGAACTTCAAATGCTCATAACTCCGGAACCCTATGTACTAGAGACTCAAGGCTGCTACCGTTGGACTCGGGGCACACACAAATGGGGGGGTAGGACAAGGTCCCATGTCTCTATCTTACCCCCCTGAGGATCGGTCAAAACGGACCCTGGTTAAAACCCCAGATTTTGACTCTCCCAACTCACTTATATGGGGGAACTTCAAATGCTCATAACTCCAGAACCCTATGTGCTCGAGACTCAAGGCTGGCACCGTTGGACTCGGGGTTCACACAAATGGGGGGTAGGACAAGGTCCCATGTCTCTATCTTACCCCCCTGAGGATCGGTCAAAACGGACCCTGGTTAAAACCCCAGATTTTGACTCTCCAAACTCACTTATATGGGGGAACTTCAAATGCTCATAACTCCGGAACCCTATGTGCTAGAGACTCAAGACTGGTACCGTTGGACTCGGGGTACACACAAATGGGGGGGGTAGGACAAGGTCCCATGTCTCTATCTTACCCCCCTGAGGATCGGTCAAAACGGACCCTGGTTAAAACCCCAGATTTTGACTCTCCCAACTCACTTATATGGGGGAACTTCAAATGCTCATAACTCCGGAACCCTATGTGCTAGAGACTCAAGGCTGGTACCGTTGGACCCGGGGTACACACAAATGGGGGGCTAGGACAAGGTCCCATGTCTCTATCTTACCCCCCTGAGGATCGGTCAAAACTGACCCTGATTAAAAGTCCAAGCCCTGTACACTCTTGACAACCCTAAACACCAACTTCACCTTGACAAAAAGTACCACAAAAAGGGGGGTCCAAACCACTCCTAAGGCTCTGAAACGTGCTCCTAGACACTTTCTGGGGGAACACTTTTGGCATTTCACACTTAGGAAAATTTTGACTCTCCCAACTCACTTATATGGGGGAACTTCAAATGCTCATAACTCTGGAACCCTAAGTCCTAGAGACTTAAGGGTGGGACCGTTGGACTCGGGGTACCCACAAATGGGGGGGTAGGACAAGGTCTCATGTCTCTACCTTGCTCCCTGAGAATGGGTCAAAACTGACCCTTGTTAAAACCCCAAATATTAACTCTCCCAACTCACTTATATGGGGGAACTTCAAATGCTCATAACTCCGGAACCCTATGTGCTAGAGACTCAAGGGTGGTACCGTTGGACTCGGGGTACCCACAAATGGGGGTGTAGGACAAGGTCTCATGTCTCTATCTTGCTCCCTGAGGATGGGTCAAAACTGACCCTTGTTAAAACCCCAAATTTTGACTCTCCCAACTCACTTATATGGGGGAACTTCAAATGCTCATAACTCCGGAACCCTATGTGCTAGAGACTCAAGGCTGGTACCGTTGGACTCGGGGTACACACAAATGGGGGGGTAGGACAAGGTCCCATGTCTCTATCTTACCCCCCTGAGGATCAGTCAAAACTGACCCTGATTAAAAGTCCAAGCCCTGTACACTCTTGACAACCCTAAACACCAACTTCACCTTGACAAAAAGTACCACAAAAAGGGGGGTCCAAACCACTCCTAAGGCTCTGAAACATGCTCCTAGACACTTTCTGGGGGAACACTTTTGGCATTTCACAATTAGGAAAATTTTGACTCTCCCAACTCACTTATATGGGGGAACTTCAAATGCTCATAACTCTGGAACCCTAAGTCCTAGAGACTTAAGGGTGGGACCGTTGGACTCGGGGTACCCACAAATGGGGGGGGTAGGACAAGGTCTCATGTCTCTACCTTGCTCCCTGAGGATGGGTCAAAACTGACCCTTGTTAAAACCCCAAATATTGACTCTCCCAACTCACTTATATGGGGGAACTTCAAATGCTCATAACTCCAGAAGCCTATGTGCTAGAGACTCAAGGGTGGTACCGTTGGACTCGGGGTTCACACAAATGGGGGTTAGGACAAGGTCCCATGTCTCTATCTTACCCCCGAGGATCGGTCAAAACGGACCCTGGTTAAAACCCCAAATTTTTACTCTCCCAACTCACTTATATGGGGGAACTTCAAATGCTCATAACTCCAGAACCCTATGTGCTAGAGACTCAAGGCTGGTACCGTTGGACTCGGGGTACACACAAATGGGGGGCTAGGACAAGGTCCCATGTCTCTATCTTACCCCCCTGAGGATCGGTCAAAACTGACCCTGATTAAAAGTCCAAGCCCTGTACACTCTTGACAACCCTAAACACCAACTTCACCTTGACAAAAAGTACCACAAAAAGGGGGGTCCAAACCACTCCTAAGGCTCTGAAACGTGCTCCTAGACACTTTCTGGGGGAACACTTTTGGCATTTCACACTTAGGAAAATTTTGACTCTCCCAACTCACTTATATGGGGGAACTTCAAATGCTCATAACTCCGGAACCCTATGTGCTAGAGACTCAAGTCTGGTACCCTTGGACTCGGGGTACACACAAATGGGGGGGTAGGACAAGGTCCCATGTCTCTATCTTACCCCCCTGAGGATCGGTCAAAACGGACCCTGGTTAAAACCCCAGATTTTGACTCTCCCAACTCACTTATATGGGGGAACTTCAAATGCTCATAACTCTGGAACCCTAAGTCCTAGAGACTTAAGGGTGGGACCGTTGGACTCGGGGTACCCACAAATGGGGGGGTAGGACAAGGTCTCATGTCTCTACCTTGCTCCCTGAGGATGGGTCAAAACTGACCCTTGTTAAAACCCCAAATATTGACTCTCCCAACTCACTTATATGGGGGAACTTCAAATGCTCATAACTCCGGAACCCTATGTGCTAGAGACTCAAGGGTGGTACCATTGGACTCGGGGTACACACAAATGGGGGGGTAGGACAAGGTCCCATGTCTCTATCTTACCCCCGAGGATCGGTCAAAACGGACCCTGGTTAAAACCCCAGATTTTGACTCTCCCAACTCACTTATATGGGGGAACTTCAAATGCTCATAACTCCGGAACCCTATGTGCTAGAGACTCAAGTCTGGTACCCTTGGACTCGGGGTACACACAAATGGGGGGGTAGGACAAGGTCCCATGTCTCTATCTTACTCCCCTGAGGATCGGTCAAAACGGACCCTGGTTAAAACCCCAGATTTTGACTCTCCCAACTCACTTATATGGGGGAACTTCAAATGCTCATAACTCCGGAACCCTATGTGCTAGAGACTCAAGGCTGGTACCGTTGGACTCGGGGTACACACAAATGGGGGGGTAGGACAAGGTCCCATGTCTCTATCTTACCCCCCTGAGGATCGGTCAAAACGGACCCTGGTTAAAACCCCAGATTTTGACTCTCCCAACTCACTTATATGGGGGAACTTCAAATGCTCATAACTCCGGAACCCTATGTACTAGAGACTCAAGGCTGGTACCGTTGGACTCGGGGCACACACAAATGGGGGGGTAGGACAAGGTCCCATGTCTCTATCTTACCCCCCTGAGGATCGGTCAAAACTGACCCTGATTAAAAGTCCAAGCCCTGTACACTCTTGACAACCCTAAACACCAACTTCACCTTGACAAAAAGTACCACAAAAAGGGGGGTCCAAACCACTCCTAAGGCTCTGAAACGTGCTCCTAGACACTTTCTGGGGGAACACTTTTGGCATTTCACAATTAGGAAAATTTTGACTCTCCCAACTCACTTATATGGGGGAACTTCAAATGCTCATAACTCTGGAACCCTAAGTCCTAGAGACTTAAGGGTGGGACCGTTGGACTCGGGGTACCCACAAATGGGGGGGTAGGACAAGGTCTCATGTCTCTACCTTGCTCCCTGAGGATGGGTCAAAACTGACCCTTGTTAAAACCCCAAATATTGACTCTCCCAACTCACTTATATGGGGGAACTTCAAATGCTCATAACTCCGGAACCCTATGTGCTAGATACTCAAGGGTGGTACCGTTGGACTCGGGGGTACCCACAAATGGGGGTGTAGGACAAGGTCTCATGTCTCTATCTTGCTCCCTGAGGATGGGTCAAAACTGACCCTTGTTAAAACCCCAAATTTTGACTCTCCCAACTCACTTATATGGGGGAACTTCAAATGCTCATAACTCCGGAACCCTATGTGCTAGAGACTCAAGGCTGGTACCGATGGACTCGGGGCACACACAAATGGGGGGGTAGGACAAGGTCCCATGTCTCTATCTTACCCCCCTGAGGATCGGTCAAAACGGACCCTGGTTAAAACCCCAGATTTTGACTCTCCCAACTCACTTATATGGGGGAACTTCAAATGCTCATAACTCCAGAACCCTATGTGCTAGAGACTCAAGGCTGGCACCGTTGGACTCGGGGTTCACACAAATGGGGGGTAGGACAAGGTCCCATGTCTCTATCTTACCCCCCTGAGGATCGGTCAAAACGGACCCTGGTTAAAACCCCAGATTTTGACTCTCCCAACTCACTTATATGGGGGAACTTCAAATGCTCATAACTCCAGAACCCTATGTGCTAGAGACTCAAGGCTGGTACCGTTGGACTCGGGGTACACACAAATGAGGGGGTAGGACAAGGTCCCATGTCTCTATCTTACCCCCCTGAGGATCGGTCAAAACTGACCCTGATTAAAAGTCCAAGCCCTGTACACTCTTGACAACCCTAAACACCAACTTCACCTTGACAAAAAGTACCACAAAAAGGGGGGTCCAAACCACTCCTAAGGCTCTGAAACGTGCTCCTAGACACTTTCTGGGGGAACACTTTTGGCATTTCACACTTAGGAAAATGTTGACTCTCCCAACTCACTTATATGGGGGAACTTCAAATGCTCATAACTCTGGAACCCTAAGTGCTAGAGACTTAAGGGTGGGACCGTTGGACTCGGGGTACCCACAAATGGGGGGGTAGGACAAGGTCTCATGTCTCTACCTTGCTCCCTGAGGATGGGTCAAAACTGACCCTTGCTAAAACCCCAAATATTGACTCTCCCAACTCACTTATATGGGGGAACTTCAAATGCTCATAACTCCGGAACCCTATGTGCTAGAGACCCAAGGGTGGTACCGTTGGACTCGGGGTACACACAAATGGGGGGGTAGGACAAGGTCCCATGTCTCTATCTTACCCCCGAGGATCGGTCAAAACGGACCCTGGTTAAAACCCCAGATTTTGACTCTCCCAACTCACTTATATGGGGGAACTTCAAATGCTCATAGCTCCGGAACCCTATGTGCTAGAGACTCAAGGCTGGTACCGTTGGACTCGGGGTACACACAAATGGGGGGTAGGACAAGGTCCCATGTCTCTATCTTACCCCCCTGAGGATCGGTCAAAACGGACCCTGGTTAAAACCCCAGATTTTGACTCTCCCAACTCACTTATATGGGGGAACTTCAAATGCTCATAACTCCGGAACCCTATGTGCTAGAGACTCAAGTCTGGTACCCTTGGACTCGGGGTACACACAAATGGGGGGGTAGGACAAGGTCCCATGTCTCTATCTTACCCCCCTGAGGATCGGTCAAAACGGACCCTGGTTAAAACCCCAGATTTTGACTCTCCCAACTCACTTATATGGGGGAACTTCAAATGCTCATAACTCCGGAACCCTATGTGCTAGAGACTCAAGGCTGGTACCGTTGGACTCGGGGTACACACAAATGGGGGGGTAGGACAAGGTCCCATGTCTCTATCTTACCCCCCTGAGGATCGGTCAAAACTGACCCTGATTAAAACTCCAAGCCCTGTACACTCTTGACAACCCTAAACACCAACTTCACCTTGACAAAAAGTACCACAAAAAGGGGGGTCCAAACCACTCCTAAGGCTCTGAAACGTGCTCCTAGACACTTTCTGGGGGAACACTTTTGGCATTTCACAATTAGGAAAATTTTGACTCTCCCAACTCACTTATATGGGGGAACTTCAAATGCTCATAACTCTGGAACCCTAAGTCCTAGAGACTTAAGGGTGGGACCGTTGGACTCGGGGTACCCACAAATGGGGGGGGGGGGGGTAGGACAAGGTCTCATGTCTCTACCTTGCTCCCTGAGGATGGGTCAAAACTGACCCTTGTTATAACCCCAAATATTGACTCTCCCAACTCACTTATATGGGGGAACTTCAAATGCTCATAACTCTGGAACCCTATGTGCTAGAGACTCAAGGGTGGTACCGTTGGACTCGGGGTACACACAAATGGGGGGGGTAGGACAAGGTCCCATGTCTCTATCTTACCCCCCTGAGGATCGGTCAAAACTGACCCTGATTAAAACTCCAAGCCCTGTACACTCTTGACAACCCTAAACACCAACTTCACCTTGACAAAAAGTACCACAAAAAGGGGGGTCCAAACCACTCCTAAGGCTCTGAAACGTGCTCCTAGACACTTTCTGGGGGAACACTTTTGGCATTTCACACTTAGGAAAATTTTGACTCTCCCAACTCACTTATATGGGGGAACTTCAAATGCTCATAACTCTGGAACCCTAAGTCCTAGAGACTTAAGGGTGGGACCGTTGGACTCGGGGTACCCACAAATGGGGGGGGGGGGGGGGGGGGGGTAGGACAAGGTCTCATGTCTCTACCTTGCTCCCTGAGGATGGGTCAAAACTGACCCTTGTTAAAACCCCAAATATTGACTCTCCCAACTCACTTATATGGGGGAACTTCAAATGCTCATAACTCCGGAACCCTATGTGCTAGAGACTCAAGGGTGGTACCGTTGGACTCGGGGTACACACAAATGGGGGGGTAGGACAAGGTCCCATGTCTCTATCTTACCCCTGAGGATCGGTCAAAACGGACCCTGGTTAAAACCCCAGATTTTGACTCTCCCAACTCACTTATATGGGGGAACTTCAAATGCTCATAACTCCGGAACCCTATGTGCTAGAGACTCAAGGGTGGTACCGTTGGACTCGGGGTACACACAAATGGGGGGGTAGGACAAGGTCCCATGTCTCTATCTTACCCCCGAGGATCGGTCAAAACGGACCCTGGTTAAAACCCCAGATTTTGACTCTCCCAACTCACTTATATGGGGGAACTTCAAATGCTCATAACTCTGGAACCCTATGTGCTAGAGACTCAAGTCTGGTACCCTTGGACTCGGGGTACACACAAATGGGGGGGTAGGACAAGGTCCCATGTCTCTATCTTACCCCCCTGAGGATCGGTCAAAACGGACCCTGGTTAAAACCCCAGATTTCGACTCTCCAAACTCACTTATATGGGGGAACTTCAAATGCTCATAACTCCGGAACCCTATGTGCTAGAGACTCAAGGCTGGTACCGTTGGACTCGGGGTACACACAAATGGGGGGGTAGGACAAGGTCCCATGTCTCTATCTTACCCCCCTGAGGATCGGTCAAAACGGACCCTCGTTAAAACCCCAGATTTTGACTCTCCCAACTCACTTATATGGGGGAACTTCAAATGCTCATAACTCCGGAACCCTATGTGCTAGAGACTCAAGGCTGGTACCGTTGGACCCGGGGTACACACAAATGGGGGGCTAGGACAAGGTCCCATGTCTCTATCTTACCCCCCTGAGGATCGGTCAAAACTGACCCTGATTAAAAGTCCAAGCCCTGTACACTCTTGACAACCCTAAACACCAACTTCACCTTGACAAAAAGTACCACAAAAAGGGGGGTCCAAACCACTCCTAAGGCTCTGAAACGTGCTCCTAGACACTTTCTGGGGGAACACTTTTGGCATTTCACACTTAGGAAAATTTTGACTCTCCCAACTCACTTATATGGGGGAACTTCAAATGCTCATAACTCTGGAACCCTAAGTCCTAGAGACTTAAGGGTGGGACCGTTGGACTCGGGGTACCCACAAATGGGGGGGTAGGACAAGGTCTCATGTCTCTACCTTGCTCCCTGAGGATGGGTCAAAACTGACCCTTGTTAAAACCCCAAATATTAACTCTCCCAACTCACTTATATGGGGGAACTTCAAATGCTCATAACTCCGGAACCCTATGTGCTAGAGACTCAAGGGTGGTACCGTTGGACTCGGGGTACCCACAAATGGGGGTGTAGGACAAGGTCTCATGTCTCTATCTTGCTCCCTGAGGATGGGTCAAAACTGACCCTTGTTAAAACCCCAAATTTTGACTCTCCCAACTCACTTATATGGGGGAACTTCAAATGCTCATAACTCCGGAACCCTATGTGCTAGAGACTCAAGGCTGGTACCGTTGGACTCGGGGTACACACAAATGGGGGGGTAGGACAAGGTCCCATGTCTCTATCTTACCCCCCTGAGGATCAGTCAAAACTGACCCTGATTAAAAGTCCAAGCCCTGTACACTCTTGACAACCCTAAACACCAACTTCACCTTGACAAAAAGTACCACAAAAAGGGGGGTCCAAACCACTCCTAAGGCTCTGAAACATGCTCCTAGACACTTTCTGGGGGAACACTTTTGGCATTTCACAATTAGGAAAATTTTGACTCTCCCAACTCACTTATATGGGGGAACTTCAAATGCTCATAACTCTGGAACCCTAAGTCCTAGAGACTTAAGGGTGGGACCGTTGGACTCGGGGTACCCACAAATGGGGGGGGTAGGACAAGGTCTCATGTCTCTACCTTGCTCCCTGAGGATGGGTCAAAACTGACCCTTGTTAAAACCCCAAATATTGACTCTCCCAACTCACTTATATGGGGGAACTTCAAATGCTCATAACTCCAGAACCCTATGTGCTAGAGACTCAAGGGTGGTACCGTTGGACTCGGGGTTCACACAAATGGGGGTTAGGACAAGGTCCCATGTCTCTATCTTACCCCCGAGGATCGGTCAAAACGGACCCTGGTTAAAACCCCAGATTTTGACTCTCCCAACTCACTTATATGGGGGAACTTCAAATGCTCATAACTCCAGAACCCTATGTGCTAGAGACTCAAGGCTGGTACCGTTGGACTCGGGGTACACACAAATGGGGGGCTAGGACAAGGTCCCATGTCTCTATCTTACCCCCCTGAGGATCGGTCAAAACTGACCCTGATTAAAAGTCCAAGCCCTGTACACTCTTGACAACCCTAAACACCAACTTCACCTTGACAAAAAGTACCACAAGAAGGGGGGTCCAAACCACTCCTAAGGCTCTGAAACGTGCTCCTAGACACTTTCTGGGGGAACACTTTTGGCATTTCACACTTAGGAAAATTTTGACTCTCCCAACTCACTTATATGGGGGAACTTCAAATGCTCATAACTCCGGAACCCTATGTGCTAGAGACTCAAGTCTGGTACCCTTGGACTCGGGGTACACACAAATGGGGGGGGTAGGACAAGGTCCCATGTCTCTATCTTACCCCCCTGAGGATCGGTCAAAACGGACCCTGGTTAAAACCCCAGATTTTGACTCTCCCAACTCACTTATATGGGGGAACTTCAAATGCTCATAACTCTGGAACCCTAAGTCCTAGAGACTTAAGGGTGGGACCGTTGGACTCGGGGTACCCACAAATGGGGGGGTAGGACAAGGTCTCATGTCTCTACCTTGCTCCCTGAGGATGGGTCAAAACTGACCCTGGTTAAAACCCAAAATCTTGACTCTCCCAACTCACTTATATGGGGGAACTTCAAATGCTCATAACTCCGGAACCCTATGTGCTAGAGACTCAAGGGTGGTACCGTTGGACTCGGGGTACACACAAATGGGGGGGTAGGACAAGGTCCCATGTCTCTATCTTACCCCCGAGGATCGGTCAAAACGGACCCTGGTTAAAACCCCAGATTTTGACTCTCCCAACTCACTTATATGGGGGAACTTCAAATGCTCATAACTCCGGAACCCTATGTGCTAGAGACTCAAGTCTGGTACCCTTGGACTCGGGGTACACACAAATGGGGGGGTAGGACAAGGTCCCATGTCTCTATCTTACTCCCCTGAGGATCGGTCAAAACGGACCCTGGTTAAAACCCCAGATTTTGACTCTCCCAACTCACTTATATGGGGGAACTTCAAATGCTCATAACTCCGGAACCCTATGTGCTAGAGACTCAAGGCTGGTACCGTTGGACTCGGGGTACACACAAATGGGGGGGTAGGACAAGGTCCCATGTCTCTATCTTACCCCCCTGAGGATCGGTCAAAACTGACCCTGATTAAAAGTCCAAGCCCTGTACACTCTTGACAACCCTAAACACCAACTTCACCTTGACAAAAAGTACCACAAAAAGGGGGGTCCAAACCACTCCTAAGGCTCTGAAACGTGCTCCTAGACACTTTCTGGGGGAACACTTTTGGCATTTCACAATTAGGAAAATTTTGACTCTCCCAACTCACTTATATGGGGGAACTTCAAATGCTCATAACTCTGGAACCCTAAGTCCTAGAGACTTAAGGGTGGGACCGTTGGACTCGGGGTACCCACAAATGGGGGGGTAGGACAAGGTCTCATGTCTCTACCTTGCTCCCTGAGGATGGGTCAAAACTGACCCTTGTTAAAACCCCAAATATTGACTCTCCCAACTCACTTATATGGGGGAACTTCAAATGCTCATAACTCCGGAACCCTATGTGCTAGAGACTCAAGGGTGGTACCGTTGGACTCGGGGTACACACAAATGGGGGGGGTAGGACAAGGTCCCATGTCTCTATCTTACCCCCCTGAGGATCGGTCAAAACTGACCCTGATTAAAACTCCAAGCCCTGTACACTCTTGACAACCCTAAACACCAACTTCACCTTGACAAAAAGTACCACAAAAAGGGGGGTCCAAACCACTCCTAAGGCTCTGAAACGTGCTCCTAGACACTTTCTGGGGGAACACTTTTGGCATTTCACACTTAGGAAAATTTTCACTCTCCCAACTCACTTATATGGGGGAACTTCAAATGCTCATAACTCTGGAACCCTAAGTCCTGGAGACTTAAGGGTGGGACCGTTGGACTCGGGGTACCCACAAATGGGGGTGTAGGACAAGGTCTCATGTCTCTATCTTGCTCCCTGAGGATGGGTCAAAACTGACCCTTGTTAAAACCCCAAATTTTGACTCTCCCAACTCACTTATATGGGGGAACTTCAAATGCTCATAACTCCGGAACCCTATGTGCTAGAGACTCAAGGCTGGTACCGTTGGACTCGGGGCACACACAAATGGGGGGGTAGGACAAGGTCCCATGTCTCTATCTTACCCACCTTAGGATCGGTCAAAACGGACCCTGGTTAAAACCCCAGATTTTGACTCTCCCAACTCACTTATATGGGGGAACTTCAAATGCTCATAACTCCAGAACCCTATGTGCTAGAGACTCAAGGCTGGCACCGTTGGACTCGGGGTTCACACAAATGGGGGGTAGGACAAGGTCCCATGTCTCTATCTTACCCCCCTGAGGATCGGTCAAAACGGACCCTGGTTAAAACCCCAGATTTTGACTCTCCCAACTCACTTATATGGGGGAACTTCAAATGCTCATAACTCCAGAACCCTATGTGCTAGAGACTCAAGGCTGGTACCGTTGGACTCGGGGTACACACAAATGAGGGGGTAGGACAAGGTCCCATGTCTCTATCTTACCCCCCTGAGGATCGGTCAAAACGGACCCTGGTTAAAACCCCAGATTTTGACTCTCCCAACTCACTTATATGGGGGAACTTCAAATGCTCATAACTCCGGAACCCTATGTGCTAGAGACTCAAGTCTGGTACCCTTGGTCTCGGGGTACACACAAATGGGGGGGTAGGACAAGGTCCCATGTCTCTATCTTACCCCCCTGAGGATCGGTCAAAACGGACCCTGGTTAAAACCCCAGATTTTGACTCTCCCAACTCACTTATATGGGGGAACTTCAAATGCTCATAACTCCGGAACCCTATGTGCTAGAGACTCAAGGCTGGTACCGTTGGACTCGGGGTACACACAAATGGGGGGGTAGGACAAGGTCCCATGTCTCTATCTTACCCCCCTGAGGATCGGTCAAAACTGACCCTGATTAAAAGTCCAAGCCCTGTACACTCTTGACAACCCTAAACACCAACTTCACCTTGACAAAAAGTACCACAAAAAGGGGGGTCCAAACCACTCCTAAGGCTCTGAAACGTGCTCCTAGACACTTTCTGGGGGAACACTTTTGGCATTTCACAATTAGGATAATTTTGACTCTCCCAACTCACTTATATGGGGGAACTTCAAATGCTCATAACTCTGGAACCCTAAGTCCCAGAGACTTAAGGGTGGGACCGTTGGACTCGGGGTACCCACAAATGGGGGGGTAGGACAAGGTCTCATGTCTCTACCTTGCTCCCTGAGGATGGGTCAAAACTGACCCTTGTTAAAACCCCAAATATTGACTCTCCCAACTCACTTATATGGGGGAACTTCAAATGCTCATAACTCCGGAACCCTATGTGCTAGAGACTCAAGGGTGGTACCGTTGGACTCGGGGTACACACAAATGGGGGGGTAGGACAAGGTCCCATGTCTCTATCTTACCCCCGAGGATCGGTCAAAACGGACCCTGGTTAAAACCCCAGATTTTGACTCTCCCAACTCACTTATATGGGGGAACTTCAAATGCTCATAACTCCGGAACCCTATGTGCTAGAGACTCAAGGCTGGTACCGTTGGACTCGGGGTACACACAAATGGGGGGTAGGACAAGGTCCCATGTCTCTATCTTACCCCCCTGAGGATCGGTCAAAACGGACCCTGGTTAAAACCCCAGATTTTGACTCTCACAACTCACTTATATGGGGGAACTTCAAATGCTCATAACTCAGGAACCCTATGTGCTAGAGACTCAAGTCTGCTACCCTTGGACTCGGGGTACACACAAATGGGGGGGTAGGACAAGGTCCCATGTCTCTATCTTACCCCCCTGAGGATCGGTCAAAACGGACCCTGGTTAAAACCCCAGATTTTGACTCTCCCAACTCACTTATATGGGGGAACTTCAAATGCTCATAACTCCGGAACCCTATGTGCTAGAGACTCAAGGGTGGTACCGTTGGACTCGGGGTACACACAAATGGGGGGGTAGGACAAGGTCCCATGTCTCTATCTTACCCCCGAGGATCGGTCAAAACGGACCCTGGTTAAAACCCCAGATTTTGACTCTCCCAACTCACTTATATGGGGGAACTTCAAATGCTCATAACTCCGGAACCCTATGTGCTAGAGACTCAAGGCTGGTACCGTTGGACTCGGGGTACACACAAATGGGGGGGTAGGACAAGGTCCCATGTCTCTATCTTACCCCCCTGAGGATCGGTCAAAACTGACCCTGATTAAAAGTCCAAGCCCTGTACACTCTTGACAACCCTAAACACCAACTTCACCTTGACAAAAAGTACCACAAAAAGGGGGGTCCAAACCACTCCTAAGGCTCTGAAACGTGCTCCTAGACACTTTCTGGGGGAACACTTTTGGCATTTCACAATTAGGAAAATTTTGACTCTCCCAACTCACTTATATGGGGGAACTTCAAATGCTCATAACTCTGGAACCCTAAGTCCCAGAGACTTAAGGGTGGGACCGTTGGACTCGGGGTACCCACAAATGGGGGGGTAGGACAAGGTCTCATGTCTCTACCTTGCTCCCTGAGGATGGGTCAAAACTGACCCTTGTTAAAACCCCAAATATTGACTCTCCCAACTCACTTATATGGGGGAACTTCAAATGCTCATAACTCCGGAACCCTATGTGCTAGAGACTCAAGGGTGGTACCGTTGGACTCGGGGTACACACAAATGGGGGGGTAGGACAAGGTCCCATGTCTCTATCTTACCCCCGAGGATCGGTCAAAACGGACCCTGGTTAAAACCCCAGATTTTGACTCTCCCAACTCACTTATATGGGGGAACTTCAAATGCTCATAACTCCGGAACCCTATGTGCTAGAGACTCAAGGCTGGTACCGTTGGACTCGGGGTACACACAAATGGGGGGTAGGACAAGGTCCCATGTCTCTATCTTACCCCCCTGAGGATCGGTCAAAACGGACCCTGGTTAAAACCCCAGATTTTGACTCTCCCAACTCACTTATATGGGGGAACTTCAAATGCTCATAACTCCGGAACCCTATGTGCTAGAGACTCAAGTCTGGTACCCTTGGTCTCGGGGTACACACAAATGGGGGGGTAGGACAAGGTCCCATGTCTCTATCTTACCCCCCTGAGGATCGGTCTTAACGGACCCTCGTTAAAACCCCAGATTTTGACTCTCCCAACTCACTTATATGGGGGAACTTCAAATGCTCATAACTCCGGAACCCTATGTGCTAGAGACTCAAGGCTGGTACCGTTGGACTCGGGGTACACACAAATGGGGGGGTAGGACAAGGTCCTATGTCTCTATCTTACCCCCCTGAGGATCGGTCAAAACTGACCCTGATTAAAAGTCCAAGCCCTGTACACTCTTGACAACCCTAAACACCAACTTCACCTTGACAAAAAGTACCACAAAAAGGGGGGTCCAAACCACTCCTAAGGCTCTGAAACGTGCTCCTAGACACTTTCTGGGGGAACACTTTTGGCATTTCACACTTAGGAAAATGTTGACTCTCCCAACTCACTTATATGGGGGAACTTCAAATGCTCATAACTCTGGAACCCTAAGTCCTAGAGACTTAAGGGTGGGACCGTTGGACTCGGGGTACCCACAAATGGGGGTGTAGGACAAGGTCTCATGTCTCTATCTTGCTCCCTGAGGATGGGTCAAAACTGACCCTTGTTAAAACCCCAAATTTTGACTCTCCCAACTCACTTATATGGGGGAACTTCAAATGCTCATAACTCCGGAACCCTATGTGCTAGAGACTCAAGGCTGGTACCGTTGGACTCGGGGCACACACAAATGGGGGGGTAGGACAAGGTCCCATGTCTCTATCTTACCCCCCTGAGGATCGGTCAAAACAGACCCTGGTTAAAACCCCAGATTTTGACTCTCCCAACTCACTTATATGGGGGAACTTCAAATGCTCATAACTCCAGAACCCTATGTGCTAGAGACTCAAGGCTGGTACCGTTGGACTCGGGGTTCACACAAATGGGGGGTAGGACAAGGTCCCATGTCTCTATCTTACCCCCCTGAGGATCGGTCTTAACGGACCCTCGTTAAAACCCCAGATTTTGACTCTCCCAACTCACTTATATGGGGGAACTTCAAATGCTCATAACTCCGGAACCCTATGTGCTAGAGACTCAAGGCTGGTACCGTTGGACTCGGGGTACACACAAATGGGGGGGTAGGACAAGGTCCTATGTCTCTATCTTACCCCCCTGAGGATCGGTCAAAACTGACCCTGATTAAAAGTCCAAGCCCTGTACACTCTTGACAACCCTAAACACCAACTTCACCTTGACAAAAAGTACCACAAAAAGGGGGGTCCAAACCACTCCTAAGGCTCTGAAACGTGCTCCTAGACACTTTCTGGGGGAACACTTTTGGCATTTCACACTTAGGAAAATGTTGACTCTCCCAACTCACTTATATGGGGGAACTTCAAATGCTCATAACTCTGGAACCCTAAGTCCTAGAGACTTAAGGGTGGGACCGTTGGACTCGGGGTACCCACAAATGGGGGTGTAGGACAAGGTCTCATGTCTCTATCTTGCTCCCTGAGGATGGGTCAAAACTGACCCTTGTTAAAACCCCAAATTTTGACTCTCCCAACTCACTTATATGGGGGAACTTCAAATGCTCATAACTCCGGAACCCTATGTGCTAGAGACTCAAGGCTGGTACCGTTGGACTCGGGGCACACACAAATGGGGGGGTAGGACAAGGTCCCATGTCTCTATCTTACCCCCCTGAGGATCGGTCAAAACAGACCCTGGTTAAAACCCCAGATTTTGACTCTCCCAACTCACTTATATGGGGGAACTTCAAATGCTCATAACTCCAGAACCCTATGTGCTAGAGACTCAAGGCTGGTACCGTTGGACTCGGGGTTCACACAAATGGGGGGTAGGACAAGGTCCCATGTCTCTATCTTACCCCCCTGAGGATCGGTCAAAACGGACCCTGGTTAAAACCCCAGATTTTGACTCTCCCAACTCACTTATATGGGGGAACTTCAAATGCTCATAACTCCAGAACCCTATGTGCTAGAGACTCAAGGCTGGTACCGTTGGACTCGGGGTACACACAAATGGGGGGGTAGGACAAGGTCCCATGTCTCTATCTTACCCCCCTGAGGATCGGTCAAAACTGACCCTGATTAAAAGTCCAAGCCCTGTACACTCTTGACAACCCTAAACACCAACTTCACCTTGACAAAAAGTACCACAAAAAGGGGGGTCCAAACCACTCCTAAGGCTCTGAAACGTGCTCCTAGACACTTTCTGGGGGAACACTTTTGGCATTTCACACTTAGGAAAATGTTGACTCTCCCAACTCACTTATATGGGGGAACTTCAAATGCTCATAACTCTGGAACCCTAAGTCCTAGAGACTTAAGGGTGGGACCGTTGGACTCGGGGTACCCACAAATGGGGGGGTAGGACAAGGTCTCATGTCTCTACCTTGCTCCCTGAGGATGGGTCAAAACTGACCCTTGTTAAAACCCCAAATATTGACTCTCCCAACTCACTTATATGGGGGAACTTCAAATGCTCATAACTCCGGAACCCTATGTGCTAGAGACTCAAGGGTGGTACCGTTGGACTCGGGGTACACACAAATGGGGGGGTAGGACAAGGTCCCATGTCTCTATCTTACCCCCGAGGATCGGTCAAAACGGACCCTGGTTAAAACCCCAGATTTTGACTCTCCCAACTCACTTATATGGGGGAACTTCAAATGCTCATAACTCCGGAACCCTATGTGCTAGAGACTCAAGGCTGGTACCGTTGGACTCGGGGTACACACAAATGGGGGGTAGGACAAGGTCCCATGTCTCTATCTTACCCCCCTGAGGATCGGTCAAAACGGACCCTGGTTAAAACCCCAGATTTTGACTCTCCCAACTCACTTATATGGGGGAACTTCAAATGCTCATAACTCCGGAACCCTATGTGCTAGAGACTCAAGTCTGGTACCCTTGGACTCGGGGTACACACAAATGGGGGGGAAGGACAAGGTCCCATGTCTCTATCTTACCCCCCTGAGGATCGGTCAAAACGGACCCTGGTTAAAACCCCAGATTTTGACTCTCCCAACTCACTTATATGGGGGAACTTCAAATGCTCATAACTCCGGAACCCTATGTACTAGAGACTCAAGGCTGGTACCGTTGGACTCGGGGTACACACAAATGGGGGGCTAGGACAAGGTCCCATGTCTCTATCTTACCCTCCTGAGGATCGGTCAAAACTGACCCTGATTAAAAGTCCAAGCCCTGTACACTCTTGACAACCCTGAACACCAACTTCACCTTGACAAAAAGTACCACAAAAAGGGGGGTCCAACCCACTCCTAAGGCTCTGAAACGTGCTCCTAGACACTTTCTGGGGGAACACTTTTGGCATTTCACACTTAGGAAAATTTTGACTCTCCCAACTCACTTATATGGGGGAACTTCAAATGCTCATAACTCTGGAACCCTAAGTCCTAGAGACTTAAGGGTGGGACCGTTGGACTCGGGGTACCCACAAATGGGGGGGTAGGACAAGGTCTCATGTCTCTACCTTGCTCCCTGAGGATGCGTCAAAACTAACCCTTGTTAAAACCCCAAATATTGACTCTCCCAACTCACTTATATGGGGGAACTTCAAATGCTCATAACTCCGGAACCCTATGTGCTAGAGACTCAAGGGTGGTACCGTTGGACTCGGGGTACACACAAATGGGGGGGTAGGACAAGGTCCCATGTCTCTATCTTACCCCCGAGGATCGGTCAAAACTGACCCTGGTTAAAACCCCAGATTTTGACTCTCCCAACTCACTTATATGGGGGAACTTCAAATGCTCATAACTCCGGAACCCTATGTGCTAGAGACTCAAGGCTGGTACCGTTGGACTCGGGGTACACACAAATGGGGGGTAGGACAAGGTCCCATGTCTCTATCTTACCCCCCTGAGGATCGGTCAAAACGGACCCTGGTTAAAACCCCAGATTTTGACTCTCCCAACTCACTTATATGGGGGAACTTCAAATGCTCATAACTCCAGAACCCTATGTGCTAGAGACTCAAGGCTGGTACCGTTGGACTCGGGGTACACACAAATGAGGGGGTAGGACAAGGTCCCATGTCTCTATCTTACCCCCCTGAGGATCGGTCAAAACTGACCCTGATTAAAAGTCCAAGCCCTGTACACTCTTGACAACCCTAAACACCAACTTCACCTTGACAAAAAGTACCACAAAAAGGGGGGTCCAAACCACTCCTAAGGCTCTGAAACGTGCTCCTAGAAACTTTCTGGGGGAACACTTTTGGCATTTCACACTTAGGAAAATTTTGACTCTCCCAACTCACTTATATGGGGGAACTTCAAATGCTCATAACTCCGGAACCCTATGTGCTAGAGACTCAAGTCTGGTACCCTTGGACTCGGGGTACACACAAATGGGGGGGTAGGACAAGGTCCCATGTCTCTATCTTACCCCCCTGAGGATCGGTCAAAACGGACCCTGGTTAAAACCCCAGATTTTGACTCTCCCAACTCACTTATATGGGGGAACTTCAAATGCTCATAACTCTGGAACCCTAAGTCCTAGAGACTTAAGGGTGGGACCGTTGGACTCGGGGTACCCACAAATAGGGGGGTAGGACAAGGTCTCATGTCTCTACTTTGCTCCCTGAGGATGGGTCAAAACTGACCCTTGTTAAAACCCAAAATATTGACTCTCCCAACTCACTTATATGGGGGAACTTCAAATGCTCATAACTCCGGAACCCTATGTGCTAGAGACTCAAGGGTGGTACCGTTGGACTCGGGGTACACACAAATGGGGGGGTAGGACAAGGTCCCATGTCTCTATCTTACCCCCGAGGATTGGTCAAAACGGACCCTGGTTAAAACCCCAAATTTTGACTCTCCCAACTCACTTATATGGGGGAACTTCAAATGCTCATAACTCCGGAACCCTATGTGCTAGAGACTCAAGTCTGGTACCCTTGGACTCGGGGTACACACAAATGGGGGGGGTAGGACAAGGTCCCATGTCTCTATCTTACTCCCCTGAGGATCGGTCAAAACGGACCCTGGTTAAAACCCCAGATTTTGACTCTCCCAACTCACTTATATGGGGGAACTTCAAATGCTCATAACTCCGGAACCCTATGTGCTAGAGACTCAAGGCTGGTACCGTTGGACTCGGGGTACACACAAATGGGGGGGTAGGACAAGGTCCCATGTCTCTATCTTACCCCCCTGAGGATCGGTCAAAACTGACCCTGATTAAAAGTCCAAGCCCTGTACACTCTTGACAACCCTAAACACCAACTTCACCTTGACAAAAAGTACCACAAAAAGGGGGGTCCAAACCACTCCTAAGGCTCTGAAACGTGCTCCTAGACACTTTCTGGGGGAACACTTTTGGCATTTCACAATTAGGAAAATTTTCACTCTCCCAACTCACTTATATGGGGGAACTTCAAATGCTCATAACTCTGGAACCCTAAGTCCTAGAGACTTAAGGGTGGGACCGTTGGACTCGGGGTACCCACAAATGGGGGGGTAGGACAAGGTCTCATGTCTCTACCTTGCTCCCTGAGGATGGGTCAAAACTGACCCTTGTTAAAACCCCAAATATTGACTCTCCCAACTCACTTATATGGGGGAACTTCAAATGCTCATAACTCCGGAACCCTATGTGCTAGAGACTCAAGGGTGGTACCGTTGGACTCGGGGTACACACAAATGGGGGGGGTAGGACAAGGTCCCATGTCTCTATCTTACCCCCCTGAGGATCGGTCAAAACTGACCCTGATTAAAACTCCAAGCCCTGTACACTCTTGACAACCCTAAACACCAACTTCACCTTGACAAAAAGTACCACAAAAAGGGGGGTCCAAACCACTCCTAAGGCTCTGAAACGTGCTCCTAGACACTTTCTGGGGGAACACTTTTGGCATTTCACACTTAGGAAAATTTTCACTCTCCCAACTCACTTATATGGGGGAACTTCAAATGCTCATAACTCTGGAACCCTAAGTCCTAGAGACTTAAGGGTGGGACCGTTGGACTCGGGGTACCCACAAATGGGGGTGTAGGACAAGGTCTCATGTCTCTATCTTGCTCCCTGAGGATGGGTCAAAACTGACCCTTGTTAAAACCCCAAATTTTGACTCTCCCAACTCACTTATATGGGGGAACTTCAAATGCTCATAACTCCGGAACCCTATGTGCTAGAGACTCAAGGCTGGTACCGTTGGACTCGGGGCACACACAAATGGGGGGGTAGGACAAGGTCCCATGTCTCTATCTTACCCCCCTTAGGATCGGTCAAAACGGACCCTGGTTAAAACCCCAGATTTTGACTCTCCCAACTCACTTATATGGGGGAACTTCAAATGCTCATAACTCCAGAACCCTATGTGCTAGAGACTCAAGGCTGGCACCGTTGGACTCGGGGTTCACACAAATGGGGGGTAGGACAAGGTCCCATGTCTCTATCTTACCCCCCTGAGGATCGGTCAAAACGGACCCTGGTTAAAACCCCAGATTTTGACTCTCCCAACTCACTTATATGGGGGAACTTCAAATGCTCATAACTCCAGAACCCTATGTGCTAGAGACTCAAGGCTGGTACCGTTGGACTCGGGGTACACACAAATGAGGGGGTAGGACAAGGTCCCATGTCTCTATCTTACCCCCCTGAGGATCGGTCAAAACGGACCCTGGTTAAAACCCCAGATTTTGACTCTCCCAACTCACTTATATGGGGGAACTTCAAATGCTCATAACTCCGGAACCCTATGTGCTAGAGACTCAAGGCTGGTACCGTTGGACTCGGGGTACACACAAATGGGGGGGTAGGACAAGGTCCCATGTCTCTATCTTACTCCCCTGACGATCGGTCAAAACGGACCCTGGTTAAAACCCCAGATTTTGACTCTCCCAACTCACTTATATGGGGGAACTTCAAATGCTCATAACTCCGGAACCCTATGTGCTAGAGACTCAAGGCTGGTACCGTTGGACTCGGGGTACACACAAATGGGGGGGTAGGACAAGGTCCCATGTCTCTATCTTACCCCCCTGCGGATCGGTCAAAACGGACCCTGGTTAAAACCCCAGATTTTGACTCTCCCAACTCACTTATATGGGGGAACTTCAAATGCTCATAACTCCGGAACCCTATGTGCTAGAGACTCAAGGCTGGTACCGTTGGACTCGGGGTACACACAAATGGGGGGGTAGGACAAGGTCCCATGTCTCGATCTTACCCCCCTGAGGATCGGTCAAAACGGACCCTGGTTAAAACGGACCCTGGTTAAAACCCCAGATTTTGACTCTCCCAACTCACTTATATGGGGGAATTTCAAATGCTCATAACTCCGGAACCCTATGTGCTAGAGACTCAAGGCTGGTACCGTTGGACTCGGGGTACATACAAATGGGGGGGTAGGACAAGGTCCCATGTCTCTATCTTACCCCCCTGAGGATCGGTATAAACTGACCCTGATTAAAAGTCCAAGCCCTGTACACTCTTGACAACCCTAAACACCAACTTCACCTTGACAAAAAGTACCACAAAAAGGGGGGTTCAAACCACTCCTAAGGCTCTGAAACGTGCTCCTGGACACTTTCTGGGGGAACACTTTTGGCATCTCACACTTAGGAAAATTTTCACTCTCCCAACTCACTTATATGGGGGAACTTCAAATGCTCATAACTCTGGAACCCTAAGTCCTAGAGACTTAAGGGTGGGACCGTTGGACTCGGGGTACCCACAAATGGGGGGGTAGGTCAAGGTCTCATGTCTCTATCTTACCCCCCTATGGATCGGTGAAAACTGACCCTTGTTAAAACTCCAAGCACTCTTGACAACCCTAAACACCAACTTCACCTTGAAAAAAAGTACCACAAACAGGGGGGTCCAAACCACTCCTATTCCGTTTTTGTAAAATTTCTGTCAGACTGCAAAATAATTTCTTGTTATTTGTTGATCACATCATTGTTTTGAAATCTTCATTTAGTTTGCTTCAATAAAAAATTGCATTAAACCTTTGCTTTATGCAAAACATGTCAAACTGACAGGGGTGCCAATACTTTTGTCTCCAACTGTAACTTCTGTTATGATTTGGTGCTATTTAAATAAAACAGACTTGACTTGATAAGGATTTTCCACAAAAAAGACCAATTGCCTTACTGAAAATTCCAGATCTAGTCCCTCTATAAAAATACAGTATCTACGAATATTCAACTATTACTTTCCTATTGGATGGAGGGGGAAACCTCAGAGACAAGTATGTCATAGCCTGGACAAATGGAACCAAAGCTATCGGCACAGAGAGTTACCATTAGCAATGAAGGAGATCATTTATATTTTAAAACTGGATGAACTCACTTGGCATATACACTGGTCAGCCAGGACATTAAAACCACAGGTGAAGTGAATCACACTGATTATTTTCTTACAATGGCACCTGACAAGAGTGGGAGGTAGTGGGATCCAAGAAGAGTCAAATGGAGAACAAGTGGAGTCACCTGAAGCCAAGTGAACAGCCACTTGTTGAAGTTGATGTGTTGGAAGCAGGAAAAATATGCAAGCGTAAGGTTAGATATATCTCAGAGCATCTCCAAAATGGGTGTACCCGGAATGCCTTTGTCACTAATTTACAAAAGTGGTCCAAGGCAGAACAACCAGTGAACTGGCAAAAGGGTCATGAGTGCCCAAGCCTCACTGATGGGGAGCAAAGGCAACTTACAGGACTTAAAGGAATCAAATGATAACATCTTGGTGCCTGATACCACAGGACATCCTCACAAGTCCTGCTTCCACAGGTCAGAGCTGTTTCTGTGGCGGGGGGGCTAAACAATGTCGGGCAGGTGGTTTTAATGTTGTGGCTGATCTGCGTATGTCCATAATGTAAGGTACACAGTACATCTTCTAGTGGGCCACCATTACTTACCTAGTACTGACAGCACTGAGCTTTTCAGTTTACTGTTGTACTGTGTGTTACTTCAAAAGGGAAACCAGTTCAATTTTAGATGATATACAGTACCTTGTTCCTATAAGTCTGCCCTGCATCTTCCCGTTGTCTGTTCAGAGTGGTGATTACGCTTAAAATAACTACCAGCTGCCATTCCACTCATGTACTTAGACTTTCACTCTGAGGCTAAAATTATCTAAAGTTCTAAGCAGCCTTGGATGTTTTTTTTTATGTATGGTGAAGTCACCATCTTAGCTTAGGTTGAAGGAGGTTGGTGAAATACAGAATGTAAAAAGAATATACTTGGATTTCAGGTTTCCAAAATATTGTAGAGTCCATGCCACAAAGAACTGAGGCGGTGGCTCAGGAGGTAAATGGGTCGTCCACTAATCGAAAGGTCTGGGGTTTGATCCCCGGCTCCTTCAGTCTGTATGTCGAAGTGTCCTCGGGCAAAACAAAATCCCAAATTGCCCCTGAGGGTTGTGTTCCTAATAAAATGCTAAGCCTGACCTCAGCACCCAACTCAAAAACTGAATAACTTGAAATTCTGTACTTCTCTGTGATGCTACTGATACTAAATATCACAACCAGTCAGTCTAAATCAACATTAATACCCAATTTAAAAACAGCAAAGGAAAGTTTTCCACATCCAAGTACATCAACCTCTTTGATGTACTTGACGAGCTTAAGAGAACATAAGGTGAGATTTAAAAACCTGGGAGGGCTGTTCAGTTAGTGCTGGGGGGCCGTGTTTGACAGGCTCAGGCAGTACATGGGGGATGGCAGGTCTCAGGATGCTGTTACTGTCTGTGTCTCGCTCTCCATCTGTAAGGCCTTAACACACATACAAAAACACTGAGTGTGAATCTGTTACTGAAGGTCACAATTAGAAACTCAAAGCAACATGTCAAACTGATGAATGATTTATAAAGTATGCTAAGGTGTTACTGATTTCATGGACTTAAACCGAACACTGAGAATAAAAATAGTAATTATGGCATGTGTAAGAGTTTGGGCTTTTCTCTGTTTTCAGTTGCATACAAGTGTTTGCTTACTTATCTATACTTTACTTAAACAAGATAAAAGACTAATTATTCTGTTGCCATTTAGCAACTCCAGCTGCCAAGAGGCCCTGACAGCATGCCAGTGCTTGAGACATAAGATCCCGTGGGAGATGTTTGATGTACCTATAGCCTTACCTCTGAGGTGTTCAGTAACAGTAGGATAGGAAGCAATTCCACAAATAAACAAAAGGATGAGGATGAAGAGGATGAGGCTTCGCTGCAGCCTGGACAGCTGCTTCCACTTCTGCAGGCACAAAGAAGAGAGGGAGATGAGGAATAAGGCCAGTTTCTGAAGAATTGATATGCTTTTTCTTGTCCAAACAAGCAACTTGACTGACAGGTCTTATAACTCAAACTGAATTAATCTGTGGTCTTGAACAATAAATGTTCAAGAAACCTAATTTCATCTCTGTGTACAGAAGTTTGGCCAGTGTTTGTCTATAAATAAACTAACTTGACTGCTGTTTCAGCTAAGAACTTATTTCCCCATCAGCTTTCTAATGACAGACCTTAACCCAGTGAAGCCAGTCATACATAAATACTATGCCCTGTCCCGCACTATGTACTGTGACTGGCTTATTTCATAACATATTGTTGCTCATGTTAATTACACCATGCAGTCTTTTGGTCTGATGAACAGTAATAATAATGGTGTACATTACCAGAACACCTTAGGCTGCCTGAACATGATGAGATCATTCACACACCACTATCAACACTGTTCATGTCCTGTTAAACTTGATAACACACATTTAGAGGCAATGTTAGCCCATTCTGAAGAATCAAATTGCTGTGCTGACATTGTAGCTTGGGCTTCCCATTCACACCTGACTCTGGGCCTCCCTTTAAGAATGGAGCAAAGGTCCTACACTATCACACTCTGTTGTAGCACCATCATTCCACCCATACACTCAGCTCTTCAATTAGTACATATATTGTGTACGTATCAGTACACAATAAGCACAGAGGCATGAAGTATACAATTAGTATAGAAGACATAAATTAAGTTTCTAAATGCACAATTTGAAAATGGTACCACAGGTATACCTATGAACTCTGAGCTTTAACAAATAAAATACATGCATAACTTTTTCAAACCTACAATTTTTTTTTAATTTAACACATTTAACAATTTAACACTCGTAAAGCTGTTGTATGAGCTGATAATAAACACACCCACACATACCCAACTCTACATTATGGCACAGAAAAGAAGCAGATCATGCATTCTTCACATTCACCATATCTTTTTCAGCAGATACACTGGAGAGCATCAGCAGCTAAAGCCAGCCATGGAAAAAGTGGGACACAATAGTAATGTTATCAGGTCTTAGCAGGGGTGTGTGTGTGGGGGGGGGGGGGGGGGGGGTAACCAGAGCATTGTGAGGATGAGAGGAGAAAAGGAAATCCATTTATGAGCAGCTCACTGATACAACCCACTTACCCTCCAGCAGGACTGCCTCCTCCACTGCTTACTGTTATTGTAACTTCCTTGTCCAGCAAAGCTTATGGATACATAGCCCTGTCGAGATGGTGGGTGCATGTCTGTAACCCAGCCCTGGAGGAAGAGACACATTCAAGAGTAGTGTGAGTGAGACGACAGTTGGATGTAAATTCCAGGTGTGGTGATCTAAACCCAGCTCGAAACAAGCTAGGGGGGGACAAAGTGCAGCTAGCATGTGAGCCTGGCTGCTAAACATAGCTGTGGTTGTGATAAAATTACAAAGTAACACCAAATTGTCACACATGAAGAGTACACTTACGACCCACTTCAGCTCACTTTCCACGCATTTCACTTTACAGCAGAGATATTCTTTGAATACATGTTTAACTGAAGATTTCACGGCCGCCGAGAAAAATGAAAACATGTTCTGACATTACCTCGAAAAGTCTCCAGCTTTACATGTGCGACCAGTCTAATCCACCACCAGGAGAGTAACAGTACTCAACGGTTAGCTCAGCGTTAATGAAGAAGCCTCGGGGGTCTCTTCATGTTTAAAACACTTATTATTATTATGAAAGAAAACTGGACGTTAAACGCGATCCACTTGTAGCTCTGAACGTGATGCTGTTCTCTGTCAACAGATATGATTCAGGTGCATCCATGCTGCCTTCACGGATTTCCTCGAAGTGTCGTAAATACCAGAATCGGTATACTCTGGACCCTGAACAAAAATGTTCCCAAATAAATTAATTCAAAACACTCTTTGTGTTTTTGTCATTCTGAAACTACCGGTATTTTTTTCAATTATTTTTATTACACTGTGTTACACTGTTACTTGAAACTTCAGATTCAATTTCTTCAAATTCGTAAAGACTATAATTATAAGACAGTATTTGAATTTTCCTTCAAACGCTGATATAAAATTTTTTTAAAAAGAGTGCTTCTTTGATTTTCGTTTTCAAATACAAAAAAAGAGAGTTTTCTCGTGTCCACAGACCGGATGTTATCATTGTTTTCTTCTTCTTCTTTTATGTAATGGAGACCTGCTGCTGATACCGGCTGCAGGATTGTCGCCACCTACTGTTCTTTATCTATAATAACCTCGCGTTTGGGCGAACGGTGGAATCCAGCAGCCAGGAAGAAGAAGAAGATAGCCTAGTTCCTGTCAGAGCGGCGCGCCAACCAAAATGTCCCTGGAACCTTACAGACACATTATTTTAGCCATGGCTAAACAAGGCCTTTCCTCTGCAGAAACCTCTGCGCGAATTTCACAAGAAAGCGGCGGCAGAAGAGGATTTTCTGCAAGAAATATCAGAAAACTTTGTGCCGAAAATGGCTGCAGTTTAATGGGACGGCCCGACACGCATTTGGAGGTGGAGGTGGTGAAAGCCATCGCTGAGGTATGAACCTCGTCGTGCTACAGATGTAATTTTATGCCCATTCATCGCTACTGCGAGGAAACACTGGTATCCTTGTTGGTGCATGCGTGTTCAGTCTGATTGGATGTTGTATTATTCCCTGCATTAGAAGTCTTAGTGTATTGGATTCTTCCTCTTTATGATGATGATGATGATGATGTTTAGGTTTTGACTTCTTGTATTTTCCTCCAGCTTGCTATCAACCTAAGGACGTCTGTGTCCTACAAAAACAGCTAAATGCATATTTTCCCATATATCAGCTAATGATGTGTCTACTTAAACCTATAGGAATGTAGTCACTGATCATATAAGTTTGTTAATACTTTAATGTGACAGACAATGACTGTCTAAAGAATTTTATTTGACTTCTCATCAGGAAGAAAGTATTTTTCCACCACACTTATATACATGTGGCCTGTGATAAATGATATGAGAAAGCTTTGGAGATTCCAACAAAAAGGGTTTTGTTAAAGCTCAGGGCCTTAGATACATCATACTAAAGCACCATTTGTTTCTGAACAGCAGCCGTCCACATTTTCAAGAAAAGTTCACTTGCATAATAAGACAGAGACAGGAAGAGACTGAACAAGCTGGTCAGGAGGGCCAGCTCTGTCTTAGGCTGCCTGCTGGACACTGTGGAGGAGGTGGGTGAGGATGTTAGGAGGATGTTAGCCAAGCTGGCATCCATTATGGACAACACCTCTCACCCCCTGCACCAGACTGTGGAAGCACTGAGCAGCTCCTTCAGCGGCAGACTTAGACATCCACAATGTAGGAAGGAGCTCGACCGCAGGTCCTTCATTCCCTCTGCTGTCACTGTACAACTCAACTGTTTGGTTAGTTACAACTGTTAGTTGTACACTGGTCTGGTCTAACATTTCATTTGTCCATGTGGGACTGTGCATATCTATCTATCTATCTACCCCTCCACCATCATGTAAATTTGTATATTGCCAGTTTTTACTAATTTTTACTGTTTTTGTATTTTGTGTACTGGTTTTTTGTAACTTTACTTTCTTTTTTCTTTAGATTGTAAATACTATTTTTTGCACATTGTTCCTTATACTTGAATCACATGCACACTTCTGCACTTCATCCTTTTCTTGTCTCATGTTTTTGCTTGTGAGCTGCCTAATAAGTGGATTTCCCTGCTGTGGGATCAATAAAGTGCTATCTTATCTTATCTTATCTTATGTCAGTTACATTCTGTTGGGCAGGGTCACTTTCTGTGTCCGTAGCTTGTTGGCCCTTCTTGTCACCTATGTTTGATGTCTTTTAATGAGCTTTTGTTTTTTACTCTTTATTATGTGTGTAAGTCCAAATAAACTCTGTTGTGTTGCCTCTTTTGATGTTTCTTAACTGTTTTGCAGACACATTTCCCAGTGAGGACTGTTGGATGGATTTGACACTTTTACTCTGCATGAACTGAAACAATAAGACATGCCTCATGAACCTTAAACACTAATAAAAGAGAAATCAAGTGAGCTCTTCCTACTGAGAGCTCACTCTGTGTGTATGTGTGGAGTGAAAATATAACTGGAGATTTTGCTGAGTAATTGTGATGGGAAGGCCACAGGTGACACACACCTTTGAAAGAAATTCACTGTGGCCCGTTTGAAGTAGGGAACTTTCGGTAAACTTCATATTGTAACATGGTTATAATGACCATGATGGAAGACAGTTGACAGCAGATTCACTGGTTGACTTTGTTTGCTTTTGAACGCACCTTATATGACATATATAGTTTGCATTATCCAGATTCAGACTGACCCACTGCACTATTGCTATTTGTGGCAATAAAGTAGTTGTTCTGTTGGTTGTGTTGTTGTTCTGTAGTGCCTGAGAGCAAAGGAAAACCAAAGTCAAATTCCTTGTTTGTATCATAAATTTGGCCAATAAAACTGATTCAGATTGAAGTCTTTAATGCATAAAGCCATGGAGTCAGATTGAAAGTGAACCTCTGGTGATTATTTCAAACACCTGTTCTGTGTTGGACCCGCATTCAGATGTTACTGCTGCTTTATGAGGGCAGTCACCGCAGGTCTCTCCTACCACTTCACGTATTAGTCCCGTCCAATCAGAGTCCAGTTTGAGCCGCGCCAAAACTCAGCCGCACCTGTTACCCATGCGCTAATCAAACCCATGTGACCGGGGAGGAGAGGGCTCAGCCAATAGCAGGGTAGAGTTTTTCTGCAGGTGCGGGGTAACGCTGGCTCGAGTCTCCCGTGAAATACGGGAAGCGTCGGTAACGTTCTGGTTTGCCAAACTCGTTTTCTGGTAAGTGGAGCGAACTGAACTCGTTACCTGTGGACAGAGGAAGCCTGTGTGTTCATGTTTCACGGGTTATTTGTTGTTGTACAGTGAAAGCTGTGGCTGAGAGCAGAGAGACGATTCAGGCCTAGAGGAGCTGGAAGTTCGGCGTGAGCCCGAGACAGGCGTGTCCGGAGCAATGCAGAGGAAAATGGCGGACGTGGAGGCAGGTAAGGCCCACACAGAACGTTTAAAATGCAAAGCTTGAGTTGATTTGAGACCAGAAGCTAACATGTTTGATAATGTGCCGGGTTTCCGCAGGACGGACGAAGGGATCCAGCGGAGCAGCCGAGACCATTTGGGAGAAAGCACCGCGTTTGGCTTCGCTCATCGGCTCTACACTTATGTGCGTGTGTGTGATCTGAGTGTTGGAAGTGCAGGCTTGTATCTTTAGCTCGGTTGAGATGGACTTTGTAACCAGTATAGCTGCTTTGGAGTTTGGGACTGGCCAAGTGTTGGAAAGGTTTAGTTGTGGATGGATTCAGTGAGTGGAAGGCATCTGGCCTGCATAGGTTTGGAGCGCGCGTTTGATATTGCTGCGTCGTTGCGTCGGTGTTGTCGGTCTGTGGAAGCATATATGCAGTTGTGATCCGGACACAGCTGGGTATATGTGGAAGCCTGTGGGCAGATGGTGTTGGCAGCATGGATTGAGTTGCGTGTCGTGTTGTCAGGTTTGATTGTGGGTAGTTAGTAGTGTAGTAGTCAGTGTGCATGGCCCTGAGGTCCGTGTAGGGTGTGTGTTCAGCAGTGTGGATGAGGCCATGGCCAGGGTGGTGCCTAGGTGAGCCCTCAGCTGCACCTTGAAGTGCTGCTGAATGTTTAAAATTCTAGGTTTAATATCCAAAGCCTGTGTGTGAGTGTGTGTATGCATGAGCTTTCTCTGCAGGAAGGATGAGCTGCTCCAGAGGATCATCAGAGGGTAAGAGAAAGCATGGAAGTCAACATTGATTAGTGTTTCTACATTTAAACATGTAATTGTCTGTGTGTGTTTAGTAGGTGGCTGCATCTGGCTGAGTGGGGCTCCAGCTTGGATGAGGCCATGGCCAGTGTGGAGCTCAGGTACGCCCCCTGCTGCATGTGGAAGTGTTGTAAGATGTTTTAACTTCCAGGGTTTGACTTACCTAGTACCTATGGCTAATGTTGAGTGTGTTTCTTTGTGTGTTGTGCAGGATGGAGGAGCTGCTGATCCAGAGAACCATGAGGATGCATGTTGGCCAATACTGCTCAGTGTTTCTACACTCAAGGATTCATCTGTGTACACTCCCAGCAACTGTGTGTGTACTGCATCAGAGTGGAAGACCTGGGGAGAAGAACCTCAAGGACTCATCAGTCACAGTGGTCACGTGACTGTAGGCCTGCTGAAGCAGGGATGGAACCACTGTCTCTCAACACTTCTGCTTCAAAAGATGGACACTGCGTCGAGAACATCTCTAGTTGTGCAGGATGGAGGAGCTGCTCAAGAGGACAATGAGAAGATGCAACTTCGCCAATATTGCTCAATGTTTCTGCATTGAAGGACTCAGTTGTATCTTGCTTTTTGGTTGTTGTTGTGTGTTGTTTTTTTTTTTTGTTTTTTTTGTTTGTGTTTTCCTTTGTGTCCAGCAGGTGGCTGCATCTGGCTGAGTGGGGCTCCAGCTTGGATGAGGCTGTGGCCAGTGTGGAGCTCAGGTAGCCCTGCTGCAAAATCTTGCAAAAAAAAAAGTTTTGATCAGATTAGTATCCAAAGTCAGGTTTTTTTTTCTTTGCTGCAGGTGGGTGGAGCTGATCCAGAGGACCCTTTGAGAGCAGGTGTGTGAATGCCACATGGTGCAGTGTTTCTACCCATATGCATGCATTATTTTTACTCAGTGTGTGTGTGTGAGTGTGAGAGTGAGAGAGAGAGAGAGTGAGTGTTGTAGGTGTATATGGGGTGGAGCCAGTGAAGGTGCTGCTGGTGAGGATAGAGCGCCATCCTGTGGGAGAGTGAGGGACACACTGCAACTATTGTGTGTTGTCAGAGATCTTTGTGGTAAGTGGATTAAAAAAAAAAAAATAATAATAATAATCAAGGGCTGTTTCAAAGGTGGTTTGTGTGCTGATGCTTCCTGGTTGTGTTTCTCTTGCAGGATGGCAGAGCTTATTGGGAGAACCAAGAGAGACCAGGTGAGACGCTGCCTGTTGGTTAACATTGTTTAGTGTTTCTACACATGTGCATGCATTAATTTCTTTGTGTGTGTGTGTGTGTGTGTGTATGCATGCATGTGTCTTCTCTGCAGGAAGGATGAGCTGCTCCAGAGGATTATCAGAGGGTAAGAGAAAGCATGGAAGTCAACATTGATCAGTGTTTCTACATTTAAACATGTGTTTGTCTGTGTGTGTTTAGCAGGTGGCTGCATCTGGCTGAGTGGGACTCCAGCTTGGATGAGGCCATGGCCAGTGTGGAGCTCAGGTACGCCCCCTGCTGCATGTGGAAGTGCTGTAAGATGTTTTAACTTCCAGGGTTTGACTTACCTAGTGCCTATGGCTAATGTTGAGTGTGTTTCTTTGTGTGTTGTGCAGGATGGAGGAGCTGCTGATCCAGAGAACCATGAGGATGCATGTTGGCCAATACTGCTCAGTGTTTCTACACTGAAGGATTCATCTGTGTACACTCCCAGCAACTGTGTGTGTACTGCATCAGAGTGGAAGACCTGGGGAGAAGAACCTCAAGGACTCATCAATCACAGTGGTCACATGACTGTAGGCCTGCTGAAGCAGGGATGGAACCACTGTCTCTCAACACTTCTGCTTCAAAAGATGGACACTGTATTGAGAACATCTCTAGTTGTGCAGGATGGAGGAGCTGATCAAGAGGACCATGAGAAGATGCATCTTAGCCAATGTTGCTCAATGTTTCTGCATTGAAGGACTCAGTTGTATCTTGCAGTTTGTATTTTTTGTTTGGATATTTATTTATTTTTTTATTTTTTTTTTTGTTTGGTTGTTTTGTTTTGTTTTTTGGTTTTTTTGTGTGTTTTCCTTTGTGTCCTGCAGGTGGCTGCATCTGGCTGAGTGGGGCTCCAGCTTGGATGAGGCTGTGGCCAATGTGGAGCTCAGGTAGCCCTGTTGCAAAATCTTAAAAAAAAAAAAAAAAAAAGTTTTGATCAGATTAGTATCCAAAGTCAAATTTGTTTTTTTTTTTTTGTTTTTTGTTTTTTTTTTTTCTGCAGGTTGGAGGAGCTGATCCAGAGGACCCTTTGAGAGCAGGTGCATGAAGGCCACATTCTACAGTGTATTTACCAGTATGCATGCATCCATGTCTGAGTGTGAGAATGTGTCTATTAAAATCAGAAAGAAGGAAGTTCCTGCTTTTGTCTTTAATGTGCTTTAGATGGGGCTTAGATCAGTCCTTGGGAGAGGGAGAAGGAGGAGAGGGGAGGGGAGGGGAGGGGAGGGGGCACAGGGGTCTTTTTATTTCCAGGCTGTTGCATCAGTGTGTGGAAACACATTATGCAGTTGTGATCCGGACACAACTGTATATGTGTGGAAGCCTATCAGCAGGTAGTGTTGGGAGCACAGGCTCTATTGTGTAGTTTAGTATTGTCAGGCTTAGTTGTGGGTATTTGTCACTATATGGTTGGCACTGGGGTCAGTGTGGGTTTAGTGTGTGTGTGTGTGTGTGTGTGTGTGTGTGTGTGTGTGTGTGTGTGTGTGTGAGTCATAGTTGGTGCTTGATGTAGAAGAAAACTTAGGCATGCATTAATGTCTCCTTGTTTCTTTCTGTGTGCGGCTGCTTCTGGCTGAGTGGCCATCTGACTTTGAGGCCATGGGCAATGTGGAGCTCAGGTAAAGCTCCTGCTGCAGCTGGATGTGAAGCAGAATATTACAAGTTCAACCATTGACCTGATTAGTATCCAAAACCAATGTGTTTGTGTTTTTCAGCAGGAGGGAGGAGCTGAGTGAGAGGACCATTTGAGACCAGGTGAGCAAGAGCCACATTGTAGTCTGTCTACACTTATGCATGCACTAATTTTATATTTTCTGTGTGTGTGTGTGTGTGTGTGTGTGTGTGTGTGTGTGTGTGTGTGTGTGTGTGTGAGAGTGAGAGTGAGAGTGTTGTAGTTGTATGTGGGGTGGAGCCAGTGAAGGTGCTGCTGGTGAGGATAGAGCGCCATGCTGTGGGAGTGAGGGACACACTGTGGCTGTTGTGTGTTGTCAGAGATCTTTGTGGTAAGTGGATTAAAAAAATAAAAAATAAATAAATAAATCAAGTGCCATTTCCAAGGTGGTTTGAGTGCTGATGGTTCTTGGTTGTGTTTCTCTTGCAGGATGGCAGAGCTGACTGGGAGAACCAAGAGAGACCAGGTGAGACGCTGCCTGTTGGTTAACATTGTTTAGTGTTTCTACACATGTGCATGCATTAATTTCTGTGTGTGTATGCATGTGTTTTCTCTGCAGGAAGGATGAGCTGCTCCAGAGGATCATCAGAGGGTAAGAGAAAGCATGGAAGTCAACATTACTCAGTGTTTCTATATTTAAACATGTTGACTGTGTTTCTTTGTGCTGTGCAGGATGGAGGAGCTGCTGATCCAGAGAACCATGAGGAACCATGAGGATGCATGTTGGCCCATACTGCTCAATGTTTCTACACTCAAGGATTCTTTTGTGTACACTCCCAGCAACTGTGTGTGTACTGCATCAGAGTGGAAGACCTGGGGAGAAGAACTTCAAGGACTCATCAGTCACAGTGGTCACGTGACTGTAGGCCTGCTGAAGCAGGGATGGAACCACTGTCTCTCAACGCTTCTGCTTCAAAAGATGGACACTGCGTCGAGAACAACATCACTAGTTGTGCAGGATGGAGGAGCTGATCAAGAGGACCATGAGAAGATGCATCTTAGCCAATACTGCTCAATGTTTCTGCATTGAAGGACTCAGTTGTATTTTGCTGTTTGTTTGTTTGTTTGTTGTTTTCTTTGTTCCTTTGTGTCCTGCAGGTGGCTGCATCTGGCTGAGTGGGGCTCCAGCTTGGATGAGGCTGTGGCCAGTGTGGAACCCAGGTAACCCTGTTTCACAATCTTTTAAAAAATAATAATAATTAACCAGATTAGTACCCAAAGTCAGATTTCTTTTTAAATTTTGATTTTATTTTTCCTTTTTTCTGCAGGTTGGAGGAGCTGATCCAGAGGACCCTTTGAGAGCAGGTGCATGAAGGCCACATTGTTCAGTGTATTTACCAGTATGCATGCATCCATGTCTGAGTGAGAATGTGTCTATTAAAATCAGAAAGAAGGAAGTGCCTGCTTTTGTCTTTAATGCACTCTATATGGTGCTTAGATCAGTTCTCTGGGGGCGGTGCACTGGGGTCCAACTAGGTTTGCAGTGTGGGTTTGCTATTTCCAGGCTGTTGCATCAGTGTGTGGAAACACATTATGCAGTTGTGATCCGGACACAACTGTATATGTGTGGAAGCCTATCAGCAGGTAGTGCTGGGAGCACAGGCTCTATTGTGTAGTTTAGTATTTTCAGTCTTAGTTGTGGCTATTTGTCACTATATGGATGGCACTGGGGTCAGTGTGTGTTTAGTGTGTGTGAGTCATAGTTGGTGCTTGATGTAGAAGAAAACTTATGCATGCATTAATGTCTCCTTGTTTCTTTCTGGGTGCGGCTGCTTCTGGCTGAGTGGCCATCTGACTTTGAGGCCATGGGCAATGTGGAGCTCAGGTAAAGCTCCTGCTGCAGCTGGATGTGAAGCAAAATATTACAAGTTCAACCACTGACCTGATCAGTATCCAAAACCAATGTGTTGGTGTTTTTCAGCAGGAGGGAGGAGCTGAGTGAGAGGACCATTTGAGACCAGGTGAGCAAGAGCCACATTGTAGTCTGTCTACACTTATGCATGCACTCATTTTTTATTTTCTGTGTGTGTGTGTGTGTGTGTGTGTGTGTGTGTGTGTGTGTGTGTGTGTGTGTGTGTGTGTGTGAGTGTGTGAGTGTGAGAGTGAGAGTGAGAGTGAGAGTGAGAGTGAGAGTGTTGTAGTTGTATGTGGGGTGGAGCCAGTGAAGGTGCTGCTGGTGAGGAGAAAGCGCCATCCTGTGGGAGTGAGGGACACACTGTGGCTGTTGTGTGTTGTCAGAAATCTTTGTGGTAAGTGGATTAAAAAAATAAATAAATAAATCAAGTGCCATTTCCAAGGTGGTTTGAGTGCTGATGGTTCTTGGTTGTGTTTCTCTTGCAGGATGGCAGAGCTGATTGGGAGAACCAAGAGAGACCAGGTGAGACGCTGCCTGTTGCTTAACATTGTTTAGTGTTTCTACACATGTGCATGCATTAATTTCTGTGTGTATGCATGTGTTTTCTCTGCAGGAAGGATGAGCTGCTCCAGAGGATCATCAGAGGGTAAGAGAAAGCATGGAAGTCAACATTACTCAGTGTTTCTATATTTAAACATGTTGACTGTGTTTCTTTGTGCTGTGCAGGATGGAGGAGCTGCTGATCCAGAGGAACCATGAGGAACCATGAGGAACCATGAGGATGCATGAGGAACCATGAGGATGCATGAGGAACCATGAGGAACCATGAGGAACCATGAGGATGCATGTTGGCCCATACTGCTCAATGTTTCTACACTCAAGGATTCATCTGTGTACACTCCCAGCAACTGTGTGTGTACTGCATCAGAGTGGAAGACCTGGGGAAAAGAACTTCAAGGACTCATCAGTCACAGTGGTCACGTGACTGTAGGCCTGCTGAAGCAGGGATGGAACCACTGTCTCTCAACGCTTCTGCTTCAAAAGATGGACACTGCGTCGAGAACAACATCACTAGTTGTGCAGGATGGAGGAGCTGATCAAGAGGACCATGAGAAGATGCATCTTAGCCAATACTGCTCAATGTTTCTGCATTGAAGGACTCAGTTGTATTTTGCTGTTTGTTTGTTTGTTTGTTTGTTTGTTGTTTTCTTTGTTCCTTTGTGTCCTGCAGGTGGCTGCATCTGGCTGAGTGGGGCTCCAGCTTGGATGAGGCTGTGGCCAGTGTGGAACCCAGGTAACCCTGTTTCACCATCTTTTAAAAAATAATAATAATTAACCAGATTAGTACCCAAAGTCAGATTTTTTTTTAAATTTTGATTTTATTTTTCCTTTTTTCTGCAGGTTGGAGGAGCTGATCCAGAGGACCCTTTGAGAGCAGGTGCATGAAGGCCACATTGTTCAGTGTTTTTACCAGTATGCATGCATCCATGTCTGAGTGAGAATGTGTCTATTAAAATCAGAAAGAAGGAAGAGCCTGCTTTTGTCTTTAATGCACTCTATATGGTGCTTAGATCAGTTCTCTGGGGGCGGTGCACTGGGGTCCAACTAGGTTTGCAGTGTGGGTTTGCTATTTCCAGGCTGTTGCATCAGTGTGTGGAAACACATTATGCAGTTGTGATCCGGACACAACTGTATATGTGTGGAAGCCTATCAGCAGGTAGTGTTGGGAGCACAGGCTCTATTGTGTAGTTTAGTATTTTCAGTCTTAGTTGTGGCTATTTGTCACTATATGGATGGCACTGGGGTCAGTGTGTGTTTAGTGTGTGTGAGTCATAGTTGGTGCTTGATGTAGAAGAAAACTTATGCATGCATTAATGTCTCCTTGTTTCTTTCTGGGTGCGGCTGCTTCTGGCTGAGTGGCCATCTGACTTTGAGGCCATGGGCAATGTGGAGCTCAGGTAAAGCTCCTGCTGCAGCTGGATGTGAAGCAGAATATTACAAGTTCAACCATTGACCTGATCAGTATCCAAAACCAATGTGTTGGTGTTTTTCAGCAGGAGGGAGGAGCTGAGTGAGAGGACCGTTTGAGACCAGGTGAGCAAGAGCCACATTGTAGTCTGTCTACACTTATGCATGCACTAATTTTATATTTTCTGTGTGTGTGTGTGTGTGTGTGTGTGTGTGTGTGTGTGTGTGTGTGTGTGTGTGTGTGTGTGTGTGTGTGTGTGTGTGTGTGTGTGTGTGTGTGTGTGTGTGTGTGAGAGAGAGAGAGAGAGAGAGAGAGAGAGAGAGAGAGTGTTGTAGTTGTATGTGGGGTGGAGCCAGTGAAGGTGCTGCTGGTGAGGAGAAAGCGCCATCCTGTGGGAGTGAGGGACACACTGTGGCTGTTGTGTGTTGTCAGAGATCTTTGTGTTAAGTGGATTCATTAATTAATTATGTAATAAATAAATAAATAAAAATTGTGGTGTTTCTCTTGCAGGATGGCAGAGCTGATTGGGAGAACCAAGAGAGACCAGGTGAGACGCTGCCTGTTGGTTAACATTGTTTAATGTTTCTACACATATGCATGAATTAATCTCTCTCTCTCTCTCTCTCTCTCTCTCTCTCTCTCTCTCTCTCTCTCTCTCTCTCTCTCTCTCTCTCTCTCTCTCTCTCTCTCTCTCTCTCTGTGGGTTAGTGCGTGTGCGTGGTTGCAGTGCAGGCCTGTCTTCAGCTCAGTTTAGATGTGGCTTTGTTCTGTATCCAGGTGCATTGGAGTTTGGGTCTGGCTGAGTATTGTCAGGGTTTAGTTGTGGATGGATTCAGTGTGTGTGAAAAGCATTGAGGTCGGTGTAGGTTTACAGTGTTTGTGCTTGTGTCTGTAGGTGGAAGCATATATGCAGTTGTGATCCGGACACAACTGTGTATATGTGGAAGCCTATGGGCAGATAGTGTTGGCAGTGCAGGCTGAAGTGTGTAGCAGAGTGTTGTCAGGCTTAGTTGTGTTCCAGTGTTGTTGTTGTTTTTTTTTGTTTGTTTTAACATTTAAGAGTTCATTTGTTTCTCACTTTCTCTGTTTCTGTGTTTTATTCAGGAAGTGTTGGATCAGAGGCAGTTGGTGTGTGTCCTGGGCCATGAAGAGGAAGAATTGGAAAGAGCTTTGTCTCCTGTTGGGGTTGTGCAGGGTGTGTTTGCAAATAAAGGCTTGATTTGTACCCAATGGCAATTGTCTGTTTGTTGGTTGTGCTTATTTTGTGATGTACAAACTGATTTCAAGGCTGCATGGAGTTTGGATAATGTGCCATGTTTAAACTTAGTGACTGGCTCCACACTTTAGGTTTAGGGCTTTTAGTTAATTCTTTGTTTAAATTAACTGTCAGTGTAAATGCAGTTGTAACATTTTGAGTTGTAGGTAACAGAAAATCTTTAGACAAACAGTTAATATGCAGATGAAACAGTGCAGGTTGTGCTGTGTGGATGCCAGATTCTCAGGCTTTAAACTGAGGTGTTAGATGTATCACTTAGACTTGACACTTTTACATATTCTTGGTTTAAACAGACCAAACCTATGTTAGAGCTGTATGCTGTGGCTGTTGGCCTGTGGTGTCTGGGTGCCATAGTGTAAGAGTTTAAACTGGGGTGTTGGGTGCAATAGTAAGATCTATGGGTAACTGTTAGCTGTCCCACTTTAATTTTAGACATAGACATGTCTGACTTGTTTTGTATGAGCACATGTATGTTAGAGTTTGGCACCGTGACTTTTAGACTGTGCTGTGTGGACGCCAGGCTGAGTTTAAACCCTGATGTGACAAATGTTCATTGTTTTTACACATATCCATTAATGTGTCTCTCTTCCCAGCTGTATGTGGCCGAGTGGGGCTCTGGCTTGGATGAGGCCATATCCAGGGTGGAGCTCAGGTACGCCCCCTGCTGTATGTGGAAGTGTAGCAGAATGTTTGAAACAGGTTTGACTGTACCTGTATCTGATGTAGAGTGTTTGTCCTGTGCAGGATGGAGCAGCTGATCCAGAGGACGATGAGAAACAAGGTGAGAGCAAGTATGTTTGTCAGTGTTTCTACAGATATGCATGCATTAATTTCTGTTTGTGTGTGTGTGTGTGCGTGGTTGCAGTGCAGGCCTGTCTTCAGCTCAGTTTAGATGTGGCTTTGTTCTGTATCCAGGTGCATTGGAGTTTGGGTCTGGCTGAGTAGTGTCAGGGTTTAGTTGTGGATGGATTCAGTGTGTGTGAAAAGCATTGAGGTCGGTGTAGGTTTACCGTGTTTGTGCTTGTGTCTGTAGGTGGAAGCATATATGCAGTTGTGATCTGGACACAACTGTGTATATGTGGAAGCCTATGGGCAGATAGTGTTGGAAGTGCGGGCTGAAGTGTGTAGCTGAGTGTTGTCAGGCTTAGTTGTGGTTATTTGTCAGTGTAGGTTTAGTGTGTGTGTTAGATGTTAGTGGCTCTTGATGTAGAGGCTGTCAGTAGTTGTGTATTGTTGATGGTGCTGTGCTTGGGCCTGTAGGTGTGAGTATGTGTGTGGCTGTGATTAGCAGGTTGATGAAGATTGGCATGAAGGTCACAGTCAAAGTGGAGCTCAGGTAGGCCTCCTGCTGCATCTGGAAACGTTTGAAAATGCAAAGTTAGACTTTTTCTTTTCTTCCTGTGGCTCATATTTAGTTTCTTTGTGCATTGTGCAGATGGAGCAGCTGATCAAGACGACCATGAGAAACAAGGTGAGAGCAAGCATGTTGGTCACCGTTGTTCAGTTTTTGTTTTTAACATGTCAGGAATCATTTGTGTCTCCTTGTCTCTGTTTCTGTGTTAAATTCAGGAGGCGTCGGGTCAGAGGCAGTCGGTCTGTGTCCTGGGCCATGAAGAGGAAGAATTGCATCTGGACTGTGGAGGGTGTTTGCAAATTAAAGGCTTGATTTTTACCCAGTGGCAGCTGTCTGCTTGTTGGCTTTGCTTATTTTGCAATGCACCAACTAATTTCCAGGCTGTGCAGAGACTGTGCCATGTTTAATCTTGGTGACCGGCTCCACACTTTAGGTTAACATTTCAACCTTAGGTATAGGACTTTTCTTTGTTTAGAGCCATCTGTGAGGACTGCCAGAGAGTAAATGAGACAAATATTTAATATCTAGATGAAACAGCGCAGGCTGTGCTGTGTGGATGCCAGATTCTTTGGCTTTAAACTGGGATGTGTTAAAAGCATCACTTAGACTTGATAGAATTTGAAGAACTCTGTTCTTTTTTTCTTGGTTTAAACAGACCAAACCTATGTTAGAGAGTTTTATGCTTCCAGTCCACTTGATAGTCAAAGTGCCATGATTTTAGTTTTTTTGTTGCTGCAATAAAGTGGATTTGTGTCTGTTGTCTTTTTTTGTCTTAAGCTTGACATGTAACAAATAGGGCAAATAGAAAAAAGATGACTTGAGTAGCCGCGATACAGGTCTACATGTACAGTGTGTCACACTTTACAAGTTTTTGTTGTTGCAGCAATAAAGTGGATTTGTGTTTGCGTTGTCTTTTCTGTCTTAAGCTTGACATGTACCAAATAGGGGAAATAGAAAGAAAGTTGACTTGAGTAGCCACGATACAGGTCTACATGTACAGTGTGTCACACTTTACAAGTTTTTTTTTTTGTTGTTGTAATAAAGTGTCTTTGTGCCTGTGTTGTCTTTTTTGTCTTGAGGTTGACATTTACCAAATAGGGGGAAGGACAACAAAGGAAAATTTAAAAAAAAAAAAAAAAAAAAAAAAAGGACTTTTCTGGCTAAAGACCGAAAGATGCAGCATTTAAAATTCAAAAACAGTAAGTAGAGATGTAATGAATGAGAAGAACAAAGTCATTGATTATTGAAGTAATCACATACCTAAAGAATTGAGTAAACAAACCAATCAAGTAGTAAAATATCTGAATACTGAGGTAATGGAGTAGTTAAGCCAAATGCGATAAAAGAACAAGTAATGGGGTAATTTAAGTATTTCAGCGAATAAAGTAATGGAGAAGTAAATCAAATATATTAAGTATTGAAGTAGTAAATCATATATATTAAGTATTGAAGCAGTCATGAGGTTAAATAAATGATTAGTTAAGTAATGTAATGGAGAAGTAAATCATATATATTAAGTACTGAAGTAGTAAATTATATATATTAAATATTGAAGTAGTAAATCATATATATAAGTATTGAAGTAGTAAATCATATATATATAAGTATTGAAGTAGTAAATCATATATATATAAGTATTGAAGTAGTAAATCATATATTAAGTATTGAAGTAGTAAATCATATATAAGTATTGAAGTAGTAAATCATATATATTAAGTATTGAAGTAGTAAATCGTATATATTAAGTACTGAAGTAGTAAATCATATATATAAGTATTGAAGTAGTAAATCGTATATATAAGTATTGAAGTAGTAAATTGTATATATTAAGTATTGAAGTAGTAAATCGTATATATAAGTATTGAAGTAGTAAATCGTATATATAAGTATTGAAGTAGTAAATCGTATATATAAGTATTGAAGTAGTAAATCATATATATCAAGTATTGAAGCAGTCATGAGGTTAAATAAACGATTAGTTAAGTAATGTAATGGACTAGATATTCAAAATATAAATAAAAAAAAAACCCTTTTTGGTGTTATTTCTGACTCACATTCAACCACTGGAACCTCTCACACACACACCCACACACACACGCATTACATACATTTACAAGCATTACATACATTTACAAGCATTACATCTCATACACGTTTCATGTGGGGATCGAACCCCGGACCCTTGGGTTGGGAAACAACGTGCTCTACCAACTGAGCTATCCAACCACGCTTTCGGCCTCGCTTTCACCGCCTTATGAGCCTCTCCTCAGTGGATTCAACAACGGGAGCTATGCTATAGTCTATTGTGCTTTGGTACGCTGACCCTTGGTGTTGATGTAACCGTAAGTAACCGACTAAATTTGCAAAATGGCGTCGAAAAATAAATTTAAAAAAAAAAAAAAAAAATTTCCCCCCGTTTTTTGTCCCCCTTTTCTCTTTCTCTGCAATTCCCACCACACACTCATATACATACACACACTCACACACATAGTTCACAGACACACAGACCAGCTTTACATACATTTCACAAGCATTACATACATTTACAAGCATCACATTTCATACACGTTTCAAGTGGGGACCGAACCCCCGACCCTGTGATTGGGAAGCAACGCGCTCTACCGACTGAGCCATCCAACCACGCTTTCGGCCCACCTTTCACCGCCTTATGAGCCTCTCCTCAGTGGATTCAACAACGGGAGCTATGCTATAGTCTATTGTGCTTTGGTACGCTGACCCCTGGTGTTGATGTGAAAAGCTCGAAAAACACGGGCTGCGGCGTGAGCTCGGTTAGCTCAGGCGGTTAGGTGAAGGGTTGGTAACCAAGAGTCTGCGGGTTCAAATCTTTATGGGAGTCATCTCTACTTTTAAAACCAGACACCCCGGTTGCCAATTGAAGAGGGCTCCGAATGCGATGGCCAGTGCGACGGCCAGTGGTGGCGCATGTGTATCGGTCGCGGTTTGAAAGCCGTACCGACTCTCTAGAAGCTGGTTCGAGACCAGGTCGTTCCACCGTGTAGAAACACTTTATCAATATAACATCAACGTTTACTAAAAGCAAGCGCAATGGAAACAACTGTTTTGGTAAAAGTTTTTGGCTTTTTCTTAATGATAATAAAAAAAAAAAAAAAAAAAAAACCATTTTTTTTTAATGATTTAAAAAAAAAACATCAATTTTTTGTAATGATTAAAAAAAAAAGAAGAAAGAGAGGGAAAGAAAGAAAGAAAGAAAGAGAGAGAGAGAGAAAGAAAGAAAAAAAGAGAGAGAAAGAGAAAGAAAGAGAGAAAGAAAGAGAGAAAGAAAGAGAGAGAGAGAGAGAAAGAAAAAGAAAGAAGAAAAGAAAAAGAAGAAAAGAAAAGTAAAAAAAAAAGTTTTCTTTTTGTATAATAATGTGGCTGTATTGTTACTATGCAAGCAAAGGCGTAAAGCTGAGTAGGAAGAGAGTAGGAAGAGAGTCTGCGAGCTCGAATCGACCCAGGGAGTCAAAATCCGAGCAGTAGGTCCGCGCAGCTTGCTGCGCGGACCATACTGCTCGGATTTTGGCTCCCTGGGTCGATTCGAGCGAGCTGCGTATAGTGATGCGTACATTCTTAATGACTCTGTAAAAAAAAAAAAAACTCCAAAAAAAAAAAAGAAAAGAAAAAAAAAAACGTTTACTTTTTCGTTTTGCATGACAATATAGCGAAAGACGGCATCGCTTGCGATGCCGTTTTTCGCTATATTGTCATTAAAAAAGTCATTAAAAAAGCAAAAAATTTCGCCAAAATAACTGCTTCGTTTGCGCTTGCTTTTTGTAAATATTAAAGTTAGATCGTTAAAGAGTTTATACACGGTGAACGATCTGGTCTCGAACCCGCTTCTTCGGGGGTGGTGCGGCTTTCAAACCGCGAGCGATCCACGTACGCCACCGCTGGCCGTCGCACTGGCCGCTGCATTCGGAACCTTCTTCAATCTGCAACCTGGACGTGTGGTTTTAAAAATAGAGATCGTTCCCAGCAGGAATCGAACCCGCAGACTCATGGTCTCCAACCCGCAGCTTTACCGCCTGAGCTATCCGAGCTCACGCCGCTGCTCGTCGTTTACGCGCTTTTCACGTTAGCGTACCAAAACACGATTAACATGTTGTTAGATTCACTCATGGGAGACTCATAAGACGGTGAGAGCGGGGCCGAAATCGTGGTTGGCTAGCTCAGCTGGTAGAGCGCCTTGTCTCCCAATCACAGGGTCGGGGGTTCGATCCCCACATGAAATGTGTATGAAATGTAATGCTTGTAAATGTATGTAATGCTTGTAAATGTATGTGGTGTCTGTATGTCTGTGAATGCCTATGAATTGTGTGTGTGTGTGTGTGTGTGTGTGTGGTGAGGGTTACAGAGAAGGAGAGGGGGGAAAAACAAAATATAACCAACTTTTAAAAAATTACTTTTTTTCGACGCCATTTTCCAAATTTAGTCAATTACTTATGTAACAGATTACTCTGTTCGATTATTAACTGTCGCAAAAATACATGCTAAAATGAAGCAATTAAGAACAAAAACCGTAAAACTAATTTAACCATAGACGAAACGGTCTCGAACCAGCCACAGCCCGACATGTGTGGCTTTAAAGCCGTGATCCAGCAACCCTGAGCCGATCCCCACATGAAATGTATGCTGTATGTAATGCTTGTACGATGTATGTAATGCATGTTAAATGTATGCAATACCTGTGTGTGTGTGTGTGTGTGTGTGTGTGTGATATGGGCCGCAGTGGGTGAATGCGACAGCAGTAACAAACACCAGCAAAAAAAAATTCTTTAAAATTATATTTTGCATATCTACTCCATTACATTACTTAACTAATCGTTTGTTTAACCTCATGACTAATTAAATACTCTAAGTAGTATTTAAGATTACTTGTTCTTTTATCACATTTGGCTTAACTACTCCATTAGCTCAGTATTCAGATATTTTACTACTTAATTGGTTTGTTTACTCAATTCTTTAAGTATGTGATGGTTTTGTTTGCTTTTTAATGTTAAGTGCTGCATTTTCCATCTTTAGCAGAAATGCAGCAATTCCATTTGCAGAGAAAGCAGCACACAAGATTATTTGATTTCTTCTCTATTGTCCCTGCATAAGTTCCTACACGTCTTCATTGCTTATAAATAGAAAATGAAAATAGTTCATTGATAACGGGCCGGTAGGACTGAGTCATGGAGGAGGTCACGGTCAAAGTGGAGCCCGGTAGGCGCTTCCCTGGATCTGTGAGTTTGGCAGAATGTTTTAACCACAGGCTCTGCTACAAGATGAATTCATTCAAAACAGCTTATGACTCATTGAAACAGGGGTAAGCTTCCATCATGAAAGTCCACTACACTGTTGATGTGCAGTTGCATACATGGGCCCACTCAGTGCCACACAATACCAAATGAGAGTTACGTAGAGTGGCACTTTGTAAGAGTTTGAGTTGTAAAGTGTGACACACTTTGCACATGTAGACCTGTATTGTGGCTACTCGTCTATTTTCCTCTTTTTGACCTTTCCCCTATTTGCTACATGTCAAACTTAAGACAAAAAAAAGACAACACAGACACAAATCCACTTTAATACAACAACAACAAAAACCTGTAAAGTGTGACACACTTTGTACATGTAGACCTGTATCATGGTTACCCAAGTCATTTTTTTTCTATTTCACCTATTTGGTACATGTCAAGCTTAAGACAAAAAAAGACAACGCAGACACAAATCCACTTTATTGCAGCAACAAAAACTTGTAAAGTGTGACACACTTTGTACATGTAGACCTGTATGGCTACCCAAGTCATCTTTTTTCCATTTCCCACATGTCAAAAAAGACAACACAGACACAAATCCACTTTATTGCAGCAACAACAACAAAAATCATCACACTTTGACTATCAAGTCAACAGGAAGCATAAAACTCTCTAACATAGGTTTGATCTGTTGAAAAAAAAAAACAAAAAAAAAAGAGTTCTTAAAATTCTATCAAGTCTAAGTGGTGCATCAAACACCTCCCAGTTTAAAGCCTAAGAATCTGTCATCCACAGAGCACAGCCTGCGCCGTTTCATCTACATATTAACTATTTGTCTCAAAATTGAGCCAAAACTCAAAACCATTACAACTACATTTACTCTCTGGCAGTCCTCACAGATGGCTGTAAACAAAGAAAAGTCCTATACCTAAGGTTGAAATGTTAACCTAAAGTGTGGAGCCAGTCACCAAGATTAAACACGGCACAGTCTCTGCGCAGCCTGGAAATCAGTTGGTGCATTGCAAAATAAGCACAGCCAACAAGCAGACAGCTGCCACTGGGTACAAACCAAGCCTTTAATTTGCAAACACCCTTCTGCTTCAATTCTTCCTCTTCATGGCCCAGGACACACACCAACTGCCTCTGACCCAACGCCTCCTGAATTGAACACAGAAATGGAGACAGGGAGACACAAATGAACCCTGAAATGTTAAATAAAAAAAATAAAAAAAAATAAAGAAGAACAAAACAACAAAAGACTGAGCCATGTTGACCAACATGTTTGCTCTCACCTTATTTCTTGTGGTCCTCTGGATCAGCTCCTCCATCCTGTATAGGACAAATACACTCTACATCAGATACAGGTACAAACAGTCAGACCTATTTTAAACATTCTGCTACACTTCCACATACAGCAGGGGGCGTACCTGAGCTCCACCCTGGATATGGCCTCATCCACATGCAGCTGGAAAGAGACAGACATTAATGCATATGTGTAAAAACACTGAACATTTGTCACATCTGGGTTTAAACTCAGCCTGGCGTCCACACACCACAGTCTAAAAGTCACAGTGCCAAACTCTAACATACATGTGCTCATACCAAACAAGTCTGACATATAAAGCCAACTATTACACACACATCTACTTATTCATGTCTAAAGTCAGAGAGGTACAGCCAAACAGTTACCCATAAATCTTACTATTGCATCCAACAGCTCACAGTTTAAACTCTTACACTATGGCACCCAGACACCACAGGTCAACAGCCAAAGCATTCAGCTCTCTAACAGAGGTTTGGTCTGTTTAAACCAATAGAAAAAGAACAGTGTTTTTAAAACTCCATCAAGTCTAAGTGGAGCATCTAACACCTCCCAGTTTAAAGCCTAAGACTCTGTCATCCACACAGCACAGCCTGCGCTGTTTCATCTGCATATTAACTAGTTGTCTAAAAATTTTCAACTACATTTACACTCTGACAGTCCTCACAGATGACTCTAGCCACTTAAAGAATTAACTAAAAGTCCTAAACCTAAGGTTGAAATGTTAAAGTGTGGAGCCAGTCACTAAGTTTAAACATGGCACATTCTCCAAACTCCATGCAGCCTTGAAATCAGTTTGTACATCACAAAACAAGCACAGACAACAGACAACTGCCACTGGGTACAAATCAAGCATTTATTTGCAAACACACCCTCCACAAGCCCAACAGGAGACAAAGCTCTTTACAATTCTTCCTCTTCATGGCCCAGGACACACACCAACTGCCTCTGATCCAACACTTCCTGAATTGAACACAGAAATGGAGACAGTGAGAGACACATGAACCCTGAAATGTTTAAAAACAAAAAAAAAAAACCCACAAGACTGAGCCACGTTGACCAACATGTTTGCTCTCACCTTGTCTCTCACAGTCCTCTGGATCAGCTGCTCCATCCTGCACAATGCACAAAAAAACTAAACATGAGCCACAGGAAGAAAGAAAGTCTAACCTTGAATTTTTAAACACATACAGCAGGGGGCGTACCTGAGCTCCACTTTGACTGTGACCTAACCACCGAGCCACACAGCT